>NC_079193.1:232158177-234558177 GCF_029499605.1 Hyla sarda | reverse complement strand
CCCCCCCCCCCGAGCAAAATTTGCTCTGAAAAAGCCAAATATGACTCCTTCTCTTCTGAGCATTGTAGTTTGCCCGTAGTGCGCTTCAGGTCAACTTATGGGGTACCTCCATACTCAGAAGAGATGGGGTTACAACTTTTGGGGGGTATTTTCTGCTATTAGCCCTTGCAAAAATGTGAAATTTGGGGGGGAAACACACATTTTAGTGAAAAAAACTTTTTTTTTTTACGTATGCAAAAGTCGTGAAACCCCTGTGGGGTATTAAGGCTCACTTTATTCCTTGTTACGTTCCTCAAGGGGTCTAGTTTCTAAAATGGTATGGCATGTGGGTATTTTTTGCTGTCCTGGCACCATAGGGGCTTCCTAAATGCGACATGTCCCCGAGCAAAATTTGCTCTCAAAAAGCCAAATATGACTCCTTCTCTTCTGAGCATTGTAGTTCGCCCGTAGTGCGCTTCAGGTCAACTTATGGGGTACCTCTATACTCAGAAGAGATGGGGTTACAAATTTTGGGGGGTATTTTCTGCTATTAACGCTTGCAAAAATGTGAAATTTGAGGGGAAACACACATTTTATTGAAATTTTTTTTAAAAGTCGTGAAACACCTGTGGGGTATTAATGCTCACTTTATTCCTTGTTACGTTCCTCAAGGGGTCTAGTTTCCAAAATGGTATGCCATGTGGGCTTTTTTTTTTCCCTGTTCTGGCACCATAGGGGCTTCCTAAATGCAACATGCCCCCCAAAAACCATTTCAGAAAAATGTACGCTCCAAAATCCCCTTGTCGCTCCTTCCCTTCTGAGCCCTCTACTGCGCCCGCCGAACACTTTACATAGACATATGAGGTATGTGCTTACTCGAGAGAAATTGGGCTACAAATATAAGTATACATTTTCTCCTTTTACCCCTTGTAAAAATTCAAAAATTGGGTCTACAAGAACATGAGTGTAAAAAATGAAGATTGTGAATTTTCTCCTTCACTTTGCTGCTATTCCTGTGAAACACCTAAAGGGTTAAAATGCTGACAATGTCATTTTGAATACTTTTGGGGGGGGGGGGTGCAGTTTTTATAATGGGGTCATTTGTGGGGTATTTCTAAGATGAAGACCCTTCAAATTCACTTCAAACCTGAACTGGTCCCTGAAAAATTGTGATTTTGGAAATTTTGAGAAAAATTGGAAAATTGCTGCTGAACTTTGAAGCCCTCTGGTGTCTTCCAAAAGTAAAAACTCGTCAATTTTATGATGCAAATATAAAGTAGACATATTGTATATGTGAATAAAAAAAAAATATTTGGAATATCCATTTTCATTACAAGCAGAGAGCTTCAAAGTTAGAAAAATGCAAAATTTTCAAATTTTTCATCGAATTTTGGGATTTTTCACAAGGAAAGGATGCAAGTTACCCAAAAAATTTACCACTAAGTTAAAGTAGAATATGTCAAGAAAAAACAATCTTGGAATCAGAATGATAACTAAAAGCATTCCAGAGTTATTAATGTTTTAAGTGACAGTGGTCAGATGTGCAAAAAATGGCCGGGTCCTAAGGTGTAAAATGGCTGGGTCCTTAAGGGGTTAAATAAAGCCTCATCAAATCAAAAATCAGCAAATTTACAGAACATACTCCTAGTATTTCAAAGGACATAGGTCATATTATCTGACTGTAAACAATAATCACAGGCCTATACATAGATTAGAGGGGATTGTCCCACGATTACAAGTTATCCCCTATCCCACTGCTGACCCCTGTGATCTTGGGAAAGTGGAATGTCGAGCTGCACATAACTGAGTACTCTTATAGTGGGAGATTTATCAAAACCTGTGCAAAGGAAAAGTTGCCCATAGCAACCAATCAGCTAGCTTCTTTCATTTTTAACAAGGCCTCTGCAAAAGGAAAGAAGCAATCGGATTGGTTTTTTATGGGCAACTGGGCTATTTTCCTCTGCACAGGTTTTGATAAATCTCCCCCACAGAGAATGAATGGCATGGTGACATCCATGTGTGCCCTGCCACTCCATTTTGACAGAAAACTGAGGTCCTTGATGATTGAAAGTCTCTTCAGTACAACTGTTATTACCAGTTTGTCTTGACTGGAGGTTACATGCCTGCATTCTTGGTTTTATTCATCTACTAGCTGAGTACCTGGCGTTGCCCGTTTTTTCCTTCCGAATCCTTGTTGGGGTGGAAAATCAAAATGGAGGAAGCGTCTTTTTTTTTTTTTTTTTTTACTTCATATCCCATCCTCATATTGTCATGTCCTGTCCTCATGTGGGACTGATTTGTGATTATTGTATGCTGGAAATAGAAGGGGACGTGGCTTTTTGGAAAAGGGTGTGACTTGCAAGCCAGATCGATGCACAAAAAGGGTAGATAATAAGGGGTGGGGCTTAAACAGTGGGCGTGTCTTTGAGATGGGGTGTGGCTTGCAAGCTGACACATTCACCAAGAGATGCAGAGCTTGTGGAGTAAGGTACTGGAAGTCCTATATACTTTTATGGGACTTGAAACAAAAACCCTGACCCTGGCAAATGGGGGTGAGTAAGGGTTAAATCACCTATCCTATGTTTGTTGTTGACGTATAAGTAATGTGTGCCAAGTGTCATGTTAATATCTTTAGCTGTTTGGACGTGATGCTGGAACATACACACACAAACACACACATTGGCCCTCATTTACTATTGCAAACCCGACATGTTTTGTCGAGTTGTGTGCTAGATGCCAGCGCATTGCGCCAGAAATTCTGTGTGCGCCAGAATTGAAAAAACCCAGACTAACTCTCCATTTTGCTAAGAAAAACTGAAAAATGGGAGTGGCCATCAGGAAAAGGGGGTGTGTTCCCGACATTTTCACAAAAACCCAACATAATTACTAAGGTTTCCACAGAAAATGTAGTGGATTTGAGATGAGGAAAACCAGACAGATCAGAGCATGTGTTAAATAAAAGTAGGGAAACCTTAGTAAATAACGTGGAAAATAAATTGTAGGAAATGAAAACCCACAAAGAAACTTACACCCCACTCTTAGTAAATAAGGGCCATTGGGGACATGTATCAAAGATTTTACCCCTGCTTTGTGTGTATTTTTTTGCGCAAAATTTTGCGCAAGCCCTTTTTTTGCGCATTTTTTTGCGCACATTTTGGTAGAGCATGTCCTCCAGATGTGGCCGAATCAGGGTACCTTGGAGTGACATCTATAGTACACATGGATTTATTACCTGCGTTCTTTTCCTTTACACCAAAAATTTTGCCCCAAGAGCAGTTTTTTTTGCGCAAATATAAGCCATCTTGGACTAAACGTAGCAAAATGCTCTAAATCATCGATTCTATTTTCCAAAGTGTGGATTGAGGAGATTACTATATTTACCCGCAATTTATGAAGCTCATTGCACTTGATTGATAAATTTAGCGCTTCTGCACATAATTTAGAATTTGGGAAAAGGGGTAAACTGCTTCTACCATACACAAATAATGATACATGTCCCCCATTGAGTGTGTGTGTGTGTGTGTGTGTGTGTGTGTGTATATATGTATATGTATGTATATATATCTAAATGGTGGTCTTTCTAAAAGTAATTGGTTGCTATAGGTAATAATGACACTTGGTCTCATCTATATAAACAGCATGCATATAGAAATATCAGGGGTTTCATTTCCTGTGCTGCAGGTTGTTTGGAGTCCAGTACAAAGAGCAGTAGTGTGCTTGTGCCATTTATAACTGGAAGAGCAGACAGATCTCTAAACTCCTGTGCTTTGCATCATGAGACAGGGCTCTCTATTTTGTATAGAAGCACAGGAGCTCAGAGAGCTATCTGTAGGATCCCGACTAGAGATGAGTGAAGTTACAGCAATTCGATTCATCACGAACCTTACTGCTCGTCAGTTGCTGACTTTATCCTGCATAAATGAGTTCAGCTTTTGGGTGCTCCAGGGGGGCTAGAAAAGGTGGATACAGTCCTAGAAGACTCCTAGGACTGTATCCACCTTTTCCAGCCGCCGGAGCACCTGAAATCTCAACTCATTTATGCAGGCTAAAGTCAGCAACTGCTGAGCAGTGACGTTCGTGATGAATCGAATCGAATTTCTGTAACTTCACTCATATCTAATCCTCACAGCTGTTGGCCTGTGGTTCAGAGAAAATTTAGGGTCCCATTCTTTCTTTGCAGACACAGGGTTGAGTGGAGCTAAATACATAACATTTTAAGTTCATGTTATATGGAGCTGTTATCATCATTATCATTATTATTATTATTATTTTTTTTTTTATCAGCAGCCAGGACTTCACTGCTAATGGATGATCACACTGATTCCCTTTATTAACCCTTCATATACTAGGGCATCTAAAGCAGTTGTTTTTATTTACTAACCAGACAACCCACAGAATGATCACTGGAGTCTAATAAGTGAAAAATGCAGCTGAAGGTCTCCTCACCTGTCTCCAGCTGCTTCAGGGATCTTCTTTATTGTCTGCCTAAAGAGGCAGACTCAAGTAGATAGCTGATATTGCTATGTTCTGTGCGATGTCAATGCAAAGATTGCTATAAATTGCTAGGAAAAAAATTGTAAAAGTTGTAATTAAGCTCCTCAGCAATAAAATTAATACATAGTATATTAGAAAGGTTAATAAATTGCCAAGATGTTCAACATATACAGTGGGGCAAAAAAGTATTTAGTCAGCCAATTGTGCAACTTAAAAAGATGAGGCCTGTAATTTTCATCATAGGTATACCTCCCCCTATGAGAGACATGAGAGAAAAAAAATCCATAATATCACGGTCTGATTTTTAAAGAATTTATTTGCAAATTATTGTGGAAAATAAGTATTTGGTCACTTACAAACAAGCAAGATTTCTGGCTCTCACAGACCTGTAACTTCTTCTTTAAGAGTCTCCTCTGTCCTCCACTCGTTACCTGTATTAATGGCACCTGTTTGAACTTATCAGTATAAAAGACACCTGTCCACAACCTCAGTCACACTCCAAACTCCACTATGGCCAAGCTGTTGAAGGACACCAGAAACAAAATTGTAGACCTGCACCAGGCTAGGAAGACTGAATCTGCAATAGGGAAGCAGCTTGGTGTGAAGAAATCAACTGTGGGAGCAATTATTAGAAAATGGAAGACATAGAAGACCACTGATAATCTCCCTTGATCTGGGGCTCCACGCAAGATCTCACCCCGTGGTGTCAAAATGATCACACGTACGGTAAGCAATAATCCCAGAATCACACGGGGGTGGGGGGGGGTGGACCTAGTGAATGACTTGTAGAGAGCTGGGACCAAAGTAACAATGACTACCATCAGTAACACACTACGCCGCCAGGGTCTCAAATCATGCAGTGCCAGACGTGTCCGGGCCCCTCTAAAGTTTGCTAGAGAGCATTTGGATGATCCAGAAGAGGAAGGATTGGGGGGAATGTCATATGGTCGGATGAAATCAAAGTAGAACTTTTTGGTAAAAACTCAACTTGTGTTTGGAGGAGAAAGAATGCTGAGTGGCATCCAAAGAACACCATACCTACTGTGAAGCATGGGCGTGGAAACATCATGCTTTGGGGTTGTTTTTCTGCTACGGGACCAGGATGACAGATCCGTGTAAAGGAAAGAATGAATGGGGCCATGTATTGTGAGATTTTTAGTGAAAACCTTCCATCAGCAAGGGCATTGAAGATGAAACGTGGCTGGGTCTTTCAGCATGACAATGATCCCAAACACACCACCCGGGCAATGTAGGAGTGGCTTTGTAAGAAGCATTTCAAAGTCCTGGAGTGGCCAAGCCAGTCTCCAGATCTCAACCCCATAGAAAATCTTTGGAGTAAGTTGAAAGTCCGTGCCACCCCAAAACATCACTGCTCTAGAGGAGATCTGCATGGAGGAATGGGCCAAAATACCAGCAACAGTGTGTGAAAGTCTTGGTAAGACTTACAGAAAATTTTTGACTTCTGTCATTGCCAACAAAGGGTATATACTGTCAACCCCCTCTCGCCAACGGCCAGCGCCTGGGGTTGTACCTCACGGGTCCGGGTCCCCACACTTTTCCCTGCTCGTCTCGCTTTTCAAGCCCGGCATGATGCAGGTGACTAAAAGCTGGCTGAAGGCTTCATCAGGAAGACTTCATTAGGTAAGTTCTTCTGACTAAGGTGAGTATATTTCCCCCCTTTTTTCTTAGGTACTGGACTCTCAACAGCTGGGGGCATCCTTTTTTCTATAAGGGTTTATGGGACTGGCCAGGAGGGGTTCTACCCTCCCTTTTTACTCTATGGGCGGGGGGGGGGGGGGAGTTTTTATTGGGGTTTGAGCAGTGGCATTTCTATATTTTGCGGGCATGTGTGTGTTTGGTGCACGGTATGTATGAGGCAGCTGTCCTCTGCAGCCGCGGCGTTTCTGTTAGGCGGTCGGGCGCTCCTTCAGCCCGGCCGCATAGACGTTTTTACATTCATTTTCGGCAGTGTTCTGCCGACGGTGTTCGCCCGCTCCGTTCCCCCCAAGGTGCACATGCGTTTACAAGGTGCGCTCGGGGCCAGGAGCGGGCGCCATCTTTATCTGGGTTATTAGTTCTTCGGCGGCCCGGTGTGCATTAGCTCCGCCCCCACCCTGAGCCGCCGAAGCCTTTTAGGATGGCGCGAATCCCCTCCAATCAGCACTGTGCGTGCGCAGGGGGTTTGCAGTGCCAATCAAAGTGTCATTGTAACTGACACGCGCCCTCTGGCCATTGGTCTAGTGTTTACTCTCTCCCTCTCTCTGCTCACAGCAGCAGTCTGAGGGATACAGACCAGGGTGAGACTGTTCTTTTTTATTACTATGTCCGTGCCCAGTACTGTTTCTTCCTCTAGACAGATACTAGGTCCTTAGTTCCTTATTACACCTGTAATAGCTGTAACACAAAAATGTCTGGTTCTGCTGAACCTACTTGTTCTGCCTGCACCACTGCTCCCCCAGACCCCCCGGCTATTTCTACCCGGGATGTTCAATCAGACCCGGTGGGTTCGGCCTTCCCTCCAGCCTGGGTTTCTTCCCTATCACTGTCTATATCCGCCTTGGCGCTGGTCTCCCATTCTGTGGTGACTGCCTTGGAGAGGTCCTCCCTCCATCGGCCTTCCGGGGGGACTCGCTCCCCTTCTCCCTGCGCTTTTCGCAAGCGTAATAGGGGTGTTCCTCTGAATCATTCCCGGGGTCTTCGGACAGGTACGGGCATTCCCATCATAGTTCTCGCCCCGCTACCTCATCTTATCACAAGCGTCCCTCTTCCAGAGGAAGCTCCCGCAGTCACCGCTCTGGCTCCAGAGCTGCATACCAGGTCAGTCTCTTCCTCATCTAGGGCTGCCTCTACGTGTTCCCATTCACCTCGGCACCCGTCTCAGAGGACTGCTCGAATTCTGCCGACACGGTGAACTCATTGGTTTCGGCCATAAGAGACACCTTTCATCTAGAGCAGTGTTTCCCAACTTCGGCTGTCCAGGCATGCTGGGAGTTGTAGTTTTGCAACATTTGGAGGCACCCTGGTTGGGAAACACTGATCTAGAGGACCCAGGAACTTCGGACGTGGCTCCACAAGTTACCTTTCATCGTGACCGACCTCTTCCAGGGCTGCCTCACCTTAGGGCTGCACGGATATGCCTGATGTGGTGTACTCGTTGGTTTCGGCCATAAGAGACACCTTCCAGCTAAAGGACCCAGGAACTTCGGACGTGGCTCCAGAGGTCTCCTTTCTTCGTGCCCGACCGGCACCCAAGACTTTCAGCTCTCTCGCTGAATTTGACGCACTGCTGGAATCCGCCTGAAGGCACCCTGACTAAAAGTTTCAGAAAACTAAGAAGGTTCTAGCGCGGTATCCCTTCGCAAAGGACCTCATTGGTCGGTGGACCTTCTCTCCAACTGTGGATCTACCTGTCTCCCATTTCTTTAGGGCGACTGTCTTGCCGTTGGCTTTTGCGGCTGCCTTCCAGGATGCAGCGGACAAGAAGGTGGAGACCTTGGAAAAATATGCCTTTGAGACAGCAGGTTTTTCCTTTTCTTCCTGCTTTTGCTTCTGCCTGGGTGTCAGATGCCCTTTCAGTATGGTCTCCCAACTCCGCCAGGGTAGTATTCAGGATCCTTCCAGGGGATTTATATAGACTAGCTCTCCGAGACTCCTATGCCGGAGATTTTCTAGGTTCTGCTTCTATGCCCAGCCACTGTGCTGCCTTTGCCACAGGCTACTTGGTAGCCCTCCTTTGCTCCATGTGGCTTATAGCCTGGAATGCAGACACAGCCTTCAAGAAGTGAGGCGATGGGCGAAAGAGTTCCTTATACCTCTGGATAAGGCTCACAGAACCACTCTCCATCGGAAGTCCTCCTCCTTCCGGTCCTGCGGACCTTTGGTACCAACAAGGGTCCAGCCAGACGCCTTCTCGGGGAGAGGGCTCCCTCCTTCCTGACCCATCCATCCCGGAGGTCGGCTAACCGTTCCGGCTGTTTGGCGGCCCCAGCAGGCACCCGTAGGCCTACCTCGGCCTGAGGGGTCGCCCCCACCCGCCGGCTTTTCTCGAGTGGTTTGTCATCTTACTCTTTCGGGATGCCTGGACACTCACTTTCCGGTTTCCTGGGTCAGGAATGTTGTAGCCAACGGACACTGTCGAATTTGCCTCCCTTCCATGGGACTGCCTTTCGGGGCGCGTTCCACTTCCCTTTCTTCCAGGGAGTAGTTGTCCCTGTTCCTTCAGGGGAACGTATTCAAGGTTTTATATTCCAGCCTCCTTGCGGTCCCCAAGACGGGCGTTGCTGTTCGCCCAATCTTGGTTCTCGAGCATCTCCACCAGCATCTTGTGCTTCCCACTCCAAATGGAGTCCCTCTGTTCGGGGCTGGAGTCCATGGTTCAAGGGGAGTTTTTTCTTCCCTCGGTGGACATCAAAGTTGCCTGCCTCCACATTCCAATATTTCCCGGTCATCAGCGGTACTTCTGCTTTGCAGTTCCGGATGGCCATTTTCTGTTGTGGCTCTCCCTTTCGGTCTGACCACTACTCTGCATGTCCTTACCAAGGACCTGACGCCTGTGATAGCCCTGTTACGAACAAGAGTTGTTTCGATGATTCCTTTTTTGGTCGTCCTCCTGATCTGAGCCCCAAGCAGGGCTCAGACTCTGGGGAGTCTTAATCTCAACCTCCAAAGCTTGTTTTCTCTTCGGTTGGATGATTAATCGTAACAAGTTCAACCTCTCCCTTGGGGTCCAGTTCGATGCGGCCTCTGCCCGCTTTTGACTCTGCCGGACATTCGGCTGACTCTCTTGTCAGGAGTCAGATAGCTTCGGCATTCTGCTCCAGTTTCCATTCGCTTTTGCATACTGTCCGCTGACGAATGGCACGGCCCCCACGGCCGTGGGGGCCGTGCCATTCGTCCAGTGTCTTCACCGACCTCTTCAACTGGTGATTCTCTTCCGGTAGGACAGGTCCCCCTGCCTTTCAGGGGCGCTCCTTCCTGCCGGTCTGTTGGACTGGGAAGGTGTTTTCAAGGACCGACCGGTCTGGGGCCTTGGTCAGAGTTGGCAGTTTTCTCCTACCGTTCTGCCTTCCTTGTTGTATACCAGGACAAGCAGTTTTCTGTCCAGGTCTGTCCTTTTTTCCTGAGATGATTTCGAATTTTCATCTCAATGAGGACATCGTCCTGCCGTCTTTTTATCCGACCCCTTCTCATCCCAGGGAGTTTGCTTCACAAACTGGTTGGGGTGAGGGTTGTTCGGACTTATCTCTCAGTCACTTTCTTCCGGCAGTGGGAATCCTTTTTTAGTTTTTTCCGCAAGGTCGTCTTACAGGATCCGGTCTGCTTACATAGGCGTGTGCAGCCTATTGCATTAGGGTGTGCACCCTAAGGCACAAACTCACGCTGCGCGCGCGCGTGTATATTGTATATATATATATATATATATATATATATACACAAACAGTTAGTATAGTTCCCCCACATTAGGTGTGCAGTACAGTTCCCCCACATTAGGTGTGCAGTACGGTTCCCCCACATTAGGTGTGCAGTACGGTTCCCCCACATTAGGTGTGCAGTACGGTTCCCCCACATTAGGTGTGCAGTACGGTTCCCCCACATTAGGTGTGCAGTACGGTTCCCCCACATTAGGTGCAGTATAGTTCCCCCACATTAGGTGCAGTACAGTTCCCCCACATTAGGTGCAGTATAGTTCCCCCACATTAGGTGCAGTATAGTTCCCCCACATTAGGTGCAGTACAGTTTCCTCACATTAGGTGCAGTACAGTTCCCCCACATTAGGTTGTAGTTCCCCACCTTAGGTGCAGTATAGTTCCCCCACATTTGGTTGTATTTCCCCCACATTAGGTTGTAGTTCCCCACCTTAAGTGCAGTATAGTTCCTCCACATTAGGTGCAGTATAGTTCCTCCACATTAGGTGCAGTACAATTTCCTCACATTAGATGCAGTACAGTTCCCCCACATTAGGTGCAGTATAGTTCCCCCACATTAGGTGCAGTACAGTTCCTCCACATTACCCCACATTAGGTGCAGTACAGTTCCCCCACATTAGGTGCAGTACATTGCCCCCACATTAGGTGCAGTACATTGCCCCCACATTAGGTGCAGTAAAGTTCCCCTACATTAGGTGCAGTATAGTTATAATTGTAGGGAGGAGGACAAGTCTAGAATTTACCATGAGGCTTATGGGACTAATTCTACCCCTGATCTTATATTTGCCTAGAGTGTCAAAAATCCATGCACCAGCCCTGACTAGACCTCCCACTTGTGTGTATGTTTGCTGGTGTTTATAGGGAGGCATTTGATGTGGATTTGAAAAAAAAATGGTAAGTTGAATGGTAAAACTCATGTTTTTCTTTACTTGGCAAACAGAAGAACCCTTTTACTATAAGATGGTGGCACAGAGGTGGGAATAGTCCAAATATAATTTTTTTTTGCACCAGATTGGTTGAAAAAGTGATGCGGCACACTGCCCTCTATGTCGGGCTAGAGCTGATTGTGGCCGTCTGCGGTAGTTTAGCACTATGGCCCCCTAGCCAACAGAGCGCTGGGCGCTGCTATTCCACGGGCGATATTTGAATATCAGATACAGCATGTGTATAGGTATTTATAATTAAAAAAAATAATAAATAAATAAAAAAAAAATGGTGCACAATGGTGCATAAAAGGCAAAACTACACATCACTTTTCAACCAATCTGGCGCAAAAAAAAATTGCCAAGTAAAGAAAAACATGAGTTTTACCATTCAACTTACAATTTTTTGCATATCCACATCAAATGCATCTATTATACATACACTGTACAGCAAGCATACCACCATTATACATACACTGTACATCAGTCATACATCCATTATAGATACACTGTACAGCAATCATACATCCATTATAGATACGCTGTACAGCAGTCATACATCCATTATAGATACACTGTACAGCAGTCATATATTCATCATACATACACTGTACAGCAGTCATACATCCATCATACATACACTGTACAGCAGTCATACATCCATTATACATACACAGTACAACAGTCATGCCTCTATCATACACAAACACATTCACTGTCCGGACATGCCTTTACAGATGCCTCTCCCTGCTTCCCCCTCACCCACCCCTCTCTTTACCTTTCCCAGGCGTCCCCTCAGTTCTTTGCCCCACTCACCAGTCAGCTGGCCTGCTTTCTGATGAGCTCATACACGGCTGAGGATGGTGGCAGGTGCAGTAAGTGGTTGTGAAACAGTGCGCACTCGCACAGGCTGTATCTGACTGTGGCCGGCCACTGTAGTTTAGCACTGTGTCCCGCTACCCAACAGGGCGCTGGGGCGGGCACTGCTATTCCGCTGGCGATATTTGTAAGGGGCGGTGTCTATCGGGGGCACGAGTCACTCACCACCCCTTCATGGACCAGTAAGAAGGTGACTGAGCGGGCAGGTTGGGTGACTGAGCGGGGGGCCCCTGCGGGCTGCTCAGTGGCGGCCGCGGATCCCCCCCTGCCCTGGGCTTGATTAGGGTGTGCCCCGGCACACCCTGTGCGCACGCCTATGTCTGCTTACCGCTACAAGGAGAAGATTCCCCCTTCCGGGTTTTGGCTCATTCCGCCCGTTTTTCTGCCTTTCTCTTCGTGGCTTCGGCCTCGCAGTTCTGTACAGCGGCGACGTGGCCGTCTTTGCTCTCTTTCACAAGGGTCTACCAGATTCATACTTTTGCATCAGCTGATGCTTTTCTGGGCAATAAGGCGCTGCAGGCGGCGGTGGTCCAGCCGTTCACCTGACTGATTCTTTACCCACCCAAGGGACGGCTTTGGTACGTCCCAAGGTCTGTGTCCCGCAATGGAGCCGAAAGAGAAAAAGGGATTTTATTTTACCGTAAAATCCTTTTCTCGGAGGATCCATTGGGGGACACAGCTCCCGCCCTTTCTTTGGTGTTTCTGTGTTTGGTTACCTGTCCGAGGATGTGTTCAGTTATTTTTTGTTCTGGTTGCCTCGGACTGGTCTCGGTTCTCTACCTCTTGGTCATCTCCTACTGCTTGGTGACTAAACTGATTACCTCAGGCTCTGTAGGCGGGTATATCCTGCTGGGAGGAGCCGACTTTTTGGTTTCCATAGTGTCAAGTCTCCTAGCAACAACAGCATATACCCAAGGTCTGTGTCCCCCAATGGATCCTCCGAGAAAAAGTTTTTCCGGTGAGCCAAAAATCCCTTTTTTTTTTTTTTTTTACTTTTTAGCGTCAGGTATTTCTCTTTTTTTTGGCCCAGGAAAAGAAACTGCCTAATAATTATGCACAACTTGATATAGGTCATCCTTGGGTCACACCCTTCCTTGTTACACAAATATGATATGCCTAAATCCAAAAAGTTTTTAGTGAATAAAAATAATGATATGGTCAAACTACTTCTTATATTGCAAACCCAGTGTAAATGGGCACAGATAACATATGAAATTACTGAAAGGTAATTATTATAATGTAAACATATCTGGTGTGAAATTATTTCTGGGACAGTAAAATGGCTACCCAGCTTCTCCTCTTCCTATTTATGTCCCAATTCCTCCTCCATGGGGAGAGGTTGCACTTTGGGGGACAGAAGATAACGTTACCTGCAGTGCACCCTAGTGGTTGATCCTAGTTACATGACTCCTATGCATGTGGTTGCCTGTGTGTCCCATCAGATTCTGTTCTCTAGTAGTGGTATGTTGTACAGGTGGTCACATGAAAGCAATGCTAACAACATCTCACCAGTGCCGCGGTCATGTGACTCAAATCACCATGGCAGCTGGTCTGTCAGCAATCTAACTGCCTACAGAGGAGGGAGGGGTCGAGGCTGCACACCATCTCTGGTACTTCTGATCCTTGGGAAGTAGAGGGGGAATAAATGATCAGCCCTGAGATTTAAGAATGGGCAATTTAGTTGTCACCTGAGTGCAGGTGCCCGAAGGAGTCATAGGATCCCACTGAAGATAGCAATGTTTTCCACAGTGGTTTAGCTAGAAATTTATTTCTGCCATCCTCTGCATTAAAAACATATGTTTCAGATCTTTACCAATAACCATGATGTGTGATTGTTACCATCAGTGATCATCCCTTCCTCTGATTTATCACCATTTCATCCACACCAGCATCACAGCCCTCCTTGTCTCCTCCAAAGAGCATTGCCTATACCAGCCCCACCTCCACCCCCTGCAGCGACGGCTGCTCCACCACTCCCCTTACCTCCAGCCCATCTGTGAACAAGAGAAAAGAGATAGAGAGGAAGACATCAGACAGCTCCAGATATACAGCTGAGCATCTAACAAGCAGAAACCTGAATCCTCACACATGCATCACTCAGCATCTTATTCTCGACAATCCAGGTAGGAAACAAAGAACCGTGCATCTTATACTGCAAATCCCAGTCTGCCAGGCTAGTCGTAAACCAACCGTTGCCTGTTCCCAATCTCTTAGCTAAGGGCCAGAAACTGCAAGCTCATGCTGTATGCCAGATCATCTACCACATGGGAGCTGTTTAACCTCTGGAAACCATTGCAACACATTGCACCAGCAGTAATGCTTGTATAGTGGTGTACCATTCCTGACAGTTGTATCTAATATTGTCAGCTGTAATGACACCATACAGCGCCGTCACCATCACTCAAGTATTTCTGTTAAAGGAGAACACCTTTACAGTTCAAAAGAAAATGTACTTTATCTTATTTGCCCTTTTTCACCTGAATATCTTGCAATATTATTCTATTTAATGTAATATAACCCTGTATATACAGAGAACACATGAAAGAGTATATATTATAACATAATCCTATGTATAAGATGTAACTAGCATGAGCATGTAAGAAACACACAGGAGAACCTTAACCAGAAAAATGTTGGCACCCCTGAAATTTTTCAAGAAAATTAAGTATTTCTCACAGAGATTCTCAAGGATTGCAGTAACACATGTTTTGCTATACACATGTTTATTCCCTTTGTGTGTATTGGAACTAAACCAAAAAAGGGAGGAAACAAAGTTAATTGGACATAATGTCAAAACAAACTCCAAAAATGGGCTGGACAAAATTATTGGCACCCTTTCAAAATTGTGGAAAAATAAGATTGTTTCAAGCATGTGATGCTCCTTTAAACTCACCTGGGGCAAGTAATAGGTGTGGGCAATATAAAAATCACACCTGAAAGCAGACTTGGCATTGTGTGTCTGTGTGTGCCACACTAAGCATGGACAACAGAAAGAGGAGAAGAGAACTGTCTTGAGAACCAAAATTGTGGGAAAATATCAACAATCTCAAGGTTGCAAGTCCATCTCCAGAGATCTAGATTTGCCTTTGTCCACAGTGTGCAGCATTATCAAGAAGTTTGCAACCCATGGCACTGTAGCTATTCTCCCTGGGCATGGACGGAAGAGAAAAATTAATGAAAGGTGTCAACACAGGATAGTCCGGATGGTGGATAAGCAGCTCCAAAACGTTCCAAAGACACTCAAGCTGTTCTGCAGGCTCAGGGAACATCAGTGTCAGCGCGAAATTTAAATGAAATTAAACACTATGGCAGGTGACCCAGGTGGACCCCACTGCTGACACAGACATAAAAAGCAAGACTACATTTTGCCAAAATGAACTTGAGTAAGCCAAAATCCTTTTGGGAAAATGTCTTGTGGACAGATGAGACCAAGATAGAGCTTTTTGGTAAAGCACATCATTCTACTGTTTACCGAAAATGGAATGAGGCCTACAAAGAAAAGAACACAGTACCTACAGTGAAATATGATGGAGGTTCACTGATGTTTTGGGGTTGTTTTGTTGCCTTTAGCACTGGGTGCCTTGAATGTGTGCAAGGCATCAAGAAATCTGAGGATTACTAATGAATTTTGAGTCGCACTGTACAGCCCAGTGTCAGAAAGCTGTGTTTGTGTCCGAGATCTTGGGTCTTCCAGCAGGACAATGACCCCAAACATATGTCAAAAAGCACCCAGAAATGGATGACAACAAAGCGCTGGAGAGTTCTGAAGTGGCCAGTAATGAGTCCAGATCTAAATCCCATTGAACACCTGTGGAGAGAAATTGCTGTTGGGAAAAGGCACCCTTCCAATTAGAGGTGGAAGAGTGGTCCAACATTCCGGCTGAGAGGTGTAAGAAGCTTATTGATGGTTATAGGAAGCGACTGATTTCAGTTATTTTTTCCAAAGGGTGCGCAACCAAATATTAAGTTAAGGGTGCCAATAATTTTATCCATCCCATGTTTGGAGTTTGGTGTGACACTATGTCCAATTTGCTTTTTTTCCTACCTTTTTTGGTTTAGTTCCAATTCACACAAAGGGAATAAACATGTATATAGCAAAACATGTGTTGCTGCAATCCTTTTCTGTGAGAAATACATAATTTTCTTGAAAAATTTCAGAGGTCCCAACATTTACGGCCATGACAGTATATAAAGAATTATGGCATCAACAACTAATGTACCTTTTGTACTTGCTTGGACATACAATGAATATGATAGGTGCCATGTTTGTAAAACATGTGGTATGAAAAGTTTATTATGGAACGAATGCACTTTTCAAAACACTCCGACACTGGTGAATTATATTTCTTTATCAAATTAAAATTTACAGGTAAAAGAAAAAAAAAGGATGGTGCTGTGTGTTTAATATGTCACAACAAATAAAAGGGATCGAATAGATGGCTCCCCATGTAACCCACAAAGGGGTAAGGTATAATGACTGCCAAACTATATGTCTTCCATCCAGACCTCCAACCAGAAAAAGGTCAAAATAAAAAAAATAATAATCTCTTGGAAGTCTAATCTGGCACCATCAATTCTTGGGGTGCATTCTCACTAAAATTGTGTCATACGTCTGCCGGATCCGGATTCCATGTGTCATAAAGCGCTGCATGCTATTCATAAAAATGAGCCAAACAGAGTCAGATAGTGAATCCGGTCGGCTCATTTTTTGAACCATATCAGTTTTATTTCCGGAATAAAAAAAACAAGACAGACCATGGTTTCCAATCCAGAAATAAAAAGTGATGTGGTTCCTAAATTTCCCCGCAGGAACCGGCAGATACAATCATAGTGGAAATTTAGCCTTAGAGAGTCATTTCCAAACTCCCAGGAGTAGCTTCAAAATAGTGTTTTCCTTTTATGGTACTTCAAGAATAATGGGTGTAATTTATTAAAGTCTTCACCAGGCTCAGATTGGGGAAAGCTTCACATCTTTTGCACAAAAACTGGGTTTGGGTTAAAAAAAAAAAAAAAGACATTGTTTCATGGTGTAGTAGCTAAGCTGTCATATATGTTTGAGGCTGCAACATGGGGCAGCCTCAGAAATGCTTGAATTTATCAAGAGAAATGGGCCTCTTGATAAATCCGCTTATTTCAATTCTTTATATATATCTGTTTATTTTATTACATTTTTTTTAAAAAGTTTTACAACAAAGAGGTAAAAAAAAATAACATTCAAAACCTATGCAAAAAATCTGAATAAAAGAAAAAAGAAGATAAATAAAAGGAAAATTAGGGGAAGGAGGGGGCAGGTAGAATGAGAATACGTAGAAGCGGTTGGAATGATATGAACATTTAGATCAATCGGGTTCACAGAAATAATATTATTAAACACAGCTAGATACATAACATCTATATAATAAAGGAAAAGGAAGCAACATGTATATTTATAGTCAATAATATGTGGGTGAATGTAGTTATGTAGTGCAGTACCAAAGTAACAGGGAAGGAGAGTAAGAGAGGGGAAAAAAACAGAAAACTGAAAAATAAAATATGAGAAAAGGTAAGAAGAAATGACCGGGCTATCGTGGAGAAGAAGAAAAATATACAGTACCTGCGTCTGCGTGACCTCACAATATCACCCCTTAATCTGACCAACCTTGTTCCTTTATGGACCTTCATATTCGTCCCAGGGTGACCAGATCTTTTGGAACTGAATGAAAGTGTCATCAATCATAGAGGAAAGATTCTCCATTCTTCTAACCTCTCTAATCCTATGCAATAGGGCACGTGTTGGCGGGATATCCTGCTGTTTCCATTTCTGGGCGCTCAAGCACTTTGAGGCAGTCAGGATATATAGTAGTAATCTAGATCGAGGATAAGAGAGGGTAGGGGGGGATAAGATTCAAAAGATATATTTCAGGTTGTAAGGGAATGGAGATTCCAATAATTTGTCTAATCAGGGATTGCACTTCTAACCAGAAGTGTCTCAGGGATGGACAATCCCCCAAAATATGGGTAAGGGAAAATCCACTTTAATTCTAAACTTTAGTTCGGTGTAGGAAATGCTGGTCTTGGTAAATCAAGGCGGAATATGTGTTCGAGGAGCAATCCTCCATATCACATCACTAGAGACAGTTATGAAACATTTGGCACTCTCTCAAACGTGTGATGTCACGCCCCGTCCCCTCAATGCAAGTCTATGGGAGGGGGCGTGACAGCCGTCACGCCCCCTCCCATAGACTTGCATTGAGGGGACGGGGCGTGACACCACACGGGGGGGGCGGAATCGTGACGTCACACTCTTCCGCTCACGTGGTCGGGATCCGAAGCCTCCAGCGTTGCCGGAAGCCGTTGAGGTGGGTGCTGCAGTCGAGATCCCGGGGGTCCCCATGCAGCGGGACCCCCACGATCTGACATCTTATCCCCTATCCTTTGGAGTACCCCTTTAAAGCATCAGTATAAATTAATATAAAGTGTTTTTCCGTAATAGTAAGTTTAACCTCACTTTCAGCCACATCTAATTTTGAGAAAGCTGGGTAATAATCCACAAGGCTCCCATTACAATTCCCAATTTTGAAATGTTATAAAACCTAAAGTGTAACAGTTATTTTAGAAAACATTTGACATGTCATAGAGACGTGTCAAAAGTTTTCATCCCTGGGGGTCTGGGTGTTGAGACCCGCACTGATCATTAGAGCCAGCAGGGAGAAGTATTCAGTAAACACGCACCAGCCGTATCACTTGGTTAAAAAAAATGACATGTCCTTTACGATGCCCTGATTTTTATTTCTCTGAACCCAGCCAGCAAGTTGTTTAGCAGTTTGTCCTCCAGTCAGTACTACATGTACTAATAGTCATACATACTGTACTACATGTTTAAAGCGTCTAACACTTTTGGAATTAAAAATGTAGGTATTTTGCTGAATCTTTTTTTTTTCTTTCTACCAGAATATGAATAATACGCAGGAAAAGGTGTTTACTGATAGCACACAGTAATGGCACTTAGCATCATGACCCTATGTATATACACACTCTTTATCTGGCTGTGCACAATTGCTGGTAAGTCATACGTATCACAATGAAGCCTTATTTATGTTTTAATAGTTATGTTTTCTCTGATCTGTAGTACTCTGTGAAGGCCAATATTTGCAGGCTAGTAAACTTGTGTAAATAGTCCTCTTTACTTTAGCGCTACTAATTCAAGTGGTCATTTTATCTACAATACATACGTGCAAAGTGCATATCACAAAAACACAAGGTTTTATTTGTATAAGGGAATGATAGTCTGTACTCTTAAAGGGGTTGTATGAGATTAGCAAACATTTTCTATTTCTTCCAGAAACGCCACCACTCTAGTACATGAGCTTTGCCTTGTATTGCATTTACGCCTCATACACTTGAGTAGGACTGAGCTGCAATAACCGACCTAACCCATAGAACAGTTATAGTCTGTGCATGAACCCAGGTAGTAAACATTCAACATGGAAGTGCTCTTCATCATTATATATCATACATATTCATTGCGTACTGTAATTGATGTATTGTGGCAATAGGCATGAATTGAACTATAGACATTCATATAATAGAGATGTAACTCTCTAGGTCAATGAAAAATCGATCCTTTGGAAGTGACAGTAAAAACAGGGTACATTATCCATCTTAATTATTTAATTAAATTAGGAGAACAAAAAGTTATTTCAATTTTATCATTTCAATATTTTTGAAGTACTGAAGTGAAAGACCGTTTTTGCTTGTCACGTACAACTTGTCTGTGATATTAAATTCGTTAATGACCTCATTTCCAGGCCATCTATGTGACCAATGCAGAGAAGGTGCCGTTCTCACGAATGCAGCTATATCACCTAATCTGCAGAAGACACACCTAAAGAGAGTGCCAAATGCTAGAACTATGTCTGACTGCATTATGGCTTGTTGTAACCATTCCAGATGTGACCTCTCCTGGATGTTGGGCAGGCAATGCTATATAGTGAACTGTCAACATAAAGAGAGTTGTGAACCCCAAAAAGTAGACCACATGCAGACTTACTTAACTTTCGTCTTGAGACCATCTCCAAGATTTATTCCATTTGCACTCTATGAGAATATTCCAACCAATCAAGAATATTCATTGACTGATCAAGGTGAGGAGGAGGAGGATATGGCCAGTTTTAAAGATCTCTCTTCACTGATTAAGAATCCGAACTTTGAAGATCTAACCGACTACGCAGATGACTACGTCGGCCCCCAGTTAGATTTACTTCATCTAAATGCTAAGGAAGGGGACAAAGTAAGACCTGACTTGGACTACCTAGGTTGGATTTTACCTGACCTTAAGAAGAACACCACTACCGTAGAAATTGGCAGACGCGAGGATGATGATGAGGTAATAGAGCCCCCAAGGGAAGAGTCCTTGACTAAAGGGAATGTCAACCACATACCTGAGACACCATCAGGAGATTCATTTTCAACTACAACTGAGATGGTGTTGACAAGTCCAGTGGAAACGACAGAGGCCTTTGCAGGAGAGGTATATATTCATATTCCTAGTTTATTTTTCAGAATAAATATATGAATATAATCAATGGCAATTATTTTGTAAACTATAAAATGTATAAAGCTCATTTTCACATTTGTCATTAACATGTTTTTTTAAAATTAGGGATCTATATTGAAAATACATATATGTGTCTTCACATTTGTTTACTAAGATTTTATGTTATCCTGTATGCAGCTTCCAACTCTTTTACCTAATTCCACTTTGGAGAAATATGTCTCATCAGAAGTTCTTGGAAAAAACGAAAAACAAGGAACTTTTCAGTCTGTCCTAGAGCCACTGGGGAACACAGTATATATGAATACCACTGCAGCGACTGATCCCTCTGTCACAAATAACGCAGTATACACCTCTATGGCAGACAGTCCAGGCAAGTACTGGTGTTTCTGAGAAGCTTGTCCACTCCAGACGTATAGATCCATTTTAAACCCTAAAGTGAGGTCTTTAATACCATATCACCATCATATGACGTCACCGCTGGATAAAATGATCCAAAATGTCTTTTTAACATCAATGTGTAAAATAAAGAAAAATAAGGATATGTGCACGTCCCTAAAATCTCTGCTGATTTGGACACAGAATCCACACATTCCTATGTCTAAGTCAGTGCATTTCTATTGTGGATTTTTATCATGTCACCAATCTGCATGTTTGCACATGTTTCCACGTTTGAGCTCCATTCGTGGCTCTGCGTTGCAGATTCTTTTTGCAGGATCTGACCGGACAAAAAATACTGCAAGCAGTAATTTTTTGTCTGGTCAAGTCCTGCTAAATAAAAGGACGTCCAAAAGAGACCTGACCAACCCGTTGAAGTCAGTGGGGTCTCTCGGGATCCAACCTAGCCTAAATTAATCTGCATGTAAATCTGCATCAAAAACAGCACAGATTTTTACAGATTTTGAAGGAAAATGTGATGCCTCTTGTAGAGAATGTGTCATCAGAAAATTACCTAACTTTTAAATTAAGTTTTTTCTGATTGTACATTGAGACTCTTAGGTACATTCACACCACGTTTTTGCAATACAGTTCCCGTATCAGGTTTTTGATGAAAAACAGATTCCTCAAAACCTGACTAAACTGTATTAAAACGTGTATAAAAATTTCAACCCGTATACAGTTTGAAAAATGATGTCCGGTTGCATCCGTTTTTTAAGAAAAAAAAGTATACGTTTTTAACTTTTCACTCCATTTTGAATAAAGTTTCACTTGTTTGATTGAAATTCCAAGAAAAAAACTGTGCAAAGTCAAAAAATGTATGGTGAAAACCTGATGGAACCGTATGCACATACAGTTCTGTATGGTTCCCATTGACTCCCATGTTTTAAAAAAAAAAACGTATACGGTTTAATACAGTTTTTCACCCGGACCAAAAACAATGCTAGACTACGGTTTTGGGTACGGGAAAAAAAGACTGACAAAACCGTACAGGATGCAAAACGGACACAACCTGATGCATCTTTTGGCATACGGTTTTCAATGGAGAGTCAATGCATACGTTTTCCAATACGGTTCCGTACGGTTTTCACATTGAAAACGTATATGGGAACTGTATTGCAAAAACGTGGTGTGAATGCACCCTGAAAGCTAAAACCAGTAGATAGATAATACATAAGATGATGTTCATTGCTCAGCCTCCACTTTAAACTTGACACAGTAGAATTGAAGCCCTGTTACACCTCTGTACAAAACAGTCATATTTATCAGCAATTATACACTAGAAACCTTTTTTAAAGAAATTGTCATGTTGAATGCAGACTATTTTTCTTGCAGGGAATGAACTCACAGTGACTACTGCAGGCAACATTGAAGTGACTTTGCCAACTCATGAAGTTCAGCTTAACGTGTTTGTGAGCCCTGAAGCACAAGCAGGTGATTCATATAATTTATAACCATACGCAATAAAATATGCGCAAGTACAACCCCATAACAATGTTCTCCAACTCATTATACTTACAGTACATCATCTTTGTGTGGCCTGGCATTTAGGAGAAAGAACGTAAATGGTCATATCAATAAATATTAACATATCGAATAACATCATATACATGGTATTTTGAGATCAGAACTCTATGGAAACCTGGGAATTGGTTCTAAAGCCAGCAAAATGTCATCCAAAAATAGGGAAAAGTGAGGATTAAACAAAAATAAGTAGATAATTAATATAGATAAAGCAGGGCCTTATATATAAAAGTAAGAAAGATCTGCTGGGAGCTGTAAATCACTGTCTATGTCAGTGTTTTCCAAGCATGGAGCCTCCAGCTGTTGCAAAACTACAACTCCCAGCATGCCCGGACAGCAAAAGGCTGCAACAGCTGGGGGCACCCTGCTTGGGAAACACTGGTCTATGCAGAGGACAGGAGCGTCTTCAGGGTCCTGTACAGTACACGTAATGTCCTAAAAAAGTAACATGGAGCCGCCCTCACCTGGTGTCCAAAGGAGAAGCTAACCCTGGGACAGGTAAAGAGTACAGAACATGTAATACCTCTCTGTACTGTAGGGGGCGCTACCAGACACCAGTCAGTGCATACGCTTCAGTAATACAGGTGTTTTACCAGAAAATTGCCCATTCTGATTGGTCAGTTCTCTCGGCCATTGACAAGTTTCACAGATCTGGACTGTCTTTGTCCAGATTTTCATTGTATGTTGAGTCTGGTTTCAACTTACAATGGTCCAGAAAAGACCATTGTATGTTGAAACTATTGTATGTTGAGGCCATTGTAAGTTGAGGGATCACTGTGATACAATAGAACCTCTTTAAAATGACCATCCAAAATTGCATTGAAGAATGGGCTTCTGGGGGGGGGGGGGCAATTCCGCTGCTGAAATTGTTCCATGCAAAGAAAGAACATGTGAGTACTGCATAGCTGTCAATAGTGACGACGCAGTGCCGCGTGGTCCTACCGCTGCCGCGCGCTGCCAGGCTGAACCTCCGATCGCTGAATTCCGCGAGCGGAGATTCAGCGACACATCCGTAGTGTGAACATACCCTAAATGTTTCGATGAATCCCTTATATGTATCATATGTTATGAATCATGGTAAGAAATCCTTGGAATAGATCTGACTAGGGTCAGTATGTGGTTGCATGGCCGAGATCTGCCCATGAAAACCAATCACAGCTCAGCTTTCATTCCTTAAAAAACTCTGGTTGAATAAAAGTAGAGCTGTGATTGGTTGTTAAGGGCATTACGTAATGTTGTTGTATATTGTTGTATCTGTGCGGTGGTTTTATTTTTATGGTAGGAGCTGTATGCATATAAATAGAACATATGTATTAGATATTTTGATATAAAGATTTTTTTTTGTTTGTTATAGAGATTCTTTTTTGACCCATATTTAAATGACCAAAAAGCTCATACTGTAAGTTAATAACAAATACTATAACACTTTCAGATGCGCCTTATACGTATGATTGGAAGCTGATATCACAACCTGCCGCTTTTCAGGGTGAACTGAAAATGTCAAATACAAGATCACCTACACTGTCCAAAGTAAGTAAGTGTCTCTCCTCCTTTTCTTTCTTTTCTATTGGAATGGTGCACATTCCTACACTAGTGAAAGTCTTTTCATGTTTCCTTTTTTAAAGACTTATTTTACTAAAAAGTAAGAAACAAATGCCAAATTCACTAAAGGCGCATCATTTTTTGAATCATTTTTTTTAGTGCAAAATATTGAGGGAAATGAAAGCCAAAAATAAAGTGGTGTAAGACAAAGAAAATGTGTCGAAGATGTATAATAAGTTGCGTCCAATACACTCATTGACCAATAAATAAATAATGCACCTAGATTACTGTCATGCAATAAAAGTCTCTAAGAGGCTCTGAGTAGTGTACCTCTTTTGTCCAGTTGACAGACAAGGGCTCATCATTGGACCTTTTAGTTATTTCCAATCATCTAAGATGTTTTTTTCTAAGCTGTTAAGAGGTGTTGGGACCAGTTGTTAGTTGACAGGACATATACATAACAATCAGCCTTCAGATGGGCCAGACAGACCAGCAATAGTGAGGATTGTTTGATTCTCCAACAAGCACAAGTAGCTAAGATCAAGGAATTTTTATAGATCCGTCTGGATGTCCAGGCAGTATCACACTGCGCCCATCCACTTATTTATTTATTTTTGTCACTGTGTCCACGTTTTGTGTTCTGTTTGTACACTAGAATTGGTCAGGGTGCGGTAGCCCTTCTGGGTTTCCCTCCTGCCGGTCTAGGGGAGGTGTGTGTGGCCATCAGGTTCCTTACCTCCCTGCCATGCCCCGGGCACCCTTGCTTTGGCTGTGGTGCCATGCCGGTTTTACTGGCCCCTCGTGCAAGTTTTTTTGTGTGAACACTTGCACATTTTACTTACACTTGGGTGACTTGAGAGCAGGTACCTCAGCTCTTAAAAAAATAAAATAAAAAAAAAAAAAGCTTCCTTGTCCACCATCTAGACACAGATTGCACCTTCATTACACACCTCTGTTTCTGCCTGGACCCGGACTGCTATGTATTAAAATTGTATTGTCTTTACCAGCAAATCAAGGTTCTGTCTGGGATGCAACGAAGGTCAGAAATACAGAACGGGTTGGCACATAAAAACCATTCGGCCCATCTCATCTGTCCAATATTTTGAATGCTATCAATAGTCCCTGGCCCTATCATATAAGAAGCATAGCCTAATGCCTATCCCATGCATTCTTAACCCCTTGGGGACAGAGGGTTTTTCTGTTTTTGCACTTTTGTTTTTTCCTCCTTACCTTTAAAAAATCATAACCCTTTCAATTTTGCACCTAAATATCCATATGATGGCTTATTTTTTGCGCCACCAATTCTACTTTGTAAAAACATCAGTCATTTTACCCAAAAATCTACGGCAAAACAGAAAAAAAAATCATTGTGCGAAGAAATTGAAGAAAAAAACGCCATTTTGTAATTTTGGGGGCTTCCGTTTCTACGCAGTACATTTTTCAGTAAAAATGACACCTTATCTTTATTCTGTAGGTCCATACGATTAAAATGATACCCTACTTATATAGGTTTGATTTTGTCGGACTTCTGGAAAAAATCATAACTACATGCAGGAAAATGTATACCTTTTAAAATTGTCATCTTCTGACCCCTATAACTTTTTTATTTTTCAGCGTACGGGAGGTGTTAGGGCTCATTTTTTGTGCCGTGATCTAAAGTTTTTAGTGGTACCATTTTTGTATTGATCGGACTTTTTGTTCACTTTTTATTCATTTTTTCATTGTATAAAAAGTGACCAAAAATACGCTATTTTGGACTTTGGAATGTTATGCACGTACGCCATTAACCGTGCGGTTTAATTAACAATATATTTTGATATGTTGGACATTTCTGCACGCGGCAATAACAAATATGTTTATTTTTATTTACACTGTTTGGTTTTTTTTAAATGGGAAAAGGAGGGTGATTCAAAGTTTGTTAGGGAAGGGGTTAAATGATCTTTATTAACTTTTATTTTCCCTTTTTTTTTTGCAATGTTATAGTCCCCATACAGGCTATAACACTGCACACACTGATCTTTTACATTGATCTTTGTTATCCCATAGGATAACATAGATCAATGATTCTGTCACTTGGCTGCTCATGCCTGGATCTCAGGCACTGAGCAGTCATTCGGCGATCGGACACCAGGAGGCAGGTAGGGGCCCTCCTGGTGTCCTACAGATGTTCGGGATGCAGTGATTTCGCCGCGACGATCCTGAACAGCCACGGGACCCGGCCGTTGTAAGAGGCCCGACCCACTATGATGGGGGCCATGCCGTGGCGCCGTGTTATAGAAAGGGATTGGGCAAAGTGCGTACAGGTACGCCCCTCGTCCCCTACAGGTTAAACTCCTTCACTGTATTTGCAGCGACCACTTCTGCAGGAAGGCTATTCCATGCATCCACTACTCTCTCAGTAAAGTAATACTTCCTGATATTACTGCATAGACCTTTGCCCCTCTAATTTAAAACTGTGTAAAGTTTTTCTTTACAGTGTTGATATCCCCTCTGTTGCACCTTTCTTCCAGGCTATACATGTTAAGGTTCTTTAACCTTTCCTGGTAAGTTCTATCCTGCAATTCATGTACTAGTTTAGTAGCCCTTTAGTATCTATATCATTCTGGAGGTACGGTCTCAAGGACTGCTCACAATACTGAGGTCACGCTGGGGCTCTGTACAGCGGCATGAGCACTTCCCTCTTTCTACTGCTTATACCTCTCCCTATACATCCAAGCATTCTGCTAGCTTTTCCTGCTGCTCTATTACATTGTTTTCCTACCTTTAAGTCTTCTGAAATAATATCTCTAAATCCCTTCCCTCAGATACTGAGGTTAGGACTATATCAAAAAGTCTATATTCTGCCCTTTGGTTTTTACGCCCCAGGTGCATTATCTTGCACTTATCCACATTAGTTGTCAGTTGCCAGAATTCTGACCATTTCTCTAGTTTACCTAAATAATTTGCCATTTCGCTCCAGGAACATCAACCCTGTACAAATCTTTGTGTCATCAGCAAAAAGACCAATACATTTCTATTGAGACCATTTACTAATAAAAATATTAAACAAAATGGGTCCCAGTACAGATCCCTGCGGGACAGTGTCAAAAGCTTTACTACAATCTAGATCAGCAATGTCTACTGCACCTCCACCATCTATTATTTTAGTCACTCATTCAAAAAAAATAATCTATAAGATTTGTTTCATGTGATCTCCCTGAACTAAACCCATGTGGTTTCTCATCTTGCAATCCATGTGATGTAGATGTGTAACAATCTTATTCCTTAGGGTGCATTCACACCCTGTTTTTGCAATACAGTTCCCGTATATGTTTTCAATTTGAAAACATATACGGAACTGTATTGAAAACCGCATGCATTGACTCTCCATTGAAAACCGTATGCCAAAACATGCATCCAGTTGTGTCTGTTTTGTATCTTGTACGGTTTTGTCCGTTTTTTTCCCGTACCCAAAACCGCAGCCTAACACAGATTTTGGTCCAGGTAAAAAACTGTATGGAAACCGTATACTTTTTTTTTTTAAACATGGGAGTCAATGGGAACCGTACAGAACCATATGTGCGTACGGTCCCATCCGATTTGCACCATACGGTTTTTGACTTTGAAATTCCAAGAAAAAAACTCTGCAATCAAACAAGTTAAACTTTATTCATAATAGAGTGAAAAGTTAAAAACTTCTAAGTTTTTTTTCTTAAAAAACGGATGCAACCGGACATCATTTCTCAAACTGTATACGGTTTTTAACCTTATACGGGTTAAAATTGTACACACGTTTTGATACAGTTTAGTCAGGTTTTGAGGAATCAGTTTTTCATCCAAAAACCTGATACGGGAACTGTATTGCAAAAACATGATGTGAACGTTTAGTAGGGTTTCCTTTAATTTCCCCACTATTGATGTCAGGTTTACTGGCTAATAGTTGCCAGATTCCTCTCTACAAATTTTTGTGTGAATGGGCACAACATCTCCAATCTTCTGGGATGGACAACTCCTGTTAGCAGTGAATGTTTATGATTTTGCACGGTAAACAGCACAATTGTAAAAAATTCCAAATGCCAAAAATGCTGATTTTTTATCACATCATATATGGGAAATTAAAAAAAAAAAGTGATCAAAATGTCATCCCATCAAAAACAAAAAATGGTACTGATAAAAAGCACAAAAAATGAGCCCTCATAAAGTCCCGTATATGGAAAATTAAAAAAGTTATAGGGGTCAGAATAGGACAATTTTAGGCATACTGGGGGAGATTTATCAAAATCTGTCCTGAGGAAAAGTTGCCCAGTTGCCAATAGCAACCAATCAGCTTGTTTCTTTCATTTTTAACAAGGCCTCAGCAAAATGAAAGAAGTGCTCTGATTGGTTGCTATGGGAAACTGGGCAATTTTTCCTCTTGACAGATTTTGATAAATCTTCCTCACTGATTTTGTTGAAAAAAAACATTTTAGTCACATTGACCAACTGATAAATATAACATTATTTTTACCATAAAGTGCACTGCGTAGAAGCAAAAAAAAACAATCCATAAGTTGCAAAATTGAGTTTTTCTTTTCATACACCCCCCTCTCCCCCAAATTATATATTCTTTTCTTTTATGGTAAAATATAGCATGTCAGTACAAAGTATTGGCTGTGCAAAAAACTAGCCCTCATATGGGTCTCTATATGAAAAAATAAAAGACTTATGTCTCTTGAAATGTGAGGAGAAAAAATTAAAATTGGCTGTGTCTTACAGGAAATCTGTCACCAGTGTCACCTGCACTAACCTGTCGGTACCTACAGGTAGTGCAGGTGACACTGCTGACAACAGTACTAACCTTGTCCCGTTCCTTGCAGGGGATCTACGGTAATCTCCTCCGTTAGCTCCAGCTCTGAAAACCCTGCTGGGGGCAAGGACGGAGCTTAGTGACGTCACTGCTGCTGTTCCCAGCATGTCACTAAGCCCATGCCAGCCCATGCCCCAAGCTGCTGCTGTTCTCTGCTGGGTCCCGGGTCCTGGGAACAGCAGCGGTGACGTCCTTAAGCTCCGTCCATGCCCCAAGCCGGGTGCCCGGAGCTGGAGCTAATGGAGAAGATTACCAGAGATCCCCTGCACGGAACGGGACTAGGTAAGTACCGTTGTCATCAGTGTGTGACACACTGGTGACAGATTTCCTTTAAGGATACTGCGCATTTTGCCCATAGGAAACAGCCACTATCAATTTTAGTAATTTTTTTCCTTTTCGTCTTTTAAGAGCCATGACTCTTTCCAGAGAGCCATAGAAGGGCTTGTTTTTTGCATGACCATTTGTACTTTGTTATAACACCTTTCATTTTAATAATAAAATGTGTGGAGAAACAAAAAAAATATTATTTGTTGGGGGGAAATTGGGGGAAAAATGCAATTTTTCTATTATTGTACTGCTTAAAAAACAAACAAACAAAAAAATTTTTTTATTGGGGGAAGGGCTTATTGACATATTTTAACCCCTTAAAGGGGTATTCCGGGCAAAAACATCTTATCCCCTATCCAAAGGATAGGGGATAAGATGTCTGATAGCGGGGGGCCCGCCGCTGGGACCCCCCGTGATCTCCCTGCAGCAGCCCACATTCTATGCGTAGCTGCGTCTGCAGTTTCGGAAGCCGCTGGGCTTCCGAGACGGGGACGTGACATCAAGCCGCGCCCCCTCCATTCATGTCTATGCGGCCCTCCCATAGAAATGAATGGAGGGGGCGTGGCGTGATGTCACGTCCCCGTCTTGGAAGCCCAGCGGTTTCCGAAACTGCAGACGCAGCTACTCATAGAATGCGGGCTGCTGCAGGGAGATCGCGGGGAGTCCCAGCGGCGGGCCCCCCGCGATCGGACATCTTATCCCCTATCCTTTGGATAGGGGATAAGATGTTTTTGCCCAGAATACGCCTTTAAGGATGCAGGGTTTTTCAGTTTTTCTCTGATCAAAACAAAAGCGGTTAACATTGGCCATGATTAAGCGCATGTGAGCGAGAAACGGCCCGTCGGCCATTGTTTGTATCCGAGACCTGTGGAATAAAGTACCAACTGCAATCCAGTGCCTCCTCTATTTTTTCCTCAACGTGGATCTTCTACCTCCTTGTCTTCTGAGGATTGAGCACGGTTCATGTTACCTCCATAGTGCCAAGGTGGACGAACTATTACTTTCCAGCAGCCAGTGGTTTCATAAGGTACGCGGCAGTGCCGTACTCTCTTTTCTCTACTTGAATGAGTTTTTCAGTTTTTTGCATCTTCGTTTTTTCCTCATCACCTTCTAAAAATCATAACGCTTTCAATTTTGTATATACAGACCCATATGAGGGCTTTTTTTTGCACCACCAATTGTACCTTATAATAACATCAATCATTTCACCACAAAATTTACGGCGAACCAGTAAAAAAATATTTGTGGGGCAAAATTGAAAAAAAAAAAAACAACGCAATTTTGTAACTTTTGGGGGCTTCCGATTCTATGCAGTACACTTTTCGGGAAAAATTACACCATATCTTTATCATGTAAGTCCAAACGGTTACAAGGATACCTAATTTATATAGGTTTTATTTTATTTTTATTTACTGCTTTAAAAAAATTATAACTACATGAACCAAAATTTGTATGTGTAAAATTGTCATCTTTTGACCCCTATAACTTTTTTATTTTTCCATATACAGGGATGTATAAGGGCAAATTTTTGCGCTGTGATCTGAAGTTTTTATCGGTACCATTTTTGTTTTGATCAGACTTTCTGATTGCTTTTAACACATTTTTTTAGGGTATACAATGTGCCCAAAAATACACAATTTTGGACTTTGAAATTTTTTTAAGTGTACGCCATTGACCGTACGGTTTAATTAACATTATATTTTTATAGTTTGGACATTTACACGTGCGGCAATACCACATATGTTTATTTTTATTGTGTTTACATATTTTTTATATGGAATGTGGGAAAAGGGGGGGGTTTCAAACTTGTAATATAGAAGGGGTTAATGGGTGTTTTTTTTTTAACTTTTATTTCAACTTTTTTTTTTTACACTTTTAGGAGGAATCAGTAGATTCCTTATACAGATCAATGTGGTTCCATAGAACCACATTGATCTGTGTGCTCTGCGCTTGATTGACAAAGCCTGGTTCTGCCAGGCTTTATCAATCACAGAGCTGGGACCAGCATGGACGCTGAGGTTAGCGCTCCGGCTACCTCCACAGCGATCTTGCTGCGGGGGGGCGATCCACCCCACTGGACCACCAGGGATTGTTTAAATGTCCCTTTAGATGCCTCTGTCTAAAGGTTTAATAGCTGGCCCCAGAATCAGCTGGGGGCCGGCCGGTATGGCGTGGGCTTGAGTCAGTAGCCCACGCCATACACTGCTTGCTGTCTCAGGACGAGCGGGCTCCTCCTTAGACGGTAACCGGTTAAGCATTTAAACAGTCCCTATAGAAAACTATTAATAGCAATCTTTGGATATTTGCATAGGCATAGCACTAGTCAGTTATATCAGCTATCTAATTGTATAGTCTGCCTCTGTAGGCAGACTATATAAGAAGATCCCTGGAGCAGCAAAATGCAGGTGAGGAGACCTCTGGCCGCATTTTTCACTCATCAGACACCCGCATTTGTGCTGCAGGTGGTCCGATGAGTGAATACAAGGACCACAACTGCTTCAGATGCAGTGAGCAGTATTGATCACGGCATCTTAAAGCTGTTATTCAGGAATAGAAAAACAGAGCTACTTTCTTTTAGAAACCGCTCCCCGTCTGTCTCCAGATTGGGAGTGGTTCAGCAGCTCAGATCCTTTGAAGTGAAAAGAGGCAAGTCCTAAAACCCCACCCAACCTGGAGACAGACGGGGAGCTGTTTTTGAAAGAAATTAGCTGTTTTTTCTATTCCTGATAACCTCTTTAATGGCAGGCATCAGCGTGTTTGCTTGCTATTTTTGTTTTTATGCAGTTCAAAACAGGAAGATTGAAGTCCTTCATGATAATAACTCCCCCTTTCGTTGTTATTTTAGCTATTTCCTCAACTAGTAGATTAATTCTTTTACTTGACAAGGCGGTCCATTAATCACACCTACACAAGTTACAAGTTACTAAACTTCATCGTAACCCAATTACCAAATTACCAAACTTCATCGTAACCCAAACTGACTCTATGTTGGTCTCACTATTTGTATTAGTTTGGATTTCAAGCTATCTTATACATACAGGGTCAGCCCTTCCCCCTGCCTCCTCTGTCTTTCCTATATAAAGAGTATGCTGGTAATGTTATGTCCCAGTCATTATTCCCATTAAACCATGTCCCAGTCACTAAATATACCTTCTCAGATGCCATTCTGTTTTTTAAATCAGATCTTTTTATTAAGTTGTAAACAGTTTTATACAAGATAAAGGAAACACAAAAATACCCCCCACCCCTCCCTTCCTCAAAACAACACCTACCCCTAGGTCCATGTCCACCATAAGTCCATATTTTCCTAAAACATGTGGCAGAGTAGTAGAATGTGCAACAAGCAACAGTCCCAGATGACATTGTTGACCCAGGTTCACAGCTCTTACTCCCTAAACTGAAAGAATTTAAAGACAGGTTTGAATATGGAGGCCTGGTGTTGTGGAGTGACACTGTGGCCCAAATACTGGTGTGTCGATCAGGGGAAACATTGCATATGACAGTCGTTCACTCCTACTAGAGACACAAGGCACACTAACAGCTCAGCAATATGTGCAGCCTCTCATGGCAGGGGTTCCAGCTGACATTTTTAAGCGGGATAATGCTCGCCCACACACAGCAATGGTTTTCCAGGAATGTCTTTGCTAGAATGGAACACTTTCTTGGCCTGCCTGGTTGCCAGATTTATGGGCAATCAAGCAGATATGGTGAGCCAGCTGCAGCCACCGACAGGCCCAGCTGCAACATCTAGTAGCAAATGTTCTTCAGGATGCCATTGGGCACCTGTATGCCTCCATGCAAAACTGTATATCATCTTATATTCAGGCTAGAGATATTGTAATCACTTATATCATAATTGCATTCACACATATAATGTTTGATTTCCTTTAACAACTCCTTCTTGATGCATATGCTATGTGCACCATCTTAGACAAACGGGTGTTATATCTAATATATAGGTCTCGCTGCTTGTGCTGCCAGTCACTACGAGTCCAACACCGGGGGATTTTCATTTTCTTCTGTCTCTTTCAGCTTACAGCAGGCCTGTATTCACTGAGTGTGTCTGTGTCGAAAGAAAATGTGGTTGGAGAAGGATTTGTTAACATTACTGTCAAGCCAGGTAAAAATAGCTTTTTTATTGATATAGGAAATCATACTGCAGCTATATTCCAGTAATGTAATTATCAACTCAGACTCCTTGTACAAAGACAATTCTCTAAGTAGTGCACAACTATTGTTAAAAGTGCAGATAGCCTATTACACTGATGGCCTATCCTTAGAAAAGACCATTAATTTGTAATTATTGTGTGTTGCGATTACTGAGACTCTATACCAGGGGTAGGCAACCTTTTGGTAGTGCTGTCGCCCAATTTTTTTTTTGAAGACGCTTAGTGTGACGGCAACATGGGTGGGGCTTGCTGTGGGTGTGGCTTGCTGTGGGTGGGGTTTGTGGGGGTGTGGCTTGTCACAGGGTGTTTTTTTTTTTTTTACAGAATTGTTCCTATATATTGTTCTCGCTGTAAGGATCTTACAGTGAGAACAACCACAACCATTTTAATACAGACCCTAGAATCCCCACCACAATACAGACCCCAGAATTGGTCCCCACCACCATACAGACCCCAGAATCCCCACCCACCCTAATACAGACCCCAGAATCCCCACCCACCATGATACAGACCCCAGAATCCCCACCCACCATAATACAGACCCCAGAATCCCCGCCCACCATAAAACAGACCCCAGCATCACCACCCACCATAATACAGACCCCAAAATCAGTCCCCACCATAATACATACCCCAGAATCACCACACACCATAATACAGACCCCAGAATCAGACCCCACCATAATACAGACACCAGAATCAGACCCCACCATAATACAGACCCAAGAATCAGACCCCACTATAATACAGACTGCAGAATCACCACCCGCCATAATACAGGCCCCAGAATCTGTCACCACCATAATACAGACCCCAGAATCAGTCCCTACCATTATACAGACCCCAGTATCACCACCCACCATAATACAGACCCCAGAATCAGACCCCACCATAATTCATACCCCAGAATCACCACCCACCATAATACAGACCCCAGAATCAGACCCCACTATAATACAGACTGCAGAATCACCACCCGCCATAATACAGGCCCCAGAATCTGTCACCACCATAATACAGACCCCAGTATCACCACCCACCATAATACAGACCCCACCATTATGCATACCACAGAATCAGACCCCACCATAATACAGACTCCAGAATCAGACCCCACCATAATACAGACTCCAGAATCACCACCCACCATAATACAGACCCCAGAGTCAGACCCCACTATAACACAGATCCCAGAATCACCACCCACCATAATACAGACTGCAGAATCACCACCCGCCATAATACAGGCCCCAGAATCTGTCACCACCATAATACAGACCCCAGAATCCGTCCCTACCATTATACAGACCCCAGTATCACCACCCACCATAATACAGACCCCAGAATCAGACCCCACCATAATTCATACCCCAGAATCAGACCCCACCATAATACAGACTCCAGAATCAGACCCCACCATAATACAGACTGCAGAATCAGACCCCACCATAATACATACCCCAGAATCGGACCCCACCATAATACAGACTCCAGAATCAGACCCCACCATAATACATACCCCAGAATAAGACCCCACCATAATACAGACCCCAGAATCAGGCCCGACCATAATACATACCCCAGAATCAATCCCTACCATAATACAGACCCCAGTATCACCACCCACCATAATACAGACCCCACCATTATGCATACCACAGAATCAGACCCCACCATAATACAGACTCCAGAATCAGACCCCACCATAATACAGACTCCAGAATCACCACCCACCATAATACAGACCCCAGAGTCAGACCCCACTATAACACAGATCCCAGAATCACCACCCACCATAATACAGACCCCAGAATCACCACCCACCATAATACAGACCCCAGAATCAGACCCCAACTATAATACAGACCCCAGAATCACCACCCACCATAATACAGACCCCAGAATCAGTACCCACCATAATACAGACCCCAGAATCAGTCCCCACCATAATACAGACCCCAGAATCACCATCCGCCATAATACAGACCCCAGAATCAGACCCCACTATAATACAGACCGCAGAATCACCACCCACCATTATACAGACCCCATAATCAGTCCCCACCATAATACAGACCCAAGAATCACCACCCGCCATAATACAGGCCCCAGAATCTGTCCCCACCATAATACAGACCCCAGAATCAGTCCCTACCATTATACAGACCCCAGTATCACCACCCACCATAATACAGACCCCAGAATCAGACCCCACCATAATACATACCCCAGAATCAGACCCCACCATAATACAGACTCCAGAATCAGACCCCACCATAATACAGACTGCAGAATCAGACCCCACCATAATACATACCCCAGAATCGGACTCCACCATAATACAGACTCCAGAATCAGACCCCACCGTAATACATACCCCAGAATCAGACCCCACCATAATACAGACCCCAGAATCAGGCCCGACCATAATACATACCCCAGAATCAGGCCCGACCATAATACATACCACAGAATCAGACCCCTCCATAATACAGACCCCAGAATCAATCCCTACCATAATACAGACCCCACCATAATGCATACCCCAGAATCAGACCCCACCATAATACAGACTCCAGAATCAGACCCCACCATAATACAGACCCTCAGAGTCAGACCCCTCTATAATACAGATCCCAGAATCACCACCCACCATAATACAGACCCCAGAATCACCACCCACCATAATACAGACCCCAGAATCAGTCCCCACCATAATACAGACCCCAGAATCAGTCCCCACCATAATACAGACCCCAGAATCACCACCCGCCATAATACAGACCCCAGAATCAGACCCCACTATAATACAGACCGCAGAATCACCACCCACCATTATACAGACCCCATAATCAGTCCCCACCATAATACAGACCCAAGAATCACCACCCGCCATAATACAGGCCCCAGAATCTGTCCCCACCATAATACAGACCCCAGAATCCGTCCCTACCATTATACAGACCCCAGTATCACCACCCACCATAATACAGACCCCAGAATCAGACCCCACCATGATACATACCCCAGAATCAGACCCCACTATAATACAGACTCCAGAATCAGACCCCACCATAATACAGACTGCAGAATCAGACCCCACCATAATACATACCCCAGAATTGGACTCCACCATAATACAGACTCCAGAATCAGACCCCAGCATAATACATACCCCAGAATCAGACCCCACCATAATACAGACCCCAGAATCAGGCCCGACCATAATACATACCCCAGAATCAGACCCCTCCATAATACAGACCCCAGAATCAATCCCTACCATAATACAGACCCCAGTATCACCACCCACCATAATACAGACCCCACCATAATGCATACCCCAGAATCAGACCCCACCATAATACAGACTCCAGAATCAGACCCCACCATAATACAGACTCCAGAATCACCAGCCACCATAATACAGACCCCAGAATCACCACCCACCATAAAACAGACCCCAGAATCAGACCCCAACTATAATACAGACCCCAGAATCACCACCCACCATAATACAGACCCCAGAATCAGTCCCCACCATAATACAGACCCCAGAATCAGTCCCCACCATAATACAGACCCCAGAATCAGACCCCGCCATAATACAGATGCCAGAATCAGACCCCTCCATAATACAGACCCCAGAATCACCCCCACCATAATAAAGACCCCAGAAGCACCACCCACCATAATACAGACCGCAGAATCACCACCCACTATAATACAGACCCCAGAATCACCACCCACCATAATACAGATGCCAGAATCAGACCCCTCCATAATACAGACACCAGAATCACCACCCATCATATAATAGAACCAAGAATCACACCCCACCACAATACAGACCCCAGAATCACCACCAACCATAATATAGACCCCAGAATCTCCCACCACAATACAGACCCCACCCCTTAAATAATACAGAAACCAGGGTTAGACCCCAGTCGTGTTGCGCAGTAATATACACACAGCTACATTAACTGACTCACAATTCAGCGTCGTCCTCTTTCCTTCTGGCTCACACCACCATGACTTCTTCCAGCAAAAACCCATCGCTGCAGCATCTGCAAGACAAACATCTTAGTCTCTGCATTTTCCAGTGCAGTACCCAGAAGTGCAGAGTTCAGTGGAGTTTATTCCATTCCAAACAGCGTTATAGAGCAAGCAACGTTTCAGCGACCTGTCTTCGTCTTTGTCAAGCATGAGAGGCGACGGAACGTAGCCTGCTCTGTAACACTGTTTGAAATTGAATAAACTGCACTGAATTCTGCATTTATACTTTGGTGACCTACAATTTCCTTGGATATAAGTAGGTAAGTAGCTATGCAGGTAGGTAAGTAGATATTGAGGTAAGTTCATAGGTAGGTAGCAAGCTAGGTAAATGGGTAGCTATGTATATAGGTAGGTACCTGGGTAGATAGGTAGGTAGGTAGTTAGGGATCAAGTAGGTAGATAGATAATTAGGTTGCTATGTGGGTAAGTAGCTATGTAGGTAGGTAGCTATGTAGGTAGGTAGCCAGGTGGCTAAGTAGGTGGGTATGTTGCCAGGAAATTAATAGGGTTGGTAGCCAGGCAGTTAATTGAATAGATGGCCAGGTAGGTAGGAAAGTAGCCAGTGCTCCTTCACATCCAAATCATCATCCCCCTCCCTTTCACCTGCATCCCCCTCCCTGTCACCCCCCATCATCACTTGCACCCCCCTTCCCCCATCACTTGCACCCCCTTCCCCCCATTATCACTTGCACCCTCCCATCATCACTTGCACCCCCACTTCCCCCCATTATCACTTGCACCCCCCCAACATCACTTGCACCCCCCTTCCCCCCCATTATCACTTGCACCCCCATCATCACTTGCACCCCCATCATCACTTGCAACCCCTTCCCCCCATTATCACTTGCACAATGTCCTGAATCCCCATTAGCGGAGTGAGCGTCTCTTTGACCGGAGCCAGCCCCGCGTGCCACTCAAAAGCACCCCGTGTGCCATGAGTGGCACGCGTGCCAGGGGTTGCCAACCCCTGCTCTATACCAATCCACAAAATTAAGGGTAGTATTTAGAGATGAGCGAATTTAAAAAAAATTCAATTTGCCAGATTCGCCGAATTTTCCAAAAGAATTTGGTTTGGTCCGAATTTATTTGCGCAAATCTGTATTAAAAATGGCTATTTCTGGCCTACAGAGAGCCTCAATATGGGTGTAGAACACTTTGTCTTGCTGTAACACGCATAGGGTGTGTGCTGGGTTAGTAAAATAATACTGTTATTCAAAATGACATGTGTCGTTATTAGACTCACTGTCGCCGAGCGGCGCAATGACAGAGCTTGGAGGGGGCATCAGTATGAGGAGACCATATAGTGGCTGAATGACAGAGCGTGGAGGGGGCGGCAGCATGAGGAGACAATATAGTGCCTGAATGACACAGCGTGGAGGTGGTGGCAGCAAGAGCAGACCATATAGTGGCTAAATGACACAGTCTGGAGTTGGCAACAGCAAGAGCAGACCATATAGTGGCTGAATGACACTGCCTGGAGTTGGTGGCAGCATGAGGAGACCATATAGAGACTGAATGACACAGCCTGGAGTTGGTGGCAACATAAGGAGACCATATAGTGGCTGAATGACACAGCCTGGTGTTGACGGCAGCATGAGGAGACCATATAGTGGCTGAATGACACAGCCTGGGGTTGGCGGCAGCATGAGGAGACCAAATAGTGGCTGATTGACACAGCCTGGAGTTGGCGGCAGCATGAAGAGACCATATAGTAGCTTAATGACACAGCCTGGAGGTGGTGAACGCATGAGGAGACCATATAGTTGCAGAATGAGACAGCCTAGAAGTGGCAGAGACATGAGGAGAACATATGGTGGGAGTATGAGACAGCCTGGAGCTGGCATCAGCATGAGGAGAACATATGGTGGCAGTATGAGACAGCCTAGAGCTGGCAGCAGCATGAGGAGAACATATGGTGGCAGAATGAAACAGCCTGGAGGTGGCATTAGCAGCATCAGGAGTCCTGAAAGTGACCCGGTGACATAGTAGGGTGCTGGGTGGCAATGCCAGTACCCAGTGACAAAGGTGGGTGAAAAAAGGAGAACTTGGCATTAGATGTGTGGCATCAGGCGGGTGGCAGGATCAGAATAGTAGCTGAGGCAGTAGAAAACGGTCTGTTTTGTAAAATTGTTAGTGTGCACAAGTAAGTATTGAAGATATGTTTTACGTAAAACTTAACTTTTAATAATATTCTTAGGATAAAAATATATGTACCCCAAATTTTTTTTTTTAATCAAACAAAAGAAAAGGTGTGCAAAAAACACCATGTGCCACCTACACCACCAAGTATTGATGTGATGCAAAGACCTCGAAAAGGTGGAATGGAACAACGTATGGTTCATTGTAACCGGTGGGGGTAAAAACTTCACCTGTAAGGCCCTTCTCTCTTATTATTAATTCCCTTCTTGGCAAGTGTTACTCGCCCTAAAAAGGATGGCCCCACACAGGAACCTCTCCCTATTTCCACCTGCAAACACTGCCATTTCTCAGGGTTTTTAGGTGGAAATAGGGAGAGGTTCCTGTGTGGGGCCACCCTTTTTAAGACAAGTAACACTTTCCTCGAAAAGGTGGAAGGTAACAACGTATGGTCTATTGTAGCAGGTGGGGGTAAAAAATTTCCCTGTAAGGCCCTACCCTCGCCCTATTAAGTCGGGAAGTGTTACTCGCCCTAAAAAAGGCGGCCTCACACAGGAAACTCTCCCTTTCTCAGTCGCTTTTCATTGGGGGACACCTATACTATTGGGTATATGCTCTTGCCACTTGGAGACGCAGGATATACCCGCCCACTAGAAGTGAGGTAATCAGTGTTAGCTAGTGTCAGTAGGAGGGAAGACACAGGTCTGGGAGCTCCTCAGACCTGGTCTATTATTTTCTAGTTAAGTATGTATAGTTAGGTTCTTTTCCTTTGTTATTTTTCTAGATTGGGCGACAGGAGCATGGCGCTACTTGATCTCCCACATGCGACAAAGGGGCACGGTGCATAGAGTATGGACCATTAACCCCTTCTCACCAACGGCCAGCGCCTGGAGGTGTACCTTGGGTCCGGGTCCCCCACTGCCCCTGCTTGCCTCGCTATGGCAGCTTAGGAGTTATGGTGGCCACTTCTGTTCAGGACAGCTGCCGGCTTTAGCGACGGCTCCCTGTACTTTCTACAGCCACAGACTCTTTCCCCCCTCATCTCCACCCCTTCTGTTCAGAACTCCTCCGGCGCCCTTTCGCCAGCAGGAGCCATAATGGTGGTACTTAGCTCCGCCCCCTTTTTCTCTGGCTAAGCGCGGGACTCTAGAGATTAGCTGAGTGGGGACTAGCTCCCCGCTCTGTCGCAGCTGCCTTGTTTCAGAGCCCACAGACTCACCTGTCTAGTGGGCGGGAGTTACAGTGGGGGTGTCAGTCATGGGGGAAGCCGTCGGTTTTAGAGATGTCGGCGGCCATGTGTGCTGGGGACTCGGAGCGTAACTCCGTATTCCGCCCCCGCCTCTACAGCACAGTAACTGGGGGTTATAGGTCTCTTCCCTCCCCGGCCGGCCTTCATTATGGCATGGGGAAGTCGGCATTGCTCCCCCCCCCTTCTCCTCTCCTGCAGTGAGGGGTCAGGGGTTCCTCCAGCTGACGCTGTCATTGTCACTGTTTGTCCCTCTCATAAAAAATATATATACAGTATATAAATTAAATCAGTTGTTCCAGATGCCCCCTTGTGGCCCTTTACTGAATCTCAGCTCTTGGTTTTATGCTTACCAATGAGCTCCCTCTGGTGGCAACTTTCTGGCCTGCATTCCTGCAGTCACTCCATATCAGCCCTTCAGACGGGACTTGGCGGGTCATTACCGACGATGCATATTCCCTTAAATAACCCTGGGGATACACGTTATGTCTGTTTCCCCTGCTGACTGTTGCCATATCATGTTTGCCTAACCCATGGATGATTCCAATCCCTCCCTAGGGGTGTCTCAATTGGTGCCATTGCAATTCTAGTGAAAACTAAGGGGCCCCTACAAGGTGTCCCCCTCCATGCCTGGGTTTACTTCCCTGCCCCTGTGCCAAAGTCCAACACATGGCCTTTCATCTTTGGGAGGGCATTAGGAAACCCATCTGCAGTGGTTTCCTCCACCACCAGTCACCCATCTTATGTAGCCGTGCCTATTTTTTCTTTTTTTCCCTTTTTTTCTCCCGTTCCTCACAACTAGGGGGTTTCCGGAGGAATTACCCTGCATGTGCAATGGTCCCTATACCAGTAAGCCAGACTGTCGTCTGCATGGTTTTCTTTTGCACTCACGTCTGCTGCATCTGCACCTGGAGTTCCAGATCCCCACCTCTAGTGTGAGTATTCCATGGAAGTGACCCTGCGGGGACATGGATTAGACTTGATACATTGAGGGGTTACAATGGTCAGCATGGTTTCCGCTACCACCTGTCATTCATCTCAGTGCTGCTGTATCTGCGGCTGGAATTTCGGTACCCCACTGCTAGTGCGAGGTGTCTGAAGGAATGACTCGGTGTTTACTATGGACCCTATGCCAGTAAGCCAGACAGTGGTCTGCGTGGCTACTCCGCCGCCTGTCACTCCTCACACGATGATGTATGTGCAGCTGGAATTCCGGTATCCCACTAATAGTGTGAGATGTCCGAAGAAGTGACCCGGCGTGTCCTATGGACCCTACTTAGGCCTACGGGGATACAATCCATAGCTCCTCCACCTTCCCCGAACTTTGGGACGGAGGGGATACTATCCATGGCTCCTAGGCCTCCCCACCCTCCCGCATGCAACAAAGGGGCACAGTGCTCTCCTATTGGTGCTGTTGTCCCCTTATCGCCACCGGACAGCGCCTGGAGGTGTCCTCATTAAGCCAGACTGTGGTCTGCACGGTTTCTGCTCCTGTTGGTCTCCTATCACAGGACTGCCGCGTGCAGGGGTGGAGTTTCCCTGCTGGTGTGGGACAGGGTCCCTGCAGGTACTAGGGACTCATGCCTGTCAACCAGACATTTGTCTGCATAGTCTTCTACACCACCAGGTCGCCCATCAGATCGGCCGAATTCCAGTACACCACTTTCTTGGCTGCTGTCTTGGTACCCCACTACCATCGTGCGGTAACCATGTCTGTGTCCCCACATATGCTATGGACACTCTGCACGTATAGAGCTCACCTCTCCTCCGTTTCGGTGGGGTGTACCTCGGGCCTTTCTGTGATCTTGTTTCCACAGGTCTGCTGCGGTTGAGCACATCTGTTCTGGCATAGGGCCTGATAGGGTGACACAGTCTGTTCCACAGCCCGCCTATGCCTCCAGGTATCTTTCCTGGGTTCCAGTGCAGAGTGGCTCAGTCGCCAGGAACACAGGAGACCATGGGTATTACGCTGCTGTCCACAAGGAGGCTGACACTAGGCAAAAAAAGTTGGCTCCTCCCAGCAGGATATACCCACCCACAGGTACAGAGCTAATCAGTTTTAGCTTCGTGTCAGTAGAGGAAGACACAGGTCTGGAGCTCTCTCCAGACCTGGTCTTTTATGTTTAATTATTTTCTAGCTAGGGATGTCTAGTTAGCATTTTTTGGGCTGAACCACCGCATCCCCTCCACCGGTTACAGGATTAATGGGCTCCCACAAAATGTTCCCCCTTGCTGCACATGTTGCGGCCAGGCCCAGTGACCTGGCCACATTTTATTCCCTTTGTCGCCCCAGGGTCAGCACCAGCGAGCTGCTCTGCAAGTAAAAAAAAAAAAAAAAAAAATCACTTCAATTTTCCCGGGCTCTCTGCACCCTCTGGTGGCTGTTTCATACACAGCTCTTTTGTTTCCATTCTTGTGCTTGGCCCCCTCTGGTGGCCAAAATTAGGTAATACAGCCTTTCTGTATTCTGTGGCGTTCTCCGTGCCCCTATCTGTAGGGCAGAGTTCTCTCCTAAGCTCGCTTCTCAAGCTTCTTGAGTAGGGTCAAGTGTAGTATCTGTTCTTAGTTTCTCATCTGATGCTTCCCATATCCGGGGAACTTATATTAGATGGATTTGGGGGGGACGGGGGCCTATTCCTAAGCCTGCTTCCGTCACCTTATGTGCGTGACTGATTGTTGGAATGCTTGGTGTTTGCTCCGAGTATTGTGCCACATGCCATTGGGCATTGTCCCATTGTGTGCACATGACTTAAAGTCAGCACTAGGTACTTCTAGCTCCATTTCCGGAGTACCCTTGTTCAGCTTTTTTGCCGCTTTCCCTTGCTCACGTTGGCCATTTTTGCTGTGTTGTGCAGTTTTGCTGGAGGTTAAGTTGGGGTTTTACTGAAGCTTCCGTCACTCCAGTGGCTCTTGTCTCTGGCCTTGGCAGGGTTCCGGCCCATCTCATCACCACCCTTCTCTATGGAAGGCGGTCTCTGTTCGATGTGCCACGCCTTGCCCAAGTCTAGGTGTTTGTCAACCGGAGTGTTTTGTTCTGGCTTGAGGTTGTCCACCTGGTTTGGGACTCCTGGGTCCCTCTATTTCTTACTGGATCTGAGATCCTCTGTTTCTCTTAATGGCTGCTCCAGTGTTCCGGATGGTTCTGTTCCTCCCTGCCGACCTGCTTGCATTTCTCCGTCTCCCTCTGGAGTGAAAGGGGCCCGAGGCATAGGGCCTCTGGGTAGTGGACTGGCCAGTTCTCCGGGTTGCCCAGTGTGGTCATTTTGGGCACTTTGGCGGATGTAGTTCACCTGCTCGCTTGCCCTTTTTGGATTCTTTCTTTCATCTGTTTTTTTGCAAGTGGCCTTGAGGCTGTGGGTGTTCGTCTGACCTCTCTGTTCGGGTGATCAACGGGTGCTCCTTGACCTAGCCTTCTTCTCATCTATTTTCCTTATGCGCTCAGACCCGAACATGGGTTTTTCTGTCTTTGTCCCCTTCTGGCAACTCTGGTTTCCACCTTCTGAGTCTTGTCTTCTTGCTGGCTGTGCTCAGCTGCCTTTTGCTTGTCGTTCTTCCTCCTCAGCCTCTGTCCTTCAGTTGCGACTGGTTTTCTGATAGGACTTTCCCTTGAGTATCTCCAGCATGTTCGCTTTCCAATTTTTTCCTGCATCTTCTGTCTTGTCTTCAGGGGTGTTTTCCTCCCTCCATCAGGGACGGGTGTGGTCCGGCAGGCCTCCGGGACATCAGTTTCTAGCTGTTTTTGGTCAGCTCTTGGACCCCAGTCTCTTTTTTTATGTCCTAGCTACCCTTCATGTTTTGTAAGGGCTTCTAGGGGGTTGAATTACGGTTTTATATGGGCCTCACCAACTTTTTTCTGGAAGGGATAGGGCTCAGTGTCTGGTCTGACCCCTCCTTCTCTGGTGGTTGTTTTTCTCACCCAAGGGACTGCTTTGGGACGTCCCATGGTCTCCTGTGTTCTCCTGTGTTGAGGCAACCAAGAAAAGGAGATTTTTTTTGTACTCACCAGAAAAATCTCTTTCTTGTAGCCTTCATTGGGGAACACAGCACCCACCCATTTACAGTTCCTTGTCACATTGTTTATTGCCTGTTGTTATTTTCTGGTGTCCTTCGGACTTATCTCCTTTGTTGTTTGGCTTCTCCTACTGCTTTGTGACACAACTGCTTAGCTCTGTGCCTGTGGGTGGGTATATCCTGCTGGGAGGAGCATACTTCTTTTTTTTGCCTAGTGTCAGCCTCCTAGTGGACAGCAGCATAATACATGGTCTCCTGTGTTCCCCAATGAAGGCTACAAGAAAGAGATTTTACAGTGAGTACAAAAAAAAAAAATCACCTTTTAGGCCTCTGCCACTCCTCCTGTGCACATCCTGGCACTTCTCTGCCTGACATTCTTAGTGCATATATGAGGGGAGTACAATATGCTCCACTATGCTTAAAACAGTATTTGTCTACAACACCAGCAGGTGTGTACTTTTGGCTGGCCTTTCACAGTATCTAGGCCCTTAAGACTTTAACAGGAACAAAATGGTACACCACTTAGATGTACATATGTGGTATGCACTTATGAGGGGAGTACAATGCGCTCCAGTACGCTTAAGGGTCTATTTACATGTACAGCATTCTGTGCAGATTTGATGTGCAGGATTTCAAACTGGGTTCAGTCATTCAGTTTACATTGAAATCCGCAGCAGAAAATCCTGCGCATCAAATCTGTGCAGAATACTGTACGTGTAAATAGACGCTTAAACAGTATTTGTCTACATCACCAGCAGGTGTGTACTTTTGCCTGGCCTTTCAGAGTATTTAGGCACTTAAAAGGGGTACTCTGGTGGAAAACTTTTTTTTTTATTTAAATCAACTGGTGCCAGAAAGTTAAACAGATTTGTAAATTACTTCTATAAAAAAAATCTTAATCCTTCCGGTACTTATTAGCTGCTGAATACTACAGAGGGAATTTTTTTCTTTTTGGAACACAGAGCTCTCTGCTGAAGTACGAGCACAGTGCTCTCTGGACAGGTCCTAAAATGGACAGAGATGTCAGCAGAGTAGGAGAAAATCCCCATAGCAAACATATGCTGCTCTGGACAGTTCCTAAAATGAACAGAAATGTCAGCAAAGAGCACTGTGCTCGTGATGTCAACAGAGAGCACTGTGTTCCAAAAAAATAATAATAATAATTTCCTCTGTAGTATTCAGCAGCTAATAACTACTGGAAGGATAAAGATTTTTTAATAGAAGTCATTTACAAATCTGTTTAACTTTCTGGCACCAGTTGATAAAAAAAAAAAAAAAAGTTTTCAACCAGGGTATCCCTTTAAGACTTTAACAGGAACAAAATGGTACACCACTTAGATGTATGTATGTGGTATGCACTTAAGAGGGGAGGACAATGCCCTCCAGTATGCTTAAAACATTACTTGTCTACAACACAAGCAGGTGTTTACTTCTGCCTGGCCTTTCACAGTATCTAGGCCCTTAAGACTTTAATAGGAACAAAATGGTACACCACTTAGATGTACGCACAGGTTACACTATGCTTTTAGTGCTCTGCTCACCCTAACTGGCTGGCTACTATTAGCTTTTCAGTTGTTGTACACACCAGTGCTGCAGCACACAGTCGCTGTGTACTACACCCAAAATTGTACTCTCTCTCTCAATCTCACTCCCTTCCCTATCAGTGCTTCTAGGCTGGATTTGGGCTTGAGGTGAATCGCTGCTGTAAAAATGCTTTTCTGTGCAAGACACTGCTCTCTTTCCCTCTCTCTTTGCAAAAGAATGCTGATGTGACTGGGAGGTGACTCGCTGCTGTAAAAATGCTTTTCTGTGTAACACACACTGCTGTCTGTCCCTCTCTCTCTGAAATAGAACCCTGATGTGAATGGCCGCAAGATGGCTGCCGATCATATAGCGCTGTGACATCACAGGGATGGCTGGCTGCTGATAGGCTGTATGCTGCATGTGAGTCAGGGTCATCCCGCCGACCCTTGTTCCCACTTTCCCAGGATTCCTTGCCTCTTGTCCTCATATGTGGATCGGCCATTTTAGATGCCCTGGAGCCTGGACCGCACTAAATGAAGTTTAATGAAGCGATTCACGCAATCGAATCGTGGCGATATTCGCATTCGTTGTGAATAAAATTTTTCCCCAAATTTGTAACGAATTCGGATACGGCAGATTCGATTCGCTCATCCCTAGTAGTATTACATGGCAGACCCATGCACAATGCAAAATGCTAATCAAATAGATCGTCACTTGTTTAAGGAGCCTATTACATGGCTTATTTATCGTGTGGGTAGGGCCTCTCAAACAATTGCGAGTTAGTTTATGCGGCCCATTACTTCCATCATTCTTCACTGCACTTTCCCTATTTCATGAGCAGCTGATAAACAACAGGAGTGTATGCAACTTTATCTATAGGTCTCATCCACCAGTTGGAGGCCAAAAAATAGTCCTTTTGACCCCAGGCTGGTATGTGTCAGTGTTTAGTTCCCTGGATTACCCCTTTAAGCTCATCAAGATATATTCAAGACAATACTAGAAGCAACTATGATGATGGGGGCTTGGGGGATGAGGCTTAGCTAGAATTATTACATAGATACTGACCCCAGTCACTGGTGACAAAATAGATCTACAATAACTAGGGGATTTCCGTGGTAGGTTTCCAATTCCTGGAACACCTGCAATTCCAAGATAATAGTCAGTGGTGGGGGTAAGTGCACTTCTATTCTAAACCCACCCCCTTTCCTGCCTTTTGGGGTACCTCCATGGCCCCAACCATGATGACAGTCCCTCCTTATAACAACGTGAGACATAAAAAACAAACAAATGCTGGAAGGGAAAATGTATGTTATCCAATTAGCATCACACGTGGTAGAGGTTACATCTCATTCCCAGATCTCCTGTATTAAAAACCCAATAATATGACAGACTGTTTTATGAGTATTATATTGAATTATGTTTGACAAATAAATAAATAAGTGATACACAAGTTTTGTGCTTGAGACTTATTATACGTAAAGTGCATTATAGGCTTGGTAATATGCCATGGGCCTCGTATAGATAAATGTATTTTGCTAAATTGGTTTCCACTTTATTTATTCACTCTGTGCCATTCCACAGTAAAAATGTTAAAAATAAATGTAATTCAGTCTCCATCTTGATGAATAGATCCATGTATTATATCCTGTACAAACACTTACAACTTTAATATAACTGTGGTTAGAATATATACCGTATTTATCAGCGTATAACACGCATTTTTTAGGCTAAAATTTTTTGCCTAAAGTCTACCTGCGTGTTATACACCGATAAGCCACTGCAGTTCAATGATTTAAAGCAGGCGCTTTAAATCAATGAACTGCAGCGGCTTTTGCCGGTCCGGAGACCTGCCGTCGCTGCTGGCTTCTCTGCCCCTGCCTATCCTGGGGTCCAGAGACTGCCGGCGCCGCTGCCCCATTGCCTCCCCCCATCCCCGGTTGTATAATTACCTGTTTCTGGGGTCGGGTCCGCGCTGCTTCTGGCTCCGGTGCCGGTCTCCTGCGTCGTTGCTACGCGCATAGCAATGATGCAGGAGACCGGCACCGGAGTCAGAAGCAGCGCGAACCCGACCCTGGCAACAGGTAATTATACAACCGGGGATGTGGGGAGGCAATGGGGCAGCGGCGACAATAGCCAGGGGGAGAGAAGCAGTGGCAGCAGGGCTCTAGACCCCAGGAAAGGCAGGGGGAGAGAAGCGGACAGCGACGGCCTCTCTCCCCCTGCCTTTCCTGGGGGCTTCTGCGGGGTCAGAAACAGTGTATCGGGGTATACACATGCACACACACGCACACACATTTTACCAAGGATATTTGGGTAAAAAACTTTTTTTACCCAAATATCCTTGGTAAAATGAGGGTACATGTTATAGGCCGGTACGTGGTATACCCCGATAAATATGGTAGCTAACTAAATAGCTAACCAAACCAAACAATGTATTTATTGCTAAAAATGTATATTTCAATTTCTAAAGCTGCCAGAGTTAATCTGTCTCCAGTTGCGGTTGTATCTCCAAAAAAGCAGGAAGTATCATTCCCTACTACATCTGCCTATATTGATGCCAGTCGTAAGTACTGCAGTTATCTCCTTTACAAGACAGTGATGGTGTTTAATGTCATTACTTTGTTTCAGGCAATGTTACAATATAAATATCATTATTTGCTCATTTTTAGATGCCCAGTGTTTTTATAATGCCGCTAAAAATGCACAAAGGATTCCAATATTCCAGTGTGTGTATATAAACACTTTATAAAGTTTATGAAATAATAAGTTCTCTTCTGATTCCAACACAGAAAGCACAGATGATGATAAAGTAGTAGCATACCACTGGGAACAGATTGGAGGATCATTACAAGAAATGAAGACAGGAGAAGATAATCCAGTTTTGCATCTATCTAACCTGGTACCTGGAAACTATACCTTTAGGTAACACTGTTAACTGTTGTATATCAGTTCTGCTTACTTTATTGTTAAGTACCATATACCTTAAAAAAAACTATACCAGGCAAACTGATGCAGCATGAGATATCTATATGAATGTGAAAAAATGAAACTTTATAGTAGTGTTGTATTAGATAATGTATTACAATATGTTTTAACATTAGACTTTGCTTGATTAATGGGATTTTCTGGGAGTAAAAAAAATGTGTGGAGTCGGCGCACGATGAGGGAATTATCCTGTTCGTGACACCAAAAATAGTTGTAGTGACACAGGGTGGTGTTGGTGGAAATACCTGGTCACTTCGTGATGCCAGAACACTGTTACCCTATACACGGTCTGAGCTTAGAGGCAGCTTCTCCTGGGCCTGACAAGGGGTGTAAATGAATACACCGACGTCAGGTTATGGATAACTGTCTTTACTGAGCTGGTGCAGATGGTAATACACAAACAGCTGGCCTTGGTCTGAGAGTGCAGCGTAATCCCTTGGGAGCCCTGTTGCCTTGTCGAGACTGGTGCTTTCACCGAACAGAATAAGGGTGGATTCACACTACGATTTGAAGATACAGTTTTTGCCCCATTTCCGGTTTTGTGACCAGACCTAAAACCATGGCATCCCACGTTTTTAGGTCCGGTCAGAAAACTGGATACGGGGTAAAAATGAGCTGACCAGAGTCACTATATGACTCTGATCAGCTCATTGAAATGAATGAGATACGGGCCAGGTATGGCTGGGATACAGGAGTGCCAGGTTTTCACTCCCCCAGCCGGATCCGGTTCCCATATCTTCAAATCGTAGTGTGAACCCAGCCTTATACTGACTTGAGCCTGGCTGCTAGGGGCCTGCTAAGGTAGGCCTCTCCTCAGAGCACACAAAACACAGCACACCTGAGCTAAGCTGTTGCACGGGAGCCTTGCTGGAACTAGACTGAACAATGTCTATCACTTGACTGACTAACTCCTCCCCTGCACCTCACTATGTAGGGGAGACTTTTGGGGTTCTCATTGGAAGGCAAAGTCACATGGGGTTCACTGCTCAAAATTAAAGGCACAGTAACAGGAAAATATATGTACATTCAAGAATAACAAAATTAATTTAGAAAAATATATTATCTGTCATTATCATTCTCACATAATTAATACAACTGTAACATTCTAGTGGGCCCAATACCTTGTGCTGCCAAACTGCCCGAGACAGTCCAAAACCACGGGACAGCTTCTGGTGCTGGGACACCACAAATGTATAGGGTAATAAACAAAAAACATCTTTCCTTACCCCTAAATTCACTAATGCATGGATGGCCCCCATCAGAAGTGCTGCAATGATGTCATATACATTGTTCATGAAACAATGTGTCAGTCCCTGAACTAAGCAGTTTCTTCCTGCATGCCCCTGGCATGTGACCTCTGGCGACAATGAATGACTGCAGTGCTACATGAGCAACGTACTTAACAAAAAAACTGGCATCAAATACATCTAACTATAGATTGAAACATTTTTATTTTTTTATGTTGGAATTCATAAGAAGAATGTAATCTCCAGTCATGTTTCATATTGGGGAATATGTATCTATAAATCTCTTTCCCACATTAGCCACAACACATCAAGTAATTTATATAGATTTGATAACTGTTTTAAGAACAAAAAATAAAACCTGCCCCCCAGCCCCCACAAACCAGATATATCTGACATAACACCTGGGGAACATACATGACACATAAAAAAGTATATTCTGTAAAACATATAACAAATACAGGCAAATGGAGACCATTTCTTGTGAATTGTTTTCCTTTCTTAAAAATGACCTGTGGCCAACCCCCCCTCCCCCCCCCCCCCAAAATGAGATGTTATTGTCATTAAATAGCTTGATATGCCCTCTCCCGTACCAGAGATATGAGGGTCTATAGTTTTTCTGACAATTCAGCGAATCAGTCAGATAGGTGTGACCGTAATCTTAATAATAGAAGTAAATATCAGGAGATGAGTGGGATTATACAGTCAGGGGGTGTTAATGTTGTACCTTGAGGGGCATGTATGCCTAATACACACCCACTGACTGTATAATGCCACCCATCATCTGATATTCACTTCTATTTTTAAAATTAGGTTCACGCCCATCTGACTGATTCTGTGAATTGTCAGACCAATAAAAACCCACATATCTCAGGAATAAAAGGGCATATGAAGAAACTGTAAAAGGGTGTGTGGTCAATACACCCTATGCCATTTAATAATAATGCAATCCCATTTTTTGAGGTTGGCCACAGGTCCTCTTTAACAGTACTAGTTTGCAATGTGGTCATGGGACTACCTCCACCTAGGGGTCAAGAGATGAAGCACATATGTCTAAATAAGATAGGGAAGGGCCACAAAAAAGGCAGGCTGTATGAATCAGGGAAGGTTTATAAATCTGCAGCTAATGACTGTATGGACTCACTGCTATACCACTGCTATCTTGTTCACATTAGAAATATCTTCAGCAACACTCTATACAGGAAGCAGATAGCAAAGAATGTACTGAACTGGGAATCTGAGTGGGGATCACATGCCCCAGCTGCAATAATAAAATGTATGGATGCAGCTAAACTAGGATGAAACAGATTACACAGCAGGAATATTACAGACGGATTATCATTATATGTCACAAAATCTGGAGTGCTTTTTTTTATTTTGGTCTTTTAGCTAGGATAATGATTACCCTAGGAGTATCCATGTTTTATTTTTAGATATGTTTCTTAACCTTTCAGGTTAACTGTGGAGGATACTGATGGAGCCACAAATTCTACTGACGCCTATGTTATAGTGAACAAGGTTGTGGACAACCCACCCATTGCCAATGCTGGACCTAATCAACTCATAACCCTTCCTCAGAATCACATCTTTCTGAATGGTAATCTGAGCAGCGATGACCATCAGATCATCAGCTATGAGTGGTCTTTAAGTCCCAGTAGTACAGCAAGGCAAATGACCATGAAGGTAAATTTGATGAATTTGTGAGGGTTATTTAATTGGCCTATGGTGGCAGGAGTAAATAAGTGTACATCTCTATTGTGCAAATATAGCATTTCAACTACTTTATTCTTCTTATTATAATAACAATAATCATAGTAAACAACTACTAATATTAAAGGGGTATTCCACCCCTAGACATTTTATCCCCTATCCAAAGGATAGGGAATAACATGTCTGATCACAAGGGCCTGTCCGCAGGGGACCCCCCGTGATCTTTGGGCTGGCGCCGCAGCGTTCATGACTATGGAAACCCTGGGGCTTCCGGGTTCGTGGACACCCCCGGAAATCACAGGGAGGTTCCGGAGATTGCGGGGGTCCAGCCACTCGGACCCCCTGCAATCTCCGGGACCCCCTGCGGAGTGTCGGCCCGGAGATAGCGGGGGTCCCTTCGGCCTGACCCCCCGCGATCAGACATGTTATCCCCTATTCTTTAGATAGGGGATAACATGTCTAGGGCAGAGTACCCCTTTAAAAAAGGGGGTGTGACGACCATATCCGCCCGAAGTCTAGCACAGCCAGCGTTCTAAACATAAATGTTCAGAACGTCGGGGTGCCGGGCCAGAGATCGATGGGGGTCAGGCTGCTGGGACAACAGTGATTAGACATGTTATCCCCTGTCCTTTGGATAGGGGATAACATGTCTGGGGGGAAAGGTACCCCTTTAAATGCACATATAAGCACATATGTTGGATAAAGAGGGAATATTTACTGATAATATATAGGGAATGAAAATGTTTTTCACATCACGCTTCCTTCTGTGAGCATGAAGCATATAAATTGAGAATCCTTTCGGTATATGCTATGCCAGTATGTGACAGCATACCTGTTTTATTAGATGGCTGTACTCTTCCATACTGAATGATAGAGTAAAAAATACAATGAATGGTATGCATTTTCTGCCAACATATGCCCCTAAATTTCTATACCGTAGAATAAATTTGAAGCTTCCACTGGAGGTATACGTTGGGGAATTCTCCTGAGGCATATCTCTGATGAAAGATAATAATTGTGTATGACTAGAATGTTAAAAGCTATGTACCATGGAACAGACATAAAAATAAGCAATTTTGCAAATAGTCTTGATTAAAAATCCGATTTCAACCTGCCTGTGGTTTGGGCACCACAAATATATCCTGACAGTTGCCCTTTAAGCAGAAACAACACATTCATTGCCCAAAAGGATTAAAGGTGTACTCCGCCCCTAGACATTTAATCTCCTATCCAAAGGATAGGGTATAAGATGTCTGATCATGAGGTCCCCAGCAGCGGGACCCCAAAGATCAGACATCTCGGCTGCGGCACCCCAGACATCCGATGCACTGAGCGAACTTTGCTCTGTGCCGGATGAGTGGCGATCTGGGGCGGAGGCTCGTGATGTCACGGTCACGCCCCGCTTTTGACTTCACGGCTATGCCCCCTCAATGCAAGTTTAGTGACGTCACAAGCCTCCAGCGCTGCACCCGATGCTCTAAATGAACACCGGGTGCATGAACACCGGGACCCCCGCGATCAGACATCTTATTCCCTATCCTTTGGATAGGGGATAAGATGTCTAGGGGCCTAGTACCCCTTAAAAAATACCATAAAGTTAAAAATGTTTAAACTGCATATGGTGTTAAATAGGATATTTACAAGCAATTTCTTATACTGTATTGTACGATAACATAAACAAACCTATTCAACATCATTGCATCAGACAGCTCTTTAATGTTTTGTGGCTTACCTTAATACCTCTTGCATTATAAAGGGTGTGCGGTCTCCCTATCTTCAAGCTACAGCTATGCAGGCTGGGGAATATACCTTTCAGTTGACCGTGACTGATTCTTCTAACCAGCAAGCCACTGCTCAAGTCACTGTCATTGTGCAACCAGGTAGGTGAACTTCCTAACAAAACATATCTCCTACAGTGTGTAGCAAAGGACATAAAAAACTTTTTTTACCCAAATATCCTTGGTAAAATGAGGGTGCGTGTTATAGGCCGGTGCGTGGTATACCCCGATAAATAGGGTAATTACATTATGGGGGTACACTGCAGGTGAGCCCTGAGGACGTGCAGGGACTCAAGCTGATAGGACTGTGGAATGCATATCCAATACGGGGACATCACCCTTGTATATCCCAATATATCCCTTTAAAAGGCCCTTCACGTACAATATGTAGAACACATTTTAAACATACAGAGGCTTTGAAATGTATTTTTTTCTACTAATGTATTTATGCATTTTTTCTTATATAGCACCAACATATTTTATAGTGCTGTACAAAAATTTGATTAATCACAACTAAATAAAACACATATCCATAAAACAGGAAAACAACAAAGAACATGTGATTCCTAACCTTGCCTAGTTTTCCATTAGTCATACAATCTTTTAGTAATAGGCTATATTCCTACACAGTAATTTGGGGCCATAAACAGCCCAAAAATGTATGTTTACAGCTCAAAAAATTCCCAGAAGCCAACCATATTTTTGTGGGAAAATGGCCATTCTCACACACAAATTTGTTAGGGCCATAAAATTAAGTGTTGGGCCTTTTTTGGGGTTATTTCTGTGATAAGATTTGTCCATATTTTTGGCACATATTTTGGACAATAAGGGGGAGATTTATCAAAACCTGTCCAGAGGAAAAGTTGCTGAGTTGCCCATAACAACCAATCAAATGACTTCTGTTATTTTGCAGAGGCCTTTTTTAAAAATTAAAGAAGTGATCTGATTGGTTGCTGTGGGCAACTCGGCAACTTTTCCTCTTTACAGGTTTTGATAAATCTCCTCCCTAAATGCCTCTTTTTGGCTATAACAAAAAATGTCAAAATATGGCCAAAAAAGCTTGGATAGAAATAAGGCCAAAAATAATCATTGGAACATCAAAAAGAAGGCTTAAGAAGGTTTTGATATTTTGAAGCCTAAAAACCGACATTTTCTTTGGCTCAAAATGGACCTCAAAAGCAATGTGTTAACATGTCCATATAGTGATAAACAATCAGAATGCTATTTATTCTTTTTTACCTATAGAGAATAACAGTCCACCAGTTGCAGATACTTGTCTTGATAAAGAAATAATTTTCCCAGTGGAATCTACAACATTGGATGGAAGTAAAAGTAGTGATGACCATGGCATTGTTTTCTATAAATGGGAAGAAATCAGGTATATGAATGCCTTCGTATATATATCTGTTATCTACAGGATCTATCTATCTATCTCATATCTATCTTTAATATCTATCTATCTATCTATCTCATATCTATCTATCTATCTCATATCTATCTATCTATCTATTTATCTATCTTTCATATCTATCTATCTCATATCTATCTATCTATCTCATATCTATCTACCGTATATACTCGAGTATAAGCCGAGTTTTTCAGCACGATTTTTTGTGCTGAAAACACCCCCCTCGGCTTATACTCGAGTGAACTCCCCCACCCGCAGTGGTCTTCAACCTGCGGACCTCCAGAGGTTTCAAAACTACAACTCCCAGCAAGCCCGGGCAGCCATCGGCTGTCCGGGCTTGCTGGGAGTTGTAGTTTTGAAACCTCCGGAGGTCCGCAGGTTGAAGACCACTGCGGCCTTCGACATCATCCAGCCCCCTCTCACCCCCTTTAGTTCTGTACTCACCTCCGCTCGGCGCTGGTCCGGTGCCGCAGGACTGTCCGGAGAGGAGGTGGTCCGGTGGGATAGTGGTTCCGGGCTGCTATCTTCACCGGGGAGGCCCCTTCTAAGCGCTTCGGGCCCGGCCCCAGAATAGTCACGTTGCCTTGACAACGACGCAGAGGTACGTTCATTCGGGCCGGAAGCGCGGAGAAGAGGCGCCCCCGGTGAAGATGGTAGCCCGGAACCACTATCCCACCGGACCACCTCCTCTCCGGACAGCCCTGCAGCACCGGACCAGCGCCGAGCGGAGGTGAGTACTGTACAGAACTAAAGGGGGGTGAGAGGGGGCTGGATGATGTCGAAGGCCGCAGTGGTCTTCAACCTGCGGACCTCCGGAGGTTTCAAAACTACAACTCGCAGCAAGCCCGGACAGCCGATGGCTGCCCGGGCTTGCTGGGAGTTGTAGTTTTGAAACCTCTGGAGGTCCGCAGGTTGAAGACCACTGAGGGCGGATGATGAGAAGAGGATGATGAAGGGGGGGGGGGGTGTGGGATGATGACAAGAGGATGATGAAGGGGGGGGTGTGGGATGATGAAGGGGGGGTGGGGATGATGACAAGGGGATGATGAAGGGGGGTGTGGGATGGTTACAAGGGGATGATGAAGGGGGTGTGTGGGATGATTACAAGGGGATGATGAAGGGGGGTGGGGATGATGACAAGGGGATGATGAAGGGGGGTGGGGATGATGACAAGGGGATGATGAAGGGGGGATGTGTGGGATGATGACAGGTGATGATGATGAGGGTCTGGATGATGACAGGTGGTGATGATGATGAGGATGTTAATGACGGGGGTCTGGATGATGACAGGGGGGGATGATGTATTTCCCACCCTAGGCTTATACTCGAGTCAATAACTTTTCCTGGGATTTTGGGTTGAAATTAGGGGTCTCGGCTTATACTCGGGTCGGCTTATACTCGAGTATATACGGTATCTAATCTATCTAATATCTATCTATCTAATCTATCTCATATCTATCTATCTATCTATCTATCTCATATCTATCTATTTATCTATCTTTCATATCTGTCTATCTCATATCTATCTATCTATCTATCTCATATCTATCTATCTAATCTATCTAATATCTATCTATCTCATATCTATCTATCTATCTAATCTATCTCATATCTATCTATCAATCTATTTCATATCTATCTATCTATCTATCTCATATCTATCTATTTATCTATCTTTCATATCTATCTATCTCATATCTATCTATCTATCTCATATCTATCTATCTAATCTATCTAATATCTATCTATCTATCTATCTATCTATCTATCTCATATCTATCTATCTAATCTATCTGATCTATCAATCAAACAAAGAGCCAGCAGCACTCCAGATAAAGATGAATCGATGTGTGGCTTTATTCATCAGATGTCAGATGGTTTGACAATGGCCATGTGAGACGGCCAAAATGTCGCTCTAACATCTGAAGAATCTTTATCTGGAGTACTGCTGATTATTTATTATTATTGGAGCCCTTGACCCGAGCTCAAAAAGCTGGCACACAAACTGTTCAACTATTGGTTGTGTGCTGCTGTGCTACAAGATCTGTCTATATCTTTTTTTTTTTTTGAATTTATCATATTTGCATGTGAATTAAAAGAGTTTCTGCCCCCTTTAAGAAAAATGAGCGGGTCTAAAGAGAGGAAGATTCCCGGTTGTGTGGCGCAATCTATCAGGCAGAGAGGTGGATTGCACCTAATAGATTGTGCCATACAACCATGACTCTTCCTCTTTTCACTGCTTAGCTCTGACGCTGATACCCGGAAGGCTGCACCGCCGTCATTATGCTTACATGGTGGCTGTGTCTCCTACCCAACTTAAAAAATATATACAGACCTCTTATTGAGGTTTTTTTTTTTAACCTTAAAGCGCAACTGTAATGAGAGTTTAGCCCCCCCAGACTACTACAATGTTGTTACAGATGTCCATAACATGAGTGTAACCATACCTTTATGGGTTTTCTTCCTTCTTTTATAACTTATAAAATACATTTATCCAGCGGTCAGGCACAGTCGGATAGGCATGGCTTGGGGTTCGCACAGCCCCGCCGCCGCCACGCCTATCCTCTCCTTTCAGCGCTGGGATTGCTGTGTAGGAAGACGCAGCGCATGCGCTCCTCCCTACCTCTAATACTGCACCTGCGCAGTGAGCGCATAGGCAGCGTGAGCGAGCACTCAGTCTGTCAATGCAGGGTGGTGGCACGTGCATGTCAGGAGGGGCGCATGCGCTGTGGATGCGCTGTGGATGTGCTGTGTCTTACTACACAGCGATCCTAGCGCTGAAAGTAGAGGATGGGCATGGCTTTCTCAAAGGAGCTGGAAAACCCCTTTAAACAACACCTTCATAGAAACCACTTCCCCCAGGACTTCCCCATGTCCTTAGGTGGACCAGAGGAATTGGTATACTGTTAAACTAAAAAAAAAAAATCCTAGGATTTTTTCTATGAATTTCACTTGGTCCCTTTTCCATCTTGGCATGCATTGGTTTATGCACATGCACTTTCCATGTGGATTAAGATAACAAGCATGTAATCTCCCTATATGGATCCCAAATTACTAACATAATGTGATTCATTTGGGATCCATACAGGGAGATTACATGCTTGTTTGCACAGTTCATGTAGGAGTGAGCAGTCATAGGAGTAGGACAGTTTACAAAAAAAACTAGGGCACTTTTATGTATTTGTTATATCTTACCCTGAGTGTTGAACGCCCATACAGTGTCTTTTGTATATTATTGTATATCATTTTGTTTATTATATATCTGATGAATTAAATGAATTCTTTTTGTAAAAATTATGTCTATTTTTTGTATGGGCATTCTCTGCATTAACCTGTAGGTTTTATGTAATTTTTGGGTGGTGGCATCAAGAGGGCTTTGGCTGTATAAAGATTTCTTTACTGTAAGAGCAGAGTGGATCTGTGCCATGTGATGTTGTGATGGTTGACATCGTTCTTGAAAAATATTTCAAGTTAAAGGTACTACATTCCTTGATGTGGGATGTTGGCATCCACCTCATAGGGTTATTTGCCTTCTTCTGCATTAACACAGTAGGATTATAGGTTGGATTTGATAAACCTGTGTCTTTTTTAACCTTATTAACTGCGAAATTTACCTATTCACCACCTATTCACCAGGATAACTATTGGTAACATTACTACTACTATTGTAATTAGCCTGTACTGAAATACACCATTACAAATGTGTTCTTCATCTAAGCCATGTCTTTGTGGATGTTTCAGTGGACCATCTGCAGTGACCATTCAGGACAGTGATAAACCAGTGGCTGTTGTCACTAACCTTCAGCTTGGTACATACCACTTTCGGTTGACAGTCAAAGACCATCAAGGATTAGAGAGCTCAGCTGTTCTCTCAATAACGGTTAAAGAAGGTATTTGCTTCATTTTCCTTTAAGGCCTTTAAGAAAGATAGAGTAACTTACATACAATTCTTTATTGAGGAGCTGTGGCCTCTCCTGACCTTAAATGGGTACTCCGCCCCTAGACATCTTATCCCCTATCCAAAGGATAGGGGATAAGATGTCAGATCGCCGGGGTCCCGCTGCTGGGGACCCCGGGGATCCCTGCTGCAGCGCCCCGCTATCATTACTGCGCAGAGCGAGTTCGCTCTGCACGTAATGACGGGCAATACAGGGGCCGGAGCATCGTTACGTCACGGCTCCGCCCCTCGTGATGTCACGGCCCGCCCCCGTCAATACAAGTCTATGGGAGGGGGTGTGGCGGTCGTCACGCCCCCTGCCATAGACTTGCATTAAGGGGACGGGCCGTGATGTCATGAGGGGGCAGAGCCATGACGTCACGCTGCTCCGGCCCCTGTATCGCCGTTCATTACGCACAGAGCGAACTCGCTCTGCGCAGTAATGATAGCGGGGTGCCGCAGTGGCAATCCCCGGGGTCCCCAGCAGCGGCACCGCGGCGATCTGACATCTTATCCCCTATGCTTTGGATAGGGGATAAGATGTCTAGGGGCGGAGTACCCCTTTAATAGGAATATATGACTAAATATCCAACTGGGTGTTACTAGCTAGGGGATGTGTTCATACACTGTCTGACGCAGACAGTTTTATTGGATGGTGTCAGGCAGTGTAGGGACACACTCCCAGCTGCATACACCTAATTGTCTATTTAGTCATATATTTCTAATAAGAATAATAGCGGTATTGTACAACACAGAGTTATAAAAAAAAATACCCAAACGGACAACTCAAACCTGGAAGTAAAAAATTATTATTATGACTAAGCAGTATGTAAGTGACCAAGCACTATCGATTAATCCAGGTACTGGTGTTGGCTATAGGTATGTGAACTCCAAACAGAAATAGCAAATAACAAGAAAGAGAAAAACGGAGTCACTTATAAAATGTATATCATTTTATTAATTCCGTGGAATATAAGTACATAAAAATTGTATATATATTAGTTAAAAAATATTATTTTTCAAGGAGGAATAAGGCTAAAAGGTGGTGTCACCGGCTCTGCAATGAAGGCTGGGTATGGTGTATATATTACTGGATCCACCACAATTTGTACACAAATTTACAAAAACAGGATGTTTTAGCAACCTGTAGGAAACATGTATATAAATCTCACAGTGAGAGCGAAAAAATTATTATATATATATAACATGCAAAATAAAGTGCAGTGTGCATGTAAACAAGCATAACATTGTGGGGATACAAATCAGTATAGCGATATACCAGAGTACAGCAGCAATCAGCAGAGACCGGGACAGCACCACTCCAACGTACGTTTCGGTACGCAACCTTCGTCTGGGAGTGGACTCCCAGACGAAGGTTGCGTACCGAAACGTACGTTGGAGTGGTGCTGTCCCGGTCTCTGCTGATTGCTGCTGTACTCTGGTATATCGCTATACTGATTTTCGCTATACTGATTTGTATCCCCACAATGTTATGCTTGTTTACATGCACACTGCACTTTATTTTGCATGTTATATATATATAATAATTTTTTCGCTCTCACTGTGAGATTTATATACATGTTTCCTACAGGTTGCTAAAACATCCTGTTTTTGTAAATTTGTGTACAAATTGTGGTGGATCCAGTAATATATACACCATACCCAGCCTTTATTGCAGAGCCGGTGACACCACCTTTTAGCCTTATTCCTCCTTGAAAAATAATATTTTTTAACTAATATATATACAATTTTTATGTACTTATATTCCACGGAATTAATAAAATGATATACATTTTATAAGTGACTCCGTTTTTCTCTTTCTTGTTATTTGCTAACACAGAGTTATAAGAAAAGATGCTCCAGAATTGTTTCTTTTTATGGAAAATGCATGTATGTACTTAAAGTTATATATCAGTAGAATTTTTTTTTAAAATCAACTGGTGCCAAAAAGTTAAACAGATATGTAAATTACTTCTATTTAAAATTCTTAACCCTTCCAGTACTTATCAGCTGCTTTATGCTCTAGAGGAAGTTCTTTTCTTTTTGAATTTATTTTCTGTCTGACTACAGTGCTCTCTGCAGACACCTCTGTCAATATCAGGAACTGTCCAGAGCAGAAAAAAATTCCTATAGCAAATCTCTCCTCCACTGGACAGTTCCTGACATGGACAGAGGTGTTAGCAGAGTCGTCACACCCCCTTCATTAATGTGTATTGGAGATATATTGAGGGGGCGTGATGGCTGTGGTCGCTCGTAATCCGGCACGGAGTGGAGTTCACTCTGTGCATGCCGATTACTGTGGTGCCGGGCCGGAGATTACGGGGTGGGTCTCAGCGGCCAGACACCGCCCCCCCCCCCTGCAATCAGACATCCTATCTCTTATCCTTTGGATACAGGATAAGATATCTAGGGGGAGTATGTTGAGAGAGACCAAAGGACCTTTTTCAGAACTAGACACTAAGAAATCTGGCCTGGATAGGTGCTGAATTGTCAAATATTTTGGATTACTGAATGGTCATAAAAAGTATTTTATATTAAAGGAGTTATCCAGGAATAGAAGAACAGAGCTGATTTCTTTCAAAAACAGCACCACACCTGTCTCCAAGTTGTGTGTGGCATTACAACTTGGCATTCACATCAAAGGAACTGAGCTGCAATACCCCATGCAACCTGAGGACAGGTGTGGTGCTGTTTTCAGAAGACTAGCCCTGTTTTCTAATCCTGGATAACCCCTCTGCCATCTGCTATCTCTGCCCTGTCTTTCATTCCTGGGCCAGATCTTTTTCAGTTTTGTTAGGCATCGTTTTTGGACTATTGGATTAAACATTTAAGGGACATTACCATATATATATATATATATATATATATATATATATATATATATATACATATATCTAACATTGATAGTCAATCTATCATTGAAAACTGGCATATTCTTCTGAGACTCTTAGTTCCACAATGGCAGAAAAGTCACAAGCTAACAATTCTGGAACATATAAGTTGCGTTTTTCATACATTGTATTCTATACCTACTCATTATTTTAAACCCGTATTTTAAAACGTGACTATTTTTCTTTTATGCCAAATTCAATATGCACTTATGAATGTAATGAATTATTTAGAGACTGAAGGAAGCGCTTAGCTTTTTTAGACAATTAGTCCACAAATTATTAATGCCCTTGTATTGGAAAAGTTGCACAGTGAAGAAAGAGTCATATGATGTGGAGGTTCTTTTAAATGATACTTGCTCTCGTACACACACATATATGATAGAACTGTGATAAAGTTTATTTGGTGATGTCCTGATGGGTGCCTCAAAAAAGATAGCTGTTAGCTCAAGGAGACACATGGTACCTTTCATATATCTATGTTTCCATAACATAGAAAAATGCTTTTATTTTCCAGTGGCAGGTGTCAAAGAGACATTATCAAGCCCCTGAAGTGCTGAGGGCTGGAACTTCTCCTAACTCCCCCTCTTATTCCGATCCCTGCTTGATTGACAGTTAGCTGGAAGCTGAGCCCTTGAGCCCTGTTTCTAAATCTCATTCTGTGCTGTACATACAAATTGTACATTGGTGTGAGATTTAGAAACAGGGCTTGGCTTCCAGCTGAGAAAGGGATTGGAGAGGGAGCAAGCAGGCATTTTAGCCCTCAGCACTTTAGGGGCTTGTGAACACCTCTAGAAACTAAAAGCATATTTCTATGTTATGGAAGCACAGATATATGAACGGTACCATATGTCTTCTTTTCATAACAGCTATCTAACAGTGTCAACAGTTTAGAACATTAATAGTAGCTAACAGAATTACGTACTTTTTAGTGTGTAACTAAGCAGCTGTAGTATAACACAAGAACACAAAATATATGCACCAATTAAAAAATTTACTTGCACCATGCAAACAGTACTATTAAAGGGGTTAGCCAGGAACAGAAAACACAGCTAATTTGTTTAAAAAACAGTTCCCTGTCTGTCTCCAGGTTGGGCGTGGTTTTACAACTTGGCTCCTTTCACGTCAATGGAACTGAGGTGCAGAACCACCCCCAACCTGGAGACAGGCGAGGAGCGTTTTTTAAAAGAAAGTAGCTCTGTTTTTCTATTCCTGGATAACCCCTCTAATACATGACCCAGAGTGTGCCGACTGAAACACGGAGCAATATATGTGTATTAAACTATGCGAGTGCCTCTTCTGCTTTATTTGTATAATTATAACAGAATTTATTTTTTCATTTTAGGAAAAAACAGCCCTCCTAAAGCTAATGCTGGTGGGACACATGTTCTTGTGCTTCCTAATTGTTCCATTTCACTAGATGGATCGAAATCTGTTGATGACCAGGGTATACTGTCATATGAATGGACAAGAGATGGCCAAAGCCCCGCAGCTGGGGTACATACAAACACCTTTGTTCCACACTATAGTTGCATTATATCTGCACATGTGCTGCAAATGAGGAGTCATAGCAAGTGGCTTTGTATGAAATTATACAGTAACTTCAATGAATGTCTCAAATCGATTAGGGGGAAAAAAGGATATGAGCTTGAATAAAGAGCATAGAAAGTAATTTAACCATTTTTATATAAAAGAAGGCAAGAAAAGTCTGAAGTGGGTTTTCCCATAAGCAAAGCTCGAGGGGTATGACTGATTCGAGGGGTATGACTGCTGTAACCCCCGCTGATCATGAGATTGGGAACCTTTCTTCTCTCTCTTTTAATAGAGTGGGGGTTTGGCATGGGCACTGTGGCTCAGTTTAAACTCTATGAAACAGGCAGAGATAGCAGAGTACAGCGCACAGGTACAGGTAGTTGAAATGTTTTGTTTGTCATAGAATTCTGTACCTAGTTTTCATGGCCTTTTTAATGTCCCCTTAAAGTTAATATCAAAGGGCTACTATGCTCCTTTGTACCTGTTATTATTTTAATGCCTCAATAAACTGGACGTTTTACCTGCCATCCTGGTGCTGAACATTTCCTATTGCGTAAAGTGAATGTCTCACCTGTTTTTTATTGATTAGAGCCAGATACTAATTCATATTTTTTTCTAATATGTTCTGTATTTTTTTTATTTCATATTTATACATTATTATGGGGACAGCCATCTTCCCTGAGCTGCCTTTAACAGCATTTAAAAAGTTCACCAAAAAAGCATGTTTAATATAAAAACTTAACCAAAACAATAGGTCATTTTCTGATGAAACATTCTCTGTCTTGTTCTTTTCTATACACATTAAAGGGGTACTTCGGCTTTATACATCTTATCCCCTATCCAAAGGATAGGGGATAAGATGTATGATCGCTGCCTCCGCCTCCCACGCCACGCCCCCTCCCATAGACATGAATGGAGGGGGCGTGGTGTGACATGACATCACGTCTCGGAAGCAGCGCCCGGCACAGAATGCCCTTTGCATAGGGGATAAGATGTATAAAGCTGGAATACCCCTTTAAGCATGCACATGTCTTTATTTGCAGGATGTGATTGACTCATCTGGGAATAAACCAGTTCTACAACTCACCAATCTGGTAGAAGGAATATATCTATTTCATTTGAAGGTCACAGATGCCAAAGGAGATTCTGATATTGACACAGCAACAGTGGAAGTGCGTCCTGGTATGAAATTAAAAAGACAAGTAGATGTCAGATGTAGTATAGAGAAAAAGGACAGATAATCATTGTAATAGAGTTGGCCGCAAATTTTTTTTTAATCAAAATGTTAAAAAAGACAATTTCCCAAGTCATCTCCATGAAATAATTTCCATCGTCATGTTGCTGAAATTACAGTGGGACAAAAAAGTATTTAGTCAACCACCAATTGTGCAAGTTCCGCCACTTAAAAAGATGAGAGGCCTGTAATTTTCATCATAGGTATACCTCAACTATGAGAGACAGAATGAGAAAAAAAATCCATAAAATCACATTGTCTGAATTTTAAAGAATTTATTTGCAAATTATGGTGGAAAATAAGTATTTGGTCACCTACAAACCAGTAAGATTTATGACTCTCACAGACCTGTAACTTCTTCTTTAAGAGCCTCCTCTGTCCTCCACTCGTTACCTGTATTAATGGCACCTGTTTGAACTTGTTATCAGTATAAAAGACACCTGACCTCAAACAGTCACACTCCAAACTCCACTATGAACAAAAATTCCAAAACCACACGGGGGGGACCAAGTGAATGACCTGCAGAGAGCTGACCCAGAGTAACAAAGGCTACCATCAGTAAAACACTACGCTGCCAGGGACTCAAATCATGCAGTGCCAGACATGTTCCCCTGCTTAAGCCAGTACATGTCTGAGCCCATCTGAAGTTTGCTAGAGAGCATTTGCATGATCTAGAAGAGTATTGGGAGAATGTCATATGGTCAGATGAAACCAAAGTAGAACTTTTTGGTAAAAACACAACTCGTCGTGTTTAGAGGAGAAAGAATGCTGAGTTGCATCCACAGAACACCATACCTACTATGAGGCATGGAGTGGAAACATCATGCTTTGGGGCTGTTTTTCTGCTAAGGGACCATGACGACTGATCCGTGTAAATGAAAGAATGAATAGGGCCCATGTATCATGAGATTTTGAGTGAAAACCTCCTTCCATCAGCAAGGGAATTGAAGATGAAACGTGGCTGGGTCTTTCAGCATGACAAGGATCCCAAACACACCACCCGGCCAACGAAGGAGTGGCTTCGTAAGAAGCATTTCAAGGTCCTGGAGTGGCCTAGCCAGTCTCCAGATCTCAACCCCATAGAAAACCTTTGGAGGGAGTTAAAAGTCTGTGTTGCCCAGCGACAGGCCCAAAACATCACTGCTCTAGAGGAGATCTGCATGGAGGAATGGGACAAAATACCAGCAACAGTGTGTGAAAACCTTGTGAAGACTTACAGAAAACATTTGACCTCTGTCATTGCCAACAAAGGTATATAACAAAGTATTGAGATTAACTTTTGTTATTGACCAAATACTTATTTGGTGGGAGAACTTGCATAATTGGTGGCTAACTAAATACTTTTTTGCCCCACTGTAAAAAGTTTTTGAATATGACAGTACCTATTTAAACATACTGTACTTATTTTGTCAGGGTTTATTTATTTATTTTTTATTTTTTTAAAGCCCCACTGTATAAGTAGAACCATTAAAGGGGTTATCCAGGAAAAAAAAATAAGGGGCCAATTTCTTCCAAAAACATCACCATACCTGTTCTTAGTTTTTTATGTGTGTGTGATTACAATCTGGCTCCATTCACTTCACCAGAACTGAGCAGCAATATCCCACCCAACCTGAGGACAAGAGTAGCATTGTTTTTGGAATAAATTATCTTTGTTTTTCTATTCCTGGATAAGCCTTTTAAAGGGGTACTCCGCCCCTAAACATCTTATCCCCTATCCAAAGGATAGGGGATAAGATGTCAGATCGCCGCGGTGCCACTGCTGGGGAGCCCCGGGATCCCCACTGCGGCACAGCGCTATCATTACAGCACAGAGCGAGTTCGCTCTGTGCGTAATGATGGGTGATACAGGGGACGGAGCCGTGTGACGTCATTGGCTCCGCCCCTCGTGACATCACGGCCCGTCCCCTTAATGCAAGTCTATGGCAGGGGGTGTAATGATCGCCGCGCCCCCTCCCATAGACTTGTATTGAAAGGGGCGGGCCGTGACGTAACGAGGGGCAGAGCCGTGACGTAACGATGCTCCGGCCCCTGTATTGCGTCATTACGAACTCGCTCTATGCTGTAATGATAGCGCAGTGCCGCAGCGGGGATCCCGGGGCTCCCCAGCAGCGGCACTGCGGCGATCTGACATCTTGTCCCCTATCCTTTGGATAGGGCATAAGATGTCTAGGGGCGGAGTACCCCTTTAATATCATAACATCTAAGGGAGTGCACTAAACCAGCATCACACTCAGCTGGTCATGTGATCTTTTTCGCCAATGAGCCATGATAGATGCATTTGAGGGACTGTACAGTGGGCATATTTTATTGCTTTAAGGTGTGTTGACAACAGCTGTATTATAGACCAGTTTTAGATAAAGATAACAAATCAACTGGTATGAACCTCCATTAACCTTTGGTTTTATATGGAGGCAAACAAAGGTTCTCATGGATTTACATGGAATCTGGGAGAAAAAAATAGTGACATGCTCCTTTACATATCTTGTTATTGATGTATTGTCCCTTAGAAGTATAGTAGGAAAAATATTGGTACCTCATTAAGGGGCATATGGAGTACCTGTAGGTCCATGAACCACTGTACAGAGTCTGGGTGCATGGGTCCTAAGGAGTTCTGTACTAATAATGATTTATAACATATTCCAGAGACATCTGCAATCAATCTGTGATCGATACAGAACGCTAGGGCCCCTTTTGATCACAAGAAGAACTAGTATTGCAGCTTAATCTCAATTACTTATTAAAAGCTAAAGGAAAACTTCCCCATTTGTTATTTTCATTGGTGGTGGTACCAACAATTAAATCCACAACAGTCTCCTATTGATAGCATATCCTTGTAATATGGCATCAATTATCCTGCCAGCTTTTCTCACAGAAAAGGATTCTTGTAACACGTTTTGCTATACACATGTTTGTTCCCTTTGTGTGTATTGGAACTAAACCAAAAAAGTGAGGTAAAAGAGCAAATTGGACATAATGTCACACCAAACTCCAAAAATGGGCTGGACAAAATTATTGGCACCCTTAAATTAATATTTGGTTGCACACCCTTTGAAAAAAAATAACTGTAATCCATCACTTCCTATAACCATCAATAAGCTTCTTACACCTCTGAGCCGGAATGTTGGACCACTCTTCCTTTGCAAACTGCTCCAGGTCTCTCTTATTGGAAGGGCGCCTTTTCCCAACAGCAATTTTTTGATCTCTCCAAAGGTGTTCAATGGGATTTAGATCTGGACTCATTGCTGGCCACTTCTGAACTCTCCAGCACTTTGTTGCCATCCATGTCTGGGTGCTTTTTGACATGTGTTTGGGGTCATTGTCCTTCTGAAGACCCAAGATCTCACACAAACCCAACTTTCTGACACTGGACTGTACAGTGCTACCCAAAATCCATTGGTAATCCTCAGATTTCATGATGCTTTGCACACATTTAAGGCACCCAGTGCCAGAGGCAGCAAAACAACCCCAAAACATCATTGAACCTCCACCATATTTCACTGTAGGTACTGTGTTCTTTTCTTTGTAGGCCTAATTCTGTTTTTGGTAAACAGTAGAATGATGTGCTTTACCAAAAAGCTCTATCTTTGTCTCATCTGTCCACAAGACGTGTTCCCAGAAGGATTTTGGCTTAAGTTAATTTTGGCAAAATGTAGTCTGGCTTTTTTATGTCTCTGTGTCAGCAGTGGGGTCCTCCTGGGTCTCCTGCCATAGCGTTCCTGCAGGACAGCTTGAATATCTTTGGAACTTGTTTGGGGCTGCTTGTCCACCATCCGGACTATCCTGCATTGACACCTTTCATCATTTTTCTCTTCCGTCCATGCCCAGGGAGATTATCTACAGTGCCATGGTTTACAAACTTCTTGATAATGTTGCGCACTGTGGACAACAATCTAGATCTTTGGAGATGTAACCTTGAGATTGTTGATATTTTTCCACAATTTTGGTTCTCAAGTCCTCAGACAGTTCTCTTCTCCTCTTTCTGTTCTCACACAATGCAAATACTTAGTGAACTTCTCTCCTTTTTATTCTCTCCTTTTTAGGAGCATCACATGCTTGAAACAATCAGATTTTTCCACAATTTTGAAAGGGTGCCAATAATTTTGTCCAGCCCATTTTTGGAGTTTGGTGTGACATTATGTCCAATTTGCTTTTTTTCCTCCCTTTTTTGGTTTAGTTACAATACACACAAAGGGAATAAACATGTGTATAGCAAAATATGTGTTACTGCAATCCTTTTCTGTGGGAAAGACTTCATTTTCTATAAAAATTTCAGGCGTGCCAACAATTACAGCCATGAGATATATATATATATATATATATATATATATATATATATATATATATTTATATCTGTTCGGTAGTTATTACTTTACTGACATTGAGTTACCACCTATATAGACAATTGACTTGGCTACTGAAATCCATCATGTCAAATCCTTATTTCCTCTTACGAGGAGAGTCAACCACCCCATACACGTCAAGCTACATCGTCAGGTTGGGACATCTAACATGTATAAGCTCCAACAGGTATTCATATTAAGGGTAGGTTCACACATACAGTATCCTGCGCAGATTTGATGCACAGGATTTGTAACTGCCGATTAGAAGCTGTGCTCAGTCATTTAGTTTACACTGAAATCTGCAGCAGAAAATCCTGAGCATCAGGATACATGTGAACATACAAAAATGTCATTGAGTCCATACACCCATTGCTCAGTTTTAGCACCTTTTGTTCTTAAAATGTCACTATAACATGTCAAAAGTTTAATGAAATGATAGTTAAAGGGGTATTCTGGGCAAAAACATTATCCCCTATCGAAAGGATAGGGGATAAGATGTCTGATCGCGGGGGGCCCGCAGCTGGGACCCCCAGCGATCTCCCTGCAGCAGATTTTAATGTAAACTAAATGAGTAAGCACAGCTTCTAATCGGCAGTTACAAATCCTGAGCATCAAATCTGCGCAGGATCCTGTATGTGTGAACCTACCCTTAATATGAATACCTGTTGGAGCTTATACATGTTAGATGTCCCAACTGACAATGTAGCTTGATGTGTATGGGGGTGTTTGACTCTCCTCGTAAGAGGAAATAATGATTTAACATGATGGATTTCAGTAGCCAAGTCAATTGTTTATATAGGTGGTAACTCAATGTAAGTATAGTAATAACTACCGAACAGTTTATATATATATATGTATATATATATATATGTATATACGCACAGAGTCATGGCTGTAGTTGTTGGCACCCCTGACATTTTTCGAGAAAATGAAGTATTTCTCATGGAAAGGATTGCAGTAACACGTTTTGTCTATGGGAGGGGGCGTTGCGGCTGTTACCCCCCCTCCCATAGAAATGAATGGAGGGAATGTGGCGTGACGTCACGTCCCCATCTTGGAAGCCTGGAGGTTTCCAAAACTTCAGACGCAGCTACGCATAGAATGCGGGCTGCTGCAGGGAGATCGTGGGGGGTCCCAGCGGCAGGCCCCCCGGGATCAGACATCTTATCCCCTATCCTTTTGATAGGGGATAAGATGTTTTTGCCCGGAATACCCCTTTAACCTTTGCTGTGCAATACACATCTGCATTGTTATGAATGTTACTTTTTCTATGTAATGTTTTATCATTTTTATATGTTTTTAAAGATCCAAGAAAAGAAAACTTGGTGGAGCTGATTTTAGAAGTGGCTGTCAGTCAGCTAAGTGAACAACAGAAAGACACTTTAGTGAGACAGCTGGCTGTCCTGCTCAATGTTCTGGATTCTGACGTGAAGGTTCAGAAGATACAAGCACATTCAGTTATAAGGTATTTTTCAGTTTTTAATCCATATTATGGGTCAATAAACTTAATAACATGTAAAAAGACAGTTGTTGCTGTGCTCACTAACTTCTAATATACAATAATTGCAGTATTAGTAGTCAATACTGTGACATCAGTGAGTACTGTATATTTGACTATGCTTTTGGTGGCTATTCCTACAAATACATGATAACTTGGCAGTTTGCTCTTCTATTATTGAGTTTTTCTTAACCTCTGTATGACAAGCATTATATTTCTCTCCACGTACAGCACTGTGATTCTCTTCTATGTTCAGAGTGGTCATCCTGTTAAAATAAGAAAGTCAATCGATGTTGCACACACACTACAGAAGCAGCTTTTAAAGGAAAAGGCAGATTTTCTATTTTACAACGTGCTCAGAGTGGACACAGCTGGTAAGTTTCACTTTAAAGACTGAACTCACTACAGTTCTCTATAGAGTGTAACTGATCATGATGACTGGTAGCAAGCAACACTTAGTTGTTATATCTATGCTACCAAGACATTGTATTCTATCTAGCTACTAGATAGAACAAAAATATACTAGCTAGAACATCTATTTTTCAACAAAATTGTACATAATAAATGTAATAGTAATTCCTTATATCAACCTATGTTTCATAATATAAACCAATGTTTGCATGCTTAAGTGCATGCAGAGATAAGAAACAGATCTTTCTAATTCCTTATGCAGTCCAGTCTTCACGTTATAGAGCAGAAGGAGCAGAGTAAATGGATATATCGTTTTGGGGGGAAAGTTCCAGGATAACTTGTCATATTTTAATTTAAACTCTCTGCTCATTCTGGACCAAGTAGTCAAGTGGGCGGTCCTAATCAGGAAATGACAGCTATCCATGTATAAGGTTTTATAGAGAAGGAGCTCTCAATCACTGAGCAGGACCGCCCACTTGACAACTGTTAATATAGTGTTCCTTGTGTAATTAGTAGACACTTTCCCATTCACTTGCTTTTAAAATTATCAACATAAATATGTTTAAAATACAGCCACTAGGTGGCTCTGTTCCTGTCACAATTAATACTGTGAGTTCGGTCTCCGCCCGGCCTGGCAGGAGTCCAAACTAAGGAAGTGTTTCTCTCTGCACTGAGCTTGATTGACAGCTGCACAGAAAGTGAAAGGTGCACAGACTGAAGGCTGCAGGAGAGCCTCACTGATAGCAACACAGACTGAAACATGCACAGAGCCGTCTTCTATTCATCACAGCTCTGCAACCATGTGACGGCAGAAGTGGTCCCCCAACAGGCTTCAGTGATGTCATGCCTGCTGGGAAACGCCCACTTTCTACTGCTGGGAAATTGCACTATGTGAGCAAGAAGAAAGGTATGATACACAGCTTATCAAAGCTCTGAAAATCTTTTTAAGGGCTGGAGGGGTGTGAGGAGTAGTTAGGGAACATAGCCTGAGGTAGTTGAGAACAGTTTATTTGCTGACAGGTACTTTTTAATCTCAGCCATTGTTCCGCTTGCTTTTAAACTTAAAGCTTGTTCTTGACTCTTGTGGGTGTTTGCAAAAATTAAACTTACCATACTCTTTACCTTAGTGTGTCTTCTAAAATGTTCGGGCCATGGGCACTGTGATCCAATAACAAAATCCTGTATTTGCTATCCATTTTGGATGGAGAACTGGTTACGAAGATATGTCAGTGATGGAGAGAGCAATTGTGGTAAGTAAATTCCTAACTTATGTTGCTGGTCTTTGACTGCATTTCTGCTCACTGTGAGCATTATATAGAGTGCAGTTCACAACCAATACAGTGGGAATCAAAAGTTTGGGCACCCCAGGTAACAATTTATATTAATGTGCATAAAGAAGCCAAGGAAAGATGGAAAAATCTCCAAAAGGCATCAAATTACAGATTAGTCATTCTTATAATATGTCAACAAAAGTTAGATTTTATTTCCATCATTTACACTTTCAAAATAACAGAAAACAAAATGTCATCTGCAAAAGTTTGGGCACCCTGCAGAGTTAATACCTTGTACTGCCCCCTTTGGCAAGTATCACAGAAGCCATCCTCTCTTTAACTTCAGCTTTTTCACAGATGGCATCAAGTTAGCATCCAAAATTTGCTGAAATTTTATTGAATCAAGTGCATGCTATAAACTCTGCAGGGTGCCCAAACTTTTGCAGACGCCATTTTTTTTGTTTTCTGTTATTTTGAAAGTGTAAATGATATATATAAAATCTAACTTTTGTTGACATATTATAAGAATGTCTAATCTGTAATTTGATGCCTTTTGGAGATTTTTTCCATCTTTCCTTGGCTTCTTTATGCACAGTAATACAAATTGTTACTTGGGGTGCCCAATCTTTTTATCCCCGCTGTATTTATAGACAAAAGCAAAACTTCTAGTCCTTATATTATGTACAAAAATATATCCTTAACTGTAAATGTTTCAAGGATTCATTTGACTTCATGTACGCCACAATATAAATCAGCACTTTGATGATGATGACCTGCACAATGTTTGTATTTTATTCCGATATAAAACTTCATTTATTTACTGTAGCAAACACTTTGCATTACCGTATTGATATTAAAATATCTTGGAGCCTGTTCTTGCATGTGTTCTTTACATTTTATGTGTTCGATACGGTTTTAAAACAACTAATACCTGCTATTGGGTTGTCAAAGAAGTCCCAGTTATTCTTCCAGCTGCCAATCATTTGATCATTGGAAAGTTTGAAGGGAATTAGTCATTATAATATGACCTATTTTTCATCAAGTTTTTAGGAATTTGGTATGATTTTGTATCTATTTTTCCATTTTACTGTCTAGATAAAAAATTATAATAATAATAAATCCTGAAATCTTGCAGTTTTCCTTCTGTCCACCAAGTCTAATAGTAAGATGACACTTCCTATTCTGTAGAGAAACCTTTTCATCAGTCTTACCATCATGATAGGCAGGACTGCAATGAAAGGGGACACTAGTACATAGATAAGACTAGACCTGGCCATTCACAATAGGTGATGTTCACAGTTTACCTACTCTTCTTGCCTGCACACTGGCCTTTGGACAGAGCATGCCAAGAAAACTGTTCCATCAAAGTCAGTGTGTCAGCTCCAGTTTACTATTTCCTAAGTCCATGTAATTGAAGCATATCTCTAAATCCAGTTGAAAGAGCAGAGGCTCAAGCAATATGGCTGACCGGATTATAGTGGGCAAAAAAAAAATTACAGAGAATAGGAACACATTGGAAAAATGAACATGTTTCAGTATTTGGCTCTAATCAGCAAAAAAAATAATTGACATATTAAATGGCGAGATTGATACACATGAAGCGGTATAGGTCTGGCCGAGATTTTATAGGTGAGTTTATAGGAAGCAGTCTTCAAGACCTTTTATTGTACATTTGGCTTTGAAGGAAAATGCAATTAATTTAAAGGGAATCTATCATGAGGATCACCTGTACTAACCCATTGATATAGGTTTGTAGTGCAGGTGATGACAATATTTGATGATCAGTTCCTCCATTCTTCTGATAGTCCTGGTTTTCTGAATATGCAAAAGAAGAAGCTTGGTGCACACAAGGGTTTCCCGACCCCAAGTGCACTGTGACGTCTGGGCTGGCATCCTCATAGTAATGCCCTCATCCCCTGTGCTGATTCTCCTCTTCTGCAGAACGAAGCTCCACTCTGCATCTAGACACCTCTCCTTCTTTGTGAAATCTCTATTGCGAGCAGAGAATTCACTTCATATCGCCTGTCAGTTACGATTGCGCATGTGCAACTGTGGCCACAAGTAATATGAAGTGAGGGAAGGAGGATCAGCTTAGGGGAAGGCGTTACTATGAAGATGCTGGACGTCACAGTACACTTGAGACTTGGGAATGCCCTTCTTGCACCAAACTCCCTCATTTACATATCCAGAAAACCGAGAATATTGGAAGAATGGAAGCACCAATCAAGATAAGGTAAGTGCTATTGTCATTAGCGTCACCCCCACTATAAGCCTATACCAATAAGTTAGTACAGGTGAAGCGAATGACAGATTCCCTTTAATACAACATCATTAAAGCGAGAGTGCCTCTTTATCATTTTACTACATCTTGTTTTCCAGAATGGAGTGTTCTCTACATCATTGTACTAACATTTGCCTTGGTTGCATTCCTAATGGGACTTACATGGGTCTGCATGTGTTGCTACAAAAGGTAAACTGCATGTATGTAAAGCCTTCTTTCTGTATTTTTTTTTTCCTAAAAAAGAGGAATATTATATAATTTTATACATAATTTATATATTCTAAGTACATTTTTCTGTATAATTTTACAACTTATTAAAATAGTCATAATGTCAACCTGCACACTGCATAACTCCGTTTTACCCCAGTAAAATGAATGGTAAATATATTGGCACATAAATTCCAAACAAAGTGCAACACGTTTAACCCCTTAAGGACTCATCCCATTTTGGCCTTAAGGACTCAGACAATTTAATTTTTACGTTTTCATTTTTTCCTCCTCGCCTTCTAAAAATCATAACTCTTTTATATTTTCATCCACAGACTAGTATGAGGGCTTGTTTATTGCGCGACCAGTTGTCCTTTGTAATGACATCACTCATTATATCATAAAATGTATGGCGCAACCAAAAAACACTATTTTTGGGGGGAAGTTAAAAAGAAAAACGCAATTTTGCAAATTTTGGAAGGTTTCGTTTTCATGCCGTACAATTTACGGTAAAAATAATGTGTGTTCTTTATTCTGAGGGTCAATACGATTAAAATGATACCCATTATTACATACTTTTATATTATTGTTGTGCTTAAAAAAAAATCACAAACTTTTTAACCAAATTAGTACGTTTAAAATCCCTTTATTTTGATGACCTCTTACTTTTTTATTTTCCCGTATAAGTGGCGGTATGAGGGCAAATTTTTTGCGCCATGATCTGTACTTTTTTTTGATACCACATTTGCATATAAAAAAATTTTAATACATTTTTTATAATTTTTTTTAATAAAATGTATTAAAAAAGTAGCAATTTTGGACTTTTTTTTTACGTTCACGCCGTTCACCGTACGGGATCAATAACATTTTATTTTAATAGTTCGGACATTTACGCACGCGGCGATACCAAATATGTCTATAAAATTTTTTTTTTACGCTTTTTGGGGGTAAAATAGGAAAAAACTGACGTTTTACTTTTTTATTGGGGGAGGGGATTTTTCACTTTTTTTTCACTTTTACTTTTAAATTTTTTTACATTTTTTTTTACACTTGAATAGTCCCCATAGGGGACTATTCATAGCAATACCATGATTGCTAATACTGATCTGTTCTATGTATAGGACATAGAACAGATCAGTGTTATCGGCTATCTTCTGTTCTGGTCTGCTCGATCTCAGACCAGAGCAGAAGACGCCGGGAGCCGGAAGGTGAGGGGACCTCCGTGTGGCGTTCTGAATGATCGGATCCCCGCAGCAACGCTGCAGGCGATCCGATCGTTCATTTAAATCGCGCACTGCCGCAGATGCCGGGATCTGTATTGATCCCGGCACCTGAGGGGTTAATGGCGGACGCCCGCGAGATCGCGGGTGTCGGCCATTGCCGGCGGGTCCTAGGCTGCAATCAGCAGCCGGGATCAGCCGCGCATGACACGGGCATCGCTCCGATGCCCGCGGTTATGCACAGGACGTAAATGTACGTCCTGGTGCGTTAAGTACCACTGCACCAGGACGTACATTTACGTCCTGCGTCCTTAAGGGGTTAAAAACTAAAATATGTGAATGAGAATTTCTTTATTTGCCATTCACCAACAGAAACCACTTGGACACTGCAGTAAAACAGCTTTAGGGTCTATTTACACGTACAGTATCCTGCACATATTTTCCTGCGCAGGATTAGAAGTTGTGTTCAGTCATTCAGTTTACATTAAAGGAGAACCACGGGATTGAAAATGTTATCCCCTATCCTAAAGATAGGGGATAAGTTTCAGATCGCGGAGGGTCCGACCACTGGGGCTGCGGCTCTCTGAATAGAGAGCGCGTGTTGACCACCGCATGAGGTGGCAGCTGACACGCGCCCTCCATTTACTGTTATGGGTGAGCCGAAGCGCTGCTTTTGGCAATTTCCGGCTATCCCATAGCAGTGTATGGAGGGGGCGTGTCGGCTGCTGCTTTGTGCGGTGGTCAACACGCCCTCTCTAACCAGAGAGCCGGGGCCCCGTATGGGAGATCGAGGGGGGCCCCAGCGGTCGAACCCCCCGCGATCTGAAACTTATCCCCTATCCTTAGGATAGGGGATACATTTTTCAATCCCGTAGTTCTCCTTTAAACTATGCAGCATAAAATATGCAGCTTCAAATCCTGTGCATCATATATTCGCAGGATACTGTATGTGTTAATAGACCCTTAAAGTCTACTTGTAAATGTGGTCTAAATCGTTTTAATTCCAGTGTGACGCTTGCACGTAATTTCCTTTTTTACATTTTAGCCGCAAAAGAACAAAAATACGGAAAAAAACGAAGTATACAATTCTTGATAATTTTGATGAGCAAGAAAGAATGGCATTAAGACCCAAGTATGGTGAGTACTAAAACTAATATGGAGCAATTAGTTACAAAAGTCTAGTAAACCTCTATATAAGGATATAATGTACCTCTATAGAAAACCACATACCACATGGTGGGCTTTAAACATTCACCTGTCCCTGTTTATTATTCTAGTTAAAAGGGTATTCAGGGAAAAAACTTTTTTTATATATATCAACTGGCTCCAGAAAGTTAAACAGATTTGTAAATTACTTCTATTAAAAAATCTTAATCCTTTCAGTACTTATGAGCTTCTGAAGTTAAGGTTGTTCTTTTCTGTCTAAGTGCTCTCTGATGACACCTGTCTCGGGAACCACCCAGTTTAGAAGAGGTTTGCTATGGGGATTTGCTTCTAAACTGAGCAGTTCCCGAGACACGTGTCATTAGAGAGGACTTAGACAGAAAAGAACAACCTTAACTTCAGAAGGTCATAAGTACTGAAAGGATTAAGATTTTTTTAATAGAAGTAATTTACAAATCTGTTTAACTTTCTGGAGCCAGTTGATATATAAAAAAAAGTTTTTTCCTGGATAACCCCTTTAATGTATATGTAGATTGTTGGCATATGCAGCCAGAACGTGACACTGACCTATTGCCCTGAAATCTGTTCCACAGGTATAAAGCACAGAAGCACAGAACATAACTCCAGCCTTATGGTTTCAGAGTCTGAGTTTGACAGTGACCAAGACACAATTTTCAGTCGAGATAAAGTGGACCAAGATAACCCCAAAAATGTTTCCAGTGGTCCCCTCAAAAATGGTGCACCTTTTAATTTCAGCTCAAAGTGCAGATAAACTTTTGTCAGTGGGTAAATAAATGGATTTTTCAGGAAAATATATTTGACCAAAACCAAGGATATTAATGTTTACAATTTCATTGCTTACATATTCAAGTAAATATCAACATTTGAACACCTATTACCACTTACACAGATATAACCTACATACAAACTTGAGTAAGGGTGCGACCCCATTATAATTATGCAATACAGCTGCCGGACAGACCGCGGTTTTCAGTCCGGCAATAAAAACTGATACGGTTAAAAATGAGCCGACTCGAGTCACTATCTGATTTAGTTCGGCTCATTTAAATGAATGGGATACGCCAGGGATACGGTAGGGTCAGGTTTGATTGGATCCCACAGCTGCTTTGTATAATTGTAGTAAGATTGTAGCCTTACTTTGGCTGCATTCCCACCACGTGTGTCCGCTGCACAGATACGATTTCAGAAGCTCAAATTGTCTGAAATTGTATTTGTGTACAGACATATACGGGCCCATTTCCCATTATGGGGCTGCAGACTCGATCGTAGTCTGCTAGTGATCATGATCTGGTCATTTTCTCAGCATGTCAGATTTTTTACATAGACTGAAAATCGTGGTCTGCCATGACAGGCTGGGAGGTGGGAGTGAGCGAGAAGGCTTGCCGTGGCAGTTCTTCGCATCTAATACAGCTGACAGATTCCCTACTGGAATTTGTTTTGCTTAGAAAGTGCAGTATAAGCTATTATTAGAGAATGATTTAGAGGTTCTTGTGTAGTTCTTCTCCTTACCTGTGTTAACGGATGTGGCAGGTATGGGGCAGGCTCCATGTTGGATGCACAGAGAATCTGTGACTCCTCTGGCCTTGGCTGAGGTGTTTGATTATTAAATCTGGTCATCTCATCAGGCTGCTAGATCACCCAGCTGAATGTAATAGACTCAAAAGTTGGTTTGGGTCAATTCACATTACAAGCAGATTTCATGAGTTTTCTTACTCAGTGCTTTTTTCAGAGAAACATTACCATGAGACAAAAGTGATTTCACCTATAATCACAATTAAGGATAGGGGATAAGTTTCAGATCGCGGGGGAGTCCGACTGCTGGGGAACCCCAGGATCTCCCCTACGGGGCCCTCGGCTCTTAGCAGAAATAACGCGTTTTGACCGCCGCATGAGGCAGCGGCCGACACGCCCCTTCAATACATTTCTATGGCAGAGGCTGAGACTGACCAATGCAGTGCTCCAACTCTCCCATATAGATGTAACGAGGGGGCGTGTTGGCTGCCGCGTCATGCAGTGGCCGGACGCCCCCCTGGCCGCTGAATGCCAGGACCCCATACGGGAGATTGCGGGGGGCCCCAGCAGTTGGACCCCCGCGATATCTGAAACTTATCCCCTAAGTTTCATATCCCGGAGTACTCCTTTAAGGTGTTTTATGAAGATTTAGGCTGTGATCGCGCATTAGATTTTAATTGCATTTTAGCTGTTTTTGCAGCAAGTTTTCAAATTCTTGGGTAAAAATGACACATTTTACTGTATTTTGCAGAAATGCAGTACAGTATCTCCATTTTTGACATGGTTTGGGGAAAAACACAGCAATATGTGTGAACATAGCCTCAAGGGAAGTGTATTACTATAAATTCTAATTTTTATAGAGATAGCACGTATACAGATCTGGGTGAGGAAGGGATTTGGTAGGTGAGTATGTCATACTGTAGTCCACAAGAAGTCAAAACCCATTAGGCACAGTAACTTTTTTTGAGTCAGACTGCTGATCACATGATTCATTTAGAGTAAAAAAATGTATAGATGCAGCAGTGCTGGAATAAAACAAATGGCGCTGTAGGACTAGTGATGGTGAGTTTGCATAGTATGGGCAAAAATAACTCCAAAACACTGGAGTGCTCCTTTAAATTATTTTAGAATAAATTTTGTCTGACATAGAAAAAAAAATTGTGACCAGAAATTATCAGCTCATGAGAAAAGAAGTGACTTTCCAAAAAGTAAACCATATGGTCACAGATATGAGAGACTATGGACAATGTGGTCCATATCACCTTCTCACTTGTCATAGTGTTTGCCTATGGGCCTTACCCAGGGCAAAATTTAAACATTATGTAGGTAAGGGCCAGTTCACACTATGTTTGGAGTTTACCGTTGTCGGATCCAGTTGGGAGGAGCGAAAACCGTCCGCTCCAGTACCCCAGCCGGATTCGGACGGAACCCCATTCATTTCAATGAGCTGACCGGATTCAAGTGCCGATTCTGGTTTTTAGGTCCGGTGGTAAAACTGTATATGGCGTTTGACTGCGGTCGGCTCATTGAAATGAATGGGGTTCTGGCCAGATCCGGCTGGGGTACGGGAGCGGACGGTTTTCGCTCCTCCCAGCCGGATCTGGCACCTGTACACTACAAACCCACCCTAAGTTGCCTTTTTCCTCATGACCAGGAATTCCCTTTAACATTGTGGCTAAGGGATTTGAGAACTGAATATTTGTCTGATACGGAGAACTTTTTTTTCTTTTTAAATGTGAGCTATCTAGCATTTTATTGTATATTTTTCAACCGAGTATTCTACTTTTACAGGTGTCTCGAGATACGATATTTACAGTCATAATACCACTATGTAAAGGTGTATGCCAGCTCTACTATGTATATATAGAGTACATGAAATGTAGTCATATGGGAATATGTCCTAACATATGATGTTTTCGAATACTAATCCAGTAAAAGTTTGTACTGTTAACAATATTTGGTCTCTGGTGTTGTCCAAATCCGCACATTAGAGAAAATAATAAAGATTTGTAATAAATTACTGAACTGTCTAGTTTGGTGCCACATAAGTACTTCTTTTCTTCACTGTTACTTTGAGGGGCATTTTTTAAATAAAGCAGGGACAGATAATTGACGTCAAAGCATACCTGATGCTAAAAGAGATCTTTTACCAAGCCCATGTTGACCTTAAGGACCAGGCCAATTTTCGTTTTTGCACTTTCGTTTTTCCCTCTACTTCTAAAAATCTTAATGCTTTCAATTTTGCACCTACAGACTCATATAAGGGCTTGTTTGTGCATCACCAATTGTACTTTGTAATAACATCAATCATTATTTGTGGGAGAAAATAGGGGGAAAAAAACAAGAAAAAAAATTCATTTTGTAAATTTTGGGGGCTTCCGTTTCTACACAGTGCAATTTTCGGTAAACAGGACACCTGATCTTTATTCTGTAGGTCCATACGATTACAAGGATACCCAATTTATGTAGGTTTTATTTTCTTTTCTACTTTAAAAGAAATCCTAACTATATGCACCAATATTAGTATGGTTAAAATTGTCCTCTTCTGACCACTATAACTTTTTAATTTTTCCGCATACGGGGCTCTATGAGGGCTAATTTTTTGTGCCATCGTCTGTTGCTTTTATCGGTACCATTTTTGTTTTGATGGGACTTTTTGATTGCTTTTTATTAGTTTTTGTTATGGTATATTAACCCCTTAACGCATATGGACGTTTATGAACGTCCATAAGCATCTGCTGAGGTATGACACCCGCTCAGCAGGTGAGCGTGCATCATACCCAGTGGGTCCCGGTTGCTATAAGCAACCAGGACCCGTGGCTAATGCCGGACATCGCCGATCGAGCATTAACTCTTTAGAAAGTTGATCAACGCGTCTAAAGTGAAAGTAAAAGCTTCCGGCAGCTCAGTCGGGCTGATCGGGACCATCGCGGTAAAATCGCGATGTCCCAATTAGCTAGGACACAGTGCCTTACATGCCTCCTGCGCATCTGATCGGTGATTGATTGCTCCAAGCCTGAAATCCAGGCTTGAGCAATCAACCGCCGATAACACTGATCCCTGCCATTGAATGCAATAGCAGTGATCAGTGTATTGAATCAATGTACAGCATGTTATAGCCCCCTATGAGGGCTATAACATTGCAAAATAAAAGTGAATTTTTTTTTAATAAAGATCATTTAACCCCTTCCCTAATAAAAGTTTGAATCACCCCCCTTTTCCCAATAAAAAAAACCCAGTGTAAATAAAAATAAACATGTGGTATCGCCGCGTGCGTAAATTTCCGAACTATAAAAATTAAATGTTAAGTAAAGCGCACGGTCAATGGTGTACGCGCAAAAAAATTCAAAAGTCCAAAATAGCATATTTTTGGTCACTTTTTATACCATAAAAAATGTATAAAAAGCGATCAAAAAGTCTGATCAAAACATGGTATCAATGAAAACTTCAGATCATGGCGCAAAAAATGAGCCCTCATATCGCCCCATACATGGAGAAATAAAATTTTAGGGGTCAGAATAGGACAATTTTAAACGTATACATTTTCCTGCATGTATTATGATTTTTTTCAGAAGTAATACAAAATAAAACCTATATAAGTAGGGTATCATTTTCACCGTATGGACCTACAGAATAAAGATAAGGTGTCATTTTTAATGAACAATGTACTGCGTAGAAACGGAAGCCCCCAGAAATTTCAAAATTGCGTTTCTTCTTCCATTTTGTTGCACAATGATTTTTTTTCCCGTTTCGCTGTAGATTTTGGGGTAAAATGACTGATGTCATTTCAAAGTAGAATTGGTTTCGCAAAAAATAAGCCATTATATGAATTTTTAGGTGCAAACTTGAAAGTTTTATTTTTAGAAGGTGATGAGGAAAAAACGAAAATGCAAAAATTGAAAAACCCTCCGCCCTTAAGGGGTTAAGTGACCAAAAATGCACAATTTAGGACTTTTTTTTTTTTACATGTACACCATCATCCGTGCGGTTTAGCTAACCTTCTATATATTAATAGTTTGGACATTTACGCACGCGGCGGTACCACACATGATTTTTTTTTAATTACATTATTTTATTTAAAAAATGGGAAAAGGGGGGGTGATTTAAACTTTTAATAGGGAAGGGGTTAATTCACTTATTAACTTTTATTTTAAACTTTAGTTTTTTTTTTTTTAGTCGCCACAGGGTGCTATACCATGCAATCTTTTGATTGCTTACATTGCTTGGAGCAGCAGATCGCCGAACGGATGACAAAGAGGCAGGTGAGGACCCTCTCGTCGACCAGCAAGTTGAACGGGACATCGCGATTTTGCGATAGTCCCGATCAGCTCCGTTGAGCTGCCGGGATAGTTTAAGTTTCATTTTGGACGCCATGATCAACTTTGATCACGGCATCTAAAGAGTTAATGTCGGGCATCGGCCCGATCAGCAGAGCCCGGGATTAGCCGTGGGTCCTGGCTGCTCATAGCAACTGGGTTTAACCCGTTATCGGCTTATGAGAATGATTTAAACCTTGTTAACGGGACTCAGGACGTACAGGTACACCTTGGGTCCTTAAGTATCAGGAACGTCAGGGCATACGTCCTGTGTCCTGAACGGGTTAAATTAAATTTTTTGTTTACCCTGTGATGACGTGATTTTGGTGCTCTTACTGCTGTTATTTAGCCGCTAAGAACTCCCTTTATGATGCACAACTATTTCTCATTCTTTCCATTTTAGGGGGGTTAGACCAGAGCTATGCTGTTTGTCAGTATTGTGCACACAGGCACCTCCTTTACCTTACTTCTCTAGCCGATCACAGAAAGCACCCACTCCTCTAGCCGATCACAGAAAGCACCCACTCCACTCTGCTATAACATCACACACTAGACTGAAAAGACTGGCACTGTGCCGGGGGATGATTTACACAAGAAAGTGCAGAGAAACTGGTGAGTGAGGCAAACTAGTGGCCAAGACTTTAGAGATCTTTTTTGGGGTAAGGAATCATTTTTGGTTAAGTGATTTACAAATATGCGTAGATGTATGTGGGGCATATTTAAAGACAAATTTCCTAGTGGTGCCCTAACTCTTGAGAAATGGCAATTCCATGAAACACATTGAGTGCACATTATGATGTTTTATGTATGTAATGTATTGTAAATGACTGGCCATGATTCTGTGTGGACGGTGAGGTGGAGACTTGCTGGAAAAGAAAACCAGAGCTGTGATAGCAAGTGGAACAGAGAAGCTGGAGATGATTCATGAGGTGTCTTGAGAGGCTTGCTTGGATTAGAGAGGAGAGGAAATATTCCACCCCTCGGAGGTAATTGGATCATTTATTTTTGGAGTATTTTTATTTATTTACTAGCTGAGTACCCGGTGTTGCCCGGTTTTTCCTTCCTAATCCTTGTTGGGGAGGAAAATCAACAAAGGAGGAAGCTTTTGACTTCATATCCCGTCCTCATATATTGTTGTCATATCCAACCCCATCCTCATAACTCATCATCATATCTCTACCTCATATCCTGACCTCCTATCCTGTCCTCATATCTCAACCTCCTATCCCTTCCTCCTATCCCAACCTCATATCCCATCCTCCTATCCCATCCTCATATTCAGAACTCCTGTAATATGTGTAACAGGTATTATTGAAATATCTCCAGCCATACGGAAGTTATGTGGGAACATACATTTCCCATTGACGTGTATGTGACTTTAAACAAAGTCCCTGGCAAATGGGGGTGAGTAAGAGTTAAATTACCTATCCTATGTTTGTTGTTGACATATAAATAACATGTGTGCCAAGTTTCATGTTAATATATCGTTAGCCGTGTGGATGTGATGCTGGAACACATACACACTTTGAGTTTATATATATATATATATATATATATATATATATATATATATATACACACACACACACACACACACACACACACATACACTAGCTGAGTACCCGGTCTTGCCCGTATTTATCTTCCTAATCCTTGTTGGGGAGGTAAATAAACAAAGGAGGAAGCTTTGACTACATATCCTATCCTATCCTCCTATGTTGTTGTCATATCCCAACCCCATATCCCATCCCGTCCTCCTATCCCGTCCTCCTATCTTGACTGCCTGTCCCGACCTCCTGTCCCGTCCTCATATCCTGTCCTCCTATCTCGACCTCCTATCCCGTCCTCATATCCCGACCCATAATATATGGACCAGGTATTTAAATATCTCCAGCCGTACGGAAGTTATGTGGGAAAATACATTTCCCATTGATTTGCATGGGACTTTAAACAAAAACCCCGACTCTCCCAAATGGGGGTAGTTAAGGGTTAAAATTAACTATCCTATATTTTAAGTGGACATACAAGTAACATGTGACCAAGTAATATCGAAATATCTCCAGCTGTTTGGAAGTTATGCAGTAACATATTTCCCATAGACGTGTATTGGACTTTAAACAAAAAAACGACCCTGCAAATGGGGTGAGTAAGGGTTAAATGACCTATCCTATGTTTGTTGTTGACATATAAGTAACATGTGCACCAAGTTTCAGGTTAATATCTTTAGCCGTTTGGAAGTGATGCTGGAACATACACACACACACACACACATTGAGTTATATATATAACACACACACACACACACACTAGCTGAGTACCCGGCGTTGCCCGGTTTTTCCTTCCTAATCCTTGTTGGGGAGGAAAATAAACAAACAAAGGAGGAAGCTTTTGACTTCATATCCCATCCTCATATATTGTTGTCATATCCCAACCCCATATCCCGACCTCCTATCCTGTCCTCCTATCCCGTCCTCCTATTTCGACCTCCTATCCCGACCTCCTAGCCTGTCCTCCTATCCCGTCCTCCTTTCCCATCCTCATATCCTGGCCTCCTATCCCGTCCTCCTTTCCCATCCTCATATCCTGGCCTCTTATCACGACCTCCTATCCCGACCTCCCATCCCGTCCTCCCATCCTTTCCTCATATCCCGACCTGTAATATGTGTACCAGGTATTGAAATATCTCCAGCCGTACGGAAGTTATGTGGGAAAATACATTTCCCATTGATTTGCATGGGACTTTAAACAAAAAAGCCAACCCTCACAAATGGGGGTAGTTAAGGGTTAAATTAACTATCCTATGTTTTAAGTGGACATAGGTAACATGTGACCAAGTATTATGGAAATATCTCCAGCCGTTTGGAAGTTATGCAGTAAACATATATTTCCCATAGACTTGTATGGGACTTTAATCATAAACCCTGCCCCTGGCAAATGGGGGTGAGTAAGGGTTAAATCACCTATCCTTTGTTTGTTGTTCACATATAAGTAACGTGTGCCAAGTTTCAGGTTAATATCTTTAGCCGTTTGGACGTGATGCTGGAACATACATACATATATACACACACATTGAGTTTTATATATATATATATATATATATATATATATATATATATATATATATATATATATATATAGGTTTTACTAATAAATAATATTTTTTATTGTTTAATAAAAATAAGAGATCAATAAAATAAACATTTGGTAGCTTAGAGTTGCACTAAAGGGTAAGAGGTGTGTGACCTTCAACAGAAAACAGAGCCTTGAATTTGTCTCATTCTTTAATCATCAGACCAAGTGTAGGTATCTGTGACCCATGTATGCTCCCATTACCTGTCTCGAAAGCAGGATTGCACACCAAACCCAGCCACACTGACCACAATTCTCTGACTGGTTTCCAGTGCATCAGATTCATAACCATGATTTTATCAATGATTAAACAACCATTTAGATATGGCACACATTTATGATGCAGTTTACATCAAGATTTGTGCAGTATAGTTAAGTAGTAGCAGTAAAATAATAACTTAACTTAATAATAACTTTCTTATAACAATCTCAGTTATGTAAATAAGTGGAAAGGTCGCACATTTTGACACAAATCTACAGCAGCTCATAACAGGCTTGCATGTTAAGTTCAAGGGGGGCTTGGATGGATATTTTTCTGGAAAAATATAACATTATAGGTTATGGATACTAGACTTTTGCGGATAGAACGTTGATCCAGGGATTTATTCTTATTGCCATATTGGGGTCATGAAGGAATTTTTTTCTTTGTCATTGAGCCCAATTAACCTGAAAGCCAGAAATTGAACAAAATCGATCAAGTAAGTCCATAAAGGGACAATCGAGAACCCTCAGCATCCGCCATATATACTAGAGTATCATCAGCATAAAAAGGGAAACCTTTTCCAAAATAGACTCCCTGGGAATACTGCAGATATCAGGGTCCCCCGAATGGCTGATGCCAGAGGATCTATCACCAGCGCAAAAAGGAAGGGAGAGAGCGGACACCCCTGCCTCGTCCCACGACGCAGAAAAAAAGGCTCAGAGACATCTAAGTTAGTGTGGATACGGGCCCTAGGATTTTCATACAGCAGGCGAACCCATGCACAGAATTGGGGTCCAAACCGAAACATACCCAGCACCTCCCAAAGATGAGGCCAAAAAACAAAGTCAAAAGCTTTATAAAAATATCTAGGCTAACTACCACATCCGTAGGAAAGCCCTCCCCTACTGCCGCTATATTGAGCTTCAGACGCTTCACATTCACATCGGTAACCCTACCTGGATGAATGGTCAGGATGAAGGACAGCACCGATAACCCCATACAGGCGAGTAGCCAGGACTCTAGCCAAAATCTTAATATCAGAACATTCAGTAGGGAAATAGGTCTATAAGAGTCGGGGAGCACTGGGTCTTTCCCGGGTTTAGGAAGCACAACAATGAGCGCTTCCCTTATAGAGTCTGGAAGGTAATCAGCAATACCTATGGAGTGGAACAAATTGCAAAGAATAGGGGCCAGTCGCTCTTCATTCATCCTATACCAATCACCTACCATCTCGTCTAAACCTGGAGTCTTCCCGCTAGGAAGATCCCATATAACCTGAGCCACCTCATCAACTGTAAAAGGGGTATACAATGCCTCTGACTGAGCACGTCTAAGCGAGGGGAGATAAATCTCGCAGGAAGGAGAGAATCTCCCATTGACAAGGCATAGAAGGGGCAAAATATAGGGAGGAGTAAAATTCCCTAAAGACAGAAATTTATCCCCTGTGGATCCGTTACCACCACCCCATCACTACCTATAATACAGGGAATAGAGGTCGGCGGGCGAGTAGCCCTAGCTAAATACACCAATAGTTTACCATTCTTATCCCCAAATTCAAACAGGGCCGCTAATACGCTAACCGCAACTGAACTCTATCTTTCTGGACAACTAACAAAGATCTCTGAGCCTTAGCCCATGCCCTCATTCTCTGGTGACAGATTCCTAACATACTCAGCCTCTAGGAGCCCCACCTTCTGTAGAAGAATACTCTCCATGGCCGACCTAAGCTTCCGCTGACCCGCTATGAAAGCGCCTCTAATCGTAGCTTTATATGCATCCCACTGCACTAAGAGTCAGGATAAGAAGTGATGTGATCCCAGTATTCAGTGTGAGCTACTCCTAGAGCCTTCACAACTGCCTCAGCACGTAGCCAGCCAGGATGCCTGCGCCATATGTGGGAAGGGGGAGTAGGGCCGAGGTGCAGAACGACCAATATGGCAGAGTGGTCTGAGATGCCCCTAGAGATATAGGAAACTTCTCTTACCGCTGGCAGGAGATCCTCAGATGCCAGAGCAAGGTCAATGTGAGAAAACGACCTATGGGCCACAGAATAAAAGGAGGAGGATGCAGTAGGGAATTTCCACCTCCAGAGGTCAGTCAAGCCCAACGCCAAATGCCAGGTATTGAACGAAGAGGAGCCAAGATCTGACCACTGTCACTTTAAGCATTAATAACTCTGGGATGCTTTTACTTATGAATTTGATTCCGAGACAGTTTTTTCATGACATATTCTATTTTAACATAGTGGTAAATTTTTGTCAATACTTGCATCATTTCTTGGTGAAAAATTCCAAAATTTCATGGAAAATTTTAACATTTTGCATTTTTCTAACTTTGAAACTCCCTGCTTGTAAGGAAAATACACCAAATAGACATTCAAAATGACATTCAGTAAGGGTGTTAACCCTTTAGGTGTTTCACAGTAATAGCAGCAAAGTGGAGAAAATTACAAATCTCCATTTTTTTACACTCACATGTTCTTGTAGACCCAGTTTTTGAATTTTTACAAAGGGGTAAAAAGGAGAAAAATCCCCCCAAAATGTGTAACCCAATTTCTCTCGAGTAAGGAAATACCTCATATGTGGATGTAAAGTGCTCTGTGTGCGCAGTAGAGGGCTCAGAAGGGAAGGAGCGGCAATGGGATTTTGGAGAGTGAGTTTTTCAGAATTTTTTTTGGGGGGGCATGTCACATTTAGGAAGCCTCTGTGGTGCCAGAACAGCAAAGAAAAAAAAAAAACACATGGCATACTATTTTGGAAACTGCACCCCTCAAGGAATGTAACAAGGAGTACAGTGAGCCTTAATACCCCACAGGTGTTTGACGGCTTTTCATTAAGGTTGGATGTATAAATGAATTTTTTTCACTAAAATGCTGGAATTACCCAAAATTTTTCATTTTCACAAGTGGTAACAGGAGAAAATGTCACCGTAAATTTGTAAATAAATTTCTTTGGAGTAAGGACATACCTCATGTCTGGACGTAAACAGCTCTGCGGGTGCACACCAGGTCTCAGAAAAGCAGGAGCGCAGTCAGGGGCATTGAGCATTTACATAGCTGCCTATGGAGCCAGAACAGCGGGACCCCGCTCAAGGAGTGTTACATGAGATAAATTACCAAGATGGGGCAGAGTGGGACATAAAATCATAAAACAGGTTATTTCCCAGAATGATGAATATGCCCAACCCAAACCCTATGCTCTGAATAATCTTTCTGGGAATGTGATGTGTGTGGCCGTCCCTAACCTGTTGCCTCAAATGCGAACCCCGCTCAGGTGGAGAGAGAGCGCTGCGCATTTGAGGAAACATTAAAAAAAAGTCCCCGATAATAGTGACTCAGTGACCCATTTTTGGAAAAAATACCCACAGAGGTCTTATCAAGTTTTATTTTTTTTTTCTTATAAGAGTTTTTTTGGGCAATTTAATGGTTTATGGGGTTAAAATTTGGAATGTACTCTGGACTTGGTACATTGGGATAAAATTATGGAAAATTTAAATGAAAAAGGGAAAATGTAATACTCCATGGAAGTGTGATACTCCCTGAAGCAGTTTTTAATGCAGGCCCGGATGATTGGGGCAAGTATCACATTGATAGGTGGTGTCCTTCCGTATCCCCCTCCTGTGATACACACTGCCTTTTTTTTCTGGGATCGTCACTTCTTTCCAGTGTTGGGGACCTCACCTGGAAAGTGCTGGCCTGGGACGATCCTGGCACCTATATTTCCAGTTCCTTGGGAATTCCAGCCTGCTCTTTCCCGGTCACCAAAGATCAGGGCCCTTAGGACGACTTCTTGGAACTGGAGGAATGTCCCTGTGTTGCCAGCGTACTGGGACAGTATAAAAAAAATAAATAAAAAAAATAAAATAAAAAAAAAAGTGTTGTACATAGCAACCTGTACCAAGTAGGCCACAACTTTTTTGTACCATACCCTGGTTTTCCGCATGGCCATGTATAGCTTGAAGACTTGATCAGAGAGATCAACTCCCCCCATATTCTGATGGTAGTCCAAAATACAATCTGGCTTGAGGACCGTTGTTGTGGTGCCTCACACAGGTCTGAACAAAATTTAGAGGGAGGCCTCTCTGGTTCTTCCGCGCGGTCCCACAAGCGGACATGGATCTGCCGGCAAGGAATGTGAACAGGGGGATGCTGGTATAAAAAGTTGTCCATGTACACGTGGTAACCCTTATCCAGCAATAGGTGCACAAGGTCCCAAACGAGTTTTCCCGCTAACACCCAGAGTGGGGGGGGGGGAACATTCTGGGGGTTCAATACGGGAATCCTGTCCCTCATATACTCTAAACTTGCATGTGTCACCAGAGGTACTCTTGCAAAGTTTGTAGAGTTTCACGCCATACCGCACCCGCTTCGAGGGAATATACTGGCGGAAAATGAGTATCCCCTTAAAACTGATGAGACTCATCTACCGAGAGCTCCCTGAGGGGTACGTAGGCCTCCAGAAACTTGGCCCCAAAGTGATCTATGACTGGCCTCACTTTGTAAATCCGGTCATAGGTGGGATCACCTCGGGGGAACATGCCGCATTATCAGAGTAATGCAGGCATTTCCAAATGGCCTCGAACCACCTCCTTGCCATGGCCATACTGTAAAGCGGGGTCTGGTAGAGGACGTCCCCGCTCCAGTACTGCCTGACACTTGTTTTTTTGACCAGGCCCATATGCAGCACGAGGCCCCAAAATGTCCTCATTTTGGCTGCATTAATGGCATACCATTCATTGGGGCTAGCCAAAAGCGAATCAGGGTGGTGGGCAATGAATTGTTGGGCGTAAAAGTTTGTTTGCTCCACCATTAGATTGACAAAGTTGTCACTTAAAAAATAACTAAAAGAGTCTATTTCAGTGTACCTGGCCGTGTCAATCTGGATTCTTGAGTTGCCAACAAACTCAGGAATCGGCTGATAACCCTCTGGGGGTCTCCAGACAGGTTCACCAGAAGGGGGCTCCGGTATGCTTGTCTGGGGGGGGGGGGGGGGGGGGTGTCAGACTCCTACTACGAGCGACATGGACACTCGTACTAGTGTCGGCCACTGGGTCACTTTCATTGGGGGGGGGGGGGGGAAACGAGGATGAGGAAGAACACCGAAAAGTAGAATCTTCCTTGTGCTCACTGGCACATTCGGAGTCTGAGGCAAGTAAAGCATATGCCTCCTCCAGCGAAAATGCCCGGCGGGCCATCACCTTTTTTTGCTACGGTGGTTTTGGGGGGTGGGGAAGTGTGTATGTGCTTGGTGTTAAGTACCAGGAACTCAGAGCGTACATTTTTCAATGTGTCTTTTTTTTTTTCTATAATAGAATTTTCAGACAATCCATTACTAAGCCGGGGCTTAGCGTTATCCCCAAGAACAGCTAGCACTAACCCCCAATTACTACCCCGGTACCCACCGCCTCAGGGGTGCCAAGAAAAGCTGATACCAACAGTCCCGGAGCATCAAATATTGCGCTTCTGGGCCTAGGAGGTAACAGACTATTTATAAAAAAAAAAAAAAATAAACATCAAACAAAAATGCATAGGGTTCCCCGTATTTTCAGTATGAGCCAGATACCAACCAAGCAGCAAGTGCCTGATGTTATCAGGGTAGGCGAGGACCATTGTTATTGGCCCTCCACAGCCTACGTAACATCAGCCTTTAACCCCCTAGGCTCAGGAGTGCCATATTTGACGCTCCGAGCCTGTTGGCATCGGCTCTTCCTGGCACCCCTGGGACGGTGGATACCGTGGTAAGAATTGGGGGTTAGCACCAGCTGTTTTGGGGAATAATGCTAAGCCCCGGCTTAGTAATGTATTCCGTCTACAAGACAGCTTCCACTACTAAGCCTAAAAATTCTATTATAAAAAAAAACGACAGATTGAAGAAAAAATAAATAAAATAAATAAAGCCCCCACTGCGCTCGCTATCCCTTTTATTGAAATAAAAAAAAAAAATGCTGGTCATCGTCGCAATCCACCGAATCTAATGTAGTTTACGTATCTGCAAGGAGTAGAAAAAAAAAAAAAGGAAAAAAATGGGGAGAGTGCCCATAATCTGTGGCATCCGAGCCTCAAATCAATAGAACAAAATCCCCGTGTCCAGGACACAACACTTTTTCTGTGAGGAAAGCTCAACACTTTTCCTGAAGCTCAGATGTACAAATAGAACTGTGTGGAGATTTAGAACTTTGCACAAAATTTATCATGTGGCTTGCACAAGTATGGTAAATTTCACCAAATTTAGACCAACCAAAATGATCTACCTACACCAACACTGATAAATGTCCCCCTATCTTACCATGTTAGGCATATAATTAATTTTCTGTTTGGTGAAAATGTGATAAAAGTAGATTTTTTTTTTTGTACTCACCGTAAAATCTCTTTCTCATAGCCTGCATTGGGGGACACAGAGACCATGGGTATTATGCTGCTGCCACTAGTCAAAAATTATTATTATTTTTTTTTTTTAAAGTCGGCTCCTCCCAGCAGGATGTACCCGCCCACACGCACTGAGCTAAATCAGTTGTGTAACCAAGCAGTAGGAGAAGCCAAACCACAAAAAAGGAGAAAATGTCCAAAAGTACACCAGAAAACAATAACAGGCAACAACCAACCTGACCAGGAACAATCGAAAAACAGCTGAGCAACACAACAAGAAGGCAAAACTCGGCAGGCTGATACCAGGATGGGATGGGATGAAGGAGGAGAAAAAATAAAAAAAAAATAAAAAACTCATGTGCAGTCCCGAGCGCCTGAAGAAAACGGCCAGAAAGAAAAAAACAAAAAACGCTAGGGCAAGATGCACCCGCTGACCACCTAAACCGAGAGGTTTAAACTCAAATCCTCAATCCTAGGCCACTCAGCTCAAAACCTGGTGGAGAACTCAAGAGTCCTCCGCACAGCCACAAAAGTGGGAAATAACATGCAACAATGTGGACCATGTACGTGGAGACGCACGAAACAGCCAGACTGGGCAACCAAGCCCCTAAACACTGAGACCATACGATCCGGGCCCCTCCCACACCGGTGGGAGAAGAAGGAACGCAAATAGACCGGAGGGAAGGAGCAGAGCCATCCAGAACACTGGAGCCGCCACCCAGAGAAACAGAGGAACCCATGTCCAGGAAAAAAAAAAAAAAAAAAATAAAGGAGGGACCCTGGAGTTCCAACCAGGAGAGGCAGAGAACCTCAAGCCAGAGTGAACACTCCGGCTGAACACCCAGACCAGGGCAGGACACGGAGCGGCGAGCAAAGACCGCCGCTGCGGAAAAGAGCAGGACCGGAACCCTGCCAAGGTAGACAAACTCCCAGGATGGTGGAAGCTCCAGGCACAACCACTCCGTAGCACAAGGCATGGAAAGGCCACCTAGCGGAGAGCCCAAGGCAAGGAGAGCCTGAAAGGGCAAAAGACCGAGGGAGAGGGACCAGGAGGAGTCGCGGGGGGGTGGGGGGGGGGGTTGGGGGAAGTGACCCAACCTTGGGAATAATCGCAGCCAGGAGAAAAAGGCACCGCCACCCCTGAGGCAACCATGCCATCACTCTTAGACACAAAAGACTAGGATATAGACATGGTCGAGTAAGCGAAGACTAAAAAAGAGCGGAGCTGCATTGGCTGGGAATGGGACCCAGGCCTCTTGCGTGGCAGGTGAGAATTCTACCACTGAACCACCAATGCTCTGCCATACAAACGGAAAAAAAAAAACTAACCTTTAGACTGAAACTAGCAAAAAAAAAAAAAAAAAAAAAAAAAAGAAATAAGACCAGGTCTGGAGAGAGCTCCAGACCTGTGTCTGCCTCCTACTGACATTAAGTTAAAAACAGAACTGATTAGCTCAGTGCCTAATGTCAGACTCCTAGTGGCAGCAGCATAATACCCATGGTCTCTGTGTCCCCCAATGAGGCGACCGAGAAAAATTTATTAAATAGTGTGTGCTTTTTAATAAAATTTTGAGACAGTCATCTAACTACCTCCTTTACTTAGACTAGCATATAAAGAACAAGCCTTATTAAAGCGGGCCAGTATTTGTTCTCATCTGAAATAAATTGTCTCATTAGTAAAACTAGAGCAGCAAACAATTACTACATTATTAGAGACAATGTTTTGATAATCATTTTAAAGGGTCATCCTTAGAGTCACTTGAGTGGTGGAACACCAAAATTCTTTACTGCCACAGATAGACAAAATACCCTCAAAAAAATCAAATATATTCTTAAATTTTTTTTATTATTATCACAATGGATGATATTACCACAAAGGTCAGTTTAAGTATTAGTCAATATGCTAAGAACAATTACAACAATTTATTACAACCACAGCTACTACTCTGACTGTATGTCTTATTGAGTAGTGTATTCACATTTATACAGGAGAAGAAGATAATCTTATTTTCATTGTCTTACAGGAGGATACAGAAAATATTTAATTGTATATGAGAAACAGGGTTGTGCTGAATTATTCTATCTCAATACATGGTAAAATGACATTAGAACCAGGATAAAGCATATTAAAGAAATGTAATCATTTTACACAACAGCTATAAACATCACAGAAAGGTGAAGAACCTGTAATCACCTCTCCCTGAACCAGGAGTCATTGGGGCTGTCCCAGGTCACATCTCCACACCCCTATGGCTCCCTATACTGAAACAGGGAAAGGTCTATTAATGAAGGCTGATAAGGCAAGGAGAAGCTTCCAATGACTCCTGGTTCAGACTGTATATAAAATAGTGTTTCAAAATAAAAGTCTCTATAGGCCTTTTGAATAAACGATTATGTCAGTATAAAAGTACCTTTAAATGCTGTGCTTGTATTTGTTATAATGTAATCCAACAGTTTTAACGTGAACAATGGGGATTCTAAAAATGTACAGAAGAAAAAACAACCATAACTTTTCACAGTGTAGACATGAGAGAGCTTAATATGGACAAAATGGTGTCTGGTAAAGAAGGACCTTCCTTTCACTGCAGTTTCTAACTACTTAAAGGGGTACTCCGCCCCTCGACATTTTATCCCCTATTAAAAGGATAGGGGACAAGATGTCAGATTGCTGCGGTCCCGCTGCTAGGGACCCACGGGATCGCCGCTGCGGCACCCCGCTGTCATTACTGCACAGAGCGAGTTCGCTCTGTGTGTAATGACGGGTGATAAAGGGGACGGAGCAGTGTGACGTCATGGCTCCGCCCCTCGTGACATCACGGCCCGCCCCCTTAATACAAGTCTATGGCAGGGGTGTGACGACCACCACGCCCCCTCCCATAGACTCGTATTGAGGGGGCGGGCCGTGACGTCACGAGGGCGGAGCCGTGACGTAACGATGCTCCGGCCCCTGTACTGCCCGTCATTACGTGCAGGGCGAACTCGCTCTGTGCAGTAATGACGGCAAGGTGCCGCAGCGGCAGTCCCGGGGGTCCCCAGCAGCGGGACCGCAGCGATCAGACATCTTATCCCATATCCTTTGGATAGGGGATAAGATGTCTAGGGGCGGATTACCCCTTTAAAGGGGTACTCAGGTGGAAAATATTAAATTTTTTTTAAATCAACTGGTGCCAGAAAGGTAAAAACAGATTTGTAAATTACTTCTATTAAAAAATCTTTACCCTTCCAGTACTTTTTAGCAGCTTTATGCTACAGAGGAAATTCTTTTCTTTTTGAATTTCTTTTTTGTCTTGTTCACAGTGCTCTCTGCTGACACCTCTGTCCATGTCAGGAACTGTCCAGAGCAGCATAGGTTTGCAATGGGGATTTTCTCCTGCTCTGGACAGTTCCTGACAAGTTTTCCACCGGAGTACCCCTTTAAGGTATGGGGAAAATTAGGTTTAGAAATGGATTTTCCAGTGTCAGCCATCGCAGTCATCTGCCTTCACTGTCCATGGTTACACAGCAGCTAGCAGACTTTTCTTGACCTCCAGATGTTCTTCTACATTGTCAATGGTACAGATGACTGAACCACTGATCACAAGGGTCAATCCTTTAAATGAAATACCAATGGTCACTTAACAATGGAAGCAGCAAGTACCTGGGACCATACTGTGCTTGATGAATAAGTCGGTCCTCTCAGGGTACATTCTTTGACCTTGGAATTTTCACATGAGTCTTCATTACACTAAGGTTTGTATTTGTGCTTTTCTGCAAATCATTTATATGGGTTACCCAGAGTTTTTCAAAAACTAATATTCTGTTGAGGCCAGAAAAACTAACATAAAAAACCCCCCTATACATACTTAGTCCCCCAAGCCTTCACCCAGTCCCTTGATCTGAGATGAGCATTCGTTGCAGGACCTGCTGGCTCAGCTAAGTGTGTCAGTGCTAGATAAGTATTATTTTTTGCAGCATGATATAAATTTTAGCAAAATGCCAGGTAACCCCATACATTTTTTTTTTATTATTTATTTTTTTTGCCATCAGACTTCATTAGGCTTCAGATAAATTAAAATAATACAACTATTTGGCACATGAAAATGTAGACATTCAAAAAAGTTCACAAATAACACTCTAATCTAAACATTTTAAATGTTTGTGGGGTGCCCCCTCTGCTCCATAACCAGCCAGGTAAAAAGCAAAGCAGTAGCAGCCTGGTACTACCAGTTCAGGAAGGCTTCCTAGAGTGCTACTACCCCTTTTGGACGACATGTAATACATTAACATACCTTGAGACACAAACCAACAAAAATGGAACTATGATGCAAGCTAGACCGCTGCCACTTAGCAGGTTACAACACAGTACAGGAAAGACACGTTTACCCCTAATAAAAATAGATGAGTGATAGTCTACCTTTTAACAACATATTGCTTTTAGTTCCGACATTTTGTGTCAATTGCAACAATTTTATAAGATCTTTAAAATGATTAGAACTCTATTTCTGGAATTTCTAAGCTCTTCTTAGTGGTGGCTGCTGGCAAACTTTATCATCACTTGTATTTTCATCTTCTACAGTTACAATATTTCACCAAGATAAACCATCTTGTGAAATTGGAGGCTGCTGTTGCCTGCACAACTGGATGGCCAGAAGCACCACTGTGCAGGGTAAACTCAGAAGGGGAAGCAATGCTACGCCAGCATTTATTCTCAGGATTGGTGGGGTCCCAGAGGTCGACCCCACCAAACAAAGCTATTGTATATCCAAGTGAAATGTCATCACTTTATAAAGATTAACATAACTCTTTAATTCTCAGTTTATCCAGGGTATTTAAACTTCTGTGACATAAAAACTATTTATATCCAGAAGAAAAAAAAAAGGTGTTTAATGTTGAGCATTCACTTCATATTTTCATATCTTGCTGAAAATTAGCAGCGTGGACAAAATGATGGTGTGTTCCATATACATCTATTATAGATTCTGTTACAACTTCTGATCTAAGAATGGTATACAGACTTTACAACACATCACAATCCATTAGGGTAAATAACATTAAAAGGAGAACTCCGGAAAAAACTAACTTATTCCCTATCCGCAGCAGTTGGACCGATCATAATCTCCGCAGTGGGCCCCAACTGTCAGTGAGGAGCATGTGTCCTTTACCAGTAGACGGCACACGCTCCATTCATTTCTATGGGAGCGCCGGAGATGCCCGAGTGCTGTACTCTCGTCTCTTCGGCGCTACAATAGAAATGAATGAGGAGCACACATTCATCAGGTCTCGTTTCGGAGATCACGGGAGTCCCATCGGTTGGACCCCCTACTGTGGTTAGGGGATACATTTGTTTTGGCTGGAGTTCTCCTTTAAGCCAGTAAGCCTTGTGTATTGCACAGGAAAAGAGGTCTTGTTGCTTGTAGCATCTTACCAGTGCTCAACTTTTCCTTTGAGACAGTTTAGATACATGAGGTTCAAATCAATAACTTCTGGTAATATAGAACTTATCCACAGTTATATTTAGAAGTCAGACTTCTATGGAGTAATCTATTCACTTGTGGAAACATAAACCCCTCTGACCTATTGTAACCCTGTAGTGCTATGGTCACACTACCCTATCTTGCTATAGACCTCCAAAGCAAACGTATTTAACTTCTAAATACTCATCAATGCCATATTTGGATCCTTCTCTTCCAAGGCCTGACTGCTTCACACCACCAAATGGACACTCAACTGATGACAGCAATCCTTCATTAACCCCCACCATGCCGACTTCTAGACGTTCAGCCACTCGCCAGATTTGTGCTGGGTCCTGGGAATAGAAGTAACCTGCACACGGATAAAAACATGTTACATGTCTAGATATGCAGCATAACCTTTGGCTATTAAAGTGTGTAGTAATCCTTTATATAACTACATATACAGATAAACTATATTTGTTTATATACAATGGGGAAGATTTATCATTGCATTTACAGCTTTTTTTGCACATTTTTTGTGACTTTTGTGGCTATGCAGAAAGTATCAAATAGCCTTACCTAAGCAACTTTCAGTTTTTACTTTGCAGTGGTCACAAATTTATGAAGTGCAAATTTCGCACATAAGCACAGAAAAAGTCGCAAACCCCTCCATAAAGTCACAAACCTAAGCCAAGTCAGACTTGGAAAAGTCTCACAAAGAGTTGCAACTGCAACTGAGAGAGGAAGGAACAAAAAAAAATGGTGTTTTGAAGCAATTTATTGTTTAGGTGAGCCAAATGTCTCAACCCCCTTGATAGCATGATAAATATGTTGCACATAGGGAAAAAAATAAAAATAAAATAAATGACTTTATAACTCACTTTCCAAAGACATCAATGATAAATGTCCTATATTCAGAATAGTATTTCTATGTATGTGTAGGGAAACAGCATCTGTATAATTGCCACATTTATGCTAAACACAGGTTTTACACAATTCATAGAAAAACTACCATCTCTTTTACTACAAACCCCAGTCACTCAACCTCTTATGTAGAAAAGATGGGGGGTTATAATTTTTTAATTTGTGGTGGGAGATTTGTTTTTATAGTATTTCCCATGCATTATAAGACATCTACAGTAAACAGGATTGTCCCAAACCATAGAGTGGAGTCCAAAATGCCTGGCTTTATTCAGGTATCAAAATATAGACATCTGACATGTTTCACGCTAAATGTGCATCGTCCTAGTCAAGACATCTACAGTAGGCCAGTAGGGTTATGGAGTTCTCAGATCCTAGCCACTGTGACATGCATACTGCTGCAGGTACCATCCTCGTCCCACACACTTGCTTACTGCTAACTACAGAAGAGGTCACTAAGGGTTTAGTAATATATAAAGATGTATAGAAAAAATAAAAAAATAAAAAAAAAAGTCTGATCTTAATCTCGACCTTAATCAATATCTACATCTAAGTTATCTCTATAAATGAGAACGTACCTGCTAAGCCTACATTGGCAGAATTTGCAATTGCAATGGCCTCCTCTTCAGTGTCAAACCTAGTGTAAAGAAAGCGAGACATACGATGTAATTTCTGACTAACAGTACATTTTTACTACTCTACTTTGCTACTTTTTACTTACAGATGGCACATATATAGACTAGGTTTACATCAGAATATTCTCTTTTTTCTCTATTTTTTTAAAAGAATTTATTTATTTAAGTTTCACAATTGAATTAACATACACCACCCACGGTGGGACAAGACAGAACATATACAATAGACTCAGTAGGTCTGAGAGACCGGCTCCAGCACAGCAACAGAAATAAAAAGAGTATGCATTAAATTGCGCCAGTAAAACAGAAGTGCGCATCTGAGACCCAACCGGAGGAAGCCCAACACATACAGACACACATACATCCCGGTAACCCCAACCCAGCCTGACCCGTAAAAGGACAGCAGCACACTTAAATAAAAATACTATTGGGATAGTCTAGCCGGGGGGGTCCGCCGACATCCAGCAGAAGCAAAGGGGTCCATACCTTGTCAAATTTCTTAGGGCACTTATAACTCACATAGAGAGCCTGGTATAACGGGACATATTTGTTAACCAAAGTCAACCAACGAGACAGTGGGGGGAGTGGGAAGTGTCCTTCCAGGCCATTACTTCCACTTTACAGGTACAGAACAGCAGGAAGCAAATCAGTAGGTGTCTATGCGAACTAGAAACCACCTCATCAATGACTCCCAGTAGGCATACCACAGGGGTGAGTAAGAAAGGGAAGAGTAAGATTGTCAGCCAAAAAAAACCATCACCTCCCTCCAGAAGAGAGCAATGACGGGACACTCCCACACAGCATGCAAAAAGGTAACGATTTCGGAAGAACAGCGGAAACTCAGATCAGGTGAAGAAACACCAATGCATTTTAACTTAGCAGGGGTATAATACAATCTCAAAACGTATCTAGATTGGATCAATCTCTCTACTAATGACTACTGTGGAATAATAAGAGCCTTCAACCTCCTTCCACCTTCCACTGACTTTCAGACAAATCCGGGATATCAGCCCCCCATTTATGAAAGGCTTGTAAAAAAGGGCCAGTAGAAGGATCCCAGAGCACCACATAGTGTACTAAAATATTTCTGGGGGGGGGGGGGGGGGGTTTGAGGAATCATGGGAGCTAAGTGGAAAAGATAGAAATTTAGGGAGATAAATCATTAAAAAAAATATTGATCCTGCCAGCTAAAGAGAGGGAGTGAGGACCAGGCAGACAGCCACTCCACAGTGGAGCGTAAAAGAGTCTCCAAGTTCAGGGACAGATAGTCTGCCAGGGACACAGTCACCTTCCCCCTAAATATTTAAAAAACAGGAAAGCAATTGCACCCCTGCCGGAAGAGAGGAGACAAGGGGAACTCCAGACGAAAGTGCCATTAGGGAGGACTTAGCCCAGTTGACCCGCAAGCCCGAAATCGAACTAAACCGGTCAAGTAGATCAATAAGGAACAGGAGAAAACCCCCAGCATTCGCTAAATATAGCAGAGTGTCATCTGCATAAAAAAGGGAAACCATCTCTACAATAGACTCCCTGGGAATACCACAGATAGTAGGGTCCTTGCGTTTGGCTGCCACCAATGGCTCCATCGCTAGCGCGAAAAGGAAGGGAGATAGCGGGCACCCCTGCCTCATCCCACAACCCAGGAGAAAGGGAACAGAAACATCTAAGTTAGTTTGAATACAGGTCCTAGGACTATCATATAGCAAGCGAACCCAAGCACAGAATCGGAGGCAAAACGCAACTAGCACCTCCCACAGATAAGGCCACAACACTGAGTCAAAGGCTTTGTAAATATCCAGACTAACCACAACACCAGTAGGAAAGCCCTCCCCTACTGCTGCTATATTGAGTTGCAGACGCTTCACGTTAACATCAGTGGCCCTATCCGGCATAAGCCCAGTTTGGCCAGGATGAATGATAGCATTAATGACACCATATAGGCAAGTAGCCAGCACTCTAACCAAGATCTTTATAATCAACATTCAAAAGGGAAATAGGTCTATTGGAAGCAGGCAACAGTGCATCCTTTTCATGCTTAGGGAGAAACACAATAAATGCCTCCCTCAGAGTCCGGAAGAGCATCAGCAGGGGCTATCAAGTGAAACAATTTAAGAAGTATAGGGACCAGTCGCTCCTCATTCCTCCCATACCAATCGCCTATCATCCCATATAAACCGGGGATCTTCCCATGAGGAAGATCACTTATGGCCTGTTCCACCTCTTCAACTGTAAAGGGGGAATCTAACACCTCGGCCTGAGCGTAGCTAAGCGTGGGCAGCATAGAAAGAGGGGTAAAACTTGCTAAAGAAAGAGTTAATCAACTGGGGGTCAACCACTACAGCACCATCGCTGCCCTTAATATAAGGGATAGAGGCAGCAGGGCAACTAGCCCTTGCTAAATAAGCCAACAGTTTATCATTCTTATCTCTGAATTCAAACAAGGCAGCCTTCCTATCTGCTAACTGCAACTGGACCCCATCTTCCTAAACGACCAACAGAGATCTCTGGGCTTTAGCCCACGCCTTCTCATTCTCAGGGGACGGGTTCCTAACATACTCTGCCTCCAGAACACTCACCTCCTGCGACAGCCTGCCCTCCATAGCTGACCTAACTTTCCTCTGGCCCGCAACACCCACTATAAAGGCACCTCTAACCGTGGCTTTGTATGCATCCCATTGAACTAAGGGGTCAGGATGAGAAGCATTATTCTCCCAATACTCAGCATGGGCAACCACCAGGGCCTCCACAAGTGCCTCAGCCTGCAGCCAGCCAGGGTTCATGCGCCAGATACGGGAAGGGAAACAAGGACCTAAGTGTAGGACTACCAGTACAGCAGAGTGGTCTGAGATCCCCCTAGTGGTGTAGGAAATATCTCTTACCACCTGAAGGAGGTCCTCAGACCCCAGAGCAAGATCAATTCGAGAGAATGACCTATGGGCCGCAGAATAAAAAGGAAAAGGAAGAAGTTTGGTACTTCCACCTCCAGAGGTCGGTCAGGCCCAACGCCAAGCGTAGCCAGGGTCAGCTGCAGTGGTGCAGTCGAGCATCAGATCAGGTGCCACATTGAAATCACCTATGAAGAGGACAGGATCAGAGGGAAAATACAACAGTTTGCTAGTAATGAGCTTCAGCATAGAGACCTGAAAAGGATGAGGCACATAAACAGAGACAAGAAAAAAGAACACAGAGAACAATGTAATATCACAAATCTCCCAAAGTGGTCACAGGCTGCCTGTGAAACCACTAACGGCAGGGACTTTGTGATTAACACAGAAACACCCCTAGCATAATTGGAGTATGATGCATGGCAGCTCTTTCCTATCCAAGCCCTTTTCAGGGCAAGAACTTTCTGACATGTGATAGGAGTCTCCTGTAGACAAATAATGTGAGGAGACTGGCGTTTCACAAAATCTAGACATAAGACTCTTAAAAACTTAGAATTAAGCCCCCTAACATTCCAACTAACAACCTTCAGGGTCCCCATCATGAAATATAACACTGCATATGTCCAGGAAAACCCAGAGGAGGACTAGGACAGAGGAGGGCAGAGCACCGGGACCACACATACCACACGCAACCAACATAAAGACAAACAGGGCAGACATAAAACATAGACAAAGGCAACAAAGCAGAACCAAAACATTCCCAAAAACACCCTAACACTAAACGGGACATAGTAAACATCTATAGTCCCTAACACAGTGTAGACCCAGACCCTAAATACAACCGCTACGGGGCGTTAAAAAAAAAAAAAAAAAGAACACAAGGCAAGTCTAAACTACTAGAACAGAAAACTCCCTCCCGCCACCCCACCATAAACTAAAGTGGCCGGTAACTAATGAAAACTACCCAGAGAGCCCTAGGGAGTCTGGAACCTATGGAGAAACTAAACAAAATCAAACCACTATCTAAAGACATTCATGGAGAGCAGTCTTAAGCAAGGTAGACCAGGACAGTTCAATACGGAAGTCTGACAGGGGGGGCTGCATCCACCTAGTGAAGAGCGTCAGTCGGAGAGGTAAAGTACTTAGTAGAGGCCCCATACACCGCTCTCAGGCGAGCAGGATACAACATAGAGTAGCGGTAGCCCTTGGCACGCAACTTCGCCCAGACCTCTGTGAATTGCACCTGCTGCTTGCGTAGCTTCACAGAGAAATCAGGATAAAAAGAACACTCTGCTTCCATCACAAACAACCTCGCCCTTGATCAGCACTGCCCGGAGAATAGCATCTCTGTCCCTGTAGTGGAGAAGTTTGGCCAGGAAGGGACATGGAGGGCTACCAAGAGGAGGAGGCTGAGCCAGAACTCTGTGGGCCCGCTCTTCGGAGAAATAAGGAGAGAATGTGTCCGCAGGAAGAATCTCCTTCAGCCATGTTTCCAGGAACAGCACAGGGTCATTCCCTTCCACCTTCTCAGGGAGGCCCACTAAGCGTATGTTGTTGTGCCTCACGCGGTTCTCCATGTCATCCACGTGACTCAGAACTCCCATAACCTGATGCTGCAGGGAATCAACCCACTCTGGCAGAGGGTGTTAAGTATCTTACACCACAGAGACCCTACGCTTCACTTCCCCAGTGCGCTCACGTATCTTTTGGGTCTCAAGTTGCAAAATAAATTCCTGCTCAACAACTTTAGTCACCATAACAGATTGACAGGAGGTAAAGGCAGCCAAGAGCTCAGAGAACCGGTGAACCATAGCTGTAACATCATAGACAGGTCTTTCAGAGGACTGTTGCTGCTGGGGAGTCGGAGACCCTTCAAACAGTGACAGAGGTGGATAAGAAGAATCACCCCCAGAATGGTCCTGAGGTCTGGGGAACTGGCTCAGCGCCTTCGCCGCCTGCACAGAGACTTTGTTAAACAGGTTCTGAGCACCAGGATGTGGATGAGAAGAGCCACATGAACGGGTGGACCCATCATCGGAGGCGGCTTTCTCATCAGAGGTCGGCTGTAAGGCTTCAACATGTTGTTTGGATTTCTTACTCCTGTGACTACGCCACGGGGGCCACCCATGATTGACAGGGCCACACACAAAGCAGGCAGAAAGGCACCAGAAACAGTCCCAGGGGTGTGGAAATTTTTTTTTTTTTTTTTAAATAAAAAAAATATAATAAATAAATAATTGTCCACAGGACTAAAACTGAGCAAAATCTACTTGTCCCTCATGACGATCCACTTGTCCGGGCCAATTTTTGCTTTTACACTCTTGTTTTCACTCCTTGCCCTATAATCGTCATAAATAACTACTATAATGATACCTTTTAATTTTTCCATAACATATGCTCCGAAAAAAAATAAAAAAAAAATATTGGTGAAGTGAAATAGTAAAAGATAATTTTGAAAATTTAGTGGTTTTCTTTTCTACGCCATTTTCCTTGCGGTCAGCTAACATGTTATCCACCACACCAGGGAGCATTCACATGTCCCTTTAGACTCCGCTGTCAGCTCAAACAGCGGCAATCTAAAGGGTTAATAGCCAGCCGCATGCTGGTTATTAGCGGCGGCCCCCAGCTACTGAAAACAGCCGGGGGCAGCACGAGTCCGGAGCCCGCGCTTGTCGGGGTACTTTCAGGTTTGGCACTGCTTGCCCGAAGCAGGGCTAAGGGCCTGAATAATTCACCTGCCCGGCGCCCAGAACAGCATGTCCCGGGCATCGGGCGATAGGAATTCCACATCCCCGAGTCCTACGAGTGCAGGTCACCTCTATAAAGATGTCAGGCTGGAAGCACCACAAGTCCCAGCAGTCCAGGGCCACACCGAGCACGTAGAAAGATCAGGCCGGAGGGGGACTCCAGTGGATGAGGCAGTCCACAGAAGGCAGCGGAAGCACCACAAGACCCAGCAAACCAGGGCCACACAGAGAGAAGGTAGAGAGACACTAGGTTGATATTGCAGACAGGAGCTGGCACTCCAGCAGAAGAGGCATTCCAAAGGAGATTGCAGAAGTACCGCAAGTCCTAGCAGGACAAGGCCTCATAGAGAGCAGGCAGAGAGGCTCTAGGTGTAAATGGCCAACAGTAGGGGCTCAAGAGGGCCCGGCAGTCCACAGAGAAGAAAGAGCATCATAAGTCCCAGCAAACCAGGGCCCACAGAGAGCAGGAAGAAAGTCACTAGGCGATATTGCAGGCAATGAGAAGTATTGTAGGGAGTAGGCAGACCCCAGAGGTTAGTGCAGGCACCACAAGTCTCAGCAATCCCTCAGCCAGGGCCCAGATGTACTCACTATGCAACAGATAGCAGCCAGGAGCAGAGAAGGGTATCAGGATCCAGCCTAGTCTCACAGAGTGACTTCAGCAGCTGCACTTTCCCTCTGGCAGGAGCTGCTATGGCTACCAGGAAAGAAGGTCCTGCCCATGAAGGCCGAAGATGGCGCCCTGTCTTCAGGATGGCCGAGGGTCCAGACGATCCAGGGGAGGCTCCCCCACAGCTCACCACCCGGCCACAAAGGATCATCCGCTCCAGCTCTGGACCTCCACCTCACTCCTCCGTCCAGTGCCGCAGGCCAGTCACCGGAAGCCACCCGCGCCACTCAGAACCACCGGAGCCGGATCACCAGTACCCCGTTCTCCTGCACCCGAAGCCACAAAGACCGGCAGAGACGGTGTAAGATTTCAGGGGTATATAATAGCAGGGCAGTGGGAGCTCCTAGAGTGCACGTCCGCTCACTCCAGCATCCAGGCCACACCTCCCAGAAGATTTCCATATGTATAAAATTCTTCTGGTGCTACTTATGAGGTACATACCCCAGCTGCCAACATGGTACTTCTAACACATCTACCTGTGCTTCCAGAACTTAATCGATTTTATTCTTTGGTGCCAAGTGTGAAAGACATTCCTTGAAGTGCTGAGGGGTGGGCTACCTCCTCGTCCCTCTCTTTCTATTCCCACCCCTGCTTTATTGACAGTCAGCTGGAAGGCGAACCCTATTTTCATATCTTGCAACTACATACAATTTGTATGCACAGGGCAGTAAAGAGATTTGGAAATAGGGCTCGGCTTACAGCTGACTGTCAATCAAGCAGAGATATGGATAGTAGTCTACAGATTGTCAGAAAGTAGTCTGCAGCCTGCTGATTTGTAGATGGAAGCTAAAGGCTGGTAGGTATGTACACTATAGTAGGGAATTGTATGGCTATCAATTTACAGGTGTCAGGTTTGTTCATGTTTTTTTTTCCCCCAGAATCGACCTATTTGGCAGTAAAGTTACAGATTTGTAGGAAAAAATAGTGGTGGGCTGCCAGTAAAGATTATAAATAGATGATCATACCGCCAATGTTATAGATTCCCTCTTGTTTAAAAGACTATAATGCGTAAAATGAATACTACATATTCTTTCGAAAAAGTGTTGTCCTTCGGTTCCTCGAAATACAAAACTTTTAGAAATAGGTGGCAGGCTTGGCAAGCGTCCATACACTGTGTAGACATATAGCATGATTGGCTGCTTTTGTATTCTCAGGCACAATTTGCTCTCTTCTACTGTCCTTTTAGCCCCTACTTAGCTTCCCCTCACCTCTTAATTATATCTACGTCTTTCAGCCCTAGACTAGATATCTAACGACATATTGACAACTTTAGTTGCCATTCACTACTTACCTTAGGTTGGGCAAGGAGTTGATTCTTCCTATTCTTTTCATACATGGTCATACAAAGCTAACATCATTTTGTAATATTTCCATATGCCAGCACTATGTTTCATTTTATGATTGTTTGGCATCATGTTCGAGGCTTTTTGTTTAATTATTTTCTTTTTACCTTCTTTCGCACACTACTCTTGGGTAGATGTTATACCCATACATTGGTTTCATGGTATGTACTAAATGTTGTTAATTTCCAAAATACAACATGCTTTTTTACCTGATGACAGGCGCTAGAGGTCCAAAGGTTTCCTCTTTAGCACAAAGCATCTGTGTGGTAACGTTGTCCAGCAAAGTCGGCTCATAGAAGTTCTTTCCAACATCAGATCGCTTGCCACCTGCTACAACCTTAGCTCCTTGAGAAACTGCATCCTTTACATGGTGCTCCACCTACAGACACATCAATATTAAGTACGTGTATACATTCTAAAACAAATTCTGCCAAATATACATACTGGTACATAAGTCTTCCTTAGGACAGAGAAGGCCACCAGAGACTGCCATGGCACCTTCTTTTTAGGTTAAACATATAAATCCAAACAATTCAAGCTTAAAAACATTTTGGGTAGCACAGAGGCTTCCTATGATTATTTAACACCGAACATCCCAAGTATCATCCCAGTGGGCCCTTACCTTGTCCACAGCTTTCTCATTGATGAGGGGTCCCTGGGTGACACCTTCATCAAATCCATTTCCAACGCGTAATTCTTTGGCCATTAGCTCTGACAGCTTTTTCACAAATGCATTGTGTATTCCTTTCTGAACAAGGAATCTGTTTGTGCAGACACAAGTCTAGATGGAACATATATAAAGTTATTAATGCACTGCTATGGTGTATCAAATATAACAAGAGCGCATACTACGGACAACCCACAACCAGATGCTTTTCTGCTTTTCCAGTTAATGTGCCATTCCCGTGGAAAATTCATTGGTTATTATATAGTAATCGTATCCATCCATTTAATTTACCATGCAGCATTGCCCACTGCAATTGAAAGGTGACTGCATAACAGCTAGGTATGTCAGAAATATGAGAGATAAAGCAATAGCCCGACAGGTATTACACAGCAGGGATGATTAAAAAGTGCACCACTTTAATGCTGAATCATTTTCTCTCTGTAATATCTTAAGGCATATGACCTTTCCCCTGCTAGAGTTCTTCTTTAAAGGGGTACTCTGCTGCACAGCGTTTGGAACAAACTGTTCCGAACGCTGGAGTAGGCAGCTCGTGATGTCATAACCCCGCCCCCTCATGACGTTACATCCCGCCCCCTCAATGCAAGTCTATGGGAGGGGGCATGACGGCTGTCACGCCCCCTCCCATAGACTTGCATTGAGGGGTTGGGGTGTGACGTCATGAGGGGGCGGGGCTATGAGGTCACGAGCTCCTGTTGCCAGAGTTCAAAAAACTTAGAGATAGTTATAGATATATCTCTCTCTATCTCTCAACTGGCTCCAGAAAGTTAAACAGATTTGTAAATTACTTCTATTAAAAAATCTTAATCCTTTCAGTACTTAGGAGCTTCTGAAGTTAAGGTTGTTCTTTTAATAGAAGTAATTTACAAATCTGTTTAACTTTCTGGAGCCAGTTGATATATAAAAAAAAGTTTTTACCTGGAATACCCCTTTAAGCATAGGCTCAGTTAAAATTTTCTCCACCTTGACTTTATCAAATAGTGGAAGGAAGTACTACAGCCTGGTACAGTGAAACTCATTTACTGGGCTGTTCAGTTAGGCCACCACCAGGCAGGAGCTCAGATCACATATAGAATAAAAAACAGCATAACATTCCAGTGGAGGAGCTATACAAAAATTTTTTTTAGCTGATCCTACTTTGTTTTGTGCACATTTTATCAGTTTTCCCTCTAAATAAGCAGACATCCAATGAACAAATAGTATTAGAGATGCTCAGTACCTGTCCAGAATTGCGGAATTTAGAGGCAAGAGCTCCAGCAGCAGCTTTGTCAACATCTGCACTGTCAAAAACAATAAATGGAGCATGTCCTCCAAGCTCCATAGACACCCTCTTCACAGAATCCGCTGCATACCGAAGTAGGATCTGCACATAGGAATAAGTGGTCAGACACCCATAAAAGGAAAATACATCTGTCAGCTGGTGAAGAAATATAATGTCAACCTATGGTTACAATTCAATTTCTGGTTTGCTTATGGTGGATTTTAATGGAAGTTCAAATCAGGAATTTGTCTAATCAGATATTGGACTTAAGAACCATTCCTTCAAGAGTACAGTGATCCCTCAACTTACAATGGTCTTTTCTGGACCTTTGTAACTTTAACCCAGACTCACCATACAATGCTATGGAAAGTCCAGATCTGTGAAAAATGTCAATGGCTGGAAGAACTGGCCAATTTTATTGGCAAAACACCTGTATTACTGAAGCGTATGCACTGAATTCCTGTCTGGTAGCGCCTACCTACAGTTCAGGGAGGTATTACATGTTCTGTACTACTCTTTACCTGTGCCACAGTTAGCTGCTCCTTTGGACACCAAGTAAGGGGGGCGCCATTTAACTTTTTGGGGACATTGTGTGTACTGTACAGGACCCTGAAGAAGCTCCTGTCCTCTATATAGACCGTGATTACAGCACCAGCAGCTCTTTCTTACTTTTATATGTAAGGACTTGCTTTATCTATATTAGTTATCTACTTATTTTTCTTTAATCCTCACTTTTTCCTATTTTTTTTAGATGACACTTTGGGGGCTTCAGAACCAGTTACCAGGTTTCCATAGAGTTATGGTCTAAACATACAATGGTTTCAACATACAATATTATTTGGTTTCAGGACGACCATTGTAACTTGAGAGACCACTGTATTGGTTTGCCATAATTGTGGTATGTGCAGTGTTTGAAGATGTATCACAATAGAGGGGAGCTGAATGATCAACATCTACATGTATCGTATCGGTCAGGACACTGCAAACGCTAGAGTATATATAAAATTATACCTCCAACAAATAGCAAGGTATGATAAATATACCACAGTTGGTTCACTCCAAAGATGTATACCTTCATGCTGGTCATTATAATACTTTGTCTTACAAGTGATTTCTCTGATGTGCCCGCTGCATTTCCTCCGAGATCTGTCTTTCCCTGTATTTCATGTGTATGTGCTTATCCTGCTACCTCCACTTTTCTGTACTGTCATGTCAATGCCTTATTTTTAATATTTCATTCTTTATTTTAAATGTCTGTCTTGCAGTTTTTGATCTATGTTTAGTAAACGGAGTATTTTACACCACTGGTTCTTTTGTTGGTGTACAATATATATACACATTTTTGCATTTGCAGTGTACTGTTGTAAACTTTTTAGGTTTGCATTTGCATTGCAGGGGTCATTAAAAGGACAAAAACGAGTCTAATTATAGGATGCCCCCTACAGGAAAGTGTTGGGAACCACATCCCTGTCTGCAGAATGTAAAGGAATGGTTTTACAATAGATATTCCAGAAAGAGCCATGTCTGTCTATAGGCTGCACCTGGTATTGTAGTTCATCCCCATTTAAATGTAATCAGCTGCGTATTTTACTACCCATTGACTTCAATGGGTAGGAAAATCCGCACCAAAGTACAGCACGTGTGACCCTACCCGAAAACTAGTATTAAGAGAGAAGTCCAAGAAAAAGTGGTATCGTACCATACACCAATTTATCACCAGTTGTGTCCTGCTCAAAGAACTAGCCAGTTACTGACACATTGCATATGCACCATTAGTTTCTATGGGAAGACTATATGAATATTCATTACAGTAACACAATTGGGAGGTCTTATTTTTTTGAGTAAGGATCAAACTTAAAGAGGTTGTGCCATCTAGCAAAGTTATTCCTCGATCTCCCATTAAAATAAAAGGGTCAGGACACATGCGTGTTGCCGCTTCATTCATTCTTTATGGGAGCTGTGGAAGCAGCTTAATGCTGTACTTGGCTGTTTCCATGGCTCCCATGGAGAATGAATGGAGCAGATGGGTGATAACTCTGCTACATGGCACAACTCCTTAAATGGGCACTGTCACCAACTTTATTTTTTGATATGTTGTAGTACTTATGTACTACAACATATCTCTAATATACTTTTATTTTTATTTATTTTTAATTAAAATTGTTTAATTTACATTTGAAAACCGGACACTAGGGGTCTCCCTCCTAGTAGCCGGCTGCAGCCTGGAACGACGTCACGCCTGAAAAAGGACCGATGCGGCCGGGCATCGGTCCTTTTTCATTCAGCCTGCGCTCGCTCCCTGCCTGTCAATCAGACAGGCAGGGAGCGAGCGCATTGGCTCCCCGGCCACTGGCTGGGAGGCCACTCCTCCCGCACATCGCCTCCGCCGCTGTCATTGCAGAGTCCGGCAGCGGGCGTGCAGGAAGTGTAATGGGGGGGGGGGGCGGTGTTGTGATGGAGGGAACAGGGTATGGCACGGGGGGAGACGGAGGGGATGGGCTAGCATGTAACTAATAGTTTATCTACACAGGGTGCCTCCAGCTGTTTCAATACTACAACTCCCAGCATGCCCTGACAGCCAATAGATGTCAGGGCAAGCTGGGAGTTGTAGTGATGAAACAGCTGGAGGCACCCTGTGTAGATGAACTAAGGGCGGAAGTCCCCCCCCCCAGCAGGCATCAGTGACGTGGTGCCTGCTGGGGAAGTCTGCCTGGTAGTGAGCACACTGCCAGGCAGACAAAAGGCATTTTTAATATAGTAAAAATAAAAATTAAAAGCAGGGAGGGTGTTAGGGATAGATTGGCAATAGGCAGGGACAGAAAAAAAAAAATAGGATGGTGGGAGCTACCCTTTAAAAGACAGTTTCCCATGGAGAGGTGTGGCGTGTTCTAGGTGTGAGTGACCGGTATGAATGGGTAACTGATGTTGTGTTCTTTAAAGTTTGTGCTCCTCAGACGACATTACTGTTTCTTGCTTATGGATTTTTCTACACCTAATGGTTGTCCCATGACAACTTCCCTTTCAATCCCATTTCGCTGTTTCTGACTATAATTGGCACTATAAACATTGGACATGCTTGTTCAACCCTTCAGTCAATAGTCAGATTATCAAAGCAGGTCGCTTCACTTCAGACACATGTCAGGGCATTTACCTTTCCTGTTGCAGTGGACCCTGTAAAAGATATTTTGGCTACAGATGGATCTGTGCAGAGAACTTCTCCGACTGCTGGAGCCCTCTCCCGTGAACAAGGCACAACATTATATACTCCTGCCGGGATCCCAGCCTGGTGAGCAAGCTACAAAAACACAGAGGCATACAGCAGCATTAATACATGAACATTTATGGAACAAATTAGGTTTCCAATACAGGCAAAATACCAAAAATGTTTACCTCTGCAAGTGCCAAGGCAGACAATGGGGTATCTTCTGCTGGCTTAACTACAACTGTACAGCCAGCAGCTAAGGCAGCACCGACCTTCCTTGTGATCATGGCACTGGGGAAATTCCACTGATATGGAGAAGAACAGAAGGAGGAAATTATCAAACAAATATAAAACAAAAAACACTTTTTTTTTATAGAAAGTTAATGCCCTTTTTTCACCTAATACAGTGACCCCCCGACCTACGATCACTTCAACATACGATGCTTTTGTATGTCGGGGCCATCGCATAAACGGCTACCCGGCAGCGCAGACTTCAGCTGCCACCGGATAGCTGTTTACAGTGCCCCGTGTGCTCCCGTGACGATCACTTACCTGTCCCCGGGGCTCCAGCGCGTCCTCTTTGGGATCCCCTGCATCGTCGGCGCTCTCCATCGTAGTCATCACGTCACTGCGTATGCCGTCCCGTCATCCAATAGGAGTGGCGTGCGTAATGACTGGTCTGAGATCGAGCCGACCAGAACAGAAGATAGCCGATAACACTGATCAGGGCTATGCCCTATGCATAGCACTGAACAGTATTAGCAATCAAATGATTGCTATAAATTGCTGCTTTTTTTTTTTAATAACATTTTATTCCCAAAAAAAAATAAAAATTTGATAAAAACTTTATTAAAAGTTTTATATATGCAAATGTGAGATCAAAAAAAATTACAGATCACGGCGCAAAAAACGAGCCCTCATACGGAAAAATGACTAAGTTACAGGTCAGCAAGATAGAAGGATTTTAAAAACGCACTAATTTGGTTAAAAAGTTTGCAATTTTTGCAAGTATTGACCCACAGAATACAGAAAACATGTCTATTTTACCATAAAGTGTACAGCATGAAAACGAAACCTTCCACAATTTGCTAAATTGTGGTTTTCTTATCAATTTCCCCACACAAATAGTATTTTTTGGTTGCGCCATACATTTTATGGTAAAGTGAGTGATGTCAATACAAAGGGCAACTGGTCGCACGCAAAACAAGCCCTTATACTAGTCTGGATGAAAACATAAAAAAAGAGTTATGATTTTTAACAGGCGAGGAAGAAAAAACAAAAACGTTAATAAATAGTCCTTAAGGCCCAAATGGGCAGAGTCCTCAAGGGGTTAGAAAGTCAGATCAATACCAAAATGGTACCGATACAAAAAACTAAATTATGGCGCAAAAAATGAGCCCTAATACAGCCTGGTATATGAAAAAAAAAAACGCTACAGGGGTCAGAAAATAGCAATAAAAAATCATTTGTAATCAGGAAAACCTAAAGTATCATAATGACTTAGCTGATCACAAGGTAAATGGCGTAAAGAAGCTTTTTATTTCAATTTCACCTCACCAATATTTATTACTGAGCATGTTATGGAAAATTAAAAAGGTACAATTGGTTCTGCAAAAAAATAAAAAAAAAACACACAAGCCCTTATAAGAGTCTGTAGATTGAAAAATAAAAGAGTTATAGCTATTATAGGGCGAGGAGGAAAAAAATTGTGTAAATTCAAAAATTGGCCTGGACAAGTAGATTGGGCTTTTTTATTTTTTTATTTCCACACCCCTGAACAAATATTACAGTCCCTTTGCTGCAACTTAGCTCCCAGGAAGTTCCGAAACCAACTACCGGATCGGCCTCCTTGACAACCCTGGAAGTTTATTTGTATGTAATTTACTTGTTAGTATTATAAAATGTTTTTATTAATACATTTGAAAAGTTTTCAAACACTGGTTCCTTAACAGGGAGAACCAACCCCCTAACTAACAACCCCCAGCCCACACATCCCAAATACAAACAGTACAGAAAAGGCAGCACATAAAATATCTGGCAATAAATCTGCCATATAGAGTACTAAAAGAGGACATGAAAGGAAAAAGGTCCAGAAAGGATCCTATACCCAGGGGAACTTAACAAAAGGAGGAAAATCAACAAACCGGGAAATCACATTTAGATCAAGTCAAGGTGGAACCATCTCAAGTCTCAGAAAGTGAGAAATTATTTAGCCCCACCCCATAACTTTCTATATACTGACCAGCCAGTTAATCTTAGCAATAAATGCAGTGCGCCATCCAACTCATTTAGCTTTCTGAACCATCATCACGTTTCGACCTCACAAGACCCAAGTCATCTTGATAAGCTTGAATTGTAAATAATGGTAAAACATAGGATTAAGAAAAATTATCTCTCAGCTGGTCGTAGCTTATGAATCCATTTTCAAGAAAAAGGTGGGACATCCTCTGAATCCTGCCCTCTGCTAATCCTGGAAATCAGATAGAAAATAAATTGTTGGGAAGCCATGGAGAATCCTGTACAGAAGTACATCGAGTGGCAGCAGAGGGCCCCTGAAGGTCACTAATCTTTCACCACACTTTAGGCTATAAAGAAGAAAAAAAAAGAGAAAAAAACAAAACAAAAACAAACACACACACACCACAACATGGGACAACCAATCCCTGCAGCTCTAAAGCAGTTTTGCAACAGACGGGTTGACTGACCAACAAAGTCCCCATCACGAGATGCTAAAATTGAGACGACAGATAATACACCCACAGATTAGGAAGTGCTAAACCTCCAGACTTCCCCCTTTGCAATGTTTCCAATTTAATGAGAGCATGGTGAGCCCTCCAGATCAATTCCCAGACCAAGCTGTTACGTATGGTTATTCATATAGAAAGAATTACAATTGTAGTATTGTAAAAGGGTCACTAAACCATATATATTTATATTATATATATATATATATATATATATATATATATATATATATATATATATATATATCTCTCAGGTGTATGAAGGTTTAGTGACCCTTTACAATACTACAATTGTAATCCTTCCTATATGGATAACCATACGTTATTTTTAGAAGAGTAACAGCTTGATGTGGAGGGCTCACCATGCCCTCATTATAGCTGTTTTCCAGGAAGAGTGCAGACTGTAGTAGAAACCACATGGTGTGCAGTGAAATTTTGAAGCCTGTTTTTTTTCCCGGAAAAAAATGGAAATGTTCAGAAACTGGAGAACTTGCAGGGATTTTCAGATGTCTTTTATGAAGGTTTAAAAATTATATAGTTTAAAGCGTACCCGTCAGAGCCAACAAAAAACTAATTTGTTTAAAATATATATCACTCAGTACCTAGTATTTATTTTATTACATTTTAAATTTTGCTCACTAGTCTGAATTCCTCTCAAAGGGAGGGGGCGTGGCCTCACTGTGCAGGTCTCCGCCCCCTCCCTCAGTATGCTGTCTGCTCACATCTCCCCTAGCATTAGGAAAACTACAACTCCCAGCTTGTCCTCACTGACAGTAGCGGGACACAAGCTGACAGTGTAAGGATTTTTCCTCCAGCTGTGAGCCCTGTGCTCACAGCTGCCAATCAAGAAAGTGTGTCCATGACATAGGTGATGACGCATGGACACAGCAGGACTAGGATGTGTCCAAGCAGGCAGGGGGGGGGGGGGGGCAGTTCTTTGACTGGCTTTTTCACTATGAAATACTGAACATTTTCTAATTAAAGCAATTGCAAAACCTATTGGTTATACATGCTTTACAACATATCAGAAGTTTTAGTATCTGACAGTGCCTATTTAAATATCATGTTATAGACATATCATTGATTTTCCTGGAAAAGGACAGCCTTTGGGGAAAAAATAAAATAAAAATAAAAAATAGAACTTAGCCAGTTTTTTTTTCCAAATGTTGCTTTTTTTTCCCAAGCTTTCATCTCTAGGTCATAGGAAAGCAGCAATATCCTCAAAAATTGACCTGACAAGAAGGGGAACCTGAAAAGTCTTTGAAGGATGCTGCAACTGTAAAGTGACCTATTGCAGCAGTCTCTAACTCTAACTAAGCCCTTGCGAGACGCAATTGAAAAAAAATGTAGATAACTGCACGGGAAGAGAACAACTATGGAAAAAGGGGGCTGGAATGAGTGATGGACTAGATGTGTCATATGTTACTGTTACTTGTTGGTAATCCCCTAATGCAGAGCTCCATACCCTGGGTTAAAGCTGGAAGGGGTGTAGTAGAGATCACAGGCAGAAAGTTGTGAGGAAACAAGTGTCAGTCCGGTGCTGCAGAGGGTAAGGGTAGTCTCCATTTGGTACAAGGCCCAAAAATAGAGTATGTTACCAGCCGGTAAAATGGACAGCGAGTTCCGGAGCAGGCTTATCCACGACTTGCCATGGCAGGGTTGGAACCAGAAGTCCAAAATGAAGTTTTTAGTACTGCAATAACTAGTATACAATACTGAATATATTATTTTGATGCAGTTAAAAGCAGCAGATTATGGCCCCTGTGTTTCTAAACAGAAAAGATGTTTCTTCCTGAAATAATACAATAGGTGAAGGATTACAGAGAAAAGATGTTCATTGTCTCAGTCTGGACAAATCTTGTAGGTCTGGTAACCAGCAACCAGACACTTCCAGCTGGGTCAGGGCCCTTTATACTAAGGCTGCATTCACATCACGATTTCTACAATTTCTCCATCTGACCTTAGTACACGATTTGTATAACTTAAAATCGTATGAAATCGTATATAAAGTCGGATCCATTGACCTCCATTAAAAAAATCGGATCCATTACACACATCCGATTTGATCCGCATCCGATTTCACACGATTTTTGTTCAGGTCTGAAATCGTGGTCAACCCCGATTTCAGACACGAACAAAAATCGTGTGAAATCGGATGCGGATCAAATCGGATGTGTGTAATGGATCCGATTTTTTAATGGAGGTCAATGGATCCGACTTTATATACGATTTCATACGATTTTAAGTTATACAAATCGTGTACTCAGGTCGGATGGAGAAGTCGTGATGTGAATGCAGCCTAAAATCAATATATCCTCTGGGTTACAGAATGTAATGGACTGAAATGTTCACCTCAACCATAACTGGGAAGCCATTTAGGACTAATGTTACATGTAACCTCACTCTTAGGAGGATAGGGGATAATATGTCTGATCACAGGTGTCTCACTGCCTGGGACCCCCGCAATCTCGGCTGCAGCACCCCAGTCATCCGTTGCATGGAGCGAACTGACTGGCGGAGCGGAGGCTCGTGACGTCACAGCCATACCCGCTCATGACGTCATGGCCACACCCCCTCAATGCAATCTATGGATAGGGGATAAGATGTCTAGGGGCGGAGAACCCTTGTAAGAAGCTGATACTTTGGAAGCAAACATTACACAATTCTATCAAAAAGGTAATTCAGTATGGCTTCAAAATCTGGTTTACCACTCACTGGGGTTATAATGGAGGCAACTCCAACAGGTTGTTTGAGGACTAACGCACGGCGGTCTTTCATAGGCACAGGAATCACATCCCCGTATATGCGACGTGCCTCCTCTGAAAACCACTCTAGGAATCCTGCTGCGTAGAGTATTTCTCCCAGGGCTTCTTTTGCAGGCTTTCCCTATAAGAAAAGTTAAAAAGGTAATTTTATGGTGCTTTGATGAACATTTTAAAACCTGATGACAAGAATGATGCTTTCCAAGTAACACCTGTAGTAATATTACAATAATAGTGTTCTCTACCTTTCCTAGCTGTTATGAGTGGTAGACTACGTTGTGTTTGGGAAATGCACTGAATATAGTCACTGATACTTCAATGTGCTTCCAGCAGGACTATTTACATTAATGAGTCAAGCGTAGACTATGTCGACAAACATTTTGACAGGATTTCGGATGTATACTTGTATGGCAAATACGTGATGTGAATGCAGCCTCACAGAATTATTTTAAAAGATACCAATAACACTTTTATACTACAGTCAGCTGAACCTGTCAGTGGTGAAGAGTTAAAGGGGTTATCCAGGAAAAACCTTTTTTTTTTTTTTTTTTTTAAATATATCTCAACTGGCTCCAGAAACTTAAACAGATTTGTAAATTACTTCTAATAAAGAATCTTAATCCTTTCAGTACTTATGAGCTTCTGAAGTTGAGTTCTTCTTTTCTGTCTAAGTGCTCTCTGATGACATGTGTCTCGGGAAACACAGAGTTTAGAAGAGGTTTGCTATGGGGATTTTCTTCTAAGCTGGGCGGTTCCCGAGACACGTGTCATCAGAGAGCACTTAGACAGAAAAGAACAACTCAACTTCAGAAGCTCATAAGTAATGAAAGGATTAAGATTTTTTTTTATTAGAAGTAATTTACAAATCTGTTTAACTTTCTGGAGCCAGTTGAGATATATTAAAAAAAAAAAAAAAAAAAAAAAAAAGGTTTTTCCTGGATAACCCCTTTAACTCTTCACCACTGACAGGTTCAGCTGACTGTAGTATAAAAGTGTTATTGGTATCTTTTAAAATAATTCTGTGAGGCTGCATTCACATCACGTATTTGCCATACAAGTATACATCCGAAATCCTGTCAAAATGTTTGTCGACATAGTCTACGCTTGACTCATTAATGTAAGTAGTCCTGCTGGAAGCAAATTGACGTATCAGTGACTATATTTAGTGCATTTCCCAAACATATATATAAAAAAAAAGTTTTTTCCTGGATAACCCCTTTAAGACAACACCAACAAGGTATTTGGTAGCCTCCTAACAGATGAGGTCAGTGGAGAGAAGGATCAGATGGGTTGGATTTTTTTTCCGCCGCACGATTTTGTTCAGGCATAGGCAACCTTCGGCACTGCAGATGTTTTAGACTACATGTCTTATGATGCTTTGGCAGCATTTTGGCTATAAGAGCATCATGGGAGATTTAATCGAAAACATTTGCAGTGCCGAAGGTTGCCTATGCCTGCTTTTATTATTGGAGGGATAAGCTGGTGCCAGACCTATCTGGCTGCAGTTTACCCCCTATAACCCTCACTACAGACAAGAAAGTTTGGTATGGAGAGAACTGTCGGACTGTGAAACGCTCAGCCAACATTTATTAAAAATGCACGGTCACCTTTATATTTCCAAGCAGTAAACCAAAAGAGCATTATCCAAATGTGACAGCTCAATTCTGGAAATAAAAATGTTACTTACATTTTCAGCTGTAATAAGTTGAGCCAGCTCGTCTTTGTTCTGGATCATCAGGTCATACCACTTACGTAAGAGGAGGCTTCTTTCCTAAAGAGACAAACAAATGAACGTCTTATTTAACAACAGTGGGAAAAGATGAAAACTGCAAGTAAGATGTTAGGAATGTAAGAGTTTATTCACTAAGCATGAAGGTCATATATATATAAAACAAAAGAAAGAGACAGCGCTCCGTAGTGTATTACCGTTGGTAACTGGATAAGAGATAGTATAGTGGTGCTTACCACAAAGAGTTACACTCAACCAAGTGTAACTATGGAAAACCGCCAAGGTGTATACGCCTGCAGCCACTCCACGTCCAATACGATATGTGTAAAAGAAGTACCTCCAACAGGGCGACGGGATAAGGGTGCTGGACGAGCAGTGTAGGAAGATCCAAAAGTTTATTCACCCATCATGCAACGCGTTTCTCAGCAAAGCTGTTTCATCAGGCATAATGCCTGACGAAACAGCTTTGCTGAGAAACACGTTGCATGATGGGTGAATAAACTTTTGGATCTTCCTACACTGCTTGTCCGGTGCCCTTATCCCGTCGCCCTGTTGGAGGTACTTTTACATATATAAAATAAGACTTAGGCCTCTTTACCATTGCCGGTAGGCTCCGCTATATGGAGCTCTGTTGACAAATCTGGTTAAAATGACAGAATTTTAGCAGAGAAAAAAAAAATTGCGCATGCAGTCTCTGGAACGCGCTGGAACCTCTGCGATCTCCTGAATGGGCTCTCTTGTAGGAGAGGCACACACTCTATTCACTCTCTATGGGAGTGCTGAAAAGACCAGAGTGTTGTACTAGGGCATCACTAATGCTCCCATAGAAATGAATGGAGTGTGGAGTTGGGGTAGCCCAGTTGTCGGACCCTATGCTGTGGATGGGGGATAACTTGTTTTTCACTGGACTATCCCTTTAAAGGGGTACTCGCTGCTCAGCATTTGGAACAAAATGTTCCGAATGCTTAGAGCCGGCGCCGGGAGCTTGTTACATCATAGCCCCGCCCCCTCATGATGTCACGCCCCTCCCCCTCAATGCAAGCCTATGGGAGGGGGCGTGATGGCTGTCACGCCCCCTTCCATAGACTTGCATTGAGGGGGTGGGGCGTGACATCATGAGGGGACAGGTCTATGACGACACAAGCTCCTGGCGCCGTCTCTTAGCGTTTGGAACATTTTGTTCCAAATGCTGAGCAGCGGAGTACCCCTTTAAGGACAATGCTTTGCTTCTAGCTTTGGGGGAACAGTTTGGGGAAGACCTTTTTCTGTTCCAGTATGGCTATGCTCCAGTGCACAATGAAAGATCCATGAAGCCATGTCTGGAGGAGTTCAGTGTGGAAGAAGCTTACTGAGGTGTTAGGCCCTCTCATCTATATAAAGAGGGCCTCAAAAAACCCTCTAAATCCACAGAAACCCTCTCAAATCATGCCAATATCTTCTGTTATGTCTGCAAAAAAGCATAGGAGGGGGAGGACTAACTCAATTTTAATGCCAGTTTAGGGCTCACTCACATCACCTTTTGGGGATACGGCAGAAGAATTTGAAAACTGGCTACTGCTGTATCCCCGCCGGACCCGTGCCGCACCCCTTTCATTTTAATGAGCTGGACAGAGTCAACTAGTGACTCCAGTCGACTCATTTTTGGACCCTATCTGGTTTTGTTGCCGGACTGAAAAGCGTGGTCAGCCATGCCATCGCACAGGATCATTTACGTGATACTGAAGTGAATAGAGCAAAACGTTTAAACAACTGTGCCGCACTTACATGAAGAATCGCCAATCCCAAGACATGTCGACTAATAATGATCTGGCCAATCCCAAGACTTGTCCACTAATAATGATCTGGCCAATCCCAAGACATGTCGACTAATAATGATCTGGCCAATCCCAAGACATGTCGACTAATAATGATCTGGCCAATCCCAAGACATGTCTACTAATAATGATCTGGCCAATCCCAAGACTTGTCGACTAATAATGATCTGGCCAATCCCAAGACTTGTCGACTAATAATGATCTGGCCAATCCCAAGACATGTCGACTAATAATGATCTGGCCAATCCCAAGACTTGTCCACTAATAATGATCTGGCCAATCCCAAGACATGTCCACTAATAATGATCTGGCCAATCCCAAGACATGTCCACTAATAATGATCTGGCCAATCCCAAGACATGTCCACTAATAATGATCTGGCCAATCCCAAGACATGTCCACTAATAATGATCTGGCCAATCCCAAGACATGTCCACTAATAATGATCTGGCCAATCCCAAGACATGTCGACTAATAATGATCTGGCCAATCCCAAGACTTGTCGACTAATAATGATCTGGCCAATCCCAAGACTTGTCCACTAATAATGATCTGGCCAATCCCAAGACATGTCCACTAATAATGATCTGGCCAATCCCAAGACATGTCTACTAATAATGATCTGGCCAATCCCAAGACATGTCTACTAATAATGATCTGGCCAATCCCAAGACATGTCTACTAATAATGATCTGGCCAATCCCAAGACATGTTGACTAATAATGATCTGGCCAATCCCAAGACATGTCCACAAATAAGCATCTGGCCAATCCCAAGACATGTCTACTAATAATGATCTGGCCAATCCCAAGACTTGTCGACTAATAATGATCTGGCCAATCCCAAGACATGTCTACTAATAATGATCTGGCCAATCCCAAGACATGTCTACTAATAATGATCTGGCCAATCCCAAGACTTGTCGACTAATAATGATCTGGCCAATCCCAAGACATGTCCACTAATAATGATCTGGCCAATCCCAAGACATGTCCACTAATAATCATCTGGCCAATCACATACAGAGGACAGGACTCACCTTACTGGACACCTCTCTCCAGGACTGGAAGGCTTCGGCTGCCACCTTCACCGCTTCCTTGCATTCTTTGGGTCCACAGTCTGCAACCTGAACCAGTTCTGTGCCAGTTGCCGGATCCAAAACCGGAAAAGTTTTGGAGTCCGATGACTGTAGCCATGAGCCCCCCACATAGGCAGCAGAGCGCAGCAGAGATGAGGCACAGGTGGATGCCATCCTGCATGGAAGCCTGATGATGCCAGACATCCCCGATCTGCCCTGCTGCCCGTCACAGCAATCACTAACTAGATGCCACCCAATCAGCAGTAATCATTAAACTACAAGCTAATCTGCGCGATCAATCATTCATAGCGTGCAGTAATAAGTACATGCCGTCCAAAGGTGACAACCAGAAATGTCACACCGCAGTGACCCTGGAGCCGTGCACGAGCATCTACACCGGGGCTGTGTGCAGGCACGGCCTGTGATAGCGGACTGAGAAAGGGGCAGCAATGGCCTCATCCAATCAGTTTCCTCCGGCCAGTGCTCTGCTCCAATCATCATTTAGCAGTCAGCACTCCAATGATCGCCGTCCTCTAATCATCCAATCACCGCCCTCATCCACTCACTCCCCCTCCAATCACCGCCCTCATCCACTCACTCCCCTCCAATCACCGCCCTCATCCACTCACTCCCCCTCCAATCACCGCCCTCATCCACTCACTCCCCCCTCCAATCACCGCCCTCATCCACTCACTCCCCTCCAATCACCGCCCTTCTCCCGATATTCTCCTCTCTCTGCTCTTTTGCTTATCGGAATCTTACGATTGCATTGTCGCCACCTGGTGCTGGAAGGCTGTAATGTCATGAATGAGGACAAGAGACCCAAAGATTTATTTCAGATAAAGGTTGTGTATAAGATCAATCCATCTGCTTGGTACGTGCCTCTGTGGTAATATTGTATCAGAACTGGCAGAGTACCCGACATTGCCCTGTCATTCTAGATAAACCTTGTGGGAGAGGGAACGCAAGAATGACGCTGTTGTCCTTATATCCCGACCTCATCTCCCATCCTCATATCCCGACCTCATATTCTGACCTCATATTCCATCCTCATATCCTGACCTTATATTCCGACCTCATATCAAGACCTCATATTTCATCCTCATATCCCACAAATATTTCATCCTCATATCCCACAAATATTTCATCCTCATATCCCATTCTTATATCCGACCTCATGTTTTGTCCTCATATCCTGACCTTATATTCTGACCTCATATCAAGACCTCATATCCCATCCTGATATACCACAAATATTCCGTCCTCATATACCACAAATATTCCGTCCTCATATCCCGTCCTTATATCCCACCTCATGTTTTGTTCTCATATCCCATCCTCATATCCTGACCTTATATCTGACCTCAAATCCTGTCCTCATATCCTGACCTTATATTCCATCCTCATATTCCACAAATTTTCCATCCTCATATCCCATCCTCATATTCCACAAATATTCCATCCTCATATCCCATCCTTATATTCCAACCTCATGTTTTGTCCTTATATCCCTGGCCTCATATCCTGACCTTATATCTTACCTCATATCCTGACCTTATATTCCAACCTCATATCCCATCCTCATATCCTGACCTTATATCTTACCTCATATCCTGACCTTATATTCCAACCTCATATCCCATCCTCATATCCTGACCTTATATCTTACCTCATATCCTGACCTTATATTCCAACCTCATATCCCATCCTCATATCCTGACCTTATATCTTACCTCATATCCTGACCTTATATTCCAACCTCATATCCCATCCTCATATCCTGACCTTATATCTTACCTCATATCCTGACCTTATATTCCAACCTCATATCCCATCCTCATATCCTGACCTTATATCTTACCTCATATCCTGACCTTATATTCCAACCTCATATCCCATCCTCATATCCTGACCTTATATCTTACCTCATATCCTGACCTTATATTCCAACCTCATATCCCATCCTCATATCCTGACCTTATATCTTACCTCATATCCTGACCTTATATCTTACCTCATATCCTGACCTTATATCTTACCTCATATCCTGACCTTATATTCCAACCTCATATCCCATCCTCATATTCCACAAATATTCCATCCTCATATTCCACAAATATTCCATCCTCATATCCCATCCTTATATTCCAACCTCATGTTTTGTCCTTATATCCCTGGCCTCATATCCTGACCTTATATCCTGTCCCCATATCCCAACCTCATATTTCATCCTTATATCCTATCCTCATATCCCATCTTGGGTTCCTACCTTTCTTGCCAAAAAATACTGGCCATGCTAATTTGCATAATTAATTATATATGCGTGACATAACAGGATACACAGGCGGGGGAAATTTTGTCCTATTCTGACCCCTATAACTTTTTTATTTCTCCTTATATGGGCCTGAAGGAGGGCTCATTTCTTGCACCCTGATCTGTAGTTTTTAACAGTACCATTTTTGTTTTGATGTGACTTTTTGAATGCTTTTTTATTAAATTTGGGAGTTGCAGTTGGTTACTAATTACAACTCCCAGCATGTCCTGATACAGCCTGTGGCTCAGCAGCTGCCCCAAATGAAAACTACAACTCCCAGCATGTTGGACTATATAGTAGTACATACACTGCTTAAAAAAAAAAAAAGGGAACACATAAACAACACAATGTAACTCCAAGTCAATCACATTTCTGTGAAATCACACTGTCCACTCAGGAAGCAACACTGATTGACAATCAATTGCACATGCTGTTGTGCAAATGGAACAGACAACAGGTGAAAATTATAGGCAATAGGCAAGAAACCCCCAATAAAGGAGTGGTTCTGCAGGTGGTGACCACAGACCACTTTTCAGTTCCTATGCTTCCTGGCTGATGTTTTGGTCACTTTTGAATGCTGGCGGTGCTTTCACTCTAATGGTAGCATGAGATGGAGTCTACAACCCACACAAGTGGCTCAGGTAGTGCAGCTCATACAGGATGGCACACCAATGCAAGCTGTGGCAAGAAGGTTTGCTGTGTCTGTCAGTGTAGTGTCCAGAGCATGGAGGCACTACCAGGAGACGTGGAGGAGGTCGTAGGAGGGCAACAACCCAGCAGCAGGACTGCTACCTCCGCCTCTGTGCAAGGAGGAGCACTGCCAGAGCCCTGCAAAATGACCTCCAGCAGGCACGAATGTGCATGTGTCCATTCAAACGGTCAGAAACAGACTCCATGGGGGTGGTATGAGGGCCCGACGTTCACAGGTGGGGGTTGTGCTTAAAGCCCAACACCGTGCAAGACGTTTGGCATTTGCCAGAGAACACCAAGATTGGCAAATTCGCCACTGGCACCCTGTGCTCTTCCCAGATGAAAGCAGGGTCACACTGAGCACATGTGACAGACGTGAATCTGGAGACGCTGTGGAGAATGTTCTGCTGCCTGCAACATCCTCCAGCATGACCGGTTTGGGTCAGTAATGGTGTGGGATGGCATTTCTTTGGGGGGCCGCACAGCCCTCCATGTGCTTGATAGAGGTAGCCTAACTGCCATTAGGTACCGAGATGAGATCCTCAGACCTCTTGTGAGACCATATGCTGGGGCTGTTGGCCCTGGGTTCCTCCAAATGCAAGGCAATGCTAGACCTCATGTGGCTGGAGTGTGTCAGCAGTTCGTGCAAGAGGAAGGTATTGATGTTATGGACTGGCTCGCCCATTCCCAAGACCTGAATCCAATTGAGCACATCTGGGACATCATGTCTCGCTCCATCCACCAACACCACAGACTGTCCAGGAGTTGGCGGATGCTTTAGTCCAGGTCTAGGAGAACATCCCTCAGGAGACCATCTGCCACCTCATCAGGAGCATGTCCAGGCGTTGTAGGGACGTCATACGGGCATGTGAAGGCCACACACACTACTGAGCCTCATTTTGACTTGTTTTAAGGACATTACATCAAAGTTGGATCAGCCTGTAGTGTGGTTTTCCACTTTGATTTTGAGTGTGACTCCATATCCAGACCTCCATGGGTTGATAAATTTGATTTCCATTGATAATTTTTGTGTGATTTTGTTGTCAACACATTCAACTATGTAAAGACGAAAGTATTTCATACGATTAGTTCATTCATTAAGATCTAGGATGTGTTATCTTAGTGTTCCCTTTATTTTTTTGAGCAGTGTAGTATAGGTCAGTATTTCCCAACCAGGGGTGCCTCCAGCTGTTGCAAAACTACAACTCCCAGAATGCCCAGACAGCAGGATTGTCTAGCCTTTGACTTTCCGGGCATGCTGGAGGTTGTAGTTTTGCAACAGCTGGAGGCACACCGGCTGGGAAACACTGCGGACTAGCAAATCTCTTTTGCTGGTATCGTGACGTTTAACAGCTACATACCCGGAAACCGTAATCTGAATGGGACCTTAATTGACAAATTAACTTTTGTGTCAATATCACTGTTTCCTAGGACACCAAACTCCAAAGGTCGTTTTAACAAATTTTGTATAGCTGTTACTTATCCTATGATTCCCATAAGCTTCTTGAAACCATGGCTGCTTACTCTGCATTGTATATGGTCCTCTCGTTTTTTTTACAGCTGAGCGAGCCTTGTGGTATTTCAACACATATAGAGATTGGTAAGTTGGGTCATTCTTAGTTTATATCATAACGCCTAAGGATTACGTTAAAACAGCTTATGAGGAGATTGATGTCATCATTTGTAGAACATTTTATGCCCAGAGATTTATACTCTGTCAATATATTAAAGGGATGTTCATGTCTTACTGGGTTATCCAGTAATAAAAAAAAAAAGCTAATTTCTTTCAAAAACAGCTCCATGTCTGTCTCCAAGTTGGGTGTGGTTTTACAACTTGGCTCCATTCACTTTAATGGAACAAAGCTGCAGAACCACACCCAACCTGGAGACAGACGGGGAGTGTTTTTTTAAATAAAGTAGATCTGTTTTTCTATTCCTGGATAACTCCTTTAATCTAATTCTTAACTCTATCCATCACAACAATTTTTGGCGACATTTTTTTTTTCCTCGCCCTCTAGGAGCCATAACTTCTCTTTTTTTCCAGTGGTGTATTGATGGATAACATTTTTTATGGCAACTTTTATTTAACAGTATATATATATATATATATATATATAGTTTTGATTATGTTGTATTATGTTTAAATGATTTGCATCACCATATTTTGACCCCTATAACTGTTTTTCTACATTTGTGGAGCTGTATAAGGCTTTTTGCGTTTTTGCAATGAGCTATAGCTTTTATTAATAACATTTAGGGTTTAGGCATGAAGACATGCTTGGCCTGTCTTTCACCTTTTACCTTCAGCATCTTTGGCAAGGCAGTGTTCGTCTTGGAGGTGTTTCGGGTCATAACCATGTTAGAAAGCTCATATGTCTATTTTCGAAAGACAACTGTACGGTCAGCGCTCCGGCCAGTCATCCTGGCCATGAGCGCTCCCCTCCTGCTCCTGCCGGCGGGGCTGGGATTCGTGCCTGCATGCGAATCCCAGCCCGTCACTCACCTCCGCCCTCCTCTGTTGCTTCTGCCTTCATGCAGGTCCCATCATTCCATGCAGGATCTTTTGAAAGCGTTTTCTGTGATGCTTTGCCGTGTTCCAGACCCTTGTATTCCGTGACCTCACCTTGCTCCTTGCCGCCTGCCTGTTGACTTCTGCTATGTTCCTGGCTACGCACCTGTGCCGCCAGCCCTCACCTCTTGCTATCCATAACACGTCTTGCCTCAGCCCTCCTGTACCTCGCATCACCTCAGCCGCCTGTGTGGTCAAGTCGTGCCAGGGGTAGGGACCTGGGTGCCCCCTGCCGCAGCAAAACCATCCCACTTTGCTGCCGGCTCTGGTGAAAACCAGCGGCACCTTAGACTCTGCTCCCTGGCACAGCCCGCGTCATCTGCCACACAGGTCCAGCGGATCTACTACCTCTGTGAGTCCTGCCTAGTGCCGTGAGTCTTACAGTAAGATCCAGCCATGGCTCACCCTGAGGTACCTCTGCCTGAAGTATGCAATCTCCCCTCCATCATGGTTCATCAGTCGCAGCAGCTAGCCCATCAGGTGCAACATCTGAGTCAATTGTCAGCCATGATGCAACAGCTTCTAGCCATGCAGCAAAAACAGCAGCAGCAGCCGCAATCTGCTCCAGTCTCTCCACCTGTTCCTGCAGCTTCATCCGGATGCAAACTTTGTTTACCCTTACCCACAAGGTATGGTGTTTCAAAGATGTGTAAAGGCTTTGTGACTCAGTGTTCCATGCATCTGGAACTCCTGGCGGATCAGTTCCCGATGGAACAGTCTTTTGTCCGGAAAAGCCCTGGCCTAGGCTACAATTCTCTGGGAGTGTATGATCTTGTTTCCTCTAACCTGACGGCCTTCCTTGCAGAATTCCGTAGTGTTTTTGAAGAACTCGCACGAGCCTCCTCTGCCTAGATGACTCTTCTGAACCTCAGCCAAGGGAATTCCTCCGTTATAGACTATGCGGTTCAGTTTTGCACTCTTGCCTCCGAACTGGCATGGAACAATGAGGCCTTGAGTGCTACATTTAAGAAAGGACTGTCCAGAAAAATTAAGGATGCTCAAGATCCTCCGTCTACCCTGTGTGAACTAATCCATTTAGCGACACGTATAGATGTGCGTTTTGCCGAGAGGCAGGAAAAACTTTGTATGGAGAGAGAACCTGCCCGAACACGGCATTTTCCTCGCTTGGCACCCGTGTTCCAACGTCCACCTCTACAGTCTTCTTTGCCTCTTACCGAAGAGACTATGCAAGTGGACCATTCTCGCTTAACGCAGCTGAAAAGATCCCGACGACACAATAAGAATTTGTGCCTATATTGTTCCAGTCCGGAGCACTTTCTCAAACACTGTGCTATACGTCCACAGCATCCGGGAAACGCTTGCACCTAGGACACATGGGAGAGTCGTCCCTAGGTGTGAATACTATCTCTCCTTGATTGACCATTCCAGTACAACTCTTTGCTTTTGCCAAGTCTTCATTCCATGCTTCTGCATTTTTGGACTCTGGTTCCGCTGGTGACTTCATCGATGCTCCCTTGGTCGATAAACATCAACTTCAGCTTGCTAAACCCTTGTATATTTCTACTATTAATGGACAAAATCTGCCGGACAGTGCCGCTCGACATGCAAGTAGGAGTCCTGCACAGGGAAAAGATTGAGTTCTATGTGCTCCCGAACTGTTCTTCTGAGCTTCTTCTCGGTCTTCCATGGCTCCAACGTCATTCTCCACAACTCAACTGGAAATCTGGCAAAATCACACGTTGGGGACAGTTTTGCCAAAATCACTGCCTTATGCCAGTCTAGTGTAAACCTGTCTCTTCTCTCCCTCATTTGCCTGGTCTGCCTTCTCCTTACCAAGACTATTCAGATGTATTCTGTGAAAAGCAGGCTGAGTCTCGACCTCCACATCGTCCTTACGACTGCCCCATTGATTTACAGCCTGGTACCATGCCTCCTTGATTAAGAATTTAACCGTTATCAGTCCCTGAGACACAAGCCATGGCAAAATATATTCAGGAGAACCTCCAAAAGGGATTTATCTGTAAGTCCTCTCTCTCCTGCTGGAGCATGTTTCTTCTTTGTTGGAAAAAAAGATGGTTCTCTTTGTCCATGTATTGACTACAGGGGACTTAATAAGATCACGATCAAAAATCGCTATCCTCTTCCTCTGATTTCTGAACTTTTTGATCGTCTACGGGGTGCCAGGGTCTTCTCTAAACTGGATTTGCGAGGAGCATACAACCTTATCCGTATCCACGAGGGAGACAATTGGAAGATGGCCTTCAATACCTGTGATGAACATTTTGAGTATCCTGTGATGCCTTTCGGACTCTGTAATGCCCCAGCTGTCTTTCAGGAATTCGTCAACGATATCTTCCGAGATCTACTCTACACCTGTGTTGTCGTTTATCTTGATGACATCTTGATCTACTCACCCAACTTGGAGGAGCATCGCTCACATGTCCATCTGGTTCTTCAGTGCCTCCAGGAGAATCATCTTTACGCCAAACTGGAAAAGGGCCAATTCGAGAGTTCTAGCTTTCCGTTCCTAGGTTACATTGTTTCTCATCAAGGTCTACAGATGGATCCTGACAAACTGACTGCAGTATTGGATTGGCCTCGTCCTACTGGTCTTCGTGCCATTCAACACTTTTTGGGATTCGCCAATAATTATCGTCAGTTCATCCCTCATTTCTCTTCTGTGGTTGCTCCGATTGTGGCTTTTAATAAGAAGAACTCTAAGCCTAAGTCATGGCCTCTTGAGGCCGAAGAGGCCTTCACTCGCTTAAAGACTGCATTTGCCTCTGTCCCTGACCTCACAAGACCAGATCCGGAGAAACCCTTTGCTTTGGAGTTGGATGCTTCCTCCGTAGGAGCCGGTGCCATTCTTACCCAGAAAAACTCCAAGGGCAAGACAGTAACCTTTGGTTACTTTTCTAAGACTTTCTGACCTGCAGAGAGGAACTACTCCATTGGAGATCGAGGACTCCTTGTTATTAAGCTTGCCCTGGAGGAGTGGCGACATATGTTAGAAGGGTCTCCTCATCCGGTCAGTATCTATTCTGACCATAAGAATCTCCTATACCTCCAGTCTGTACAACATTTGAATCCCCAGGCAAGGTGGTCTCTTTTCTTTTCCAGATTTAATTTCTTCATTCTCTTTTGTCCCGCTGACAAAAACGTCAGAGCCGATGCTCTTTCCAGATCCTCCGATGTAATTGGAATGGACTCCATGCCCAGACACATTATTCCTCCTGAACATTTGATCTCTGCAGCTCCCGCCAATTTAAGACAACATTAAACACTTTATTATTTTGCACTTTTTAAGTCCCTGTAGGGGACTATTATAACCCCTTAAATGGGCACTGTCAGATGAAAAAACTTTTTATATGTTGTACATCTTTGCAAGACATTAACTTTTCTAATATACTTCATAAGAACATTTTATTTCCTTTTTATAGAAATCATGGCTATAAAATCATGGCTTTGTCCAAGCTGAAACAAAAGCATGGGCAAAGTCCAGTAAGTGAGGTTGGACTAGCCCTAGCACAGTCTGATAGGACAGGAGAGAGCACAGAGGAGTGCTATCAGACAGAAGAGAGCACAGAAGAGTGCTATCAGACAGGAGAGAGCACAGAGGAGTCCTATCCGACAGGAGATAACAGTGGAGTACTATCAGACAGGAGAGAGCACAGAGGAGTACTATGAGGCAGGAGAGAGCACAGAGGAGTGCTATCAGACAGGATAAAGCACAGAGGAGTGCTATCAGACAGGAGAGAGCACAGAGGAGTGCTATCAGACAGGAGAGAGCACAGAGGAGTCCTATCAGACAGGAGAGTGTACAGAGGAGTCCTATCAGACAGGGGAGAGCACAGAGGAGTGCTATCAGATAGGAGAGAGCACAGAGGAGTACTATCAAACAGGAGTAAGCACAGAGGAGTACTATCAGACAGGAGAGAGCACAGAGGAGTGCTATCAGACAGGAGGGAGTACAGAGGAGTGTTATCAGACAGGAGAGAGCACAGAGGAGTCCTATCAGACAGGGGAGAGCACAAGGAGTGCTAGCAGATAGGAGAGAGCACAGAGGAGTACTATCAGACAAGAGAGAGTACAAAGGAGTACTATCAGACAGGAGAGAGCACAGAGGAGTACTATCAGACAGGAGAGAGCACAGAGGAGTACTATCAGACAGGAGAGAGCACAGAGGAGTGCTATCAGACAGGAGGGAGTACAGAGGAGTGTTATCAGACAGGAGATAGCACAGAGGAATCCTATAAGACAGGGGAGAGCACAGAGGAGTGCTAGCAGATAGGAGAGAGCACAGAGGAGTACTATCAGACAAGAGAGAGCACAAAGGAGTGCTATCAGACAGGAGAGAGTACAGAGGAGTGCTATCAGACAGGAGAGAGCACAGAGGAGTACTATCAGACAGGAGAGAGCACAGAGGAGTACTATCAGACAGGAGAGAGCACAGAGGAGTGCTATCAGACCGGAGAGAGCACAGAGGAATCCTATCAGACAGGGGAGAGCACAGAGGAGTGCTATCAGATAGGAGAGAGCGCAGAGGAGTACTATCAGACAGGAGAGAGCACAGAGGAGTACTATCAGACAGGAGAGAGCACAGAGGAGTGCTATCAGACAGGAGGGAGTACAGAGGAGTGTTATCAGACAGGAGAGAGCACAGAGGAGTCCTATCAGACAGGGGAGAGCACAAGGAGTGCTAGCAGATAGGAGAGAGCACAGAGGAGTACTATCAGACAAGAGAGAGCACAAAGGAGTACTATCAGACAGGAGAGAGCACAGAGGAGTGCTATCAGACAGGAGAGAGTACAGAGGAGTGCTATCAGACAGGAGAGAGCACAGAGGAGTGCTATCAGACAGGAGAGAGCACAGAGGAGTCCAATAAGACAGGAGAGTGTACAGAGGAGTCCTATCAGACAGGGGAGAGCACAGAGGAGTGCTATCAGATAGGAGAGAGCACAGGGGAGTATTATCAGACAGGAGAGAGCACATGGGAGTACTATCAGACAGGAGAGAGCACAGAGGAGTGCTATCAGACAGGAGGGAGTACAGAGGAGTGTTATCAGACAGGAGAGAGCACAGAGGAATCCTATCAGACAGGGGAGAGCACAGAGGAGTGCTAGCAGATAGGAGAGAGCACAGAGGAGTACTATCAGACAAGAGAGAGCACAAAGGAGTACTATCAGACAGGAGAGAGCACGGAGGAGTGCTATCAGACAGGAGAGAGTACAGAGGAGTGCTATCAGACAGGAGAGAGCACAGAGGAGTACTATCAGACAGGAGAGAGCACAGAGGAGTGCTATCAGACAGGAGAGAGCACAGAGGAATCCTATCAGACAGGGGAGAGCACAGAGGAGTGCTATCAGATAGGAGAGAGCGCAGAGGAGTACTATCAGACAGGAGAGAGCGCAGAGGAGTCCTATTAGACAGGGGAGAGCACAGAGGAGTGCTAGTCCACCCTCACTTCGTGTTCATGCCCATGCTTCAGCTTGGACAAAGCTATGATTTTATATGCCATGATTTCTATTAAAAGGAGAAAAAAAATTCTTATGAAGAATATTAGAAAAGTTCATGTTTTGCCAAGATGTACAACATATAAGATTTTTTTGAATCTGACAGTGCCCACTGCTAATACCGCACATCAGGCCGATGTTTGCAATTAACCCTTTAGACGCCACAATCAAAGTTCACCATGGTGTCTAAATGCAGATCGGGACCACTGCAACAAAATGGCGGGGTCCTAATCAGTTGAAGTGATGGGCGGAGGTCCCTTATCATGCTGCCATGAAAAGATTTTCCACTAAGAATTCTTTCATTTAAAATCACAATTTCATTAGCCAGAATAATAGGATAAATATCATCCCTTTTTTTAATCCTCCATATATTTAGATTCTGGATAACTGAGTTATCCTCATACCAGATCCCGAATATTTTGCCTTTCTCTGGACGCAGTAACCCTGCAATAACCCCTTGATGAAAAGAAGAAGAAGTTTCACAACTTGGACATCTGTTGGTATTTGCTGGACCAAATGAGGGACAGAAAACTAGTAAAGACACCATAGCTAGGTGTATCAAACCAACAATTCGCCTGGTCTGTGTAAATTCAGGGGTCCCAGTTTTTGGCCACCCGGGCTTAGAGAAGAGGGGCTCCATTAGAGCCAATCTGTAAGGCAGAAACTTTGTCCTCTCCATTTAACATCTTCCATCATTATTCGTTAGATGTGGATAAGCTGTTGTGGTGAGGGGAAAATTGGTAATAGAATTTAATGATTATTTTGTTTCCTCGAATCACAACAGCACCCTTTCATTCTTGGCTTTCAATTATTTTTCCTTTTCACTGGGTGTTTGTTTTTAACTTGGATGAAGCATATAAAAATATGCGGTTAGGCCTATAGAAATACACAGTTTTTTTTTTGTTGTTGTTGTTGTTTATTTTGGCTTGATAACGCTAATTCCTTTTTTTTTTTTTTTTTTCTATCTTTGTGCTTTCTCTCCCTGGGGGTGGGGTCCCTGTCTCCATGGTGCTGTTGTGGTTCATGAAAGTCAAAATACAGGTAAGTGTAGTTTTTGATGCAAAAACAGTCCAAAAGATGTCTCTTACACTTTCGTTTACTGATGTTTTAATAATGGCTGTTATTCAAAATGTATTTATTGAAAAGGAAAAACTAAAATGTTGCATTTACGTAAGTATTCAGACTATTTACCCAGTACTTAGTTAAAGCTCTCTCAGATTGGATGGGGACCAATGGTGGAAACCATTTTCATGTCTCTCGAGAGATGTTCAAGTGTGGTTAAGTCATGGCTCTGGCTGGGCCACTGAAGGGCATTCACAGAGATGTCCCTAAGCCACTTCTGTGTTGTCTTGGCTGTGTGCTTAAATGATACCTGTTACATCACTTCAGCAGCAGGATATGTTTAAAGCTCATAGCACAAGACTTGCTCCAAGACTGACATGATTGGAGGACAAATTTCCGGAAGTCCTTTGGCATGGGACTTATGGAAATACATCCTCTGATCATGTCAAGCTTAAAGCAAGCAAGTTTTAAAGCGAGCTTTAACCCCTTAAGGACTCTTTTTGACCTTAAAGGGGTACTCCAGAGGAAGTGCTTTTCTTTTTGTATTTATTTTCTGTCTTACCACAGCGCTCTCTGCTGACACCTCTGTCCATGTCAGGAACTGTCCAGACCAGGATAGGTTTGCTATGGGGATTTGCTCATGCTCTGGACAGTTCCTGACATGGACAGAGGTGTCAGCAGAAAGCACAGTGGTCAGACAGAAAAGAAATTCAAAAAGTACTTCCTCTGGAGCAGTTGATAAGTAATGGAAGGATTAAGATTTTTTTATAGACTTAATTTACAAATCTGTTTAACTTTCTAGAGCCAATTGGTAAGAAATGGGGCATACAGCAGCTGATGATTACTGGAAGGATAAAGATTTTTTTTTATAGAAGTAATTTAAAAATCTGTCTAACATTTTGGCATCAGTTGATTTGAAAAAAAACAAAAAACTTTTCCACTGGTGGAGTGAAGGTTGACCTTCTGCATGTTTCTCCTGTCTGCACACCATGTGTCATAGCAAAGAGTCTGTATACTTACATACAAAATCTTAGGCTTTCCTTTCTAAAATTCTGTTTTACTTTGTCATTAGGGGGTATTGAGTGCAGATTGATGTTTTATTTATTTTAGCACAGGGCCACAACATAACAAAATGGGAAAAAAGTGAAAGTGTCTGAAGAGTATTTATTTAAGCAATCTGATCAGAAACAATTATTTTTTTAACAGCTCATAGAGGTCTGGAGTATTTCAATGAAGAAGATGCAAAAGTGAACTACAGAGAGGTACAGCTATAATGTCACTGAATTATAATTTGGAAACAATTGATATTATATTTGTTATCTATACTCCACCACCAAGAATAATTGGGGGGCAATTATAAGGTTGGTGGACAGAAATGTTCAGTGTGTACTCTTCGTTATCAAAAGAAGAAATTCTAAATTATAAAATATATAATTCACTCTAGTTACAAAGTATGGTTGAAAAAAGACATACTTCCATCAAGTTCAACCAGGGAATTCAAGGGAAGGGGTGTGGTGGGATAAAGGGAAAGGGATGGGATTTTATATTTCTGCATAAGCATTAATGTTATTTTGTTCCAGGAATGTATTTAACCCTGTTTTAAAGCTATCAATTGCTCCTGCTGTGACCAGTTCCTGAGGTAGACTGTTCCATAAGATCACAGTTCTTATGGTAAAGAAGGCGTGTCGCCCCTTTCTCCATATTTTTCGTATGGGACATTTATATACTTATATACATTGATCATATCCCCCCTCAAACATCTCTTCTCAATTGACTAAACAATTCTAACTCTTTTAATTGTTCCTCATAACTAAGATGTTCCATGCCCCATATTAGTTTAGTCGCACGTCTCTGCACCCTTTCCAGCTCCACAGTGTCCCTTTTATGGACAGGTGACCAAAACTGAACAGCATATTCCAGGGAAGGCCGTACCAATTCTTTATAAAGGGGTAGTATTATGTCCCTGTCCCTCAAGTCCATACCTCCTTTTATACACAACAATATCCTGTTGATCTTGGAAGCAGCAGCCTGACATTGTATGCTATTCTGTAGTCTATGATCTACAAGTACACCCAGATCCTTCTCTACCAGTGACTCTGCCAGTTTAATTCCCCCTAAGACATATGATGCACAAAGGTTAATAGTACCCAGATGCACAACATTACATTTATCCACATTAAATCTCATTTGTCAAGTGGATGCCCAGACACTAATCTATATATATATATATATATATATATATATATATATATATATATATATATAGTACACTAAGTCATCTTGTAACTTATGCACATCCTCTATAGACTGTACCGTGCTACAAAGCTTGGTGTCATCTGCAAAGATAGAAACAGAGCTGTTAATCCCATTCTCTATATCATTAATAATTAAATTAAACTAGAGAGGGCCCAGTACTTAACCCTTGGGGTACTCCACTAATAATCAGGGACCAATCAGAGTACAAATCATTGACCACCACTCCCTGGGTACGATCCTTAAGCCAGTTTTCAATCCAGTAACAAACTAAAGTTTCCAAGTCCAAAGACCTTAACTTCCTATCAGACGTCTATGAGGGACAGTATCAAATCCAAAAACACTATATCCACAGCCATCCCTCTGTCAAGGCTTCTACTCACATCTTCATAAAAGCAAATGAGGTTGGTTTGACAACGTCTATCCTTAGTAAACCCATGCTGGCTATCACTTATAATACTATTATCCACTATGCATTCCTGTATGTAGTCCCTTATGACACCTTCAAACAATTTTCCCACAATGCACGTTAAGCTTACCGGTCTATAATTACCTGGGGAAGACCTAGAGCCCTTCTTGAAGATTGGTACCACATTCGCCTTGCGCCAGTCCCTCGGCACAATACCAGAAAATCTCTAAATATCATGAACAAGGGTACAGATATTACTGAACTTAGTTCTCTAAGAAATCTTGGGTGGTATCCATCCGGTCCTGGAGATTTGCTTACATTTACTTTACTTAATTTACTTTGGACCATATCTACATTAAGCCAATTCAGTAGACTACTTGATGTGTTACAAGCACTGTCCCGGGCTACATCAGCTGCTCCCTCTTCCTTGGCATATACAGAACTAAAGAACCCCTTCAGTAGCTCCGCCTTTTCTTGATCGCCAGTAACCATCTCCCCATTATCATTATTAAGAGGTCCTACATGCTCTGTCCTAGGTTTTTTTTGCATTTATATATTTAAAAATAAATATTTAGAATTTGTTTTGCTTTCTTTGGCCAACTGTTTCTCATTTAGAATTTTTGCTGTTTTTATCAAATTTCTACAGATTTTATTAAGGTCTTTGTACTGTTTAAATGTTATAGCTGACCCCTCAGATTTGTATTTTTTGAAGGCTATTTTTTTTGTGGTTTATTGCTCTTTTGACATAATTTGTCAGCCATGTAGGATTTAGTTTTAATGGTTTATATTTTTTTCCCTTAGGAATAAATTTAGCTGTAGAGTTATTCAGTGTTGATTTGAAAATTACCCATTTGCCGTCTGTATCAGTATTTGACAACACCCCAGTCTATGTCCTGTAGTGCAGCTCTCAGCCCAAGAAAGTTTGCCTTATTAAAGTTAAAAGTTTTTGCCCTCCCCGTCTGTTTTTGTTTTTTACACTTTAAGCCAAAAGTAACTATTTTGTGGTCCCTGTTAACAAGGTTTTCACGCACAGTTAAATTCCCAACCAGTCTGCATTGTTGGAAATGACCAGATCCAACAGAGCATCACTTCTTGTTGGGTCCTCCACAAACTGGCCCATAAAATGATCCTGCAATAGATTTAGGAATTATCTCCCCTTTGTAGTTTTAGCCAACCCCTGACCCCAATCTATATCTGGATAGTTAAAACCTCCCTTTATTACCACTGTATCTGCCCAGGCAGCCCTCTCTATTTGTGTATGCATCTGACATTCTATCTCCTCAATGATATTAGGGGGTCTATAGGTTACACCAAAAATGATCTTTTCAGTGTTTCCTTCCTTTTGTAATTCTACCCACAATGATTCCACATCCTCAGAATCATCACACACTATGGCATCGTTCACACTGACTTTCATACCACTTCTAACATACAGACAGACTCCACCACATTTCCTGTTCACCCTATCCTGGTGAAACAATGTAAACCCCTGCAGATTGACAGCCCAGTCATGTGAGGAGTCTAGCCATGTCTCAGTGACCCCAACTATATCAATATGTTCCACCAGTATTAACCTCTTGGGGACACAGGGCATATGCATACGCCCTGCATTCCCGATCCTTAAGGACCCAGGGTGGTGACCCGGAAAATAAGGGGGATCAGGGCCAACACAGCCCCAGTCCACCTGAAGGAAAAGGAGTGAGGTGGCAGGGGTGCCACCCCTCCTATCCCTGCGATTGATCGGTCAGAAGTGACCGACCAATCGCAGAAGGGGGGCAGGGGGGTTAATGTTCAGTTCCCCCGCTCTGCCCACCCATGGGTGTCCAGGCAGAGCGGGGGAACGGTGGAGCTCACCATCCAGGTCCAGGCGGCGATAACGTCATCCGGCAACGGTAGCGGAGATCCTGATGTCATGGCGACGACGGCGCAGAACTTCAGCGGTGGCAATCTGGGTAAGTGGCCTGGAGGTCTGGAGGACCACAATTTAGAGTCTCTAAGCTGTGGCCCTTCAGATCTTGCAAAACTACAAATCCCAGCATTCCCAGACAGAAAATGGCATGGGGGCTTCGTAAATGCACATGGCCCCCCGACTTCTAATCCAACCAAATTCTCTCTCCAAAAGCTCAATGGCGCTCCTTCTCTTCTGAGCCCTGTAGTGCACCCGCTGAGCTCTTTCCGTCCACATATGGGGTATTTCCTTACTCAGAAGAAATGGGGTTACAAATTTTGGGGGGCTGTTTCTCCTATTACCCCTTGTGAAAATGAAAAATTTGCGGTAATACCAGCATTTTATGGAAAAAATAAAATTTTTAATTTTCACGTACCACTTTGACAAACTTTTGTTAATCCCCTGTGGGGTGTTAAGGCTCACTGTACCCCTTGTTACGTTCCTTGAGGGGTGTAGTTTCCCAAACAGGGTGGCATGTGTTTTTTTTTTCTTTGCTGTTCTGGCACAATGGGGGCTTCCTAAATACAACATGCCCCCCCAAAAACCATGACAGCAATATTTGCCCTCCAAAATCCCACAGTTGCTCTTTCCCTCTTGAGCCATGTTGCAAGCCCGCAGAGCACTTTACGTCAACATATGAGGTATTTACTTTGGGCTAGAAATTGGGCTACAAATTTCGTTTTTTCTTTTTGTCCAGTGCAGTTTCTATAATGGGGTCATTTATGGGGCATTTCTCACAGAAAGGCCCCTCAAATCTACTTTAAACTTAACTGGTCCCTGAAAATTTCAGATTTAGAATTTTTCGTGAAAATTTTGATCATTTCTGCTATAATTTGAAGAACTCTAATGTCTTCAAAAAGTAAAAACATGTCAACTTTATGATGTCAACATAAAGTAGACATTGTTACGCCGAGCGCTCCGGGTCCCCGTTCCTCCCCGGAGCGCTCGCCTCATCCCCGTTGCTGCAGCGCCCCGGTCAGATCCACTGACCGGGTGCGCTGCGGTCCCGCCTCCTGCCGGGATGCGATTCGCGTTGCGGGTAGCGCCCGCTCGCGATGCGCACCCCGGCTCCCCTACCTGACTCGCTCTCCGTCTGTTCTGTCCCGGCGCGCGCGGCCCCGCTCCCTAGGGCGCGCGCGCGCCGGGTCTCTGCGATTTAAAGGGCCACTGCGCCGCTGATTGGCGCAGTGGTTCCAATTAGTGTGTTCACCTGTGCACTTCCCTATATCACCTCACTTCCCCTGCACTCCCTGGCCGGATCTTGTTGCCTTAGTGCCTAGTGAAAGCGTTCCCTTGTCTGTTCCTAGCCCGTGTTCCTGACCTCCTGCCGTTGCCCCTGTAATTCTACCCACAATGATTCCACATCCTCAGAATCATCACACACTATGGCATCGTTCACACTGACTTTCATACCACTTCTAACATACAGACAGACTCCACCACATTTCCTGTTCACCCTATCCTGGTGAAACAATGTAAACCCCTGCAGATTGACAGCCCAGTCATGTGAGGAGTCTAGCCATGTCTCAGTGACCCCAACTATATCAATATGTTCCACCAGTATTAACCTCTTGGGGACACAGGGCATATGCATACGCCCTGCATTCCCGATCCTTAAGGACCCAGGGTGGTGACCCGGAAAATAAGGGGGATCAGGGCCAACACAGCCCCAGTCCACCTGAAGGAAAAGGAGTGAGGTGGCAGGGGTGCCACCCCTCCTATCCCTGCGATTGATCGGTCAGAAGTGACCGACCAATCGCAGAAGGGGGGCAGGGGGGTTAATGTTCAGTTCCCCCGCTCTGCCCACCCATGGGTGTCCAGGCAGAGCGGGGGAACGGTGGAGCTCACCATCCAGGTCCAGGCGGCGATAACGTCATCCGGCAACGGTAGCGGAGATCCTGATGTCATGGCGACGACGGCGCAGAACTTCAGCGGTGGCAATCTGGGTAAGTGGCCTGGAGGTCTGGAGGACCACAATTTAGAGTCTCTAAGCTGTGGCCCTTCAGATCTTGCAAAACTACAAATCCCAGCATTCCCAGACAGAAAATGGCATGGGGGCTTCGTAAATGCACATGGCCCCCCGACTTCTAATCCAACCAAATTCTCTCTCCAAAAGCTCAATGGCGCTCCTTCTCTTCTGAGCCCTGTAGTGCACCCGCTGAGCTCTTTCCGTCCACATATGGGGTATTTCCTTACTCAGAAGAAATGGGGTTACAAATTTTGGGGGGCTGTTTCTCCTATTACCCCTTGTGAAAATGAAAAATTTGCGGTAATACCAGCATTTTATGGAAAAAATAAAATTTTTAATTTTCACGTACCACTTTGACAAACTTTTGTTAATCCCCTGTGGGGTGTTAAGGCTCACTGTACCCCTTGTTACGTTCCTTGAGGGGTGTAGTTTCCCAAACAGGGTGGCATGTGTTTTTTTTTTCTTTGCTGTTCTGGCACAATGGGGGCTTCCTAAATACAACATGCCCCCCCAAAAACCATGACAGCAATATTTGCCCTCCAAAATCCCACAGTTGCTCTTTCCCTCTTGAGCCATGTTGCAAGCCCGCAGAGCACTTTACGTCAACATATGAGGTATTTACTTTGGGCTAGAAATTGGGCTACAAATTTCGTTTTTTCTTTTTGTCCAGTGCAGTTTCTATAATGGGGTCATTTATGGGGCATTTCTCACAGAAAGGCCCCTCAAATCTACTTTAAACTTAACTGGTCCCTGAAAATTTCAGATTTAGAATTTTTCGTGAAAATTTTGATCATTTCTGCTATAATTTGAAGAACTCTAATGTCTTCAAAAAGTAAAAACATGTCAACTTTATGATGTCAACATAAAGTAGACATTGTTACGCCGAGCGCTCCGGGTCCCCGTTCCTCCCCGGAGCGCTCGCCTCATCCCCGTTGCTGCAGCGCCCCGGTCAGATCCACTGACCGGGTGCGCTGCGGTCCCGCCTCCTGCCGGGATGCGATTCGCGTTGCGGGTAGCGCCCGCTCGCGATGCGCACCCCGGCTCCCCTACCTGACTCGCTCTCCGTCTGTTCTGTCCCGGCGCGCGCGGCCCCGCTCCCTAGGGCGCGCGCGCGCCGGGTCTCTGCGATTTAAAGGGCCACTGCGCCGCTGATTGGCGCAGTGGTTCCAATTAGTGTGTTCACCTGTGCACTTCCCTATATCACCTCACTTCCCCTGCACTCCCTGGCCGGATCTTGTTGCCTTAGTGCCTAGTGAAAGCGTTCCCTTGTCTGTTCCTAGCCCGTGTTCCTGACCTCCTGCCGTTGCCCCTGACTACGATCCTTGCTGCCTGCCTCGACCTTCTGCTACGTCCGACCTTGCTTCTGCCTACTCCCTTGTACCTCGCCTATCTTCAGCATCTTCAGCAGCCAGAGAGGTGAGCCGTTGCTAGTGGATACGACCTGGTCACTACCGCCGCAGCAAGACCATCCCGCTTTGCGGCGGGCTCTGGTGAAAACCTGTAGTGGCTTAGAACCGGTCCACTAGCGCGGTCCTCGCCAATCCCTCTCTGGCACAGAGGATCCACCTCCTGCCAGCCGGCATCGTGACAGTAGATCCAGCCATGGATCCCGCTGAAGTTCCTCTGCCAGTTGTCGCTGACCTCCCTACGCTGGTCGCCCAGCAAGCTCGTCAGATCGCCCAGCAGTCGCAACAGATAGCGCAACGAGATCAACAGCTGGCATACTTGACCTCCGAGGCACTGCGTATTCAGTCACAGATACAGCAGCTGCAGCCGCAGATACAGCAACAGCTACAGCTGCAACTACCTTCTCCGCCGCCGGCTCCTGCAACTCCTCCGCAGCAACCGGCCGTTCCTAACCCCTGCTTGTCCCTGCCGGACAAATTTGGCGTAAAGATCGCCCAACGAGATCAACAGCTGGCATACTTGATCTCCGAGACACAGCGTCTTCAGTCACAGTTACAGCAGCTGCTGCCGCAGATACAGCAACTTCAGTCACAGCTACAGCTGCAACAACCATCTCCTCCGCCGGCTCCTGCAACTCCTCCGCAGCAACCGGCCGTTCCTAACCCCTGCTTGTCCCTGCCGGACAAGTTTGATGGGGACCGCAATGATTCTGCCACAGCCACAGTCCAGTCCTTCTTCGCTGAGGTCCGTGGTGTCTTCGAGGAGCCTGCCCGAGCTTCTTCTGCCGAGATTGCCCTGCTGAACCTGGAACAGGGTGTTTCTTCCATTGGCGAGTACGCCATTCAGTTCCGTGCTCTTGCTTACGAGTTGTCCTGGAATAGTGAGGTTCTCTGCGCGACCTTTAAAAAAGGCCTATCCAGCAACATTAAAGATGTTCTGGCCGCACGAGAGACTCCTGCTGACCTACATGAACTCATTCATCTTGCCACTCGCATTGACATGCGTTCTTCCGGATGGCGTCTGGAGCTCCGCCTGGATATGGACTTTGTTCGCACGAAGCGTTTTTTCTCCCCGGCTCCTCTCTCCTCTGGTCCTCTGCAATCCGTTCCTGTGCTTCCCGCCGCGGAGGCTATGCAAGTTGACCGGTCTCGCTTGACACCTCAAGAGAGGACACGACGCCGCATGGAGAATCTTTGCCTGTACTATGCCGGTACCGAACACTTCCTGAAGGATTGTCCTATCCGTCCTCCCCGCCTGGAAAGACGTACGCTGACTCCGCACAAAGGTGACACAGTTCTTGATGTCAACTCTGCTTCTCCACGCCTTACTGTGCCTGTGCGGATATCTGCCTCTACCTTCTCCTTCTCTACTATGGTCTCCTTGGATTCCGGATCTGCAGGAAAAATTTTTTTGGCCTCTCTTATCAACAGGTTCTACGTCCCTGTGACCAGTCTCGCCAGACCCCTCTACATCTATTGTATTAACAATAAAAGATTGGACTGTCTCATGCGTTTCCGCACAGAACCCCTCCTAATGTGCATCGGACCTCATCACGGAAAAATTGACTTTTTTTTCCTCAGGTTCTTTGGCCCCAAGAAGAGGGGGAGACCCAAGGGGGGGGGTACTGTTACGCCGAGCGCTCCGGGTCCCCGTTCCTCCCCGGAGCGCTCGCCTCATCCCCGTTGCTGCAGCGCCCCGGTCAGATCCACTGACCGGGTGCGCTGCGGTCCCGCCTCCTGCCGGGATGCGATTCGCGTTGCGGGTAGCGCCCGCTCGCGATGCGCACCCCGGCTCCCCTACCTGACTCGCTCTCCGTCTGTTCTGTCCCGGCGCGCGCGGCCCCGCTCCCTAGGGCGCGCGCGCGCCGGGTCTCTGCGATTTAAAGGGCCACTGCGCCGCTGATTGGCGCAGTGGTTCCAATTAGTGTGTTCACCTGTGCACTTCCCTATATCACCTCACTTCCCCTGCACTCCCTGGCCGGATCTTGTTGCCTTAGTGCCTAGTGAAAGCGTTCCCTTGTCTGTTCCTAGCCCGTGTTCCTGACCTCCTGCCGTTGCCCCTGACTACGATCCTTGCTGCCTGCCTCGACCTTCTGCTACGTCCGACCTTGCTTCTGCCTACTCCCTTGTACCTCGCCTATCTTCAGCATCTTCAGCAGCCAGAGAGGTGAGCCGTTGCTAGTGGATACGACCTGGTCACTACCGCCGCAGCAAGACCATCCCGCTTTGCGGCGGGCTCTGGTGAAAACCTGTAGTGGCTTAGAACCGGTCCACTAGCGCGGTCCTCGCCAATCCCTCTCTGGCACAGAGGATCCACCTCCTGCCAGCCGGCATCGTGACAGACATATTGTATTTGTGAATCAATATATAATTTATTTGGAATGTCCATTTTCCTTACAAGGAAATTTGGAAAAATGCTACATTTTCAAAATTTTCATGAAATTTGGGGATTTTTCACCAAGAAAGGATGCAAAAAATCTCAATCCTTCCAGTACTTATCAGCTGTTGTATGCTTAACAGTTCTTATCTTTTTGAATTTCCTTTCTGTCTGACCACAAGTGCTTTTTGTTGACACCTTTGTCAATGTCAGGAACTGTCCGGAGCAAGAGAGGTTTGCTAGGGGGATTTGCTCCTAGGGGGATTTACTCTGGACAGTTCCTAAAATTGACAAAGGTGTCAACAGAGAGCACTGTGGTCAGACAGAAAGGAAATTCAAAAAGAAAAGAACTTCCTGTGTATTATACAGCAGTTGATAAGTACTGGGAGGATTGGAATTTACAAATCTGTTTAACTTTCTGGCACCAGTTTATTTAAAAGAAAATGTTTTCCAGTGGAGTACCCCTCGTGTCATGAGGGGGCGGGTCTATGACGTCATGAGCTCCCAGCACCGGCTCCAGCGTTCGGGACAGTTTGTTCTAAACGCTGAGCAGCGGAGTACCCCTTTAATGATACTGACATGGTTAAATAGAGATAAGAAAATTACATTCATAAGACATTGGTCACCATGGGTAGATTTAAGGAGTAAAAGAACAATTTGTAAACAGTAATAAAAGAGTGAAAAATTAAGTTTTTTATATGTATAATTTTCTTCTGCCTTTCTCACTTGGAAATGGGTTGGTTGGGTAATTGGGAAAGGTAATAATAATGTTAGTGGGGAAAATAAAATGGTATGTGTTATATAGTAAATGATGGTATTGTTTGTTAATATGAATATAGAAATCTCTTTATTAAAGAATTTACCACTTTTATGTTATTAAACACAACGTTTTACCAGTTATTACAGAAACATTCTGATGCTTTCCAAGCTGGAAGTGTTTATCCTGACACTTTTTATCAGAGTGTCTGTAGGCACGGTGAGTATATGAAATGTATTGGAACATCATTTTTGTTGTTGTCATTAATTTGAGGACTTCATACAGACAAATCTGTTACCATGTAAGTTTAGACGCATACAAAGAAATGTTGATTGCTGTGGTATCTGTAGGGCAATATCATCATGTGTCGGAAGACTCTCACTGGACCCCATTCTTGGAGACTAGTGTTAAATACATAAGGAGAACCTATCCATTACCCTGGAATGAGGTATTACTCAACTCTAGAACTATTCTTTACATGTCAGCTGACATTTACTCAATGGCCCTCATTTACTAAAGTCCAAGCGACTTTTTCTCGGTTATTACGCCTAAATTTTAGTCGCAACGTCTGTGCGACTAATTATGCGACCAAATTTTAGTCACACAGCCGACATTTTAGAAAACACTAGGAGTGTTTTTTTTTTCATTCTGAAATGGGCGTTTTAGGCAAAAATAGGCGTTTTGCCGACAAAGAACAAAAATTACTCAGAGTACTTTGAAAATCACTCGACAAAAAGTGTGTGTCACGATTCGGCTGGCTGGAGGTGGATCCTCTGTGCCAGAGAGGGATTGGCGTGGACCGTGTCGGTGGACCGGTTCTAAGTTGCTACTGGTATTCACCAGAGCCCGCCGCAAAGCGGGATGGTCTTGCAGCGGCGCTAGCAACCAGGTCGTATCCACCGGCAACGGCTCAACCTCTCTGACTGCTGAGATAAGCACGGTACAAGGGAGTAGACAAGAGCAAGGTCGGACGAAGCAGAAGGTCAGGGCAGGCAGCAAGGATCGTAGTCAGGGGCAACGGCAGGAGGTCTGGAACACAGGCTAGGAACACACAAGGAACGCTTTCACTGGCACAATGGCAACAAGATCCGGCAAGGGAGTGCAGGGGAAGTGAGGTATAAGTAGGGAAGTGCACAGGTGAAGATACTGATTAAAACCTCATGCGCCAATCAGTGGCGCACCGGCCCTTTAAATCGTAAAGACCCGGCGTCCGCGCGCCCTAAGGAGCGGGGCCGCGCGCGCCGGGACAGCACAGACGGGGAACGGGTCTGGTAAGCGAGTCGGGATGCGCATCGCGAGCGGGCGCGTCCTGCATCGCGAATCGCATCCCGGCTGGGAACATTATCGCAGCGCACCCGGTCGGCAGGTCTGAACGGGGCGCTGCGAATAGGAGAACGCTGTGAGCGCTCCGGGGAGGGGCGGGGACCCGGAGCGCTTGGCGTAACAGTGTGACTTTGCCTCACACAATAACCGACAGTCAAGAGGTCAATGAAATTCCAAAAATGGAGTGATTTCTAACAAGGGACTGTTCGCCATTGTGTTTTTTTGTGAAAGTAACTTATTTTATAACCTGAAAACATTTTATACAGTTCAACATTTTTATGAATAAAATATTGAATGATTTTGTGATAGTTAATGTTTATATTTTTTTTTTCTTTTTAACACATTTGCAATATTAGGTTTAAATCAATTTAACACCCAAGCTGATAAACAAGGAGAATTGTTGGAATGTTTGAAAAATTATAACACATGAATAGTTTTGATTCATGGAAATATTTTTTAACAAACAAGTCTAAACCAGTTTGACTCACACAACTAATTTTATTAGCTCGGGGTTTGTGCGACACAATTGACCAGTGCGACACAAAAAAACGTGCAACACAAAAATAACCGACATGTGCGACAGAATAATAAATAAGCCTGAAAAAAAAGACGAGTGATATTGAAATCACTGCAGAATAAACACTCCACTCTTAGTAAATCAGGGCCAATGACTTAGTTTGACATGACATAATACATTCTGCGCCGTATGTCCATTGGGTAATCTTCCTTACATATTCTTTTTCACTGTTATACAGGAAGCTCAGAAACTGGTAGCCTTTTTATTTGGTATAGCCTCCCATATGGTAGCTGATGTGAGCTGGCACAGTTTGGGAATTGCCCAAGGCTTCCTAATAGCTATGGCAGAAGTAAGTATACAGACTGTCATTATGCATATATTATAATAGATAATTTTCCTGCATGATTTCTACTGACTACTACAATGTATTGTTCTTTATTGTAATTTTTCCCCAGATTGATTTTCATGGGTCATACTCTGAAGCCCATCAGGCTGGCGACTTCGGTAATTCTGAGTTTAATAAAAGTTAAAATATAATTTCTTACAATTACCTTCTGCCAATGGGTCAATAGTAGTATTATGATTAATGCAATAGTATATTGGTATATCATTGTAAGCAATAAACCCCTGTAGTTTACGTCACATTAAACTCCCAATATATGAGCAGGAGAAAGCTTCGACCACCTTTTAACTACCTGTAAGCATTTTTCTAACTATAAAGAGATTTTGGTATGTCATGTTTATTTGTAACACTATTTTACTATAGCTTAAAGGGGTTCTTTACCATAAGGTGATTTTAGTACGTACCTGGCAGACAGTAATGGACATGCTAAGAAGGATGTGCGCTTGTCTTGGGGCTAAATGGCTATGTTGTGAGATTACCATAACACTGTGGCTAGCTTTTTGTGAACTGGTATTTCCTGTGTGAGTTTTCTTTTTTTGACTACAAATCCCATAATTCCATTTTCCTCCCTCCCACACATCAGCCACCCCCCCCCCCCCCACCTTAAGGGGTTAACAGAAGTACAAAAAAGTTCAAGGAGTAGTAATTTTGAGCACATTAATCCCAAAATGCCCTCAGAATAACCTAGAAAATAAAATTAGCATGAACACTCTTTTTAAAGATTGTTGGTTGGTATGATCTATGTGCAATTTTAACCTGCTTGTTCCTAATAGTACATCCAAACAGAACATCCTTGCTTTATGGTTTTATATATTATATTTACCCCACAGGTGGTGATGTGCTCAGTCAATATGAAGTTAGCTTTGATTATTTACAGAAAAAATGGTAAGCAAATTAAAAAATAATATGCATTATGTCGTGATACCGTCTTGCGTACAAACCCATTGCCAGACATACATGGCTTTGGGCTGCATGAATAGGCTGCAGCATTAGGTCACTTTCACACTGAAGTATTACAATATGTTTAGTATTTTGCATCAGTTTTTGTAAATAAAAAACCAAGAGTGGAGTGTATACAGAAAAAAGTGTAACGAAAACATTTGCACTGACTTCCAGTTACGCTTAAAGGGGTTCTCCGGTGCTTAAACATCTTATCCCCTATCCAAAGGATAGGGGATAAGATGCCTGATCGCGGGAGTCCCGCAGCTGGGGACGCCTGTGATCATGCACGCGGCACCCCGTGTGACGTCACGCCTGCGCCGGCGTGTGACGTCACACTCCGCCCTGCAATGCACGCCCCCTCCCGTAGGCTTGCATTGAGGGGCGGAGCGTGACGTCGCACGGGGGCGCAGGCGTGACGTCACACGCCGCCCGCCCTGTAGTCGCCCGTAATCAGACCCGGAGCGAACACGCTCCGGGGACTGATTATAAACAGGGTGCCGCGTGCATGATCACGGGTGTCCCCAGCTGAGGGACTCCTGTGATCAGGCATCTTATCCCCTATCCTTTGGATAGGGGATAAGATGGTTAAGCACCAGAGAACCCCTTTAAAGGGGTATTCCAGAAAAAAACTTTTTTTTTATATATATCAACTCACTCCAGGAAGTTAAACAGATTAGTAAATTACTTCTATTAAAAAATCTTAATCCTTTCAGTACTTATGAGCTTCTGAAGTTAAGGTTGTTCTTTTCTGTCTAAATCCTCTCTGATGACACCTGTCTCGGGAAACGCCCAGTTTAGAAGAGGTTTGCTATGGGGATTTGCTTCTAAACTGGGCATTTCCCGAGACAGGTGTCATCAGAGAGGATTTAGACAGAAAAGAACAATCTTCTTCAGAAGCTCATAAGTACTAAAAGGATTAAGATTTTTTAATAGAAGTAATTTACAAATCTGTTTAACTTTCTGGAGCCAGTTGAGCTATATATATATATATATATATATATATATATATATATATAAAGTTTTTTCCTGGAATACCCCTTTAAGGCTAAGTTTCCTCTTTTTTTTTCTTAATGTTTTTGGATATCTGCCACTGGAGTTTTTGAGCCAAAGTCCTTCCTTTATATGTCCTATTCCTTTTGAATACATTTCTGGCTTTGGCTCTAAAACTGCAGTGGCAATATTCCAAAAACTGCCAGAAAAAAAAACAAGTGGAAACTTAGCCTAAGTTGGCCATACACATATGATTGCTGCCATAGGAACATTCATTCAGCAGAACCCTGTTCTTCCCCCAATCCATACAGCGTACCTGTCATTTTCAGGAAAAGCTGCCCTATGTGTTCATGAGGAGCAGCACTATTTCTGGCCATTATATAACTTGCATATGGTATTTTTCAGCATATTTCTGCTCTGCAGGCTTCATCTCTAATTTGCAGTTCTCCCAGAGAAGGTGGATGAGCTCCCTCCTCCCCTCAATAGATTTATATTGCTTGTCTTGCAGACGCAGAACAAAGTGTATCTGATTTTCAGAGAAGAAGCTTTGAGCAGCAGGATGGGGGATTGATAACAGGAGAAATAAGCATTTTTTTAAAATAAGATACTGTATATAACAAAGTCTCTGCACAGTTTATTCCAATAACAGTGTCTATTAAAGTGTGTAGCAAAGGCCCAGCAATAGCTTCAGACCTAGTGGTACCAAGTGGTGCTTAAAGGGGTACTCTGGCCCTAAGACAACTTATCCCCTGTCCAAAGGATAGGGGATAAGATGCCTGATCGCGGTGGTCCTGCCGCTGGGGACCCCCACAATCTCTCATGCAGCACCCACTTGTCTCAGCTGCACAGAGCAATGATCGCTCCATGTCTGGAGACTCACAACCATGGGGCCGGAGTATCGTGATGTCGTGCCCCGCCCCCTTGTGACATCACGCCCCGCCGCCTCCATGCAAACCCATAGACTTGCATTGAGGGGGCAGGGCAGGATGTAACAAGGGGGCGGAGTTGTGAACTCACGATACTCCGGCCCCGTGGTTGTGAGGCTTCACACATGGAGTGATTATCGATTTGTGCAGCTGAGGCAGGTGGGTGCTGTATGAGAGATTGCGGGGGTCCCCAGCGGTGGGACCCCCGCGAACAGGCATCTTATCCCCTATCCTTTGGATAGGAGATAAGATGTCTTAGGGTCGGAGTTCCCACTATAACAGAGACACGCATGAGTCTATTCAGCACTGGCAGTCCTCACTGGTAAAGCAACACAGGCAGATGTAAATTAATGGTAATAATATGTAAAGAGAGTATCAGGCTGCTTAAAGGGAACAATAGGTTGCATTCAACTGCACAGCAAATAGAGATAACATAGACTTTCGGTTTATTGTCACTCAAATATTAGTTCCATGCATTGCTAATACAGCGCCAAAAATAATTTGTCATATGTCTGAAAATGTGTATGTTTGTTTATGTATCAGTACGAGACATACCAACATGGCTCACTATGGTTTGCTTCTTCTCTAGGTATATCCCAGTGAAGGATCTTTTTAACATATATCAGGACCTTTATAACAAGACGGTCATAACAGAGAATATAATCACTGAATGCACATACATACTTTTTCTTGAATTGTAAGTACAGAAATATTCTAGTCATAGAGACACATATATAAAACCATTAACCCCTATAACTAATATCTTTTTTAGATATGGAGAATATATGGCTGCTTCCAAGGTACATACATTTACCAAACTTTTTATTTAAACGTTATAAATACAACAAATCTAGAGAAATTGGTTAATAATTGTATTGTTTTGAATGGATTATCAGCTTTACTCCACATATGCTAGAAAATCGCCCTTCCTTGTGGAGAGATTCCATGAATATTTTCTTGGTGGTGTGGATGACATGGCTGCTTGGTCAACAAACATATTTCATGTAATGAGCTTCCTGTTAGACAACGGTACAAGGTAGGTTATTACCGTTTATGCTGGGTTATTTTTTGGGTTAATTCAGGTTGAATGGAAATGTTAAAAGGCTATTCCAGCTATAGGTGATAGATTGGTGGGGTTTCCATGCCACTTCTTTTCATAACTCCCATATTGTATGTAGCAGCAATGAACATGTTCAATCTCCATATAACTCCTCTGTACTAGTGTGACGAGAAGAGAGACTGGGGTCCACTAGTGTAAACATAGGGGGTCCCTGTTGTCATACACCATAAACCTAAGATAACAATTCACCCATAACACTGGAACATAGTATTAAAAACAGATATTCTAGGAGGTCAAAGTATAAAAAACGGACTAAGTTAGTATTTGTTCTCTACTTTTCATTTAGTGACTGCTCTTTGCCTGAAAATCCTATCTTCATACAGTGCAATGTACAGAAGAGAGACTTCAGTCTGTAAGTAAACGCATGACTTCATGGTCAACTATTTCATATAAAACACATTTTTAATAAACCTAAATTCATTTCGTGCAGTTTCTTGCACACTGCTCTGGTGGCTACACCTATTATGGAGAGAAGTGAGGACAATAGTACCACCAAAAGCTAACATTACACTGGTTTTCGGAGCTTATAAATATAAATAAAGGGGCCTCTGTTTGAATGATCATGCCAACATAGTTTAAAAGTAATTTTTCATTTTGTTGAAAAAAAATGATGCCAGTGTTAAAGGGGTACTCTGGCCCTGAGACATCTTATTCCCTATCCAAAGGATAGGGGATAAGATGTCTCACCGCGGGGGTCCCGCCGCTGGGGACCCCCGCAATCTTGTGTTCGACACCCACTTGTGTCACGATTCCGCTGGCTGGAGGTGGATCCTCTGTGTCAGAGAGGGATCGGCGTGGACCGTGTCGGTGGACCGGTTCTAAGTTGCTACTGGTTTTCACCAGAGCCCACCGCAAAGCGGGATGGTCTTGCAGCGGCGGTAGCAACCAGGTCGTATCCACCGGCAACGGCTCAACCTCTCTGACTGCTGAGATAGGCATGGTACAAGGGATAAGGCAAGAGCAAGGTCGGACGTAGCAGAAGGTCAGGGCAGGCAGCAAGGATCGTAGTCAGGGGCAACGGCAGGAGGTCTGGAACACAGGCTAGGAACACTCAAGGAAAGGCTTTCTCTGGCACAAGGGCAACAAGATCCGGCCAGGGAGTGCAGGGGAAGTGATGTATAAGTAGGGAGTGCACAGGTGGAAACTAATCAGGAAGATTGGGCCAGGCACCATCATTGGTGCACTGGCCCTTTAAATTGCAGAGACCCGGCGCGCGCGCGCCCTAAGGAGCGGGGCCGCGCGCACAGGGACAACACAGACGGGGAACGGGTCAGGTACGGGAGCCGAGATGCGCATCGCGAGCGGGCGCGTCCCGCATCGCGAATCGCATCCCGGCTGGGAGCAATATCGCAGCGCACCCGGTCAGCAGGTCTGACCGGAGCGCTGCGAATAAGAGAACGCTGCAAGCGCTTGGGGGAGGAGCGGGGACCCGGAGCACTCGGCGTAACAACTTGTTTGAGCTGCATGCTGCGGTGCCAGCTCACAAACAGCCGGGTGGCGACCACGGGGCCGGAGTATGATGACGTCATAACTCCGCCCCGTTTGACGTCACCCCCACCTCTGCTATGCAAGTCTATGGGAAGGGGCGAGTCGTGACGTCACCATACTCCGGCCCCGTGGTCGCCACCCAGCTGTTTGTCAGCTGGCACATTATTTAACCCTTTAAGGATCAAGCCAATTTTCATTTTTGCCCTTTGTTTCTTTCCTCCTCGCCCTTTAATAGCCATAATTTTTTTTTTTTTTATCTACACACCCATATAAGGGCTTGTTTTTAGCAGGACCAATTGTACTTTGTAATGTCTTCATTCATTTTTCCATAACATCTGCTCCAAATGGAAAACAAATTATTTATGAGGTGAAATTGAAAAAGGAAGCAATTTTGCAACTGTGGATGTTTTTTTCTTTCAATTGCCATTTTCTGACCCTTATAACTTTATTATTTCTCTGTATGAGGGCTGATTTTTGTGCCATAATCTGTTGTTTGTATCAGTACCATTTTGGTACTGATCGGAATTTTAAATTTTTCTCGATATGCTATGATAAAAAAAAAAATGCTAATTTGCTTCCCCCACCCCACAACATCCTTTTCTGACACATTAAAGGAGTACTCTGGTGGAAAACAATTTTTTTAATCAAATGGTGCCAGAAAGTTAAACAGATTTGTAAATGACTTCTATTTAAAAGTCTTAATCCTTCCAGTATTTATCAGCTGCTGTATGCTCCAAAGGAAGTTCTTTTCTTTTTGAATTTATTTTCTGTCTGACCACACTGCTCTCTGCTGACACCTCTGTCCATTTCAGGAACTGTCCAGAGCAGGAGAAAATCCCCATAGCAAACCTATCCTGCTCTGGACAGTTCCTGACATGGGCAGAGGTGTCAGCAGAGAGCACTGTGGTCAGACAGAAAAGAAAATCAAAAAGAAAAGAACTTCCTCTGTAGTATACAGCAGCTGATAAGTACTGGAAGGATTAAGATGTTTTAATAGAAGTGATTTGTAAATCTGTATAACTTTCTGGCACCAGTTGATTAGAATTTTTTTTCCCCACCGGAGTATCCCTTTAGGCACTAGAAGGTCTTGAGAGTCAGACTGGTAATCACATTACCAATTAAGATTAATGAAACACATAGATGCAGCTGTTCTGGAATAAAACAAATGGCATTGTAGGACTAGTGATAGAGAGTGTGCATGATATAGGCAAAAAACCCAGAGTGCTTCTTTAATTTACTTTGGTAAGAGTGTATTCATACGACAGTATATACTGTATGTTTGACGCAATCCTCCGGCTTCACTATAATGATTTTGATACCTATTGACTAATATGTTTTTACTCTTGTAGTAACACTTCATATTACTATTTTATAGTCCAGGAAAAATACGACTACAGAACAATGAATCCAGAGACTTTAATTTATCATCATCTGTGAAGTCAGTTGGGACTGATATAATCTCATCAGAATCTGGAGTCTATTACCAAATGAATCAATGGGCAGAGGTAAACGCTTTATTCAGCTCTATTCCCAGCCTATTAGATCTATCTTTTTTATGATACTATAAAATCAGATTTTATGATAATGATACGTGTGTATAAGGAGTTTAAAGATTTTGTTTACAATTATATTTATTTTTTGTGCATTGTCCTAATGCATCTATATGGAAAATAAGGCAAATTTGCAAATGGTCTTGATTTAAAAATTGTGAATCTATAGCTTATATGTAGGCTTATATGTCCTTGTGGTAACAGACTACAGTGGTCCCTCAGCATACGATGGTAATTGGTTCCAGGCAGACCATCGTTTGTTGAAACCATTGTATGTTGAGGGATTTGTACCATGGATATCATACTCACATGTCCCCAGAGCTCCGGTCCGTCAGTTCGCCGCTCTTCTGCTGTCGTTATCACTACGTCGCTGCTGCCCTGCTCCGCCGCTCTCTGTTGCCGTCATCACGTTGCTGGTCACGCAGCCCCTATTGGACGGCAGGACGGCGTGAGTGGCAAAGTGATGACGGCGACAGAGAGCAACGGCGCAGAGGAGCAGTGAAATGACGGGCCGGAGCGGCGGGGACATGTAAGTATCATTAAGCGGGGAATATGGGGCACATTAAACTGCTGAAGCAGTCAGCGCTGCCGGATAGCCATCGAATGTCACCTCCTTTTAACTATGGAGGGACTACACAGAGTTTGTCACAGTATAACATTTTTTAACTATTTAAGACTATTTGCAAAGCTGTTTTGTTTCTCCATTTTTGTGGCACAGTGGTCTTCATAAGTCTTAAATGAAAGAAGTTTGGAACAACCAGGACTCTTCTTAAAGCTAGCTGCCCCACCAACCTAAGTAATTGGAGGAGAAGGAACTGATAACCAAGGACACAATGGTCATTCTAGCTGAGCTCCAAAGGCCCTGTGTGCAGATGGGAGAAACTTAAAGTGTACCCGTCAGATCCAACAAAAAATATATATTTTTTAAATATATCACTCAGTACCTAATCCTGACCATGTACATCTAATTTTTTTTGTGTCTAGCACCTTTATTTATTTTTTGATTACACTTTTCATTTAGCTCACTAGTCTGAATTCCTCTCAAAGGGAGGGGGCGTGGCCTCACTGTGCAGGTCTCCGCCCCCTTCCTCAGTATGCTGTCTGCAAACATCTCCCCTAGCATTAGAAAAACAACAACTGCCAGCTTGTCCTCACTGACAGTAGTGGGACACAAGCTGACAGTGGGAGGATGTTTCCTCCAGCTGTGAACCCTGCATTCACAGCTGTCAGTCAAGGAAGTGTGTCCATGACATAGGTGATGACGCATGGACACAGCATATGGCAGAGTGTCCAGAAAGAAGCCTCTCCTCAGCGAAAGACTCAACTGGAGTTTGCAAAAAAGCATAGACTGGGAAAAAAATATTACCTTGTCTATTGAAACCTAGAGTAAAGTTTTTGACCTCCATTCTAAGTGTCATGTCTAAAAGAACTAGGGGTACTGCTCATCCCCTGCCAGTTTTTCAGTATATGGGGCAGGGAGATTGTTCGATTAAGCTTTGCCTTAACCCTGACCAAAGTACAGAGATATTCATAATGAAAACATGATCCAGAGTACTTTAGACCTCAGACTGGGCTGAAGGCACACCTTCCAACAAGACATTTCACAGAGCCAATACAACACAGGAGTAAAGTGGGGACAAATCTGTAAATGACCAGAGCCCTGACTCGAACCCAACTGAACATCTTTGGAAAGACCTGAAAATGGTTTTCACTGACAGTCCCCATCTACCTGACAGAGCTTGAGAGGACCTTCAGAAAAAAAAAGCAGAAAATGCTGAAAATCCAGGTGGGCAAACCTTTTGACATGATACCTAAGAAGACTAGAGGCTGTAATCGCTGTCAAAGGCAAATGCTTATCTCAGTACAATATTAAAGATTTCTAACATTCTGTTTTACTTTATTATTATGGGGTATTGAGTGCAGAGTGATGGAGAAAAGCTTTTTCTTAAATTTTAGTTCAAGTTTACAACATAACAAATAGAGATGAGTGAAGTTACAGTGATTCGATTTGTCACGAACTTCTTGGCCTGGCAGTTGATGACTTATCCTGCATAAATTAGTTCAGCTTTCACGTGCTCCGGTGGGCTGGAAAAGGTGGATACAGTCCTAGGAGACTCTCTCCTAGGACTGTATCCACCTTTTCCAGCCCACCGGAGCACCTGAAAGCTGAACTAATTTAGTGATGAATTGAATTACTGTAACTTCGCTCATCTCTAATAACAAAATGTGAAAAAAGTCAAAGGAACTGAAAATTTCCGAATGCGCTATATGCTAATGGTGCACATTGGCCCTCATTTACTTAGAAAATCGGGTTGTAAGTCTATCTTGCTTTCTTACCCGACTGCTTTTTTCCCCTGGTATTTATTATTATGTCGCATCCTGTTTGTCGCACGTGGGTTTTGGTTTCCAACTCCTCTGAGTTGTCGGGAAAAAATCCGCAACAATTCAACAAATTCGGGTTGGAAACCTTTATAAATACGTGGGAAAGCTCAGAAATGTCTGGTTACGCCCCTTTTTCGGGTTTGGGAGAATCCACATCGGGTCCCTTGGATGTCTGCGACATGTCGCTGACAAAGATGCACCAAAATACCCGACAAAACAAGTCTGGTTTAGAATAGTAAATGAAGGCCATTGTGTGCAATTTTTGATTGATTTTTGATTTTCTGATTATCTGTGTTGACCCTTGTTCTGGCAAGATAACAGCCCAGTTTTGCTGCTCAAGTCTCCTGCATTCCTCTCCCTAGCAGGGGGCATGTCTCTGAGCAAGCTGTAACAGCTTTCATCTCATGACTCTGTGTCTCTCAGTGCCTGCTGCTGGGATCGAGATGATGTGCTATGAGTACATAGATTACTTGGCCAGGAACTGAATATCAAATTATCCTGTAGAACTAGAACAGCAGTACTAGCCAGAAAGTACACAAGTAAGACATATTCTAAATCAGGGCCTAGAGTTCTATTTATTGATAAATAATAGTAAATGTGGGTGGCAGATTCTAAGATATATCACCCACATATATCATCAACAATGAAAATGTAATTTCTCACTGGTCTCAAAACATAAAAATCATCATATCTTAGTCTGTCCTGAGATGTATGATAGTGTTATATTATGTCTAGAAAACGCTGTATACTTGATATTAATGTGCATTATCATGTTGTCATTGCAGAGTTCAATGCAGCTGATGGCCAGTGTCTCCCAAGCTGTGAATGTGAGAAATATGTTTATGTATAAGTATTCAAACCATATCTACACACCATCAGCCACTTATTTTCTGAACTCCCCTTATTCCTGGTTGGGGTGGTAAGTGTAAATGTATAATTTTCTTTATATGATATAATATTGTTGGAAAATATGAATTACGCAGATAAAGATCGACTGTGCAGGTCTGATGAATGACTGGAAAAAATTAGTTCATTCTTAATGTGGCAAGACAGACCTTCATATTAAGGCACCACCAAAGCCTCTTTGTTCCACTCTAACCTAGACATAATGGTGTAGAAATTAATGGGAAACTGATTGTCCATTGAAGCCCCTTGTGTAAGGCATTCTTAAGCAGATGCAGTGTATCCAGAAAGGGGAATATGGAAAGCAATTTGCTCATAAAGAGGTGATTCCCTGGCCAGGACTGGGTCTACCTAAACCAAAAGCTACCTTTGTTTGGTCAGCAGAATTGCAAGGGCACAGTCTGAAGTAAAACACTCAGTAACAGGAACTAACAACTTGTCAAACATATAAAGATTTTATGATCTGCACACTCTCACCTATGCTTTGGGTCTCTGCAATATGACAGAGCACTGGACAATTGTAGCATTGATGTCCTTTCTGTCCACAAAAGTAACAAAGCCCCTGCATCAGACGATGACCTCCTCTTAAGGCAACGTCAGGACACCCAGACACAAGGGCTGTACATGCACAGCAGTGGGAGGACTATTGAAGGGTAGAGCCAGACAAGGGGACAAATGCATTCTCTCTCTCTCCCAGAAATAAAGATCCACTCTTGTGGCAAAGAAAATCAGGTAACTGAAAAAAGATATTGACCTGCCCATCCGTCATAGCTTGCAGCTAAACCTTTGTTATTCCACATAAGGGTATAGAATTTGATAGCATATTGACAAACTGTGGAAACCCTCTGGTTCAGGTCAATCAAGGCTAAAAGGAGATGTCCGGGCCTGTAAGAAGGCTACTTTCCACCACTACTGCGGATGCTCACTTCATTACTCCATGGGACGAACAGTGCATCACACCACGACTCTCCTATGTCCCTCTCCCTCCTACCATCCTTCTGTGTGCACTGGTTCTTACACATGTAGAGGTCCTGGGTTTGCCACTGATTTCCTTCCTTCTTCAATCTCCTGGCTCCATATCCTAAAGGGGCAATATGGCTCAACCCTTTGCCTGAGCGTTAAGCTGTTGTTTTTGGAGTCTATGCTGGGGGCAGCTTTCTGTGGATTTCCTATGGAAAAGTCCACACCTGCTTGCGGAGGATAAAGACAGAAGATTTATACAGTTCCTTTGACCCTGATCCTTGGCATTACTTTGCATAAAACCCAAATGACCCAATGGATTCATGGCTAATGCCATGCAGTTCACATGTCAAAGGTAACTATGTACTGTAGGTGCCTTGGCATGGCCAGAGCAAAACTGCAGAGGACACAGTCTGAAGTGTACAATATGTTGGTTGATAAACCCCGATCAAGCCTTAGAATTTCCACTGTACAATGGAGGCACAGGAAAATGAGGTGTAAGAGACAAAATGGAAGCCATTGGCTGGATGGCCACAGAATCAGCATTAATAACTGAGATTGTAGGCCATTCAGATGTCTGGAAATGTCCTGAGGAACCTGTTAAAAATCTCATGCTCACATTTTGCCCTTTTTAAATAAAAAGAAGGGTAATAAGCCAGACAGGATGGACTTACTTATTTTTCAACCTCACAAACTTTTTTTACTGTATGATAAACTTCACAAATCGACCTGTAGCAACGACTGAGTCCTGTGATTGTACCATACTTAAAACCACTGAGCTCATAATTCCAGTTTATACTATTACCAATGTCTGTCTATGGAGAAAGCATGGCTGTATGTTTGATGGGTGCTGCTGAAACACCTGGTCTCAAAAGATAGGAGAGGTATTCACATCATTTTGTTTTAAAGTATACCTTCTCTTCTAAAAATATGCTTCTGACTGAACACCCTACAGCCTGAATTTGACCCAAAACTAGAGACTGAAGGAAAGATTAACATAATATTTTACAGGTCAGTCACCAAAGGAGATCTCAACAATGATGGCTGGGACGATTTAGTTGTAGGAGCCCCAGGGTGCAGCACTATGGATCGTGTACAATTTGGCTGTGTGTATATCGTCTACAGTAATGATTCAGGAATTCCTTCTGATCACATGGACTTAGACAAAAATGCTGATGTGTTGCTGAGAGGCTTTGAGGTAATGTAGGATAACTGGCTTTTGGATATATAGTGAGGCTATGTTCACACGGCAGGGTCCTATTGATTCTGCAGCAGAAAACTTCCATTGATTTCAATGGGATTCTGCTGCGCTGTTCACATAGCAGAATTTCCATGCCAAATTCCAATTCCGGTGTCCACAGAAAGATTAGATATGTCTATACTTTCTGTGGATTCCACACAAAAATACATTGCTGTCTATGAGACGGTGCATTTCCAAGCAGCCCTAGTGCTGGCATGTTCTGGCGGTACTCCGGAGATTTTATGTGCAGACATTCGCTTGTGTGAATATAGCCTAATAAAGGATACATGAAACAGAATATAGCTATATTCTTGTGCCAATATCTCAAAAATTGTATACTATTGGTGGGTATATGATAGATAAGGTATATTTGGGTTTCAGGAAATCATCTTCAAAACCTAAAATAGTTTAGGCTATGTTCACGTGTTTTACTAGCGGTGCTATAACTGTGTTTTTTGGCAAATGATTAAAGTTGCGGTAAAAATGGTGCATTTACCACAATAGCATAAACACATATGTAAACGCATAAATTAGCAATTTTTACAGCGATTTAAGAAAAAAAACAGATTTGTAAATTACTTCTATTTAAAAATCTTAATCCTTCCAGTACTTATCAGCTGATGTATACTTTTCTTTTTGAATTTCTTTTCTATCTGACCACAGTGCTCTCTGCTGACACTTCTGTCCATGTCAGGAACTGTCCAGAGCAGGAGCAAATCCCCATAGCAAACCTCTCCCGTCTCTGGACAGTTCCTATAATGGGCAGAGGTGTCAGCAGCGAGCACTGTACAGAAAGGAAATTCAAAAAGAAAGGAACTTCCTTTGGAGCATCCAACAGCTCATAAGTACTGGAAGGATTAAGATTTTTAAATAAAAGTTATTTACAAATCTATTTAACTTTCTGGCACCAGTCGATTAACAAAAAAAACAAAACAAAAAGGTTTTTCAGGGGCGTACCACTTTAAACATGATAAAACCTTGACAGTACAGCAAATAAAATGCAGTGTGTGTGACAACAGCCTTATAGTGGCAATAGGGAAAGAAAAACTGACAATCACTGTACTTTTTAAAGGGGTTATCCACCATAAGGAGATTTTAGTACATACCTGGCAGACAGTAATGGACATGCTTAGGAAGGATCTGCGCTTGTCTTGGGGCTAAATGGCTATGTCATGAGATTACCATAATACTGTGGCTAGCTTTTTGTGAACTTGTATTTCCTGTTTGACTTTTCTTTTTTTGACTACAAATCCCACAATTCCATTTTCCTCCTTACCACACATCAGCCACCCCACTCATTGAAACATAAATGAGCTGCATCCATCAAAAGACCTGTGGTTTTCAGGGTGCCTACAGCTGTTGCATTAGTTGCAGATTGATCCCTCCACCCATTGAAGCAGACAGGCTCCCTGTCTTCAGCTGACTAGTGAGTCAGGTCTCGGCAGCATTGCAACCTGGGTAAAATCTGAGACAACAGTAATTTTGTAAGCTGTTAAAAATAAATATTGGGGTGAAAATCACTGAAGAATTGTGAGAAAACCATCACACACAGGTACATGCACTATATTATGAACTACATTAACTTTACAGCCCCTGTAGCATAGTCAAATAAAAAAAATTCCTGGAATACCCCTTTAATGATTCACATATATTGCCTAATAAGTATACTGCACCTTACTGGCACTTAAAGTGTACATTTTTTTTTTTTTTTTAAACACGTCAAAAGTTTTAAAGGAGTATTGTGGTATGTAAAAAATGTCCCCTATCCTTTCATATCTCGGAGTACTCCTTTAATTAATCGGATTATCACTGCACAAGGAGTTGGGAGAAACAAGCTTAAGTGATCTATTTCCAGTGATCTATTTGCTGCTTTATTGTTGTCCCTGAAAACTTATAATGGGAGATTGCTTCAAGGCGGGGAATGAGACACTTAAAGCGTACCTGTCATTAACAAAAACTTTTTATACAATGTAGATACTATTATATGTATATTTGTAAAATAGATTGGTTTAAAAATGTGTATATTTTGGGTGAAAAAATGCTGTTTCTGCTGCTATTGCCTGTGTGTCTCTGTGAGGAGACCAAATGCAGGAAGTGTGGGTGGACAAGCTCCTGGCTTGTCAATCATACTGCTATGTGAGCTGGGAGTGAGTCATAGAGCCTCACTGAAAACAGCCCTTCTTGTCCTAAGTGTACAAAGTGTACAAAGCCCTTCTTGTCCTAGGTGCACGGAGCCCCGCTTGTCCTCGGTGCACGGAGCCCCGCTTGTCCTCGGTGCACGGAGCCCTTCTTCTCCTCGGTGCACAGAGCCCTTCTTCTCCTCGGTGCACAGAGCCCTTCTTCTTCTCGGTGCACAGAGCCCTTCTTCTCCTCGGTGCACAGAGCCCTGCTTCTCCTCGGTGCACAGAGCCCTGCTTCTCCTCGGTGCACAGAGCCCTGCTTGTCCTCAGTGTTACTTATGTTTCCACAGAAAATGTAAATACCATGGAAAAATACAGGTCGAGAAATTCAAAACCCACAAAGAAAACTATACTCCCCTCTTAGTAAATCAGGGCCATTGTGTTATTTTCTACATTATATAACATTTTTTGCTAATGCCAGGTACTTTAAGGGTAGGGTCACACGTAACAGATCCGCAGCATATTTTACGCTGCAGATCCGCCGGTGACCCTACCTATTTTGTGCCTCCAGCTGTTGCCACCCCCCGTTCCCCCGCCTCGCCCCTGGCCTGCAATCCGCCATTATGAGCAGCCACTCTGGCATCACGGAGCAGCTGCGATGTCTGAGTGCACTGCACATGGGCAGTGTACTTGGACATTGCGGCTGCTCCGCAATGTCTGAGTGGACTCGCCGACTCTCAGGCCCCCTGTGTGGCTGCTCGTAGTGGCAGACTGCCACTGCGAGATGGCCAGGGGCGAGGCGGGGGATTGGGGGGTGGCAACAGCTGGAGGCACAAAGTGAGTCGGGTCACCGGCAGGTCTGCAGCATAAAATATGCGCGGATCCGTTATGTGTGACCCTACCCTAAGAGTACTCTTCTCCCTTTGCATTCTCCTCGGCTCTCAGCAGTGAGAACCCAACTGATCAAAACTTTTCACATTTCCCTGTGACATATCATGTGTTTTTTTTTTTTTTTTAAATGACATGTTCAACTAAGTTTATTATTGATTATTACTATATGTGTAGCTAAAAGTATCTAAACAGAGTAAATAGAGCATACTGTATGTAGAAAATAAGTCAAATTTATTTGCTATTGTCAGTAATATGCATGTGCTTTTACTCTACAGTCTGCTGGCAGATTTGGCTCTTCTGTGGCTGTTTTGGACTTCAATTTGGATGGACAACTAGATCTGGCTGTGGGAGCTCCATCTATTGGGTCTAGCCAACTTACATACACAGTAAGAAAATTACAGTTATATAGGACATACATTTTTTATTGGGCTTCTGAAAAATGAAAGAATCAATCTGGTGTGATGCTATGGGCAACTGGTCAACTTTTCCTCTGCGACTCCCTGACAACTTTACCATTAGCAATTCAAGTGAGAGCGGATCCCATGGTTTATGGCTTTATGGCTGGGGGAGTGAGGACAGATTCACCTTCTATGCAAATAACGTGTTGATGTTTTTTTTGGAGATCTGGCTATTGCCCTGTTTAAGGATAAAGTGTACCTCTGTGCAGTGAGGACAAGCAGGGCTCTGTGCAGTGAGGACAAGCAGGGCTCTGTGCAGTGAGGACAAGCAGGGCTCTGTGCAGTGAGGACAAGCAGGGCTCTGTGCAATGAGGACAAGCAGGGCTTTGTACACTGAGGACAAGCAGGGCTCTGTACACTGAGGACAAGCAGGGCTCTGTACACTGAGGACAAGCAGGGCTCTGTACACTGAGGACAAGCAGGGCTCTGTACACTGAGGTCAAGCAGGGCTCTGTACACTGAGGACAAGCAGGGCTCTGTACACTGAGGACAAGCAGGGCTCTGTGCAGTGAGGACAAGCAGGGCTCTGTGCAGTGAGGACAAGCAGGGCTCTGTGCAGTGAGGACAAGCAGGGCTCTGTGCAATGAGGACAAGCAGGGCTTTGTACACTGAGGACAAGCAGGGCTCTGTACATTGAGGACAAGCAGTACTTTATACACTGAGGACAAGCAGGGCTCTGAGCAGTGAGGCTCCGTGACACACTCCATGCTCACCCAGCAGTCCGATTGACAAGCCAGGAACCTGCACAGAGTCCTGCTTGTCCTGCCCTCACTTCCTGTATTCGGACTCCTCATAGAGACACACAGGCGATAGCTGCAGGTACAGCATTTCACCCAAAAATATACAAATTTTTTAACCAATGTATATTACAAATATACATATAATGGTGGTATCTACATTATATAAAAAAAGTTTTTGTTGATGACAGGTACACTTTAAGCTTAATTGTATTAGTTTAATATGATGCTTTGTAAAATCTCGGGTGAATCAACTTTAAAAAAAATAAAACTCTTTATTACAAAACCTATCATTCAGGATAAATCAATGTTTCAATGCCTCAATGGAGTTAGTTTCAAGCCATTTACCAGTGCTAGTGATATAGGGGGAGATTTATCAAAGCCTGTCAAGAGGAAACGTTGCTGAGTTGCCCATAGCAACCAATCAGATCGCTTCTTTCAGAGGCCTTTTTAGAAATGAAAGAAGTGATCTGATTGGTTGCTATGGGCAACTCAGCAACTCTTCCTCTAGACAGGTTTTGATAAATCTCCCCAATAGTGACCACTAGCACTGAGAATTATTGGCTTTAACATGACTCCAGGGAATTGAATGTTGCTGTTTCCTATGTGATGGGGAAATAATGATATCACAGTTTTTACTACCTATGAAGTGCTGCTTCTTCAAGTTGGATTCATTACATTCCTCTCCTGGATCTTCAGGTATATTAAAATTCAGTTTGCAATTAAACCACCCATCTAGTCTAATTTTGGTGTTATTCTTTTGTAATATGTTTTATTACATTATACTGAATTTAATTACTTGAATGTTACTTGGTCTTAGGGTTCTGTATATGTGTATTATGGGTCAAAGGAAAAAGGCTTTCCATCTCAGCCAAATATCACCATAAAATGCAGAGTAAGTCATTCTTAAAAGCATAGCTATTACAACAATAGATTAAAATCATTTTATGAACAATATTGTATATCTGCAGTTTCATCTAGATATCAGTAAATAAACCATGTATTATATGCATTGCAGGCTACATATTGTAACTTTGGATGGACGCTACACTCTGCTGATATGAATAGCGACAAGAAGCTTGACCTAGTAGTCGGTTCACCTTACGCATCTGGTGGAGGAAAGCAGAGAGGTTTGGTGGCTGCATTTTATGCAAGTCATACAAGATCCACAAAAGGTGTTAATGATACATATTTCCATATAACATCAAGGATTCATATGGTGCTTGGCAAAAGCTTAGGTTATATTAGTATACCGATACTGTATGCAAGGATGTGGAAATCCTATCGCCCGACACCCGGGACATGTAGTACCGGGCGCCGGGCAGGTGAATTTTTCATACATTTAGCCCTGTATCGACTTCCCTCCTTTTTTTTTTATATAGTGTGAGGTGCAGGAGCGGATGCAGACTTGCATGGGAGGCAAGTCTGCACCTCACACCGGCGCTCAGGGTGTATGGAGCGGGCTCCTGACTCGAGCCCGCTCCATACTCGGCGGCCCCCGGCTGATTTCAATAGCCGGGGGCCGCCGCTAATAGCCCGGCATGTGGCGATCGCCGTGGCCAGTTATTAACCCTATAGAGGGATCTTTAATGGGATCTTTTAACCATCCCTGGTGGTCTAGTGGGGTGGATTCCCCCCCCCCCCCACAGCGTGACTGGGGGGGGATCCACTGTGGAGGTAGCCCGAGGGCTTACCTCTGCATTCATGGCTGCCCCCCCCATAGATCTGCATTTGATTGAGGCTTCCCGGAGCAGGCTCAACCAATGAACACAGATCAATGGCATTCAATAGAACTGCATTGATCTGTATGAGGAATCTAAATGATTCCTCCTAAAAAGTGTATTAAAAAAAATTAAGTTTAAAAGTTTAAAAACACCTATTAACCCCTTCCATATAAAAATATGTAAACGTAATAAAAAATTAAAAAATTTGGTATTGGTGCGTGCGTAATTGTCCGAACTATTAAAAAATTACCTTTTATGTCCCGTACGGTAAATGGCGTTAATGTAAAAAAAATACCAAATCACAGAATTGCGTTTTTTTATGTTTATAACATCATATCCCAGATTGAAGTAAAAAAGTGTTTGAAAAGTCTGATCAATACCAAAATGGTACTGATACAAACAGCATATTATGGCCCAAAAAATTAGCCCTTATACAGCCCAGTATACGGAAAAATTTTAATTTAAATTAATTATTAAAACATGATGGAAACTAAACAAATTTGGTATTGTGTGATCAGGCCAACCTAAAGTATCAAAATAATATGTAAGTTTGACCACAAGGTGAATAGCGAGAAAAGAAAACCCCCAAATTTGCATTTTTTTTCAATTTCACCGCACAAATTATTATTTTTTTGTTTCAGAACATAAGTTATGGAAAAATAAAAGGTGTCATTACAAAGTATAATTGGCCCCGCAAAAAACAAGCCTCATATGGATCTGTAGATGGAAAAGTAAGAGTTATGGCTATTATAGGACGAGGAGGAGAAAACGAAAGTGCAGAAACTAAGAAAGACCTTATTTACAGACTATTTTGGTTGAAGTTATTTTATCTACCAGGACAAGTGGATTTTCTTGAGGGACAAGTAGATTGTGTTCCGCTTTAGTCTCTTGGACAAGTATTTATTTATTTATTTTATTTCCACACCCCTGTGTATGGTAATGTAAAGACTGGTCCGTTTTTTTTTTTTCAAGGCAGTTTATTTGTGGAAGAGGCTGACTGGAGTATTTCTGGGGAGCAGGACTATGCTTGGTTTGGTTATTCTATTCATAGTCTTCAACACATAAATAAAACATTGCTAGTGATTGGGAGTCCCACCTGGAAGCAATGCGAAAGGTACTTTTGTCAGTTCTAAACAAGCTCTGTAAATGGTTACTGATCATTCTATATTGTTCTACGAGTTATAGGTAATAAAAAAAATATACATATGCATAAATACACAGGAAAATTATACCTCTAAATGAACTTACTTAGAATCTTACATGTAGGGGGCATGTTGGGGGCTGTCGAGTCTATATATTAGGAAAGAGTACCTGGTCTATAAAGCTAACCAAAAAATGCATAGTATTTGGTACAGAGTCCAAGACTGAAGGATAGAAATGATAGGTTATATTTAGTTAGTAAATAAGGTATTTTAGTATCTATTAAACTATGTAAGTACATTTTACTGCCTTTATTTTTGGATTTGCATAAGTCTTAAAGGAGATGTCTGGTGCTCACTTTTCTTATTTTATCCGTTCCGGGCTGAAAAATAAAAGAAAACAAATTTTCTCTTACCTGCCTAGGCTCCCCCGGTGCTTCAGTACAGGTGTTCGGTCCCCAGGCTGTATTCTTCTTACTTCCTGTTAGCCCGGCACGTCACACGGAGCTTCAACCTATCACCGGCCGCAGCGATGTCCAGCCTCGGCCAGTGATAGGCTGAAGCTCCGTGTGACATGCTGGGCTAACAGGAAGTAAGAAGAATACAGGCCGGGGACCGAACGCCTGTACCGGAGCACCGGGGGAGCGTAGGCAGGCAAGAGAAAGCTTATTTTCTTTTTTTTTTCAGCCCGGAACAGATAAAATAAGAAAAGTGAGCACCGGACATCTCCTTTAATACATAGAAAAGTTTTTTGTTTTTTTCCCTCTACAGAAGTTACTGTGAAAGTCCACAAAGTCTTGGGAAAACATATGGATTCTACCCACCAAGTAATCAAACATCATTCATACTGCATGGAACTGAAGTAAGTTTTCTTCTCCTATATTAGGCTATGTTCACAAATGTTTTCAAATCAACTGGTGACAGAAAGTTATACAGATTTGTAATTACTCCTATTTAAAAATCATATTCCTTAAATCATTCTAAAAGCATGTCAGGGCCTATCTGCTGGTAAGTCTAAGTGTGCCCCAAGTGCAGCCTCCATGCTTATGAATGCAAATCCTCCTACAGTATGTTCCAATAAGATGCTGTGTACATTCTTAAAAAAGGAGTATATATTCTGGTGCTTGGAACTAAAACAAAGCCTGTGATACTACTGACTGATAGAAGGGAATCCCGATCAACATCAATAATTGTACAAACAATACAGCATAGCAATCAATAGCACAATAGGGGGACAATATACAGTGTACCAGCGAGATGTAACAAGACCCTAGTGTATATGCATTGGTATAGCCAAAATGGATGTATGCTCACCACATTCTCTGCTGCTGTATGGCTGAGTCGCATGACTTTATTGTTCTGCCATTAATTTTTACATTCCCCCACACCCCCCTTCCACAATCAGCAGAGATCTATATGCTTCATGATAGGAATGTTAGACTTTGTAGTGTATATTATCAGCCCAAAAATTAAAATGTGTGTAAACTTTCAATCAGTGCAGTGTGTGTGATTTAAAAAGTACCTGTCACCAAATAAACTGTTCTCAACTTCCTCAGGCTGGTCCCCTAACTACTCCTAACACCCCTCCAGCCCTTAAAAACAATTTCAGAACTTTTAAAAGCTGTGTATCATACCTTTCTTCTTGCTCGCATAGTGCAATTGCCCAGCAGGAGAAAGTGGGCGTTTCCCAGAAGGCATGACATCACTGAAGCCTGCTGGGGGACCACTTCCGCCCTCACATTGTTGCAGCATTGTGATGAATAGAAGACCTCAAGCTTTGTGCATGTTTCAGTCTGTGCACAATTCAGTGAGGCTCTCCTTCAGCTGTCTGTGTGGCTTTCTGTGACAATCTATGGAGCTTTCACTTTCTGTGCAGCTGACAATCAAGCTCAGTGCAGAGAAGCACATCCTGAGTTGTAACTCCTGCCAGGCCGGGAGGAGACCGAACTCACTGTATTAATTGTGGCAGGGAACAGGATAGAGCCACCTAGTGGCCATTTTTTATATTACATTTTAAACATATTTATGTTGATAATTTTAAAAGCAAGTGAATAGAAAAGTGTCTGCTAATTACACAAGGAACACTATATTAAAAGTTTTATTTGGTGACTGGTACTCTTTAAGTCATTATAAAGATTACTAAAGCATACTCCCAACTCTCCTGTATTTTATAAAACTAAGTGACTGGGCCCACTAGTCTCTATGGGGGACATTTATCAAAGCATTTAGTAGCTTTTTTTTGCTTAAAATTTTCACAAAAAAGTCGCAAGTGCGACTACTTTTTTTTTTCTGCGACTTTTTGATTCTGCAGCGCCCTAAGCAAAAAAATAAAAATCTTGCTTACCAAAGCAAAAAGTGAATTTTGACTTGCAGTGGTCAGAGATTTATCAAGTGCGAAAGTCGCAAAAAAGTCACATTGCATGAAAAAACCTACTAAATTTACTCCAGCTCAGACATGGAGCAGAAAAAGCCACTACCAAAGGAAAAAAAAAAAAATTGCTTTCATGAAAGAAATTTATCAACAGGCTGAAAACAGTTGATAAATAAGTCACACATAAGCAAAAAAATTTTTAAGAAAACAATAACTAAAAAAAGGAATACATAAGCAAACATTGATAAATTTCCCCCCTATAAGACTGGAATACAAGCTGAAGCTGCATTTCAGTGTGGCTATGCATACCACTATATAAAAATACTGTCCTCCCCTATAAGCATTTAATTTAGTTCTTTTAGAGGAAATTTTGATACATGGCAGAACCTCACTAATAACCGAGTAGCTACAATATATTGTACGGCCGAAAAAGCAGCCGACCGAAGGCTGCGGTTCACTCCGGTCGGCTCATAGACATACATTAACTACGGTTCCCGAATACGGCTGAGTGCGGGCGCCGCGATTAAGCCCCGCCCACCCCTCCTCCCAACCATATACGGGAACCGTAGTTCAAATCGTAGTGTGAACCCAGCCTTACCTTTATATGTATTCTTTTTATATATTTAGAAATATGATATTGCTGCTCTAGTAAAGCCTGAGTTAAGTTGTGAAATAGAAAGTGTGTATGAGTCCTTATATATAATAAGGTAGAATATAAGCCTATTATAATTCTTATCAGATATATTTATGAATAGGTATAAATAAAATGCTTGCTTAAAATGTTATGTATCTGGAGATGGCTGCAGGGCTGTTGCAGCCTCTCCTATTATACAACAATCATATACCGTATTTTTCGCCCTATAGGACGCACTGGCATATAAGACGCACCCAATTTTAAAGGTGCAAAATCTAGAAAAAAAAGATTCTGAACCCAACAGTGATCTTCAACCTGCGGACCTCCAGATGTTGCAAAACTACAACTCCCAGCATGCCCGGATAGCCGTTGGCTGTCTGGGCATGCTGGGAGTTGTAGTTTTGCAACATCTGGAGGTCTGCAGGTTGAAGACCACTGGTATAGGAGGTAATACTCACGTGTCCCCGCCGCTCCGGACCCGTCACCGCTGCCCTGGATGTCGCTCCATTGATGTCGCCACCTCCCCGTGGTGTCCCCGACGCTCCAGACGTCTTCTTCCCTGGTATCCTCGCTCTCCGTCGCCGCCATGATGTCGCTATGCACGCTGTTCCTATTGGATGACGGGACGGCGCACGTGACGACGTGATGACGTCGAAGGAGAGCGCCGGCCATGCAGGGGATCCCGGCACGGAGCAGACACCGAGGAGGCAGGTAAGGTCCCTCCCGGTGTCCTGTAAGCTGTTTCACCGCGGCGGTCCCGAACAGCCCGACTGAGCAGCCGGGTTAGTGTCACTTTCCCTTCAAACGCGGCGGTCAGCTTTGATCGCCGCGTCAGAAGGGTTAATACAGGGCATCACCGCGATCGGTGATGTCCTGTATTAGCCGTGGGTCCGGGCCGTTGATGGCCGCAGGGACCGCCGCGATAGGGGTGTATTCGCCATATAAGACGCACCAACTTTTTCCCCCCAGTTTTGGGGAAGAAAAAGTGCGTCTTATACAGCGAAAAATACGGTAGGCTTTGATAAAATAAAGATATTATACTAGGAATTTTAGACAGTATATAAAAGGTATATATAAAATGTAGAGATTTATGTATGTATATACTGTATACTATACCAATATACAAGTAACACAGGGCAAAATATGCTAAATGATTATAAGCGCTTATACTTGAAATGTCTATAGCTGCAGAGAGGTAAATGTTTGTTGTAATTGGAGAGTCTTTAGTGCCATTTTTCTTCAGGCAAAACACAAAGCAGTCCTGTAAGGAGAAAGCAGTTTATGTGATGTTGGGCACTGTGTGCCGTCCGAGTCTTTTGTTAGTGGTATATGTCTCTATGGCGCTGCAAGGAGAAATGGTGTGGTGCTATGCACCTCTCACTGGCATCGGGTGATGGTCCCTCAGCACTCTCACAACTTACCCTCTGTGGCTTCATCCGACCGCTATCTTCCGTTGCTGGATGCGTGGCTGTCGGCGAGCCTGGGCAGAGAGAGGTCGGTGAATGATGTCCAGATAGTTGGCTGTAGATCGCTGTAGTCAGCTGGTATGCTCGGCAGTGTCCTCGTGCTCTATGCGCGCCAAATTCCTGCAGCTGTATGACAGTGCGGCCACTGTGTATTGGTGCTGGATTACAAACTATGGTCTAGACGCGTTTCGAGGTGTTCTTGCCTCTTTTTCAATTAGCTACAACAAGTAGCTCTGGCTGGAGCCACAGAGGGTAAGTTATGAGAGCGCCGAGGGACCATGACCCGATGCCGGTGAGAGGTGCATAGCACCACACCATTTCTCTTTGCAGCGTCATATACCACTTATACCACAGAGACATATACCACAACAAAGGACACGGACATTTACCTTTCTGCAGCTATAGAGAATTTAAGTATAAGCTCTTATAAACGTTTAGCATCTTTTTCCCTGTGTTACTTGTATATTGGTACTATATATAAATATAAATATATATATATATATATATATATATATATATTTATGCACAGTATGTATATATATATATGCGGGCATGCTGGGAGTTGTAGTTTTGCAACATCTGGAGGTCCGCAGGTTGAAGACCACTGGTATTTGAGGTTATACGCACGGGTCCCCGCCGCTCCGGACCGTCACCACTGCCCTGGATGTCGCCTTCCATCGCTGTCGCTGCGTCCCCGGGGTGTCCCATATGCTCCGGCAAGGCCTCTGCTTCCCCAACATCCTCGCTTTCACGTCGCCGCCATCACGTCGCTAAGCACGCCGCTTCTATTGGATGACGGGACGGCGTGCGCAGCGACGTGATGATGACGATGGAGAGCACCGACGATGCAGGGGATCCCGAAGAGGGCGCGCTGGAGCCCCAGGGACAGGTAAGTGATCGTCAGCGGACCACACGGGGCACCGTAAATGGCTCTCCGGTGGCAGCTGAAGCAGTCTGCGCTGCCGGATAGCCGTGGGTGGCAACTGTCATATCTCAGCAACATATTACAGTCTGTTTATTAGTGAATAAATCAGTCGTGAATCTCCCATCCTGTACAGATACATAACATCTAGGAAGCTGATGGATTCTGTGGAATGAGTGAGGGTAAAGAAAATATCAGGGTCAATACTGTCCAAATGTTTCTGAAAATTAAGTAACTCTATCACATCCCCCGCCCAGATAAGGAAAATATCATCTATGTACCGCCACCCCCCAGGACTTTCCTGAAGTGGTGCGATACATAGATGAAATTCTCCTCAAGGTGTGCCATTAAAATATTTGCATAAGTAGGCGCAACATTTCTTCCCATAGCAGTACCCCTTTTTTGCATAGAAAAACTCATCATTAAATACAAAATAATTATTTTCCAGTACCACTCTGAGTAAAGAAGCAATAAATTCTACCTTGGCAGGGGAAAAATGTGCATCAATTAAACACTTTGTCACAGCCCCCACACCTCCATTGTGTTGTATGGAGCTGTAGAGGCTGACCATATCAAAAGAAGCAATCAACACCTCCTGAGGAACCACAACTTGTGAAACTTTGTCTAAAAAATCTGAGGTATCTCGGATATGTATCCCGGATATACAGTGGTCCCTCAACATACGATGGTAATCCATTCCAAATGAACCATCGTTTGTTGAATCCATCGTATGTTGAGGGATCCGTGCAATGTAAAGTAGAGGAAGTAATACTCACCTGTCCCCGCCGCTCCGGACCCGTCACCGCTGCTCTGGATGTCGCTCTCCATCGCTGTCTCCGCGTCCCCGGGGTGTTCCCGATGCTCCGGACGTCTCTGCTTCCCCGGGATCCTCGCTGTCCATCGCCACCATCACATCACTACGCACGCTGCTCCTATTGGATGATGGGATGGCATGCGCAAAGACGTGATGACGACGAATGAGAGCACCGGCGATGCAGGAGAACCCGAAGAGGACCTCCGGAGCCCCGAGGACAGGTGAGTGATCATCACTGCAGCACACGGGGCACCGTAAACGGCTATCCGACAGCAGCTGGAGCAGTCTGCCCTGCTGCATAGCCGTTTATGCGATGGCCCCGACATACAAAAGCATTGTATGTTGATGCTGCCTTCAACATGCAGTGGGCTCTGAGAGGCCATCGTATGTTGAAATGATCGTATGTCGGGACCATCGTAGGTCGGGGGGTCACTGTATATAGTGACACTGAGGCAGGTTTTAGGGCAATGAAAGGGTGTTTTTCCAAGACATTTGTCCTAGGTGAGCTAGCAGAGATGCTCATCAGGTGCCTAATTGATGAGGCCAGTAGAAGTGTGGGAAGTCTGAATATAAGGAAAGAAAACAGAATAGTCTCTCCCCAGAAGACAGCAATGTAGCTGTAAAGGGGGAGGCAGGGGTCCTTGTGAGGAGCACACAACCAGGCGCTGTGAGTGACCCAACAGTGAAGTGCACAGGCAAGGAGTCTTAGCACACACAGCAAGAGGCTGAAAACACTGTGTGTGAACAGTGAGTAAAGGTTGCAGGAAACTTTTGTTTTAAGCTGGTGGAGACTAGCTTACTAGTGGATAGAGATGGAAGTGTCTAATGTGTGGTCAGTGGCTAGACGGCCTAGGATTTTGTTTATTCCTGTATTATGTTTTTATTTATCCTGCAACCTGTCTAATAAAGCTGTCGGGGAGCTAGACTTGCATAATGAGCTGTTGTTTGCCTGCAGACATCTCCAGATACATAGCATTTTAAGCAAGTATATTTTACATATTTTATTTAGACCCTTTGGACCTATATTAATAAATATATCTGATAAGAATGATAATAGACTTATATTCTACCTTATTATATATAAGGACTGTCATACACACACTTTTTATTTCGCAACTTAACTCAGGCCTTACTAGAGGACAGCAATATCCAATATGTAAAGTATTTTCTCAAGTAGTATATAGGGTACACAACTTCCCTTTTTGCCAGTCCTCGTTCGGCCCCACTCTAGTGTTGAGCATCCTATCGCTCTTGTTTTTATATATTTACATTAACATTTGGCTAATGTCTTGTAGGACCAGAGTAAGATGGGCGCAGCATTTGCAAGTGGGACTGTGGCTGTGAATGGAGAAAACAAAACAGTGCTGATGATAGGTACACCCACACAAAGTATGTATAGCATTTTATGTACTTTTCAACATTTTTATGTATGTTTTCAGCAGATATGATTACAGTAGTGATATGTTAACTGACACAAAAAAATTAAGAAGAAAATAGAAATTGTAATTGGTTCTGAAGCCCCCAAATAATAAAGCCCTAAATTAAAAAAAATGAAGAATAAAGAAAGATAAGCAAATGACTAACAGAGATAAAGCTGGTCCTGACATACAAAAGGAAGTAAGAGCTGATAGAAGTTCTATGTAGATGACAGGAGTTTCTTCAGGGTCATGTACAGTACAGACAGTTTACCAAAAATAAAATAAAATGGGAGTAGCCCTAGTGTAAATAGGAGCAGCTTCCTATAGCACAGTTGAAAGCAGTACAAAACATAGAGTACTGCACTATACTGTAGAGAGGTGCTACTAGCCAGCCAATAACTACATGTATTGAAGGAATGTAATTTACTTTACTTTAGTAAAGTAATTTAACAGTGGAAGACCCATACTATTTGGATGGGTCTTCCAGTTATTCACACTGATCTGGACTTTTATATGTTAAGTACAATGTTACATTAAAGTGGTCCAGAAAAGATCATTTTGCATATTGAAAATTGTGTAACCTGACGCCTTTGAAATCTTAAAGGGGTACTCCGGTGGAAAACTTTTTTTTTTTTTTTTTTTTTTAAATCAACTGGTGCCAGAAAGTTAAACAGATTTGTAAATTACTTCTATTGAAATCTCTTAAAGGAGTATTCCAGCGCAAAATAATTTATCCCCTATCCAAAGGATAGGGGATAAGTTATAGATTGCGGGGGGTCCGAGCGCTGGGGCCCCCCGGGATCTCCTGGACGGGGCCGCGGCAGTTTGCAGGAAGTGAACCTTTGTCCCCAGCAGACACACCCGCTCCATGTATCTCTATGGGGTACATGGACAGGGCGTGTCGGCCGCCGCGTCTTGCGGGGACGGAACGCCCCCTTTCCAGCATACTGCTGTGGCCCCGTCCAGGAGATCCCGCGGGGCCTCAGAGCTCAGACCCCCCGCGATCTATAACTTATCCCCTATCCTTCGGATAGGGGATAAGTTATATTGCAATACAGATCTCCTTTAATCCTTCTAGTACTTATTAGCTGCTGAATACTACAGAGGAAATTCTTTTCTTTTTGGAACACAGAGCTCTCTGCTTACATCATGACCACAGTGCTCTCTGCTGACATCTCTGTCCATTTTATGAACTTTCCATAGTAGAAGAAAATCCCCATAACAAACATATGCTGCTCTGGACAGTTCCTAAAATGGACAGAGATGTCAGCAGAGAGCACTGTGGTCATGATGTCAGCAGAGAGCTCTGTGTTCCAAAAAAAAAATAATTTCCTCTGTAGTATTCATCAGCTAATAAGTACTGGAAGGATTAAGATTATTTAATAGAAGTCATTTACTAATCTGTTTAACTTTTTGGCACCAGTTGATTAAAAAGAAAAGTTTTCCACTGGAGTACCCCTTTAAGGGACTACTGAACATTTTTTTTGCAGTGGCTCATTGTATTGGATAGTGTAGCCTATACATTCCCTGAAAAGGTATATTTCTATAACATATACATATGTTTATTTTTGTTTACATTATCTTATTGGAAAAATATCATAAGGGGAATGATTAAAACTTTTATTAGGGAAGGGGCTCATTCACATGTAATTTTTTTTAAAATTTTGTTCACTATTTTTTAGTCCCCATAGTGAACTATTACATGCAATCTTTTGACTGCAAACATTGAACAATACTGTGCCATAGCATAGCATTGATCATTGTAATTGGCTTTTCATTATTATAGGCTGATGAGGCTGCCTACAGTACATGTGATTTTGCTGTGGTGGTCACAATCAGCTCCCTGAGCTGGCTGGGAATGCTTTTTTTTAACCCATTTTGGATGTCAAAATTAAAGAGTACCTGTCACCAAACTAAACTTTTAATATATTGTTCCTTATGTAATTTTAAGACACCTTGCTATTTTACTTGTATTTTACCCATTTTGGATGTCAAAATTAAAGAGTACTTATCACCAAACTAAACTTTTAATATATTGTTCCTTGTGTAATTTTAAGACACCTTGCTATTTACTTTCTGTTAAAATTCTCAACCTTTATATGTTTTTAATGTGATTGAAAAAACATCCACTAGGTGGCTCTGTTCTGTTCCATGCACAAGTCAAACAGTTAGTTTGGTCTTCTCCCGGACTGGCAGGAGACCAAACTCAGGAAGTGTGTGCAGGGCATGGCGAGGCGCAGCTCTTGCTTGCTTCAATGACATTGCGCCTGCTGGGAAACACCCACTTTCTCCTGCCGGGAACTCACACAATGTAAGCAAATATGATACACAGCTTTTTAAAGCTTGGACAAATTTTTTAAGAGCAGGAGGGGTGTTAGGAGTAATTAGGGAATATAATCTGATTTAGTTTAGAAAATATGGTTTGATGAAAGATACTTTAACTTTGATTGCAGCACCTAACATCGGCCTAATTGGCAAATTTCAGCATTAGCCATGGATCCTGGCTACTGATAGCAACCGGCACCCATCAGGTATGAATGTTTCATACAACAGGAGCGGGAAGAGGGCGTACATTTATGCCTGATGTCCTAAATGGGTTAAATAATTTGTTTTGTGTCATTGCATTCAAAGACCCACAACTTTTTTTTTTCCATCAGTGGAGTTGTATGGGGGCTTGTTTTTGTGGGATGAGCTGTGGTTTTTTTATTGGTACCATTTTTTTTGGTACATATGATTTTTTTTTATAGCTTTTTATTGTTTTTGCAAAGCAGGATGAACAAAAAACTAAAATGTTGCCATTATTTTACCAGTGTTCACTGTGCAAGATAGATATGTGTTCATTTTATTGTACATGTAGTTATGAATTCAGCTATATCAATTTTGTATAGTTTTTTTTTTTGTCCCACTAGGGGCACTAAAGCAAAAAGGGAAGCCCCCTCCCCCCACCTAACCACTTAGATGCCTTGGTCAGAATGGACAGCAGCATCTATAGGGTTTAACAGCTTGGATCAATTATTTCTGATTCCAGCTGTTAAAAGCCTAGGGCTAAAACGCAATATGAACCATGCTTAATACTGATACATTGATTCGACTTGATCATGCAAATTATACGATGTCTTCTCTACATCAACTGTGATTCTATTTGGATTGTTCCAGGCACAACATCCAAGGTTGTGTTTATAAGAAGAGCTCTGACGCATGCAGGTGCAGCAACATTGTATGAACTGAAAGGAAAGACTGACCCATCACCCTTCGGCACACTGAGAGGAGACAGAGAATTTTCACGTTTTGGAACTAAACTACATTTAAGTGACCTGGATGAAGATGGTCTTGGTATGACTGGATATGTCTTTATTTTATGGATATCAATAAGTGTTTGCTATGATTCTATTCTGTAACAATAATCTTCTAAAACCAAACATCAGCAGCACCACCAATTGTAACCTAATACTACAATTTATGTGGAGGTAAAATATACAGTAGCAATGAAAATTGCCCACACTGGATACAATTTAATTCATCTCTCAGCCATCCCCTGCGGATAGGGGATAGTTATTTTTTTTTTTTTTTTAAAGAGTTTTATGCGGTGGGAGGGCATAGAGTTGAATGGAAATAATTGATGACATTAAAAGATTACATTTCTTAATTTGGTTTGCAGATGAAATCATTGTGACCTCACCTCTAAGGACTGGAGACTTTACCTCATCTATGCTTGGTTCCCAGACTGGTAGAGTTTACATCTATAATGGAAATATTACTGATCCAGAACTGTTAACAGGAAGATGCAAGTCTTGGTTTTCACCATGTCCTGATGACTGGGTATAAATATATGAAAGATATAAGAAATTTTCATTCAAAGAAAGCTGGCGACTCACCGAATCTTCTCAAAATCACAATACTCACATACAGATGACTGTTAGGGGGAGGCGCATATCGGGGGGGGGGGGGATACAAAGGCGACAGCAGCAGCCGATGTTTTGCACGGGTTACGTGCTTTGTCTGGCCTATTTTTTTATTTAAAATACTCTATATTATACAGCATATATACAGTGGGGTAAAAGTATTTAGTCAGCCACCAATTGTGCAAGTTCTCCAACTTAAAAAGATGAGAGGCCTGTCATTTTCATCATAGGTATACCTCAACTATGAGAGACACAATGAGACAAAAAATCCATAAAATCACATTGTCTGATTTTTAAAGAATTTGTTTGCAAATTATGGGGAAATAAGTACTTGGTGAATAACAAAAGTTCATCTTAATACTTATATATCCTTTGTTGTCAATGACAGAGGTCAAGCATTTTCTGTGAGTCTTCACAAGGTTTTCACACACTGATGCTGGTATTATGGCCCTGTATAAATGTAGCACGTCATCTGCAGCACACTATCCTCTCAGCCAAGGTCTCATTTAAATTGCAGGGGGTCCCAGCAGTCAGACTCCAACCTGCGCCATACTGAGTGGCCCTCAGCTGATTGCAATAGCCACTAATAGCCAGCATGCAGCGATCGCCACAAGCAGTTATTAACCCTTTAGATCGCCGCTGTTAGAGATGACAGCAGCATTCAAAGGGACATTTAACCTCTAAAGGACTCAGGGCGTACCTGTACACCCTGAGCCCGGTCCCGGTGTTTAAAACGGGGTCACGCCGTGACCCCGCATCACACCGGGTCAGTCCTGGCTGCTATTCGTAGCCGGGACCCTGGGCTAATAGCGCGCGGCACTGCCGCGTCTGAAAGTGAAAGTAAACGCTTCCCGGCAGCTCAGTCGGGCTGATCGGGACATCACGATAAAATCGCGATGTTCCGATCAGCTAGGACGCAAGCAGAATTCTCCTTACCTGTCTCCGCGGCATCCGATCGGGGTTTGATTGCTCCAAGCCTGAGCTACAGGCTTGAGCAATCGAGCCCCTATCTCGCTGATCCATTCAAAGCTATGGCTTTGCAGGGATCAGCATAAGAGATCAGTGTGTGCAGTGTTATAGGTCCCTATGGGAGCTATAGCATTGCAAAAAAAAAAAGTGAAAAAAAAAGTTAATAAAGGTCATTTAACCCCTTCCCTAATAAAAGTTTGAATCACCCGCCCTTTTCCCATAAAAAAAACCAAAACAAACTGTGTAAATAAAAATAAACATATGTGGTATCGCCGTGTACGGAAATGTCCGAACTATAAAAATATATCGTTAATTAAACCGCACGGTCAATGGCGTACGCGCAAAAAAAATCCAAATTCCAAAATAGCATATTTTTGGTCACTTTTTATATCATGAAAAAATTTATAAAAACGATCAAAAAGTCCAATCAATACAAAAATGGTACCGATAAAAACTTCAGAACACGGCACAAATAAATTAGTCCTCATACTGGCCCATACGCGGAAAAATAAAAAAGTTATAGGGGTTAGAAGATGAGAATTTTCAACATATAAATTTTCCTGCATGTAGTTATGATTTTTTTCCGAAGTATGACAATATCCAACCTATATAAGAAGGGTATCATTTTAATCGTATGGACTTACAGAATAAAGATAAGGTGTTATTTTTACCGAAAAATGCACTACGTAGAAACGGAAGCCCCCAAAATTTACAAGATGACATTTTTTCTTCAATTTTGTCGCACAATGAATTTTTTTTCCATTTCGTCATGGATTTGTGGGTAAAATGACTAATGTCGCTGCAAAGTAGAATTGGTGGTGCAAAAAATAAGCCATCATCTGGAATTTTATGTGCAAAATTGAAGCGTTATGATTTTTTTAGAAGGTGATGAGGAAAAAATGAAAATGCAAAAACAGAAAAACGCTGAGTCCTTAAAGGGGTATTCCAGGCAAAAACTTTTTTTTATATATCAACTTGCTCCGGAAAGTTAAACAGATTTGTAAATTACTACTATTAAAAAATCTTAAAGGGAGATTTATCAAAACCTGTGCAGAGGAAAAGTTGTCCAGTTGCCCATAGCAACCAATCAGATCGCTTCTTTAATTTTTCACAGGCCTTCATGAAAATGAAAGAAGCAAGCTGATTGGTTGCTATGGGCAACTGGGCAAGTTTTCCACTGCACAGGTTTTGATAAATCTCCCCCTTAATCCTTCCTATAGTTATTAGCTTCTGAAGTTTTCTGTCTAACTGCTCAATGATGATGTCACGTCCCGGGAGCTGTGCATGATGGGAAAATATCCCCATAGGAGCTGCACAGCTCCTGGGATGTGAGTCATCAGAAAGCAGTTAGACAGAAAACAGCAACTCAACTTCAGAAGCTAATAACTATTGGAAGGATTAAGATTTTTTAATAGAAGTAATTTACAAATCTGTTTAACTTTCCGGAGCCAGTTGATATATAAAAAAAAGTTTTGGCCTGGAATGCCCCTTTAAATTCCTGACCACTGCATGATAGCAACTGAAATCACAACTTGGTATGTTCTTATTGAAAAACCTTCAAAATGAACAGTCATATACACATTTATACAGTCACTATGGGGTGGTAATGTTAGTGGTTATGGTGTGGTGATATTAGTTTCCCTTGTGTACTGGTATTATTGGTAATATCAGTCTCAGTTTACAGGATTTGGACACTAACAGTATAATGATAATATATATGGGGATAAGATTCCTCCTTGTGTACTGGCATTATTATTGGTAATATTGGTCTCAGTATACTGGATTTTGTCTTTGGGGATATTGGTTTATTGGTTTTTATACAGTCACTATAGGGTGGTAATGGTAGTGGTTGTGGTGTGGCGATATTAGTCTCCTTTGTGTAATGGTATTATTATTGGTAATATCAGTCTCAGTTTACAGGATTTGGTCAGTAACAGTATAATGGTAATATATATGGTGATAAGATTCCTCCTTTTATACTGGTATTATTATTAATATACTGCGAATAAAACACAAAACTAGACTTGGATTGCCAAAAATATAATACATTTTATTGAAAAATACAGAATACACACTAAATGCTAATGTTAAAAAGGCACCCAACAAAAAAATGTGGGGAAAGGAGGTACAGTATTATAATGCAATCATATATATGGCAAATTAATGTAAAGTGCTTGTGCTGCTGGAAGGTGCTATAATAGTGAACTGCTCATGGGCCTAGCCTCAGCTAAGATTTGTTCAGTAACAGTATGATGGTGATACGTGTGGTGGTAATATTCCTCCTTGTATACTGGTATTATTGGTAATATTGATGTCAGTAACAGTATGATGGGAATATGTACGGTGAAAATATTCCTCCTTGTATACTGGTGTTATTGGTAATATTGATGTCAGTATAAATGATTTGGCCAGTAACAGTATGATGGTAATATGTATGGTGATAATGTTCCTCCTTGTATATTGGTATTATTGGTCTCAGTATACAGGATTTAGCCAGTAACAGTATGATGGTAACATGTATGGTGATAATATTCCTTCTTGTATACTGGCATTATTGGTTGTCAGTATAGAGGATTTGGTCTGTAACAGTATGATAATTTGTATAGTGACTATATTTCCTCCTTCCCTCCTCATTGAACTAAAGGGCTCTTGTTTTTCTGGTCCTGTTTTAAAATACACTGCCCAAAAAAATAAAGGGAACACTATGATAACACATCTTAGATCTGAATGAATGAACTAATCGTATGAAATACTTTCGTCTTTCCATAGTCGAATGTGCTAACAAAATCACACAAAAATTATCAATGGAAATCAAATTTATTAGCTCATGGAGGTCTGTATATGGAGTCACACTCAAAATCAAAGTGGAAAACCACACTACAGGCTGATCCAACTTTGATGTAATGTCCTTAAAACAAGTCAAAATGAGGCTCAGTAGTGTGTGCGGCCTCCACGTGCCTGTATGACCTCCCTACAACGCCTGGACATGCTCCGGATGAGGTGGCAGATGGTTTCCTGAGGGATGTCCTCCCAGACCTGGACTAAAGCATCCGCCAACTCCTGGACAGTCTGTGGTGTAACGTGGTGTTGGTGAATGGAGCAAGACGTGATGTCCCAGATGTGATCAATCGGATTCAGTTGTGGGGAGCAGGCGGACCAGTCCATAGCATTAATAGAAACATAGAATATGTCGGCAAATAAGAATCATTTGGCCCATCTCATGTGGCTGGAGTGTGTCAGCTTTCCTCTTGCAGGAACTGCTGACACACTCCAGCCACATGAGGTCTAGCATTGTCTTGCATTAGGAGGAACCCAGGGCCAACCACACCAGCATAGGGTCTCACAAGGGGTCTGAGGATCTCATCTCGGTACCTAATGGCAGTCAGGCTACCTCTGGCAAGCACATGGAGGGCTGTGCAGCCCCCCCAAAGAAATGCCACACAATACTGACCCACCACCACACCGGTCATGCTGGAGGATGTTGCAGGCAGCAGAACGTTCTCCACGGTGTCTCCAGACTCTGTCTCGTCTGTCATATGTGCTCAGTGTGAACCTGCTTTAATCTCTGAGGAGCACAGGGCGCCAGTGGCGATTTTGTCAATCTTGGTGTTCTCTGGCAAATTCCAAACGTCCTGCACGGTGTTGGGCTGTAAGCACAACCCCCACCTGTAGATGTAGTGCCCTCATACCACCCTTATGGAGTCTTCTTCTGACCGTTTGAGTGGACACATGCACATTTGTGGCCTGCTGGAGGTCATTTTGCAGGGCTCTGGCAGTGCTCCTCCTAGCACAAAGGCAGAGGTAGTGGCCCTGCTGCTGGGTTGTTGCCCTTCTACGGCCTCCTCCACGTTTCCTGATGTACTGGCCTGTCTCCTGGTAGCACCTCCATGCTCTGAACACTATGCTGACAGACATAGCAAACCTTCTTGCCACAGCTCGCATTGATGTGCCATGCTGGATGAGCTGCACTACCTGAGCCACTTGTGTGGGTTGTAGACTCCGTTTCATGCTACCACTAGAGTGAAAGCACTGCCAGCATTTAAAAGTGTAGCCGAAAAAATTATACAACAAGTGCATAACCAGTCCTGAAGGGATTACAAAAGTGATAAAAGGAGAATGAAAGAAGGGAAGGTATGATATATGGTAAAAAATGTAAGAGTAATGTGTAGAATAAATGTAGGAGAATAATTTTAGAATAAAGTGGAAAATAGATATATATCCAATAAATAGTGATAAAAATGGTGGTAATTATGTTCAAACTATGTGTTAATGTTTGCACAAATAATGATATTGATAAAGTGAATAATAATCAAAACTCATGTCAATCTATCTGCATAGAAGATCCACCCACACCTGCACAATGGGCATATATGGATGGATATATATGCACACAGATTGATATAGTGTCAGAAATATAAATAAAGAATAGATTAATGGATTACAGTAGATAAAAGACCTGAGAATAGAAATATTAAATATATTCAATCATTTATTACATATAAATAATCATGGATACCTGGGCAGGGCCCTTGCTCCAGGCATATGAAAAGATATGCAAAAGGTTAGCTAAAAATAATGAAAAAAATGAAATGGTCCATCCTCATGCTTGCAATGTGATAGTAAAAAATGGATACAAAGTTGCTGTAAGTCCTGTTCTTAGTGAAAAAATGTAGCAAATGATATTTTATAACTTGTGACAGGGAGACTGCAAGCTGGTACAGAATGTTGCTGTTCATTAGATGTTTCCTACAGTGCATTGAGGTATATTAAGGAATGATAGTACCTTGTTATCAGATGTGGTGACAGTATTACCGTAGGTAGATGCAGTTTGTCCCCTTCAGTGGCGTGCTCCGTGGATATGGGGATTGTTGCCTTTCACGGTCCTGCGCCCGGCCTTCTTACGGTGTAATCCTGGATGACAGGAGACAGATAGTAGCGGTGACACGGTACAGCGTCCGGTCTTGTAGGTGATGGATGAAGATCGCAATGTGGCACTTGTGGACCCCGCGTCTCTGAGGTCAATCGGAGCGAGTGCTTGCAGTCCTCTATAGGATAGCGCTGTGTGTAGCAGAGTGAGGTGAGCAGATTTTGGCTACTGAGGAATAGTCAGCCGTGAAACGCGTATAGCCTATTTCCTAATTCAAAGACTTTTGATATTATCCATCCTTTCTTGCTTTTGAACTTACCTTGACAGCGCTGGAGCACCGCACCTAAATCCCACTGTGCGGCTCATGCGCAATTCACACGAGGTACGCCAACCGCTCACCTCACTCTGCTACACACAGCGCTATCCTATAGAGGACTGCAAGCACTCGCTCCGATTGACCTCAGAGACGCGGGGTCCACAAGTGCCACATTGCGATCTTCATCCATCACCTACAAGACCGGACGCTGTACCGTGTCACCGCTACTATCTGTCTCCTGTCATCCAGGATTACACCGTAAGAAGGCCGGGCGCAGGATCGTGCCAGCAACAATCCCCATATCCACGGAGCACGCCACTCTGAAGGGGACAAACTGCATCTACCTATGGTAATACTGTCACATCTGAGAACAAGGTACTATCATTCCTTAATATACCTCAGTGCACTGTAGGAAACATCTAATGAACAGCAACATTCTGTACCAGCTTGCAGTCTCCCTGTCACAAGTTATAAAATATCATTTGCTACATTTTTTCACTAAGAACAGGACTTACAGCAACTTTGTATCCATTTTTTACTATCACATTGCAAGCATGAGGATGGACTATTTCATTTTTTTCATTATTTTTAGCTAACCTTTTGCATATCTTTTCATATGCCTGGAGCAAGGGCCCTGCCCAGGTATCCATGATTATTTATATGTAATAAATGATTGAATATATTTAATATTTCTATTCTCAGGTCTTTTATCTACTGTAATCCATTAATCTATTCTTTATTTATATTTCTGACACTATATCAATCTGTGTGCATATATATCCATCCATATATGCCCATTGTGCAGGTGTGGGTGGATCTTCTATGCAGATAGATTGACATGAGTTTTGATTATTATTCAATTTATCAATTTCATTATTTGTGCAAACATTAACACATAGTTTGAACATAATTACCACCATTTTTATCACTATTTATTGGATATATATCTATTTTCCACTTTATTCTAAAATTATTCTCCTACATTTATTCTACACATTACTCTTACATTTTTTTTACCATATATCATACCTTCCCTTCTTTCATTCTCCTTTTTTCACTTATGTAATCCCTTGAGGACTGGTTATGCACTTTTTGGGATTTTTGGGATTTAGACTTTCCAGTTAACCTCGGGATTTCAGCTGAGTGAGCTGCACTACCCTCCTTTTTTTATTTCGTACAGCATTCAAGTGACCAAAACATCAGCCACGAAGCATAGGAATGGAGAAGTGGTCTGTGGTCACCACCAGCAGAACCACTCCTTTATTATGGGTGTCTTGCTAATTGCCACCTGTTGTCTGCTCCATTTGCACAACAGCATGTGAAATTGATTGTCAATCAGTGTTGCTTCCTGAGTGGACAGTGTGATTTCACAGAAGTGTGATGGACTTGGAGTTACATTGTGTTGTTTAAGTGTTCCCTTTATTTTTTTGAGCAGTGTATTTTAAAACAGGACCAGAAAGATAGGAGGCACGCTCTGGTGACAGGAAATAAGGGAAATTTTCTGATGGCAGCCCTGTAGCAGCTACTGGATTACTTACTTGTCTAAGGCTAAGTTTTCACACAGTTTTTTTTTCTGGAATACTGATAAGACTGGGTTCACATCACGTTTTGTCCCATACGGGAGCGCATAAGACAGGGGGGAGCTAAAAACACGCGCTCCCGTATGTAATTCATTTCAATGAGCCGACCGGAGTGAAACGTTCAGTCTGGTTGGCTCATTTTTGCGCCGTATGCGCTTTTACAACCGGACCTAAAACCGTGGTCGACCACAGTTTTAGGCCCGGGGAAAAAGCGCATATCCCGCGCAAAAATTAGCCGACCAAACGTTTCACTCCGGTTGGCTCATTGAAATGAATTACATACGGGAGCGCGTGTTTTTAGCTCCCCCCTGCTGTATGCGCTCCCGTATGGGACAAAATGTGATGTGAACCCAGCCTTATGCAGTTTTTGAGCCACAGCCAGAAGTGTATTCAAAAGCAATGGAAGATATGAAGGTAGGACTTATACTTCTTTCGGCTGAATCCACTTTTGATTTCGGCTCAAAAACTGCAGTTGCAGAAAAAACAAATGCCAGAAAAAACCTGTGTGGAACTTGAATGGGAATATAAATGTAAATAGGACAGAACATTTTGCAACTAATCTGCCACATGTAAATTCACCCTTAGGCTATGTCCACATCTACTTTATATACTGCAGATTTCATGTGGCATTTATCTTCATATTTATTCACAAACCATAAAATATGCAGCATAAAATCTGAGGCAGATATTTTGCAGAAAATGTTTCTGCACTACAACAAATGTATTTAAAATCAGTTGTAAATCTGCAACCAATCTGCAGCAAGTGAAAAAAAAAAAAAAGATTTGTAGCAGCTGTTGGCAGGGAACTGGCAGGAGTGGTGTCAGATTAGGCAGAATGGGAGGACTGTGATAAAGAGCTAAGGGAAAGCAATGCATTCTTGGAATTTTAGTGCTGAGCAACTGTTCATCCAGGAAGTACAGGACTAAGACCCCCCAAAACCAATGACATATTTTGTGATTTAAGAACAGAGGCAGACAGGTAAGTAAAGCAATATATGCTTCTGCAATTTGTATTACCTGACATCAGAGTACCAGACAGCCAGTCAGTGCATACGCTTAAGTAAAACTGGTGTTTTACCAGAGAAATTCCCATTCTTATTGGTCCGTTCTGCCAGCCATTGAGAAAGATGTGGACTGTCCGTAACATTGTATGTTGAGTCTGGTTTAAAGTTACAATGGTCCAGAAAAGACCATTGTATGTTGAAAATATTGTAAGTTGAGGGACCACTGTACGCGATGTGACAATTTTCAAATCTTGCGGCATTTTATAAGGTCTAGGCACAAACACACAAGGAAACCTCTCCTGGTTTGTTTACTGGCTTCAGTTCCATTAGTACACTCACGTTTGTTCACCTATTAATCTTTTACATATTAAAGGAGATGTCTGGTACGGATTATTCCTATTCCATCCTGCCCAGGCTGCAAGAAAAGAGAACACAAACTTTCACTTACCTTCCTACATTCCCCCGGAGCTCCGCAACAGCTGATCGGTCGACCGGGCTGTCTACTTCCCTTAGCCCGGGACTTCACACGGCGCTTCAGCCTAAGGGAAGTAGGAAGTAGACAGCCTGACCGACCGATCAGCTGTTGCGGCGCTCCGGGGAACGTAGGAAGGTAAGTGAAAGTTTGTTTTCTTTTTTTTTGCAGCCCGGGCAGGATGGAATAAAAATAGTCCAAAACATAGTAAAATGACTATATAGTGACATTGTAAAGTTTTCTTCCGCCATATTGTTCTAATCATGTATTTTTTTTCCGCCCTAGGCACAACATGTTCTGGTTTCTCCAGAAGTAAGTATTATAATAATAGCAGTACTAGGGGGGAAAAAGCTTTATAGTCTGTATGTTAATTTATATCAATATTACAGGAAAAGGCAAGGTTTGGAAGTGCTATCATTACCCTCAAATCGAAGCATAAGGTAACGTGAAACCTTATTGTATTCACATGGTTAGCTAGAATGTTTTTTTTTTTTTGTGATTTTTAGGAATCACCCCAAGATTACAACTTATTGCTGTTCGACAGAACAGGTGATAAATATCTGATTGGTGAGGTTGTGACAGCTCATACACCCATCAATGGTGAGAACATGGTGTCACTTATCCCTGTGTGTGAATGGAAGGTAGCATGCATGCTTGACTGCTGTTTCATTAACACAGAGGGACAAGGAACCCCCATTCTTGTGAGTGGTGAAGTTCCCATTAGTCATACCCTTAGTAGATACTTATACCTATCCTGTGGGTAGGTCATAAGTTGTAGTCATGGGATAACCTCCTTAAAAAGCTACTTCACAGGTAATACAAACTAATATATAATACTTGAGCACAAACGTTTAAGGGGGTTGTCCAGGAAAGATTAGCATTTTCTCCATGGCTGGGGTGGTTTAAAAAAGACCAATATTATACTAACCAGATCTGGTCCCCGGAAGCTGCTTACTTTTTTTTCCACATGAATAACCCTTTAATGGCAATTTAAAGTGAATGTACATCTTTGAACAACGTGGCATTTTTAGGTCCAAAATTCAGTGCTGATGAATTTAACCACATTTCCACATTTGGGGGGGGGGGGGGGAGAATCAGTTTTTCTAGGATAGAGCATCCTACCCACCGTAGTAATAGGGTTAAAGCAGATTACTATTCAAACCCTTCCCCCGTTGGTTATTTTTGGCATGTTTGTAACTCCTCATTTTTTTTTCAACTGTAATTTTTAATAAATTTTGACATAAACCATACAAATAAGAAATGTCATGGGAATAACAATCCCCAAAAGGTCAGAATAACAGACAGCAAAAATAATAAGAATGAGAGCAGACCAGACAGGCCAGTCCAATTCTGAACACAGTTCAAACACCAATGGTGGAAAACAATAACAGCAATCAAGACCCAATAGACCACAATGACGGGAAACACAAAAGAACACAGGAGAGAGAAGAAGAGGTAACAGTAAAGAAAGGTGATAAGAGAAAAGGTCTGATCAGGGGAGGTCAAGTCAGGGAGGTCAGTGAATCTGTCCCATGGATCCCATATCGAAAAGAACTGTTGTGTAGTATTATTGAGGAAGGCCGTCAGAAACTCCAGGGAACGAATCTCACGCACCCTGCCAATCAGCTCATCCTCCGATGGGGGTTGGGTCCTCTTCCAATGTTTGGCAATGAGGGTCTTGGCCGCCAAGACCACATGCAAAAACAGCTTGAATGTTTTTTTAGACAGGGCTCTAGTCGATAGGTGCAATAGGTAAACTAAGGGGGCTAATGAAACCAAAACACCCCCCAATACGAACGTATGAGCAGACAGGACCAGAATATGTGGAGGAAATCACCCAGACCCACCCCACATCTCCAGCACTGGGGGGGGGGGGGGAGATATCAGGATTCAGCTTATTGAGCAGGACAGGGGTGTGGTACCATCCCATTAGCATCTTGTATTGTGTTTCTTTGTATGCAGTGCAGATAGAGGCCCGAGAGGCCCGTTCTCATATGACCTTCCACTGCGGACGAGTAATAGCAGTATCAAGTGCTTCTTCCCATCGGGCCATATATATTGATGGGAAGGAGGGGCACCATCCGGAGGGGAGATGAGTAGGGCATATATGCTCGAGAGTAGTCCCTTAGTCTGAGGCCCACCCCTACACAGCCTCTCGAAGCTCGACGGGAGTGCCACAGTTCCCCGTCTCGAGGACAAGTAGTGCCGAAGCTGAGTATAGTGGGCAAACTCAGAGGTCGGAGCGCCCATCGCTCAACCATCCGTGCAAATGAAAGGAGAGTGCGCGTGGTGGGGTCTACAACATCAGCCCAGCAAAAGAGTCCCCGGGCACCCCAGACCCTAAACATAGGAGAAGTAACCGCCGTGGAGAAGTCTGGGTGATAGAGAAAGGACTGCATAGGGGAAAAGGGCGAGTGAAGTCCAAACCGTCGCGAACAATAAGTCCACGCGTACTTGGAGAATGACATAGCGCCCAATAAAGGGCTAGCCAAGGAAATATTGGCATGGTCCACAGTAAGGAGTTAGGGTGAATGGGCACCAACCATAGTTTTTCCAGCTCCATCCACTTACTATATGCATGATAGGAGGACCAGGACGCTAGGTGGCGCAAGTGGGCTGCCAAGTAGTATTTCGCTATATCCGGTACTCCCAGCCCTCCCAAAAACCGATTCGGCATCATCACCGACATTGGAATGGAAAGAGACATCGGCTCCCCAACGAACGGAAAAACAGCCGACTGAAACGAGTGTAGAGCAGCCAGGGGGACCCGCACCGGCAATGTTTAAAAAAAAAAATAGAGAACCTTAGGGAGGATGGTCATCTTGACTGCCGCTATGCGCCCGAAAAAAGAAATGTATTGTGACCTACATTTATCCAACAGTGCGCGCAGCTCTCGGAAAAGAGAGGGATAGTTAGCAGAGTACAAGGAGGAATAGCTCTGAGTTAGCGATACCCCTAGGTACCGTAAAGCAGTAGGGGACCAACGAAAAGAAAAATTGGCCCGGAGGAGGGTCACGACAGGAGGAGGGAGATTGAGAGGCATCGCCTCAGACTTAGAGAGGTTGACTTTATAGCCCGATACCCGCCCATACAGATGTAGGAGTTTATATAATGAGGGCAGAGACATCAGGGGGTTAGTAAGAGTAAGTAAAATATTATCCACAAAAGAGGCAAATCTTGAAGGTCCTGTCATGAAGGGATACCCCAGAAATATCCGGGTCCCCCCGGATCAGAGCAGCCAGCGGCTCAATACAGAGGGCAAAGATCAGAGGGGACAGCGGACAGCCCTGTCTGTATGGATAGTAATGGGAGAGGAAGAAGCAGTCGGCAGTTTAAGGGCAGCAGTGGAAGTGGCATACGCAGCGCCGAAAGGAAATTGCCAGTGATCCCAAATTTTTGAAGAGTAGCGAACATAAATAAATGGCCAACCCAACCTATCAAAGGCCTTTTCAGCATCTAAGCTCAGAATCAAGGCCTGTTCGGATCTCCGGTTCACTAAGTCGATGAGGACTACTACCCTTCTCGTATTATCACCACCCTGTCTACAGGGGATGAAACCGACCTGATCCTTATGTATGAGGGTAGGCATAAATGCACAAAGGCGGTTAGCCAGCACTTTAGAAAACAGCTTCAGGTCAGAGTTTAAGAGAGCTATGGGCCTATAGCTTGAGCAATCATGAGGATCTTTCCCGGGCTTAGGGATCAGCATAATTAAGGAATGTAGGAGGGACTGCGGGATACCACTACCACTCAAAAAGGAATTGAATAGAGGGAGTAGTTTAGGCATGAGGACAGAAGAATAAGTCTTATAATAGAGGTAAGTAAAGCAGTCAGGCCCCGGGGAGCGCCCCGCCGGCAAGGACTTAAGTATGTCCGTCAATTCCTCGAGGGTGATCGGGGCATTGAGAGTCTCCCGGTCAGCCGTCGAGAGAGCCGGCAAGCTGCACTTGGAAAGGAAGGTGTCCAAAGCCCTGGCCCTCTCCCCCGGGTCCACAGGAAGCTGAAAAGGTAGAGAGTACAGGTTGGAGTAGTATTCCCAGAAAAGGCGGGAGATAGAGTCAGGATGGTAGTGAAGGGTACCCGTTCAGTCTCTCAGTGCGGAGGGGGTCTGAGCCGCCGCACGGTTACACAGGTGCCTAGCTAGCATAGTATGAGCTTTGTTACCTTTTTCATAAAATCGTTGTTTGGCAAAAAGCAATTGCCTTTCCACTTTATGGAGGGCTAGATCTCTTAGTTTAGACTGAGCTGCAACCAAGCGCCTCAACACCGAGAGAGAGGGGGGTCATCAATAGGAGGTTTTCCAAAGTAGAACTCTCCGCCTTCAGTTCTCGGGAGGCATCATGCTTCAGTCTAGAGCTCAAAGCTATACAATGGCCCCTGACCACCGCCTTATGAGCCTCCCACAAAATGGCAGGGGAGGTAACAGAGCCCTCATTAGTTGCGAAATAATCAGTGATGCTCGTCAAGATCATTTCCCGAGAAGGAAGGGATTTTAGCAAAGAGTCATTGAGACGCCAATGACAGCGACGGACAGGAGAGGTAAACGGAGAGAAAGAGACCAGGACAGGGCCATGATCCAAACAAGAGATAGGTTCCAGGGAGGCAGAGGAGAGCATGTGCACTAGAGGGAGGTTCCCAAAGAGGTAATCAATACGGGTATGAGTCTTGTGAGGAAGCGAGTAAAAAGAAAAAGAATGGTCTGAGGGATGGTTAATACGCCAGAAATCATAGAGTCCAGCCGAACGAATCAGCCGCCGAAAAAGCGTAGATGAGCGTAGCTGAGGGGGGGACGGCAGGGAGCCCGAGAGCGAGTGGCGGTCCGCAGAGGGAGAAAAAAAAATGAAATCCCCACCCAGTAGCCAGGCCGCAGGATAGGTATGAAGACGTGTGAGAACCCGACGTAAAAACGGGATCTGGGTAGTGTTAGGAGCATATATGTTGCAGAGAAGCATCTGCTTACCCTCAAGGACCCCTGTACTATCACAAACCGACCGGACGGGTCAGCATAGGTGGAGGAAATTTGCAGGGGACACGATCTAGAAATCAGGATGGCCACCCCCGCTACCTTTCTATCCGAGGAAGCAACATAAGCCTGTGGGTACATGTGTGTGAGGAAGTGAAACGATCCAGTCCTGTCAAAATGTGTCTCCTGAAGGTATACAGTGTCCGCCTTTAGAGCCACAAGTTCCCTCTGAAGCAGGCGCCGTTTAGTAGGGGTGTTTAGACCCTTCACATTCAGGGAGAGGCACTTAGTCATGAGGGATCAGAAAGGTGTGAAACTGCGGTATGTCAGGGTACTCACTCAGGGCCATAGGGGCATCCGAGACAGTATGGGAACAATCCACCGACTTCCCTGGGACCTAGGAGAAAAAAAAGAAGGAGAAGGGAAGAGAAGAAAGAGGGGGGAAACTGGAAAGACGCACTAAACAGACAGACAGACATCAGGGTAGGAGTACACAACAAATAAAACTGTAAATAAACAAGGTTAGACATCCAAGCACAATAGAATCATAAGACAGTAACAAGTACCATGGCCTCAGAGGGGGCACGGAAGAACACACCAAAGGGAGCGCCAACCAGAAAAGAGGTCCTGCTCTAAGGCCGTGCTAAAGTTTACTCAACAATAACATCTCTGAAGTAGAACAAGTAGCACAACAACATAGCACTCATAAGTTAAAGCAATAAATTGACAAGCACTAGGAAAGAGAGGCAGGTTAAACGTCCGCAGCCTCAACACAGCAACAACTCAAGAGTCCCAATTAGTCCCTTCAAGGGAGGTCAGCTCCGCGACCCAGTGTTCCACCTTGAGGAGTTGCTCGGCCCCCTCTAGGGTGCTTCCCACGGACAGGCTGCCACACTGGTGGCAGAGGAGGAGGTGGGGAAATTAAACCCCAGTCTTGGAGTCGGGGAACAGGGATGTCCAAGGTAGCACAAAAGTCCGGAACATCTGCAAAGGACCTCAATACTAAGAAGCGTCCCTCTCCTGGCTTGTAAAGCAAACGGGAAAGCCCATCGGTATGGGATCTGTGTAGAATGTAGAGTCGATAAGAGAGGCTGCAGCAGCCTCCGCTTGCGTAAAGTGATCCAGGAGAAATCTTGGTATAGCTGAATGGGAGCCCCATCAAAAGTAAAGTTCAGTAGAGTGTGGGCTTTTGCCATAATCCTCTCTTTTAGCTGGAAATCCGCCACACAGCAGACGACATCTCTAGGTGGACCATTGGTCGGGCAGGTTTTGAGAGCCTGGTGCTCTCGGTCCAACTTAATCTTGTGAGACGGGGGTTCTCCCAGGATCATGTTGAATATAGCCTCCAGGGTAATGTGAAGATCCTCAGCCTGTGTGGCCTCTGGAAGCCCCGCACCCGAATGTTATTATGCCGACCCCTGTTGTCAAGGTCCTCCAGACGAGAGTGCATATCATTGAGAAAGTCCGTCTGTGCGGTCACCGATCCCTGAAGCTGTGCAATGTAGGATCTAGTGGAATCATGCGCCCCCTCTAAATCATCCACCCTGTCAGAGACATGCTGAAGATCCTTGCGCATCGCGGCAATCTCTGCCCTGCAGGAGTCTTTGACTTCAGTAATGAGAGCTTTAAAATCTTCTTTAGAAGGCAGGTGAGAGAGCAATTGACTAAAGTCCATAGACAATGGAGCAGAGGCTGGGATTCCGAAACATGCTATCTCTGAGCCACTATCCCAGTCAGGGCGGCCCCCAACCAGACGAGGGGATCATGGCAATCCCTGGGTCGGGGGGGGGGGGGGGTCCAGCAAGGGCACCACCCCAGTGGCTCCGCCTCCCCCTCTGGAGTATTGAGGGGTGAGTGCAGCCTTAGCCAATAATAGCTCATCTCACACTGAACTGCTCTGGGCTGTGTGTAGCAGAGTGAAGGGGGAAGTTCTCTCCTGTATGGCTTCAGATGATGTCACGGCTGCTGGGTAATGCCCCTTCCCAGTCTGTGAATCTGAGACTGAGCAGAAAATACAGAGCAGTGTCAAGGTAGAAAATTTAAAAAAATTATAAAAATAAAGGCAGGGGGTGGTTTATCATAATGGGGGCAGTGAACTGAGAGGATTATAAAAGTTAACAAGATCATGAGAGGTGCTCTTTAAAGGCATTGTCTGGGAAAAAAAAAAAAAAAACTATTAATGTGCCCAGCCTGCTCGATAAAACCTTTAACTCCCCTTTCTTGCTCCATAGTAGTCTCCGGTATCAGGGAACCCAGCACACTGGACTTCTCTTCCAAGGAGTTGGCTGGAGCTGCAGACAGGATGTCACAACACCTCTCAGCCAATTAGTGGCCACAGCAGTGTCCTACAGTCATGGCCGTAAATGTTGGCACCCCTGAAATTTTTCAAGAAAATGAAGTATTTCTCACAGAAAAGGATTGCAGTAACACATGTTTTGCTATACAAGTTTATTCCCTGTGTGTTGAAATTAAACCAAAAAAGGAGGGAAAAAAAGCAAATTGGACATAATGTCACACCAAACTCCAAAAATGGTCTGGACAACATTATTGGCACCCTTAACGTTATATTTGGTTGCACAGCTTTTGGAAAAAATAACTGAAATCAGTCACTTCCTATATCCATCAATAAGCTTCTTACACCTCTCAGCCGGAATGTTGGACCACTCTTCCTTTGCAAACTGCTCCAGTTCTCTTATTGGAAGGGCGCCTTTTCCAAAAAGCAATTTTAAGAACTCTCCACAGGTGTTCAATGGGATTTAGATCTGGACTCATTGCAGGCCACTTCATAACTCTCCAGGGCTTTGTTGCCATCCATTTCTGGGTGTTTTTTGACGTATGTTTGGGGTCATTGTCCTGCTGAAAGACCCAAGATCTTGGACGAAAACCCAGCTTTCCGACACTGGGCTGTACAGTTCGACCCAAAATCCGTTGGTAATCCTCAGATTTCATGATGCCTTGCACACATTCAAGGCACCCAGTGCCAGCAAAACAACATTGAACCTCCACCATATTTCACTGTAGGTACCGTGTTCCTTTCTTTGTAGGCATTCCATTTTGGGTAAACAGTAGAATGATGTGCTTTACCAAAAAGCTTTATCTTGGTCACTGCTGTCCACAAGACATTTTCCCAGAAGGATTTTGGCTTACTCAAGTTTATTTTGGCAAAATGTAGTCTAGTCATTTCATTTAAATGTCGACGGATAGTTCGCACTGACACTGATGCTCCCTGAGCCTGCATGACAGCGTAAATATCTCTGGAACTTGTTTGGAGCTGCTTATCCACCATCAGAACTATCCTGCGTTGACACCTTTCATCAATTTTTCGCTCTGTCCACGCCCAGGGAGATTAGCTACAGTGCCATGGGTTGCAAACTTCTTGATAATGTTGCAAGCCCATTTTTGGAGTTTAGTGTGACATTTTGTCCAATTAGCTTTTTTCCTCCCTTTTTTGGTTTAGTCCCAATACACACAAAGGGAATAAACATGTGTATAGCAAAACATGTGTTACTGCAATCTTTTTCTGTAAGAAATATTTAATTTTCTTGAAAATTTTCAGCGGTGCCAACATCAGGGTTTTAAAACCTATGATTTCTCTGAAACACAGTAGCTTTTCAGAGTGTGGAAATCACAGCTTGTTTTTTTTCAACTGAGCTTGTCCCTATTTTATGCTGCCTGTGGTGGTTCACAGACAGATTCCCTTTAAACAACTGGATGCACTTATGGTATGCCATAAATTAGATAGCTTTGACTTGAAAGGCGCTGGTACAAGGAAGGGGAAGCAGACTTTTAGGCTAGGGCTACAATTTCTGTGACCTAGTATTATAGGAACAGTATTCAGTAAGCTCCTACGCTACCCTAGTATTAACTGCAAGCAGGCAGAATTTTAGCACATACATCTATGCCTGTAATAGTAACCTAGAAATAAGGTTGACATCTACTGTAGGGGAAGTGACACATTTACCCACCTTTTTAATCCTTTCAGAGACAGGTTGTGGTAGCAGCTGTAAGAAGCTCCATGTATGCAAGACTGGCTGGAAGCCTTTATATTTATGATCTATATTGAATATTCCAATTCCCATGGATCCTGAAGTCTGATGCATCGTGAAGATTTTGTGAAATTCTCAAGCTTTTACCATTTACAACGATCACAGTTGCAAATATAAATATTATAAATTTATATTGAAACTATTTGGAAGTAGTTTGACAGATCTTGACACTAAAAAGGTCTAGATAAACAAAAAAAATATCTAATTGTAGGCTTTAACAAGAAAGCAAAACTAACTGCTGCCAAGCTTCTCCTCTTCTCGGCATGGCACAATGGCAATGCATCCTTGGGAGAAACAGGTTGGTGGAGATTAATAGTCTTACTCCAATAGCTATTTAATTCTGTTCGTCAGACAGTATGCTCATATTAACTAAATATCTATATTATAAAGTAAAATAAACTTCCTAATGGCTATATTTTCTAAAATGCAGCTCTTTAGGTTTCAGGGCTAAACAATATGCCATTAATGGTTCTGGTATTACTTCTGGTACAGATTTCTAATAAGTAAAATTTGCATTCTGCCCTTTTGAATCTACTTTATTCACGTTGGATTTCACATTCTTCAAAATAATGATGTAGTAATAAAATACTATTTACATAAACCACTTTTCAGATGCAATATACAAATTATATTAAAATCACAAGTATATGCAAACCACTTAAAATATATTTACGAGTGTAAATAGAATATATACTTTTTTCATGACAACATAAACCTATCTAGTTTACTGATCTTACAAGTTACCGCTGGAACACTGGAGCTTGTGACATCATAGACTTGCATTGAGGCGGCTGGGCTATGGGAGGGCATGTGACAGCCGTCACGCCCCCTCCAATAGACTTGCATTGAAGGGTCGGGGCTTTGACATCATGCCCCCTAACATAGACTTGCATTGAGGGGGCAGGGCGTGACAACATGAGAGGGCAGGGCTATGACGTCACAAGCTCCCTGCACCAGCTACAGCGTTCAGAACAGTTTGTTCCAAACGCTGAAAACTTTTTTTAAATTTTTTTTTAAATCAACTGGTGCCAGAAAGTTAAACAGATTTGTAAATTACTTCCATTAAAAAAATCTTAATCCTTCCAGTACTTATTAGCTGCTGAATACTAAAGAGGAAATAATTTTCTTTTTGGAACACAGTGCTCTCTGCTGACATCATGAGCACAGTGCTCTCTGCTGACATCTCTGTCCATTTTAGGAACTGATCAGAACAGCATATGTTTGCTATGGGGATTTTCTCCTACTCTGGACAGAGATGTCAGCAGAGAGCACTGTGTTCGTGATGTCAGCAGAGAGCTCTGTGTTCCAAAATGAAAATAATTTCCTCTGTAGTATTCAGCAGCTAAAAAGTACTGGAAGGATTAAGATTTTTTTTTAATAGAAGTAATATACAAATCTGTTTAACTTTCTGGCATCATTATAAAATAAAATAAAAGTTTCCACCGGAGAACTTGCAATCACTTAGCATAATTCAAGGTGCGAAATCACGCCCCTTGATAGGCGTACCTTACCTAAACAGATATTTTTGGAGCAGGTATATATATCATCATTCTCCTCTGCCTAATACGCTATGAGTAAGGTTTTCTATAAACGCATCTGCATTTCATTTGGCCTTTAGCTTGCACTTTTTTTTTAATGGATTAAAGAATTCAAGTTTTAGGAAGCTAGATTATATATATATCTTTATCATTGAACGTCTGGGACCCGGCCCACTTGGAAGTATCCTCCAGGATCAGAGAACTGATTGCAACACATGGAGAGCTGACTCTCTGCTTTTCCACTTTTATATTCCACCGGAGTACCCCTTTAATAATGAATACTGGTACTCCCAATTAGAAAGCCTATGCAAAAAATAGGCCATCGATATTAAAAACACTGTTAAAAGTATTTTGTTTTCATTTCTTATTCAGTTGGATTACACCAATTATGATAACTACTTGTGTTCTTTACACATGCCACACAATATATTTGATGGACAATAGTATCCCATAAGGCACCAGTGCTATGGAGCTTAAGGTATTCTGTGGACTGCCATACAATGTTCTGTTGTGTGTGTATATATATATATATATATATGACCTGTACATAGCCTGTTATAATCTAAAATTAGGTACAATAGAGGCACCAGTAACTTCTAGGGGTGCCCTATTATAGCTCCATTTTTTTTTTAAATAATCTATTAATGTGTATGAAGCCTACACTGGCCAAAGTTCAACAGCCAAGCTCACCATCATCCTTACCACTAAGAATAGCAGTTTTATTATACAAAGGGTTATTGTTATACAATGTAGGACAGATTAATCGTGTTAAATAAAACTTGTTATGGCAATGTTGCTTCACATAAAAACAAAACAATGTATGGTCAGCGCCATTCTTGTTTGCTCTAGAAAATGTCCAAACTTCAACTGATAAAAATGTAAATGTGGCACATTGTAAGAAACAAATAAGGCACCAGAGGATAAGACAATAAAGAGATGTACATAATATAGCAGCATCATACAGTACAGTGAGTGGGAGTACATGAAAACGAGGATTGGACTCTTCAAGGCACTGCGGTGGGAGACTAACCTCACACTCTCTACTCCGTGTACCGTAAAATAGTATCAGTTTGTAAAGCTAATCGGTGTGTTCAAGTTACAAAAACCTGATGTTTTCGCTACATGGCATTTTCTACAAAATCTGTAAAAATAATTTTAAAAAAATACACACATTACATTCCAAAAGTATTGTAAGGTGCAGATGAATGATGTTTAGGAAAACAATGCATGTCCTGCATATGAAGGGGGCAGAGACATTACTATGATTTGCAAAGTTTATACCCCAACATGATTTACAAATCATTGAGTGTGTAAGCCGACAGCGTAACAGTCACACAGGTCATATGTCCAATGTCCTCTGACCTCACATGGGAAATGACTATTTCTGCCCATTTGTAGGATCTGTTCTTCCATTAAAGGGAAAAGCCCGCTTCCAGATCTTAAAAAAAACAAAACACCACATTTAACATTTTTGAAAAATTACATTGAAAAAGATTTACTAAGAAAATTGGAAATGTTACATAGTTTGTAAGATTGAAAGGAGAGACATGTGTTTAAGTTTTTTTTAAACTGCGTGAGTAAAACTGACGACACACGTTCCTCACTGAGTGATCAGCTATTTATTCCCTAACCTGAAGTATTTTCGTCAGTACTCCTTTAAAACACATTACAGCATTTAAAGGGGTACTCCCCTGGTAAACATTTTATTTTTATTTTTTAAATCAACAGGTGCCAGAAAGTTAAACAGGTTTGTAAATTACAGCTATTAAAAAATCTTAATCCTTCCAGTACTTATCAGCTTCTGTATGCTCCACAGGAAGTGCTTTTCTTTTTGAATTTCTTTTCTGTCTAACCACAGTGCTCTCTGCTGACACCTCTGTCCATTTTAGGAAGTGTCCAGAGCAGGATAGGTTTTCTATGGGGATTTGCTTCTACTCCTAAAATGGACAGAGGTGTCAGCAGAGAGCACTGTGGTCAGGCAGAAAGGAAATTCAAAAAGAAAATAACATCCTGTGGAACATACAGCAGCCGATAAGTACTGGAAGGATTAAGATTTTTTTAATAGAAGTCATTTACAAATCTGTTTAACTTTCTGTTGAACCAGTTGATTAAAATAATAATTATTATTATTATTATTATTTTTTTTTTTTTTTACAGTGGAGTACCCTTTTAAAGGCAAGGTTCACATTATTGAATTTCCAAATATAATTCCATTTTGAAATCCTGCTTGCAAAATTCCAACGAAGCAGAACCCCAATGCCAGGCACACTCGGAATCTCCAGAAGGAATATTTCAGGCTGGAGATTCTGTTGCGTGAACCTAGCCTTACATTTTAAGCTAGCCTGCTGATTAACATACCGAAGGAGGCTTTGATGGCTCCAGATGTCTTCCAAGAAAGGAAAGCAAGCGTCTCCAGATCAGCCCACTTCCTAGGAACATAACTCCTGTAACAAACCAAAACACTTGGGGATCCTATAGTGGTAGAAAGAAGAAAGGGGAATATGACAACAAAGTCAAAATATTCTAAGATGCTTATATGCTGTGTGCTCTGGGGAACTCAAGTACTACCGTATTTTTCGTCCTATAGGACGCACCGGCGTATAAGACGCACCCAATTTTTAGGGGCAAAATCTAAAAAAATAAAGATTTTGAACCCAATAGTGGTCTTCAACCTGCGGACCTCCAGATGTTGCAAAACTACAACTCCCAGCATGCCCGGACATTGGCTGGGAGTTGTAGTTTTGCAACATCTGGAGGTCCGCAGATTGAAGACCACTGCAGGAGGAGGTAATACTCACGTGTCCCCGCCGCTCCGGACCCGTCACCGCTGCCCTGGATGTCGCTCCATCGCTGTCGCTGTGTCCCCGTCGCTCTGGAACGTCTCTGCTGCCGGCCGGGTATCCTCGCTCTCCGTCGCCGCCATCACGTCGTTACACACGCCGACGCACGTACGCGACGACGTGATGACGAGGAAGGAGTGCGCCGGCCATACAGGGGATCCCTGAACGGAGAAGACACAGAGGAGGCAGATAAGGTCCCCCCGGTGTCCTCTAAGCACTAACCCGGCTATTCAGTCGGGCTGTTCGGGACCGCCGCGGTGTAATCAGTCGGGTTAGTGTCACTTTCCCTTCAGACGCGGCGGTCAGCTTTGATTGCCGCGTCTGAAGGGTTAATACAGGGCATCACCGCGATCGGTGATGTCCTGTATTAGCCGCGGGTCCCGGCCGTTGATGGCCGCAGGGACCGCCGCGATAGGGGTGTATTCGCCGTATAAGACGCACCGACTTTTTCCCCCCAGTTTTGGGGAAGAAAAAGTGCGTCTTATACGGCGAAAAATACGGTACTTTCCAAAACAGTGTTCCCAGCTGCCACCTCTGTCATGTTGGGAACAGTCCATAGTAGGTGAATAAAGAGATTTTCTCTGGGGGTTTGCTCCTGCTCTGTATAGTTCCTACCATGGGCAGAGATGGATTGGAAAGAACTACATAACGTGCTCCAGGGCACACAGCAGCTGATAAGAATTGGAAGGCTTGAATTTTTAATACCTTAAGTACAAAGCCCATTTTGGCCTTGAGGACACAGACAATTTTTTAACGCAGTGCACTTTACAGTAAAGCTGACATGTTATCTTTATTCTGTGGGTCAATACGATTAAAACGATACCCATGTTTACATGCTTTTCTTTTAAATGCTTAAATGGGTACTCCGCCCCTAGAAATGTCTGATCGTGGGGGGCCCCTTCGCCGGGACCACCCACGATCTCCATGCAGCACTTGGTATTCTAAACAGTATGTTTAGAATGCTGGGTTCCTGCGGAAGGAGACGTGATGTTAAACAAAGGCCCCTCCATTCATGTCCATGGGAGGGGGCAAGACAGCCATCAGGTGCTGCACGGAGATTACAGGGGGTCCCAGCGGAGGGACCCCCGCGATCAGACATCTTATCCCCTATCCTTTGACTTTTTTTTTTTTTTTTTATGATTGCACTATTCACCGTATGGGATCATTAACATAAAATTTTAATAGATCAAACATTTCAGCAAGCGGAGATACCAAGTATTTTTATTTATATATTTATTTGTAAAATGGAAAAAGGTGGGTAATGTCATTTTTTATTGGGGAAGGGGCATATTAATATTTTTACAAAATACTTAAACCTGTTAAGGACCCAGGGCGTAAACTTACGCCCTGAGTCCCGGTCCTGCGATATAACGCGGGGTCACACGGTGACCCCGCATCATATCGTGGCGGGCCCGGCGTCATAGTGAAGCCGGGACCCGCCGCTAATAGTGCACAGCACTGATCGCGGTGCTGCGCACTATTAACCCTTTAGCCACGCGCTCAAAGCTGAGCCGCGCGGCTAAAAACTAAAGTAAAAATGCCCGGCTAGCTCAGGGAGCTGTTCGGGATCGCCGCGGTATAATCGCGGCATCCCGAACAGCTGTAGCACAGGAGGAAGGTCTCTTACCTTTCTCCTGTGCTGTCCGATCGCCGAATGAATGCTTCAAGCCTGAGATCCAGGCTTGAGCATTCAATCGCCGAAAACACTGATTGATCCATTCCTATGGAGATGGATCAATCAGTGTAAAAGATCAGTAAATGCAATGATATAGCCCCCTATAGGAGGTATAATATTGCATAAGAAAAGTGTAAAAAAATCATTAACCCTTTCAATTATCCCTTCCCCTAATAAAAGTTTGAATCACCCGGCATTTCCAAGAATAAAAAAAAACAGAGTAAATAATAATAAAAATAAACATATGTGGTATCGCCGCGCGCGGAAATGTCCGAATTATAAAAATATACCACTTTTTAAACCGCTCGTTCAATGGCGTATGGCGTACACGCAAAAAAAATGCCAAAGTCCAAAATAGCGCATTTTTGATCACTCACAAAAAAGTTCATAAAAAGTGATCAAAAAGTCTGATCAGAACAAAAATGGTACGCTAAAAACTTCAGATCATGGCTCAAAAAAAGAGCCCTCATAGCGCCCTGAACACAGAAAAATAAAAAAGTTATAGGGCTCAGAAAATGACAATTTTAAACATATACATTTTCCTGCATGTATTCATGCTTTTTTTCTGAAGTGATACAAAATCAAACCTATACAAGTAGGGTATGGACCTACAGAATAAAGATAAGGTATCATTTTTTACCAAAATTTTAAAGAGTTATGATTTTTTTAAGTTAAAGGGGTACTCCGCCCCTGGAATCTTATCCCCTATCCAAAGGATAGGGGATAAGATGTCAGATCGCTGTGGTCCCGCTGCTGGGGACCCCGGGGATCGCCGCTGCGGCACTGCGCAATCATTACTGCACAGAGCGAGCGAGCTATGTGCGTAATGACGGGCGATGCAGGGGCCGGAGCAGCATGATGTCATGGCTCCGCCCCTCATAACATCACGGCCCGTCCCCTTAATGCAAGTCTATGGCAGGGGGCGTGACGACCGCCACGCCCCCTCCCATAGTCTTGTATTGACGGGGGCGGGCCGTGACGTCACGAGGGGCGGAGCCGTGATGTAACGATGCTCCGGCCCCTGTATTGCCCGTCATTACGTGCAGAACAATCTCGCTCTGCACAGTAATAATAGCGGGGTGCTGCAGCAGCGATCCCCGGGGTCCCCAGCAGCGGGACCCCGGCGACCTGACATCTTATCCCCTATCCTTTGGATAGGGGATAAGATGTCCAGGGGCGGAGTACCTCTTTAAGGAGGAAAAATTGAAAATGAAAAAAAAAACAAAAAACGGAAAAAGCCTGGGTCCTTAAAGGGTTAAAAAAATAATATAACACTATCCATTTCACAATATTATTTCACATAGTGGGGACTATTAATCGCAATCTTTTACTATTACCTGTACAGGGCTATGCAGTAATATTGGTAATTGTTTCTACCGTCTGCCTGAGGTAGATTTTACAAGTAGATTCCTGGAGAGTGGCCCGGAAAAGGCCAAGAGACCTCCGGCCACCATTTTTACTCAGGTGAACTGCAGGTGGTCTGATAAGTGTCCCCAAAGCCCCAAAACTGTTTTAGATGCTGTGATCAGCACCGATCATGGCATCTAAAGGGTTAATGGCAGGATTGCCAATGTCCATCATTAGCAGTGAGGTCCCAGCTTCTGATATAATTCAGAACCCGCCATCTACAGTCATGGCCGTAAATGTATGCACCCCAACGTCAAGAAAATGAAGTATTTCTCACAGAAAAGGATTGCAGTAACACGTGTTTTGCTATACACATGTTTATTCCCTTTGTGTGTATTGGAACTAAACCAAAAAAGGGAGGAAAAAAACAAATTGGACATAATGTCACACCAAACTTCAAAAGTACCCAAGATCTTGGACGCAAACCCAGCTTTCTGACACTGGGCTGTACAGTGCGACCCAAAACCCGTTGGTAATCCTCATATTTCATGCTGCCTTGCACATATTCAAGGGACCCAGTTCCAGATGCAGCAAAACAACCCCAAAACATCATTGAACCTTCACCATATTTCACTGTAGGCACTGTGTTAATTTTTTTGTAGGCCTCATTCCGTTTTCGGTAAACAGTAGAATGATATGCTTGACAAGAAAAAGCTCTATCTTGGTCTCATCTGTCCACAAGATGTTTTCTCAGAAGGATTTTGGCAAAATGTAGTCTTGCTTTTTTTTTTATTTATGTCTCTGTGTCAGTAGTGCGGTCCTCCTGGGTCTCCTGCCATAGCGTTTAATTTCATTTAAATGTCGACGGATAGTTTGCGCTGACACTTATGCTCCTGAGCCTGCAGGACAGCTTGAATATCTTTGGAACTTGTTTGGAGCTGCTTATCCACCATCCCGACTATCCTGCGTTGACACCTTTCATCAATTTTTCTCTTCCATCCACGCCCAGGGAGATTAGCTACAGTGCCATGGGTTGCAAACTTCTTGATAATGTTGCGCACTGTGGACAAAGGCAAATCTAGATCTCTGGAGATGGACTTTTAACCTTGAGATTGCTGATATTTTTCCACAATTTTGGTTCTCAAGTCCTCAGACAGTTCTCTTCTCCTCTTTCTGTTGTCCATGCCAAGTGTGGCACACACAGACACACAATGCAAAGACAGTGAACTTCTCTCCTTTTTATCTGCTTTCAGGTAGGTGTTAATATTTATATTGCCCACACCTGTTACTTGCCCCAGGTGAGTTTAAAAGAGCATCACATGCTGAAAACTATCTTATTTTTCCACAATTTTGAAAGAATGCCAATAGTTTGGTCCAGCCCATTTTTGGAGTTTGGTGTGACATGATGTCCAATTAGATTTTTTTTTTCCTCCCTTGTTTGGTTTAGTTCCAATTAGGGATCGACCGATTATCGGTATAGCCGATATTATCGGCCGATAATCACGATTTTGGGCATTATCGGTATCGGCAATTACCTTGCCGATAATGCCCCGTACCACGACCGCCACCCCCCCGACCCGCCGCACCGCGTTGCACCCCCCACCGTGATGCTGGGCGGTATACCGGTATGGATTTTTGCCCATACCGCTATACCGGTCGGGCCCCTCCCCCACCCTCCGAGTCAATAAAAAAATTAAACTTACCCGTAATGGGGGTGGTCCGGGCCATCCATCGTTCCTGTAGTGTCCGGGGGCGTGCCGGGTGAACTGGTCCGGGCTGTCCTTCTTCTACGCCGTGACGTCAGGTGCGTCGCTGTGCACGGGCGTCACTGCGCAGCGGCATTATTGCAGCGTACTAGGCCGGAGCCTGCCCGGAATGGAGAAGATGACCGCCGGAGAAGGACAGCCCGGACCGTTTCACCCTCCACCCGGAATGCCGCCGGACACTACAGGAAGGATGGATGGCCCGGACCACCCTGACAGATAGGGGGAGAGAAGCGGGTGGTGGCGGCGGCGGCCTATGGCCCCGCAAAAGCCACTGCAGTGCATTGATTTAAAGCACCCGCTTTAAATCAATGATCTGCAGCGGTGTCGCATGGGGTTAAATAGCCAATAACTTATACCGGAATATCGCTTATCGGTATCGGCCCTAAAAAAACGATATCGGTCGATCCCTAGTTCCAATACACACAAAGGGAATAAACATGTGTATAGCAAAACATGTGTTACTGCAATCCTTTTCTGTGAGAAATACTTCATTTTCTAGAAAAATTTCAGGGGAGCCAACATTTACAGCCATGATTGTATAAAGCGAATGCACGTATGTAAACGTATGTCACGGAGCACTAAGTACCAGGGCACCATAAGGTAAATTTACATACATTGTCCTCCTATGGCAGTGTTTCCCAACCAGGGTGCCTCGAGGTATTGCAAAACTACAACTCCCAGTACAACTCCCAGAATGCATGGGCTGTCCAGGCATGCTTGGAGTTGTAGTTTTGCAACATCTGGAAGAACCCTGGTTGGCAGACACTGCCCTATGGGTTAAACAGAGGTAATTTACAAACCTAAAAAACTGTCACCAGTTAAAAATATTACACAAATCAAAGAAACACCACAAACCTCTTCAAAAGTAGACTCCAAGTTCATACCAAAAGCCACTCCAATCAGACCGAAGAGAGAGAAGGAAAAGGTTCCCATTGTCAGCTGTAAATTGAGTCTCATCATCACATTGCGATGGCTGGAAGATTAAAAATAAATAAATTGCACAACGTCCTTTAATGACATTTCAACCACTAACACAAAATTCTGAATGCTAATAGATCATTTTATATGGTGTGTAAATGCCTAAAATATATCACCAGAAACAACACACAAGAGATATGTACGATAACAAGAAAACTGACCTGTCCAAGTTAATAAAAATGACACTTTCGGAGTCATCAATCAGCACACGCAGCTCTCTGGCTACATTTGCCAGGTCTTCTGCTTGTCTGTAATAATTCTCAAGCAGCAGCTCCATTTCTTCTGTGTGATCTATCCGAGAAGTGCTCTCTTCACTGCAAATAAAAGCAATATAAACTAGTACAAGACTGCTAACATGCGTTGAAAAAAAATCACCATAAACCACGATTCCCTCATCAGTCCTTCTAAAGACGCCGTCTATCGTCTGAGGAAACAATCAGGTATAAAATCCTGGAAGAAACTTTTCAGTGCAGCATTTTAGAGCAATGATATGAATCTGCATGAATGAAAATGTATCAAGTGTGACTACCCTAGTGCTTTAGAAAGTCAGTCTTGTACAGTGCTCCCTCAAGTTACAATATGAATTGGTTCTGAGACGCCCATTGTATGTTGAAACCATTGTATGTTGAGACCAGAACTCTATGGAAACCTGGTAATTGGTTCTAAAGGCACCAAAATGTCCTCCAAAAATAGGAAAAAGTGAGGATTAAAGAAAAATAAGTAGATAACTAATATAGATAAAGTATAAAATGCATATAAAAGTAATATAAAAGAAAGAAAGATCTGGTGGGAGCTGTAAATCACTGTCTATGTCAGTGTTTCTCAAGCAGGGAGCCTCCAGCTGTTGCAAAACTACAACTCCCTGGGAGTTGCTGGGAGTTGTAGTTTTGCAACAGCTGGGGGCACGCTGCTTGGGAAACACTGGTCTGTGTAGAGGACAGGAGCTTCTTCAGGGTCCTGTACAGTACACGCAATGTCCTAAAAAAGTAACATGGAGCCGCCCTCACCTGGTGTCCTAAGGAGCAGCTAACCCTGGCACAGGTAGAGTAGTACAGAACATGTTCTACCTCCCTGTAGTGTAGGGGGCGCCACCAGACATCAGTCAGTGCATACACTTCAGTAATACAGGGGTTTTACCAGTGAATATCCATTCTGATTGGTCGGTTCTTCCGGCCATTGACACGTTTCACAGATCTGGACTGTCTGCACATTGTATGTTGAGTCTGGTTTCAAGTTACAATGGTCCAGAAAAGACTATTGTATGTTGAAACTATTGTATGTTGAGGCCATTGTAAGTTGAGGGATCACTGTATATATCAGTGGCCTCAAAAGGCAGATATTACCATATTCTATTATTGTTTATGATGAGGCAACCCTTCTATTATTTGCAATACAAAAATACATTAGGACAGATTTACTAATAGTGTCTAAAAATTAAACAGTGCAAATGTAGACTAGACACTGTCAAAATTATCCAGATTTGAATGCAAAACTTTTTTGTCCCCTTAGGGACGGCAATGATCTGATCACTAGTACAGTACATCTATACTGCAGTGTACTATAGCTGTTAGTATTACACCGACAGACTGTGAGACCCAGTCTGTTGCTTCCACAGCTAGCAGACCCAGAGGCCATGATTTCCCGGATCAAACTGCGAGGTCACCCACGGGGTACAGGAGTCCACTCCCCCTGTCATCCCTATAGTTGCAGTGGTCAGAATTGAGGAGAAAAAGGATCTGAGAAGAAGTAGAGAAAGACATTTTTCTGCAAAGTTTGTTGAAAGGCAAGTTACATAGATGGCTAAGTAAGCATACATGTACAGTATATTATATAATAAATAAATAATAAAAAAATATACACATTTAGTTATATTAATACATACATTGCTTGGGGCTCAGACAGTTTGGTCAGACACAGCTCTTCTATAAGCTCATCTTCATCCAGAATTTCCAGAATTGCTTCTTTATAAACTTTTATATCTGTTTCCAGCTCTGACAGACTGTAAAATAAACATGAAATAAATACACGAACATTTTTAAACTTTCCCTCCACCAGTCCAATGCAGAAGTTAAAGGGGTACTCCGTTCCCTTGCTTTCCGAGCTCCGCTCCCCAGCATCCGGAAGTTATTGTTCCAAACGATGTGTGTGCGGGCTTCCGTGTTCAGGGCCGCCCCCTCGTGACGTCACGCCCGCCCCCTCAACGAAAGTCCCATAGACTTTCATTGAGGGGGCGGGCGTGACATCACAAGGGGGCGGCCATGAACACGGAAGCCCGCACACACATCGTTTGGAACAATAACTTCCGGATGCTGGGGAGCGGAGCTCGGAAAGCAAGGGAACGGAGTACCCCTTTAACTTGTTCTCTCATTCCCCATTATGAACTACTTACGTTTTGCCATTTTGAAGTAGGATATGCAGTTTACTTCTATCTACAGAAAGGAGTTTGGGGTCCACCAAAGCTTCCAAGGTTTCTAGGATATGAGGTTGTAAAAAATGAAGTCTCCCTTGCAGAGTGCTAATCTGGAGAAAATGTTTAAATTTTAACATTACACAAGTATGTGACCTGTACCTACTACAGACATCCAAAATATTTACCTAATACCCAAGATGGTATACACTACTGTACATAATAGAATGGTACAAACATACACTGATCAGACAAAACATTAAAACCTCTGACAAGATAGATAATTGTCCTATTACAATGGCTTCCAACTTATTAGACAGTAAGTGAGCAGTCCTTAAAGGGGTACTGCGCTGCTCAGCGTTTGGAACAAACTGTTCCGAAGGCTGGAGCAGGCACTGGGAGCTTGTGACCTCATAGCCACGCCCCCTCATGACGTCACACCCCGCCCTCTCAATGCAAGTCTATGGGAGGGGGTGTGACGGCCGTGTGGAAACCTAGCCTAAAGGGGGTTATCCAGAAATAAAAAACAGATTTCTTCCACAAACAGCACCACACCTGTCCTTGGGTTGTGGTATTACAACTTTGCTCTATTCACTTCAATAGAGCTGAACGGAGGACAGTTTTGTTTTTCTATTCCTAAATAACCCCTTTAAGTGTGTGATTGTTAAGGTCTAGCTTTAACCTAAAAGTATTATTATCCATTAGCAGTAGCTTCTTAGTGGGCAAGAAAACCCACGTGGTACCTGGTGTCTATGACAGGTGTGATCTTTCTCGTTGCTTTAGCCCCTGTTGGCTTTGTATTCAGGAGCCTCTCCATCAGTTCAGTCTTACCCACAAGGCCTCTTGAAGGCCCCTCTTCTTGCTGTTCCCCATCTATCTCCCCTTGTCTTCCTCAGGGGCCTCCTACCTCCCACTCCATGGGCTCAATAAGTCCTTCTCCCTCTGGCTCCATTCCTGGCCTCCAAAAGCTTGCCACTTCTCAAGGTAACCCCTCATTGTTCTTTCTTCCTGATATAACCTCTATGGTTAGGATAGCTGCCTGCATCAAGCATGAAAACCCAGGTGCCTCAGTCCCAACCAACGTTGTGGGCCACATAGCACATCCAGCTGCCAATTGTGTACCTGTGTTTTTTTTTTTAATTATTATTATTTTTATTATTATGTTTTGATGGATGTGATTAATATCTCTGAGCCCTGCTGTCTCTTGGCTACAACAATTTGATTTTCACATGTGGCAGATTTGTTGCAGAATATTCAGGGACTGTCTTAATCATATAAAGGGGGCTTGCATAAATTCTAAACAACCAGATTCAGATGCACAAAAATGATTTTCAGCTACGCAAATTTCTGCAACAAATCTGCCGAGTGAAAACTAACTCTGCAACCCTGTGGGTCAGACTCAAATTATATAAGGGAATTGTTAAACAGATAGTTCTGTAACATAGTAAAAAGTGCTCAAATAAAACCGGAGCAAGGACATATCAGAAATGAAGAGTCTAGGCACTGACTGCTCTGGAGAGGCTCTCATTGGCACAGCAGTCACTGTATGCGCTCACACATTGAAAGAACAATAATGATGTCTTACCCTATGCTGCAATATTGCTTCCAAAGCCCTGAATTCAAAAGGTAAAGAGTATGTGACTAGTTGGCCTTCACCTGCTAACTGAGGTGCAAGTTCACGGAGAAACCACTGCTCCAGGTGGAGGTTCCGATAATCCAGAATCAGGAGATACTCAGAAGTGATGACAGCTTTTACGAACTACAAAACATTAGAAAAAAGATTTATGCTGTATTGTAATAACCAACGTCATTGCTATTACACTTTTGACATCTGGTATTCACAAACCTAATGCATTTAGCGATTTCCATTTATTGTTAATGTGTAGCTGATCTCTCACCTGTTCTTCAGTTTGGACATGGAGACACAGGTTCATGCAAGGCAGTCAGGTTGCTGAGGTACCAATACGATACCCAGCAAGTTCCGTGCCAAACTCCTATCAATTAGAAATGGATTCATGCACGGAACTTGCTGGGCTTTGTACAGTTGCCTCAGCAACGTGACCACCCACCATGAACCATTTGCTTGTAGAGATGTTTAAATAAAATGCTGTAGCCAGATATTAGCTGGAAGCCAATAAGGAAATATACAATGTCCTACCTACATTGCTTTTGTGGAATTACTCTCTAATGGGGTGCTTTATTTTGGGTCAGTGGAAGCGTGTCGAAAACTCAGCATGCTCTAAGCACGGGTTTATTTCAATTTCCTCACTTAGAAATTCACATTTTTTTTCCTAAATTCTCCATGAGATCTGTAAAGAGTCTAGGGCTGGGTTCACACAGTGTTTTTTTTTCAGGCGTATTTGATTTTTAAAAATATATTTGGAAAACAGCAGACAAACTGTGTCCGCATTTTTAACATTCATGTGCTCTATGTAAGTCTATGGGAAAGTGGTTGTACATGTGGCTGTAAAAAATCCATCCGTATTTTTATATATTGGGGGAGAGAGTCAAAAACTGCTGTAATTTCTGTTCCAGCGATATTATTCACACCTTTTTTTTCTCCTCACATTTTCAAAGGTCTCTTGTAGAGATTAGCGAACTTACAGTAAATTCGATTCGTCACGAACTTCTCGGCTCGGCAGTCGATGACTTATCCTGCATAAATTAGTTCAGCTTTCAGGTGCTCCGGAGGGCTGGAAAAGATGGATACAGTCCTAGGAAAGAGTCTCCTAGGAATGTATCCACCTTTTCCAGCCCACGGGAGCACCTGAAAGCTGAACTAATTTATGCAGGATAAGTCATCAATTACCGCGCTGAGAAGTTTGCGACGAATCAAATTTACTGTAAGTTCGCTAATCTCTAGTCTCTTGTGCTGCTTTGAAAATATGTGAAAATTCATTTTTGCGCCTTTTTTTTTGTGCCAAAAAGGTTTTTGTTTTTTTTGTTGCAGCCATATTTTTTTGCGCCACAATTGCCGAGTTTGGCGCCAAATTTTACATCCCAGAAAATTTTCTCGGAAACGTCTCACAAAATATTCAGTGGTTACTAGTGCCCAGACAAGCGATAACTGTATAAATAAAACATTTCTGAGCTTAAATGTGAGTGCAGGTGCAGTGACCAAGAAAGAAAAAAAAAATTACATATAATATAATCTACCGTATTTATCGGCGTATAACACGCACTTTTTACGCTAAAATTTCTAGCCTAAAGTCTATGTGCGTGTTATACACCGATAAGCCGCTGCAGTTCACTGATTTAAAGCGGGCGATTTAAATCAATGAACTGCAGCGGCTTTGCAGGTGCAGAGACAGCCAGCACTGCCAGCTTCTCTGCCCCTGCCTATCCTGGGGTCTAGAGCCCTGCTGCCGGCCCTTCTCTCCCCTGGCTATCAGCGCCGCTGCCCGTTCTCTCCCCCTGACTATCGGTGCCGGCGCCGATAGCCAGGGGGAGAGAAGCGGCGCCGGCAATGGGGCAGCGGCGCCGACAGCCAGGGGGAGAGAAGGGGCAGCGTCACCCATTGCCGTTGCCTCCCCCCATCCCCGGTTGCATAATTACCTGTTGCCGGGGTCGGGTCCGCGCTGCTTCAGGCCTCCAGCGTGCGTCCCCTGCGTCGTTGCTATGCGCTGCACGGCGCATGATGTCAGTGCGCCACGCCGTGCAGTGCATAGCAACGACGCAGGGGACGCATGCCGGAGGCCTGAAGCAGCGCGGACCCGACCCCGGCAACAGGTAATTATGCAACCGGGGATGGGGGGAGGCAACGGCAATGGGTGACGCTGCCCCTTCTCTCCCCCTGGCTGTCGGCGCCGGCACCGATAGTCAGGGGGAGAGAATGGGCAGCGGCGCAGATAGCCAGCGGGAGAGAAGCGGCGGCAGCAGGGCTCTAGACCCCAGGAAAGGCAGGGGGAGAGAAGCGGGCAGCGACGGCCTCTCTCCCCCTGCCTTTCCTGGGGGTATATCGGGGTATACACGCGCACACACGCACCCTCATTTTACCATGGATATTTGGGTAAAAAACTTTTTTTTACCCAAATATCCTTGGTAAAATGAGGGTACGTGTTATAGGCCGGTGCGTGGTATACCCCGATAAATACGGTATTTATTTTTTCATTTTTATTTATTTTCTATTTTTTAATAATCATTATTTCTTTTTTTAAATAATTACTTAAATAACACCTTTTCCCCAAAAAACTAAGGATAAAAAAAATAAAAAATAAATAAATTAAATAAAACTACAACCATTTCTGTGATTTCTACACTATCAAAAAGCTGGTGTGAATTTTTTTTTTATGTAAACTGACTCTCACCCCTTTGAAAATATCATGTAAAGCAGACAATATACGTGGACATTCCCACCTTTACAAAACTGATGTGAAAAGTAAACCATGGCACAAAGCTCTTTGAAAATGTAGTCGATATTTTCATGCCAAAATTTTGGCGCAACATTTTTTTTTTTTGCGCAAAATTATTTGAGAATCTCCCCCACCATTGTGTGCACAGACAACCACTTTCCCATAAGCAAAAAGAGCACATTATTGTTTAAACTTTGAACTCATTTTGCAATTTTTGCTGACACCTTTTTACAGCCTTAGATTTGTTTTAATTAAATCTAGAGAACCAGGATAGTCCACTGTGCTTTTGAAAAATTAAGACAAATAGGAATAACAGTCCTTTCCTCTCCCTACCCCTATACAAACCATTGCAATAAAGGAGTACTATGGGGTAGAACTTTTTTTTTTTTTTTTTTTTTTTTTAAAGCTTGCACAAAAGCCGGCATATGGAGAGAGATGGGAAAAAAAAAAACCTTCTATACAGATGCTCCACAGTGATCCTCTTCCTGCTTCTTGTGCTTGACTTAGCTAATCGCCAGCCACAGCAGGTCCCACCTCAGCCGGTGATTGGCTGAGTGATCGTGTGATGTATTGGGCCCCGACACCAGGAAGAAGACCATGGCCTGGGTTCAATAAGTCGCTAAGCCAATCATCGGCCAAAGGAGGGACATCGCTACAACCGGCGAATAGCTGAGCCGCAGTGTGATGCATCAATAGAGGATGGCTGCAAAGGATGGGAGCACTACACCAGAGGCACCAGGGAAATGATAGTAGGCAAGTCCAGTTTTCCTCAACAACAATTCTAGAATCCTGCATTGTTCTGCCCCTCTGCTATTCTTCCTTACAAAGTATGAAACTGACAACTGTGTGTTGGAAAGTATACATTTTTATGTGGATTTTTTTTTTTTTTTTTTTTTTTTTTATAATATTACCTCCATTCTTAAAATGATCTTGTTGTTTCTGGAATTGATGCTCACTAGATGCTGAAACCTCAGATCTCGTGCTTGAAGTCCCAGCTCCTGATATAATTCTGTTTTCTTCCTTTCTGTCCAAATAAATTGACAATCATGAAATACGAACCTAGATTTTTGGAGGCAGAAAAGTGTGTGTATATTACGTCTACACACACAGTTATCAGTGTTTTCTGGGTGCAAATACAGTGTGAAAGCAGGAATAGGTCAGAAAAGTAGAGATTTAAGAGTAAATACACTGCTCAAAAAAATAAAGGGAACACAGATAACACATCCTAGATCTGAATGAATGAACTAATCGTATGAAATACTTTCGTCTTTACATAGTGGAATGTGCTAACAAAATCACACAAAAATTATCAATGGAAAGCAAATTTATCAACCCATGGAGGTCTGGATATGGAGTCACACTCAAAATCAAAGTGGAAAACCACACTACAGGCTGATCCAACTTTCATGTAAAACAAGTCAAAATGAGGCTCAGTAGTGTGTGTGGCCTCCACGTGCCTGTATGACCCCCCTACAATGCCTGGGCATGCTCCTGATGAGTTGGTGGATGGTCTCCTGAGGGATGTCCTTCCAGACCTGGACTAAAGCATCTGCCAACTCCTGGACAGTCTGTGGTGCAACATGGCATTGGTGGATGGAGCGAGACACGATGTCCCAGACGTGCTCAATCGGATTCAGGTCTGGGGAATGGGCGAGCCAGTCCATAGCATCAATGCCTTCCTCTTGCAGGAACTGCTGACACACTCCAGCCACATGAGGTCTAGCATTGCCTTGCATTAGGAGGAACCCAGGGCCAACCGCACCAGCATATGGTCTCACAAGGGGTTTGAGGATCTCATCTCTGTGCCTAATGGCACTCAGGCTACCTCTGGCAAGCACATGGAGGGCGGCCCCCCTAAAGAAATGCCACCGCACACCATTACTGACCCACTGCCAAACCAGTCATGCTGGAGGATGTTGCAAGCAGAACGTTCTCCACGGCGTCTCCAGACTGTCACATCTGTCACATGTGCTCAGTGTGAACCTGCTTTCATCTGTGAAGAGCAGAGGGCGCCAGTGGTGAATTTGCCAATCTTGGTGTTCTCTGGCAAATGCCCAACGTCCTGCACGGTGTTGGGCTGAAGCACAACCCCCTCCTATGGACGTCGGGCCCTCATACCACCCACATGGAGTCTGTTTCTGACCGTTTGAGTGGACACATGCACATTTGTGGCCTGCTGGAGGTCATTTTGCAGGGATCTGGCAGTGCTCCTCCTTGCACAAAGGCGGAGGTATCGGTTTTGCTGCCATGTTGTTGCCCTCCTACAGCCTCCTCCACATTTCCTGATGTACTGGCCTGTCTCCTGGTAGCGCCTCCATGCTCTGGACACTACACTGACAGACACAGCAAACCTTCTTGCCACAGCTATCATTGATGTGCCATCCTGGATGAGCTGCACTACCTGAGCCACTTGTGTGGGTTGTAGACTCAGTCTCATGCTACCAGAGTGAAAACACCGCCAGCATTCAAAAGTGACCAAAACATCAGCCAGGAAGCATAGGAACTGAGAAGTGATCTGTGGTCACCACCTGCAGAACCACTCCTTTATTGGGGGTGTCTTGCTAATTGTCTATAATTTCCACCTGTTGTCTGTTCCATTTGCACAACAGCATGTGACATTGATTGTCAGTCAGTGTTGCTTCCTGAGTGGACAGTGTGATTTCACAGAAGTGTGACTGACTTGGAGTTACATTGTGTTGTTTAAGTGTTCCCTTTATTTTTTGAGCAGTGTATATGTCAGGTTCACAGATTCAGTCAGATATGGATACATCAGCAGATAATTTTTTTTTACAGCCGATTTAGACAGAACCTTGCCTCAGAGGCACAACACGAGCCTAACAATGTAATGATGCCAATATCACAGTGTTACTGTCATATCAGCTATATTCAGGCCGATACATGACTAACACTACAGAATTATAAACTAGAATACTTACCAAAGGACAGTATGTTTCCATCTTTGTCAAACTTCATCTGCAAACAGGAAACATATTGTAATTAATACGTGAAAGAAATAGCACAAGATTATATAGAAAACGATATAATACTTTTACCCATAAAGCTGTGAGGCAACATTTGAACAATGCAAATGGTTTCCAGGGTAAATGTTACTGTGTATTTCTCTGTGCATTGCAAAGAGTGAAATGTTTGGCAAATGGGCGACATAACAGGCATGCTGCGGATATGTAAATTAGCAGTATGACTTATCTCCCCCCGGTATTCTCCGCTATGTGTGAATGGGGCATGTTCCCACTTGGCGTGTACGAGGCGTATTTCACGCTGCACAAAATCTACTGCTGCAACGGGTAATACGCTGCGTATCCCTCGCACACCATACACACAATGCTTTCAGGAGGCAGCCCTGTGGGAAATTCGAGATATGATTTGCTGACTCGCACATTTTCTTGTGTGCACGGTTATAATTTTTTAATCTCTTTTTTAACTAGATACCTAATAAAGGTTACGCTTTAACATTTCTATATGCCACAGATCCCAGTCTATAGTTGTTGTATCGTTTATAATGGGATTTTAGTAAATGGTCGCAATGGACCATTTGACTCCTAGATTTTTGCAGTACAGCAATTTGTACATCTCTAGTACAGGCTGTCTAGTTTTATATTAAATATACAAATCCAATACAGTGGTCCCTCAAGTTACAATATTAATTGGTTCCAGGGCGACCATTGTATGTTGAAACCACTGTATGTTGACACAGAACTCTATGGAAACCTGGTAATTGGTTCTGAAGCCCCAAAATGTCATCCAAAAATAGGAAAAAGTGAAGATTAAAGAAAAATACGTAGATAACTAATATAGATAAAGCAAATCCTTACATATAAAAGCAAGAAAGATCTGCTGGGAGCTGTAAATCACTGTCTATGTCAGTGTTTTCCAACCAGGGTGCCTCCAGCTGTTGCAAAACTACAACTCCCAGCATGCCCGGACAGCCAAAGGCTGTCCGGGCATGCTGGGAGTTGTAGTTTTGCAACAGCTGGAGGCACCCTGGTTGGGAAACACTGGTCTATGTAGAGGACAGAAGCGTCTTCAGGGTCCTGTACAGAACACGCAATGTCCTAAAAAAGTAAAATGGAGCCGCCCTCACCTGGTGTCCAAAGGAGCAGCTAACCAAAGCATGGGTTAAAAGTAGTACAGAACATGTAGTGCCTCCCTTTACTGTAGGGGGCGCTACAGACACCAGTCAGTGTATGCACTTCAGTAATACAGGGGTTTTACCAGGGAAATGTCCATTCTGATTGGTCGGTTCTTCCAGCCATTGACATGTTTTGCAGATTCCATAGCATTGTATGTTGAGTCTGGTTTCAAGTTACAATGGTCCAAAAAAGACCAGAAAAGACCATTGTATGTTGAAACTATTGTATGTTGAGGCCATTGTAAGTTGAGGGATCACTGTATATATAACTCCTTAGGGAGGGGCTTTGAGTGGGGACTTTAGGATACAAATGCGCATGTGCAAAGTAAAAACCGTATACATGTGCGTTTCTCATTGACGTCCTTGTTAAAAAAAACGTATGCGGTTTTCAATAATGAAAATGTATATGGGAAACATACTTGAAAAACGTGGTGTGAACCCTCCCTAACCTGAATATGCCGACTAGAGATGAGCGAACTTACAGTAAATTTGATTCGTCACGAACTTCTCGGCTCGGCAGTTGATGACTTATCCTGCATAAATTAGTTCAGCTTTCAGGTGCTCCCGTGGGCTGGAAAAGGTGGATACAGTACTAGGAGCCTATTTCCTAGGAATGTATCCACCTTTTCCAGCCCACGGGAGCACCTGAAAGCTGAACTCATTTATGCAGGATAAGTTATCAACTGCCGAGCCGAGAAGTTTGTGACGAATCGAATTTACTGCAAGTTCGCTCATCTCTAATGCTGACATAGCGCAGGTGACTCTGTTCCCAACAATTTTTCTCTTACCCCATTCCGTGCAGCTGTTGCAGAAATATGCAGATATATATATATCTATATATGCAAATCATAGAAAACTAGCAATGGGGGCAATTCTCCACCGCTGGCTGATCTGCCCGCCCCTTTAGCAATATTCACTTCTGCGCAGCACTAGCTATGACACGGCTCCTGGTTTGGCTGCTGAGACACGTCAGCAGCAGTAGTACATATATTGAGGAAGCTGGCGGGCGGAATGGCAAGGTGATGGCGGCGTTAAGATTGCTAAAATAGTAACGGCATTGCCCCCATTGCTAGTTTCTTATCATTTCCATAAATACATTTTGCTGCAATAGCTGCGCTTAATGGGGTAAGAGAAACATTTTTAGAAGGAGGGTCACCCGCACTATAAGCCGGTATATTCAGGCTAGTGTGGGTGACCCTCCTGTCAGTTTCTTTTTTAAAAGGGGCCATTCTTAAAGGGGTACTCTGCTGCTCAGCGTTTGGAACAAACTGTTTCGAACGCTGGAGCCGGGAGCTCGTGATGTTATAGCCCCGCCCCCTCATTGTTTCATGTTCCGCCCCCTCAATACAAGTCTATGGGAGGGGGCGTGATGGCTGTCACGCCCCCTCCCATAAACTTGCATTGAGGAGGTGGGGCGTGAAATCATGAGGGGGTGGGGCATGAAATCATGAGGGGGCGGGGCGTGACGTCACAAGCTCCCAGCGCCGGCTCCATGGTTCGGAACAGTTTGTTCCAAACGCTGAGCAGCGGAGTACCTCTTTAAAGGGATTGTCCAGCACCAGAAAAAATTACAATTTGCCCAGGGTGACAGTTTGCAGAGACTGAAACAGATCCTCACCAATGACAGATACTGACAGGTCTCTATATCCAGACACGGGAATCAATGCAAGCGCTTTGACGCTGCTTCCCCAACAAAAGCCGCAGCATTTTACTAGTATCTACTGAAAGAGAGAGAAAAAACTCACCACAGAGAATACTGGAGACACACTGGCTAATGTGACCGGCGATGCTTCAGACTGTATATGACGGCATATTGTACCTGAAGAATAAGAGGTGCAAGTCACCAGGAACTGAAGAAACATTGCGCATTTTGGAGGTTAATGCAATCCAGGAGCCAATTTGTTTTCTCTAAAAGGCTGGCAGTATATACAATAAAAATATTAGATAGTCACATGGTTAGTCTGGAGACATATTTGTAGGAAGTCCCATGCAAGTCTATGGGACTTCCAGTAAATCTTCAGATTTCCTGGTGCCAGGACCATGAGCAGAGGTAAGCTTTACACGTGGCACCTGTAATGCTCATCATTATTTGTACTTTAGCAACAGCTGCAGAGCCACAAGATGGAGAACACAGCTCTATGTATTTGACCAGACTACACAGCGTCACGGGCGGTACATGTGACCAGACTACACAGCATCACGGGCGGTACATGTGACCAGACTACACAGCGTCACGGGCGGTACATGTGACCAGACTACACAGCGTCACGGGCGGTGCATGTGACCAGACTACACAGCGTCACGGGCGGTGCATGTGACCAGACTACACAGCGTCACGGGCGGTGCATGTGACCAGACTACACAGCGTCACGGGCGGTGCATGTGACCAGACTACACAGCGTCACGGGCGGTACATGTGACCAGACTACACAGCGTCACGGGCGGTACATGTGACCAGACTACACAGCGTCACGGGCGGTACATGTGACCAGACTACACAGCGTCACGGGCGGTACATGTGACCAGACTACACAGCGTCACGGGCGGTACATGTGACCAGACTACACAGCGTCACGGGTGGTACATATGACCAGACTACACAGCGTCACGGGCGGTACACATGACCAGACTACACAGCGTCACGGGCGGTACACATGACCAGACTACACAGCATCACGGGCGGTACATATGACCAGACTACACAGTGTCACGGGCGGTATATGACCAGACTACACAGCGTCACGGGCGGTATATGACCAGACTACACAGCGTCACGGGCGGTATATATGACCAGACTACACAGCGTCACGGGCAGTACACATGACCAGACTACACAGCGTCACGGGCGGTACATATGACCAGACTACACAGCGTCACGGGCGGTATATGACCAGACTACACAGCATCACAGGCGATATATGACCAGACTATAGAGCAGTGTTTCCCAAGCGCAGCCCTCTAGCACCCCCAACAGGTCATGTTTTCTGGATTTCCTTAGTCTTTCACAGGGGATATAACAGTGAAAGACTAAGAAAATCCAGAAAACATGACCTGTTGGGGGGACTTGAGGACAGAGTTTGGGAAACATTGCTGTAGAGCATCATGGGTGGTATATGACCAGACTATAACATTTTACCTACAGGGGATCCTGTGTACATTACAGAATCAGTGCCCCCTGCAGCCACATTTACCTGTCACCCACACTAATATAAGAAAGCCCTATCTGTGAGTATCCTGGCTGTAATCCTATAGCCGGGTCATTACTCTGCCTACTGGTGGCTGATACCTGAGAGCAACAGAAGCCCCTCAGCACCTGTGTCCATACTCACTGCTGGGGGGCAGCATCCATGGCCGGGCTCCACACCTCGGGGAACAGGTCCTAGGTCCAGGACTCCGGAGGAGACAGCCGGGGTGACTAGTGAAGGTCCTCGCCTGTCCCAGAAGCCTCCTGCCGCCCGCTGTCAGTCTGTGGAGGGCCCTGCCTACATCCATGACAGCCGGGCACCACGCCAACCCGCTTCAAGAGCGACCAGTATGTACCGCATGACCCTCACATCACCCCGTACAAGTTCGGCTTAGCTTCAGGACTCCACATGGGTCGCCCAACAGGAAACAGCGTTGAAGTTGTCAGTGCATTAAACCGCTAGGGGGCAAAGTGTGTATAACATCATGTCCCCTGTGGCAGCCATGTTGTCAGAGACCATTTTACATTGGAATATGTGTACTGTACATTTATTGCAGCATTGCAGTAGGAGTTACTTCCCCTTGTCCCTTCACCTCTACACGGCTTTCTTCACATATTCTTTTTTCATGGCGTTTGTGTAAAAATACCCCCCTCCCCCATGAGGGAGCGTTTGTCAAATTTGATCTCAATTAGTATATACTGTTTTTTGTGTCTTTTTTTCACCTTCATTTTTCCTCATAACAAGTAATTTGATTATTTTTTAATATGATTCAAGGATCTCTGTTGAAGAATGTGAGGAAAATGTGAGGCAACTCCGTCATTACAGAACCTATGGAAGTGTATGGGAAGAAACATGACAAAAACGGCCAGAAAACACCAGAGCATGTCGCATTTGGAAAAACTGCACCTGATCAAAACAGTCACTAAGGCTAGGTCCACACTGTGCACACTGTGTAAAGGTAGGTCCACACTGTGTAAAGGTAGATCCACACTGTCTAAGGCTAGGTCCACACTGTGTAAAGGTAGATCCACACTGTGTAAAGGTAGATCCACACTGTCTAAGGCTAGGTCCACACTGTGTAAAGTTAGGTCCACACTGTGTAAAGGTAGATCCACACTGTCTAAGGCTAGGTCCACACTGTGTAAAGTTAGGTCCACACTGTGTAAAGGTAGATCCACACTGTCTAAGGCTAGGTCCACACTGTGTAAAGGTAGGTCCACACTGTGTAAAGGTAGATCCACACTGTGTAAAGGTAGATCCACACTGTCTAATGCTAGGTCCACACTGTGTAAAGGTAGATCCACACTGTGTAAGGCTAGGTCCACACTGTATAAAGGTAGGTCCACACTGTGTAAAGGTAGATCCACACTGTGTAAAGGTAGGTCCACACTGTGTAAAGGTAGATCCACACTGTGTAAGGCTAGGTCAACACTGTGTAAAGGTAGATCCACACTGTGTAAGGCTAGGTCCACACTGTATAAAGGTAGGTCCACACTGTGTAAAGGTAGATCCACACTGTGTAAAGGTAGGTCCACACTGTGTAAAGGTAGATCCACACTGTGTAAGGCTAGGTCAACACTGTGTAAAGGTAGATCCACACTGTGTAAGGCTAGGTCCACACTGTGTAAAGGTAGGTCCACACTGTGTAAAGGTAGATCCACACTGTGTAAGGCTAGGTCCACACTGTGTAAAGGTAGGTCCACACTGTGTAAAGGTAGGTCCACACTGTGTAAGGCTAGGTCCACACTTTGTAAAGGTAGGTCCACACTTTGTAAAGGTAGATCCACACTGTGTAAGGCTAGGTCCACACTTTGTAAAGGTAGGTCCACACTTTGTAAAGGTAGGTCCACACTGTGTAAGGCTAGGTCCACACTGTGTAAAGGTAGAGCCACACTGTGTAAGGTTAGGGCCACACTGTGTAAGGTTAGGTCCACACTGTGTAGAGGTAGGTCCACACTATGTAAAGGTAGGTGCACACTGTGTAAGGCTAGGTCCACACTGTGTAAGGCTAGGTCCACACTGTGTAAGAGTGGGTCCACACTGTGTAAGGGTAGGTCCTAAGTCCACACTGTGTTAGGCTATGTCCTGTTAGGCTATGTCCACACTGTGTTAGGCTAGGTCCACTCTGTGTAAGGGTAGGAGCACACTGTGTAAAGGTAGGTCCACACTGTGTAAGGCTAGGTCCACACTGTGTAAGGCTAGGTCCACACTATGTAAAGGTAAGTCCACACTGTGTTAGGCTAGGTCCACACTCTGTAAGGGTAGGCCCTAGGTCCACACTGTGTTAGGCTAGGTCCACTCTGTGTAAGGGTAGATCCACACTGTGTTAGGCTAGGTCCACACTCTGTAAGGGTAGGCCCTAGGTCCACACTGTGTTAGGCTAGGTCCACTCTGTGTAAGGGTAGATCCACACTGTATAAGGGTAGGTCCACACTGTGTAAGAGTGGGTCCACACTGTGTAAGGGTATGTCCTAAGTCCACACTGTGTTAGGCTATGTCCTGTTAGGCTATGTCCACACTGTGTTAGGCTAGGTCCACACTGTGTTAGGCTAGGTCCACTCTGTGTAAGGGTAGGAGCACACTGTGTAAAGGTAGGTCCACACTGTGTAAGGCTAGGTCCACACTGTGTAAGGCTAGGTCCACACTATGTAAAGGTAAGTCCACACTGTGTTAGGCTAGGTCCACACTCTGTAAGGGTAGGCCCTAGGTCCACACTGTGTTAGGCTAGGTCCACTCTGTGTAAGGGTAGATCCACACTGTATAAGGGTAGGTCCACACTGTGTAAGAGTGGGTCCACACTGTGTAAGGGTATGTCCTAAGTCCACACTGTGTTAGGCTATGTCCTGTTAGGCTATGTCCACACTGTGTTAGGCTAGGTCCACACTGTGTTAGGCTAGGTCCACTCTGTGTAAGGGTAGGAGCACACTGTGTAAAGGTAGGTCCACACTGTGTAAGGCTAGGTCCACACTGTGTAAGGCTAGGTCCACACTATGTAAAGGTAAGTCCACACTGTGTTAGGCTAGGTCCACACTCTGTAAGGGTAGGCCCTAGGTCCACACTGTGTTAGGCTAGGTCCACTCTGTGTAAGGGTAGATCCACACTGTATAAGGGTAGGTCCACACTGTGTAAGAGTGGGTCCACACTGTGTAACGGTAGGTCCTAAGTCCACACTGTGTTAGGCTAGGTCCACACTGTGTGAGGGTAGGTCCTAAGACCTACCCTTACACAGTGTGGACCTAGCTTAACACAGTGTGGACCTACCCTTACACAGTGTGGATCTAGCCTTACACAGTGTGGGCATACCCTTACACAGTGTGGACCTACCCTTACACAGTGTGGACCTACCCTTACACAGTGTGGATCTAGCCTTACACTGTGGAACTCTCTGCCGGAGAAAGTGGTCATGGTGAACTCAATAAAAGAGTTGAAAAGGGACCTGAACACATCTTAGGAGAGGAATAACATAAGTTATGAATACCAGATTTATAGAGGCAGAACATTGATCCAGGGATGTATTCTCCTAGAATGGGGCAATTGGCACCAGCCTTAGAGTTTTTTGCCTTTCTGTGGATCAACTGAGTAGGTAAACGATATAGGTTAAACTTGATGGACTCTGGTCTTTTTCCATCCAACCCCAGAACCTTCTTTCAGGTGGCACTTTGGAGCACAGGTTAGGCTATGTTGACATCTGTGTGAGGCTCCACTGGAGGTCTCTGTAGCATAATCTCTTCAGATTCTGCCTTTTACTCCTAAAGACCTTGCTGCTATGTGATACTATTTCTTGTGTCCTGCAGATGGCACTCTCTGTTTTGTACAGGGTTGTACAAAAGACTTGACAGTTCAGTTTTGTTTTATAGGTGAATATAGATTTATAGATTGTAATTTTCTGAATTTATACACAAAAGCTCTCTGTAACTATTTTATGCTCTGCAGGAGGAGCATTGCAACAATAGCATAAATAATTCAAAGCGCCTTATTAGACAAGCAGAACTACAACTCCCTAATACTAAATATCTACATCCAGTGCTCCAGTTTACCCTTTAACCCCTTAAGGACCGGGGGTTTTTCCGTTTTTGCACTTTCGTTTTTTCCTCCTTACCTTAAAAAAATCATAATTCTTTCAATTTTCCACCTAAAATTCCATATGATGAATTATTTTTTGCGCCACCAATTCTACTTTGTAATGACATTAGTCATTTTACCCAAAAATCCACAGCGGAACGGAAAAAAAAAATCATTGTGCAAAAAAATTGAAGAAAAAACGCCATTTTGTAAATTTTGGGGGTTTACGTTTCTATGCAATAAATTTTTCGTTAAAAATGACACTTTATCTTTATTCTGTACGTCCATACGGTTAAAATGATACCCTACTTATATAGGTTTGATTTTGTCATACTTCTGGAAAAAATAATAACTACATACAGGAAAATGTATACGTTTAAAATTGTCATCTTCTGACCCCTATAACTTTTTTCTTTTTCTGCGTACGGGGCGGTATGAGGGCTAATTTTCTGCGCCGTGATCTGAAGTTTTTAGTGGTACCATTTTTGTATTGATAGGACTTTTTGATCGCTTTTAATTCATTTTTTCATTAAATAAAAAGTGACCAAAAATACGCTATTGACCGCGCGGTTCAATTAATGATATATTTTTATAAATCGGACATTTCCTCACACAGCGATACTACATATGTTTATTTTTATGTACAGTTTTTTTTTTTATGGGAAAAGGGGGGTGATTCAAACTTTTATTAGGGAAAGGGTTAAATGATCTTTATTAACTTTTGTTTTTACTTTTTTTTTTTTTTATGTTATAGCTCCCATAGGAAACCAGTGATCGATGATTCTGCCGCTTGACTGCTCATGCCTGGATCTCGGGCACTGAGCAGTCATTCAGCGATTGGACACACAGGAGAAGGTAGGAGCCTTCCTTGTGTGTTCCAGCTGTTCGGGATGCCACGATTTTGCCGCAGCGGTCCCGAACATCCGACTGAGCTAGCCGTGAGTAGTTTACTTTCACTTTAGACGCGGCAATCAACTTTGAACGCCGCGTCTAAAGAGTTAATAGGGCGCGGCACCGCGATCAGTGCTGCGTGCTATTAGCCATGGATCCCGGACGCTGTGGCCCCATGTTATAGAAAGGGAGCGGACTCAGGGCGTACAGGTACGCCCAGATCCTTAAGTGGTTAATGATGCAGCCTGTTTTGGCCTTAAATGGGTACTCCCCCTAGACATCTTATCCCCTCCTGAGTGCCGTGATCAGACATCTTGTCCCCTATCCTTTGGGATAATTTTCATTTTTGCGGTTTGCGTTTTTCTTCTTTTATTTTTTCATCCACAGGGTCATATGGGGCTTGTTTTTTGACAATAGTTACCTTGCAATGGGGCAATGATTTTGCAAGGTAGATTTAGTTTTTATATAGTGCACTTTACGTTAAAAATGAAAATAAGCAATCTTGTTATGGGCAACTTGAATCTCCCCGAGTATCTTTATTCTGTGGATCAATACGATTACAACAATACAACATTTATGCAGATTTAGTTTTTTTATTTTTCCTTATATGGAATGTTTGATGGCTCATTTTTTTATGCCATGATCTGTAGTTTTTATTGTTACAATTTTTGTAATGATGGGACTTTTTGATTGCTAATTAAAAAAAATTTATGGTATACAAAGTGACCAAAAATACGCAATTCTGGACTTTGGTATTTTTTTTATGTATACACCATTAACCATTATATTTTTATAGTGTGGACATTTACACACGTGGCGATACCACATATGTTTATGTTTATTTTTGTTTATATAATTTTTTTTAACCCCTTAAGGACCAGGCCATTTTTTATTTTTGTACTTTCGTTATTTCCTCCTCACCTTCTAAAAATCATAACACTAACACATAACAATTTTGCACCTACAGACCCATATGAGGGCTTTGTTCTTGCATCACCAATTTCACTTTGTAATGACATCAATCATTTCATCACAAAATCTACGGCGAAACCAGAAAAAACAGAAAAAAATATTTGCGGGGCAAAATTGAAAAAAAAAAACATGCAATTTTTATTTTATTTTTACTTTTGGGAGCTTCCGATTCTATTCAGTGCTCTTTTCAGTAAAAATGACAGCTTACCTTTGTTCTGTTGGTCCATACGGTTACAAGGATACCTAATTTATGTAGCTTTTATTTTATTTTACTACCCAAAAAATTATAGCTACATGTACCAAAATTTGTATGTTGAAAAGTGTCATTTTCTGACCCCTATAACTTTTTTATTTTTCCGTATACGGAGATGTGTGAGGGCTCATTTTTTGCGCCGTCATCTGAAGTTTTTATCAGTAACATTTGTTTTGATTGGACTTTTTAATCACTTTAATACATTTTTTTAGGATATAAAAAGTGACCAAAAATTGTATTTTTTTACGTAAACGTCATTGACCGTGCGGTTTAACTAACATTTTATTTTTATAGTTCGGACATTTGCGCATGCGGCGATACAACATATGTTTATTTTTATTATGTTTACATATTTTATATGGAATTTGGGGTGATTCAAACTTTTAATATGGAAGGAGTTAATGGATGTTTTTTTTTTTTTTACTTTTTGTTCAACTTATTTTATTTTTTTACACTTTTTGTCCCCTTAGCGGACTTTTAGGATGAATCAGTAAATTCCTCATACAGATCAATGTAATTCCATAGAACTACATTGATCAATGTGCTCTGCGCTTGATGAACCCCACTGGACCACCAGGGACTAGTTAAAGGTCCCTTTTGGCGCAGCTGTCAACTTGAGTCAGCCGGCTCGTCCTTAGATGGCAACTGGTTAATGGGAAAAGTAGGGTGATTGTAACTTTTATTAGGTAAGGGGTTAATTCACATTTATTAACTTTTTTTAAAACTTTTTTACACAATTTTTTTAGTCCCCATAGGGGACCATAACATGCAATCGTTAGATTGCATATACTGAACAATGCTATGCCATAGTATAACATCAATCAGTGTTATCAGTGCTTGATTGCTCCAGCCTGCCATGGCTGACTGGAGCATCAGAGCACCGATCAGACGATGCTGTCCTCTCAGCTGATCAGGACACCGCAGTGATCCCGATCAGCCGAACTGAGCAGCCGGGATTGTTTTTCTTTTCAAGTTTAGATTTCAATTTTGGAACCACCACTTATCCCCAGACCTGGGAGAAATGTTTCCCTGGAATGTATAGTGTACAATGTTAAAATGCCCCATATAGAATAAATATAGCGTAGGCCACACATTTATTGCGCCCTTCTTTCATTCCAGTGGACATTTATCCTCCATTGTCGTAATCGGTGGAGGTCCTAGAAATTGTATAGTCACAACAATAACAACGATCACAATACCAAATACATATATTTTTCATAATGCTTTACTACTTTAAAGTGTACCCGTCAGATCCAACAAAAAAAACATTTTTTTTAATGTATCACTCAGTACCTAATCCTGACTATGTACGTCTAATTTTTATGTGTCTTTCACCTTTATTTTTTATTTATTTTTTATTACACTTTTACTTTAGCTCACTAGTCTGAATTGACTGGCTTCTTCTGTATGAAATACTGAATTTTTTTTTTTATGAAGGCAATTGCAAAACCTATTGGTTATAAATGCTTTACAACATATCAAAAGTTTTTGTATCCGACAGTGCCCATTTAAAAATAAAACCAAAAACTGCTTTGCCTTATTCTAAAATCCATAACTTTTCATTTTTCTGTCTACCGAGCTGTGTGAGTGTTTTTTCTTTGGATATCATGTTGGGATACTAATGATTCTGTAATCTGGACACTTTTAGGAATCAGCTTTGGAAGCTTGTTTTATTTATTTTGCAGGGAATGAGTTAATTTTTTTTAATCTTTGGGGGGTGGGAATTTTAGTTTGTTTCACAATCTCAGCTTGTGTTGTATCAGATCTTCAAATAAAACCACATTCTGGAAATGCCCTGTGACCAAATTCCACCACATTACACCCTGTAGCGTCTGTGTGATACAGAAGGCTGCTCTCAATAGTTTGATTTAGCTCCCACAATTACTATGCAAATCACAGCATGTCTGATGGACACATCTTATCTGCTTATTCTATGTCTTGGATGGTACAATAAAAGCCAGTCACGATGTATTGCCACAGTTTAAACCAATCTGCATGATTGGAGCAATAAAACAACCATGTAAATACACAAAGTAATCAAAAATAAATGTACTAATTATTGTTGATGAAAAATGATGCACAGGGAATGACCATCCTCTGCCCCTATTGGATTGATTGCTAGTGCAACCAAATTTACATTTGAAAACTGTGCTAGTATATAGCATGTACAATAGCAGTAATGATGTAAATCTGCATCTTATGCTAGTTGAATGCGTTACTGTTATTTGTTCAGTGTAGTAACGTGTCCTAAGACCTGAATGCATAATAACATGCATGTTTTTATATATAAAATACCTTTTGATCTATGTCTTACTTAGCCCACTCTTCTGCCACCTCTCCTGGAGATTGTGGGTGTCTCTTCTGGAGAATAATGAACCTGCTCCTTTCCTCCCCCTCCCTCCCCTTTCCTTGTCATGAGGCCGGCAAAACATTTTTACATTTTTAAAGCTTTATGCCTAAAGTACAGGTATTATGTAACTCTAATATAACCACATGGGACCAATATGGTGCAAATACACAAGAAAAACCTGCATTTTATGCACACAAAAAAATTTAAATTTTTACATTTGCAAAGCCTTGTGCCCAAAGTAGATACTTTATATAACCCTAAAGCTGCCATGTGGAAACTATGTAATGCAAATACACAAGAAATAAAATCACCAAAGAGAAATTCTTTTGCATATACATAATAATTTAGCACATTATAATGCTTTTTAGTGTGCCTGGAAATGTTCTTCTTCTGAAAAGGCTGCAAGCTGTCTGGATATTTTCTGGATCTCGCAGGGGTTCAGCTCACAATGGAGAAAGCTGGATTGTATACTGCACTGAGGCAAAGGAGGGAGCAGTGCCTGGGTCGGCCTCTCGGGTGTGCGAGCTATGCGGCCACACAGGGCGCCATAGCAACAGTGATGCCAACACAGCTCGCAGTGTAACAGGCCGATGTGAGGTGGAATTTTGCGCCCCCGTGAAAACTTGCGTCCGCTCCTCCCCCAGCCCTCCGAAGATTTCCAAAGCTAGAGCTGGGGAAAGGCAGAGCAAGGGGAGAGAGGAGGTACACGCCCCCTCCCTCATCTCCCCTCCCTGAGCTCGGGAGGACTCAGGTCTGCACGGGGAGAGAGTACACGCCCCTCCCTCATCTCCCCGAGCTGGGAAGGGCGCAGGTCTTTACGGGGAGAAAAAAGCAAGAGCAAGGGGAGAGAGGAAGAGCACGGCTCCCGCATCTCCCCTCCCCTAAGAGGACACAGGTCTGCATGGGCAGAAAGAAGCTAGAACAGTGCTCCTCATCTCCCCTGCCTGAGCTCTGTCTGTGCTTACTGAACAGGATGACAAAGTACACAGGCTGGGGATTCATACACTGCAGGGACTGGGGAATAAATCTCTGACTGGGTATGATTTCCATGTGAGAAGGGGGGGGGGCACATGCTGGGAGTTGTAGTCCCTGTTATGTGTGTGTGTGTGTGTATGCTAGTGGTTCCCAACCAGGGAATGCTGCTGGGAGTTGTAGTCCCTGTTGTGTGTGTATGCTAGTGTTTCCCAACCAGGGAATGCTGGGAGTTGTAGTCCCTGTTATGTGTGTGCGTGTGTGTGTATGCTAGTGGTTCCCAACCAGGGAATGCTGTGAGTTGTAGTCCCTGTTGTGTGTGTGTGTGTATGCTAGTGGTTCCCAACCAGGGAATGATGGGAGTTGTAGTTCCTGTTTTGTGTGTGTGTATGCTAGTGTTTCCCAACCAGGGAATCCTGGAAGTTGTAGTCTCTGTTATGTGAGTGTGTATGCTAGTGTTTCCCAACCAGGGTATGCTGGGAGTTGTAGTCCCTGTTATGTGTGTGTGTGTATGCTAGTGGTCCCCAACCAGGGAATGCTGGGAGTTGTAGTCCCTGTTATGTGTGTGTGTGTATGCTAGTGGTTCCCAACCAGGGAATGCTGGGAGTAGTAGTCCCTGTTATGTGTGTGCGTGTGTATGCTAGTGGTTCCCAACCAGGGAATGCTGCTGGGAGTTGTAGTCCCTGTTGTGTGTGTATGCTAGTGTTTCCCAACCAGGGAATGCTGGGAGTTGTAGTCCCTGTTATGTGTGTGTGTGTGTATGCTAGTGGTTCCCAACCAGGGAATGCTGTGAGTTGTAGTCCCTGTTTTGTGTGTGTCTGTATGCTAGTGGTTCCCAACCAGGGAATGCTGGGAGTTGTAGTTCCTGTTTTGTGTGTGTGTATGCTAGTGTTTCCGAACCAGGGAATGCTGGAAGTTGTAGTCTCTGTTATGTGTGTGTGTGTGTGTGTGTGTGTATGCTAGTGGTTCCCAACCAGGGAATGCTGGGAGTTGTAGTCCCTGTTATGTGTGTGTGTGTGTGTGTGTGTGTATGCTAGTGGTTCCCAACCAGGGAATGCTGCTGGGAGTTGTAGTCCCTGTTATGTGTGTGTATGCCAGTGTTTCCCAACCAGGGAATGCTGGGAGTTGTAGTCCCTGTTATGTGTGTATGCTAGTGGTTCCCAACCAGGGAATGCTGGGAGTTGTAGTCCCTGTTATGTGTGTGTGTGTGTGCGTGTGTATGCTAGTGGTTCCCAACCAGGGAATGCTGCTGGGAGTTGTAGTCCCTGTTATGTGTGTATGCTAGTGTTTCCCAACCAGGGAATGCTGGGAGTTGTAGTCCCTGTTATGTGTGTGTGTGTATGTTAGTGGTTCCCAACCAGGGAATGCTGGGAGTTGTTGTCCCTGTTATGTGTGTGTGTGTATGCTAGTGGTTCCAAACCAGGGAATGCTGGGAGTTGTAGTCCCTGTTATGTGTGTGTGTATGCTAGTGTTTCCCAACCAGGGAATGCTGGGAGTTGTAGTTAAACTATCTGTAATTTAAAAAAAATATATTTGTTACAAAGATTTTTTTCCTCTTTGTGTATGTCTATGGGGTAATAGGGGGGGGGGGGTGGCACCACAAGGTTAGCTCGCACAGGGCGCCTGAACCCCTAAGGCCAGCCCTGAGTGATAAACTCATCCTCTCTCAGAAAACCGGTCAGTATTTCTAAAGAGATCCCTTTAAAAAAAAAATAAAAAAAATCACATAAAATTTTATATATTTACATATATTAACAAAACTCTTAGTTTTTCAGAAAGTATTAAATTAAAAAAGTTGTTTTTAACAACAGTAATGCTTTAAAATTCCTCACTCAACTTGTGTTTACTGAAGAAGTAGAAACTTTATAGGTTTTTTTTTTTTTTTTATATAAGAATCATCACAGAACATAATTCCACTTTTATGCTGCTGCATAATGTTTTTGCATATGCAAAAATAGCCTTTTTTGGGTGCTTTTTTTTATACAGTTTTCTTTACAGTATATTTTTTCACAAATTGGTCTTTGTAACTAACAGTGCCTGGAATGTCTACAAAACACACAATGACCCATCCAACAGACCAACGGACTTTACTATACTGCGGCTGCAACCCCCCCCCCACTGAGTTTAATAGCAGAGGGTTAAACATTAAATAGGATCTGCTTACAGCTACACATTACAGTGTAACATGCAGCCTGTGTTAAGATTTCTGCAGGATCCTTTAAGAATTCAAACGTGATCGAAGTGATCAAAAAGTCCCAACAAGAATGTACCAATAAAAACTACAGATCACGGCGCTAACCAATTAGAGCAAATTTTAGAGCAGAAAAGTCGCGCTTGATGTTACCTTCCTGTGCCGAATTCATCAAAAGTCGCACACCACTTAATGAATTTACCGTCTTCTATACCCATGGTATCTGTTTAGACTGCTTTACAGGGCTAAAGTAAATGCATGTGGGTTTGTGTCTAAAAGATGGCCGCTGCAACTTTTTTGCGACTTTCAGAGAAAAGTTGCACATATTGAATCAGTGCACACTGCATAAAACTAGTCTAAAGCACTGCAAATGGTGGTTCACTTTAAAAAATGATCAAAAGCAAAAGTCTCACAGAAGTCGCATGGGAAGAGACTGAGACTTTCTGTGCGACAATTACTAAGAATAAAGGTTCTAAATAGCTTGATGAATTCCCCTCAAGATGTCATTTTTACAGAAAAGTGCACTGCATGGAATAGAAAGGCCCCAAAAGTGATTGATGTCATTACCAAACAAGTAAAATTGATGGTGCAAAAAACAAGCCCCCATATGGGTCTGTAGGTGGAAAATGTAAAGTGTTATGATTTTTGGAAGGGGAGGAGGAAAATACGAAAGTGCAAAAATGTATCTAAAAAGTATGTCCCGTTCCTCAAGGGGTTAAATAGAAATAATTTACAAATCTGTTTAACTTTCTGGCACCAGCTGATTTGAAAACATTTGTTTTCCAATGGAGTACACCTTTGAGGTTGAATATGGCATAGCCTTCTAAGGACAGGTTATGTTTATTTTCTGGGTTTAATCAAATATACAGTATTTCTACCTGGGTTTAACATAATCACACATGTAAGAGTGTTCAGAGTTAGCACAGCATAGCCATCTAAGCACAAGCTACATGTATTTTTGTATTTTCTGTGTTTAATCAAACATTCAGTATTTTTACCTGGGTTTAACATAACTATTCATTTAAAAGAGTTAAGAGTGAATGTGGCATAGTCATCTAAGGACATGTTAGGTGTATTTAATAAAATATTCAGTATTTCTACCTGGGTATAAAATAGCTATGCATTAAAATAATTGAGAGTGAACACAGCATACCCATCAAAGAACAAGTTACATATATTTTCTGGGTTAAATCAAACATATAGTATCTACCTGGGTTTAACATAACTATACATGTAAAAGTGTTGGGAGTGAACACTGCATACCCATCTAAAAACAATTTACATGTATTTTCTAGGTTGGGTTAAATATATCGTATTTCCACCTGGCCTTACGAAGCATAGCAATCTAAGGACAAGTTATGTGTATTTTTTGGATTTAACCAAATATTCAGTATTTCTACTTGGGTTTAACATATCTATGCATTTAAAAACGTTGAGGGTGAACACAGCATACCCATCTAAGAAAAGATGACATGTATTTTCTGGGTTTATTCAAACATAGAGTATTTCTATCTGGGTTTAACATAACTATACATTCAAAAGCATTGAAAGTGAATGCGGCATAGCCATCTAAGGACAAGTTATGTGTATATTCTAGGTTTAATAACAAAACATAGCATTTGTTGCTGGGTTTAAGATAAATACACATATCAAGCACTGAGAGTAAAAGTTGGCTAATAGATGAGTGACAAAGCACCCCAAAAACATAAAAATAACCTCCAAAACTTTTTCAATAAAAGAAAATATTTCTGGCAAAGGAATTTTTGAACGGCGTAGAGGACAGAGCACCCCTGCCAAGTCCTTTTCCAGTAAAAATGTTGGTGGCAGTATCAGCACCAGGACAGGTACAGGACAGGTGCCTGGTGGTAAAAATAGCAGCCACGTCAGCAAGCGAAAGTTCTTTATGTCTTCCAGGGTTTGTGTGGTTTCATGGGATAGTACGGCCTTTATGAACTGGTTGACTTGTTCAAGGTCTTCTCAGGAGGAGGAAGAAGAGTCTGCCGATATGACGGTGAGCCAGGTGTCAGTGGATTCCTCACTGTCTACAGTTACATGGCGCAGTGGAAATGTCCATCCTAGAGAAAAAACTTTCAGAAAGGACACAGTTAGGTGATTGTGTAAATGTCTGGTATTCTGCTGTGTGGAGAATCTTTTCTACATTATCAGATGCATAAAAACATATACACGTGTAAACTTATAGTAACTACGTCTCTATTTAGGCACATGGAGTGGCATCACAAGCTTGCATGGGACAGTTGAGACTCCCCACAATGTGAGGAAACCTTGCCCCTGCTGCTGCTCATCCAGATCCCCCTCAGTTGTCTAGCTGCCAGGCCTTGTCAACAGGCAGCGCATTCTCTATCTTGTACTCATCAGTGTCGTGTTGTCCACCTCAGTTATTTATTGGAGAAACTATGTCATACAGACATTCAAACATTGAAAAAGCACTGTGTACAAATTGGATGACACACTCTTGCTGTATGGCACTTGTTCTAAATCTTGTCAAATGTCTCTGGAGAAATTGTGTCAGTCTTGGTTATGTGCAGGAAAGTTTGCATTCAGTTGAGCTGTTCTTTTGCTATTAAATATGCCCTCGTTGGGCTACAGCGACAAAAAGGTCTTCTTCAACACTGTCTCATTTGCAACATTCCAACACGGCGAGGCTCAACATTATACATGTTATACCGCCTGTACCAGCAGCACAAAGCAGTGGCTGACTTCCCAATGCAGCAGACACACCTTTTTTGAAAAGGCAACACGATTTGTCAGCAAGGACAACAGTGGAATTATTGATATTTTGCTGCTGATATTCCTTCTGAAGCAAATGTTCACAGTGCTGATGATTGAGGAAGGAGGGATGAAGCAGTATGGATGTTCTTCTTGAGGAGTTTGTGTAGCATGAGGAAGTGGGACCTTTTGGAGATGGAATGGGATTGAGGACCCTACACAACATGACAGTTATAAGGATAATGACGATATGGCCCATGATGACCAACCTTGGCAGTATAGAATGGAGGCAAACAGGTGTAGTGGCAGGCATATTGCACCCATGAAGAAAAAAGATGAGCACTGGACATCCAGGTGATCCAGTATATGGATAAAACTTGTGGAGACATGTGGACACGTTTGAAGGGGATTCCCACTCTTTATCACAGATGTGTGATAAAGAGTGGGAAACCACTCAATACATGTCCACATGCCTCTACCCGTGTGCACTATTGTGTGCATTATTGTCCTCACAAGACTAAATAAAGGCTGATGTTTTATCCATATTTTTGGAACCCTTGGAAAACTTGGAAAAATCTATTGCGTCTTCACATCACTCAAAGCCTGTTGCAACTACCAAAAGGGAGAATTTTCAATATTTACAAAAGCTATTTCTTCTTCGCTATTCTTTCTAAACCCCTTAACGACCAAGGATGTATATTTACGTCCTTGGCCGGCTCCCGCGATAAAACGCGGGGTCACGCGGTGACCCCGTGTCATATCGGGTCGGTCCCGGCATGTATCTGATGCTAGGACCCGGGGCTAATAGCTCGCGGCAGCGATCGCGGTGCCGGGCGCTATTAACCCTTTAGACGCGGCGTTCAAAGTTGAACCGAAGGTGAAACCGAAGGTGAAAGCTGCCCGGCTGCTCAGCGGGGCTGATCGGGACTACCGCAGTGAAAATGCGGTGTCCCGATCAGCTGGGACATGAGCGGAGGTCCTCTTACCTGCCTCCGGCGTGTCCCCTCGGCGATTGATTGCTCCAAGTCTGAGATTCAGGCTTGAGCAATCGACCGGCGATAACGTTGATCATTGCAAAGCTATGGCTTTGCAGTGTACAGTGCTGGCAATCAGTGTGTGCAGTGTTATAGGTCCCTATGGGAGCTATAACACTGCAAAAAAAAGAGTAAAAAAAAAGTTAATAAATATGATTTAACCCTTTCCTTAATAAAAGTTCAAATCACCCCCTTTTCCCATAAAAAAAACACCATGTAAATAAAAATAAATATAAACATATGTGGTATCGCCACGTGCGTAAATGTTCGAACTATAAAAATATATCATTAATTAAACCGCACGGTCAATGGCGTACGCGCATAACAATTCCAAACTCCAAAATAACATTTTTGGTCGCTTTTTATATAATGAAAAAATGAATAAAAAGCAATCAAAAAGTCCGATCAATAAAAAAATGGTACCTCTAAAAACTTCAGATCACGATGCAAAAAATTAGCCCTCATACCGCCCCATATGGGGAAAAATAAAAAAGTTATAGGGGTCAGAAGATGACAATTTTAAACGTATACATTTTTCTGCATGTAGTTATGATTTTTTACAGAAGTACAACAAAATCAAACCTATATAAGTAGGGTATCATTTTAACCGTATGGACCTACAGAATAAAGATAAGGTGTCATTTTTACCGAAAAATGTACTGCGTAGAAACGGAAGCCCCCAAAAGTTACAAAATGGCGTTTTTTCTTCAATTTCGCCGCACAATGTTTTTTTTTTCCGTTTTGCCGTCGATTTTTGGGTAAAATGACTGATGTCACTGCAAAGCAGAATTGGTGGTGCAAAAAATAAGCCATCATATGGATTTTTAGGTGCAAAATTGAAAGGGTTATGATTTCTAAAAGGTGAGAAGGAAAAAACGAAAGTGCAAAAACAAAAAAACCTGTGGTCCTTAAGGGGTTAACATTCTTTCTTCACTATTTTGAGACTCAGTCACCAATCCTGTTGCAACATTTTTGGAACATTTGGAAAGCCATTGCATCTTTCGGTACCTCTGTGGGCATTTTAACATGGGCAGGCATCTGCCAACAAAAAGGATCCTTTATGCAGCTTTATTTTTGTGTTAATACGCATACAAAAACTTTTAGTGCCACACAGGTTTTTTGGGGCATTTTTTGGAACAAGGAAGTAGATGATCCAGCAAAAAAGGTGAAAAACTCCAGCTTTATTGAGTATAAAAGCAGATCACAAACGTGTATGTAGGAATAGCTTCTGGACATTTTTTGGAACACTGCCACTACAGTTTTTTGAGCCAAGGCCAAAAGTGTATTCAAAAGGAATTGGAAATATAGAATAAAGACTTATACTTCTCTTTCCTCATGGAACCACTTCTGACTTTAGCTCAAAAACTGCAGTAGCGGTTATAAAAAAAAATAAAACAACACCAGAAAAAACCTGTGTGGAAACCTGGCCTTAAACTACTTAAATACATTTCTAGGTGACTCTCAATGAGCCTTTGATTCCACAAGAATTCCAGACAGAATTTACATATGAAAATTCTGCTTGAATCTGCTTCAAATTACTTGTGTGCCATGTATTTTGCATGGAGAGGTAGAGGAAATTCTGTGAGGAAATTAAAGGGGTACTCCGCCCCTAGCATCTTATCCCCAATCCAAAGGATAGGGGATAAGATGTCAGATCGCCGGGGTCCCACTGCTGGGGACCCCCGGGATCTCCGCTGCGGCACCCTGCTATCATTACTGCACAGAGCAAACTCGCTCTGTGTGTAATAACGGGCAATACAGGGGTCGGAGCATTGTTACGTCACGGCTCCGCCCGTTGTAACGTTACAGCCCCCCCCCCCTCAATACAAGTCTGTCGGAGGGGGCGTGGTGGCCATCACGGCCCCTCCCATAGACATGCATTAAGGGGGCGGATCGTGACGTTATGATACTCCGGCCCCTGTATCGCCGGTCATTACGCACAGAGCGAGCGTGCTCTGTGCAGTAATGATAGCGGGGTGTCGCAGCAGAGATCCCAGCAGCAGGACCCTGGCGATCTGACATCTTATCCCCTATCCTTTGGATAGGGGATAAGATGTCTAGGGATGGAGTACCCCTTTAAGCTGTTTGGACAGGCCCTGATCAGGCTATGTTTACATGGTGGAATGTCCGCATGGCAAATCTCTGTGCGTACATTCCACTAGCTGCGGAGTGTTGGCTGAACATGTTGGCGCTAGTACCGCTCGAAAATACACCGACTCATAGACGGCAATGCATTTCCTTGCGGAATCCACTGCCACAGAAATTCTGCCGTGTGAACATAGCAGCAGAATCCCATTGAAAGCATGGATATTCCACCATGTGAACATAGCCTGATCAGGGCCTGTCCACACAGCTACATTTTCTCATTGAATTACATCTACTTCTCCATGTAAAAACCATGGCACACAAGTAATTTGAAGCAGATTTAAGCAGAATTTCCATGTGGAAATTAAGGGTATGTTGACAAGGAATTTACTTGCGTAATTCAGTACCGATTTAGACTTGAATAAAGTTTCATTGCCATTAATGGTGTTTTCACTGTTCTGTTAACACTAAGGAACTTCTGTGGATGAAATTTCAAGGCAAAATCATATTCTGCCGGGAGAAAACACGGAAGAAGCGGCACTCCAGGGATTGTAATTCAAGAAAATTATTTATTCACCCATCAGTGAGATGCAACGTTTCGATCCACAATCCGGATCTTTATCAAGCATAGTAATCAAGTGTGACAAAACAGTATTTATATGGTATCACATGATGACATCATATCCTTCAGGGGGTGTGGCCACCCATGTAAACACAAACTAATTAATGATATAGTGCATAATCAACATGACATAATACATAATCCATCAGATCTAGTGTTAATACAATCATGTACCTAATGAATGTAGCGAAAAATCCACCCATATAAGTGTGTATAATAAGAGTTCTGACCTCCGATATCCAACTGTCCGGTCACCTTCACTTACAACCATATCCGGAACGTCATTACCGGAAGCATGCGGCCTGTGTTTGTACACAAACACTCTGCGCAGAAGCGGATGGCCACTCGCGTTCGCGACGGGCCGCCGCTATGCGCCCGCATAAACAGCAGACAAGTCACATGATCACAATCACATGACCGCATAGCAGGTAAGTCACATGATCGCAACCACATGACCGCTTACTCCAGCGGTCACATGATATGTCAAATGGACATAAATTGAAATAAATTGAAAATATAAACCTGACTACAGGACCCAGTGTATAAAGTATCTGGGATCTTGAGTCGGACCCCTGGAGCTTGTGCACCCACTCTGGACTATAAGTCCTCCACTGTGCCTTACCTCACTCTTCCTTTGATATTCTGCCGGGATATTTAACATGTATTTATTTTTCTGGCAGCATCTGCCTTTGGCTGTCCTGGCATGCTGAGAGTTGTAGTTTTGCAACAACTAGAGACAAACTGGTTGGGACACACTTGGTTAAGCCCTTACCACACCTTGGGATAACAGTACATAAGGGCTATAGATAGTAAGCGCACCATGATGTCCTATCAATGGAGGTACGAGATACGAGCATGGTTGTGGTAGACAGCCGTGTACCTGCTGCAGCTGCAAGGACTGGAAAAAACCCTGATCTTTGCACACACCCTTGTCCCTTGTCTGTTCCGTGTCTATCCTTTCAGTGGTGGAAAACTGTTTAAAGGAGTTCTGTAGTGAAATATAACTTATCCCCTATTCAAAGGATAGGATAGATTGATAGATAGAATAGATTGTTGGGGGGGTCCGACCCAGCTGGGAGAGGGCATGTTGACCCCCGCACGGAGCGGTGGCCGACACGCCCCCTCCATGTATTCCATAGAGATACATGGAGGGGGCGTGTCGGCCGTGGCTTAAAGGGGTACTCTGGCGCTAAACATCTTACCCACAATCTCTCCTGCAGCACCCCCTGTTTTTCAGGTGCACAGAGCGAGGATTGCTCTGTGGCTGCTGATGGGCGGTGCAGGGGACGGAGTATCGTGACATCATGGCTCCGCCCCCTTGTGAGGTCATGCCCTACCCCCTCAATGCAAGTCTATTGACTTGCATTGAGGGGGTGATACTCCGTTCCCTGCACCGCCCGTCATCAGCCAGAGAGCTGCAGGAGATATCGCGGGGTCCCCAGTGGCGGGATCCCCGCAATCTAACATCTTATCCCCTATCCTTGGCACCGAAGTACCCCTTTAACATGGGGGTCGGAACGGCCGCTTCCTGCAGACTGCCCGGGCACCATTCAGGAGATGGTGGGGGGACCCAGGGGTCAAATCCCCGCGATCTATGAATTATCCCCTATCCTTTAGATAGGGTATAAGTTGTATTTCACTGAACTACTCCTTTATGTTGCACGATCAACATTGCCTGCCTGGGAGTAGAGGTAGACAGACATCGCAGGGTTGGGGAGACCAATGTGTACTATTGTCACGATGCCGGCTGGCAGGGGGTGGATCCTCTGTGCCAGAGAGGGATTGGCGTGGACCGTGCTAGTGGACCGGTTCTAAGTCACTACTGGTGTTCACCAGAGCCCGCCGCAAAGCGGGATGGTCTTGCTGCGGCGGTAGTGACCAGGTCGTATCCACTAGCAACGGCTCAACCTCTCTGACTGCTGAAGATAGGCGCGGTACAAGGGAGTAGACAAAAGCAAGGTCGGACGTAGCAGAAGGTCGGGGCAGGCAGCAAGGATCGTAGTCAGTAAGGTAATAGCAGGAGGTCAAGTACACAGTAAGGACAACACCGTAACGCTTTCACTAGGCTCTAAGGCAACAAGATCCGGCCGGGGAGTGCAGGGGCAGAGGTCAGATATAGTCTGGGAGCAGGTGGAAGCCAATTAAGCTAATTGGGCCAGGCACCAATCATTGGTGCACTGGCCCTTTAAGTCTCAGGGAGCTGGCGCGCGCGCGCCCTAGAGAGCGGAGCCGCGCGCGCCAGCACATGACAGCAGGGGACGGGAACGGGTAAGTGACCTGGGATGCGATTCGCGAGCGGGCGCGTCCCGCTGTGCGAATCGCATCCCCGACGGCCATGACAGTGCAGCGCTCCCGGTCAGCGGGACCGACCGGGGCGCTGCGGAGAGAGAGACGCCGTAAGCGCTCCGGGGAGGAGCGGGGACCCGGAGCGCTAGGCGTAACAACTATCTTGGGTACCTTGAGGAATTTCGGATGGCTCTGCTTTGTGGGTCGAAACTAGTGGAAGAGTGCTTTCGGTGTAAAAGGAACAATCATACCCCAAGTGAAACGTGAAACATCTTAATTGATTATGCATCTCCGGACAACGTGCCATCCCCTGAATATACACTCTGAAATATCATCATCTGGTATCCAAGTGGACCAGGGGGAGAAAAGGGTGGACGGATCAATTTTGATGGCGGGATACAGGGCTGATATGGTGAAGTCTTGTTCGCATCTTTAATAAAAACCCTTTTATTGTTTTATCTGGTTTGTATCAGCATCTTACACCGGAGGGGCGGCACTAAGTATTGCTCTGCAAGTTGTTCCTTAATGTTTAGAAATAATATATTAGCATACATAAGAAAACTAGCATATTGTAATAAAAATAATAGTATGTAAAAGTCACTTCATGGGATAAAAGAGGGAAAAAAATACATAGTTTGTTAAACACATTTTATTAAAAACACCCCTCTCCCCATACACACATACATGTTTAGTACCTTTATAACCATCAATTGGTGCTATATTCACTTGCTATAGGTTTAGCAATGAACAGTGATACAAAAGAGGGAAAACATAATGCAGACTGATGCATTTTTGCTTATTTCTCTTTTAATTTAATGAACATTTTTGCATGTACAGTAGCTGTAGAGAGGCCCCTGAATCAACCCAATGTCATAGGGCCCATAGGGCCACATGGGAGACGCCCACTTTTCTAGGATGTTTTTTGGCAAAATTTAGGTATGTTTTTTTCTACCCCACTTTTTCCCCCCTGTTTGGTTTTACTATTTCCAAATTATTCTTTCAGGTATTGTGAGTACCCAGGCAGATTAGAGCAACATGGTCAGAGGCTCCATCGGTGGGAAATCAACCCTCTTTTAAAGAGTCAAGCTGAGGAGTGAAGAGCTGCCCACCCTCCTGCCCCATTTTACCTGTTTCTTAAGCCTTGTCATGGTCCTTTGGTAAAGGGGTGGTCGCATAGCTAGGCTAGGGGAACAAGTGCATCTTATGAGTAATTAATTATCTATCAGCAGCCAGGACTTTTGGCTAATGCCAAAAATTGACGATCGGACTGATGTCCGGTATAAACACTGCGTTTAGACACTGCGTTCACAGACTACGTCTGATTGGCACTCCTATGCTGCAGCCAGCCATGGCAGCCCGGAGTAATGGAGCACTGATACGGCTATGTTAAGCGTTTTTCAAATCTGTTATGATGTGTCCATTATTGACACATAACGGAGGTCATTCATAACAGATATGAAATTGATGTTAACGGAAGTAAAATGGAAAAAGATTTAGTAAAACTTGTATATAAAATAATGGACCGTTAACATCCGTTATTAGGTACAAAGATAGGGAGGGAATTTAGGTAGTTTGGTAGGTAATATAGGTAGGCAGGTAATCCCCCTGTAGGTAAGTAGATAAGGATTTAGTTATGTAGGTAATCCCCCTGTATGTATGTAGATAGGTAGGGGAGTAGTTAGCTATGTAATCTCACTGTAGGTATGTATATAGCTAGGTAGGTAGTTAGACAGGTAATTCCCTTGTAGGTATGTAGATAGGTAGGTAGGTGGGTAATTCCCCTGTAGGTATGTAGATAGGTAGGCAGGTAATCCCCCTGTAGGTATGTAGATAGATAGTTAGGCAGGTAATCCCCCTGTAGGTATATAGATAGATAGGTAGGCAATCCCCCTGTAGATATGTAGACAGGTAGGTAGGCAGGTAATCCCCCTGTAGGTATGTAGATAGGTAGGCAGGTAATCCCCCTGTAGGTATGTAGATAGATAGTTAGGCAGGTAATCCCCCTGTAGGTATATAGATAGATAGGTAGGCAATCCCCCTGTAGATATGTAGACAGGTAGGTAGGCAGGTAATCCCCCTGTAGGTATGTAGATAGGTAGGTGGGCAGGTAATCCCCTTGTAGGTAGGCAGGTATCTGACTGGCTGCACCCTGGGCGGCAGTGCGCTATATGCGGCGGCCTAGTTTGCCTAGCGGCAGAGCTGTCCCTGGTATTTATGTAGATAGGTTGTTAGTTAGGCAGGTAGTCCCCCTGTAGGTATGTAGATAAGTAGGTAGGCAGGTAATCTCCCTGTAGGTAGGCAGGTAATCTCTCTGTAGGTAGTTAGCTATGTAATCTCCCTGTAGGTATGTAGATAGGTAATCCCCCTGTATGTACCTTTCCCTTCCCCAAGCAAGTTGACTCCAGAGGGCTCCAGTAGGTGCCTCTAAGTAAAAAAATAAATAAAAGCCCTACTCCCTTTCTATCTGACCAGCTGCACCCTGGGCTGCAGTGCACTCTATGCTGCTGCCTAGTGTGCCTAGCGGCAGAGCCAGCCCTGGTTATGATTATTAGAAGGTGAGGAGGTAAAAATGAAACAGCAAAAATAAAAATTGGCCTGGTCCTTAACCTGTTAAGGACGAAGGGCGTACCTGTATGCCCTGCGCACGTGATATAACGCGGGGTCACGGGCTGACTGAGCTGCCAGCAAGCATCTTTTTATATTTTAGAAGCGGTTATAGGGGTCAGAAGAGGACATTTTTAAACATATTAATTTTTGTGCATATTAATTTTTGTGCATTTTTACCGAAAAATGCACTGCGTAGAAACCGAAGCCCCCTAAAGTTACAAAATGGCGTTTTTTTTTCCAATTTTGTCCCATAAATATTTTTTTGTTTTGCCGTAGATTTTTGGGGTAAAATGACTGATGTCATTACAAAGTACAATTGGTGTCATAAAAAAAAAAGCTATGATATGGGGTCTGTAGGTGCAAAATTTAAGGGGTTATGATTTGTAAAAGGAAAGGAGGAAAAAATGAAAGTGCAAAAACGGAAAAACGCTCAGTCCTGAGGGGGTTAAGGGGTGAATTACGTATCCAATGTATTTATTCTATGGATTTGAGTAACAATTATTAACTGGTTAATCACCAAGGACGTGTATACATGTCCTTGTGCCGTTAACAGGGTATGGCACGGGCTCCCGACTTGAGGTAACACCATTCTGGACGGCCCTCAGCTGGTTGTTGTAGCTGAGGGTTGGTATTAGTAGCCGACATGTTGCGATCGCCGCAGCCGGCTATTAATTCTTCAGATCGCCGCTGTCAAAGCTGACAGCGGCGTCTAAAGAACCCTGTAAACACTTCCTGGTGGTCTAATGGGGTGGATCCCCCCCAGCGGCGCAATCGCCGGGGGGAGATCCACTGCTGAGGTACCTGGCTTACCTCTCATCCTGTCCTGGTCCCGGCTCTCCCATTGATAAAGCCTGGCAGGACCAGGCTTAATCAATCGAGCGCAGAGCACACAGGTCAATGGGGTTCTATAGAAACCACATTGATCTGTATGAGGAATCTAATGATTCCTCCTAAAAGTCCCCTAAGGGGACTAATAAAGTGTAAAAAAAATATATTAATAAAAGTTTAACACACATTAACTCCTTCCTTATTAAAACACCCCCTTTTCCCAAATTCCATATAAAAAAATATAAAAACATAATAAAAATAAACATGTGGCATCGCTGCGTGCTTAAATGTCCAAACTATAAAAATGTAACGTTAATTAAACCACACAGTCAATGGCGTATACGTAAAAAATACCAAAGTCCAAAATTGCGTACTTTTGGTCACTTTGTATACTCTAAAAAAATGTATAAAAACCAAACAAAAAGTCCCATCAAAACAAAAATGGTACTGATAAAAACTTCAGATCATGGCACAAAAATTAGCCCTCATACATCCCTGTATATGGTAAAAGGGGTCAGAAGAGGAAATTTGAAACCTACTATTTTTCGTGCATAAAGTTATAATTTTTTTAACAGAAGTAAAACAATGTCAAACCTATATAAGTTGGGTATCATATTAATCTTATGAACCTACAGAATAAAGATAAGGTGTCATTTTTACCAAAGAGTGCGCCGCATAGAAACGAAAGCCTCAAACATTCACAAAATGCTGTTTTTAAATTTTTTTATTGATGTCATTACAAAGTAAAAAGTAAAATTGGTGGCGCAAAAAACAAGCCCTCATATGGGTCTGTAGGTGGAAAATTGAAAGCGTTATGATTTTTTAAAGGTGAGGAGGAAAAAACTAAAGTGCAAAAATGAAAAAAGTAAGTATACTACGGTTTTAGGTCCGGTCACAAAACCGGATAAGGGTAAAAAATGAGCCGAGCGGAGTCACCGTTTGACTACGGTTTTGCAGTTTGCACATGCGCAGTGCACGCCAAAAGTTCTTCCCACAAATAGAACTTTATTTAATTGAGGACAAACATAAAACAGTATCCGTTTTTTTCCAAAAAATGTATTAAACCGTATGCAACCGGACATTCGTTTTCAAACCGTATACGGTTTAAAACCATGCAGAGGTCTATACAGTTGTACACGGTTGTATACAGTTCGGTCCAGTTTTGAGACATACGTTTTTTTTTTTACATAAAACCTGATATGGGAACCGTATTGCAAAAACGAGATGTGAATGCAGCCTAAGGGTGCATTCCCTCATGGCGTATACGCAGCGTATTTCACGCTGCGCAAAATTTACGGCAGCAGCGGTATATACGCTGCGTATTCCTTTCTCACTATACACACAGGGCTTTCCGGCGGCAGCCCTATGTGTGCAGGGAGTTTTAGAGGCGGGGCCGTGTGCTGGCGTGACTGTGACGCGCGGCTCCACCTCCAAAACTCACTGCACACATAGGGCTGCTGCCGGAAAGCCCTGTGTGTATAGTGAGCAAGGAATACGCAGCGTTTTTCCCGCTGCTGCCGCAAATTTTGCGCAGTGTGAAATACGCTGCATATACGCCATGTGGGAACGCACCCTAATTATTTTATTTATTTATATAGCGCCTACAGATTCTGCAGCGTGCACCCTAAGCGTGCATTCACACCATGTTTTTGCAATACAGTTCCCGTATCAGGTTTTTGATGAAAAACTGATTCCTCGAAACTGGACTAAACCGTATCAAAACGTGTGTACAAATCATGGTTAAAAACCGTATACGGTCTAAAAAATGATGTCAGGTTGCATCCGTTTTTATGAAAAAAACATATACGTTTTTTACTTTTCACTCCATTATAAATAAAGTTTCACTTGTTTGATTGAAATTCCAAGAAAATAAACTGTGCAAAGTCAAAAGCCATATGGTGAAAACCTGATGGAACCGTATGCACATACGGTTCTGAACGGTTCCCATTGACTCCCATTTTTTTTTTAAACGTATACGGTTTAATACAGTTTTTCACCCGGACCAAAAAAGGTGGGAGACTATGGTTTTGGGTACGGGTAAAAAAAACTCACAAAACCGTACAGGTTGCAAAACGGACACAACCTGATGCATCTTTTGGCATACAGTTTTCAATGGAGAGTCAATGCATACGGTTTTCAATACGGTTCCATACGGTTTTCACATAGAAAACGTATATGGGAACTGTATTGGAAAAACGAGATGTGAATGCGGCAGGCAGTGAGGTTCTCTCTGGGACTGTGCACACTGCAGGTGTCAGGCAGGCAGTGAGGTTCTCTTCAGGACTGTGCACACTGCAGGTGTCAGGCAGGTAGTGAGGTTCTCTTCAGGACTGTGCACACTGCAGGTGTCAGGCAGTGAGGTTCTCTTCAGGACTGTGCACACTGCAGGTGTCAGGCAGGCAGTGAGATTCTCTTCAGGACTGTGCACACTGCAGGTGTCAGGCAGGCAGTGAGGTTCTCTTCAGGACTGTGCACACTGCAGGTGTCAGGCAGGCAGTGAGGTTCTCTTCAGGACTGTCCACACTGCAGGTGTCAGGCAGGCAGTGAGGTTCTCTTCAGGACTGTGCACACTGCAGGTGTCAGGCAGTGAGGTTCTCTTCAGGACTGTGCACAGCACACTGCAGGTGTCAGGCAGGCAGTGAGGTTCTCTTCAGTACTGTGCACACTGCAGGTGTCAGGCAGGCAGTGAGGTTCTCTTCAGGACTGTGCACACTGCAGGTACCAGGCAGTGAGGTTCTCTTCAGGACTGTGCACACTGCAGGTGTCAGGCAGGCAGTGAGGTTCTCTTCAGGACTGTGCACACTGCAGGTGTCAGGCAGGCAGTGAGGTTCTCTTCAGGACTGTGCACACTGCAGGTACCAGGCAGGCAGTGAGGTTCTCTCCAGGACTGTGCACACTGCAGGTGTCAGGCAGGCAGTGAGGTTCTCTTCAGGACTGTGCACACTGCAGGTGTCAGGCAGTGAGGTTCTCTTCAGGACTGTGCACACTGCAGGTGTCAGGCAGTGAGGATCTCTTCAGGACTGTGCACACTGCAGGTGTCAGGCAGTGAGGTTCTCTTCAGGGCTGTGCACACTGCAGGTGTCAGGCAGTGAGGTTCTCTTCAGGACTGTGCACACTGCAGGTGTCAGGCAGTGAGGTTCTCTTCAGGACTGTGCACACTGCAGGTGTCAGGCAGTGAGATTCTCTTCAGGACTGTGCACACTGCAGGTGTCAGGCAGTGAGATTCTCTTCAGGACTGTCCACACTGCAGGTGTCAGGCAGGCAGTGAGGTTCTCTTCAGGACTGTGCACACTGCAGGTGTCAGGCAGTGAGGTTCTCTTCAGGACTGTGCACAGCACACTGCAGGTGTCAGGCAGGCAGTGAGGTTCTCTTCAGTACTGTGCACACTGCAGGTGTCAGGCAGGCAGTGAGGTTCTCTTCAGTACTGTGCACACTGCAGGTGTCAGGCAGGCAGTGAGGTTCTCTTCAGGACTGTGCACACTGCAGGTACCAGGCAGTGAGGTTCTCTTCAGGACTGTGCACACTGCAGGTGTCAGGCAGGCAGTGAGGTTCTCTTCAGGACTGTGCACACTGCAGGTGTCAGGCAGGCAGTGAGGTTCTCTTCAGGACTGTGCACACTGCAGGTACCAGGCAGGCAGTGAGGTTCTCTCCAGGACTGTGCACACTGCAGGTGTCAGGCAGGCAGTGAGGTTCTCTTCAGGACTGTGCACACTGCAGGTGTCAGGCAGTGAGGTTCTCTTCAGGACTGTGCACACTGCAGGTGTCAGGCAGTGAGGATCTCTTCAGGACTGTGCACACTGCAGGTGTCAGGCAGTGAGGTTCTCTTCAGGGCTGTGCACACTGCAGGTGTCAGGCAGTGAGGTTCTCTTCAGGACTGTGCACACTGCAGGTGTCAGGCAGTGAGGTTCTCTTCAGGACTGTGCACACTGCAGGTGTCAGGCAGTGAGATTCTCTTCAGGACTGTGCACACTGCAGGTGTCAGGCAGTGAGATTCTCTTCAGGACTGTGCACACTGCAGGTGTCAGGCAGTGAGGTTCTCTTCAGGACTGTGCACACTGCAGGTGTCAGGCAGGCAGTGAGGTTCTCTTCAGGACTGTGCACACTGCAAGTGTCAGGCAGGCAGTGAGGTTCCCTTCAGGACTGTGCACACTGCAGGTACCAGGCAGGCAGTGAGGTTCTCTTCAGGACTGTGCACACTGCAGGTGTCAGGCAGGCAGTGAGGTTCTCTTCAGGACTGTGCACACTGCAGGTGTCAGGCAGTGAGGTTCTCTTCAGGACTGTCCACACTGCAGGTGTCAGGCAGTGAGGTTCTCTTCAGGACTGTGCACACTGCAGGTACCAGGCAGGCAGTGAGGTTCTCTTCAGGACTGTGCACACTGCAGGTACCAGGCAGGCAGTGAGGTTCTCTCCAGGACTGTGCACACTGCAGGTACCAGGCAGGCAGTGAGGTTCTCTTCAGGACTGTGCACACTGCAGGTGTCAGGCAGGCAGTGAGGTTCTCTTCAGGACTGTGCACACTGCAGGTGTCAGGCAGTGAGGATCTCTTCAGGACTGTGCACACTGCAGGTGACATGATCCGGAGCGCTGCACTGCCAGAGGGGTCTGTGCGGGGCGGGGCGTGACAAGCAGCGTATCACGTGGGCAATCTTGTGCGGTTACCGTGGCGACCATCTAAAGCATCACGAAACAGCGAATAGTAGTAAAGTGCAGGAGGGGGAGGTGACGGTACCGCAGGTGGGGTCAGGGGAGGAGGGCGCAGCAGGTGGCACTGGGATCCCCCTCTGGTCCAGCAGTGGTAGGGCGCTGTTCAGACGATGGCTTCATTGGTTGTGTAGTGATGTTATGTAGTGAGTTACTCCTCGGAGGGCGCTGACACCTGGACTGATAGAACTACAGCACGTACCGATCTATCGCCAGCACAGGTACAGGAGCCCGAAGTCATGCAGCCAGTACCGGTGGCAGCCAATGGAGGGCGCAGTTTAGCCCCCCTCGCCCAGCAGCCTGCTGTCAAAGCCGTGCACGTTTACCGGAACGGAGACCCCTTCTACCGCGGCCGCCGCATGATCATCCACGAGAAGAGGGTCGGCTCCTTTGACGTTTTCCTGAAGGATGTCACCGGCAAGGTCCAGGCACCCTTTGGGGCAGTACGGAACATTTACACCCCCAAACATGGGCACAGGGTCTCCTCTCTGGAGGATCTGCAGCCAGGAGAATGCTACGTGGCCGGAGGAAAGGAGACTTTCAAGAAGTTGGAGTAAGTATGAGATGGTAGTGGAGCAATCGCATGGAGGGTCTGGTGTAGGTGTGAACTGCGCCCTGTGTGGTGTGATGTCCTCTGCAGGGTGAGCTGGGCACACATGGCTGGGTGTGGGAATGCTGCCCATGTCCCTGGTACAGGGCACTTTAGAGTCAGCTCCATCACTTGTCATGATCTTGCAGTGTGTTCCAAGGTTACTATGGAGTGTTATTAGAGTGTCATGAAAAAAGGGTCATTCACTGACACATTGTTATAGTATTATGAAAATATCACAAATATTGTAACGTGTCCCAAAATACATGGGTGTATATCTATTAAGTCAGTGGGCTCCAAACTGCAGCCCTTTAGATGTTGCAAAACTACAACTCCCAGCATGCACGGACAGCCGCTGGCTGTCCGGGCATGCTGGGAGTTGTAGTTTTGCAACATCTGGAGGGTCGCAGTTTGGTGATCATTGCACTAAGACACTGCATCATGACACAAGTCCTGATAACCGCCAAACTCTATTGATTTGTATCTTATATAATTCACCTCCAAACTTTTCTATGGAAAAAAATAAAATAAATAAAATTGTGCTGAAAAAACTTCTTTAGTATTTGGGCTGTAAATGTACTCTGACCTAGACAGAGACCATGCCTTCCCCATAGATATTGCTTGATGGTATATCATCTGACGGTACCAGCAGCACGGAATCTTCAGTGCTCCAACCACCGCTCCTCTGGTCCCGGGACCTACTGCTATGGCCTATAGGCCATAGCAGTAGATCATGGCCCCTGACCGGAAGAGAGGTGGTCGGAGCACTGAAGTGGAGCAGTACACAGGGATACAGCCTCCAGTGCTGACAACCTAATGAGGGGGAAACTATACTGCCAACCTAATGTGGGGGAACTATACTGCCTACCTAATGTGGGGGAACTATGCTGCCAACCTAATGTGGGAGAACTATACTGCCAACCTAATGTGGGGAACTATGCTGACAACCTAATCTGGGGGGGTGGGGGGGGGTGGGGGGGGAGAGTGGGGGGGGGAAACTATGCTGACAACCTAATTGTGGTGGGAACTATGCTGACAACCTAATTGTGGGGGGAACTATGCTGACAACCTAATGTGGGGGAACTATGCTGACAACCTAATGTGGGGTGGAACTATGCTGACAACCTAATGTGGGGGAACTATGCTGACAACCTAATGTGGGGGAACTATAGCTGACAACCTAATGTTGGGGGAACTATGCTGACAACCTAATGTGGGGGAACTATGCTGACAACCTAATGTGGTGGGAAGTATGCTGACAACCTAGTGTGGGGGAACTATGCTGACAACCTAATGTGGGGGAACTATGCTGACAACCTAATGTGGGCGGGGAACTATGCTGACAACCTAATGTGGGGGAACTATCCTGACAACCTAATGTGGGGGAACTATGCTGACAACCTAATGTGGGGGAACTATGCTGCCTAACTAGTATGGGGGAACTATACTGTGCACTTGAAGGGGTACTCCATGGCCCCAGCGTTCTGAACATTTTGTTCCGAACTCTGGGTGCGGGCTGCAGGGGTTGTGACACCTAAAACCCACTTTTTCGTGTGACTTTTATCTCTGGCTTATAAAAATGTTATGATTTTGACATTTTGTTTTTACAAGCATCTTGTGCTGGTGAAAAAACACTTGACAATATGATAGAGCATGTAGTGTTTTAAAATAAACTATAAATCGAAGAAAAAAATTACCAAAAGTGAGAACAAAAGTCACAAAAATGCAATATTTGTCTTATTTTCCCATTCATTTACAGTCAGTACCTTGAAAAAACAGGAAGACTTAAAATTAGTAGTGTTAAATAGTAGTGTTTTTTGTTTTTCAAAAATGCTACTTGTGAAACTATTTTTTTAGTGTTACTATAGTAGAGATGAATTAAGGCTGGATTTGTGTATTACTATTATATCTCTGTAAATCTCTATGGAAACAGAAATCTGAGGCTATGTTCACACTGTGTAAAAATATGGAGGGACATTTAAAAAAGGATTTACTCCCTTTTTCTTGCTTATAATTGTCTCTTAAATGTCTCCTGTGCAACTACACTGTTTTTTGTGCGACTTTATGCCTGCAGAGCGAGAAGAGCAAGTTTTTTCAGTTTGGCAAACAAGTTTTGAAAATGGAATTGCAGTAGTCAGAGATTTATAACGTTCGACTGTCACAAAAAAGTCGCACACCATCACAAAATGCCATATATTTATTCCAGCTCAACCCTGGCTTACAGATTTTGCTTGCTCAGAAGAGGTGACATCTCGATGACATCACAATGTATTTTTTACTTTCATTTTTAAATTCCCCGCTGGGAGCCCTGAATGGCCGGTATTGAGGAGCCATTCAGGAGTCCCAGCGGGGTTTTTAAAATGAACGTTGTGAAGGGACAATTTTACAACAAGTGATAAAGAGGGAGTCGGATCACATACCGGTCCGATGCTGTGCTCTTTATTCAAGAAGTGGTTACAATAGCTATATACTGATAGATAGAACGGCAGGGCATGAGGTGTTACAGAGCCCTGTCCGAAGCGACGGTGCCGTTTCACGCCCTCTGGGCGTTTCTTCAGGCCCGCAATTGACGGTCAATTCCGAGCCTGAAGAAACGCCCAGAGGGCGTGAAACGGTGCCGCCGCTTCGGACGGGGCTCTGTAACATCTCATGCCCTGCCGTTCCATCTATCCATATATAGCTATTGTAACCACTTCTTGAATAAAGAGCACAGCATCGGACCGGTGTGTGTGTGATCCGCCTCCTTCTTTATCCCTTATTGTAAAATTTGTTTCGTCGAACCTTGCCAGCGTGAGCCCCACCAAAAACCCTAGCTGATGTGAATGAGCGCAGTACCTGTTGATGGCAGCACACGCTGAATTAACTATCCAGAAGCAGTGCCAGGTGTTTTGTTGAATTAAGATTGTGAGGGGGACATGTATATTAAAAGTGTTGTGGGGGGGGGGGGGGGCAGAGAGCGCTATATATCTAGCCCCCAGCGCATTTAAAATATGCCTCCCACCAGCGCATTTATAAAATATGACCCCGCCAGCGCATTTATATGTATACATCTATACCCCCGCCAGCGCATAATGTGACACCGCCGGCGCATTTGTCTTAATTTTCCATTGCAGCGCTATATGTGAATGGTATATCTATCAGAACGCATCCAGCAGCCGCCGTCCAGTTGATCCTGATAGATATACTATTCATTCATAGCGCCGGCGGCTGCATATGTATATAGATGTGCTGGTGGGGGGCAGACATATAGCATTATCTGCCCCCCCCCCCACAGCGCTTCTATATACATATGCAGCCACCGCGCTATGAATGAATAGTATATCTGTCAGCATCATCGGCCGGGCGGCTGCTGGATGCGCTGCTGACAGATATATTTGTCACAAACAGCGCATTTGTGCAGCGCTATATGTGATATCTGTCAGCAGCGCATCCAGCAGCCGTCCGGCCGATGATGCTGACAGATATACTATTCATTCATAGTGCGGTGGCTGCATATGTATATAGAAGCGCTGTGGGGAGCAGATAATGCTATATGTCAGCACATCTATATACATATGCAGCCGCCGGCGCTATGAATGAATAGTATATCTGCATAGGCGTGCGCAGCCTATTGCATTAGGGTGTGCACCGGTCCCCCACCTCCATCCCACACACACTCAGGATCAGTACAGGATAAGTAATGTAATGTATGTACACAGTAACCTCACCAGCAGAATAGTGAGTGCAGCTCTGGAGTATAATACAGGATATAACTCAGGATCAGTACAGGATAAGTAATGTAATGTATGTACACAGTGACCTCACCAGCAGAATAATGAGTACAGCTCTGGAGTATAATACAGGATATAACTCAGGATCAGTACAGGATACGTACGGGGGAGGGGATTATCAGATTATGCATGTGAGGGGAGGATAATAGTGATTATTATAATCCTCCCCTCACATATATGTAACATCTCCCCCTCACATGTATAATCTGATAATCCCCTCCTCACATTGATTATCCCCTCACATATATATATATATATATATATATATATATATATATAATATCATACTCAGATTATATGTGAAGGGATAATCAATGTGAGGAGGGGATTATCAGATTATATATGTGAGGGGGAGATGTTACATATATGTGAGGGGAGATTATAATAATCATTATTATCCTACCCTCACATGCATAATTTCCTCCCTTCTCACATTATATAATAAATCCCCCCTCAACATTATATAATAAATCCCCCCCACCCCCACACTATATAATAAATCTCCCCTCACGTTATATAATAAATCCCCCCCACACTATATAATAAATCCCCCCCTCACAATTATATAATAAATCCCCCCCACACTATATAATAAATCCCCCCTCACACTATATAATAAATTCCCCCTCACATTATATAATAAATCCCCCCACACTATATAATAAATCCCCCCTCACATTATATAACTCCCCCCCAACCCCCCCCCCCCCACCACACACACACACACACACACACGCACACACACACACACACACGCACACTATATAATAAATACCCCCCCCACACACACACACACACGCACGCACACTATATAATAAATACCCCCCCCCACACACACACTATACATACTCACATATTCGGCGGTGGGTTCCCCTGCTGCGGACTGGATCCTGGAAGCGGCCGTGTGGGGACACTGAGAGGAGCGGGAGACTCTCTCTGCTCCGCTACTCTCTATGATGCCGCGCGTGACGTCGCACGTCACGTCACGTGACCATCTCCCAGACAGCCATTGCGGTACTGGCTGCCTGCGGATGAGTGACGACGGCGGCGAACATAAAAAGGTAGCGTGCGGCGCAAACCCGCCCCCCCCCCGGGCCCTCTCCTTTCCCCTGGGCCCTCTCCCACTAACATTTTGGCCGGGCCCCTGACGCCTGGCCCGCCAGCCTTTATCAGCTTTATCAGGGCCCATGGGGCAAAAGGGGCGAGCTGCTTTTGGGCCCCCAGGAATTACAGGGCCCGGGGCAGCTGCCCCTTTTGCTCCACGGCCGCGGTGATTAGGGTGTGCCTGGGCACACCCGGCACACCCTGTGCGCACGCCTATGTATATCTGTCAGCATCATCTGGACGGCGGCTGCTGGATGCGTTCTGATAGATATACCATTCACATATAGTGCTGCAATGGAAAATTAAGACAAATTATATAGATATATTATATATAGATGTATACATATAAATGCACTGGCGGGGTCATATTTTTATTAATGCGCTGGCGGTGGTCATATTTTTATTAATGTGCTGGGGGGCTAGATATACAGCGTTCTATGCCCCCCCCACAACACTTTTAATATACATATGTTTCCCCTCACATTGTCCATTTTAAAAACCCCGCTGGAATCCCTGAATGGCTCCTAAGTACCGGCCATTCAAGGCTCCCAGCGGGGAGTTTAAAAATGAAAGTAAAAAATACATTGTGTATATCGCAGGGTTGCGGATCATGCCGCCCGCTCCCCTGCCTTCTGATCGGATTGGGTTGTCAGAGGTGAGACCCGGTGCGATCAATCCCTCAGCCTCTGTACTACAACCCCCATCATGGAACAGACTCTGTTCCATGATGGGGGTAGTAGTACAAACAATAATGTAACCTCCCCAGCCACCAGCAGACTCCCGCAGCCGGGGAACTACTACTCCCATCATGGCAACAAGTCTGTTCCATGATGGGAGTAGTAGTAGTCCTGACTGTGGGAGTCTGTAGGCAGAGGTGTTAAAACGTCTGTACATGACGGATGTTGTAACGGGTCTTAACGGATGAATATGCCCGTTATTTGGACAGACATTATTCAGCCGTTAGCATCCGTTAATTCACCTGTTATTAAACGTCCATTAACAATACATTATAACGGCCGTTTATTAACGGGTGAACTTTATAGTGTGAAAGCAGCCTAGCAGGCTTACATGAGCAAAATCTCAAAATGAAAAACAGAATGGAGGAAAAAAGCTGATTTGCTTACGTGAGACAAATTTAAAAAGGCTGTGTGACTTAACATTTAGCAAAAAAAGCAAAAAATAAAAAAAATAAACATTAAGCAAAACCATTAAGCAAAAAAAAAAAAAACTGTTACAAAAATACATACATAAGCAAGTTTTTATGAATGTCCCCCATGGTCTTTTTTAGTGCTTTTTTTTTTTTTTGTTGTTGCTGTTTTATGCCGTATTTGTAGATTTTTCAGTTATGGGCAAAAATGAGCGTAAAAAAATAAGCTCCAATTTTTAACGCATTTTAAACATAGCATTACTGTTATATTGTAAACCGTTACTACTCCATTGCTGCTGGTAGTGTCGCAGCAACAGAAGATGTAAAAGTGAGTATGAACTCTTTTCTCACTATCGTATGTTATATGCAGAAGCTGGCATTATATTTTAGCCCAAGGCTGCAACATAACAAAATAGGAAAAAAGTGAAAGGGTCTGATAACTTTCAAATGCATTGTATATAAATCTATCTCAGCCAGATCCCAAGGAGCCCTGGTATTTCCTGGACCCTAGTCACATTCACAGATGCCTTTGTTGAGTGTAGCACATTTATTCCATTATTCAGATTTTTGGAAGGCTTATGTGCAGTTGTTGAAAAAATGACAGTTTGGCCACGATTTATCAAAGCTTCCTGAGAGTCTTATTTGCCCATAGCAGCCAATCACAGCTCAACTTTTATTTCTCAAATTGTTCTGATAAAATTAAAGCGCAGTTCTGATTGGTAGCTATTAGCAACAAAGACAGTTTTTGTCTTAGTGGGCTTTGATAAATCTGGCCCATAATGGCCGGCATTTATCATTGTAGGTGTAAGTGAAGCATTTTTCTACACCTTTTTTTTGTGTGCTGATAATGTGTAGGAGCACCAGATTTATTAAATGGTCACAAAGCATTTGATAAAGTTTGTACAGGTCACATTTTCAGAAATTTCTCTCTTCCAAAAAGCTAAGCTAAGTCTGGGCTGGTGTAGTTTTAGAGACTTTTCAGTGGCTTTTTCCGCCTTTTTTGCGCCTTTTCACAAAAAGGCACAGTTCATAAATCCCTTCCATATCATGTGTATTGCCAAAATCTGTGTATTGCAACTCAAAATCAGCAGAAATGTGTAAACCAAAAGGTGCAAATAAACCCAGCTTGCACCTTTTTTGCGCCTTTTGTAGACACAAAAAAGTCTAAAGACAATGATAAATGTAGGCTAATGTGTCTTTATTTGACTAGACACATACATGTGGTGGAACTGTGTACAGTGCTCCCTCAAGTTACAATATTAGTTGGTTCCAGGTCGAGTATTGTATGTTGAGACCATAACTCTATGGAAAACTGGTAATTGGTTCTGAAGCTCTTAAAATGTCATCCAAAAATAGGAAAAAGTGAGGATTAAAGAAAAATAAGTAGATACAGTGGGGCAAAGAGGTATTTAGTCAGCCACCAATTGTGCAAGTTCTCCCACTTAAAGGGGCGCTGTCAAATACAAAAACTTTTGATATGTTGTAAAGCATGCAAAACCAATAGGTTTTGCAATTGCTTTCATTAGAATATTTTCAGTATTTCATATTGAAAAAGACAGTCAAACAACTGCCCCTCCTGCCTGCTTGGACACATACTAGTCCTGCTGTGTCCATATGTCATCACCCATGTCATGGACACACTTCCTTGACTGACAGCTGTGAGCGCAGGAAAAATCCTCCCACTGTCAGCTTGTGTCCCGCTACTGTCAGTGAGGACAAGCTGGGAGTTGTAGTTTTGTTAATGCTAGAGGAGATGTCAGCAGACAGCATACTGAAGGAGGAGGCGGAGACCTGCACAGTGAGGCCACGCCCCCTGATTTTTAAAGAATTTATTTGCAAATTATGGTGGAAAATAAGTATTTGCTCCCCTACAAACAAGCAACATTGCTGGCTCTCACAGACCTGTAACTTCTTCTTTAAGAGTCTCCTCTGTCCTCCACTCGTTACCTGTATTAATGGCACCTGCAGTATAAGAGACACCTGTCCACAATCTCAAACAGTCACACTCCAAACTCCACTTTGTTCAAGACCAAAGAGCTGTCGAAGGACAACAGAAACAAAATTGTAGACCTGCACCAGGCTAGGAAGACTGAATCTGCAATAGGCAAGCAGCTTGGTGTGAAGAAATCAACTGTGGGAGTAATTATTAGAAAATGGAAGAAATTCTAGACTACTGATAATCTCCCTCGATCTGGGGCTCCACACAAGATCTCACCCAAAAAGATCACAATTACGGTGAGGAAAAATCCCAGAACCACAGAGGGGGGGGGGGGGGGGACCTTGTGAATGACCTGCAGAGAGCTGGGACCAAAGTAACAAAGGCTACTATCAGTAGCACACTATGCCGCCAGGGGCTCAAATCATGCAGTGCCAGATGGTCCCCCTGCTCAAGCCAGTACATGTCCAGGCCCGTCTGAAGTTTTGATTGAGAGCATTTGGATGATCCAGAAGAGTATTGGGTGAATGTCATATAGTCAGATTAAACCAAAGTAGAACTTTTTTGTAAAAACTCAACTCTTGTTTGGAGGAGAAAGAATGCTGAGTTGCATCCAAAGAACACCATATCTACTGTGAAGTATGGGGGTGGAAACATCATTTTTTGGGGCTGTTTTTCTACTTAGGGACCAGGACGACTGATCTGTGTAAACAAAAGAATGAATGGGGCCATATATCATGAGATTTTGAGTGAAAACCTCCTTCCATCAGCAAGGGCATTGAAGATGAAACATGACTGGGTCTTTCAGCATGACAATGATCCCAAACACACTGCCCGGGCGGAATGGCTTCATAAGAAGTAATTCAAGGTCCTGGAGTGGCCTAGCCAGTCTCCAGATCTCAACCCCATAGAAAACCTTTGGAGGGAGTTGAAAGTCTGTGTTGCCCAGACATCACTGCTCTAGAGGAGATCTGCATGGAGGAATGGGCCAAAATACCCGCAACAGTGTGTGAAAACCTTGTGAAGACTTAGAGAAAATGCTTGACCTCTGTCATTGCCAACAATGAGTATATAACAAAGTATTGAGATGAACTTTTGTTACTGACCAAATACTTATTTTCTACCATAATTTGCAAAAAAAAATTCAAAATCAGACAATGTGATTTTATGGATTTTTTTTCTCATTATGTCTCTCATAGTTGAGGTATACCTATGATGAAAATTACAGGCCTCTCATCTTTTTAAGTGGGAGAACTTGCACAATTGGTGGCTGACTAAATTCTTTTTACCCCGCTGAAACTAATACAGATAAAGCAAAACCTTACATAAAAAAGTAAGAAAGAGCTGCTGGTGCTGTAATCACTGTCTATGTAGAGGACAGGAGCTTCTTCAGGGTCCTGTACAGTACAGGTGTAGGTGTAAGTGAAGTGAAGCATTGTAGGTGTAAGTGAAGCATTTTTCTACACCTTTTTTTGTTGCTGGTAATGTGTAGGAGCTCATTTATTAAATGGTAGCAGAGCATTTGATACATTTTGTGCAGGTCACATTTTCTGAAATTTTACTCTTCACATACACCAAAAAGCTAAGCTAAGTCTGGGCTGGTGTAGTTTAGAGACTTTTCAGGGGCTTTGCCCCTTTTTGTGAAATGGCGCAGTTGATAAAACCCGTCCTTATCATGTGTATTGCCAAAATAAGTGGATTGCAACTCAAATTAGCTTGGGCCTTTTTCGGGCCTTTTCTAGAAACAAAAAAACAGTCTAAAGACAATGATAAATGTCGGCCAATGTCCTAAAAATGGAGCCGCCCCTCATCTGGTGTCTAAAGGAGCAGCTAAATGTGGCATAGGTTAAGAGTAGTACAGAGCATGTAATACCTACCTGTACTGTAGGGAGGCACTACCAGACACCAGTCAATGCATACGCTTCAGTAATACAGGTGTTTTACCAGTGAATGCCCATTCTGATTGGTCAGTTCTTCCAGCCATTGACACGTTTCACAGATCTGGACTTTCCGTAGCATTGTATGTTGAGTCTGGTTTCAAGTTACACTGGTCCAGAAAAGACTATTGTATGTTGAAACTATTGTATGTTGATGCGATTTGTAAGTCGAGGGATCACTGTATTCATGAAGGAATTGTCATAGCACACATCTCCACACAAATGATAAGACTTTATATGGCTAGGGCTGCATGGCGACTTTGGCTGTGACAAGGGTCACATGGTGAAAGATCCCTGCGCTGTGCTGTGCCAGTATAGGGAAGACAAGGGCATTGCATTTGCATAATGTAAGGGTCACATTGTGACCAACAAGTGGTTGTGACCACAACCAGAAATCCATCTTGGATGAATTTTTGGGAAGTGTCAGGTTCCTGTCCTGGCCCCTTGCAGAGCACAACTCAACCCTGTTCCCTTACATTAGCAGTAATGCAGATGTGCAGCACAGCAGTCTTTGCCCATGCCTTACTCCCCGACTGTCAGTGATATTTGTCATGTTACTCCTTATAAGTATATGGGGCAGAGAGACAAAGATCGCTGAGAACCAGTAAGCAAAGCGCGCTACCTGTAATCCTCGCTTATCCCAGCGTATTCTCCAGATCAATGGGAGTCTCAGAATTGAGACCCTGACTGGTCAAACTTATGACATGTAAAACTGGTGACATGGTTTAAATGACAGGTACACATTAAAATATTTCCTGTTGGCTTGTGTTTACAGTTCTTACCTAGTTTTATGTGTCTCCATGGTAACAGGCAATTAAAACCCTTTATAGTTTGATCCTGCAGCCTTACCCGCTTTACATCTGTGCCTTACAACCTACTACCAACCAAATATATATTATCAAGAAGCAGGGGACAGAAGGCAGTATGACTGCCGAATATTACTATGGACATTTCTACTTGGAAGCTGAATCAAATCACTTTTAAGACAATTTAAAGGGGTACTCCGCTGCTCAGCGTATGGAACAAACTGTTCTGAACGTTGGCGCCAGCGCCGGGAGCTCGTGATGTTATAGCCCCGCCCCCTCAGGACGTCACGCCCCACCCCCTCAATGCAAGTCTATGGGAGGGGGCGTGGCGGGTGTCACGCCCCCTCCCATAGACTTGCATTGAGGGGGCGGGACTTGACGCCATGAGGGGGCGGGGCCATGATGTCACGAGCTCCCGGCACCGACTCAAGCGTTCGGAACAGTTTGTTCCAAACGCTGAGCAGCGGAGTACCCCTTTAAGGAATGACTGTGAAGGTGTGAACATGGCCTTTAGGACAGGTGCAAAGTGTTTACTTTTTTTTCCATGTGGAAAGTAAAAAAACATGAATGTGTTTGTATCTGTTGCATATGCATAATTTTTTTTGTTAATATGTTAAAATATGTAAAAATGTAAAACTAGCAAAAAATACAAAAACGTATATACCACACAATACATCAGTAATAAACTTCTATGAGGGAAATAAGTATACCACAGCCTTTTTTATGTGGTACACAAATGAAGTGCATGGAGAACTTTTCTGTCCTACCAAAAATTGTGCGCAAATGTACAGGGGACAAGAGCAGGTTTAAGCTGACATACATAATGGAAGTCTATGGGTATACCATAGCATATGTTTAGGTATCTCACGTGTACTGCTGTGGTATAGATGTGAGTGAGTATATTGCATTATTAGATTGGCAGGTTATCAATACCCCAAGAAGGGCAGCATTCTAATTGGCAACTTAAGAAACAGCAACAGCAGACAAAACAGAAATGGCTTCTTTTATATAGAATAAATCCGTGTTCACAATAATATGATACAACTTCTCACTGTAACAAAGTCATTTGCCACCTTTGTTACAGTGATTGTGGGTGAAGTGTTTTAAAGATCTGAGCTGTCCATTGGTGTTGTGCAAAGTCAAGTTATTGAGCAAATAACAAAGTCTCTTAACCCCTTAAGGACCTGGGATTTTTCCGTTTTTGCATTTTCGTTTTTTCCTCAGTTTAAAAAATCATAACTCTTTCAATTTTGCACCTAAAAATCCATATGATGGCTTATTTTTTGCGCCACCAAGTCTACTTTGTAATGAAATCAGTCATTTTACCCAGAAATCTACGGCAAAACGGAAAAAAATTCATTGTGAGACAAATTTTTTTTAAAAAACGCCATTTTGTAACTTTTTAGGGCTTCCATTTCTACACAGTACATTTTTCGGTAAAAATGACGACTTCTTTTTACTCTGTAGGTCCATACGGTTAAAATGATACCCTACTTATATAGGTTTGATTTCGTCGTACTTCTGGAAAAAATCATAACTACATGCAGGAAAATGTATACGTTTAAAATTGTAATCTTCTGACCCCTATAACTTATTTATTTTTATGCGTATGGGGCGGTATGAGGACTCATTTCATAGGACTTATTGGATTTTTATTCATTTTTTCATGATATAAAAAGTGACCAAAAATGCACTATTTTGGACTTTGGATTTTTTTTTGCGCATACGCAATTGACCGTGCGGTTTAGTTAACGATATATTTTTATAATTCAGACATTTCTGCACGTGGCAATACCATATATGTTTATTTTTATTTACACTTTTTTTTTTTTATGGGAAAAGGGGGGTGATTGAAACTTTTATTTTCAAATTTTTTTTGCAATGTCATAGCTTCCATAGGGGGCTATAACACTGCACACACTGATCTTTGATTCTCATAGGAAACCATTGATCAATGATTCTGTCGCTTGACTGCTCATGCCTGGATCTCAGGCACTGAGCAGTCATTCGGCGTTCCTTACCCTCCTGCTGTGTCTCATGCTGTTTGGGATGCCGCAATTTCGCTGCGGCGATCCCTTTGAACGCCACGTCTAAATGGTTAATAGTGCGCGGCACCGCGATCCCGGCTGTTGTTAGAGGCCAGGCCGTGGCCCCGCGTTATAGAACAGGAGTGGACTCATGAAGTACTGGTACGTCATGGGTCCTGTAGGGGTTAAAGGGGTACTAAGGTGGAAAACATTATTTTTTTTTTAAATCAACAGGTGCCAAAAAGTTAAACAGATTTGTAAATTACTTCTATTAAAAAAATCTTAATCCTTCCAGTACTTATTAGCTGCTGTATGCCACAGAGGAAATTCTTTTCTTTTTTGGATTACTTTTCTTTCTGTCCACAGAGCTCTTCTGACACCTCTGTCCATTTTAGGAACTGTCCAGAGCAGCATATGTTTGCTATGGGGATTTTCTCCTGCTCTGGACAGTTCCTAACATGGACAGAGGTGTCAGCAGAGAGCACTGTGAACAGACAGAAAAGAAATCCAAACAGAAAAGAATTCCTTCTGTAGTATACAGCAGCTAATAAGTACTGGAAGGATTAAGATTTTTTTTATAGAAGTCATTTAAAAATCTGTTTAACTTTCTGGCACCAATTGATTTAATTAAAAAAAAAATAAAAAGGTTTCCACCGGAGTACCCCTTTAATGAATTGTTTGCTTGTCTGGAGATGTTTATAAGCTTTTAATGACTTTTACACTGTCTGTAAAGACATTTTGGTTTGATCTTATTGTTGTGTTTATTCCAGAAAGCCAGTGGGAGGTATAGCAATCTTTATATGTAAAACTCAACGTGTGTGTGTGTATGTATGTATGTATGTGTGTGTGTTCCCGCATCACGTCCAAACAGCTAAAGATATTAACATGAAACTTGGCACACATGTTACTTATATGTCAGCAACAAACATAGGATAGGTGATTTAACCCTTACCCTCCCCCATTTGCCAGGAGCGGGGTTTATGTTTAAAGTCCTATACAAGTCAATGGGAAATGTATGTTCCCACATAGCTTCCGTACGGCTGGAGATATTTCAATACCTGGTACACATATTACAGGTCAGGATAGAAGGTCGGGATAGGAGGACGGGATAGGAGGACAGGATAGGAGGTCGGGATAGGAGGACGGGATAGGAGGTCGGGATAGGAGGACGGGATAGGAGGACTGGATAGGAGGTCGGGATAGGAGGTCGGGATAGGAGGTCGAGATAGGACGGGATAGGAGGTAAAGATAGGATATAATGACGGGATAGGAGGTCAGGATATGGGGTTGGGATATGACAACAATATATGAGGACGGGATATGAAGTCAAAGGCTTCCTTCTTTGTTTATTTTCCTCCCCAACAAGGATTAGGAAGGAAAAACCGAGCAAGGAGGTCGGGATAGGAGGTCGAAATAGGAGGACGGGATAGGAGCTTGAGATAGGAGGTCGGGATAGGAGGACGGGATAAGATGTCAGGATAGGAGGTCGGGATAGGAGGACGGGACAGGAGGGCGAGATAGGAGGTCGAGATAAGAGGTGGGGATAGGAGGACGGGATAAGATGTCGGGATAGGAGGTCGGGATAGGAGGACGGGATATGAGGACGAGATAGGAGGGCGAGATAGGAGGTCGGGATAGGAGGTCGAGATAGGAGGTTGGGATGGTCGGGATAGGAGGATGGGATATGAGGACGGGATAGGAGGATGGGATAGGAGGTCGGGATAGGAGGTCGGGATAGGAGGTTGATATAGGAGGACGGGATAGGAGGTCGATATAGGAGGACGGGATAGGAGGACGGGATAGGAGGTCGGGATAGGAGGTTGAGATAGGAGGACGCGATAGGAGGATGGGACGGGAGGTCAAGATAAGAGGTCGGGATAGGAGGACGGAATAGGAGGTCGGGATAGGAGGATGGGATAGGAAGACAGGATAGGAGGACGGGATAGGAGATCGAGATAGGAGGACGGGATAGGAGGTCGAGATAGGAGATCGGGATAGGAGGTCGGGATATGAGGACAGGATATGGGGTTGGGATATGACAACAACATATATGGACGGGATATGAAGTCAAAAGCTTCCTCTGTTGATTTTCCTCCACAACAAGGATTAGGAAGGAAAAACCGGGCAACGATGGGTACTCAGCTAGTATATTATACATTAGACTTTTGTGAAGGGCTTAGAGTAAAAATTGTGATAAATAATAACTCATCATAAATCCTAGTAAATAATAATAAATCCTGAATATGAAGGTCTATATGGTGTTTCCTTCTTTAGTATGGGTGTATTAGGGTGTATGCACACACGGCAGATTTGTTGAAGGAATTTCTGTGACTGTCCTATTTATCTGAATGTGACTTGTGGAAATCCATGGGCACACCACAGAAACAACTCTAGCTGGTTTTTAGTTCAAAAATATGATGGCACGGGTGTGGTCCCTAAGTTTGGCTTCATTGTTTAAGCAAAGTCTTCTGAAGTATAATGTTTTACCTTGCCTGATGCTTTTTTTTAAATCAACTGATGCCAGAAAGTTAAACAGATTTGTAAATGACTTCTATTAAAAAATCTTAATCCTTCCAGTACCTATTAGCAGCTGTATACTATAGAGGAAATTCATGTATTTTGGAATTTCTTTTCTGTCAAGACCACAGTGCTTTCTGCTGACTCCTCTGTCAATTTTAGGAACTGTCCAGAGCAGGATAGGTTTGCTATGGGGATTTTCTCCTGCTTTGGACAGTTCATGGCATGGACAGAAATGTCAGCAGAGAGCACTGTGGTCGTGACAGAAAATAAATCCAAAAAGAAAAGAATTTCCTCTTTAGTATACAACAGCTGATAAGTACTGAAAGGATTAAGATTTTTCTCCTACTCAGGACAGTTCCTAAAATGGACAGAGATGTCAGCAGAGAGCACTGTGGTCAGGCAGAAAAGAAATTCAAAAAGTTAAAAACTTCCTCTGGAACATACAGCAGCTGTGAAGTACTGGAAGGATTAAGATTTTTAAATAGAAGTAATTTACAAGTCTGTTTAACTTTCTGACACCAGTTGGTTTAAAAAAAAATGTTTTCCTGTGTATAATGGATATCTCTAGTTTAATGCAGGCGTTTCATAGTTTGTATGTTCAAGCTTTCTGTATATGATGTTTACATATATATATATATATATATATATATATATATATATATAGTATCTAGTATATGTTGTAATAAGGATGGCTAATATGTCAAAAAAAAACTATAAAACCATCTTGTTATTTTTCAGCTACTTACATATTGGCGAGAACAAGAAAAAGCCAGTAGATCCCCTGAGCCAGGTAATGACATATTAGGTTTGAGTACTTTTTAACATTTAGGTAAACAAATCTGAGCAAGTTATATATTTCATCATTTGGTTTATACAATGTGTTGTCAGGCATAAATACCCAAAACAGGGCATCTGTATAAAGACTCTGGGGGAGATTGCTATGAGCAACTCAGCAACTTTACCTTTGCACAGGTTTTGATAACTCTCCCCTTGTATCCCGAGATAAGGTTCATTTAGAGAGGGTAGCATGCACAGAACCAAGATGGCCGCTGCAACTGTCTCAAGAATATTTCCACCAAAAATGTAACAAATCACCTGTTTATATAATTTATTGAGCTGTTCTCTGCTCAGTCTTAAAGGGGTACTCCCACCCTAGACATCTTATCCCCTATACAAAGGATCGGGGATAAGATGTCTGATCGCGTGGGTCCCGCCACTGGGGACCCCCGCATTATTGCATGCGGCACCCACCTGGTTTTTCACCGTCACCGCTGGAGGGTCTGAGTCGCGACTCCGGGAACGGAAGTCCGTGACGTCAGGACTCCGCCCCCATGTGACGTCACGCCCGTCCCCTCAATGCAAGTCTATGGGAGGGGGCGTCACGCCCCCTCCCATAGACTTGCATTGAGGGGACGGGCGTGATCAGACATCTTATCCCCTATCCTTTGGATAGAGGATAAGATGTCTAGGGTGGGAGTACCCCTTTAAATTCTAGGAAATGGATAACACAAGCTGACACCCTACGTAGATTTACCAACGTCTACGACCCAGGACCAAGCATATTGAAACTTTGTCCTTATGAGGTGTACTTGTGTTCCTCGGTTGTGCCCTCTTAAACCCCTTTGTACACCCAGTTGCCAAATTCATAATTTATGGTCAAATTATTACCTATGTGTTTCTACATGCTATGGTATAAATAATGACAGGTGTCCATTTTATATTAGGAAATGTTTGTTCTTTATGTGTATTGTTGTTATGCCATGACTACATTTTCAGGTACTCTTATTGTATTTCCATTTGTATTGTTATGTCTGTTGTGGTACCCTGGTGGGGTTTACAATATACCCATTTCTGTGTTGAATAAGATTATCATAAAAAACTATTTTTGGAACTAAATTCAGGAAATGGATGACCTAATATCACTTATGGGTGTAATCTCGCAGCTTCCAGAGTCCCGAATGGCAAATCTGACTAGTTTTCTTATTAAATTTCAGTCTATAATGGAAAATTTTGTTGGAAGGATTTGCCCCTTTTTGGTGTTTAGTTGCCATCTTGCTTCTTTTGCTCTATTGCAACATACTGTAAATAGACCTGTCCTGGTTTATATGCTCAAAAATAGAAGATCAAATATTCCACTGTAACCTCATGAAAAGGATTTTTTCTATATACAGCAAGGGCACTGAGAAGTTTCTGCCTCATTGACAGATCGGTTTGTGTCCGTGTAACACGAGAACCTATGTGGTTCCACTTGGCGTAACAGTTTCATATTTGAGAAGACCCTTTACTCTAAATTCTTCTGATGACTTTGCTTATATGTGAAACCTCACTTGACAACCAAGGAGCAGACACATTAGCCAAAGTAACACAATCCTTGTATTGTTTATGCCTTTAGGGTATAGTTACAGCAGTTGCTGGATACTGGTACTATTGTTTTGTTTACTATGTGCAGACATTGTCATAGCAAGTCTTCCATGTGTTCTACCTGATAAATGCTCTTCTATATGAAAATGTGAATGAGTTTGTATTACTTCAGGGAATATTCTAGTCATTAAAAGTAAATTCTAGGGAATCGGCACTTTTGGATTTATCATCATTTTATAGTTCAAAGTGCTTTATTAGAAAGTCATTGCCCTTTAGTTATGGAAAGCGTGGGGTCTTTGGTGGGGCGCCCTTCCCTAGAACCTTGTTTACTAGCGTCTGGGCTCTTCTATCTCTCTTTCAGGGTTTTTTCGGACATTAGACAGATAGAAAGGTTTGGGCCACATGGTTATTTTATCATAATACTACAACTGTTAGATTGTTATTGATTGTTACATTGGTCTTATAGTCTTTTATGTTTGGATGCGTAGTCCAGTACCTGGTTGCATGATTATGTATGTTTACTCTGTAGGGGGGTCGGCCAGTACTATTGGCTGTATACGAGGAACAGGCTTTTTGTGGAGATTTTTTTTTGACCCCTCTGTTTGTGGGGAGAGTTTTTTGGGGGTGAAGTCCTGATTGAAGGCTGTCCATTTTATTAACTCAGAATGCCCTCATGCGTTGTTTAAAAAATAGGTTTTCTAAAGCAGGCAACCTCTTTTGTAATCAGGAAAATTCCAATAATCACTGATCAGGATCATTTAGGCTGCTATTGACCTATGAATTGGGATACTTGTTGGTCCTCCTTTTTTTAGAGTTGACAGCTGCTACAAACATCAGCTTTTTTTATGACATTTTACTTTCATGCTGTACTGAATGTGTTACTGTCACTTAAAAACTTTTGAGACATCACACAGACATGCCAAAAGGTTTGATTAGTTCAGGTCAAGCTTAATGCTTGATCCGACTTGTTGCAGGAGACATGCTCCGTTGTCTATGAAGTCTGGCTCGAGCAGCAAGCCTGGTAGTAAAGCGTTTAGCTTCAGGTTTCTACCGGCTCTGTCTAGCAATGGGTGGGGGTCTCAACACCAAGACCCCAACCAATCAAAAATTGTGACATGTCTGTGTGATAGTAATGCTTTAAACAGTCGAATGATTTAAAAAAAAAAAAAAAAAAAAAACCTTTGAGTTTCTTCTTCTGCTGACTACAAAATTGTGACTGGGAACCAGGTTTTGCTTGCTGTTGTTACCCAAGCTGATTATTGGGTAATTGGGGTAGAAGAAAACTATTGTGACCACTGTTGGGTATTGTGACTACTAGCGTGATTGCCTACGGTTGTGGCTACAGATGGTGGGAATGCGGCTTTGATTACTAGATAAGAATGAGGAGGGGGCGGTGGTGGAGGTAGTGGTGGTGGTTGGGGGGGTGCTGTGGTTACCAGGGAAGAAGCTGATGGAATTGTGACTACCGTTGAAAGGTGACTCTGTAACTCCTTGGAAATTTGGTGGGGCTGCCATGCCTACTGTAAAGGTTCTTTGATGACTAGGAACTTGCTTTTTTTTCCCTTTCCTTTTGGTATGTGTTTGTTATCTGAATGAGCTAATATGGATTGTACAGATGTATATGGATTTATTCAGTCCTGTACTTTTTCTTAATTGTTTTTTTACATTTCTATTTTGTGAGGTGAATTTATCATGTGTTTTACCCTTTTTGGTGTTATAAAGTAGCATATTTTTGCACACAATTTTAACTCACATTTTGCGCAATCTCACAACAACCCGGACCACACTTAGAAACTTGTCTACATATAAGCTATTTTGCTATTTATGAAAAATGTGTGTCCCTCTTTTAATAAATACGGAGGTTGTACGTGTGACATATGCCCAGGCATATGGGAGTAAAATAAACTTGATTTACCCAGATAATAAATCCCCCCTTTGTGTTTTGGACAGTGCTGTTTTCTTGGTTAGGTAGGAGTGTGTTTTGTTAACTGTAGTCATTTGGGCTGGGAGCAGAGCGCATTTAGTCACAGCGCCTAGCCTGAAATCATGCTCTGCAGCTGTGATTGACTGGAAAAGTGGCTTCTACGTCACTTGTTGCTGGGACATAGAAGCCTCTGTGCCTGTCAATCATGCTGGCAGAGCTTGATTACAGGCTAGGCACCGTGACTGTTTGCGCCCTGCTCCCGGCCCCATTGACTACTTAGGATTCATTAGTGTACCATTCACGCCAGATGAAAGGGGTATTCCAGGATTTTTTTTTTTTTATTTGACTATGCTACAGGGGCTGTACAGTTAGTGTAGTTCATAATATAGTGTCTTTACCTGTGTGTGAAGGTTTTCTCACAATTCTGTAATTTTCACTCCAATATTTATTTTTACCAGCATACAAAATGACTGTTGTCTCAGATTTTTCCCAGGTTGCAATGCGGCCGAGACCTGACTCACTAGTCAGCTGATTAGAGGGAGCCTGTCTGCTTCAATGGGTGGAGGGATCGATTGGTGGGAGAGGGATCAATCTGCAACTAATGCAACAGCTGTAGGCACCCTGATTGAAAACCACACTGATTTGAATGGATGCAGCTCATTAATGTTTCAATGGGTGGGGTGGCTGATGTGTGGGAGGGAGGAAGATGGCATTGTGGGATTTGTAGTCAAAAAAAGAAAAGTCAAACAGGAAATACTAGTTCACTAGCCACAGTATTATGGCAATCTCACAACATAGCCATTTAGCCCCAAGACAAGCACAGATCCTTCCTAAGCATGTCCATTACTGTCTGCCAAAGCATGTATATGGACTTTGGCAATGTTGTCTCCATAGACACCAGTGATAACTTGACTGTAAGGAGTAAACCTGGCATATTTGGTGAACAAACAAAATTGTTTTTGGGTACAGTAATGTGAAACTGTATCCCTAGAGGTAGCTGTGTACATAACCCAATATGAATGTTGTTTAGTGCAAATAAGCCTATTGGGAACTGAGAAACAGCAACAATCACTATACAAAACCTCTGTACAGTCCCCAGGCATAAAGAACATCTACTTGTGATACCAATTTATCTTATTCACCGGCAGTCAATTCCAGACCTGAATAGATAATTTTTAGGTTGAATAAAACATTTTTTTCAAAGCAATGTAAACTATAGGGGTATTCTGGGGATAAGAAATGTTTACAATGGATTTGAGGGGCTTTAGACATAAAAAAAAGAAACCATACCCACCTGCCCCTATTTCCGGCAGCTATATTTCTGAGGACTTTCAGTCCCTATTGATTTCAACTTCTTCCTGCTTTCTCTGATGTGACATCCCTTCAAGAAATGGCAAAGGCAAGGCCAATGCTGCATCCAGGTACTGAGCGGGTATTTTCTACAGGTAGGACATGTCAGAGAAAGCAGGAAGAAGCAGAAAGCAATAGGGACCTGCCACTGTCAGAATGGAGGCTGCAGGGTATCAAGGCAGGTTAGTATGTTTTTTTTTAATGTTTAAAGGGGTACTACCGTGCTGACAACTTATCCCCTATCTAAAGGATAGGGGATAAGTTGCCTGATCACGCGGGGTCCCGCCGCTGGGGGACCCCCGCGATCTCGCACGCAGCACCCCGCTCTCATCAGGCCCTGGAGCGAACATCGCTCCGGGTCCGATGACTGCCAATCACGGCGTGATGTCACTGCTCCGCCCCCCATGTGACGTCAGGCTCCGCCCCCCAATGTAGGGGGCGAGACAGCTGTTTCATTTTTTTTCAATTTTACCCCACAAATATTTTTTTTTCTGTTTCATCATACATTTGATGGTAAATTTAAAGAATTAATTACAAAGGACAATTAGTCCTGCAAAAAACAAGCCCTCACATGGCTCTGTGGATGTAAAAATAAAAAAGGTATGGCTTTTGGAAGACAAGTAGGCAAATATAAAAACACAAAAATGGAAATTGGCCCAGTCATTAAAGACATGTAGATTTTTTTTTTATACCCCCTGATAGCTAATAACTTAAGGGGCGCTGAGTCTAGTGGTGTTCTTATTTTATTAACCCATCCTCTCCTCCTCCATTCCTGAAATATAAAGGTTTTTGTACCTTTTTGTTCAGTCTAAACCAACCAACGGGTATAACTATCTGAGCTGCAGAGATTGCAGGCGCTGGCCACCATGGACCGATAGTGTGTTATTGTAATGCAGGCATACTGGGCATCCTTGCACTCACTGGTGCCAAGCCAAATTCTCTGCTCCTGCTGCTTCTACTACTGTTGCAGTTCCAACTCTGCCCTCTAGGAGCCGTGCGCAAGAACTGGCTGTAACTCAATGGGTCAGTGCTCGCTTCTCTAAAGTTTCCATAGCTGAAAATTAGAAAATCCAGTGGCACTCACCTTTTCTGACAATCTTTATTCTTTTTTCAGCTCATTGTGCAGGAATTTAGCTGCATGCCGCTTCTGGCCAGGACACCAGTGTGTTCAATAAGTGGATACAGCTGTTTTGTGTTAATTAGCACTTCAACTGACCATCCCTTTCCTCCTACATCCACTGACTTAATACATTCCTTCTGGTGTCGTCAGCTTGCAAGTGGAAAGAAATTCATAATACACAAGTTAAAAACAATATTTACATAACAATGCAAAAAGTGTACATCCGCAGTACAACAAGAACACCCCCATGTCAATTCTAATGTTGAACATTTATTTTCAGCGTCCTCCAAGCCACCAGCTCTCGTAACTTCCTTTCATTAACCTGGCTGTCTTGGGGTTTTAATCTTCGAATACCCATGAATGATAACACTTATGCATTACCTCTATGTACAGTGGTAACGTGTTCAACAAACCTGGGTGACCCTTTTTTTTTTTTAATAGACCATATGTGTTCCTATATAGAATTTAACGCACAGTACAATTATGTCATATACGATTCATTGCCCCTTCGCACAGCGCATGTTATATATGCCCTCACACAGCGCATGTTATATATGTCTCCCGCACAGCGCATGTTATATATGTCCCCCACACAGCGCATGTTATATATGCCCCCCTCACAGCGCATGTTATATATGTCTCCCGCACAGCGCATGTTATATATGTCTTCCGCACAGCGCATGTTATATATGTCCCCCACACAGCGCATGTTATATATGTCTCCCGCACAGCGCATGTTATATATGTCCCCCACACAGCGCATGTTATACTGTGTATGTCCCCCGCACAGCGCATGTTATATATGCCCCCCGCACAGTGCATGTTATACTGTATATGTCCCCCGCACAGCGCATGTTATATGTGCCCCCCGCACAGCGCTATCATAAGCTCCCGGTAGCAATATTGTTGCATTTTATTAGCAGAGCATCTCCCCGTGAAGCCGCTGACCGATGCTCTGCTAATGCTCCGCTTGTCAGTGATAGCGCTTCAGAGGCATATGTGTTTAGAAGCGAAGTGGGGACCAGATATATAGCGTTATCTGGTCCCCTCTTTGCTTCTATACACAGTCCTCCTGAGTACAAACACCACAGCTGTCCCATCGCCTCCCCCATCCCCGGTGTTATAATTACCTGTTCCTGAGGTCCGCGCTTCTTCTGGCTCTAGTGCATTGTGCGCACTGACGGTGACGTCACTCGTCATTGCGCATCGCAGCGCACAGCCACAGCGCCGGAGCCAGAAGGATCGCGGACCCCGGGGATAGGTAATTATAACACCGGGGATGGGTGAGGCGATGGGACAGCTGTGTTGTTTGTACTCAGGAGGATAGTGTATAGAAGCGAAGTGGGGACCAGATAACGCTATATATCTGGTCCCCACTTTGCTTCTATACACATATGCCTCTGAAGCACTATCACTGACAAGCAGAGCATTGGTCAGCGGCTTCACGGAGAGATGCTCTGCTAATAAAATGCAATGATAGCACTACCGGGAGCTTATGATAGCGCTGTGCGGGGGACATATATAACATGCGCTGTGCGGGGGACATATATAACATGCGCTGTGCGGGGGACATATATAACACATGCTGTGCGGGGGGGGGCATATATAACACGCGCTGTGCGGGGGGCATATATAACATGCGCTGCTGTGCGGGGGCATATATAACATGCGCTGCTGTGCGGGGGCTTATATAACATGCGCTGTGCGGGGAGCATATATGACATGCGCTGTGGGGGGGCATATATAACATGCGCTGTGCAGGGGGCATATATAACATGCGCTGTGCGGGGAGCATATATAACATGCGCTGTGCGGGGGGCATATATAACATGCGCTGTGCGGAGGACATATATAACATGCGCTGTGCGGGGGGCATATATAACATGCGCTGTGCGGGGGGCATATATAACATGCGCTGTACGGGGGGCATATATAACATGCGCTGTGCGGGGGCATATATAACATGCGCTGTGTGGGGGACATATGATTGCGCTGTGCAGGGGGCATATATATATATATATATATATATATATATATACATGCGCGCAGCAGGGGACAAGATATATAGAAGCTGTGGGGACAAATACAAAACCCCCAGCGATTCTACATATCTTTCCCCACCGCAGCCCTTTATTTGAGAACCCCGCAGGGATCCCTGAATGGCTCTTCAGTACCGGCCATTCAGGGATCCCGGCGGGGAATTTGAAAATGAAAGTAAAATACATCGTACATTGCTGGGGAGCGGAGCATGCCGCTCGCTCCCCTGCTTAATAACTTTTGATCGGATCGGGTCTCAGAAGTGAGACCCGCTGCGATCAACCCCTTTGCCCCTGTACTTCTTCCCCCAACATGGAACAGACCCTGTTCCATGATGGGGGTAGGATTTAGTCAGTTTTGAGTCATTTCCCGACAGCTCAGAGCTGTCGGGTTTTGGTGAAGAAAAATTCACAGGTTTTCCTGTGAGTTTTTCATTATACTCCAAGTGTTTTTTCTTTTTTGTTGGGAACACACCCCTTTTTGTGATAACCTGGCCCATTTTGACCGGTTTAAAAAACACTTGGAGTGATGATATATTTTGTCGGGTTGTGCGATCAAATTTTTCTCACATGGGCTATGTGACACATATTTGGTCGCACAACCCGACAAAAAGAGTCGGGTTGACATTAGTAAATGAGGGCTATTGTGTTTTATAGCACATGAAATCCGTTATGTTCCATCTCGGCCAGTTATTGGCTAAGTAGTGTTGTGACCTTTTCAGCCCCAGCACTAGAAAGTAGACCAATGCCAAGGCTCAACATGTAACATTGCCGGTCAGACAAACACTGGCCAAGGCAGGAATACTGAAACCAGCGATTCACTAAGCCGCAGTGCGACGTGTTGACCACAGGGAACCAGAAAGAGGAGCACACCGTGGACTGCAGCAGGACAACGGAGGTGCTAGGGGAGCTGCCGGAGGTAAGTAGATTTTTTTTTGTTTAATAACGTGCAGAATGGAAAATGTTACTGTCCTCTATCCAGGAGTACTCCTTTAATTCTCTGCAGGGTGGAGGACAAGGGCAAGATGGAGGAAGGATAAATGATTTTGTAAATAAAATAAGAAATATCTCACTGTTTACTATATGAAAACTATACGTTGAATCAAACAATTATGGTGCAGTCTACCATGGGTCATACCTACTGTTTTTTTTTATGTCATGAACAGTGAATATCATATGCATTTAAGTAAAGGTCTTGCAGCTACTAAACAATACCAGTATACAAGGGACCAATGAAGGGACTAATTAATAAGTTAATAACAAGAACACCTTATACAAAGACCAAAAATACCACCCATACAGTGACCACATAGTGGTAGGTAAATCTGTACACAGGCTCATGATTACAGTTATATCCAGTGACTCACAGTCCTCTCTGATTGACCACCATGACAACGTCTTCCATCCATGTATTGGACAAACATCTTAGTGTCCACACTATTCTAACATCAACCTTTCCTTTTTCCCCACACATAGTGCCCCAATGAAAATAATTCCCCCCAGTTGGAAGGTATGTGCTTCCAGTAGGAATTTACTCCAGGTAGGTAAATAGGTATCACCCAGTAGACAGGTGGCCCACAGTAGGTAGATAAGTGCCCTCCATTAGCTAGTTTCCATAGGAAAAATGGAAAATGATCAGTAAAGAATAAAGATAATGTGCCATAAATTGAATAATGTACTTCAATTTTACTTAGTGAAATGACTGCATAAAACACTGTTTGATGAATACTAACCCCTGCCAGTGATTACATTGACTGCAGCGATAGGTGAGCTGTCTATTAGGTTTAATAGGGTAGATTGTAAAAGATGTGGAGAGTTACGGATCACTGGGTCACTTTATTATGGTTTGGCGAGTTCAGCTCTGTGTTTCTTTCCTTTGGCTGAGGTCCCTTTCTCCTTTTTATTCCCTTGCCTTTGTCTTGGGAGTGTTTTTGCAGCTCTTAAGAACATCTGACATACCGTTGAGCACTTGACATGATTTGGATAAGCCTGTGTGGTATTTAATCCAGTAGAGTATTAGTTGCTCATGGCACAATGTATCTATTACATCAGTTTACCCCCCAGTGCTTGCCCATTGTTTTTGTTATTTGGCTGTGTGTGCATCTTTAAAATTGTTAAATTGTCCTATTAAGTTGAAGATCCTTTACATTTCGACATTTCCATAGAACTATGCCCAAAATGCTTCATTAAAATTTTTTTTATCAACACTTACAGTACTATGCATATTACATGAAAACCACCCTAAAGACCATGCTATACTGTATTGTATATGTGTTGCCCTTTTTTTTTGTGTACTATATATGTACAAGTGGGCACCACCCCTCAATATTTGTCACCAATGGAGTGCTAGTGCACATGGACAAAAACATACTGCCACTATAGCAGAATAAGTGCATAAAATGTGTACATCCTGCTATTCAAGAAGTCGTGCAAAATACTTGGGTCCACAAACTGTACAAAACAATTATATTCACACAATTCCCATCACTAATAACTCAAGAGGTCTCTCAAGATAATCAAGATAAGATGACATTGGAGATATATATGCAAAAAAACCCACTTTTTAAAACATTTAAAAACAGTTAAACTATACCCAATGGTATAAAAACCATACTGTTGGTATGATTCTCACCCACTGGGAAAACCCCTATTGCATATAAAAACTGTCTTTACCCTTAACAATACACATAGGGGAGATTTATCATTGCTTTTAGAGCATTATTCTTGTCTCATGTTTTGGCGCAGTTCAGGCGCAAGCAACATATTTAGAGACTTTTATGCGTCTTTTGATTTAGACAGTTTCACTCTTTTTTCCTACCCGTAGAACTTTTTCTTTTTGACCATGCAGTGGTCACGTATTTATCATTTACGACTTTTGTCAAAAGTCGCTATTTTGTGCGCAAAGGTACTTTTTTAGGCGCAAAGATAAACCCCCTACCAATAGGCGTGAGAATAATTTCTACCTTCCGCAATTCAACCTAATCTATTGCACACGCTCAGGAGCTGAGTGCGGGTCATAGCCGGGTGGTCCTGGCGGCTATCTGCCACTAGGACCCATCTCTAATGCCAGACATCACCGATCACGGTGATGCCCGGCTTTAACCCCTTAGACACCGCAATCAAATTTGATTGTAGCATCTAAAATGCAAGTAAAAATGTCCCAGCAGCTCTGTGAAAGTAAGTAAAAACACCAAACCTGCCAAATTCAGGACCCGAGAAAGTGTCTACTTCCCTCCCTCACAAGCGTCTAGAAAAAGTGTATGTGGTAGAGCTTTTCCCACCACAGCAGAGCTGCACAAAATTCCTCATCCTGCTGAACCATCTTGATAAATAAAATGCATGCTAGTCAAATCCACCACCCAAATAAACGTGGTAAAATAGCTCTACCATAGACATTCTTTGATAAATCTGGGCCATAATACTAACAATGGAGAAATGTATAAATAGGTGTCATCAACTATTAGGAAACATTGAATGCTCCATGCATATCATCATCATAATACTGTGGCTTTGTCAGGACTGAAGATATATACAACAATTACCTATATATCCTTATCCATTGAGTCATAATTTATGAAGTAGGCATACCTGTAAAAAAAATCAGTCCAGCACATAGCTCCAATAGGTATTCAGTAACAGTGAGTGCGAGTAAACCACATCACATACACATAGTAAACATACCTGTATAGGGAAGGACAAGCGTGCTGCACATAGCAATAGTACATCATCAACATCAGTCCACCGGTGTAAGTAAGCAACATCACTCACACATTATACATCTATTGGGCAAGTGCGAGATGTTATACACAGCATATGCCCATACATGAGCCCAAACCATAATAGTAGCTGTAATGTGTGCCCTACCATAATTTAGAGCTGATTAAGGCACCTGTGCTAAGTACCAATACACAGTTTTTGAAATATTAAGAAACCATTGCAAAATTATCATTTTCCCAGTTTTTTCCTAAAAGCCAGTGAGGGGGTCTAAAAAACATTCCGAATGCACTGTATATATACACTTACTGGCCACTGTAGTACTGGATTTGTCACCTTTTTGTCTTCAGAACTACCTTCTTTCCTTGTGGCATAATTTCTACAAGGTACTTGAAACATTTCTCATAGATTTGGGTTCATACGAACATGATGGCATCACACAGTTGCTGCAGATTAATCGGCCTCACATCCATAATGTGAATCTCCTGTTCCACACTATGCCAAATATTATTGGATTGAGCTCTTGTAACAATGGAGGCCATTGGAGTACATACAGTAAACTCATTGGCCCTCATTTACTATTGCAAACCCGACATGTTTTGTCGGGTTGTGTGCCAGAATCTGTCGCATTGCGCCACATTCTGTCACGTTGCGCCAGAAATTCTGTCTGCGCCAGATTTTGCGCCAGAATTGAAAAAACCCAACTAACTCTCCATTTTGCTAAGAAAAGGGGGAGTGGTCTCAGAAAAGGGGCATGTTTGTCACGATGCCGGCTGGCAGGAGGTGGATCCTCTGTGCCAGAGAGGGATTGGCGTGGACCGTGCTAGTGGACCGGTTCTAAGTTACTACTGGTGTTCACCAGAGCCCGCCGCAAAGCGGGATGGTCTTGCTGCGGCGGTAGTAACCAGGTCGTATCCACTAGCAACGGCTCAACCTCTCTGACTGCTGAAGATAGGCGCGGTACAAGGGAGTAGACAAAAGCAAGGTCGGACGTAGCAGAAGGTCGGGGCAGGCAGCAAGGATCGTAGTCAGGGGCAACGGCAGGAGGTCTGGAACACAGGCTAGGAACACACAAGGGAACGCTTTCACTAGGCACAAGGGCAACAAGATCCGGCGAGGGAGTGCAGGGGAAGTGAGGTATACATAGGGAGTGCACAGGTGAAGACACTAATTGGAACCACTGCGCCAATCAGTGGCGCAGTGGCCCTTTAAATCGCAGAGACCTGGCGCGCGCGCGCCCTAGGGAGCGGGGCCGCGCGCGCCGGGACAGGACCGAGGGAGAGCGAGTCAGGTACGGAAGCCGGGGTGCGCATCGCGAGCGGGCGCCACCCGCATCGCGAATCGCATCCCGGCTGGAGGCGGTATCGCAGCGCACCCGGTCAGTGGATCTGACCGGGGCGCTGCCGTAGCGAGGATGTTGCGAGCGCTCCGGGGAGGAGCGGGGACCCGGAGCGCTCGGCGTAACAGTACCCCCCCCCTTGGGTCTCCCCCTCTTCTTAGAGCCTGAGAACCTGAGGACCAGACTTTTATCTAGGATATTGTCCTCAGGTTCCCAGGATCTCTCTTCAGGACCACAGCCCTCCCAGTCCACTAAAAAAAAAGTTTTTCCTCTGACCTTTTTGGAGGCCAGTATCTCCTTTACGGAGAAGATATCTGAAGAACCGGAGACAGGAGTAGGAGAAATAAGTTTGGGAGAAAAACGGTTGATGATGAGTGGTTTAAGAAGAGAGACATGAAAGGCATTAGGAATACGAAGAGAAGGAGGAAGAAGAAGTTTGTAAGAGACAGGATTAATTTGGCACAAGATTTTGAAAGGACCAAGATAGCGTGGTCCCAATTTGTAGCTGGGAACACGGAAGCGGACATATTTAGCGGAGAGCCATACCTTGTCTCCGGGAGAAAAAATGGGGGGAGCTCTTCTTTTCTTATCAGCAAACTTCTTCATGCGTGATGAAGCCTGTAAGAGAGAATTTTGGGTCTCTTTCCATATGGTGGAAAGATCACGAGTTATTTCATCCACAGCGGGCAAACCAGAGGGCAAAGGAGTAGGGAGGGGGGGAAGAGGGTGACGGCCGTACACCACGAAAAATGGGGATGTGGAAGAAGATTCAGAGACTCTGAAGTTGTACGAGAATTCGGCCCATGGAAGAAGATCTGCCCAGTCATCCTGGCGGGAGGAAACAAAATGCCGTAAATAATCACCCAGGACCTGGTTAATTCTTTCTACTTGCCCATTGGATTGAGGATGATAAGCAGAAGAAAAGTTTAATTTAATCTTGAGTTGTTTACAGAGAGCCCTCCAGAATTTTGACACGAATTGGACGCCTCTATCCGAGACGATCTGCGTGGGCAACCCGTGAAGACGAAAAATGTGTACAAAAAATTGTTTTGCCAACTGAGGCGCTGAAGGAAGACCAGGAAGAGGAATAAAATGTGCCATCTTGGAAAATCGATCAACGACCACCCAAACAACAGTGTTGCCACGGGATGGGGGTAAGTCTGTAATAAAGTCCATACCAATCAGAGACCAAGGCTGTTCGGGGACAGGCAGAGGATGAAGAAGACCAGCAGGCTTCTGGCGAGGAGTCTTATCCCGGGCACAGACAGTGCAGGCCCGCACAAAATCAACAACATCCGTTTCCAGAGTCGGCCACCAATAGAAACGAGAGATGAGTTGCAAGGATTTCTTGATGCCCGCATGGCCTGCGAGATGGGAGGAGTGACCCCATTTGAGGATTCCGAGGCGTTGGCGTGGAGAAACGAAGGTCTTCCCTGGAGGAGTTTGCCTGATGGAGGCTGGAGAAGTGGAGATCAGGCAGTCAGGAGGAATGATGTGTTGCGGAGAGAGCTCTACTTCCGAGGCATCCGAGGAACGAGAGAGAGCATCGGCCCTAATGTTCTTATCGGCAGGGCGAAAGTGAATTTCAAAATTAAACCGGGCAAAGAACAGAGACCACCTGGCCTGGCGAGGGTTCAGCCGTTGGGCAGACTGGAGATAGGAGAGATTCTTGTGATCGGTGTAAATAATAACTGGAAATTTTGATCCCTCCAGCAGATGCCTCCATTCCTCAAGTGCTAATTTAATGGCCAGTAGCTCTCGATCCCCGATGGAGTAGTTCCTCTCCGCCGGAGAGAAGGTCCTAGAAAAAAACCCACAAGTAACAGCATGCCCAGAAGAATTTTTTTGTAGAAGAACCGCTCCAGCTCCTACTGAGGAGGCATCAACCTCCAATAGGAAGGGTTTAGATGGGTCAGGTCTGGAGAGCACGGGAGCAGAAGAAAAGGCAGACTTGAGCCGTTTAAAGGCGTCTTCCGCTTGAGGAGGCCATGACTTAGGATTGGCATTCTTCTTGGTTAAAGCCACGATAGGAGCCACAATGGTGGAAAAATGTGGAATAAATTGTCTGTAATAATTGGCGAACCCCAAAAAACATTGGATAGCACGGAGTCCGGAGGGGCGTGGCCAATCTAAGACGGCAGAGAGTTTGTCTGGGTCCATTTGTAGTCCCTGGCCAGAGACCAAGTATCCTAGGAAAGGAAGAGATTGACATTCAAACAGACATTTCTCCATTTTGGCATAAAGTTGATTGTCTCGAAGTCTCTGAAGAACCATGCGGACATGCTGGCGGTGTTCTTCTAGGTTGGCAGAAAAAATCTGAATATCGTCCAGATACACAACAACACAGGAATATAAGAGATCACGAAAAATTTCATTAACAAAGTCTTGGAAGACGGCAGGGGCGTTGCACAGGCCAAAGGGCATGACCAGATACTCAAAGTGTCCATCTCTAGTGTTAAATGCCGTTTTCCATTCGTCCCCCTCCCTGATGCGGATGAGATTATAAGCACCTCTTAAGTCCAGTTTGGTAAAGATGTGGGCACCTTGGAGGCGATCAAAGAGTTCAGAGATAAGAGGTAGAGGGTAGCGGTTCTTTACCGTGATTTTATTAAGTCCACGGTAGTCAATGCAAGGACGTAGGGAGCCATCTTTTTTGGACACAAAGAAAAATCCAGCTCCGGCAGGAGAGGAGGATTTGCGGATAAACCCCTTTTTTAAATTTTCCTGGATGTACTCAGACATAGCAAGAGTCTCTGGGGCGGACAGAGGATAAATTCTGCCCCGGGGTGGAGTAGTGCCCGGGAGGAGGTCAATAGGACAGTCATAAGGCCTGTGAGGAGGTAGAGTCTCAGCTTGTTTCTTGCAAAATACGTCAGCATAGTCCATATAGGCCTTAGGGAGACCGGTTACAGGGGGAACCACAGGGTCACGGCAGGGAGTACTGGGAACCGGTTTAAGGCAGTCCTTGAAACAAGAGGTACCCCAGCTCTTGATCTCCCCTGTGGACCAATCCAGGGTTGGGGAATGGCGTTGAAGCCACGGTAGTCCAAGGAGAATTTCAGAAGTGCAATTGGGGAGGACCAAAAACTCAATTTTTTCATGATGAGGTCCGATGCACATTAGGAGGGGCTCCGTGCGGTAACGTATGGTACAGTCCAATCTGTCATTGTTAACACAATTGATGTAGAGGGGTCTGGCGAGACTGGTTACCGGGATGTTGAACCTGTTGATGAAAGAGGCCAAAATAAAGTTTCCTGCAGATCCGGAATCCAAGAAGGCCATAGTAGAGAAGGAGAAGGTAGATGCAGATATCCGCACAGGCACAGTAAGACGTGGAGAAGCAGAGTTGACATCAAGGACTGTCTCACCTTTGTGCGGAGTCAGCGTGCGTCTTTCCAGGCGGGGAGGACGGATAGGACAATCTTTCAGGAAGTGTTCGGTACCGGCACAGTACAGGCAGAGATTCTCCATGCGGCGTCGTGTCCTCTCTTGAGGTGTCAGGCGAGACCGGTCAACTTGCATAGCCTCCACGGCGGGAGGCACAGGAACGGATTGCAGAGGACCAGAGGAGAGAGGAGCCGGGGAGAAAAAACGCCTCGTGCGAACAAAGTCCATATCCTGGTGGAGCTCCTGACGCCTTTCGGAAAAACGCATGTCAATGCGAGTGGCAAGATGAATGAGTTCATGTAGATTAGCAGGAATTTCTCGTGTGGCCAGAACATCTTTAATGTTGCTGGATAGGCCTTTTTTAAAGGTCGCGCAGAGGGCCTCATTATTCCAGGATAGTTCAGAAGCAAGAGTACGGAATTGTATGGCGTACTCGCCAACGGAAGAATTACCCTGGACCAGGTTCAGCAGGGCAGTCTCAGCAGAAGAGGCTCGGGCAGGTTCCTCAAAGACACTACGAATTTCCGAGAAGAAGGAGTGTACAGAGGCAGTGACGGGGTCATTGCGGTCCCAGAGCGGTGTGGCCCATGACAGAGCTTTTCCAGACAGAAGGCTGACTACGAAAGCCACCTTAGACCTTTCAGTAGGAAACTGGTCCGACATCATCTCCAAGTGCAGGGAACATTGTGAAAGAAAGCCTCGGCAAAACTTAGAGTCCCCATCAAATTTATCCGGCAAGGATAGTCGTAGGCCTGAAGCGGCCACTCGCTGCGGAGGAGGTGCAGGAGCTGGCGGAGGAGATGATTGCTGAAGCTGTGGTAGTAGCTGCTGTAGCATCACGGTCAGTTGAGACAGCTGGTGGCCTTGTTGCGCTATCTGTTGTGACTGCTGGGCGACCACCGTGGTGAGGTCGGCGACAACTGGCAGAGGTACTTCAGCGGGATCCATGGCCGGATCTACTGTCACGATGCCGGCTGGCAGGAGGTGGATCCTCTGTGCCAGAGAGGGATTGGCGTGGACCGTGCTAGTGGACCGGTTCTAAGTTACTACTGGTGTTCACCAGAGCCCGCCGCAAAGCGGGATGGTCTTGCTGCGGCGGTAGTAACCAGGTCGTATCCACTAGCAACGGCTCAACCTCTCTGACTGCTGAAGATAGGCGCGGTACAAGGGAGTAGACAAAAGCAAGGTCGGACGTAGCAGAAGGTCGGGGCAGGCAGCAAGGATCGTAGTCAGGGGCAACGGCAGGAGGTCTGGAACACAGGCTAGGAACACACAAGGGAACGCTTTCACTAGGCACAAGGGCAACAAGATCCGGCGAGGGAGTGCAGGGGAAGTGAGGTATACATAGGGAGTGCACAGGTGAAGACACTAATTGGAACCACTGCGCCAATCAGTGGCGCAGTGGCCCTTTAAATCGCAGAGACCCGGCGCGCGCGCGCCCTAGGGAGCGGGGCCGCGCGCGCCGGGACAGGACCGAGGGAGAGCGAGTCAGGTACGGAAGCCGGGGTGCGCATCGCGAGCGGGCGCCACCCGCATCGCGAATCGCATCCCGGCTGGAGGCGGTATCGCAGCGCACCCGGTCAGTGGATCTGACCGGGGCGCTGCCGTAGCGAGGATGTTGCGAGCGCTCCGGGGAGGAGCGGGGACCCGGAGCGCTCGGCGTAACAATGTTCCTGACATTTTCACAAAAACCCAACATTTACTAAGGTTTCCACAGAAAATGTGGTGGATTTCAGCTGAGGAAAACCCGAAAGATCAGAGCATGTGTAAAAAAAGCAAAGTGTAGGGAAAGTGGAAAATGTAGGGAAACCTTAGTAAAGACCGGGGAAAATAAATTGTAGGGAATTAAAACCCACAAAGAAACCCACACTCCACTCTTAGTAAATGAGGGCCAATGTCATGTTCAAGAAACCAGTGAGATGATGTGAGCTTTGTGACATGGTGCATTATTGCTGAAAGTAGCCATCAGAAGATGGGTACATTGTGGTAATAAAGAAATGGGCTTGGCCAGCAACAATATTCAGGTATGTTGTTGCGTTTACACATTGCTAAGGGACCCAAAATGTGCCAAGAAATTGTCCCCCACAACTTTTTACCCCCACCATCAGCCTGAATCGCTGATACAAGGCAGGAAGGATCTCTCCTTTCATGTTGTTTATGCCAAATTCTGACCTTGCCACCGGAATGTTGCATCTGGAATCAAGATTCCACAGACCAGGCAATAATCTTTCAGTTTTCCATTGTCCAATTTTGGTGAGCCTGTGCGAATTGAAGCCTAATTTTCCTGTTCTTGGTTGACAGGAGTGACACCTGGTGTGGTGTTTGCTGCTGTAGCCCCTCTGCTTCAAGGGTCAACCTGTTGTTTAGATATGGTACTCTGCTTTGTTGCAACTAGTGTTTATTTGACTTACTGTTGCCTTTCTGTCATTTAAACCAGTCTGCCCATTCTTCTCTGAAATCAACAAGGCATTTTCATCCACACAGCTGCCGGTCACTTGATATATTCTCTTTTCCGTGCCATTCTCTGAAAACCCTACAGATGGGGTATGTGTGAAAATCCCAGTTGATCAGCAGTTTCTAAAATACTTAGACCGGCCTGTCTGGCGCCAACTTTCTTCCCAAGATTTGAGATTTGTACATATATATCAGTGAAAAATAAATAATGTAAAATTTTTGTAGTTTGCTGCTCATTATTCAGTTAGGAATGTACAATGTCACACGTAATGACAATGACCCAGTATATGGAAATACATCTGAATCCAGCAATAGGTCACTCATTGAAATCTATTGTGTTTAGCCGTGTCCTAGTAACATAATTGAGGATTTTCCTAGTAGAGTGACGGAAAATATTGATTTTATTAAGACAGGAGGCGAATATCAGAATGCATTATCCTTCTTTATTTTGCCCATTAGCAGAAAGAATGACAGTGTTAAACATAAAAAGAAAAAGAAAACACAGGTGTCCAAGCACCTAGTAACCATAGCAACTCCCTCCTCCATCCCACCAATCCAAGCATAGACTGCCCTATAAAACCAAGCTGCAGCCCCTCCTCCTCCTCTTTCTTTATGCCGTGATTAAGTCCAGCATCGAAACTGCAGAACTCGCGCGACGGCGTCCACACGGAGGATCTTGAACCAATAACGCAGAACGTCAATCTTCAAACAGGAACGATCAACCGGATAGGTCACGCAGCTGACCCCAACAAAGAACCGTGGCAAGGCAGAACCATTCTTCAATATCCTGAAAACAACAAAGGTTATAAATAATAACGGGTAGGGGAAACGGGTGGGATGATATTCGCCTCCTGTCTTAATAAAATCAATATTTTCCGTCACTCTACTAGGAAAATCCTCAATTTTATTGCAGACAGGAGGCTCATATCAGAATGCATGTTCAAAGCACAGTACATAGAGAAGCATCATAAATCCATCACAATACAGACATAGACACATGTACAGTAGGTTTAAAATAGAACGTACGGAATGTATCCTCGGACGACCAGTCGGCCGCCCTCAAGAGTTCCGAAAGCGAGCCACCCGTCTGAAAGACTTTGGTCGACATCGCACTCCTAGTGGAGTGAGCCGTGAATAGTGACACATCAATACCCGCTAAGGACATTGTCAATTTCACCCACCGAGCCAATGTCGGGGAGGAAACCGGTAAATATGGCGGACAATAGGAGATGAGGAGCTGCGCCGAACCCGTCGGACGACGCGTAGCTGTCTTCAACTCATAAGATCGAAGACATCGCACGACACACAATTTCGGGCGTGTCGGAAAAAATGGGAAGAAAACCGAACGTAGATCGGTTTTGGTCCAACGACAAATGGAAAAACGAACCCCGTCGGGAACAAATTGTTTCCTGGAAATATCCAGGGCCCATACGTCTGACACACGCTTGATGGAGACCAGGCATAACAACATTGTCAATTTAAACGACAGGAGTTTAAGAGACAAGTCGTCATTGTCTTCCCATGTCTCAAACATGCGTAATACACTGCTAACATCCCACGTGGTGAGATATCGCGAAGAAGGCGGTCTCTTAAACCGCATCCCCCTCATAAGACGGCAGACAATAGGGTGTTGTCCAACCAACAAGCCATCCACCAACCCATGGGAGGCGGAAATAGCCGAGCGATAAACGTTAATCGTGCGATAAGCTTTCCCCGCCTCAAAAGACTCCGAGAGGTAATTAATGACCTCCGCTACAGGGGCACGTACGGGATCCAAATCCCGTCGTGAGCACCAATGAAGCCAAAGTCCCCAGGCTGATCGATAAGCCGATCTGGTACCTGGAGCCCAAGCGTCATTGATGAGGTCAGAAGCCGATTGCGAAATGCGGCCCCCAAGCGAAGGTGTCCCGAAATCAACCATGCCAATAGCGGCAGTTGATCGTCCGATGTCAAGGGATGAAGATTCCCTGAGGGGTCTCGAAGCAACGTGAGTAGAGGCGGACACAACCTCGGCACATCTATGGCCATCCCCAGGACCTGGGGAAACCATGACTGAGTCGGCCACCAGGGGGTGATCAACACCAGCGTCGCTTTTTGGGACACCGTCTGCCATAATACTCTGGGGATCATGGCAAATGGCGGGAAGGCGTACAGAGTGCTCTGTGGCCACACTTGAAGAAACGCGTCCGTCGCCATGGCGTCCGGATCCGGTCACCAACTGAAAAATCGTGGCAGCTGTCGATTGAGACGAGATGCGAATAAGTCGATACTCAATGGTCCCCACAGGGCATGGATCGCCCGGAACACCGTTGGTTCCAACATCCAATCGCTGGAGTCCGTGAGGTACCTGGAATTCCAGTCCGCAATGGCGTTGGAAATTCCAGGAAGATACTCCGCGGTCAACAATATATTCCGCTGAAGGCAGAATTGCCAAAGGACCGTCGCGAGATCTGCGAGGATCTTGGATTTCGTGCCTCCCAGGCGGTTGATGTATTGAACGGCTGCTACATTGTCCATGCGCAGCAGGATACAACAATCCGACCTGTGGAAAGCGAAACTCCTCAGGGCAAAGGTGCCCGCGAGAAGTTCCAGGCAATTGATGTGCAAACCCATTTCTGATGGTGACCACTTGCCTCCGGACGTCGATGCCCCGCAGCGGGCACCCCAACCCCGCAGGCTGGCGTCTGATTCTATCACTAAGTCCGGTTTGGAATTGAAAATTGTCTTCCCATTCCAAACCTGGGCATGACGTAGCCACCACAGGAGTTCTCCCTTGGCTTCTGCGGATAGTGGCACTTCGGTTGAGTAGGGTAAACCCTCCCTCAAGTGCCGAATCTTCAGTCTCTGCAGCGCCCTGTAGTGTAAGGGGGCAGGGAAGATCGCCTGGATGGAGGCTGTCAGCAGACCGACCACCCGAGCGAGCGCCCGCAATGAGACCACCTCCGCACGGAGAAGCTTCCGGATCTCCTTGCGGATCGTAGTCAGTTTCCTCGTGGGCAGACTCAGGGTGGCCAAGTGGGTATCCACCTCGAACCCCAGGAACTCCGTCCGTCGAGACGGCGTGAGTACCGACTTCTCTTCGTTGAGCAGAAAGCCCAACTCCGAGAGCAGAGCGGCCGTCCATTGGACATGCTGCACGGCCAACGCGTACGTGGACGCCATGATCAGAATATCGTCGAGATAGACGATCAGGCGTACCCCCCGGCTCCTGAGCAAAGCCATGACCGGTCTCAGCAGTTTGGTGAAGCACCATGGTGCTGAAGAAAGGCCGAACGGGAGGCATGCAAATTCCCATTTGCGACCTTCCCAACAGAACTGAAGATATGGACGGGAAGAAAGGTGTATCGGCACGGTCAGATACGCGTCTTTCAGATCTATCTTCGCCAACCAGTCTCCTGGTAGCAAAAGATCTCTGAGAAGATGTATCCCCTCCATCTTGAAGTGGCGATACAAAACGTACTCGTTTAAATGTTTCAAGTTTATGACCGGGCGGTGACCTCCGTCCTTCTTTTTGACCAAGAAAATATTGCTCACATAACCCGGAGCGTCCCAAGACACCTCCTGAATGGCGTGCTTCAACTGCAGATCCATCAATTCTGAGCGGATCAGGGCCTTGTCGGCGTCCGCGAAGTGTATCGCTGGCGGCCAACAAGTCTGTATCGGAGGATAGAGAAATTCTATTTGATAGCCGGTTACGGTTTGCAAGACCCACGGGTCGGATGTGATCCGGGACCAGGTCCGGGAAAAATACCACAGCCTGCCCCCCACAGGAACCCATGTTAATGACAGAATAGGCAGTCTCACCTGTGCCCCTGGATCTTGGGTATCCGCGGCTGGCACCCCTCGCTCTCCACGGACGTCCTCTAGGCGGAAAGAATGGAGTTGAGGGCTGTGGTGGCTGGGGAACTGGTGTGTAATATTGTCTGTCAGGCATGTAGTGGCCCCTGTTATAGGGTCTATAGTTGGTGGCACGGCCGGAAGGGCGACCCCTACCCCTTCCAGCCCTGGGGAAAACCTTGTTAGCGCCCACCTTTTTTAAAGAGGATTGGGCTTTGTCAAGGCCCGAGAAAAGGCCAACATACTTATTTATATTTTTAAGAAAGGCCTCCCCGAATAGTAAACCGTCCGCTGGCGGACCAGGTTCGTCGGTAGCCAGGTGAGTAAGTTGGGGATCCAGCCGCATAAGGATGGATCTCCGGCGTTCCGTAGACGCCGCAGTGTTTGCATTGCCGAGCAAGCAAACTGCTCGTAATGCCCAGCCCCGTAAAATGTCTGCATCAATTACTTCACCTGAAGCGACAGCATGTTCGGCCAATTGTAAAATCTTAGTCATAGGCCCAAGGACATCCAACAATTTGTCCTGAACAGTTTTGAAAGATTTGTCAATACCCTTTTTTGGGTTTTTACCGGTCTTAACCAGATAGCGCACCAGAATGGGGTCCAACTCTGGCGTCATGGCGACATTATTGGGCAGTGACGGTCGTGGACACTCCGCCCTCAGTTTATTGCGGTTGCGACCATCTAAAGATTTGCGCAGCCAAGCCGAAACATAATCAGCCACCTGTGACATGGGCGACCACTCCCCCGAACGGGGGTGTTTGATATTCTCCGGGCTGAAGAATGGAATTCCCATGGAATCCAAGATCGCCCCGGGGGCGTTTGTGTCAGCGGAGCCATGTGGAGGAGAACGACTCGCGTTCCCTTCCAGATCCTCGTCCTCCAACTCATACAAATCATCATCCCCAGAGTCTGAGGTGCCATCTGAATCTTCAACAAAAGAGTCGGGTTTATTACGCCTGGAGGACCGAGAGGTTCCACCGGGCATGTCATCCCCATCCGTGGGGTTCTGAGCACTCACATTGGTATCCTCAGGAGGCACTGAGGTCTTAGTTAGTTTAGAACCACCTCCAATAGTAGGTGTATTGGTAAGGTGGGTATCTAAGTCGGAGCAATAGCGTCTCTTCCGGTCCGACTTGCCGGGTCTTAGTAGGCTGGAAGCCTGGGATTGTATGTGGGAGGCGACCAAGGGGGTATCTGAAGAGGCCGGCCCTTCCCGGTGTTGCCGTGACAACGCCATGGAAACAGACTTTGATATGCTGTCATTGACAGATGACATGGCGGAGGCTAGGGCGGATTGGACCGATGTAGACACCATCTGTTGCAATAATTCAGAAGGGGCTAGGATATGGTCCTGAGATGAATGAGTCAGCCCACCATTAGGTGGAGATAGCTGATCATCAGACATGATGTAGTTAAAATATGTATGAATGTACAATATAAGTGTGCAGTCCCAGCTGTAAGGAGAGAACAGACAGAGGGACTAGCATTAACTGCAGTGAATAAATAACATGTAAATATACAAGAGTATACAATAAGAGAGAGAGAGAAAAATGTTCGCAATAAGGCGCAGCGAAAAAAATCCCACTCAGTTGCGAACTGGGTAAGGCGATAATAATGCGCCAGCGCCGAAAGATGAACGGAGGGGCCGCGGGGAATCCCTGAGTCGGCGACCGACGAAACGGCCGGGCCGCGCAACCAAGGGACTCGCCGGGGCACCACACAGAAGGCCCCGCACGTAGGCGAGGTAACAGTCCAAAACGTTCGCGAAGCGAACGTGCGGACACGCCCCCCTGCGGCGCGCAAAGCGCTCAGGAGATCTCAGACTGAAAGCCGGAGAAGAAGGGGGGCGGAGTCAGGAAAAATGGCGGAGCGCCAAAGGGGAGAAAAAATAAGTGAGACAGAACAACGGTACAGTTCCCTGGGTCTGAAATACCGACCCAGAGGACAAAAAAGGGGAAACGGATATAGATATATAGATGTATATAGATAGAAAAACACGGAGAGAGGGGGGAAGGAGAGAGATAAAGATAGAGAGAGAGAGGGAGAGGGACCCTCGCTCCCTCAGAAGCTGGCCACAGAGGGCAGAAGTCCCCCAACCCTGGAAGTACAGGGTCAAGGGAGAAATCACAATGTGGGTGACAGGAATGAGAATTATTAATGCACTTATCTGTTAGATACTGATGCTGCTAACGAGCAGAAAGAAAGAGGAGGAGGAGGGGCTGCAGCTTGGTTTTATAGGGCAGTCTATGCTTGGATTGGTGGGATGGAGGAGGGAGTTGCTATGGTTACTAGGTGCTTGGACACCTGTGTTTTCTTTTTCTTTTTATGTTTAACACTGTCATTCTTTCTGCTAATGGGCAAAATAAAGAAGGATAATGCATTCTGATATGAGCCTCCTGTCTGCAATAAAATTACCAGCAGCTCGAATCACTGTTCTGCTGTTAGGAAATGTGGCATCACATTGTGCAATGTATGACCTATATACATTTCTATATTACACTAAATGCAATATTATATAAACTAGTGCATTCTTGTGCTCCTTCTAGAACTAATCTCCATTTTGAATAATTATATATCATTATATATTACCTGTGCCATACGATATGTCCTTGGTGTTTACAGTGAACCATATGTTAGATCCAGTCTATACGTAAAGTCTGTAGATAAACCAAGGCAAGGAGAAAATGTACTGTTTGGGATATATATCTACTAGTCCCCCATGTGCCTTTTTTGTCGTGCCCTATTTTACTTGGTTACAACAGTCGTGATGCAGTCATGCATGCTCAGTTAAGCTGCATATCGCTTCTCAGTCTCTACTGTGTATGTAAGCAAAGGGAATTGTGGGAAAGTGTAAGGGTCAGGGCTCAAGCATGGAAATGGTGTTCCTTCACTTTTTCCACCGCAGGAACACTGGGGGAGATTTATCAAAACCTGTTTAAAGAAGAGTTGACCAGTTGCTCATAGCAACCAATCAGATTGCTTCTTTCATTTTTAAAAGGGCCTCTGAAAAATGAAAGAAGCGGTCTGATTGATTGCTATAGGCAACTGGTGAACTTTCCCTCTACACAGGTGAGTTCCCACACTTTTTTTTCCCAGGACTTGACCCCTGGTGTGCTCTGTTGCTTGACAACGATAGGGTCACAGTTTAGAGAGGAAACCAGGAAGTGATCGGATGCTTGAGAAAGAACAGTACAGGGATGTCGATTATTTTACCCTAAAGAAAAAAGAAAAAAAAAACAACAGCATATGTGTACTTTATCTGTTTTTGCCAACTTTGCTTCATGGGGAAACACCTTTAGGGTGCGTTCACACGCTAGTAACTAGCAGCGGGTTTCCCTCTGCGGGAAACCCACTGCGAGTTACGCTACCATTCATTTGAATGGGTCCGCGGACAGTCCGCAAATCTGACACTATTGTGGACTGTCTGTGGACCGATTCAAATCAATGTTAGTGTAACTCGCAGTAGGATTCCCGCAGCTGGAAACCCGCTGCTAGTAATAGCGTGTGAACGCACCCTCAGGGTGCGTTCACACGCTATTACTAGCAGCGGGTTGCCTGCTGCGGGAAACCTGCTGTGAGTTACACTACCATTGATTTGAATGGGTCCACAGACAGTCCGCAATAGTGTCGGATTTGCGGACTGTCCGCAGACCCATTTAAATCAATGGTAGCGTAACTCGCAGTGAGTTTCCCGCAGCGGGAAACTTGCTGCTAGCTGATAGCGTGTGAACGCAACCTTAAGGGAATCCTGATGTAACACTCATGATGTCTCTATGAGGAGAGAGTTATTGAATTTGTTTTTAAAATAGGCTTGCAATATAATGTAATATTTTACATGATAAGGAACCTTAGAACCAACTTGAAACTTAGTCCAGCTTTTGGCTTTGGTTGATGATGCTGCTGAAGTTCCTTCTATATTTGACCATGTTTCTATTATGATTTTGTACAAGGTATATATGGTTGTATTGGGGTCCAGATAAATAGCATTTCAAATTCTGTTTTGGTAGAATCTTTTCAATGCAGAATTCCTCACTAGCTTTGAGGATCAACAAGTCTTGTGAACATGTCCAGGCATGCTGACTGGTGACTTACTCAGACATAGCCAATGCATTTTAAACAGCTTCCAAAATAAGGTCTGCAGCAATGTTTAGGCATTAAAGGGGGGGTCCAGGGTAAAACAACTTATCCACTTATCCTCAGTGGTCAGACCGCCCTGAACGGGACTCAACACTCTGAGACGAGCGCCAGCTACAGATGGCACGGCTCTGTTAATTTCTATGGAAGTGTCAGAGATACCCAAGTACAGTGCTCGGTTCCAGCACAGGCTCCCATTCAAGAGATTGTGAGGACACTCATCCCCTATACGTTGTTTTTTTTTTTTACCAGACTGCCCCTTAAATGTAGATGTCAGCAACTGCCAGACCAATGCTCCTGATCCTCCGCTGGTCTCCGCTTCTTCCAGGTTCTGTGTCAAGCTGACCCCACAGTCCTGCCCACTCAGTGTCTTTCCTCAGTCCCTGATTGGCTGAGTGGGCAGGACCTGTGTGGTCGGGCCTGCACAAAACCATCAGAGTACCGGGAAAATCAGCAACGCAGCTAGAGGGGACTGGAGAAGGTGAATATAATATATTTATTATTTTTATAGAATCCCCAGCCCAGAAGCAAATTTTTGTCTTGCCCCCCATTTACGCTGGGCGTTGAATAGGACAATTACTGCTCCTTGTAAAAGCGATCAGTCTATGAACAAGCAATCTTTTGTTCTTCGACTGTTTTCTAGGATTGTGTGGCAACAAAAGTCGTCATTTGTACATCTTCCTGTGTAAACAAGTATTGTGTGCCTGACAATGACGTAAGAGGGTCGCACCAACACACACTTACAATAATTGGGCTGTTTAAAGGCTTCTTCTCACAATTGCTATTGTACAGCACATGTATTAGTCGGCGCCCCGCTCATTCAAAAAGACCCTTTGGGTGTGAGAGGGGGTGTTTAAATTTAAAACCTTTTAAATTTATGTCTGTGCAAAGGATTTGGACATCTGTATAAAAAGCTCCAACTACTTGCAAAAAACATTATGATGTTAACCAATACAGAATATTTACTGCCACATTTACCACCCTGAGTGATGGTGTACCTCTGGCCTTTAGGCTTAAATAATAACCAGGAAATATGCATACACATTTCCTGTTAGTACAACGATACCTGTGCTATACACAGTACTGACCTCGAGTAGTTTTACCAAATTACTATATCACAAATACAAGCACATAACTCATTGTCAACCTCCTAAGCGTTCTGGGAAAACAAGTTTATTTTTAACTTTGTGAGGTTAATCATTAGTTTTGACAGTCATTTTAAGAATGTTCACTTCTTATTTTGAACATTCCGTAGCCGAATTATCTGATCTGGCGCCTCTCAATGACAGTAGCTAATTGTAGCCATGACATTAATCAGGTTACTGGGGACAGAGTAAAGTGCCATAGACTGGGAACATGAAGAGTCAACATTAAACATATTCAGTCTGTTTCAATGACATGTTTAATGTAGAATTCACCTGAGACAAGTGGTTGGCCTGTAGTGATGTTTGCTTTCCTTACTCAAGCCTAGTAAACTGCTGCGGACATGAGCGCCGATTCTGGAGCATTGTGAATGCTGCAGATCCACAGTGGAAATTTACATTTTTACATATCTTAACTACTCCCAAATCTGACCATACTCCATAACATAATTTCACAGACCTAGTGTTCTGTTATACATTCAATATCAGTTCATCATCACAGTATTCAAGATCACTGTTTGGTGTCATTCATTAGGGACCTTCATTATTTACTTCTAAGTATACCTCTCTTTCCTGGTCTTGTGATGGTGGGTACACAGATGTCTGCAAGACATGGCTCTGATAAATGTGTATTCTCATATACCAAATTGAAAGCTGCAGATTTGTTGCTGTTGTTTGATGCTAGTGTCATTTAGTTTACATTGAACTCTGCAGCATAAAATCTGCAGCTTCAAATCCTGTGCTTCAAATTACCCTTGGGTAGAGTCAGACACAGCCCATCCTCCGATATCGCTCTGCCAGCAGTGCATCCACATGTGCAGATGTGCTGTGTGTGACCCTACCCTTAAAGGGGTACTCCACCCCTAGACATCTTATCCCCTATCCAAAGGATAGGGGATAAGATGTCTGATCGTGGGGGTCCCACCGCTGGGGACCCCCGCAATATGGCATGCAGCACCCACCTGTATCTGCTTCAGGCAGCGCTGGAGGTTCTGGCTCCCGACCACGGGAACGAAAGATCGTGACGTCACGACTCCACCCCCGTGTGACATCACACCCCGCCCCCTCAATGCAAGTCTATGAGAGGGGGGCGTGATAGGGCATAAGATGAGTACCCCTTTAATACATAAAATGACTGAAGATTTCTGCTATTTTTGCCGGCCATTTTCCGCAACAGATGCTATTATGCAGTTTGCAAACCAGGCATGGGAAAACCTTGGAAAACAGGACATAATAGTAAATGGCTGAAAAAAAGGACCTTTCATTTTATTTTATGTCCTTAATCTTACTTAACAGGAATTACGAGTTGTTTTTCCATTTAGTTCAGAGCAGCTCAGTATTTCAAAAAAATGGACATTACTTGGTCGATTTTGTGAACCATACCCCGGACATCTTTAGGCTGTTTTATGGCTTGAAAAACATGCCAAAAGTACTGTATGGGAACATAACTTTATGCTGCATGGCACTTTGTTTACTTTTTTTCAAGACAATGCTAGTTTGTGGTGAAAGGTGCAGGAGCAGTTATTAGCTTTCTAGTGCAAAGTTGGTGCTATTCGCATGTATGAAAGGACACTAAATATACTGCAGCTCTATTAGAGTGTGTTCACACGTGCACAGTTTTGCTGCAGATATGCTGCAGATTTGCTGCTGCAGATTTTGCTGCCCATTGACTTGGGCCCATTGACTTGCTGCCCATTGACGATGGGTAGAAAAATCTGCTACAGCAAAAACGCATGTGTGAACGCGGCCTAAGGGCTCGTTCATGCTATTGGATTTCTTTTCAAATTCGCAGCGGATCACCCGATGCGAGTTTGAAAAGGGGTGGGGTCTTCATGCGCTCCGCTGTTGAAAATCCACCGCAGACCCTATTAAAGGGGTACTCCGGCGCTAAGACATCTTATCCCCTTTCCAAAGGATAGGGGATAAGATGCCTGATCGCAGGGGTCCCGCCGCTGTGGACCCCCGTGATCTTCCACGCCTCACCCCGTTAGAATCATTACCCGGAGCGTGTTCACTCCGGGTCTGATTACTGGCGATCACGGGGACGGAGCATAGTGATGTCACGGCTCTGCCCCCGTGTGACGTCACGCTCCGCTCCCTCAATGCAAGCCTATGGGAGGGGGCGTAATAGCTGTCATGCTCCTCCAATAAACTTGCATTGAGGGGGCGGAGCATGACATCACATGGGGGCGGAGCAGTGACGTCACTATGCTCCGTCCTAGTGGTCAAGATGGACTTAGCCTGAGGACCTCCAGCGGTTCCGGAAGCCGCTAAAGGTGGGTGTTGCATGGTAGATCCCAGGGGGTCCTTTGGATAGGGGATAAAATGTCTTAGCGCCAGAGTACCCCTTTAAAGTCAATAGGGCCTATGGCAGATTTTCAACAGCGGAGATTCCGCAGGCAAAAGTCTGCTGCGGGTAGCGCATGGAGACCCCACCCCTTTTCAAACTTGCAGCAGGAGATCCGCTGCTAAATTGAAAAGAAATCCGCTTGTCTGAATGAGCCCTTAAGGTGTAAACCTGGCTCACAGGTATTCACACACACCGGATCTGCTGCAGATTTTACAACTTCAGCTCCGCAGTGGATCCTGTTTGTGAATTCACCCTGAAACAGATATGTATCCACTGACTAGGTGACTGCAGGCAGGACTATTGACCAATGTAAACAATTGATATGGAAATTAAACAGTATTACACAATTGGATAATTTTTCATCAAACACTAAAACTGTAATACCCCTTGATAAAATAGTTCTGCAGTGATAAAAACACTGTAGACCATGGGGCCAATCTTTTGTAGAGTTATCTGTAATATAAGAAGTATTTTTCGTAACAAAAAAGGTAAGTAATTTACTATAATGTCATTTATATATATTTTTTTCCGTCTATTTTGTGCCATGTTTTATATTTGAGTATACACTAATGAAAATCTTTTGTCATTTTGCTGTTTACCATTAGTCTCCCACAGAGGATGTAAGTATAAATGCTTTAGTGCTGGTAATAAAATATAATACTGTATTTCCTATAATTGGGGATAGTCTTTTTTTTCCGAAATGTAATACAATACAATTCAACAGAAGAAACCAGATCAAGGGATTTATTCCATCATGGTACAGTTTTTCCTGACCGATCTATTAATTTTGAAGACACTGAAAGGCAACGGAGCCTGGTTTATGGAACATAAGTATCCCCAATCATGGGATGTGCATGAACAGTAGCAATAGTGAGAGGTAGTAGTCTACAGTGTATACTATGTATTCCCAAGTGCATCTATGTATGTATAGTTCATAGGATTTATACGAAAGCATGAAGGAAACATGTTGAATGGCTTCTGATGCAATCAGTTTAACAATGTTGATTAAACACATATATATATTTTTCCTGGGCTTCCAGCGGCGGCACACATATGGGGATACATTCTCCTGTAGACCCTTACATAGAAGAGTATGATCCTAGCAATAAGCACAAAGATTGATTAATGCCCCCCCAGCCCTATATAAGACCCCCACAAACCGACAGAAGGCGTAATTATTTTCTTCTACAGACATTTGAAGAGTGAAGTACAAGGATTGTGGCTCCATACCAGAAGTTTTTTAGGTCCCCGGGACGCCATAACAAGACTGCCAGATGTATACCGGCGGGTTTCCCCGGTCCCTCAGCTGTGCCCGTATCCTCCGGAGTGCCATGGTTCTGGGTTCTTGGAACTAGAGTTATTCTTATGCCGGAGTTTCTTCAGCGGCCGGCTTCTCAGTTGCCATGGTGCCCACTTCCTGTTCAGCTAGCATGGGTACAATGACGGCGTGGTTTGTGCGCATAGGACGCATGCGCGCAGGTAAGTTCCTCCGGAGCCTGCTGCGCAGGACCTGAAGTTCGGGGGCGAAGCTAGTTATAAAATATTGCCCGCGAGTCTAGCTCGCTGCACTCTCCCAGAGGCAGCAGACTCCTCACACTCTGCAGGTGTTATACCATATAATGGCTGAATATGGGATAGCTTCTAATTTTTTGTCATGGTTGAACTGTCTTCTTAAAGTTTGCATCTGTGTATTCTATTTTTCTTAATAGTAATGGCGCAAGAAAGGGGTAAAAGGAAGAGGAAGTCCAGACACAACGTTTGTGATGTATGCCAGGCACCTCTTCCAGAATCATGTGAAGACAGGAAGTGTGCAGATTGCTTACCAGCCAAGTTGGGTAGCAGAATTTCACTGGATTCCTTTTTAGGCTGGTTCAAAACGAAACTTTCCTCTACTTTTGAGGACATAAAATCCTCTCTAAAATCCAATAAGGGAAGCAAGAGAACTAAATATATCCAGGAGCCCTCAGCCTCATCCAGCACGGCTAGGGAATCAGATAGTGAGGATTTGGAAGTCATGGATGTAGAATCCCTAGATTATATTTATCTCCTGCAAAAAGAAAAAATGCCAAAGTTAATATCTGCAGTAAAACAAGCGTTAGAGTTCATGGATTTGATGGAGAAAGATTGGACAAAGCCAGAAAAAAAGACGGACCCAGGAGTTAAATTTAAAACTACACACAAATTGGATCCAGCGGGTTTCTCAAAATGGGAAGCTCCTCCCAAGATGGACCTACCAGCAGGTAGGCTCACCAGAAATTCAATCTTTCCTTCAGACGAGTCATCTCTACTTACAGATCCGATGGAAAGAAAGGAAGAGTCACTTTGTAAGAAATCATATCTTGCCGCTGCATCCTCTGCCAAGGTTGCCATCGCATCAGTGAAGAACTGGGACAGAAGTCCAGAATCCTTGGATGTGGAGATTCCAGTTACAACTGCAGTGAAACAGGATCTTTTATGGTGGCTGGAAGAAGACCGTCTAGTGAAAGGTAAGAGTCTCCTTTTTCATCTCCCGATGGTGCTCACAACGGATGCGTCCGGCTCAGGCTGGGGTGCTTATGTAGGGAACGCCTGGGTTCAAAACAAATGGAATCAAAAGGAGAAGAAGTTCTCCTCGAACCTTAGGGAATTGAGAGCTATAAGAAAAGCTCTTATTCATTTTTAGCATCTACTCTGTGGTCAGTCGGTCCAAGTGGTAACAGACAACCTTGCATCGGTCTTCTATGTGAACAAGCAAGGGGGAACAAAGAGCAAAGCTCTGCAGACAGAATGTGCACAGCTGATGAGGTTGGCCGAATGTCATCTATTGTCCCTAACAGCAATACACATAAAGGGCTCATGCAACACCACAGCGGATTGGCTGAGCAGGAACACGATGTCTCAAGGAGAATGGGAGATCAACACGGAAATTTTCCAGAAGGTAACCAAAAGATGGGAATCCCTTCAGTAGATGTGATGGCAACACGTCGGAACATGAAACTTCCAAAATTCTGCTCACTAACGAGAGGGGATCACCGAATGGCAGTGGACGGTCTCTCAATCAGATGGACCGGGATGTTCGCGTATGTATGTCCCCCAGTCAAGCTTGTCCCTGTGGTCCTGAAGAAAATCAGGGACGAGAACGTGAGGGCTATAGCCATTATTCCCTTCTGGCCCCGAAGGGCTTGGTTTCATCTCGCATGGAGTCTTTTGAAAGGAGAATTCTGGAAACTACCTCTGCACAAGGAACTTCTACACCAAGCAGAGATTTACCACCAGAATCTCGACCGGTTACATTTAGCTGCCTGGAACATGAATGCTCCACACTAATTGGGTAGGGGTTTTCTCAAGAGGTGATCAAAACCTTGCTGGCCTCAAGAAGACCGGCTACCATGAAGGTCTACACCAGAATATGGATTCTATACACAGCTTGGTGTAGGATTAATTTCATGACTCCTGAAGAAGTTCCTTCATTACTTCAATTCATGCAAGAAGGCTTTGCTAAAGGGCTTAAGCTAAACACCTTGATGGTACAGGTTATTGCAGTGAATGCTCACCTAAATGGGTTATTTTCAGGATATTTATTAGTTTCAAGATTCTTAAAAGCCATCAAGAAGCTTAGGCAAGTATTTCATAACCCTATGCCTTCCTGGGACCTGCCTCTAGTTCTGAGAAAATAATATTGTCAGCCTTTTGAGCCGTTATCATCTACTTCTTTGAAACACATATCCTTCAAAACAGTATTTGTAACTGCTATAACATCCAGAAGAATCAGTGCTACAACAGCCAGAAGAATCAGTGAGATGCAGGCTCTGTCCTGCAAGGAACCATATCTAAAAATTCTACCAGAAGCAGTCATTTTCCTGACCATGCCAGGTTTCTTGCCAAACGTTGCCTCAACTTCTAATATCAATCAAGAAATCTTCCTCCCAGTGATTCCAGAAGAAGGAAATCTTAATCTTTTAGACGTGAAGAGAGTGGTATCGGAATACGTGGAAAGATCTTCCCCCTTTAGATCTTCAGAGGGTTTATTTCTCCAGTTTCAAGGTCCGAACAAGGGGAAAAGAGCAAGTAAAGCCTCCTTAGCTCGTTGTATCAGAGATACCATCAGACTATGCTACGAAGCAGAAGGAATTCAATCCCCTTTGTGCTCATGGGCAGAAAGATATAGTATTCCTCTGGATCTGATTTGCAAGGCCGCAACCTGGGCATCTCCCACTACGTTCATCAAACACTACAGGTTGGATGTCGCAGTGTCAGAGGAGTCAGCCTTTGGTCTGAGTGTTATACAATCCGCTGGGAGCAGTTAAGATTTCCCTCCTTTTATTTTTCATATTTCTATGGTCTCCCCATATGTGTGCCGCCGTAGAATGCCCAGGAAGTGGGAAATTTATATCACCTGAAATTTCCATTTCCTGTAGTCCATAGGCGGCACAAGGATCCCTCCCAATAAAGTTATAGTGCTGCATTAATGTCACGCCTTCTGTTGGTTTGTGGGGGGCTTATATGGGGCCGGCCCTGTGGGGGGGCATTAATCAATCTTTGTGCTTATTGCTAGGATCAGACTCTTCTATGTAAGGTCTACAGGAGAATGTATCCCCATATGTGTGCTGCCTATTGACTACAGGAAATGGAAATTTCAGATAAGATAAATTTCCCATATATATAGGGCTTTGCAGGAAACCTTGCCTAAATCAAATGTCTTATAAAGATTTAACAGCAATGCCTTTTTTTTTTTTACAGACAAATATAGGCTTTTTCTATATATTTACTGTTTTCATATGTAGCCCCCATGTTTCTCCCATGTCATACAATTCATGCATGAAATTTACCTTCTATATGGCAAAAAATAAAAAATGTAACAATAGCTTCAGATTGACTCTCAGCATGTGATTACTTATAGCATTGTATGTATGACAAAGTCTTTTATTACACGTTGTACAGGGTAACTAGAAGAGAACAGAAAATACATTCAGAAGAAATATTTGTGTGTGAAAATAGAAATCAGTGTGGGGTTAAATTGCTTAAAAATTATATAGATTAAGAGATTTGTTCCCATGTGTTCATGATGTGAGCGTTACAACACTTGTCCTTGGTAGGGTATTAAAGTGTATTCAGAACCAATAGGAAAAATATCTTAGAGATTAAAAATGAATTACTAATTAACAAGGACACTTTTATTTGTTGTTTACTTGGACAGATTTATTAAAAATATATTTAGATATTGTTATACATTAATGTACTTATAGTGAAGAGTTGATGCTGTAGGCATACAGAATGGGGCCAAACATATTATATGTATACGAAAATGTACCCAAGTGTGTGTTTGAAGTTTTGACCATGGTCCAGTAGATCTCCATCTATGTGGTAGCGCTTTATTCAATTTTGTTCAATTAAATTTCTACAAAATTTCTACAAAATTACAAACATAATATTTCACAAAATGATGTGAAGATTTAATCTTCAACATGTATAATGTCAGAAATATCCATAGTTGCAGAAACGTCTTTAGCTGGCTAAAATGTGAACCTAATAACCTAATAGATGTAAACAACACAATACATACAGTATATGTATTCCTTAACACTTCCTTAACATGAAGGTGTCAACCTAACCTGACACTCACCAACCTGTTTAAGGAACAAGAAGCAGAATTAATCTTAAAGGAAATATCCAATGCTGAAAAACTTATCCCCCATCCTAAGGATAGGGGATAAGTTTCAGATTGCGGGGGGTCCAACTGTTGGGGGCCACCCGCAATCTCCTGTACGGGGCCCCGGCAGCCCGCGTGAACGGGGCCTGTTGACCACCGCATGAACCGGCGGCTGACACGCCCCCTCAATACAACTCTATGGCAGAGCCGGAGCGCTGTATTGAGGGGGCGTTTCAGCCGCCGCTTCGTGCGCTGGTCGACACCCGCTATCTGGCCAGCGAGCCGGGGCCCCTTAGGATAGGGGATACGTTTTTCAGCACTGGACTACCCCTTTAATCTCCTTCAGTTTGTTTTTGCCCAGTGTATTAATGGGCGCTGTCACGATCACACCCTATCGGTCCAGCCAAGACATTAAAGAGAGTGTGATGGTGCAAGGGTTAAAGCCGCCAGACCTCTGGGTATCCACTACTAGTCCCAGCAAGTCACCAAATTAACCCTTAGATAAACGTGTTTCCACCAGAGCTGCCTTCAGAAAGGTGAGCTCATATATTTAGAGATCAAAGACCAGAGCTGATTAATTAAACATTTAATCTGATAAAAGGTATCACAGTGCTATATATATATATATATATATATATATATATACAGGAACAAATGACATACAGGTACAAAAATATATAAAATAGTTTTGCAAGACAAGTTCAGAAAACAAAAGATGAAGTTCTTACAGCATGATGGTATCAGTCCATGAGAGTGAGAGTCCAGCTGTTCTTAGGATGGTCTTGTCAGCTTGTGGCACAGCCTTGAACAACCTGAGTCTAGCATTGTTTAAATATTATATATCTGCCTTTTTGGAGGGAGACTACATTCCCCCCTCCCCTCTGATCCCACCAGAGGGGCATCTCTGTTCCTGGCCCTCTTATCTGGTTGATTATATGATGGGACCAGAGTGCATGACTTCCTGCTGCTTCAAAAGAGCCTTTGACTTCAAAGGAGATGTAAACAAACAGCCAGACCCCCAATAAAATGCAATACACAAACCCACAGTCTAAATGACCTCCACCCCCAGGTCTTGGATAATACCTCACACACAGTTATAATTTATAATACACAGGCGCATGTATGGCAAGCTAAATAATCTTCGAGACGATGAAGTTGGGGAATGTTTCTTTTTCCTTACATTAAGGAGGACCCGTGGTCTCTCTTTTAAAAAAAGGTGAGATACAGGCATGTATAGATAGCTGGGGGGGGGGGGGGGCAGGCGGAGATATAGGGCTCGGCTTTGATAGTCTTGCTACTCTGTAAGATGGGTAGGATGGCATTGTACTGTGTGTGCTGTACTTCCTATAGCGGGGGCCTGCATATTTAATAGCCTGGACATGTATTTAGCTCCGGCCAGCACTCAGACAGGAGGATCTTGTTGAATGCAAGACCTGTTTCCCGTTCACTGAGCACTGGCTGGAGCTGAATACATGCCACAGACATTAAGTATGTAAGGCCCTGTCATAAGGAGTACAGCTCACACTGTATAATGCAAGATTGTAAGAGCGAATACCGAGATATAGATCTCTGTAACAGGTGGGTGATCATGATTCTATAAAAAGGTACGTGGTTAGCGCCCCCCCAGCTATCTAGACTGTATCTCACTTTTAAAAGAGAGACCACAGGCCCACTTAAAAGGGAATCTGTCAGCTTTATATTATGATCACAAACATGAGCAAATAACTGAGGGAGAGATAAAACAAATGATACCTGTCTCTTAGCTGATTGCAGTTTGTAAAGTTATAAAATCATGTTTTCTATCACTTTCAAGTGCCATAGAGGCCAGACTGAGCTGCAGAATGCACACTTTTTCCCTGCTCCACCTAAATTTCAACTCTTACCCCCAAGGCTACAATTAGTTGAGAGTCTGAACAAAATTGCACATGACAGCTGTAGCCAAAGCGTAACCATTGCAAACTTATGCTATTAAACTTTATGCTATATGTTATTGTAATAATCTCTTTAGTTAGGTTCTTATTGGTCTTTTATAGGTGAAACCTGTGTCCCACAGCAGAATCAATGTATCGGCACGATTTAGAAAAAACTTTCAAGAGCCGTGTACTGTGTTGTGAGTAATCTTATTTCAAGCATTACATTGTTTATATATTGAAGCATGTTTATATTATTATTTATATTTAAACTATTTATATGATACTATATTCTTTGTCTTTTTTTCTACCAGCCTTATTGCTAATGGAGATATCATGAACCCAGTGGTACGTTTATTGCTACCTAGAAAAGTCCTGGACCAGTGGGAACTTGTTCTAGCCATGGTTACTGACAAAGTGAAACTCCGGAATGGAGCAGTACACAGGTGTGTGCTTTATCTTTATTCTGGATCTGCTAATGTTCAAATTTAATATTAAAGAAGTTATCCATCCATAGTAATCTTTTTAGAGCTCAGAAAACTGGCTCATAAATAATAAGGCATACTCACCAGTTTGATTTCCCTCTGCTGGCATTCTAATGGTTCCTGGTCCTTGTCCCAATGTGCAGGAATATACAGTAAATATACAGGAAATGCGCACTAAGCCAATCACTGGATGCAGTGGGGATCCTTGAGTCTTTTGTCAGTATTAGAAATAAATGTTTATTAATACCATAGATATATTGATAAAATTATTATACTACTTCACCCTTACATAGTTATAAGGTTAAAGTGTCCCTGTCAATTGACAAAACACTTGATGTGTTACAGAGACAGGCCAAAAGTATTAGTCAGTCTGGTTCTGGGTGTTTAGACCCCTACTGATTTCTAAAATGAGCTGGGAGAAGCGCGCAGCTGTTTACTTCACTCCCTGGCTCACTAAAATATATGTCCAGTTGCACTAGATGGGATCCATAGATTTATAATGAAGCCCATCTAGTGCAAGCGGACAGAGAACATGCTTCTCCCCGCTCTATCTAATATTCGGTGGGGGTCTGAACACTTACACCACGACTGATGACATGTCATAAAGTTTTGTTAAATGACAAGGACACTTTGAGGAGATTTCCTCATGAAAACAAGAGATGTATCACTGAAGACATTTTAAGTAGTGATCTATGTAGACAGTACCAATGCAATTCACTAATCCAATGAATGTGTTATGTCTGTTTGTTTCATTTAGATTATACACCCTAGAAGGAATTCCCATTAATGATGGCTCTGAACTAGAAAATGGACAATTTTATGTTGCAGTTGGTCGAGACAAATTCAAAAAGTTGCCATACAGTGATCTGATATTCTCAAAGTCATCTGTTAGAAGGGCACAAGGGTAAGCCGAAACTTTATTGCATGTTCCTTATGGTCTGTATTTTAATGTTTATTTCCTTAAATAAATAAATGGGGCAATTCTAACTAAGTATAACCCTTAGTTCCTTAGTATAATCCAACAATAATATAATCCCAGTGTCTGTACTTTCATAAATTACATATTGATAACTAATATTTATTTTCTTTTTCCATGTCAACTAAATTAATTAGATCCAAAGCATCTTCGTTGCCTCCAATAAATGGATATAGAAAATCCAAGGAGAATGTAAGTACCTTATGTAAGAAAACCTATGTGCAGATGAGTTTTAGACTAAAATAACTTGCATGTGATTGCTATTTAAAGTAAGTGTGTAACAAGCAGGTCCCTGCGGAACTGTCAATCTCATCACATTGTACACACACCGTATCCCTAGAGATGCATAGCCTAACTTTGGCATACTAGATACAAATAATAGACTACATAGCTTACTTTAAAATATCACTGTGTCACATCTATACTACAGATGTACTTTCCATAGGCTTACAATTGTTTTTATTTATTTAACTTTTACTTAGTGGAGATCAATATGGCTGACCCTGGGGCAAGGTCAGTTAGTACTAGAAACTAGTACAGTTCTATGCTAGAAAACTGTACTGGGCTGTCAGTATTTATGGAATTCTGGTTGCTGAATAAATATAGTTTTACCATATTATTTACTTGACTTAATTAGTTAAATAAATATTACAATAATAATAAAAATCTTATTAATGTAGAATATCAAGGACACTTGGGGCATTTGACTGGAATTTGTAGCGCGAGTTAATAATTGTGGTAACTGACCCACGTGACAGTGATCAATGACTGGACAAAACTAGACCTATATACAGTGAGTCAGCATGGAGAGTATACGGTCAATTTTTAACAGAGTTCACTATGGTTGACGGCACATCTTATTAAGCCGTCATCATTCTCCTTTATAAATAAAACATGAACCACAAACAATGTAGTTTATTCTATATCATATTTGCAGATATTATATAAAGGTAGCCTATAAGTAACATGATAAGTTGTTTATTAATAACGTTATTTAATGACCAGAAGCCTTTAGCAATGCATAATAATAGTAATAAAATAATAATATAATGTATACCGATTAAAGATTAACCAGGGTTTTTGTTGGCTGTGTTTTCATGGCTGCCACTGATCACCACTGATCTCGGTAGTCTCATACCATATACCATTAAAGCCAATGACTGGCTGCAGCGGTGACGTGGGTATACTAGCATGGGCATGTGAACAGAGTTGAGAGGAAGGAACAAAGCCATGAGATTGTAAGTGGCAGGGGATTTTACTGGTGAATATATCTTTTATATCTAACATATATTTAACATATATTATAATCATAATGCCAATTGATAGAAAAACTTTTTAAAAAATTGGGCAAACCCTTTATTTACATATTATTTGATACATGTTTTTATTTATTATTAGCTGATAATTTAATATTAGGTCTTCATGACATTTTGATACATTGTTTTAATTGTTTGCTTAGTATTAATTGTATGGACCTATATTTGTTATTGTTATATACAATGTAATACAAAAAAAATATTTAACCAAACGGAATGCACATTGAGTCATTTAAGTTATGCTTAACTAACACTCTGGGCAGCGGGGGTCTGAGTCACACATTAAACCACTCACTGCCCTGTGTCCATAGAACAAGCTCTGCTTCTAGTCTGTAGGAAGCATTGGCAGCTTACTGAAGATTAGATTAAAGAAATATGATGATAAAAAGCAAGCTTTCTTCTTCTGGCACCTGGAGAATGTATCCATATTTTAATAAAACATCCAAAGTTTAGAGTAATATACTAGTTTATGTCTCCTGACCTTCTTGTTTTAGTAAATACCTGTATTCCCCATAAAAGAAGAATTTTAGAACATCACCCTGTCATCATCCCCCCACCTTCATCATCACCGCCTGTCATCATCCCCCCCCTGTCATCATCCAGACCACTGTGATCATTCCCCCCCTTCATCATCACCGCCTGTCATTATCACCGCCTGTCATCATCCCCTCCCCTGTCATCATTCAGACCACTGTCATCATTCCCCCCCTTCATCATCACGGCCTGTCATCATCACTGCCTGTCATCATCCCCCCTGTCATTATCCATACCACTGTCATCATTCCCCCCCCTTCATCATCACCGCCTGTCATTATCACCGCCTGTCATCATCCCCTCCCCTGTCATCATCCAGACCACTGTCATCATTCCCCCCCTTCATCATCACGGCCTGTCATCATCACTGCCTGTCATCATCCCCCCTGTCATTATCCATACCACTGTCATCATTCCCCCCCCTTCATCATCACCTCCTGTCATCATCACCCTGTCATCATCCCCCCCTTCATCATCACCCTGTCATCATCCCCCCACCTTCATCATCACAGCCTGTCATCATCACCGCCTGTCATCATCCCCCCCTGTCATCATCCAGACCACTGTTATCATTCCCCCCTTCATCATCACCTCCTGTCATCATCACCGCCTGTCATCATCCCCCCCTGTCATCATCCAGACCACTGTCATCATTCCCCCCCCCCTTCATCATCACGGCCTGTCAATCCCTTTTCAGTGGTCTTCAACCTGCGGATCTCCAGATGTTGAAAAACTACAACTCCCAGCATGCCCGGATAGCCATCGGCTGGAGGTCCGCAGGCTGAAGACCACTGCAGCCTTCGTCATCATCCAGACCCCCCCCCCTTTAGTTTTCTACTTACCTCCCCTAGGTGGGAAAGAAGGGTGAGCTGTTCCGGGCCATCTATGCTGCAGGGACCGTCCGGTGGGGAGGGTTAGTCGTTCCGGGCTGTCCATCTTCACCGGGAGGCCCTCTTCTCCGCTCCGGGCCGGCCCCAGACTCATGACGTTGCCTTGACGATGATGCACAGGGATGTTAATGCGCAGGGACAGACGTCCCTGTGCGTCGTCATCAAGGCAACGTCACTAGTCCGGGGCCGGCCCGGAGAAGAGGGCCTCCCGGTGAAAATGGACAGCCCGGAACGACTAACCCACCCCACTGGATGGTCCCTGCAGCATAGATGGCCCGGAACAGCTCACCCTTCCTTCCCACCGAGGGGAGGTGAGTAGAAAACTAAAGGGGGGGGGGGGGTCTGGATGATGATGAAGGCTGCAGTGGTCTTCAACCTGCGGACCTCCAGGTGTTTCAAAACTACAACTCCCAGCATGCCTGGACAGCCGATGGCTGTCCGGGCATGCTGGGAGTTGTAGTTTTGCAACATCTGGAGGTCCGCAGGTTGAAGACCACTGAGAAGGGATTGACAGGTGGAGAGTTCACTCTAGTATAAGCTGAGGGGGTCATTTTCAGCACCAAAAAAACGCGCTGAAAAACTCGGCTTATACTCGAGTATATACGGTATCTAAATTTCCACACGGTTGTAGCTAGTTGGGGGCATGTCCCTACACTGCCTGAGACTATACATCATAGTTTGACTAGCTTTTTCAATAAGAAATACTGAAAATTTTCTAATGAAAGCAATTGCAAAACCTATTGGTTACACATGCTTTACATCATATCAAAAGTTTTTGTATCTGACAGTGCCCATTTAAGGGCCAGGCCAATTTTATTTTTGCATTTTTTGTTTTTTCCTCCTCACCTCCTAAAATCCATAAATCTTTTACATTTCCATCTACAGACCCATATAAGGGCTTGTTTTTCATGTGACCAATTGTACCAACCTCTCATTTTACCAAAAAAATGTATGGCGAACCCAAAGAATTATGTACACTTTACGGTAAAAATGACATGTGTCCTTTATTCTGTGGGTCAATATGATTAAAATTATACCCCTGGCTTGATACTTTTCTATTTTTGCACCGCTTAAAAAAATCTCAAACTTTATGTACAAAATCAGTAATATAAAATTGCCCTATTTTGACCACCTATAACTTTTTCATTTTTCTGTATATGGGGCAGTATGTTGGCTCCTTTTATGCGCCATCATCTGCACTTTTTTATCGATACCACATCTGCATATATAAACTTTTAGATCACTTTTTATTTATAAATTTTTTTATAAAATGTGACAAAAAAGCTGCATTTTTGGACTTTAAAATTTTTTTTTACGTTTACACCATTCACCGTACGGGATCATTAACATTATATTTTGATAGTTCGGACATTTATGCACGAGGCGGTACCAAATATGTTTATAAAAAAAAAATGTAACACTTTTTGGGGGTAAAATGGGAAAAAGGGACAATTTTCATTTTTATTGGGGGCGGGGATTTTTCACTTTTTTAAAAAACTTTTTATTTTTACATTTTTCAACTTTATTTTACACTTTTTATGTCCCCATAGGGGACTATCAATAGCAATCAGTTGATTGCTAATACTGTTTAGTGCTATGCATAGGGCATAGCACTGATAAGTATTATCGGCTATCTTCTGCTCTGGTCTGCTTGATTTCAGACCCGAGCAGAAGACCCGAGGAGACAGCTGGAGGCAGGTGAGGGGACCTCCAGCCGCCATTACACATGATCGGATCCCGGCAGCAATGCTGCGGGTGATCCGATCATCTATTTTAACATGCGCATTGCCACAGATGCCGTTATCTGTATTGATCACGGCATCTGAGGGGTTAATGGCCATTACCAGCGGGTCCCTGGCTGCTGATAGCAGCCGTGACCTGCAGTGTATGAGGCGAACACCGCTCCGATGCTCACGGTCATGCACAGGATGTAAATGTACATCCTGGTGTGCTAAATACCTCCGCACCTGAATGTACATTTATGTCCGCGATCGTTAAGGGGTTAATACAGAATCTCCGGCTAGATATAGTCTGTCTTTAGAGTCCGAGGGTTTTCGAGTGCAGACCGTTCCAACATTGCCAACCCCACAGACTGCAATGTATTCCGCTTAAAAAATGAACAAGATCATTCTTTCGATGGATTTATTTTCATGGCGTGCACTTTACAGCGCAATCCTATTGACTTCAGCGGGACTCTGCTGTACCGAACTTCCTGAGCGGTATTTCAAAACAGAATTCTGCTCGTAAATTCTATAGTGTGGACCAACTATAGTGTGGACTATAGTTGTTTTTCATTATATTTACTCTACAAAATGTGGAGATATATCATCAGGATACGTGCATGAGACTCACTTAAAAACACCAGTTTGTATCTTTTTCTGTGCTTTTCTATAAGTATATAAGTAGAGAAATGCTTCACTATACTAGTTGTGCCCTGCACAAGCCTAAAGTCTTACTTACTTTAGTTAACTTGTATGTCAGAAATAATAGAGCAGGTATTTCATACATATGGAACTTAGTCTGGACATCTGTATTTATACAAGACAAAAAAACAAACAAAACGTGTTACGAAATAGGGTCAGATGAGAGTTGTGTCTTTATCACCATGGTCCTTATAGCAGTGGCATGGTCTCCCTTTATGGTGAGTACGCCCATGACAATAATATGTTACATTTGTTTAGTATGCTGAAGGTTGCCTTCAGCATGCCTGAAAGTTTTGTCTCAGAAACAAGTTTCAGAAATTCTGAGCTGTCAGGTGCTAAATAAATGGAATCTGAGATTGTTGGGGGTCCCAGGAGTCACAGCTCTACCAATAAAACATTATTACATATCCTACAGCTTTGTCTTCAGTCTTCTTAAGTATGTATGCTCTTCACACTCAAATCACTGCCCAGGTGTGGAACTTCACCATTTCCACTAACAGACACATTAGCAAAATTCTTGGGCTACAGTTCACTGTAATAATGAATTCATGCACTCACGATTAGAAGATTTATTTCTTTTGTTTTATTCTTGGTTTTCTGTAATGTTCAAAGCTTTACACATTTCATATGGTACAATTCGTGGAGCAGAAGCGTTCACGCTAGCAGAGATCTTAAAGGAGTACTCTGGTGCAGAGTATTCCTGTTCCGTCCTGCCCGGGCTGCAAAAAAAATGTCACATGGCGCTCAGCCTATCGCCGGCCACCGCAATGTTCTGCCTCGGCCGGCAATAGGCTGAGCGCCATGTGACGCTTCGTTACACACGGAAGTATGAAGAGGATGGACCGGAGGACCGATCAGCTGTAGTGGTGCTCCGTGGGAACCCAGGAAGGTGAGAGATGGTTCATTTTCATTTTTTTTGCACCCCGGGCAGGACGGAGCAGGAATACTCTGCACTAGAGTACTCCTTTAACATGCTAGTTGGGAGCCATCAGGGTCTGACGCGACATTTCGGGGAACTCCCCCTTACTCATGCGTAAAGAAATAGTGAAAATGAATGAAAAACTGAAAACAATAAAATCAGAAGTTGAAATTGAACAAATGCAAAGTGAGTTAACCGCAGAACTGGAGAAACTTAAAACCATAACATTGCAAAACAAACTGCAAAAATTTGAACATGACATGAGAGACTATTTGCAGAATCGCGTCTATACCTGGGCAAAGGAAAGATGACAATGGAGACAAAGAAAACCTATATACATGTATACACAATATACATTTTCCGACAGACCTCAAAAGCCAAGTTTTTTAGGAAAAGCGAAAGAAAAGGCTGGCTCAATAGAAAAACCAATGGACACTACCGTAAAAGTGGTACAGTAAAAAATAAAAAATACAGAGACAAAGAAAAAGGAAAATAGATGGTTCCAAAGGAGAAGACCTAGTTGTAAACACTGAAAGAACTGTGCTGAATAAAGGTTTAGGGTTTGTCCCTTCATATAACAAAGGTGTCTTTGAATTTAAAGTAGATATGTTTAAATTCTGTCATAATATTAAAATGAAAATGTGTTTACAAGGTAAAGAATGATCTATGCTGTATAAAAATAAGCCCTTACAATTCTATCCCTGATTTACTTAGCAAAAAATCCTTTTTTACCTGAAGTAATAACAAATAGTGTTGATGCTTTCGCCCAAATAGTAACATCCGAGGTTGTTGAAAAATGGAATGATACCCGTAGGTTAAATTCCAGTATTTCCAGAGAAGAGAGAAATGCATTAAAAATGTATGTGATGGCTCCTCCCTTGTTATAAAGAGGGCTGAAAAGGGGGGCCATCGTTCTAATGAGAAAGAAATATTATTTAAAAGAGGCTGAAAAGCAATTGACAGAAATGTATATTTGACATTGAAAGAAAACCCGACATCTAAACTAAAAACTGACATAGAAATGTTTGTTAATCAGGCATTAGAAGAAGACATTGGGCCTCATTTATTAAGAGTTTCAGGTTTTTACTAGTGGGAATAGTTGTTTCAGACTTGTAGAATTCCTCTCTATTTACTATTGGGAAAAGTCGGGAACATTTTCTGACCAGCTTTTTCTAGGTGGATATTTCCAGCCATTTATCCCCAGGATTTTCTGTGAATTCAATAGTAAATCGGTCGGGTTGTGAAACCACGCCCCTTTTTCGGTCTGGCCATGCCCCCTTTGTGCACACTGTTGCACACTGCCCCCTCCCCCCAGGCGCACACTGGCGCAGAAATGTCTCAGACACTCTGCGCCAAAGTAACCAGACAAAAACTGGTCGGTTTCAGTTTAGTAAATGAGGCCCATTATCTCTAAAAAAAAAAATGTGTTGAATTTCCCAGGGTCCCAATCCTGTATCTTCTCCCCAAAATCCACAAGGATCGCGACCAGCCCCCGGGGTGCCTATTGTTTCAGGTATGGGCTCCCTGTTGGAGCCGCTAGCAATCCTTGTGGATAGCTTCCTTCAACCAGAGGTTAAAAAACTGGAAAGATGTCTACAAGATACCACACACTTTTTACAATCAGAAATTGATGCTACTAATGTCAAATTCCTTTGCACTCTGGACGTCCAAAGTTTATATACTAACATTCCACAAAGGGAGGGAGCACAATGTATTAATGAAGTCTTATGCAAAAATAATTACTTTGCTTTGTGCAAAGACTCAATGAGGCCCATTTTACTATTAAATTTACCCTTACTTATTCACAAAAAACTGAAATCAATTTGACATTACTCTATATGTAAAAAGCACTGACAAAAAAACATGCTACACAAAAAAAGGTTCCATATCACTAATATTTTTCGTGGATTGCTAAAAAGTCAGTAAATTCGAGCAAAAAGAATTATCAGTAACAAAGAATATGAGAAAAACAAAGAAACCATTATAAAAAAAATTCTAAACAGAGGTTATGATAAAAAAGATCTAGACAGAATTGAGAGAGAAGTGGCTCTTGTAGACAGATCAGAACTATTAAAAAGAGAGAAAAAAACTAAAAATCAAATGGACAGAGTAATGTACGTTAGTACATATGACAGACATACTAATCTCATTAAGAAAATCGTAAACAAATATTGGGGCATTATAAAATCTGATCCCAAATTTGGTAATCTTTTTAAAGAACTACCTATGTTCGTGTTTAAAGGGGCCCCCCTCACCACCGATCGCGTAATACAGTGAAGCGACAGAGGAGAGGGAGAAGGAGGAGACCCGCACCAGATCCCTGCTATTGGTCCATCTGTACTGACGGACCATTAGCAGTGATCGCTGGCTGGGGATCGCTGCGATTGGTCCCTGGCTGGCTTCAGTGACAGTTTAAAGTTATCAGGTACATGTACGTGGTGATTTGGAAAGTCATCCCTAATCAACACGTACATGTACCTGATTTTGCGGGAGGGGGTTAAATTGAGATTGACAGAACATAAGAATTCAACTAGAAAAGCTCTTAGTACTAAAACAATAGGAGAATCCACCAAATATAGTGAAACAACTGTGGCGAGACACTTCTTAGAGTGCATGCACACTACGTTTTTGCTATACAGTTCCCGTATTCGGTTTCAAGTTAAAAACCGCATGGAACTGTATAGAAAATCATATGCATTTACTTAACATTGTAAACTGTATGTCAAACACATCATCCGGTTTAGTTCGTTTTGCGTCTTATACGGTTTTGTCTGTTTTTTTTTACCCGTACCCAAAACCGTAGTCTACCACGTTTTTTGGTTCGGGTGAAAAGCTGTATTAAACCGTATACGTTTTTTTTTTAACATGGGAGTCAATGGGAACCGTACAGAACCGTATGTGGTTACGGTTCCATGTAGTTTTCACCAAACGGTTTTTGACTTTTCACAGTTTTTTTTCTTGGAATTTCAATAAAACAAGTGAAAGTTTATTCAAAATGGAGTGAAAAGTAAAAAATGTATACTTTTTTTTTCTTAAAAAAACGGATGCAATCGGACATAATTTTTCAAACCGTATACAGTTTTTAACCTTATATGGGTTAAAATTTGTACACACGTTTTGATACAGTTTAGTCAGGTTTTGAGGAATCCGTTTGTCTTCAAAAACCTGATACGGGAACTGTATTGCAAAAACGTGGTGTGCATGCACCCTTAGAAAGACAACACAGGGTTAAGGAAATACGCTGGCATATATTAGAGCAAGTTCACTGATGCTAATGACAGTATAAATCGCAGGCGTCTCTTGCAACAACAGGTATATTGGATTACATACCTTGAGACGATTGCTCCATCAAGCTTAAATGAAGTCTGTAGTTTAAAAGCTTTTCTGTAAAAGTATATCTTTTAATCCAAGATATTGGTTCAGATGCCACGTATAAATACAAAAATAATAAAAATGAATCGAAAGAAAGGCTGATTAGCCACATTTGTGCTATCTTTTCTAATACCTTGGAAGACCAGGCTCTAGTATGCATGAGTAAGGGGGCTTTCCCCCGAAACGTCGCGTCAAATCCTGATGGCTCCCAAGAAGCATGTTAAAATCTCTGCTAGCGTGAACGCTTCTGCTCCACGAATTGTACCATATGAAATGTGTAAAGCTTTGAACATTACAGAAAACCAAGAATAAAACGAAAGAAAGAAATCTTCTAATCGTGAGTGCATGAATTCATTATGAGGGTACATTCACACGTTCAGGACCTTGCGCAGATTTGATGCGCAGGATTTGTAACTGCCGATTAGAAGCTGTGCTCAGTCATTTAGTTTACATTGAAATCTGCTGCAGAAAATCCTGCGCATCAAATCTGTGTATGTGTGAACGTACCCTTAGGATTTTCAGCCTATTTTACACTGCAGATCCGCTGGTGAAGGCCTGCTCTATGCTGGCTTTACATGTGCCTGCTCGTAGTGGCAATACACCGCTACCAGCAGGCACACTGCGATGTGCGTGTCACAGTATACTCGCACATCTTGGGAGCTCTCTGCCTAGCTCAGAGCAGGGAGAGCGGCCGCATTGTGCGAGTACGCGCGCTCTTCGCTGCAGTGTGTCTGCTCGTAGCGGCGTTTTGCCGCTACCAGCAGGCACATGTAAAGCCAGCATAGAGCGGGCCTTCACCAGCGGATGACCAGCGCGTGTGAACGTACCCTTACAGTGAACTGTAGCCCAAGAATTTTGCTTAAGTATCTTCAGTCTTATCTTGAAAGATTTCTCCCGTAATTATTTTCATTCTACTTGTGAGATCTTCGTGTATCAATCTGCACTTATCATGCCAGAATTCTTGAGCTATTAAATGTCGGGTTAAGGGAACATTACTGTATTATGTTCACAATAATTCAGTATGTCATTGTGCCCATAATACAGTAACATTCCCTTAACTCAACATTCAATAGCTCACGAATTCTGGCATGATAAGTGCATATCGTTGCACGGATATCTTATAAGTAGACAATGTCACCATGAGCTCAGTTTAGATAAATGTCCGGCAGATTGTCATTTTTGTGGTCAGCTTCTCCTTATCACATTACCAACCATGTAACTGTGAGATGTGTAGCGCATTGAGGACAATACCATTGATTATATGTAAACAGTGTTTCCAAAATGTGACATAGTTGTAACTGAACCAACAATCACATATTCTCAGCTGCTATAAGGAAGAACACCCAGTGTGCTGGATTTACAGTAAATGTTATAGTTATTGTTCTGGTACACCTAGGACATTTATTATAGACCTTACTTGATCCTGAGGACTGTTTCAGCTGAGATACACTTCTGGAATGTATTTATTTATGTGGTTGCCGGAGGAACTGAAGAAGCCGAGGGACTTGTTTTATCCCCCAGATAATGGCCGATAATTAGGCAGGTTGTTGTAGACAAGAGATGAGATGTGTTCTGCTGCTAAGGAAACTTACACCACAACTGCAAGCACATGTTCCCTATAGACACTCGGGCCTTAGAAGAGCATCCCTTAGGAACAGTGTGGTTGTCATTAGGACCAAAGGTGTTTAAGACCAGTAGAAGGTGTTCTGTAAACAAGTCTTTACATTCTATCCATATCTATCTGTTTTATATACAGTATGGTACGTATGTATTTTTTCATATGACTTGAAGTAACAATACATAAAACCATTTAAATAATATTTAGAGCCCTAAACTATGTTAATATATGCACAATGACTCATGGCTTAACTCGTCCTGTGGCAGTGATTGTCATTTTTACTCTCACATTTCTTTCATCCTCTACTTCTAAGATACTCAAGGTTTTTGCATCGACGTTGTCGTATGATTGTATTTTTTCTGCAGGTCAAGATGTACTTTTTTATTGGCACCAATCATTTTACCACATCATGTATTGCAAAACAAGAAAATATATTTTGGGTGGTAAAGTTGAAAAAAAAAAACAATAAAAAAAAAAACAATTGCATAGTCTTGTCTGGTGAGCATATTTTCTAAGTTTACTGTAAGGCAAAAAAGAAAACAAAAAACAAACACGTGATGATCTGTTCAGTGGTGATCATTTTACAACATATGAAGCTTTTTAGGTCTCTTGTTGTGTGAATATTCAACTTTTGGACTTAAGTAACCAGATCATTTTTGTTGACAGAGGCAAGAACGTCACACAAAATCTACTGGAGGTTCTGCTGATACTGTAGATCATCTCATATCTCCTCAACCCCCTAAAACAAAAGGAAAGCGAAACCCAGAACCTCAAATACTAAACAAACCCGTTCGTGTGAAACAGAAGAAAGAAATGAACAATAATGCGGTCTACCCAGAGAATGGTAAGTTATGAACATGGGGAGAGTAGTTCTCTTCTGTATAATCATTTAAATCTTTAGAATGTATCTTAAAATTTATGAGTTTTTAGTTGTGGTATCTGCTAAGATGAGGGTGTATGAAGTTTGTTTTATTCTGCTTTTAAGACTTTAAATAAACTAAAAACTCAGAAAAACTGTTTCAGCGCATATATATATATATATATATATATATATATATATATATATATGTCCCTGCAGCTATTGCCTGTGTGTCTCTGTGAGGAGACCAAATACAGGAAGTGAGGGCAGGAAAAGAAGGGCTCTGTACACTGAGGACAAGCAGGGCTCTGTACACTGAGGACAAGCAGGGCTCTGTACACTGAGGACAAGCAGAGCTCTGTACACTGAGGACAAGCAGGGCTCTGTACACTGAGGACAAGCAGGGCTCTGTACACTGAAGACAAGCAGGGCTCTGTACACTGAGGACAAGCAGTGCTCTGTACACTGAGGACAAGCAGGGCTCTGTACACTGAGGACAAGCAGGGCTCTGTACACTGAGGACAAGCAGGGCTCTACACTGAGGACAAGCAGGGCTCTGTACACTGAGGACAAGCAAGGCTCTGTACACTGAGGAAAAGAAGGGCTCTGTACACTGAGAACAAGCAGGGCTCTGTACACTGAGGACAAGCAGGGTTCTGTACACTGATAACAAGCAGGGCTCTGTGCACTGAGGACAAGCAGGGCTCTGTACACTGAGGACAAGCAGGGCTCTGTACACTGAGGACAAGCAGGGCTCTGTACACTGAGGACAAGCAGGGCTCTGTACACTGAGGACAAGCAGGGCTCTGTACCCTGAGGACAAGCAGGGCTCTGTGCACTGAGGACAAGCAGGGCTCTGTACACTGATGACAAGCAGGGCTCTGTACACTGAGGACAAGCACTTTTAGGAACTGACTTTTCACTTACTGTGTAATATATCGTAACTCTTAACCCCGTAAGTTACCGTAACCCCATAAGTTCCCTTGGCACATAATAATCAAGGCTATTCTCTCCACCTGTTAGTGGGTTAAAAAATAATCCGTAATCTCTAGATAATGATCAGATATCAAGTGCCGAGCCACAGGAGGCAGACCTCCTCCCTACTCCGTCCCTTCCTAAAGAAAATGCACTGCTCAGTGCTAGAAGCCGAGCCCTGTACATCGATCAAGGGAGGGAGGGACAAGGCGTGCATCCTGCTGCTCAGCATAGCCTCCCTGACACTTAAAGGGGTACTCTGCTCTAAACATCTTATCCCCTATCCAAAGGATAGGGGATAAGATGTTAGATCGCGGGGGTCCCGCTGCTGGGGACCGACAGTGATCTCTTGGCCGGCAGCGGTGGCGTCCGGAACACGAAAGCTTGCAGCTTCCGCGTGCGTAGCCGCCACGCCTCCTCCTATAGATGTGACTGGAGAGGGCGTGGCGGCTGGCATCACCCGTCATTGGGCACGTAGTGGAGTTCACTTCACCGAATGACAGGGGTGCCGCTGCGGAGATAGCGGGGGTCCCCAGAGGACCCCTGAGATCTAACATCTTATCCCCTGTCCTTTGTATAGGTTATAAGATGTTTTTAGCAGAGTACAACTTTAAGCGCTGAGTCTGATCTAGAGCTGACAGACTCCTTTTAATGTTGTGGCTGATCAGAAATAAATATTTTTCGTCTATCTACCTTTCACATAGCTATAGCCATGGCTAATATTCAGAGAGAAAAGCATTTTTATATAAAGGGCTATGACTGTACACCTGCACAGCGTATCACCAGTCACCTTACATGTAAAAAGTAACTTGTCTTTGTTTTTGTATATCATGTACTAAATGGCCTTAATAAGGCGCTCACCTGTCGCTGATATTCTTTAGGATTTCTTAAAAATCGGAGACAAAAGTTCCTTTGGTTCCACCTAGTGGTTGTTATGAATACAGCTTTCTGGATTACAGGAAACAATATAAGCGTTTTCACTTCCCATGGTGAAATACTGGAAACAACATCTCGAAGGGAAACTATATTTGGTTTAATCTTTATTTCTTTTTCACTACTTTTAAGGTTAATTCTGAAGCAATTCCTTAAATGTGATTGTAGTTTAAACTTTATTGATATCTATCAGTGTTTAAAATTTTGGTCTATGTCATAATTTGGATTATTTAGAAGAATGCAAAGTAAATAGATGGGTATGGGTGCTGTGATGTGAGTTGATGTTCTAGTACTGTTGTGATGATTTTCTGTACTGTACCGGCCAGATGCTGCTTTTGTGATGATTTTCTGTACTGTACCGGCCAGATGCTGCTTTTGTGATGATTTTACGTCTGATTTTAAAGAGATTAGGAAGATGTCTTTTTGTCAAAAGAGATCCCTGACAATTGGCACATCATTGGGCAGTGGTCTTCAACCTGCGGACCTCCAGATGTTTCAAAACTACAACTCCCAGCATGCCCGGACAGCCGATGGCTGTCCGGGCATGCTGGGAGTTGTAGTTTTGCAACATCTGGATGTCTACAGATTGAAGACCACTGTCATAGGGTGTCCTGCTGTTTTGAGTACCTGACAGAAAGTGTTCAGTTTCCCTTCACAACCATTACAGGAGAAATTAAACAATGACATGCCCTTCATAAATATATTTTTCTTAGTAAAATTTGGGTTTACATCTTTTTAAAGCATCAGTGACATTTAAATGAAGTTTTGATATGTCAGATGTTTAGATCGCACCAGGTCTCACTCCTGAGACTTACTGTGATCGAGCTTTAATCATGTGAAGTGTGCGGAAGAGCCACCAGATCCCACCGGTTCACTCCATAGACTTATACAGTGAAAGGTTTAAATTCATTTTAAATTTTTAAATCAACTGGTGCCAGAAAGTTAAACACATTTGTAAATTACTTCTATTAAAATATCTTAATCCTTCCTGTACTTATCAGCTGCTGAATACTACAGCGGAAATTATTTTCCGTTTGAATCACAGAGCTGTCTGCTGACATCATGAGCACAGTGCTCTCTGCTGACATCTCTGTCCATTTTGGGAACTGTCCAGAACAGCATATGTTTGCTATGGGGATTTCCTTTTACCCTGGACAGTTCCTAAAATGGACAGAGGTGTCAGCAGAGAGCACTGTGCTCATGATGTCAGCAGAGAGCTCTGTGTTTCAAACGGAAAAGAATTTCCTCTGTAATATTCAGCAGCTAATAAGTACAGGAAGAATTAAGATTTTTTAATAGAAGTAATTTACAAATCTGTTTAACTTTCTGTCACCAGTTGATTTTAAAGAAAAAAGTTTTCACCGGAGTACCACTTTAAAAGTTTGGATTTAATAAGACAGCCTGGGAGTAAGGCACTTCACATGGCTGTAACTTTTGATCTTAAAGGGGTACACCACCCCTAGACATCTTATCCCCTGGGGACCCCCCCCCCCCCCCCCAATCTCCCTGCTGCACCCAGCATTCGTTTAGAGCATTGGGTGCAGCTCCAGAGGCTCGTGACTTCACGGCCACACACCCTCAATATAAGTCTATGGGTGGGGGCGTGGCCGTGACATCATGAGCGGGGCATGGGCGAGACATCACGAGCTTACGCCCCGCATCCTCAGTCATCCGGCACGAAGTTCACTCCGTGCACTGCATTTCAGGGGTGCCGCGGCCGAGATTGCAGGGGTCCCCAGCTGTGCAACCCCCGCGATCAGACATCTTATCCCCTATCCTTTGATTAGGGGATTAGATGTCTAAGGGCGGAGTACTCCTTTAATGAGTCTCAGGAGTGAGACCTGGTGCAATTTAAACTTTTGACATCTCTGAACTACACGTCAAAAGTTTATTTAGATGACGGTGACATTTTAACTTCAAATATTTGAAGGGGTTATTAAAAGTTGATAACTTTATCACATATCCACAGGATAGATCATAAGTATCTGATCACAGGGGAACAAACCATGTACCCAGAATGAATGGAGAGTGGTGTTCATGATCGACTGCCACTTCATTCACTTTCTGTAGGACTACTAATGATAGCCGAGTAATAACAAGTGAATGGGTGGGAAAAGTAGCCTTCTTTCTGATCATTGTGGGGTCCCAGTGGTCAGACCCCCATCCATCAGACACTTATAACCTAAACTGATGATGGGTGATAACATATATTCTTGGGATAATCCATCTAATCTTTGTTTCAGAGGCACATTGCTATACACATGATTACAACATCCTGTACCCATGTTCACCTGATATTCCAGTCATATTTGGCACATTTAGAACTATTTTATTTTGATATATACTAAAAGTAGTTGGAAAATCAGACCATGGTAGTCCCTAAGCAATAGCTTACATTGACGTGTTTTCTAGGACAAATGCTTAAAGGGGTATTCCATGAAAAAACATTTTTCCATATCAACTGGCTCCAGAAATTCAAACAGATTTGTAAATAACTTTAAATTACTACCAGTACTTTTCAGCTGCTGAAATTGAGTTGTTTTTTTTTCTGTCTGACACCAGTGCTGACACCTCTGTCTGTCTCAGGAACTGTCCAGAGCAGGAGAGGTTTGCTATGGGGATTTACTGCTACTCTTGACAGTTCCTGAGACAGACAGAGGTGTCAGCAGAGAGCACTGTTGTCAGACAGAAAAGAACAACTCATCCTCAGCAGCTGATAAGTACTGGAAGGATTACTATTTTTAAATAGAAGTAATTTACAAATATGTTTAACTTTCTGGAGCCAAAACATTTTTTTTTCTTGGAATACCCCTTTAAAATGAATACATCACTTTTTTTTTTTTTTTTTACTAATTAAAATCAGATGCAAATACATATTCTTTTTTAATTGAAATTCAAGTAGAGGAAACAGACATGGTCGTACATCCATATTTAGTATTTTGATCTACTTGATTCTCAGCATAAATTCTAAAACTAACAGGTTGTTAGCATACATTTTTGATCAAAAAGTACAATCCCACTTGCCACGTCAAGGCCACCTATTTAGAGTGGGTCCCTAACGTCCCTAGCATAAAATGGTGTAGCACTCGGCGGTCGACAACCACCGCCGCAACACCAGTGCCCACAGGGGGAACGACCCACTGGCAGAGTGGCCCCAATGCCACTCAAACCAGTCCCCACAGACACGGCGCCACAGCAGCAATGGACGCCGCACAGCACCACACCAGTGTAAACAAGGTGTAAAAGCTCACTTACCATGTGCTCCCAGTCAGACTGGGAGGCTGTCAGAAATGATAGGGCCCTGTGTAGCTACTGGCAACTTTATATAGGGTTGGGCTGAGGGGTGGAGCAGAGTGCAGACCAAGAAAAAAAAAAGGAGGGGATAGAAAACACAATGTTAATTCAAGTAGAGGAAACAGACATAGTCGCACATCAACGTTTTGTAATTTGATCTACTTGCTTCTCAGCATAAATTCAAAAACATTTGCATACATTTTGTTCAAAAAGTACAAAGCCCACTCGCCACATCAAGGCCACTTATTTAGAGTGGGTCCCTAACATCCCTAGCATAAAATGGCGTAGCACTGGGCGGCGACAACCACCGCCACAACACCAGTGCCCACAGGGGGAACGACCCACTGGCAGAGCGGCCCCAATGCCACTCAAACCAGTCCCTGGGCCGCACCTCCCCACAGACACGGTGCCATGGCAACAATGGACGCCGCACAGCACCACAGCACCAGTGTGAACAAGGTGTAAAAGCTCACTCACCATGTGCTCCCAGTCAGATTGGGAGGCTGCCAGAAATGATAGGGCCCTGTGTAGCTACCTGCTACTTTATATAGGGTTGGGCTGAGGGGTGGGGCAGAGTACATATTCTTTTCTAATATATGCTGGGAAGAGCTGTCAGATCTGTTCCCACCGATTTAAAAAATGTGAACCAACTTATGGAGGACATGGGTAAAGTTGAGTATGGAGAATGTTTTCAACCTTGCAGAATTTGTTCTCCGACGTCTGCAAGCCACGATTAACCAAAAAGGTCTATCAACCCATTATTGAGAAGGTGTTCTTAAAGGTTCTTAAAGGGGTACTCTGGTGAAAAACATTGTTTTTAATCAACTGGTGCCAGAAAGTTAAACAGATTTGTAAATGACTTCTATTAAAAAATCTTTACCCTTCCAGTACTTTTTAGCAGCTGTATGCTACAGAGGAAATTATTTTCTTTTTGAATTTCTTTTTGTCTTGTCCACAGTGCTCTCTGCTGACAACTGATGCCCATATCAGGAACTGTCCAGAGAAGGAGAAAATCCCCATAGCAAACCTATGCTGCTCTGGACAGTTCCTGACACAGACAGAGGTGTCAGCAGAGAGCACTGTGGACAAGACAAAACATAACTTAAAAAAGAAAAGAATTTCCTCTGTAATATACAGCCGCTAAAAAGTACTGGAAGGGTAAATATTTTTTTAATAGAAGTAATTTACAAATCTGTTTAACTTTCTGGCACCAGTTGATTTAAAAAAAAATAAAATGTTTTCCACCGGAGTACCCCTTTAATGCAGTGAATGATCAGTGTAATTTCTAAAATTTTCAACAAGTAAATCAGACACAAATAATGCTACATTTTAACCTGTTGGGGACGAAGGGCGTAGGCATACGCCCTTGCGTCCTGGTACTTAAGGACGAAGGGCGTATCCACACGCCCGTGGGAATTTCGGCCCCCGCCGCGTGCCGGGCGGGGACCGGGCTGGGGTGACTGCTGATATCTATCAGCAGGCACCCCGTGCAAATGCCCAGGGGGGTCATTAGACCCCCCCATGTCGGCGATCGGCGCAAATCGCAAGTGTATTCACACTTGCGATTTGTGCCCATTCCGGGTCATTACGGGTCTATGGTGACCCGGAATAGAAGGGGGATCGCGGGTGTCTAAGACACCCACGATCCCCCTAAAGCGATAGGAGTGAGGTGGCAGAGTTGCCACCCCTCCTATCTCTGCTATTGGTGGTCTAGACGCGACCACCAATAGCAGATCTGGGGCGGAGGGGTTTACTTTCGTTTTCCCCGTCCTGCTCACCCACAATAGGCGGGGCAGAACGGGGAAAAAACGGCGCCGGAGTCCACTTACCCCTCCGGAGGCAGCGGAGCGACGGGGATCGGCGGGCGGGGACGGAGATCTGCGGCGGCGTGCGGCAGAAGAGGACGGCTCCCGGATGCGACGGAAGCCGGTGAGTAGTTGCCTAGCAACATCTAGAGGGCTACAGTCTGAGACCACTATAGTGGTCTCTAGACTGTAGCCCTCCAGATGTTGCAAACTACAACTCCCAGCATGCCCAGACAGCTGTTTGCTGTGTGGGCATGCTGGAATTTGTAGTTTTGCAACAGCTGGAGGTCTGCAGTTTAGAGACCACTGCACAGTGATCTCTATACTGCCGTCTAGATCTTGCAAAACTACAACTCCTAGCATGCCCACACAGCTGTTTGCTGTCTGGGCATGCTGGGAGTTGTAGTTTTGCAACATCTGGAGGTCCACAGTTTGGAGATCACTGTTCAGTGGTCTCTAAATTGTAGCACTCCAGATGTTGCAAAACTACAAATTCCAGCATGCCCACACAGAAAACAGCTGTCTCGACATGCTGGGAGTTGTAGTTGCATACCTCCAGCTGTTGCATAACTACATCTCCCAGCATGCCCTTCTGTGATCAGACATGCTGGGAATTGTAGTTTTGCAACAGCTGGAGGCACACTGGTTGGAAAATACTGAGTTAGGTAACAGAACCCAACTCAGTATTTTCCAACCAGTGTGCCTCCAGCTGTTTCAAAACTACAACTCCCAGCATGTACTGACAGACCGTGCATGCTGGGAGTTGTAGTTTTGCAACAGCTGGAGGCTCATTGGTTGGAAAATACTGAGTTAGGTAACAGAACCTAACTGAAGGTTTTCCAACCAGTGTGCCTCCAGCTGTTGCAAAACTACAACTCCCAGCATGTACTGACAGACCGTGCATGCTGGGAGTTGTAGTTTTGCAACAGCTGGAGGCTCACTGGTTGGAAAATACTGAGTTAGGTAACAGAACCTAACTGAAAGTTTTCCAACCAGTGTGCCTCCAGCTGTTGCAAAACTACAACTCCCAGCATGTACTGACAGACCGTGCATGCTGGGAGTTGTAGTTTTGAAACAGCTGGAGGTTTGCCCCCCCCCCCCCCCCATGTGAACATACAGGGTACATTCACACGGGCGGGTTTACAGCAAGTTTTCTGCTTCAAGTATGAGCTGCGGCAAATTTTTCGCCGCAGCGCAAATTCCTAGCGGGAAACTCACCGTAACCCGCCAGTGTGAATGTACCCTAAAAACACTACACTACACTAACACATAATAAAGAGTAAAACACTACATATACACCCCCTTACACTGTCCCCGCCAATAAAAATGAAAAACGTATTGTACAGCAGTGTTTCCAAAACGGAGCCTCCAGCTGTTGCAAAACAACAACTCCCAGTATTGTCGGACAGCCGTTGACTGTCCAGGCATGCTGGGAGTTTTACAACAGCTGGAGGCACCCTGTTTGGGAATCACTGGCGTAGAATACCCCTATGTCCACCCCTATGCAATCCCTAATTTAGTCTTCAAATGCGCATGGAGCTCTCTCAATTTGGAGCCCTGTCATATTTCAAGGAAACAGTTTAGGGCCATATATGGGGTATTTCCGTACTCGGGAGAAATTGCACTACAAATTTTGGGGGGCTTTTTCTCCTTTTACCCCTTATGAAAAGGAAAAGTTGGGGTCTACACCAGCCTGTTAGTGTAAAAAAATAAAAATGTTTACACTAACATGCTGGTGTTGCCCTTTACTTTTTATTTTCACAAGAGGTAAAAGGAAAAAAAAGACCCCCAAAATTTGTAACGCAATTTCTCCTGAGTTCGAAAATATCCCATATGTGGGCGTAAAATGCTCTGGGGGCGCATAACAAGGCTCAGGAGTGAAAGCGTACTATGTACATTTGAGGCCGAAATTGGTGATTTGCACAGGGGTGACTGATTTTACAGCGGTTCTGACATAAATGCAAAAAAATAAATACCCACATGTGACCCCATTTTGGAAACTACACCCCTCACGGAATGTAATAAGGGGTACAGTGAGCATTTACGCCCCACAGGGGTCTGACAGATTTTTGGGGCAGTGGTACGTGAAAATGAAAAATTAAATTTTTTTGTTTGCACAGCCCACTGTTCCAAAGATCTGTCAAACACCAGTAGGGTGTAAATGCTCACTGTACCCCTTATTACATTCCGTGTGGGGTGTAGTTTCCAAAATGTGGGGGGGTCCACTGTTCTGGCACCACGGGGGGCTTTGTAAATGCACATGGCCCCCGACTTCCATTCCAAACAAATTATCTCTCTAAAAGCTCAATGGCGCTCCTCCTCTGAGCATTGTAGTTCGCTCGCAGTGCACTTGACGTCCAAACATGGGGTATTTCCATACTCAGAAGAAATGGGGTTACAAATTTTGGGGGGCATTTTCTCCTATTACCCTTTGTAAAAAAGTAAAATTTGGGGAAAAACCAGCATTTTAGTGGAAAATTTTTTTTTTTCATTTACACATCCGACTTTAACAAAAAGTTGTCAAACACCTGTGGGGTGTTAAGGCTCACCGTACCCCTTGTTACGTTCCTTGAGGGGTGTCGTTTCCATAATAGTGTGCGATGTGTTTTTTTTTGCTGTTCTGGCACCATAGGGGCTTCCTAAATGGGACATGCCCCCCAAAAACCATTTCAGAAAAACTCACTCTCCTAAATCCCCTTGTCGCTCCTTCGCTTCTGAGCCCTCTACTGCGCCCGGGGAACACTTGACATACACATATGAGGTATTTTCTTACTCGAGAGAAATCGGGTTACAAATTTTGAGAGGATTTTTTTCCTTTTACCCCTTTTAAAAATTCAAAAACCGGGTCTACAAGAACATGCCAGTGTAAAAAATGAAGATTTTGAATTTTCTCCTTCACTTTGCTGCTATTCCTGTGAAACACCTAAAGGGTTAACACACTTACTGAATGTCATTTTGAATACTTTGAGGGGTGCAGTTTTTATAATGGGGTCATTTATCGGGTATTTCTAACCAGAAGACCCTTCAAATCCACTTCAAACCTGAACTGGTCCCTGAAAAATTCCGATTTTGAAAATTTTGTGAAAAATTTAAAAATTGTTGCTGAACTTTGAAGCCCTCTGGTGTCTTCCAAAAGTAAAATCTCATCAATTTTATGATTCAAACATATAGTAGACATATTGTATATGTGAATCAATATATAATTTATTTGGAATATCCCTATTCCTTATAAGCAGAGAGCTTCAAAGTTAGAAAAATGCAATATGTTCAAATTTTTCATGAAATTTTCAAATTTTTCACCAAGAAAGGATGCAAGTATCGCCGAAAATTTACCACTAACATAAAGTAGAATATGTCACGAAAAAACAATCTCGGAATCAAATTTATAAGTAAAAGCATTCCAGAGTTATTAATGCTTAAAGTGACAGTGGTCAGATTTGCAAAAAATGCTCCCGTCCTTAGGGTCATAATGGGCTCCGTCCCCAAGGGGTTAATTTAACAGGAAAGCTCCATTGTGACATGTCCATCAAATATGATAAAGAAGGAAGAAAGAAATTTTATAATGAATGAATGAAATCAAGAATTTATATCAATATTTAGAATGCTAATAAAATTTGGTGAACCCAAGTTGAGAAGCCCTTACTTACTTGGCTTCATGTTTACAAGGTATCCAGGGAGACAGCTGTGAGCAGACAAACTCAATTTCCTATAGATCTAAATGGAAGCGCTAGAACCTTAATAGATCTTCTAGCCTTGTAGCCAGCAAAATTCTTTTCTCTTCATTTTTTATTCCATCAAGAATTTCATGAGATAACATTTTTTTAAAGAGACAATCTTCTAAGTCTAAGGTATGGTGTGACTTGCGGGAGAAAACAGATGTTCTGAACGTAACAGTATCCATAGAAGCTCCATTTTATTTGTTATTATGATGGCAGATACCACAGGACACCACAGAGGTTTTGTGGAGTTCATGCCTTCATAGATCAGATCTTGGCATGGAAAAATGGACACATTTTGTTTGGTGACTTTTCCCCTGTGTGTCATAATTAAAGGGTTATCCAGGAAAAAACTTTTTTTTTATATATCAACTGGCTCCAGAAAGTTAAACAGATTTGTAAATTACTTCTTTTAAAAAATCTTAATCCTTTCAGTACTTATGAGCTTCTGAAGTTAAGGTTGTTCTTTTCTGTCTAAGTCCTCTCTGATGACACCTGTCTCGGGAAACGCCCAGTTTAGAAGCAAATCCCCATAGCAAACCTCTTCTAAACTGGGCGTTTCCCGAGACACGTGTCGTCAGAGAGCACTTAGACAGAAAAGAACAACCTTAACTTCAGAAGCTCATAAGTACTGAAAGGATTAAGATTTTTTAATAGAAATAATTTACAAATCTGTTTAACTTTCTGGAGCCAGTTGATATATATATATATAAAAAAAAGTTTTTTCCTGGAACACCCCTTTAAGGAAAGCAAAGGGGCAGCCCTGAAGCGTGCCTAGCAAGGACAGAGAATGGACAGTGTACAGATAAAAAGGTTTAAAATGAATGTCCTCTAATTAAAATCTAATTTAAAAATGCACAGGGAGTATACCACAGGGCCCTTGTGGCAGCTCCAATAAATATTACCTTAGAAATAATAATAAATGCAATACAAAGATTTACATAAGAAAATTCAATAAATAAGAAGATAAATGTCCACCCGAATTTAGTGTGAAGTTAGTGCAACTTCATCATAGACTGTTTAACAAATTCCCATTGCTCCTATGACAACAAATGTTTCTATGTAAATAAAACATGAACTGCAGTTCAACCAATTATATATACACAGCGTTCTTTGGATTGGTGCTAAGCACCTTGTAAGAATGTATCCACCATCATGCCACAAAGATGTAAAATAGATGAACTAATATGCCTTATTTTCTGTAAGTACAGGAACTCCTATGGAGAAAATGTTTGTTTCTGGTGATGCTGATAATAGTAATAATGTGGGGGAAATGTGTGTGTATATATATATATATATATATATATATATATATACACACACACACACACAGTCAGTGGTGGTCGTAATGTGTACGGATGTCAGTGGTTCCTAGGAAGATAAAGGAGGCAGGCAGGCCATCTTCACAAGCTAGCTGGAATGTGTGTTCCGCTCTCCTTGTTCAGACGGTCAAGTGTGGCCTCTACCCGGTTAACATGCTGACCATGTGCTGGAAGAAGAAGAGGATTAAAGGGGTTGTCCAGTGAAAATGATCTTATCCCGTATTTACAGGATAGGACATAAGTGTCTGACGGTGGGGGTACAACTGCTGGGATCCCCACGATCTACGAAACAAGACCCCGGCTATCAGTGAAAGCACAGGCTGTAGCTGGCACACGCTCCATTAATTTCTATGGAAGCTCCCATACAAATGAATGGAGCGCGTGGAGCATGAGCTTTCACTGATATCCGGCGTCTCGTTCCAGGGATCATGGGGGTCCCAATATTCAGACCCCCACGATCAGATACTTATACCCTATCCTGTGGATAGTGGATAAGTTCATTTTCACTGGACAACCACTTTAAAAGTTGTAGATAGTTGGCGTGCTCCTGTTGATAGATAAGTTGAAGCGCACTCTAGGTAAGGTTAAAACGGCAGATTGAGATCTCTGGGCAAGTGGATTTTACCAGGTGGCAAACAACTGGTTAACTGGCTAGACGGATTTTTAGGAGTCCCATAACACCTTTCCTCAGTAGCTGAAAATTGTAGTGCAAGTAATGGAGGAATGGAAGTTATCCTCCCCATTTATGAGGACCAGTTAGTCACATGTCCACAACTTTACATGGAATACATGTGCTAGAGCAGGCACAGAATAGAATAGCAGCAAGTGGGTTACATAACTCTTGCAGGCATTAATGCATAATCATATAAAATACATAAAATAATAATATATACTGTATAGTTATGTATCAGGATAGAGCTACAACATTAGAAGTTGTACAGTAGGTAACTAGGAAAATATCTATATATATATAAAACTCAATGTGTGTATGTATGTGTGTGTGTGTATGTTCCAGCATCAAGTCCAATCAGCTAAAGATATTAACATGAAACTTGGCACACATGTTACTTATATGTTAACAACAAACATAGGATAGGTGATTTAATACTGTTTAACTCCTTCAAGGACGTAGGGCGTACCTGTACGCCCTATGCCCGGTCCCGGTGTTTAAAACGGTGTGACCCCGCATCACATCGTTAGCAGCCGGGACCCTGGGCTAATAGCCTGCGGCATCGGGGCGCTATTAACCCTTTAACCCTTTAGACGCCGCGATCAAAGTTGACTGCCACATCTAAAAGTGAAAGTAAACGCTTCCCGGCAGCTCAGTTGGGCTGATCGTAATGTCACGATCAACTAGGATGCGAGCGGAGACCCCCTTGCCTTGCTCCGTCGCGTCGCGTTTGATTGCTCCAAGCCTCAAATACAGGCTTGAGCAATCGAGCCCCTATCTCGCTGATCAATGCAAAGCTATGGCTTTGCAGGGATCAGTGTTAAAGATCAGTGTGTGCAGTGTTATAACCCCCTATGGGAGCTATAGCACTGCAAAAAAAAAGTGAAAGAAAAAAGTTAACAAAGGTGATTTAACCCCTTCCCTAATAAAAGTTTGAATCACCCCCCTTTTCCCATAAAAAAAAAAGTGTAAATAAAAATAATAATAAACATATGTGGTATTGCGTGTGCGGAAATGTCCGAACTATAAAAATATATCGTTAATTAAACCGCACGGTCAATGGCGTACGCGCAAAAAAATTCCAAAGTCCAAAATAGTGTATTTTTGGTCACTTTTTATATCGTGAAAAAATTAATTAAAAGCGATCAAAAAGTCCGATCAATACAAAAATGGTACCAATAAAAACTTCAGAATACAGCGCAAAAAATGAGTCCTCATACCGGCCCGTACGCGGAAAAATAAAAATGTTATAGGGGTTAGAAGATGAGAATTTCTAACGTATAAATTTTCCTGCATGTAGTTATGATTTTTTTCCGAAGTACGACAATATCCAACCTATAAAAGTAGGGTATCATTTTAACCGTAGGGACCTACAGAATAAAGATAAGGTGTAATTTTTACTGAAAAATGTACTGCGTAGAAACGGAAGCCCCCAAAATGTACAAAATGACATTTTTTCTTCAATTTTGTCGCACAATGAATTTTTTTTCCGTTTCACTGTAGATTTTTTGGTAAAATAACTAATGACACTGCAAAGTAGAATTTGGCGCAAAAAATAAGCCATCATATGGAATTTTAGGTGCAAAATTTAAAGTGTTATGATTTAAAGAAGTTGATGAGGAAAAAATGAAAATGCAAAAACGGAAAAACCCTTCGTCCTTAAGGGGTTAAAGTCCCATGCAAATCAATGGGAAATGTATGTTCCCACACAACTTTCAAACTGCTGGAGATATTTCAATACCTGGTACACATATTACAGGTCGGGATATGAGGATGGGATGGGAGGTCGAGATAGGAGGTTGAGATAGGAGAATGGGATAGGAAGTTGGGATAGGAGGACGGGATAGGAGGTCGAGATAGGAGGTCAAGATAGGAGGTCGAGATATGAGGACGGGATATGAGGAAGGGATAGAAGGTCGAGATAGGAGGTCGAGATTGGAGGACAGGATATGAGGAAGGGATAGGAGGACGGGATATGAGGACGGGATATGAGGAAGGGATAGGAGGTCGGGATAGGAGGACTGGATAGGAGGTCGGGATAGGAGGTCGAGATAGGAGGATGGGATAGTAGGTCGAGATAGGAGGACGGGATAGGAGGATGGGACAGGAGGATGGGACAGGAGGACGGGATAGGAGGATGGGATAGGAGGACGGGATAGGAGGTCAAGATATGGCAACAATATATGAGGACGGGGTATGAAGTCAAAAGCTTCCTCCTTTATTTTCCTTGCCAACAAAGATTAGGAAGGGAAAACCTGGCAATGCTGGGTACTCAGCTAGTGTATATATAAAATATGAGTGTGTTAAGAGAGTGTGAGATATTCACCAACAAGTAGATATGAACTACAATGTGTGTAAAATTTCCTTGTTGAAGAATAATCACGAAAAAAACTGGGAGAGGCTGCAGTTCACATCCACATAGTACCAAAAACTTCAACAACACAATTTAAGTATCCAAACTTGCACTCTGTGAGTGGCCGACAAGGACGTCTTCGATAAAAACAGAGAAATCTTTGGTTGCCGCTACACTCCTCTCTGGTGAAAGAATTTCCACCCGAAAACAAACAAGAGTGGAAGAAAGAAAAAATTGGAGGAGCTCCTCCAATTTTTTCTTTCTTCCAGTCCTATGTGTTGAAGGAAATATGAAAATAAAATACATTTGTAATAAAACTTGAAATAAAATATAATATCTTCCTCATTAGTTAAAGGAGATCTCCAGTATTAAAAAAACTTATCCCAGGATACGTTTCAGATCGCGCAGGGGGGGTGTTCCGACTGCTGGGCCCCCCTGTTATCTCCCGTACGGGGCCCTGGAAGACCGCGGTAAGGGAGCGTGTTGACCACTGCACGAAGCGACGGGTGACACACCCCCTCAATACAACTCTATGGGAGAGCTCTGCCATAGCTCTGCCTTAGTGCTGTATTGAGGGGGCATGTCGACTGTCGCTTTGTGCGGTGGTCAACACGCGCTCTCTGGCTGGAGAACCGGGGCCCCGTACGGGAGATCGCGTGGGGTCCCAGTGGTCGGACCCCCCCACGATCTGAAACTTATCCTCTATCCTTAGGGATCTTCCCCTACAATGACAGCCTTTCACTTATCTACAGGATACATGATATGAGTCAGATTGGTGGGTTTCCGACTGCTGGGCCCCCGACTAATGACCACAATGAGGATCCATGTTTGAATGGAATGACAGTCAAGTAAGAGCACAATCAAACTTCATAGCACTGCTGAAGATAGGCTGCTAAAGCACTCCTTTTGATTTTAGCAATAAGTAGGAAACTGGACAGCTGCTCAATTTAAACAGGGGCACTTGTAATCTGATGACACTACAGATTGTGGGACATTTCCCTCTATAAACAACACTTAGGGCCCACATCATTGTGACCAGTAGAGGTTCATGAATGAAAAGTGGTTCAAGGATAATGAAACACATACATGTCGCTGCACTGGAATAAAACAGATGGCGCTGTAAGACTTGTGAGGGTGAGTGTGCATGATATTTGCAAAAAACAAAAACCTAGAGGGCTTCTTTAATGAAACTATATAGCAGTCAGTGGTCTCCAAACTGTGGACCTCCAGATGTTGCACAGCTACAACTCCCTGCAGCTCTTGGCTGTCTGGGCATTCTGGGAGTTGTAGTTTTGCAACATCTGGAGGTCCACTGTTTGGATCACTGTTGTATACTATATTTTCAATACTGTAAAAATAAATCTTGTGTTTTACCATTAGATGGCAGTATAATACTGTTAGAATGTCTTACATAATTATCTAATACAAACAGAAAAAGCTTTGAGCAATTTCTTCAGGGAAACAGATCCTATTTTCACTTGGCACCTAAGATGCAATGTGAGATATGACCTGACTGATAAAGTTAGATGTGAATTACATTTTTACATCTATTTGAGCATTAGGTGAGATACTTGTTTGATATGCTTTGGTGTACATTTTAGAGGTATGCTACTATATCAACATAGCAAATGCAATAAATGTATACCTTTGGCTAAGTGCCTTTTAGGAACACCAAATTTATTAAATGTGTTTAGTTTAAATGGGCAAGCAAAAATATGGATAGTTAATTTGATTTTTAAAAATCTTTAGTGCATACACTGCAGTCCTGTTACATTTAGTGTATTTGATCCACTGGGATTCAGAGTCACACATACTGCAATGAGATGGGTTTGAGAGAAAAATGTCATATTAAAAACATTAGTCAGCTGTAGAGTCAAGGCTTAAAGGGAACCAATCAGCACATTTTAACATAGATAACGCTTGACAACGCTTTATACAGTCATGGCCGTAAATGTTGGCACCCTTACAGAAAAGGATTGCAGTAACACATGTTTTTCTATACACATGTTTTTTCCCTTTGTGTTTTGGAACTAAACCAAAAAAGGGAGGGAAAAAAGCAAATTGGACATAATGTTACACCAAACTCCAAAAATGGGCTGGACAAAATTATTGGCACTCTTTCAAAATTGTGGAAAAATAAGATTGTGATGCTCCTTTAAACTTACCTGGGGCAAGTAACAGGTGTGGGAAATATAAACATCCCACCTGAGAAAAGTTCACTTAGTCTTTGCATTGTGTGTCTGTGTGTGCCACTGTCACGATGCCGGCTGGCAGGTAGTGGATCCTCTGTGCCAGAGAGGGATGGCGAGGACCGCGCTAGTGGACCGGTTCTAAGCCACTACAGGTTTTCACCAGAGCCCGCCGCAAAGCGGGATGGTCTTGCTGCGGCGGTAGTGACCAGGTCGTATCCACTAGCAACGGCTCACCTCTCTGGCTGCTGAAGATACTGAAGATAGGCGAGGTACAAGGGAGTAGGCAGTAGCAAGGTCGGACGTAGCAGAAGGTCGGGGGCAGGCGGCAAGGTTCGTAGTCAGGGGAGATAGCAAAAGTACTGGTACACAGGCTATTAAACACACAATACGCTTTCACCAGGCACAAGGCAACAAGATCCGGCAAGGGAGTGCAATGGAGGAGACTAGATATAGCCAGGGAACAGGTGGGAACCAATTAAGCTAATTGGGCCAGGCACCAATCATTGGTGCACTGGCCCTTTAAGTCTCAGGGAGCTGGCGCGCGCGCGCCCTAGAGAGCGGAGCCGCGCGCGCCAGCACATGACCGCAGGAGACGGGAACGGGTAAGTGACCTGGGATGTGATTCGCGAGCGGGCGCGTCCCGCTGTGCGAATCGCATCCCCAACGGCCATGGCAGAGCAGCGCTCCCGGTCAGCGGGACTGACCGGGAAGCTGCAGGGAGAAAGACGCCGTGAGCGCTCCGGGGAGGAGCGGGGACCCGGAGCGCTAGGCGTAACAGTACCCCCCCCCTTAGGTCTCCCCTTTTTTTTGTCCGGTGACTGCCTCCCCTGGGATGAGGACACCGGGAAGGAATGGATGGTTTCCTCAATGGCAGGCAGTACAGCAGGAGTAGGAATGGGGAGGGAGGGCAGAGGGCGAGACCTGGCACGGGGCAGTGTGACACCAGGACGAGGGCCATGAGGGGACACAGAGGTTTGCCTGATGGGACTGGGAGGGGGGGAGAGGCATTTCCTGAGGCAGGCAGAGTCCTTAATGACCTTAGGAGGAGCGGATACAGGAGGAACCACAGGGTCACGGCAGGGATTACTGGGAACCGGTTGAAGGCAGTCCTTGGAACAAGAGGGACCCCAACTCTTGATCTCCCCAGTGGACCAATCCAGGGATGGGGAATGGTGTTGAAGCCAGGGTAGTCCAAGGAGAATTTCGGAAGTGCAATTAGGAAGGACAAAAAATTTAATTTCCTCGTGATGAGGTCCGATGCACATTAGGAGGGGCTCCGTGCGGTAACGCACGGTGCAATCCAACTTGGCTCCGTTGACTGCGGAAATGTGGAGTGGCTTGACAAGACGGGTCACCGGAATGCGGAATTTATTCACTAAGGACTCCCGAATAAAATTCCCAGAAGCTCCAGAGTCCAGGCAGGCCACGGCTGAGAGGGGAGAGCTGGCTGAAGTAGAAATCCGAACAGGCACCGAGAGACGTGGAGAAGCCGACTTAGCATCAAGAGACGCCACACCCACGAGAGCTGAGTGCGAGCGTGCGTTTCCCAGGCGTGGAGGACGGATTGGGCAATCCACCAAAAAATGTTCAGTACTGGCACAGTACAGACAAAGATTCTCCTCCTTACGGCGATTCCTCTCTTCCAGGGTCAGGCGAGACCGATCCACTTGCATGGCCTCCTCGGCGGGAGGCCTAGGCGCAGATTGCAGTGGAGACTGTGGGAGAGGTGTCCAGAGATCTAAGTCTTTTTCCTGGCGGAGCTCTTGATGCCTCTCAGAAAAATGCATGTCAATGCGAGTGGCTAGATGAATGAGTTCATGCAGGCTAGCAGGAGTCTCTCGTGCGGCCAGAACATCTTTAATGTTGCTGGATAGGCCTTTTTTAAAGGTCGCGCAGAGAGCCTCATTATTCCAGGATAGTTCAGAAGCAAGAGTACGGAATTGTATGGCGTACTCGCCAACGGAGGAATTACCCTGGACCAGGTTCAGCAGGGCAGTCTCAGCAGAAGAGGCTCGGGCAGGTTCCTCAAAGACACTTCGAATTTCCGAGAAGAAGGAGTGTACAGAGGCAGTGACGGGGTCATTGCGGTCCCAGAGCGGTGTGGCCCATGACAGGGCTTTTCCAGACAGAAGGCTGACTACGAAAGCCACCTTAGACCTTTCAGTAGGAAACTGGTCCGACATCATCTCCAAGTGCAGAGAACATTGCGAAAGGAAGCCACGGCAAAACTTAGAGTCCCCATTAAATTTGTCCGGCAAAGACAGGCGGAGGCTAGGAGTGGCCACTCGCTGCGGAAGGGGTGCAGGAGCTGGCGGAGGAGATGGTTGTTGCTGCTGTAGCTGAGACTGAACTTGCTGTAGCTGTGACTGTTGCTGCTGTTGCTGTGACTGGAGCTGCTGTAGCTGCGACTGGAGTTGCTGTGTCATGGTGGTCAAGTACGACAGCTGGTGCTCTTGTCGGGCGACCAATGTAGGGAGGTCGGCGGCAGCTGGCAGAGGAACTTCAGCGGGATCCATGGCCGGATCTACTGTCACGATGCCGGCTGGCAGGTAGTGGATCCTCTGTGCCAGAGAGGGATGGCGAGGACCGCGCTAGTGGACCGGTTCTAAGCCACTACAGGTTTTCACCAGAGCCCGCCGCAAAGCGGGATGGTCTTGCTGCGGCGGTAGTGACCAGGTCGTATCCACTAGCAACGGCTCACCTCTCTGGCTGCTGAAGATACTGAAGATAGGCGAGGTACAAGGGAGTAGGCAGTAGCAAGGTCGGACGTAGCAGAAGGTCGGGGGCAGGCGGCAAGGTTCGTAGTCAGGGGAGATAGCAAAAGTACTGGTACACAGGCTATTAAACACACAATACGCTTTCACCAGGCACAAGGCAACAAGATCCGGCAAGGGAGTGCAATGGAGGAGACTAGATATAGCCAGGGAACAGGTGGGAACCAATTAAGCTAATTGGGCCAGGCACCAATCATTGGTGCACTGGCCCTTTAAGTCTCAGGGAGCTGGCGCGCGCGCGCCCTAGAGAGCGGAGCCGCGCGCGCCAGCACATGACCGCAGGAGACGGGAACGGGTAAGTGACCTGGGATGTGATTCGCGAGCGGGCGCGTCCCGCTGTGCGAATCGCATCCCCAACGGCCATGGCAGAGCAGCGCTCCCGGTCAGCGGGACTGACCGGGAAGCTGCAGGGAGAAAGACGCCGTGAGCGCTCCGGGGAGGAGCGGGGACCCGGAGCGCTAGGCGTAACAGCCACACTAAGCATGGACAACAAAAAGAGGAGAAGAAAACTGTCTGAGTACTTGAGAACCAAAATTGTGGAAAAATATCAACAATCTCAAGGTTACAAGTCCATCTCAGAGATCTAGATTTACCTTTGTCCACAGTGCGCAACATTATCAAGAAGTTTGCAACCCATGGCACTGTAGCTAATTTCCCTGGGCGTGGACAGAAGAGAAAAATTTATGAAAGGTGTAAACACAGGATAGTCTGCATAGCGGATAAGCAGCCCCAAACAAGTTCCAAAGATATTCAAGCTGTCCTGCAGGCTCAGGGAGTATCAGTGTCAGCGCGAACTATCCGTCGACATTTAAATGAAATGAAACGCTATGGCAGGAGACCCAGGAGGACCCCACTGCTGACACAGACATAAAAAAGCAAGACTACATTTTGCCAAAAGGAACTTGAGTAAGCCAAAATCCTTCTGGGAAAATGTCTTGTGGACAGATGAGACCAAGATAGAGCTTTTTGGTAAAGCACATCATTCTACTGTTTACCGAAAACAGAATGAGGCCTACAAAGAAAAGAACACAGTACCTACAGTGAAATATGGTGGAAGTTCAATTATGTTTTGGGGTTGTTTTGCTGCCTCTGGCACTGGGTGCCTTGAATGTGTGCAAGGCATCTGTCAGGATCCGGATACTGTGAGGATACTGGTGGTGGATCCTCTGTGTCAGTGGGGTGATGACGTGGGCCGTACCAGGGGAACGGAGTCTAAGGGGTTACTGGTTTTCACCAGAGCCCGCCGCAAAGCGGGATGGACTTGCAGCGGCAGGTAACCCCCAGGTTGTTCCACCCGATAGCGACTCAACCCCAACTGACGGCTGAGACAGGCGCGGTACAAGGAATTAGGCAAGAGCAAGGTCGGACGTAGCAGAAGGTCTGGGCAGGCAGCAAGGATCGTAGTCAGGGGCAACGGCAGAGGGTCTGGAACACTGGCTTGGGACATACAAGGAAACGCTTGCACTGGCACAAGGCAACAAGATCCGGCAATACTGGGAAGGGGAAGTGAGGTTATATAGAGAGGGCACAGGTGAGAGCACTAATTGGGCCAGGCGCCAATCAGTGGCGCACTGGCCCTTTAAATCGCAGAGAGCCCGCGCGCGCGCCCTAGGGAGCGGGGCCGCGCGCGCCGGGACTGAGCCGTCGGGGAACAGGACGGGTTTGGAGACCGGGATGCGAGCCGCGAGCGGGCGCTTCCCGCTACGCGGGTCGCATCCCCGCCGGTAACATTAATGCAGCGCTCCCGGTCAGCGGGTCTGACTGGGGCGCTGCAAGAAGGTGAATGCCGCGAGCGCTCCGGGGAGGAGCAGGGACCCGGAGCGCTCGGTGTAACAGCATCATGAAATCTGAGGATTACTATCGGATTTTGGGTCATACTGTACAGCCCAGTGTCAAAAAGCTGGATTTGCATCCGAGATCTTGGGTCTTCCAGCCGGACAATGACCCCAAACATACATCAAAAAGCACCCAGAAATGGATGGCAACAAAGCGCTGGAGAGTTCTGAAATGGCCAGCAATGAGTCCAGATCTAAATTCCATTGAACACCTGTGGAGAGATCTTAAATTGTTGTTGGAAAAAGGTGCCCTTCCAATAAGAGAGACCTGGAGCAGTTGGCAAAGGAAGAGTGGTCCAACATTCTGGCTGAGAGGTGTAAGAAGCTTATTGATGATTATAGGAAGCAACTGATTTCAGTTATTTTTTCCAAAGGGTGTGCAACCAAATATTAAGTTATGGGTGCCAATAATTTTGTCCAGACCATTTTTGGAATTTGGTGTGACATTATGTCCAATTAGATTTTTTTTCTCCCTTTTTTGGTTTAATTCCAATACACACAAAGGGAATAAACCTCTGTATAGCAAAACATGTGTTACTGCAATCCTTGTCTGTAAGAAATACTTCATTTTCTTGAAATATTTTAGGGGTGCCAACATTTATGGTCAGGACTGTATATACCAAAATTGTTATCCTCACCATCCCCGGGGGACATTTTTGCCCCCAGGGATGGTGAAGATATTAAGTTATAAAGTCCCCCCCAGCTGCCCAGCAAGTAGTCCCCTGGGCGGGGACTTAAACTTACCAGCACCCGTCGCTCCGGACATGGTTCCGTCCCCTCGTCTTGACTGTCGTCCCATGTCACCGCTCTGCTACGTCTGCTTAGGGAGCAGAGCGATGACACAAGCCGTCAATCAAGCCAACGGGGCTGGGCCATGGCTGGAGCAGTGCGGAGCAACGGGTGCTGGTAAGCATAAGTCCCCTCCCAGGGGACTACTTGAGAGGTGGCCGGGGGGACTTTATAACTTAATATCTTCACCATCCCTGGGGGCAAAAACGTCCTTTGGGGGATGGTGAGGATAACGATTTTAGCATGTATAACGTGTTGTCAAGCGTTATATATGCTAAAATCTGCTGAATAGTTCCCTTTAAATATACACGGAAGGCAGAGGCCCTGGAATCTTTACAGAGGGGCAGAGGGTGGCTCCATATCCAAAGTTTAAAAATCATTTAGTTATCTAAACTAATTAAAATAGTTCATGTCTCTTTCAAACTTTGCCAGGCTCAGCTCACGTGACAAGATAGTGCTGCTGAAACCATTTTATAGCTGTTAGGGTATAAAAGCCAACTGTATCTTTCCTGGACCTGATGGTGGTTGCCTTATTTACAAAATTGCCTTTTTTTTATTATTATTTCAAGAAGTGTTAAGAAGCGGCGCCAACCTTCTCAAGTGCCAGAGCTTGGCAAGCTTCCTCGCTTGTTCTCTTCTCCCAGCCCCTCCATAACTGATATACAGAGCCCTATATGTTAATCAAGAAGGAGCAGGAAAGCAAGCAGGTGTGCCATGCTTTGGCACTTGAGTAGCTCAGCCCTGCCTCCTTGACACTTGGCTGAGAACTAAAAGGCAATGTTATAAGTTTGGCAACCGCTATCCAATGGTGACTGTTGCTTTTAGCAGCAAATAGACATGACGATTACCTTTGAAAACACATTAAAACTGCACAGAGTGAACACAGCCTGAAAGTTTCAGCTTCAATTTGTTTTCAGAAAAGAAATGAACTATGACAAATATTTTGTGCAAAGGTGTCCTAGCCTTTAAAGAAAACTGTCAGTAACCCCCCCACCCCCACTAAACAGAGGTACTGGCTGGTAGTGCGGGAGATGCTGCTCAATATGCTGCCTACCATGCTCGGATCCGCCCTGCAATTCGCCCGTTATCTTCATTCTTCTGGATATACAAATGAGCTGCTAACTGGCATGGGCGGGGTTACAAGGCTCTTTCTGGCACTTTGACGTCAGCGCTGCTTGTCAGCAGCACCGCCTGGCTTATGAATATTCATCCCCTCCCTCCGACTGTCCCTCTCTTCCCCGCTCTGTACTGGACTCCACTGAGGAGGGAGGGGATGAATATTCATAAGCCTAGCGGTGCTGCGGACGAGTGGCACTGACGTCAGACTGCCAGAAGGTGCCTTGTAACCCCGCATGTGCCAGTTAGCAGCTCATCTGCATATCCAGAAGAATGAAGATAACGGGCGAACAGCGGGGCGGTTCCGGGCATGGTAGACAACATATTGATCAGCGTCCCCCGCACTACCAGCCAGTACCTCTGGTTAGTGCGGGGGGAGTTTACTGAAAGTTTTCCTTTAAGACATCCAGTCAGCTAAGTTACAAGGGTCTGCCATACTGTTACAGATTATGTAGCTTCCTACTGCTGATTTACTCTCTACGTGACTTATGTGTTCATGTAGCTTGAAGGCCTTGACATTGCATATAATTCAGCTTTATATCGAATGTCTCATTTGCGGCTCCCCAAAGGGGGTTTCAGAGAATTTGCAGACATTGGATTTCGCTTCTTGATACTTGAACTTTCCTGAACCTAGGAGAGAAGGGATGTGGTGAACACCACAGCTGTCAAGCATACAGCGCTTTCTTATCTTCTGTATCTCTGTGGCCTGATGATGTCATAGGCAGGAGCTCCCATATGTCCATGTCTTAATTGGAGCTTCCGCACTTCCTGCTTCCTTTGCAAATAAATCTATCCCAAGAGTTAGGTGGTCTGTATTTTATTCTTTAGTTATACATCCCTTCCATACTGATTTCATATAACATGTAGAGGGTAATGTGTTTTTATTTAGTTTATCTTCATTGCATAACTTAATGTATAGTACCAATAAACCTCTTTACAACCAGACTGGGTCTTGTTCACCACAGTGTCCATTGTCACTATGAAATCTCTATACACCTCAATATATATTTATTCTTGAGTGTTTATTCCTAAATAAAGGCATTGGATTTATTTAGTGATATTGCACATGGCAGAATCTGAGTACCTATTTGTGGATTTTATATGAACTGCTTTAGAATACAAAACGAGCAGGCGATGAAGATTGTATTCTGCCATTTCTGAAGAGATTTGCCAAACCAAATGAAAATGTATACGTTCAGATATGTTGCTGTAAAACATGTCATTGAAAAACTAAAGCCCTGTTCACATTTATGTTGTTCTTTTACTGCTCCAACATAAACGCATCATGCAGTACTTTTTTCTTTGACATTTCTTACTGAATCGACAGTGGAGAGGTGAACACAGTCTAGAAGCCCAAAAGTAAAGATGAACTCACCAATATCTATCCATCTATCTATTAGGGCTGCACAATATATCACAAAAGCAATCGAATCGTGATTTTTGCGAATTGCGATATAGCGATACAGCCCCCGGGAAAACTTGCGATTATCTGCTTGGGTCCGCTCGTGTGTGCGGCTGCAGTCGGGGACCGGCCAGAGCAGGTTAAAACAAATTTAAATACTAAAAGTCAGTGTTTCCCAACCAGGGTGCCTCCAGCTGTTGCAAATCTACAACTCCCAGCATGCCTGGACAGCCAAAGGCTGTCCAGGCATGCTGAGAGTTGTAGTTTCACAACAGCTGGAGGCCCCCTGGTATAGAAACACTGTGCTAAGTAAGAGGTGCAGGGAGAAACATAAAAAACTTTATGCTCACCTACTCCCGGTCCCTGTAGATGCCGTTCCCCACCGTGCAGTCCAGTGTCTCTTCTCTTCTCCGTACAAGCAGAAGGACCTTTCCCTTTTCAGCCAATCACTGGACGGCGCGGTGTCACGTGTCTAGCCAGACTGGCTGATGGGGAAAGGTTTTTGAAAACCATCCGGGAAACCCAGTGTATTTGCAGTAGAAGAAGCTACCTACCGGGAGGGGGGGTAAATGTGACCATAGGGGGAGAATGTGACAGGGGGAATATGACGGGAGGTATGTGATATGGAGAAGATGTGACGGGGGAAGATGTGACAGTGGGGGAGAGTGTGACGGGGGAAGATGTGACAGTGGGGGAGAGTGTGACAGGGGGAAGATGTGACTGGGGGATATGACGAGTGTGACGGGGGATGATGTGACATTGGAGGAGAATGTGATTGGGGGAGAATGTGACAGGGAGGAGAATGTGACCAGTGTGTGTGTGTGTGTGTGGGGGGGGGGGGGGGGGGTATAGAAATTAAATGGGGGAGATGTGAAATGGGCGGTGGACATGAAATGGGTGGATAGATGTGAAATGGGGGAGGCTGGACATGAAATGGGAGGATTTCACCATTTGTTTATTATTTTGCATCACATATCGAAATCGCAATATTTAGGCCCATAATCACAATCGCACCGTTTCCCCCATATCGTGCAGCCCTACTATCTATCTATCTATCTATCTATCTGTTGTGGAGTAATGTAGTAGTAGAAGGGATTGACTTTTTTTTTCTAAAACTATGTTATAACATTTTGTGGGGATTTCACTTTTGTAAATTACAGTAAACACCAAACATGCTGTGAGATTCTAGATTTTAAACTGAAATTATTCTGTTTGAGAAATGGCACCAAATCAATTACACACTTCGGTTTAACAGATCTCTGTTTTTTAAGATAAAATCTATAATTCTCATTCTCATTCATAATTCCTTTTAGGCCTGTATAAAGGACTGAAGCTTATTTGTGAGCTATAGACATATAAAATATTTTACAGAAGTAGGGGTACTCGATCTGCGCTGTGTCCGAGAACTTTGTCTGGGTAAAATCCTCAAACCCAATAAATGAAATAAATATATATGTAAAAGAAAGTTCTCAAGGATGTGATAATTAGTAAATTAAATGAGTGCTGTTATGTAGAGTGATTGTACAAGGGGTACATCATTATGACCTAGGTATGTGTTTAATTGATAGGGTGAATGTGTGATATTCTACAGATTAAATATTAGTATCAGAAGATTGTAATTAAATGCAAATGTAAATATAATGGTTATATGTTCCAGTTCAAGATATATCAAGCATTAGTGTTATTAGGATATAACACGTCTCAATTATGGTAAAACATACATTTATTAAACACAAAAATGTTTAATAGTCACAGAGAGGGCACAGGATCCTTGTGATCCTCTCTGTCTGCATATAATACAGTTACAGTCAATTAGAGTTTAAAATATCCATACAGTATCATTCGAGGTGCTGCAGGATGGACAGTTGGTTTCAAACAGTTCAAGGGTAGTATATAGTATACGCAGCAATAGAATGGGCCCACTGGGGTAATGCACAATAGCACAAGTAGTTGCCATCTGAAAATTTCAATACTGTCCCCCTAGAAGGCGCTGGAATACACAAACCGGTGCCCACCGGCAAGAACTGGAGTATACAGTTTCCTGCCCACCAGCTGAGTGCTGTAGCAGAACCTTACGCAGATAGTCAAATCCTAGTGACACGGCGGCCGGAAACAAAGAATACGAGTACTCCTAGCGACACGGTGGCAGCAAACAAAGAATACGGGTCACTCACCCGACCTCTGGTCTGTAAGTAGGGGAGATGATGTTGTCCTTTGTTTGAGAATTCCGGCGTTGCTCGAACGTGTGCGGCGAAGTCTGCCTGCCAACAGACAAGTCACACAGGTGAGTGAAGCCTGTTCTCTGGATGCTGTAGGTCCTCATGGAGGAGCGCGCGCTCCGATGATGCAATGGGTGGCTGGTATTGATGACACAGTAAGGGGGCTTTGGTTGCTGGTCTGTAGCCACAAAAAGCAAAATTGAATAGTAGATGTATGGTAGTGCTTGATCAAATGCATTTCAGACCCCCTAGGTCCTTCGTCAGTGATCTGGGGTTACTAGTGAATGGTTCATTATTTATAGGGAAAATATGGGAGACAACTAAAACATGTTAAATCCTGGACTTGGGCAATCTTAGACAAAAATACAAAACCTGGACTGGATGAATAAATTACATATGGCATAATAGAGCTAATTAGATAAATGGAAAGATCAGAGTTCATAATTTGGTATAATAAAATCTTAATGTTGATTAAGAAGGATAAAAATAAAAAAAAAGTGCAAAGGCAATAGATATTTTACTGAGAGAATTATTTGAGACATGTTGTAGGTACTACAAATAAATAAATGAATAAATACACGACGGATGCTATAAGAATTGTGGAAAATTTCTAATGGCAAGAGGGTTGGTTGATTGGAACACTAGACGTGAGTTCCCTCTATACGTGCATCAACCATGAACAGGAAACACAAGCAGCTTTTTACTTTTTAACTCAAGCAGGAGACCTTCTGCCAGCACAAATAGACTTTTTAACAGAGAGTGTCAAATTTATTTTAACACAAAATAATTTTTATTTTGATGATTTTATCATCGAAAGGTCGGGACCGCCATGGGGACCAGATTTGCGCCAAGTTATGCAAATTTGTTTATGGGTATTGGGAAAGCAAGTACATAACCCCATACTTAGGCGCAGATCTGGTCCTATGGCGGAGATACATTGACGACATTTTAATGGTCTAGAGAGGGACAAAGAAGGATTTTTTAGGTCTTTTATCAGCACTAATGATTCTAATCTGAAATGTACCCCTCTGGCCAGTCTCTCGTGTTGAATTTTTAGATCTTAATATTTCAGTAGCGGGACAGAAACTTGAATGCCAAACCGTCAAAAAACCAATGGCGAGAAACTCCTATATTCTCTTTTAAAGTTGCCACCTTCCGAGATGGCTCATAAACATCCCTCAGGGACAATTTAGAAGACTAAAAAGAAATTGCAAGAATAGTGAGAAGTTTGAAGAAGAAGCAAAGGACCTAACCAAAGAATTCATGAAGAAAAACTATCCTGAAAACCTCCTAACCAGAGCTTTGGATAAAATAAGACAGCAAGACAGACAGATTTATTTTGATGAAAAGGTGAACATAGAAGAGGGGGAGGAACAAAAAATGAAATTAATTTTACCTTTCAATAAACATTTAAAAAAAGGGGAACATATAATCAATAAACATTGTTAGCTTCTTAAACAAGACAAATCATTAGCTACATTACTACCAGATAGAGCAAGAATCATATATAACAAAGCTCCCAACTTAGGAATCAAAATAGCTTCAACTACAAGACAACCGAACACAAATCCGACAAACAAAATAGAAGGAACGTGGCTGTCTCTTAAATGTTCTTCCCCTACTTACAGACCAGAGGTCGGGTGAGTGACCCGTATTCTTTGTTTGCGGCCGCCGTGTCGCTAGGAGTACCAGTATTCTTTGTTTGCGGCCATCGTGTCGCTATAAGTACCCGTATTCTTTGTTTGCGGCCGCCGTGTCGCTAGGATTTGACTATCAGTGTAAGGTGCCGCTACAGCGCTCAGCTGGTGGGCAGGAAACTGTGCACTCCAGCGCTTGCCGGTGGGCACCAATTTGTGTATTCCAGCGCCTTCTAGGGGGACAGTATTAAAATTTTCAGACGACAACTACTTGTGCTATTGTGCATTACCCCAGTGGGTCAATTCTATTGCTGCATATACTATATACTACTATCATCCATCCTGCAGCACCTCGAATGATACTGTATGGATATTTTAAACTCTAATTGACTGTAACTGTATTATATGCAGACAGAGAGGATCACAAGGATCCTGTGCCCTCTCTGTGACTATTAAACATTTTTTGTGTTTAATAAATGTATGTTTTACCATAATTGAGACATGTGTTATATCCTGGACATGAACATATAATTTACTCACACTATACTGCACCAAATAACACTAATGCTTCATATATACTGAACTGGAACATAGAACCATTATATTTACATTTGCATTTAATTACAATCTTCTGATACTAATATTTAATCTGTAGAATATCACACATTCACCCTATCAATTATATAAATGTGGGGGAACTACAACCTAATGTGGAGGAACTATACTTCCAACCTAATTGGGAGGGGGGGGGGGGGGAACTGCAACCTAATATAGGGGAACTATGCTGCAAACCTAATGTGGGGGAACTACAACCTAATGTGGGGGAACTATACTGCCAACTTAATGTGGGGGGGAACTATACTGCCAGCCTAATGTGGGGGAACTATACTGCCAGCCTAATATGGGGGAACTATACTGCCAACCTAATGTGGGGGGGACTATACTGCCAACCTAATGTGGGGGGAACTATAATCCCAGCCTAATGTGAGGGGAACTATACTCCCAGCCTAATGTGGGGGAACTATACTGCCAACCCTAATGTGAGGGAACTACAACCTAATGTAAGGGAACTATACTGCCAACCTAATGTGGCGGGGATATACTGCCAACCTAATGTGGGGGAACTACAACCTAATGTGGGGGAACTATACTGCCAACCTAATGTGGGGGAACTACAACCTAATGTGAGGGGATCTATACTGCCAACCTTATGCGGGGGAACTACAACCTAATGTGGGGGAACTATACTGCCAACCTAATGTGGGGGAGCTATACTGCCAACCTAATGTGGGGGAACTACAACCTAATGTGGGGGCTTTATACTGCCAACCTAATGTGGGGGAACTATACTACCAACCTAATGTGGGGGAACTATACTGCCAACCTAATGTGGGGGAACTACAACCTAATGTGGGGGGAACTATACTGCCAACCTAATGTGGGGGAACTACAACCTAATGTAGGGGGAACTATGCTGCCTACCTAATGTGGGGGAACTGTGCTGCATACTTAAAGGGGTAGTCCACTAATAAGATATATAAGTGTGCATAGGAATTTGTTCATAGTTTTTTATTTATTTTTTATTTAACTATAGTCCGGCCCTCCTGGCCCCCTGTTTAAAAAGTTTGAGGACCCCTGGCCTAGCCGATAGATAGGCCATACATAGTATATTTTTTATATTCCCTGAAATTGTATATTCCTGATATTTCCCTGAAATAGCTCAACAAAAGTTTTCTGGTTAAAGAGTATCTTTCATTTAAAAATGTTATGTCCCTTTCCTTACTGGTCTGACCAAGACAGTACCCCCCCCCCCCTCCCCTCTGCTATGCCATGGCATTGTGCTGAAAAAAGTTCACTGAACTGAACAGCCTGGCACTGGGCTAGGGGATGATTTACAGTCCACTTTTGTAAATGGCACGTGGAGGTTATTAAGGTACTGGTTTTGCTAGGGGCTTTGTAAGCAGAAATGAATGAATCAGCAGCTGCATAGTAAGGAAGGGGTTACACTAAGTACTTAACTGCTTCTGATGACAATGATGGTGATAAGCTTGCCGACTAAAGGGAAGGGGAGATTACATGTAGGAGGCAACACTGTGTATATATAGTAGTAGTAGCACAAGTGACAGCTACCCAAACCTTTGTAAGTGGTCAGAGATGAAGATAAAGCCTTGATCTACCTTTTAGACACAGAGTGGATCATCTGTAGGAGGCAAACAGGCTCTCAGATTGTGGTTACATAGCCCAGGTTCTCGAAGTGTATCTGTCACAAGATAAAAAAAAAAAAAGCTGCAGGCTTACTATTTACAAGGTGCTGATCCTGTCCATGATGGCTCCTAATTCCCTATTTTATGTTGCTCACATTTCATGCAGTTAACTGAGAAGAAGGGGCAATCCCTTGTTTACCATCACATCTCATGTGGGAACTTCCACCCTCATTACTCAGAGCTGGCAACTGGCTGCTCTATGCACTGAGGCTCTGTGACACTCCAACCCCCCCCCCCCAGTTCACAGAGCAGGCAGATTGACAAGCTGGGGGCTTTAAAGGAGTACTCCGACGCAAACATTTTATGGGGGAAATGGAGCATGAAGCAAAGTTATATTACATTGTAATGTACTCACGTTATCCATATGGTCTTCTTCCCGGACTTCTCCTCGCTTTTCCATCCGACCGGAAGCTGGGTCCTTTGATGACGCTCGACCGCGTTTTCTTCATGATCCGGCGCCATCTTAGCCCGGTGACTCATAGCTCCCATGAGTCACTGCGGGCTGTACCGGCCTCCCAGCCCGGAGTCGGCTACTTCTCCCTAAGTAATTTATTCATTTATGCGCTGAGCTGAGCTGCCATAGGCTCAGCTCAGCAAACGCCTATGGCAGCGCTGACCTCCAATCAGCGCTTACGTTCCGCGCATGCATGAGGGAGAATAGGACCGGACATACTACCAGGGCATTGTGGGAGATGTAGTCATTCAGGCTGAAAAACATGTGACCAGAACCCGGAAGTACCGGGAACTTCAGAGCGCGTTGCAAGCGAACGGCTGGACCAAATCACGAGATTGGGGGCTCTATCAAAAGGTATAATCAGTGGCTATATTTAGGGATTAGTTTATTTTTTATTGTGAGCATCGGACTACTCCTTTAATAGAGCCCTGATAGTCCTGCCTTCACTTCCTGTACATTGTTTTGACACACAGGATGAAGCTGGAGGGACAGGTGTTCTGGACAGTGGAGGGACCCCTAGTGGTACAAATATACATATGGGGGGGGGGGGGGGGATTTATCAATTTTGCCTGTTGACAGTCTCTTTTTACCCTTTTTTTTTCACTTTGGTTTTTGCAGACGTGCAAAATTTATCATACAACACAAGTAAAGATGATATACCCAAAAAGCGCACACCTGCTATTTATGTATAGTGAAAAGTAGATTTTATTACAATTACAACACAGTGATATAGCAGAAAAAACTCTTAAAAACAATCTAAAAAAGGTCCAAAGGCCCCACACAACAAGGGAGACCCCCCTATAGAAGGGGGAGACCACTCCCGGGGCACCTGCTAGATAACAATCTGTCTATTGCACTTATCCCTATAGCCCTAATCGTATAGCCTTTAAATTTTCTGACAATGCTATGTGTGTTTTCCATGTCCAAAATTTCTTGGCGGTGAATTGCGCCCAAAAATACCCCGATTGGCGCACATGATGAATTACTGACCAAAGCAAAAATCACGCACAGGACCATGTGATTTTAAGCAAGTTTAAAAAACAACAGTGGAGAGAATGTGCCAAAAAGACACTGCACCAAGGAATTGCGACAAAGTTACACACAAAAAACCCCCACATAAATCCATTGATAAATACCTCCCATAATGTTGTTATTATTGCTATTTTTTTTATTTTTTTTTGCTATCTCTTTTTAAAAACTTTGGGAGGGTTACAGAAAAGAAAGAAGGGAAGGAGGAACAAAGCAATATAAAGAAACCCCAAGATTCTAGTAATTTGGTGGGATAACAGTCCACTAACTAGACAACTGCACGGTTAATGATAAAAAGCATAAACTTTTATGAGAAACCGGCTTCACTCACTCAGGAGCATGAGATCCTCAGCACTTCTGGACACCCGCATGTGTAAAATACAAAAGCTTAATTTCTTTCTTCAATATAAAAACATGATAGTGGTACAAATTGTGTTAAAAACAGACCGACGCATTTTGGCAAACAAAAGCCTTTTTCAAGGTCCTCACTGGGAGAAAATATTTAGCCGAATAAATATACACATTGTAACAGAAACCCCTCCCCATTAACACATCCCTTCCCAATTTGGAACTTGCCATTGCCTTTCATTTTCTGACTTGTAATGAACACTGCCACTGGCAACAGAACTTCATGGACATCTTAAAGGGGTATTCCAGGCAAAAACTTTTTTTTTTATATATCAACTGGCTCCGGAAAGTTAAACAGATTTGTAAATTACTTCTATTAAAAAATCTTAATCCTTCCAATAGTTATTAGCTTCTGAAGTTTTCTGTCTAACTGCTCAATGATGATGTCACGTCACGGGAGCTGTGCATGATGGGAGAATATCCCTTGCATGATGGGAGAATATCCCCATAGGAGCTGGACAGCTCCCGGGACGTGAGTCATCAGAAAGCAGTTAGACAGAAAACAGCAACTCAACTTCAGAAGCTAATAACTATTGGAAGGATTAAGATTTTTTAATAGAAGTAATTTACAAATCTGTTTAACTTTCCGGAGCCAGTTGATATATAAAAAAAAGTTTTGGCCTGGAATACCCCTTTAATATACTGAAACACTGGTTACTTGCAGGAATACGTTGCCCATAGCAACCTTTGAACACATATAAAATATTAAACCCACTTGATATAACCCTTCATTTGCTGACTTGTAATGAACACTGCCACTGGTAACAGAACTTCATAGACGTCTTAGTATACTAAAAGGCTGGTTACTTGCAGGAATACGTTGCCCATAGCAACCTTTGAATACATATGAAAAATATAAAACCCACTTGATGTAACCCTTCATTTGCTGACTTATAATAAACACTACCATTGGTAACAGAACTTCATAGACGTCTTAGTATACTGAACAGCTAGTTACTTGTAAGAGTAATAGCAACCTTTGAATACATGTTGAACCAACTTGCCGTAACCCTTCATTTGCTGACTAGTAATGAATACTACCAATGGTAACCAAACTACATAGACGTTTTAATATACTGAGCAGCTAGTTACTAGCAGAAGTACGTTGCCAATGGCAACCTTTAAATGCATATGAAACCAACTTTCCGTGACCTTTCATTTACTAACTTGTAATAGACGCTACCAATGGTAACAGAGCTTCATAGACGTCTTAATATACTGGTAGGTAATTACTTGCAGGAGTACGTTGCCCATAGCAACATATGACCCAAAAAAAACACCTCGCAAGAACCAGACTAATCCCATCCATATAGACCACCACTGAAAACATTGTTTTATTTAACAAAAGAGAAGAACAGAAAGGAGTATATGAATCAGTAAAACAACATTACATCAGATCTATAATTCATCCCCTCTGGTGCTCTGGTTTCCATTTTCATAATCCAATAGATCTCTTTCGTATGCAATTTGTGAACCCTATCTCCTCCGCCTTCATATGGGCGACGCTGCCTCCGGGTTCACCTCTAAAATGCTTGGACGCATCGAACAGTGCGCGTGTGTGAACACTGCCCACTGACCGTGCGCCCACAACATGTTCTGAGATTCTACGTTTCAACTTGCGGGTTGTTTTCTGCATTCCATGCATGAAATGCAGTAAACCACATGGTCCGTTTCGCATGATATATACGTTTTAATAGGATAAATACACTTGTTAGTATCAGAAATGACATGTCCTGATTAAAACTTTTATGGGACCAAACTGCCAAAGCAGTGCAATTCTGACAATATGTCATCAATGGTGTCCGGTAAAACAGAAGCTTAATAAGACACCCCCATCTGACATGTGGAGACAAGTCTAATTTGCAAAGAAGCCAGCCATTATAAATAGTTTTTGATGGGGTTGGAGTTGTCCAGCAGAAGTCAGGCATGTTAAAGAATGCGACGACCCCTTTTTGAGCCTAAGTTTCTTTGAAATGTAACTTTACAGGGGTTATCCAGGAAAAAACTTATTTTTATATATCAACTGGCTCCAGAAAGTTAAACAGATTTGTAAATTACTTCTATTAAAATATCTTAATCCTTTCAGTACTTATGAGCTTCTGAAGTTGAGTTCTTCTTTTCTGTCTAAGTGCTCTCTGATGGCAAGTGTCTCGGGAACCACCGAGTTTAGAATCAAATCCCCATAGCAAACCTCTTCTACTCTGTGCAGTTCCCGAGACAAGCAAAGATGTCAGCAGAGAGCACTGTTGCCAGACAGAAAAGAACAACTCAACTTCATCAGCTGATAATTATTGAAAGGATTAAGATTTTTTTAATTGAATTAATTTACAAATCTTCAAAAGGCAATGAAGGAATAGAATGAATCGGCAACTCACCAGTCTTCTCTTCTGAAAAAGTACCTTTATTCAAAACATACTCACAGCATGAAATGCAAATCGGGAGAGGGATCAGTGCTGGGGGGGTAAAATGTAGTAGGCGACAGATTCTGTTTCACTCGTTATACGAGCTTCATCCGGCCGGATGAAGCTCGTATAACAAGTGAAACAGAATCTGTCGCCTACTACATTTTACCCCCCCCAGCACTGATCCCTCTCCCGATTTGCATTTCATGCTGTGAGTATGTTTTGAATAAAGGTACTTTTTCAGAAGAGAAGACTGGTGAGTTGCCGATTCATTCTATTCCTTCATTGCCTTTTGAAGATATGAACTTTTTGCCAAGTATCAGAGCACCACCACATCTCTAACTATACTTCTCCGTACAAGCGTCATACACGACTGCCCGCCAGAGCCAATAATAGCAGTGCCGAATATCACTTCTTTGCTTTATATAATTTACAAATCTGTTTAACTTTCTGGAGCCAGGTAATATATAAAAAAAAGTTTTTTTCCTGGAATACCCCTTTAAGCTTGTAAATAATAAAAGAAGTGGAGGACTACAGCGTCATATTTTGTCTTTAAATCATGAGTGCCTGTCATGATCTTATATAATAAATGTTTTAATTCTCCAAGTTCATTCCCCCATCATGATAAACCACACCTGCCTTTATATATATATATATATATATATATATATATATATATATATATATTATATATATATATATATATTTTTTTTTTTTTTACCTTGATATTGTGCTGTATATTCTATACAGACTGTGAAGGGGCTTTCCCCAACAGGTGTGACATCATCTGAAGCCCTGCTGGGGAGAACCTACTTTTTTACCCTGCTATGCTGCTCTGAACATAAAGTCTAGAGCAGTTCAATGGCCCACATTTATCATTGTCTTTAGACAGTTTTTTGTGTCTAAAAAGGGGCAAAAAAAGGAGCAAGCAGGGTTCTTTGCGCCTTTTTTATTTTAATTTTTTTGCACCTTTTGGTTTACACATTTCTGCTGATTTTGAGTTGCAATCCACTGATTTTGGTAATACACATGATATATAAGGGTTTTATCAACTGCGCATTTTTGTGAAATGGAGCAAAAAAGGCGCAAAGCCACTAAAAAGTCTCTAAAACTACCCCAGCCCAGGCTTTGTGTAGCTTTTTGGTGTAGGTGAAGACAGAAATTTCAGAAAATGTGACCTGCACAAAATGTATCAAATGCTCTGTGAACATTTAATAAATTTGGTGTTCCTACACATTATCAGCACACAAAAAAAGGTGTAAAAAAATGATTCACTTACACTACAAAGTTAAAGGGGTATTCCAGGCAAAACCTTTTTTTTATATATATCAACTGGCTCCGGAAAGTTAAACAGATTTGTAAATTACTTCTATTAAAAAGTCTTAATCCTTCCAATAGTTATTAGCTTCTGAAGTTTTCTGTCTAACTGCTCAATGATGATGTCACGTCCCGGGAGCTATGCATGATGGGAGAATATCCCCATAGGAACTGCACAGCTCCCGGGACGTGAGTCATCAGAGAGCAGTTAGACAGAAAACAACAACTCAACTTCAGAAGCTAATGACTATTGGAAGGATTAAGATTTTTTTAATAGAAGTAATTTACAAATCTGTTTAACTTTCCGGAGCCAGTTGACATATAAAAAAAAGTTTTGGCCTGGAATACCCCTTTAAATGTGGGCAAATGTGTTGTGAGCTGTGGTTGACTACACACACACACCCCCTCAGCTCTGAATATTAACTGAACTCTACAGTGCTCCGATCTACGGAGCAGCTGCAAAATGGAGCAAAAATATCCAGCACAATGTTTAGCACAACATTAAGCACTATGCACTGAAGGCATCATGGGGGAGATTTATCAAAGGATTTAGACTGTTTTTTTCCGTCTAAAATTGTCGAACAGAAAGTCGCAGTCTAAATATGTGCGACTTTTTTGCGACTTTTGCTTTAGAGGATTTTTAGAACATGATGCATTCTAGTCTATTTTATTCTGAAAAATGCATTGGTGCTGAATTTATCAATAGCGATTTTTCGGTGAAAAGTCGCATAGGCTGAAAGTATGCTGAAATGTCAGACCATGCTGGAGCAGGTTTAAATACAGTCTAAAGCATAGATCCCGAAGTCTGTGCGCAGAATTTATCAAGAGCCGTGCGACTTTTGATAAATTAAGCGCACAATGGACCAGCCTAACCCTCTGTAGTTTGGTCTATATTGATGCGGGACATAGACAGCTTTGATAAATCCCCCCCTATGACTCTACAGTAGTGTTTCCCGACCAGGGTGCCTTCAGCTGTTGAAAAACTACAATTCCCAGCCTTTGGCTTTCAAGGTTGCTGGAAGTTGTAGTTTTGCAACAGCAGGAGGCACCCTGGTTGTAAACCCTGCTCTACAGTCTAGCTTAGCTCAAAGGGAAAGGAAGCTGAAATATTCTGAGGTCCCACCTGCATTTCCTGACTTATGTCTCTGTTAGGCTGCTAAAGGAGACAATCTGCTAGCAGGACTGTAGGCAGGACCAGAAGGAGAACCCCTGGTAACCAAACTGTTAGGGGTTAATGTAACATAATAAAGTTACAACATTATATTAAGAACTATATTAGAAAAGTAATTCAAATAGGCTATTCTATAATATATTACATTTCATTGATGGTGACAGGTACCATTTAACTCATTAAAGGGGTTCTCTGCTGGAAAACATTTTTTTATTTTGTAAATTACTACATCCTTCCAGTACCTATCAGCTGTTGTATGCTCCACATGAAGTTCTTTTCTTTTTGAATTTCCTTTCTGTCTGACCACAGTGCTCTCTGCTGACACCTCTGTCCATGTCAGGAACTGTCCAGAGTAGGAGAAAATCCCCATAGCAAACCTATCCTGCTCCGGACAGTTCCTGAGACAGACAGAGGTGTCAGCGTAGAGCACTGTGGTCAGACAGAAAAGTAATTTAAAAAGAAAAGAACTTCCTGTTGGAGCATACAGCAGCTACTGAAAAGATTTTTAAATAGAAGTAATTTACAAATCTGTTTAACTTTCTGCCACCAGTTGATTTAAAACAAAAAACGTTTCCAGCGGAGTACCCCTATAAAGGTATATTTGTGTTGTCATGAGATATACAGGAAACAGGCGAGGCAATGAAACTAATTTTCTTTTTATTGTTTCTATGCATCTAAAATAAAAATGAAGTCAATTTGCAAATAGCCTTCATGGTCTTGATTACAAGTTTCTTACACTTTTTGTCTACAGTTCTACAGTACTAGCAAACCCTGTATAATCTACTTGTACCCCGTGTACATTTCTGCCCCTAATATCTGCTCCTGCGACACATAGGCCCGCATAGGAGCTATAGAGCAAAATTGTAGGAAAGGTTTAATGAAAACTATTTCTGAAGTTGTTTCATAGACATTTTAGTTAGCGTATGGTCCTTAAAGGGGTACTCCGGTGGAAAATATATATTTTTTTTTAAATCAACTGCTGCCAGAAAGTTAAACAGATTTGTAAATGACTTCTATTAAAAAAAATCTTTACCCTTCCAGTACTTTTTACCAGCTGTATGCTACAGAGGAAATGCTATACTTTTTGAATTTCTTTTTTGTCTGACCACAGTGCTCTCTGCTGACACCTGCTGCCCTTGTCAGGAACTGTCCAGAGCAGCATATGTTTGCTATGGGGATTTTCTCCTGCTCTGGACAGTTCCTGATACTGGCTCAGGTGTCAGCAGAGAGCACTGTGGACACGACAAAAAAGAAATTCAAAAAGTATAGAATTTTCTCTATAGCATGCAGATGCTAAAAAGTACTGGAAGGGTAAAGATTATTTAATAGAAGTCATTTTACAAATCTGTTTAACTTTCTGTAAATTTTTTATAAGTTTTGACAAAAGGTTCAATGACAAGAGATCCAAATAAGTAGCAAAATTTGGGGGGGGGGGGTAAAAACCCCTACAAGTACAGTAAAATGTAGTAACTAAACAATACAATGCACAGTATCAAAGCCGATATAAAGAGAGCACAGAACCCATGAATTACCAGAGCCTGTGTGTGTGGAGTACCCCTTTAAACTCCATCCATATTGACATCAGCTATGTTGGCGTGTTGGGAAATGTTTCAGATACAGTACTTTGTATATCTCATTCAGGAAAGGGAAGTCAGTGGGGATTTGAAGTGGCTTGTGTATTCCATACTGTAATGCATACAAGTAGACAAGTACACTTGTAAGATAAAACATTCATATGTCAGTCTGGGCTTTTTCATGGGCTAAGGGTTAATGACATAAAGAGCTTGTGGACTGGAATCTATAACGGCACAGGGAGTTAGAATGTCTCCTTCTGCTGGGTCATCGCCTCAGATGGGATCCCTGTCACAGCTGGAACGTTTTACAAGACTGTAATTCTGTAAATGTACTATATGATTCTGATAAATTATATTTTTAGTGTTAGGAAATATTTTCATTTGACAAATGGCAACAATACTATATTGGGCATATTACTGTTTTATATAATAAAGCATTGGAAACATAAAGTAGCAACATTCTAGTTAGTAGTTAGTTAGATTACTCTGTTCAAGCTTCTCTATCTATCTATCTATATATCTCTATCTTATTAGAAAAGGTCTAGTTAAAGGGGTACTCCAGTGGAAAACAAATTATTTTAAATCGATTGGTGCCAGAAAGTTAAACAGATTTGTAAATAACACCACAATAGAGAGGTAATGAAAGGCTGCACTCACCATCTGATTCATCTGTGCTTTATTAGGAGTCACAACATGGGGGTACACAACGAGCGGGTGCTTTCACAGGACGAGCAACATATGTTTCGTGCACCTAGCACATCCTCTGGCTCGTCCTGTGAAAGCACCCGCTCGTTGTGTACCCCCCATCTTGTGACTCCTAATAAAGCACAGATGAATCAGATGGTGAGTGCAGCCTTTGATTACCTCTCTATTGTCGATCTATGCTCGATGTCTTGTTGTCAAAGGGGTACTACCATGGAAAACTTTTTATTTTAAATCAACTGGTGCCAGAAAGTTAAACAGATTAGTAAATTACTTCTATTAAAAAAATCTTAATCCTTCCAGTACTTATTAGCTTCCGAATACTACAGAGGAAATAGTTTTCTTTTTGGAACACATTGCTCTCTGCTAACATCATGACCACAGTGCTCTCTGCTGACATCTCTGTCCATTTTAGGAACTGTCCAGAGCAGCATATGTTTGCTTTGGGGATTTCCTCCTACTCTGGACAGTTCTTAAAATGGACAGAGATATCAGCAGAGAGCACTGTGGTCATGATGTCAGCAGGGAGCTCTGTGTTCCAAAAAGAAAACTATTTCCTCTGTACTATTCAGCAGCTAATAAGTAATGGAAGGATTAAGATTTTTTAATTGAAGTAATTTACAAATCTGTTTAACTTTCTGGCACCTGTTGATTTAAAATAAATGGTTTTCCACCGGAGTACCCCTTTAAAGGAGTTTTACCACAAAGATAGGTCAAAAAATAGGTCGAAACTGCTGCATTATGTGAAATAAACATGTTTCCATTGTACAAGCATTTTTGAAAATGTTGAGATATATTCAGCTGGTGAAATAATGCTAATTTGCAGCAAAAAGTGTTCAATGAAAACAATCTTTATTAATGTACAATCTTAAAACAGATGCCATATACAAAAAGAACAATAGCAGCTGAATACCGGGGCGGTCCCGGATGTTCAGACTGAAACAATCATGTTACAGGAAACAAGTGTACAAACTCAAACATTGCGCGAGTATATGTAACATTTTACAAGCAGATATATATGCTATAAGTGACAGCTATGCAAGATAAAGTGCAAGTTCCTTTCTTATTAGGAAGCCTCTACACAAACAGCAGTAATTACCGTATTTTTCGCCGTATAAGACGCACTTTTTCTTCCCCAAAACTGGGGCGGAAAAGTTGGTGCGTCTTATACGGCGAATACCCGCGGCCATCAATGGCCGGGACCCGCCGCTAATACAGGACATCACCGATCGCGGTGATGCCCTGTATTAACCCTTCAGACGCGGCGATCAAAGCTGACCGCCGCGTCTGAAACAAAAATAACACTAACCCGTCTGCTCAGTCGGGCTGTTCGGGACCGCCGCAGTGAAATCGCGGCGTCCCGAACAGCTTACAGGACACCGGGAGGGACCTTACTTGCCTCCTCGGTGTCTGCTCCATGCCGGGATCCCCTGCGCTCTCTTTCGACATTATCACGTTGTCGCGCACGTGATGACGGCACGTGATGACGGCGACGGAGAGCGTGGATCCCGGGGAAGAAGAAGTCCGGAGTGTCGGGGACACTACGGGAACGCGGCGACAGCGATGGAGCAACATCCAGGGCAGCGGTGACGGGTCCGGAGCGGCGGGAACAGGTGAGTACTACCTCCTATCCAGTGGTCTACAACCTGCGGACCTCCAGATGTTGCAAAACTACAACTCCCAGCATGCTGGGAGTTGTAGTTTTGCAACATCTGGAGGTCCGCAGGTTGAAGATCACTGTTGGGTGCAGAATCTTTTATTTCTAGATTTTGCACCTTTAAAATAGGGTGCGTCTTATATGCCGGTGCGTCCTATAGGGCGAAAAATATGGTACCATATCACAAAAGCAGTCTGAAGAAACTCGCGGAGGGCCACCCCTATGACTGTTTTGAAATGGCTTCCTACTTCCGGGGAACGGCATTTTAAAATGGTTGTAGGGTTGGGCGTCCCTTTGTTTTTTTCAGACATTTGTTTATTGTAATATGTTTGTCTGAGCATCCAGGATCACCCCAATATTCAGCTGCTATTGTTTTTTTTTTTTAGATTGTACATTAAAAGGACCAAGCCCATTTTGACCTTAAAGGGGTACTCCGCCCCTACACATCTTATGGATAGGGGATACGATGTCTGATCGCCTCTGGGGACCTCCGCTGTTAGACATTTTATCTCCTATCCTTTGGATAGGGGACAAGATGTCTAGGGGCGGAGTACCCCTTTAAGGAACAGGCCAATTTTCATCTTTGCACTTCCGTATGTTTCCTCCTTCCCTTCTAAAAATGATAACGCTTTAAATTCTGCACCTACAGACCCATGTAAGGGCTTGTTTTTTTTGTCACGAATTGTACTTTGTAATTACATAACTTATTTTATAGCAAAATCTGCAGCAAAACAAAAAAAACTTTATTTGTGGGGTAAATTTTTTTTTTTTTTTTAAACAATGCCATTTTGTAACTTTTGGGGGGCTTCCGTTTCTATGCAGTCTACTTTTCGCTAGAAATGACACCTTATCTTTATTCTGTAGATTCATACGGTTACAAGGATACCCCATTTATGTAGATTTTATTTTATCACTTTACTTGTCCTCTTCTGACCCCTATAACCTTTTTATTTTTCTGCATACGGGGCTATATGAGGGCTCATTTTTTTGCATTGTGATCTGTAGTTTTCATCAGTTTCATTTTTAATTTCATGGGACTTTTTGATCGCTTTTTATAAAAAAAATTTGATTATGTGAAGTGACCAAAAATTAGCAATTTTGGATTTTGGTATTTTTTGACATGTTCGCCATCGACCGTGCGTTTAACTAACCTTATATTTTAATAGTTCGGACATTTACACATGCTGCGGTACCACATATGATGCATCCTCCTTACGCAGAGCTCTCATGTCATCAGGAGTGAGAGCTGGGTGTAATCTTCTGGTGCATGCACTCTGCAGACAGGGCGCTGCGCTCAAGTGAACTTTGACTTCACATTACTAGGACTTGGCATTGAAGATAATGAATATACAAATAGCGGGGCGGGCTTAGGAACTGGGAGAGGGAGGCAGAGGCGGCCAGCCGGCGGGGGCCTCACCTCTAGCGCGCGATTCATGGATTGAGCAATGGCACTTTAGCGGCACATAACTCGGCAACCAGTGGACAAAAATAAGTAAGTGACCCCTTTCTGGAATCATGTTTACCCACACTATAACTCAGTGTATAGGGTTTAGTGTGAACAGGCTGACAGTTTTCCTTTAAGAAGGGGTTAATTCACTTTTATTACTTTTATTTTACACTTTATATTTCTTTTTAGTCTTCATAGGGGGCTATAACATGCAATCTTTCGATTGCGTACACCGTTCAATGCTAAGCTTTGGCTCAGCATTGATCAGCGTTATCAGTGCTCTGCTGCTCAAGCCTGCTGAGGCTTCCAGGAGCAGCAGAGGACCGATCGGACGGCGAGGAGGCAGGTAAGGGCCCTCCCCCATCCACTCAGCTAATCGGGACATTACAATTTCCCTGTGATGGTCTCAATCAGCTCTGCTGAGGTGCCGGGATCGTTAACCCCGCATTTTAGATGCCGCAATTAACTTTGATTGGAGCTTCTAAAGGGTTAATGCCGGGCATCGGCCTGATCAGTGATGCCCGGCATTAACCGTGGGTCCTGGCTGCTCATAGCAACGGGGACTCACCAGGTATGAAACGTGCTCAGCTTGTGAGCATGCTACAAACACTGGTAATGGGACATGGGCATACATGGCCAAAGACACCAAGCACCAAAGACTAAGGGCGTACCGGTACGCCCTTGGTCCTTAAGGTGTTAATAATTATTTTTATTTAACACTTTCTGCTGCAATTAGCATTTCTGTAGGTGGTTAATTGAATTGAATGCATTAGCAGATTGATATAGTCCACTACATTTAGCTGGGAAGTACATCAGAGTTAAAGGGGTTCTCCACCATAAAGTGATTTTAGTACATACCTGGCAGACAGTAATGTACATGCTTAGGAAGCATCTGCGCTTGTCTTGGGGCTAAATGGCTATGTTGTGAGATTACCATAACACTGTGGCTAGCTTTTTGTGAACTTGTATTTCCTGTTTGATTTATGTTTTTTGACTACAAATCCCACAATTCCATTTTCCTCCCTCTCATACATCAGCCACCCCACCCATTGAAACAAAAGACCTGTGGTTTTCAATCAGTGTGCCTACAGCTGTTCCATTAGTTGCAGATTGATCTCTCTCCCACCAAGCGATCGCTCCACCCATTGAAGAAGACAGGCTCCCTGTCATCAGCTCCCTGTCATCAGCTGACTAGTGAGTCAGGTCTCGGCCGCATTGCAACCTGGGAAAAATCCGAGACAATAGTCATTTTGTATGCTGGTAAAAATAATATGGGGGTGAAAATCACAGAAGAATTGTGAGAAAACCACCACACACAGGTACAGACACTATATTATGAACTACACTAACTTTATAGCCCCTGTAGCATAGTCAAATAAAAAAATTCCTGGAATACCCCTTTAAGGTGTCTTTTTGCCCTCCCTCCTCCTATACTTATGCCATTTAAGTACCCCAGATCTGTTGGTGAGCTTGTGGAATAAGTATTGGAACACGTCACCATTTTTCTCACTAAATATATTTTCAAAGGTGCTATAGACATGAAATATTCTCCAGATGTTGGTAACAACCCATATCATCCATGCATACAAAGAAACCAAAACAAATAAGCTCAGAAATGTAGTGATGTGTAATAATGTGAAATGACACATTAAAAAATGATTGAACACATGAAGAAAAAGAGGTGCATAAAGGCATGGAAAGCCAAGACAACAGCTGAAATCTGTAAGTAATCTGTAAGTATTAATCATAAGAGTTGTCTAATGAGAAAAATGGTGACATGTTCAATACTTATTTCACCTCCTGTATAAATATACTTACTAATCCCCCATGTGCCTGCATTGTTTTGACCTGTTACCCTTGGTTATGGCAGTTTTACGGGATCCACTGAGGCAGTCAGGCATGCTCAGTTCAGCTGCATATTGCTCATTAGCCAGGAAATGATCCCATCCATGGGAGAGAAGAACAGTACAGGGATGTGGGACATTTTACGTAAAAAAAAAAAAAAAAAAAACGTAGGAAAACCCCTTCAAGAGAAATTTTAAACAATGGAAAATTTATGAAAGCAAGTTTTTTAGCGTTCTCTCCAAAATGAGTTGTGGCCATAATATTTTTATGTTATGTATATTAGAAAGCTTTATGACATTAAGCAATAAAGCTGAATCCAAAACAGTCCTATTTGAGTAATGGGTTGTACATGTTTTACATTATAATTATCCAATAACTCAATTCACTGGTTTGAAAAGTCAATATGCTAAATAATAGACTTTGAATTATCCCCAAAAAGGAACAGAATAAGTCCCAAATGCATTATAAAATTATTACATACACACATTATAATGTTCGTTAAAGTTTCACATTTGATAAAAATGGTTGTTTGAAATAAAAAGAAAAATATGACCGTTTTATCCTGAAACAGGCACTGTTGTTCATTGCCTGTTACTACTGCTGCATAGCACATAAACATACGCTGTCTATGGAATGTATCAATATATTTTTCGTTAGGTTCATTCTCATGTGCCTGGTGATCCGGCTCAGATTCCGTCTGGCATGGTAGAAAAGTGCTGGAGGTCAACGAAAGCTAGAACCAATCCCAGTGTTGTCAATGGTTTCCTGATGTTTGGTGTATCAGTTGTCATGCCTTACTGGTCCACATGATGGATAGGAGCTTGCCTGGCATACTTGTATGGTCAGAGGTCATTTTGCAGGCAATGGTGTGATCCTGTCTTATCTGCACTGCAAATAGATGGCAGTAGGCAAAAATTACAAAGTCGGCCTCATTAACATACTTGTAAAGTCCTTCATCACTTGCAGAACTGCACACGTAGTGTACTGTTTATTTTGCCCGTGCAGGTGTTTTTATATCGGCTCTACCATCAGACCAGCATTCATGAGGGAGCATATGCCCCAGACCAGATTGGGAACGGGAGTTCCGAGACTTGCCCAGCATGTCCAGGAGATGAACGGGGGCGCACCTGAGTGCCTCCGATGGTTCGGCATAGAGACTGTGAAAGGTCCATCTACTGCAATAGACTTGCACACTCACCTGCTGCAGAGATGGATTTTTTAGACTGCGAGTGACAGGAGCGCTCGGTTTGAATGAGAGAAATTAACTTAATGGCCCTCATTTACTAAGCTAAAGCCCACTAGTTTTTGTCGGGTTTTTCCAAGTTATTTTGGTGCATAGTGTCTGAGACATGTCTCAGTGTGCATCAGGAAAATCCAACCAACCTCATATTGCATTGTGAAAAGGCGAAAAAGGGTTGTGGTTTGTCGTAAATGGGGCGTGGTCGGCCCAAAAAGGGGCGTGGTTTCACAACCCGACTTATTTACTATTGAATTAACAGAAAATCCTGTGAATAAATGCCTGGGGATTTACACCTAGAAAGAGCTGGTCAGAACATTTTCCCAACCTAAATAGGGGGGAATCCCACAAGTCTGAAACAACATTTCCAACTAGAAAAAACCCGTAAAAACTAGTAAAGGCCCAATGTGTTTATATAGGATGCTTTCTCTTGAGTCCCCTCCCCTCTTTCAACTTACCTTCTTCTGCTGGCTTCTTTACGTCTATGCTCCTGCTCTGTTCAATTCTGATTCTATAGCCCCTTTGTTTTATGCCTGTTGCCTTATAATTTATGGCACTTCTCCGCAGGTGTGAGTTGTGGCTGCATCCCTAGACCCCCGCTGTTATTCCGTTTTTGTTATTTACGGCATCATAGGTTTCATTATGGCCACTGTGGCTTACCTGGCTGTGTAACGTTGTGTTTACCGGTTTCCATGACTACATAACGAGTCAACTGTTGCCCCCCACAGAGACTGCATCTATTTAGTGTAGGGCCGTGTGCAACTACGGGGATAGGCGTGATCAAGCATTTTTTGACACAAACTGAACCGTCGCTGCTCCCCCTGGGCTCTCAGCGAGCTGTGGTGTTTCAATCTTCATTTCCTGATGTTTTTCTGCACCTTGGGATGTTTGAATAAAGATTCTTCACTTGAAACCGTCTGGAGGGGGAGTGCTACGATACCTTTTCTATACACCACTGTGTTCAACTGTATTTTCAACGCCGGCACCCCCGGGATCTATACGGACATCAGTGTTTCCCACCACTTGCAGCATGTATGCAGATTCTATAATAACCACCTTGGTGCCGAGCCCTTCTTGTGTCTCTTTAGTATGTATCCTGTCTTATCTGCCCTCAGTTTTAAAATAGAAGTGCTATGTTCCCTTTCCCCACTGAAATTGACATGTATGAATCACCAAGATGAGATTAGTATTTATGGTACAGTTGGCGGACAGCCATTGTACGTCTATGCCCAGTTTTTTTTTATCAACTGGTGCCAGAAAGTTAAACAGATTTGTAAATGACTTCTATTTAAAAATCTTAATCCTTCCAGTACTTATCAGCTGTTATATGCTCCACAGGAAGATGAATAGTTATTTTCTGCCTGACCACAGTGCTCTCTGCTGACGCCTTTGTCCAGATCAGGAGCAAATCCCCATGTCAAACCTCTCCTGCTCTGGACAGTTCCTCAGATGAACAGAGGTGTCAGCAGAGAGCACTGTGGTCAGGCAGAAAATAACTATTCAACTTCCCCTGGAGCATACAGCAGCTGATAAGTACTGGAAGGATTAAGATTTTTAAATATAAATAATTTACAAATCTGTTTATCTTTTTGGCACCAGTTGATTTAAAAAAATTGTTTTCCACCGGAGTACCCTTTTAAGCTGGGCATAGACATACTATGGCAGTCAGCCAACTGTACCATAAATACTAATCTCACCTTGGTGATTCATACATGTCGATTTCAGTGGGGAAAGGGAACAAAGCATTGGACATGTTGAAATTCAATATGCCATATCATTTTTTTTTCAGTAGGGTAATCATAGAGATCACAGCAGCTGCATAAAAGGTTGTGTGAGGAATCTACCATCAAAAAGGTTAACATAAGAGACGCGACAGTGCCACTTTATTGGTAGGCTTTTGCTTGTTGCAATTTAGTGTCCCAGTTTGGCAATTCTTTGAGCTGAAAAGGTAAAGAATCAATGCTTTCATATTCCTTAAAGGGGTACTGTTCCGAACGCTGGAGCCGCCGCTGGGAGCTCGTGACATCATAGCCCCGCCCCCTCATGATGTCACGTCCCGCCCCCTCAATGCAAGTCTATGGGAGGGGGCGTGACAGCCGCCACGCCCCCTCCCATAGACTTGCATTGAGGGGGCGGGCGTGACGTCATGAAGGGCTGGGGCTATGACGTTTGTTCCAAATGCTGAGCAGCGGAGTAACCCTTTAATGGCTGAAAATTTTCAAATTGAAATTTGTAAGAATGACTTGTGAATGATTTGGCAGAATTGATTTTTTTTCTAGTCAGCAGCCCCAACTTCAGAATAGATCTGCGTGAAGATCTCTATTTATAATAAAGACGTTTATGAATAAAAAATTCCTTTGAAAACAACTTGACAAGTGTGGGACTGAGTTATTCTCTTCTGCATACATATTACCTTTACACTTTTATTTACAATTTTATAATGTATTAGGAAGGTTATATAGTCAGGTGTATGCTGCTAAATGCCTTTACATTCAGGGAACAGACGTTCGTGTTATATTAGACTGTGGCTTAGTGAACCTTGCACAACATAGGTGTAAACAGTGATGCAGAAATCCTGCAGCCATCAGCGACTCCTACGGTCTTCCCACTAATTTGTCTAATTAATCACCCGAGTGCACCCTTCATGTGTCATAATAATGGCTAAACATCAGCTTTATTACGGCTGAAAATGTAGGGAGGGGAAGCAAATTATTGATGTTTAAAATCTATCTTAAGTCTGATTTGAATTATTTTCTACTGCTAGAGCAACTCTCTGTCCTTGATTCCAAACTACTTAGATAGAACCTTTACAGTATGTTGTATCTTCAACTTGAATAAAAAGTACTGGCTTACCTTCCATTTATAAATGCCAAAAATTGGAGACAAGATTTCTCAGTTTTGTTGCCATTTCTGACTAGCCTTGATGCCACATTGTACCTTTAAGAAAAGGGAAAGCTTGTCTTCCTGCATCTAGCAGACACAAAGGCTTGAAAGACTTAAAGACTGGCTTTCAAATTAAATATTTTTGGAAATAGTAACATTTTTTTTTTATCTCCCACTGTTGACCAGAAGAGTGAGCTAAGATGAGGAATCTGATGAAAGCAAGCAACTTGTCTGGCTACTGGAAAAGAACCTCGCCTGTCTACCTTCCGCCTCTGTTTATGTACAAAAGGAGAGGGGGAGGAGTTTTTGTGTTTTTCAATCCCACTGTCACTATTTTGTTGGTGTCTGAAGAGTGGTAAAGAACAGACTAGATGTCTCTTGATAGGTCACTGCAAGAAAATGGTGTTGGCTCCCCCTTCCATTTCACCTGCCTGTGCTATGCACATGTGCAGTAAGCAGCCCATGCTTTTCTATGAGCCTTAAAGGGGTACTCCGCCCCTAGACATCTTATCCCCTATCCAAAGGATAGGGGATAAGATGTCAGATCGCCGGGGTCCCGCTGCTGGGGACCCTGGGGATCGCCGCTGCAGCACCCCGCTATCATTACTGCGCAGAGCGAGTTCGCTCTGTGCGTAATGACGGGCAATACAGGGGCCAGAGCATCGTTATGTCACGGCTCCGCCCCCTTGTGACGTCACGGCCCGCCCCGTCAATACAAGTCTATGGGGGGGGGCGTGGCGGTCATCACTTGCATTAAGGGGACGGGCCGTGATGTCATGAGGGGAGGAACCATGATGTCCCGCTGCTCCGTCCCCGGTGTTACTGCACAGAGCGAGTTCGCTCTGTGCGTAATGACGGGCGATACGCCCGTCATTACGCACAGAGCGAACTCGCTCTGTGCAGTAATGATAGCGGGGTGCCACAGTGGCGATCCCCGGGGTCCCCAGCAGCGGGACCCTGGCGATCTGACATCTTATCCCCTATCCTTTGATCGGGGATAAGATGCCAGGGGCGGAGTACCCCTTTAACTTTCTTTTGCCCTGTGCCTGCCATAAAGCAACTGTGTAGGTGTTGTGAAGTGACACACCACAAAGAGGCTACAGTAATGGCAGCCTCCAGTACACACTTTATTATTAAATATCATTAAAACTACATTGTTTTAAAACTAAATACATAAATGAAATGCTTTATCTGGATATAATAATCTTATTTATAAAATAAATAAATAAAATGGTGACACATTCCCTTTAACAGTAAGTAAATAGCAAAGTGTCTTATAATGACATAAGGAACAATATATTAAAAGTTTAGCTTGGTGACAGGAACTCTTTAAATGTCTTAGTTTTCTGGCAATTTTTCTGCCAATAATAAAGACTTTAAAATACAGTGGTGGTGCTTTAAAAACAAGAGGCATAGTCACCTGTACTGTATAAAAAACAAAACAAAAAACATACTTGCCTTGGCTCCCAAATCCCTGCAGTCACTGATGCTCTTTAATCTTCACAGCCAGAGGCGGGTTCAGGCAGCTTTAGGATGAGTGACGTAATCCTACGCCTGTGCATTCCGAAGAGACGCTCCAGACCTCTAGTAGCTGATGCATGAAGCTGTAAGCACGTCGTAGGATGCACTTACAGTTCAAAGCAGCGCCCTGCAAGTAGTCCACCATAATACTGTATGGGCATCTTGTGGGTGCCAATACAGCTAAAAGGGGCACAAGGAGGCGGTTAAAACTTTGAAACTGCCTTCTTGCATACACCCTGGAGTGAACTGTGTTATCAAATAAATATGACATTATGTGAACACATTCTATTAAAAGATACAGTGATGTAGTGGCTAAAATAATAGTTGGTGGAGGTGCAATAGACATCGCTTATCTAGATTGTAGTAAAGCCTTTGACACTTTCCCACATAGAAGACTTATCAATAAACTACAGTCTTTCAGCTTGGACTTCCATATTGTTGAACAGATTAGGCAGTGGCTGAGGGACAGACAACAGAGGGTTGTGGTCAATGGAGAATATACAGAGCAAAGTCTTGTCACCAGTGGGGTACCTCTGTACTGGGACTAATTTTGTTTTACCCCTTATGGACCAAGCCAATTTCCACCTTAAAGATCAGAGCATTTTTTGCACATCTGACCACTGTCACTTTAAGCATTAAAGGGGTATTCCAGGATTTTTGTTTTATTTGACTATGCTACAGGGGCTATAAAGTTAGTGTAGTTCATAATATAGTGTCTGTACCTGTGTTTAACGGTTTTCTCACAATTCTTCTGTGATTTTCACTCAAATATTTATGTTTACCAGTAGGGATGTCCCAATACCGATACTAGTATCGGTATCGGGGGCCGATACCAGGTATTTGCATGGTATCGGGGACTCGTCTAATGTCCCCGATACCTGGTGGAGTGCTCCGCTCCACTGCCCCGTTCTGCTGTCCGCATCACTGCTGCTGCCCCGTTCTGCCGTCCGCATCATGGCGTCTTATGGAGGAGCATGTGACACACATGTCACTCCATTGCGCCCAGCGTAAAGCTACGGAGGAAGCAGAGTGACGTGTATGTCACATGCTCCTCCATAAGATGCCATGATGCGGACGGCAGAATGGGGCAGCGGCAGTGATGAGTACGGGGCTGCAGAGCGGCGACACCCGACAGGTGCAAGTGAGCAACTACAAGGGTTGTCCTGCTGGCTACAAGGGGGAGGCCTGCTATCTACAAGGGGTGTGGTGTCTGCTGGCTACAAGGGGAGGCCTGCTATCTACAAGGGGTGGGGGTGTCTGCTGGCTACAAGGGGGAGGCCTGCTATCTACAAGGGGTGGGGGTGTCTTCTGGCTACAGGGGTAGGCCTGCTATCTACAAGGGGGAGGCCTGCTATCTACAAGGGGTGGGAGTGTCTGCTGGCTACAAGGGGGAGGCCTGCTATCTATAAGGGGTGGGGGTGTCTGCTGGCTACAAGGGGGAGGTCTGCTATCTACAAGGGGTGGGGGTGTCTGCTGGCTACAAGGGGGAGGCCTGCTATCTACAAGGGGTGGGGGTGTCTGCTGGCTACAAGGGGGAGGCCTGCTATCTACAAGGGGTGGGGGTGTCTGCTGGCTACAAGGGGTAGGCCTGCTATCTACAAGGGGGAGGCCTGCTATCTACAAGGGATGGGGGTGTCTGCTGGCTACAAGGGGGAGGCCTGCTATCTACAAGGGGGGTCCTGCTATCTACAAGGGGGGTCCTGCTATCTACAAGGGGGGTCCTGCTATCTACAAGGGGGGTCCTGCTATCTACAAGGGGAGGCCTGCTATCTACAAGGGGGGGTCCTGCTATCTACAAGGGGGGCGGTCTGCGGTTTACAGCGGGGCTGCTGCTAATGTCTGCACCTATCTATACTCCCTACTATTAAAGGCAATATTACAGCAGAGTCACTAACTTGAATTTATATGTACATAGTGCAGGTGACCTGATTTTTCATCAGCACAATCGCTCCGGAGACATTGGTTTTGCCACCAATGCAAATTCCCTGTTCTGCCCCCCCCCCCCCCCCCTCAATGCAGTGTATGGGTTTGGTTGTTCCAAACACTGAGAAGCTGAGTACCCCCAGGGGTGTGGAAATTTTATAAAAAACTACTTGTCCACGGGACTAAAATGGAGCAAAATCTACTTGTCCCTCATGACGATCCACTTGTCCCGGCCAATTTTCGCTTTTACGCTCTCATTTTTTCCTCCTCGCCCTATAATAGCCATGAATACCTACTATAAGGATACCTTTTAATTTTTCAATAACATATTCTCTGAACCAAAAAATATATATATATTTGGGGAAGTGAAATTGAAATAGTAAAAGATAATTTTGCAGATTTGGTGGTTTTCTTTTCTACACCATATACCTTGTGGTTGAGGTAACATGTTAGTTTTATTCTTTAGGCCGCCTGATTACAGCAATACCAGATTTGTATCGTTCAGAATTAGTAAAACATGACGTAAACGTTTTCACATTTTTTTAATTGCCATTTTTTAACCCCTGCAGCTTTATTTTTTTTTCACATACCAGGCTGTATGAGGGCTCATGTTTTGCGCCATAATCTGTTTTTTGTATCGGTACCATTTTGGCATTGATTTGACTTTTTAATCGCTTTTTAACTTTTTTTTTTATGGGATATTATAAAAATTGCAAATCTGTGGTTTGGTATTTTTTTACATTTACCGTACGGGATACATAATGTTATATTTTAATTGGTCGTACAATTACGCACGAAGCGATACCAAATATGTTTATTTTTATTATGTTTGCATGTTTTTATATAGGAAAAGGGGGTGATTTCAACTTTTAACATGGAAGGGGTTAATGCAGCGGTCTTCAAACTGTGGCCCTCCAGATGTTGCAAAACTACAACTCCCAGCATGCCCGGACAGCCAACGGCTGTCCTGGCATGCTGGGAATTGTAGTTTTGCAACATCTGGAGGGGCACAGTTTGAAGACCACTAGGTTAATGTGTCTTTCAAACTTTTATTAAAACTTTTTTTATTTTTTTTTTACACTTTATTAGACTTATGAGCAATCATTAGATTCCTCAGACAGATAAATAGAGATCTATTGAACTCTATTAATCTGTGTGCTCTGTGATCCATTGATAGAGCCTGGTCCAGCCAGGATCTATCAATGACAGAGCCCAGACAGGAGGAAGCAGAGGTAAGTCCTCCGGCTACCTCCATAGTGGATCGCCCCCCCTGCGATCGCGCTGCGGGGGGGCGATCCACCCCACTAGCCCACCAGGGAGCATTCACATCTCCCTTTAGACGCCGCTGTCAACTTTGACAGCGGCGATCTAAAGGGTTAATAGCCAGAGAACAGCCGGGGGCTTCAGATTATGGAGCGGGCAGAAATCCCGAGCCCGCTCCATACATACTGCAGAGCGCCGCATGCATCTCCCCGTGCAGACGCGCCTCCTCCCCTCAGCTCTCCGAAGCTATAGCTGGGGGGAGGGAAGGCAGAGGACGCAGGTCTACACGGGGAGCAAGAAGCCACGCCCCCTCATCTCCCCCTGCACGTCTGCAGAGCAGGGGAGAGAAGACAAATACACAGCTTCTCATCTCCCCTGCTCTGCTTCTGAGGAAACAGTTTTTTATTGTCGGAGGCGGCAGAGTATGGAGCGGGCAGGAGTCGGCAGCCCGCTCCATACAGACTGCAGATCGCCACCGCACTTGTCAGGTCCGGCCCTGCTTGCCCGAAGCCAGGCTAAGGGCCGGACAAATTCACCTGCCCGGCGCCCAAAACTGCTAGTCCCGGGCGTCGGGCGATAGGAATTCCACATCCCTGGGACCCCTTTAAGTGGTAATTTTAAGCATGCATGGGACTAAGTATTGATAGTATTCAAAATATTGGGAAGACTAGATGGGCCGAATGTTTCTTATTTGGCAACACATACTCCGGTGGAAAACTTTTTAGTTATTTATTTTAATTTTTTTAAATCAACTGGTGCCAGAAAGTTAAACAGATTTGTAAATTACTTCTTTAAAAAAAAAATCTTAATCCTTCCAGTACTTATTAGCTGCTGAATACTACAGAGGAAATTCTTTTCTTTTTGGAACACAGAGCTCTCTGCTGACATCATGAGCACAATGCTCTCTGCTGACATCTCTGTCCATTTTAGGAACTGTCCAGAACAGCATATGTTTGCTTGGGGATTTTCTCCTACTCTGGACAGTGTCAGCAGAGAGCACTGTGCTCATGATTCAGCAAAGAGCTCTGTGTTCCAAAAAGAAAAGAATTTCATCTGTAGTATTCAGCAGCTAATAAGTACTGGAAGGGTTCAGATTTTTTAATAGAAGTAATTTACAAATCTGTTTTAACTTTCTGGTACCAGTTGATTTAAAAAAAAAAAAAAAAGTGTTCCACCGAAGTACCCCTTTAAGTCATGTCTCCAGTCCTTTTAGAATAATCGTATTTCTTTCTTTGTTTCATTGCTTCTGTAAGCATCGTTTTAGAGGTGTTCTGCTCAGCAAAGGTTTGCTTCTGATATATCTGTAAGCCTGTAATTATGGGACTCCAGAATTTTAGTTTTGGCTCAGATTTACATTTGGCTTCCACTCCCATCTTGGAAAATACTTTGACAGAATCAATTTGTCCCTGTTTGGATGTGTCTTAAAAAAAATCAGCTTGGTCTATTCAGAGTGTGCCAACTTATCCCAGAAGACACATCATAGCATTGCAATTTTGCTTCGATAAAAAAATGTGATCCTTTGAGAGCTGAGAAAGTGAGAACTCCAATTATTAGCCAATTGCTGTGGAGAATAATCACACTCCAGAGTTCCTGCAGGCGTCTTCTGATTTGCTTCCCGGTAGAGGCATGGCAGCAATCTGGAAGAGTAATAATAAGTCTCTTCTGTGAATTGTTGCCTACTTCTTATTTGCTTCTACCAACTTGCTTTTCATTGATGTATCGGTATCCATCCTATGAAGATATCATTAAGATATTCCTGCTCTGCAGTCCTTATCGGGTAATGGTTAAGAAAACAAATTATGCTTTAGGAAATTTATGTATAGCTGTAAAAAAACAACAAATTGTGGTTTGCATACAGCTAGACATTTCAATTTCATCCGGTTACAATTATTGCATGTCCATTTTTTATACAGATGGTAAATGTATCATCATTTAGAATATGCTATAAATTACCCCTTTCTGACATAACCCATAACTGCGAATGACTGTAGCCTAAGGCAGACGTTTATGGCACTTCTATACCTAGACAACTTTGGTCTAAATTAAAACTGTTATCCATCTTGAGCAAACCTCTCTGTTTGATAAATACCATGATACAGTCACTATGTAACCTGGTCTAACAGCAGCAAGAGTTTGTCATATTGGTTATGGTAGTCTATAAATCTGTCCTATAATTTAAAGGGGAACTCCACCCCTAGACATCTTATGCCCTATCCAAAGGATAGGGGATAAGATGTTTGATCGCGAGGGTCCTGCGGCTAGGGACCCCCGCAATATAGCATGCGGAACCCACCTGTTTCTTGTCCCGAAGCGCTGGAGGGTCTGGGTCCCGACTATGGGAACGGAAGTCTGTGACGTCACAACTCCGCCCCCGTGTGACGTGACGCCCCGTCCCCTCAATGCAAGTCTATGGGAGGGGGCGTGACGGCCGTCACGCCCCCTCCCATAGACTTGCATTGAGGGGAAGGGGCGTGACGTCACGACTCCGCCCCCGTGTGACGTCACGCCCCTTCCCCTCAATGCAAGTTCCCTTCCCGTGAACGGGACCAAGACCCTCCAGCGCTTCCGGACAAGAAACAGGTGGGTGCCGCATGCTATATTGCGGGGGTCCCCAGCGGCGGGACCCCCGCGATCAGACATCTTATCCCTTATCCTTTGGATAGGGGATAAGATGTCTAGGGGTGGAGTACCCCTTTAAGCTTAGGGAGATGCAAGATCAGTTTCTTTTTAAAGGTGGCAAGATAGCTCAGTGGGTTTTATTTGCTTATGTTTTTATTTTGTATATTTTTTGAACACTTTTGTTGTTAAGCCATCATTGGTAAATTATTGCTTGTAATTTATAACCAGGTACATATAAAGTTAATATTACTAATACAAAGTATGTTGATTCTAATGATGCCACTACTATCACAACTAGAAAAAAGGACATTCATGAAAGCATACCAGTCAGATTCCACAAAAAAAATTATAATAATAAGTTACTCAGTACCTAATCCTGACCATACACATCTAATTGTTATGCCTTTATCACCTATATTTATTATTAAAATATTTATTTTCATTAGCTCACAGTGTTAGAAATCCTCTCAGGGGAAGGGGGTGTGTCCTCTCTTGTGGTGGTGGGAGATTATTTATGTGTCTGCTCATGCAGCCTTGTCCATGAGTCATCTCTTGTCCATGACTCATGGACAAGCCTGATGCTGCTGCAGGACTGATTAGTGTCCCAGTAGGCATGGGGACCCCTAGTGGTGGGATTTTCAGGAGCCGTTTTCTTTATTAAATATTCAAAAAAATGTGAGCAATTATATTTAATCAGTAACAACATATTAAAAGTGCCCATTTAAGGTCAAGATTGAAATCTGATGCCAAACCTTTAAAGGGGTACTGCGCCCCTAGACATCTTATCCCCTATCCAAAGGATAGGGCATAAGATGTCAGATCGCCAGTGTCCCGCTGCTGGGGATGGGATAATGGATATATCCAGTGGATCAGAACAGAACTTAGGTAAGTTTAGGTTGGGCCTTTTCATTTTCCATGTTAACAGAGGTAAGTTTATTTACCAAAGATAGTTTGCTTACCTACCTGTTTCATATACACTAGCTGCTGTACAATGTATTTTTTTATATTATAAATTCACAATACTTCACATATAAGCCGACATCTAGTCATTGGCTGTACATAGGACTTAGTTCCACTTTATTGCAGATTACGCACTCTTCTATGCCTATTCTGTCAACTAGCTGATGACTTACAGTCATGGACTTACTCCATGGATCAAAGCTACACGCAGTATATGTGTGTAATTTATAGCCATAAAGATGCAAAGACTAGCATGCCAGCTACAGTATATACACAGTAAAAGCTTACCTAACTTATTTTAAATTGGTTGTAAAATAGCCTTTAGTGTATATGCAAACAGTCCATAGAACATGTAGAAGATAGTTGCTTTGCATTTGTTCAGTAGACACTGAAAACCATATAAATGTAGTAACACACCCCCCCTGCTAATTTCTTTTTACAGCCAATGTCCTTGATAAAACAACAAGTGACCTCTCCGGAGCAGGCTGCCTTGGTCTGGAGGATAGATCAAACTGTAAAACACAAACTATTGTGATTCTTAGTTACAGGCTCAGCAGCTCTTCAGGCATTAAACTGTCTCAGCAAGTAATAGAAGGTGAAGTCTAACACTTTCTGTATGTAGAGGCACAATTTTGCTTATCTCTTACTTTGTAACATGTCGCACTGAAAATTAAGTGTACCACTGCATGTAGTAACAGACCTATCCCCTGAAGGAGGAACAAATGTTTTTATAGGTGATACGGGAAGAGAGAGTGACGAAAGGATTCCTAAGGGTGGTAGGTTTTAATTAAACAGATAAAATGTAGAAAACACTGACCTGATAGGTTTGATAACATCACCTATACAAAGTCCAATTCACACAAGGGAACAAGAGAGTCCGGCACTGCTGACGACTAAACTCGCAGGCACCGGCTGCACCACGTGGAACACTTTCGGGGGTGCAATCCAATAAAGCATGTACAAAATACGTGAAGAGAGAGTGACGAAAGGATGCACTTACCTGTCTCAGCTTGCTTGAAGAAATGTATTCATAAACAGCATACAGTCACGGCCGTAAATGTTGGAACACCTGAAGAATTTCTCACAGAAAAGGATTGCAATAACAAATGTTTTGCTATACACATGTTTATTCCCTTTGTGTGTATTGGAACTAAGGGAGGAAAAAAAAGCAAAGTGGACACAATGTCACACCAAACTCCAAAAATGGGCTGGACAAAATTATTGGCCCCCTTTCAAAATTGTGGATAAATAAGATTGTTTCAAGCATGTGATGCTCCTTTAAACTCACCTGGGGCAAGTAACAGGTGTGGGCAATATAAAAATCACACCTGAAAGAAGATAAAAAGGAGAGAAGTTCACTTAGTATTTGCATTGTGTGCCAAACTAAGCGTGGACAACAGAAAGAGGAAAAGAGAACTGTCTGAGGTCTTGAAAACCAAAATTTTGGAAAAATATCAACAATCTCAAGGTTACAAGTTCATCTCCAGAGATCTAGATTTGCCTTTGTCCACAGTGCGCAACATTATCAAGAAGTTTGCAACCCATGGCACTGTAGCTAATCTCCCTGAGCGTGGATGGAAGAGAAAAATTGATGAAAGGTGTCAACGCAGGATAGTCCGGATGGTGGCCCCAAAAAAGTTCCAAAGATATTCAAGCTGTTCTGCAGGCTCAGGGAGCATCAGTGTCAGCGCAAACTATCCGTGGACATTTAAATGAAATTAAACACTGGCAGGAGACCCAGGTGGACCCCACTGCTGACACAGAGACATAAAAAGCAAGACTACACTTTGCCAAAATGAACTTGAGTAAGCCAAAATACTTCTGGGAAAACATCTTGTGGACAGATAAGACCAAGATAGAGCTTTTTGGTAAAGCACATCATTCTACTTTTTACCGAAGACGGAATGAGACCTACAAAGAAAAGAACACAGTACCTACAGTGAAATATGATGGAGGTTCACTGATGTTTTGGGTTGTTTTGCTGCCTCTGGCACTGGGTGCCTTGAATGTGTGCAGGGCATCATGAAATCTGAGGATTACCAATGGATTTTGAGTCGTACTGTACAGCCCAGTGTCAGAAAGCTGGGTTTGCATCCAAGATCTTGGGTCTTCCAGCAGGACAATGACCTCAAATATATGTAAAAAAGCCCCCAGAAATGGATGACAACAAAGCGCTGGAGAGTTCTGAGCAAGAGTGGTCCAACATTCCGGCTGAGAGGTGTAAGGTGAGGTGTAATTATTGATTGCTATAGGAAGCGACTGATTTCAGTTATTTTTTCCAAAGGGTGTGCAAACAAATACTAAGTTAGGGGGCCAATAATTTTGTCCAGCCCATTTTTGGAGTTTGGTGTGACATTTTGTCCAATTTGCTTTTTTTCCTACCTTTTTGGATTAGTACCAATACACACAAAGGGAATAAACATGTGTATAGCAAAACGTGTTACTGCAATCCTTTTCTGTGAGAAATTCTTCATTTTCTTGAAAAATTTCAGGGGTGCCAACATTTACGGCCATGACTGTACAAAAGTCAGCGGGTAGAAGCAGAGGAGCGGCCTCACAAGGCCAACTGTTTCCTGTGCCCAAGCGCACTTCCTCGGGCTGCTGTTCGTCAGATCTATACGCTGTACTTTAGTATGCTGTGTATGAATAAATTTCTTCAAGCAAGCTGAGACAGGTAAGTGCATCCTTTCGTCACTCTCACTTCACGTATTTTTTACATGCTTTATTGGATTGCACCCCCGAAAGTGTTCCACGTGGTGCAGCCGGTGCCTGCGAGTTTAGTGGTCAGCAGTGCCGGACTCTCTTGTTCCGTTGTGTGAATTGGACTTTGTGTACGTGATGTTATCAGACCTATCAGGTTAGTGTTTTCTACATTTTATCTGTTTAATTAAAACCTACCACACTTAGGCTTCACAGACTTTTGGATGCAACAGGATGATAGGCTACAGTACATATTTTAAGGTCACAATACTGTAAATCTGTTTTGAAATAAACTAGATTTCTATTAGAGACCACAATAGAATGTATGAACTGGCACTACCATATATCATCTATGTCGTCCAGTGTACCAGGTGCATGCAAGTAGTGGTAGTATATTAGCACTGTGTGGAGGTGCTCTAGCCTGCTAGTAAATATACTTCATGTGTAATATAGCACAAAAGAAAAGAATCAGGATGCACTCACCACCATAGTCCATAGTGCATTATTTCGGAGTCCATTCATTGGGGTACATGTTGCGGGTGCTTACAGCAAAGCTCGCTTTGCTGTAAGCACCCTCAACATGTACCCCAATGAATGGACTCTGAATTAAAGCACTATGGACTATGGTGGTGAGTGCAGCCTGATTCTTTTCTTTTGTGCTAGATTTCTATTATAATTAACCTATAATGTGAAGGCAATGGGCAAAGCATTCTTCCAGATTACATCTTCATGATAAATGGAGTTAGTGAGAAAATGTGAATATCATAACCTTTTCTATTTCCTGAACTCACATGTCATGGTGGGGTTCATGGAAGTGCTAAAAAAAACAAGCACATAAATAGTTAGTGTACATTCACACAACGGGCCCCTTCAAAATCCACTGGCATCAGAACTGCTCAGACATATGGAGTCACCATTGACAGCAATGCAGTCCATGCACTGCTGAAAGAGTGAATGTGTTTGGGCTACATTCACACTACGAAATTTCTGAATGGAGGGAAATCCGGTGCAGCAGCCTCCCAACACGTTCATTCTTTCAGCAGAAATCCACACGGACTGCATTACTGTCAGTAGTGACTGCGCATGTCTTCATGGTCTTACCACCAGTGAATTTCGGCATAGCCCATTGCAGACCCAATCTTACATTCTGTAGTGGGAACTAACCCTCATTTATTTTGGCAGAGTCCGGAATTAGAATTTCGGCAGCGGAAATTATGCAGTGTACAAGATGTAGCAGTATTCATTTGAATATAATGGGAGGCTGATACACCAGGAATTTCTAAGCGGAATTTCTTGTTTGGAGATTCTGTAGTGTAAATGTAGCCTACAAGTACTAGATGCTTTATGTCCTGCTGTATATCCGCAATTGATCTCAGACTATTAACCCTTTAGATGCTGCCCACAGCATTTAGTGGGCTAAATATACTAAGTAAAATATACTGCCAATATACTAAGTAAAATATATATAACCATATTTCCATGCTCAGAAAAGCCCCAACCAATAATTGGGTTTACAGTTATTTTTATTTTAAAAAGTGCTCAGGGAGGGGGAAAAAGACTCCTTTTTTTCCTTAGAAGTCTTTATTCAATAAATTACACAAGGAGGTAGAGTTTAAAGGGAGACTCCTGTGGAAAACTTTTTTTTTTTTAATAAACTGGTGCCAGAAAGTTAAACAGATTTGTAAATGACTTCTATTAAAAAATCTTACCGTAATCCTTCCAGTACTTCTTATGGGCTATATACTACAGAGGAAATGCTTTACTTTTTAGATTTCTTTGATGTCATGACCACAGTGTTCTCTGCTAACCTCTGCTGTTCATTTTAGGAATTGTCCAGAGCAGGAGAAAATACCCATAGCAAACATATGCTGCTCTGGACAGTTCCTAAAATGGACAGCAGAGGTCAGCAGAGAGCACTGTGGTCATAACATCAGAGAAATCTAAAAAGTAAAGCATTTCCTCTGTAGTATATAGCCCCTAAAAAGTACTGCAAGGATTAAGATTTTTTAATAGAAGTAATTTACAAATCTGTTTAACTTTCTGGCACCAGTTGATTAAAAAAAAAAAAGTTTTCCACGGGAGTACCCCTTTAAGGGGTCCTTTTATAGTATAGCTAAATCCTTAAAACTTTCATTTGTTCTTTCAGTCCATAGGGTGGAGAAATCCCTCAAAGATTTACATTCTAAATCGATTTTCAAACTTTTTATTCCACACAGTGGACACCATTAAAGGGGTACTCCGCCCCTGGCATCTTATTCCCTATCCAAAGGATAGGGGATAAGATGTCAGATCGCCGGGGTCCCGCTGCTGGGGACCCCGGGGATCGCCGCTGCGGCACCCCGCCATCATTACTGCACAGAGCGAGTTCGCTCTGTGCGTAATGACAGGTGATACAGGGGCCGTAGCAGCGTGACGTCATGGCTCCGCCCCTCATGATGTCACGGCCCGTCCCCTTAATGCAAGTCTATGGCAGGGGGCGTGACGACCGCCACGCCCCCTTCCCATAGACTTGTATTGACGGGGGCGGGCTGTGATGTCACGAGGGGCGGAGCCGTGACGTAACGATGCTCCGGCCTCTGTATTGCCCGTCATTACGTGCAGAGCGAACTCGCTCTGCGCAGTAATGATAGCGCGGTGCTGCAGCAGCGATCCCCGGGGTCCCCAGCAGCGGGACCCCGGCGATCTGACATCTTATCCCCGATCCTTTGGATAGGGGATAAGATGTCTAGGGGCGGAGTACCCCTTTAAGTAACTTTGGTAGATGCCCCTGACTTACAGAACGTCTCATGTCCACCACCAACTCCATAGAAATAAAATTCCTCAGAGCTGAAAGTGGGACAACTTGTATCACAAAAATTAAGCTTATAAAAAACATATTTCTTAGTACAGCAGGAAGATAATATAAAATTGCCATTGCCAAAAATCGCTGCTGAAGGAGGGGGTTAATAGTACGGCATTATTTTGACATTGCGATGATTTGTCCATCTGATGTATTTCCTGCGCAGTGCTGTAGGCTGTGAATATTGCACATCTCACCACACATGAGCTCCGTGGACCGATGACTTATCATTTACATTTTCTCATCAGGCAGGAAAAGAGCGTATTTTATTATACTGTTGGAAGGGACATTTTTCCATTGAGTCTAATGTAGTAGATCTATATATGTTAAAATGTGTTCTCATTTTTGTATTGATGGTAAAGTCTAATAGAACAAAATGGAAATATGCTTGAAAATATGGGAGCACGTAGGGGCAGGTGTGAGTTTATCCTTAGTTATAGTGCCTTTTATATATGGCTCACTCAACGCTGTATATTTTATAGTTCAAATATATTTACATTCAGTAACAATGCAAATTAATGGTGCAAATGTGAAAACTGTACAAACTTACATCCACTGCAATTTGACTAAATCAAGTCAAACAATTGTTGGGCATCTTAATTGCAGAATGCCCTCATAGATTGTGTTAGGTTACTTTCACACTTACATTTGTCTCCGGCAGTGTGAAGCCTGTTATTTTAGGATAGCGAATAACTGGAGAAAAATTTGTGCTCGCACAAATTTTTCTCCCGCTACTCTCCGCTAAAAAATAACGAGTCCATCTGGACCCCATTATAGTGAATTGTTGGGACCCGTCAGGTAACGAGCCCATTTTCGGCCAACAAAAAGAGCCTTACAGGTACAATGCAGTTTGTATTGCTTTTAAGATTTGTTTGTGTATTTAGGAATATTAACAGCAATGTCCCTAATGTAATAGATCTACGCCCAAAGCAGACTAAGCAAATGATCAATAGAAACAAGCGTATAGACCAATAATGTCTTTATTAAACATATATGCAAAGAAGGCATACATCTAAAAACATTAAAATGCTGAGAGGTATTAGGTAGGTGGTATGAATACTGCTGGTAAAAACTAACACATGGAGGCTTAGCATATGGCATACAAATTAATGGTGCAAAATAGCAGTAGTAAACATAGACCCTGGTGATTACAGTACATACATTTTCAGGAATAACCCACTGATGGCCTTTCTACAGGGTAGGGTAAGCTGACACCAGATGAAGCCTTTTAAGTGAAACGTTGGATTGGGGAGGTTTGCATATTCTATGCTCCCACTATGGGAATGATTTTTACTATTGAAAGATGCATACACTGTGTTTATCCCTTGTCACTCTGACCCTGTGACCTGTATATTTGATGCACTTTACCACTTTACTATCCATGTATGTACTGTAATCACCAGGGTCAATGTTTACTACCGCTATTTTGCACCATTAATCTGTATGCCATGTGCTCAGCCTCCATGCGTTAGTCGGTTTTTACCAGCAGCATTCATACCACCTACCTTATACCTCTCAGCATTTTAATGTTTTTAGATGTATGTCTTCTTTGCATATATGTTTAATAAAGACATTATTGGTTGATCGCTATACGCATGTTTCTATGGATCATTTGTGTATCTAGGAAGAATCACAGTGTTCATCCTGAGATTCCTGGCTTATCAACAAGTCACCAAACTATAGAACTGCCCAAAATGTTTGGTTTTTAACATAAAACATAAACAAGTCAATAAGAGACTCAGATAGTAAGGAACACTTTTTCATACCGTTCATAAGCTTTATAAACAGCTAAATAAAACTGAACGATGGTGGGATGTTAAAGAGTACCTGCCACCAAATAAACTTTTTTAAACTAACTTGGACTATGTTCCCTAACTACTCCTAACACTCTTCCCGCCATTAAAAAAAATGTCAGAGCTTTTTAAAAGCTCTGTATCTTACTGCTCTTCATGCTCACATAGTGCAGTCTCCCAGCAGGAGAAAGTGGGTGTTCCCCAACAGGCATGACATCACTGAAGCCTGCTGGGGGACCACTTCTGCCATCACATCTTTGCAGTGCTGTGATGAATAGAAGACTTCAGGCTCTATGCTGCTTTCAGTCTGTGTATCTTTCAATGATGCTCTTTGCAGCTTTCAGTCTGTGCAGCTTTCAGTGAGGCTCTGTGCAGCTGTCAATCAAGCTCAGTGCAGGAAGAAGCACTTGCTGAGTTTGGTCTCCTGCCAGGCTGGGAGGCGTTCCACCTAGTCTTCGATTTTTCTATTACATTTTAAACATATTTACGTTGATAATTTTAAAAGCAAGTGAATGGGAAAGTGTCTGCTAATTACACAAGGAACACTATATTTATTTGGTGACAGGTACTCTTTAAAGGGATTTTTCAGGAATAACCCACTGATGGCTTTTCTACAGGGTAGGGTAGGCTGACACCTAGCACTACACCAGTCAGCTGTTCTGCACAGCTGCCGTGCTAGAAATAATATATGGAGCCGAAAGCCTTAGGTCAGTACATTGTGTAGGCTTGGGATGGGAACTGGCATCACCAATACTTAAGCCTTTCAGATCCCACAAAATAAAATGTTACTCAGCGGAGAGGTGTATCCACTGACACCACTGTCCATGTCAGGAACCGTACAGGGCCGGAGAGGTTTGCTATGGGGATTTGCTCCTTCTCTGGACAGTTCCTGACATGGACAGAGGTATCAACAGAAAACACTGGTCAGACAGAAAAGAAATTCAAAAGAAAAGAACTTCCTGTGGAGCATACAGCAGCTAATAAGTACTGGAAGGATTAAGATTTTTAAATAGAAGTAATTTGCAAATCTGGTTAACTTTCTGGCACCAGTTGATTAAAAAAATTGTTTGCCACCAGAGCACCCCTTTAAAGATAGGACAGAAAACCAATCCACGGGGTAGCTGCTGCAGGCGACAGTGCTGTTTCGCGCTACAGCGCTATAACAGGCTGTGTTTCTATTTGACAGTTGTTTTCGCCAAGTAGAAGTCCTTCCCTTTTTCTCATTCCTTTTGAATACACTTCTTGCTTTGGCTCAAAAACTGCAGTGGCAGTTTTCTGGAAAAACTTCTAAGTGGTAACTCTAAGGGTATGTTCACAGGTACAGGATCTGCTGCATATTTCGTGCAGCTGATTTTCCTTCCCATTAACCTTAAAGATTAGCAAGATCAGCAGAAAATATGCAGCAAAAATATGCAGCAAATCCTGTACGTGTGAATGTACCCTATGATTGATTCAGCAAAGAGAGTGCAGAGTATGATGCAATCTATGAATTTCTAAAAAAAAAAAAAGTGAAACCTTGTTTATTCTCTAAACTATACTTTTATTTTTACTAAATATCTTACTGAACTACCCATACATTCTCCACATACGTGCAGATCTACAGCAAGAAACTTATTGGGGAACATAAATTAAACTGTCTGTGCCAAAAACTTGCACCACTTTTTAAATGTGTTTGGATACTTTTTAGACACTTTTGCACCTCGCATGACAAGGGACGTGGCTCACAGGAAAGTGTGCATGACTTCTGCAGACAGAAGGCATGTCTTAATGCACCAAACATGCACCAAATTTTAGCAAACCTTAAGGGTGCGTTCCCACGCCGGCACACGGCCCCGCCTCCAAAACTCACTGCACACATAGGGCTGCCGCCGGAAAGCCCTGTGTGTATAGTGAGCAAGGGATACGCAGCGTATTTCCCGCTGCTGCCATACATTTTGCGCAGCGTCAAATACGCTGCGTATACGCCCTGTGGGAACGCACCCTAAAGGAATGTGTTGAGTGGATACTTTTCTGTTACTGAAACCTGTCCCTTTTTTCAAATCTGTTTCTATTGTAGTTTTTTTTACGTAGATTTATATGAGTTTTTAACAGCATTTAGTGATATGCTTTACATCAAGACCCATGGACTACAGACAGCAATAAATGGGACCTGTCCAATTTAAATGAATTGGAGACCTTTACATTCTATATTCTACACATTCTGTAGGGATTCTACATTCTACAGGGATGCTGATCTCGTCTGTGAATGGTTGTGGACACAGAGTTATCTTTCTAATGGTGTCACCTTTCACTGTGCGCTTGAGAAGAAAGGCATTACTGGGAAATTAAGTGTACAGAACAGGAAGTCTCGGCTTAGTTTTAGCCCTAGTAGGCTATTTGTAAATTTGTATGAGTTTTTAACAGCATTTAGTGATATGCTTTACAGCAAGACCCATGGACCCTAGACAGCAATAAATGGGACCTGTCCCATTTAAATGAATTGGAGACCTTTATATTCTATATACTACATATTCTGTAGGGATTCTACATTCTGATTTCGTCTGTGAATGGTTGTGGATCCAGAGTTATCTTTCCACTGGTGTCACCTTTCCCTGTGCTCTTGAGAAGGCATTACTGGGAAATTATGTGTACAGAACAGGAAGTCTCGGCTTAGCCCTAGTAGGCTATTTTCAGATGATATATTCACTTTAAGTGTACAAAGTACACTTAAAATAACTAATACTTAAAATACTAAGACAGTCTATTAGACAGTCTATATATTTCCACTAATTATTTTTTTCCTCCACCAGAATCTGCAAATCTGTGACACATCTGCACCAGAATCAGCATGACTCAGTACAGATTTATCACTGTGAATGTGCCTGCAGTAGGGGTGTGGAAATGTAATAAAAAACTATTTGTCCACGGGACTAAAATGGAGCAAAATCTACTTGTCCCTCATGACGATCCACTTGTCCGGGCCAATTTTCACTTTTACACTCTCATTCTTTCCTCCTCGCCCTATAATAGCCATAACTACCTACTATAATGATACCTTTTAATTTTTTAATAACATATTCTAAGAACCAAAAAAAATAAAGGGCTAATTTTTTGCGCCATAATCTGTTTTTTGGTACCATTTTAGTATTGATCTGACTTTTTAATAGCTTTTTAACTTTTTTTTTCTGGGATACTATAAAAATTGCAATTCTGTGGTTTGGTATTTTTTTTTTACATTTACGTCATTTACCGTATGGGATACATAATGTTATATTTTAATAGTTCGTACAATTACGCACGCAGCAATACTAAATATGTTTAGTTTTATTATGTTTACATGTTTTTATATAGGAAAAGGGGGTGATTTGAACTTTTAACATGGAATGGGTTAATGTGTGTCTTTTAAACTTTTATTTAAAACTTTTTTTTTTTTTTTTACACTTTATTAGACTTTTAAGAGAAATCATTAGATTCCTCATACAGATCAATAGAGTTCTATTGAACTACATTGATCTGTGTGGTCTGCGATCAATTGATAGAGCCTAGTCCAGCCAGGCTCTATCAATGACAGAGCAATAGAAACCAGAGAAGCAGAGGTAAGCCCTCCAGCTTCCTCTATAGTGGATCTGGCCCTGCTTGCCCGAAGCAGGACTAAGGGCCGGAAAAATTCATCTGCCCGGCGCCCGGAACTGCATGTCCTAGGCGTCGGGCAATAGGAATTACACATCCTTGCTGCAGATATGTTGCAGATTTTCTGCATGCAAACCACTGCTGACTATCACAAGCTTTTGCATTCTGTAGCTAGATTGATGTAGCTGCATCCTCCTGTCCTGCTGACCGTACACCTGGCAGGGCAAGACATTTCATACCCTTGAAATATTTTTCAATCTGCATTCTTCAGGACTTTATCATTCTGTATTGTAAATCAGTATGATAGAAACCGCAGACTATTCACCGGGGAATTGCTCATTGTTAAACTGTTGCAAGTTAAATGTAGTGTAAACAATAACCCTCCACACTGAAGCTGCTAATAATGAGGCTTCCCCTACCATAAATCACATGCAGTCTGATGAGGCCTGATCTGTTCTAGGCCAGTAGGTTGCAACAGCAAGCATCCTACTAATGATATGTGTTGAAATGGGGCATCACATTCATTTCTAGTAACTTATTGTTGCTAAAAAAAAGGGTTTTCAGTGTACTTTTGTATTTAACCAATTTGTGTGTCAAGTTAATTAATATAATTGCAAAGACAAGCGATGCCCAGAACCTAAAAATTGAATGGCACCTGCAGTTCTCCCACTTCCTCCATTAGAACACTAATGGAAGTGAAAGACAACTGAGACCCAGGTACTTGTATGTAAGGTCAAGTTGGAATAGGGGTGATTCAAACCTCTTTACATACTTTTGTTATTTAAAGGGAACCTGTCTTCAGATTTTACTCTATATATCTAATGGCAACAGGTTGTATAGGGTAAAATCATCTCTCTTACCTTGTCCTCAGGATTGGTAGTGATAGTGATGAAAATACGTTTCAAAGTTGTCCTGCACCGTATGCTATAAGGCTCTAAGTAGTCCCCGGGATGTTGCTGCATCCCCAGGTGGTCACTGCGCTTCAGACTGTAGCCACGCCTACTCTGGCGCTGTTAACAACCAGAGCTCCTCTGACATCATTGCTTTGCTCCAAAATCTCGTGCAGGCCCAGAAACAGCGCTATCCTTGTGAATGAAACCTCATTTAGCCTTGCGAGACTTTAGTGTGTAGAGGGAGCAGAGCAGTGATATCGGGGATCCCCAGCTGTCAATCATTTCATAGTAGGTGTGATTGCAGTAGCATAGTGACTACCTGAAGATGCCACAAAACCTGGTCTGAATAAGTATTTTGGAGAGGTATCACTCTACCTGTTATAAGGTAATAAGATAATTGGTCTAGTTCTGGGGATTGTGTACCAGACGTACGGTTTTATGGAGCTGTCTTTTTATGCCACAGACTAGAGTGAATCAATACACTCACTCTAGTCTGTGGTGTATTGATTTTTTTGCTCCTATTATGAGATAATATGTTAGCCACAATTTTGAGATACTGGGATTCACTAGCTCTGTCTGGTCTTGGTAGGTATTATGCTTGTTCAAATAGCTATAATTTTTTTACATACTTTTCTCATTTTTCAGTTTGAAATAAATGTAATAAAATAGGCCCAGTATAGCCTTACCCCCTGCTATTCTACTGTATGTGCCGCAAGCTCTTAATACAATTACGCTATTCCTTCTGGTTCATTTGACAAGAAAGTGGAAGGCTCCACGTCGCATAGTATTTTACCTCTCCTCAATATATCCTAATTTACATAGAATCCTTCCTAATATTGATTGTAATGTGACAGTGAATGCTCTGCCTATCACAAAGTCGGGATATGTATATTTAGCCCATTATATAAACAATTACCTTTCTGGAAATTTTATAAAACATTACCATAATATGCAATGCAGTTTATGAGTCTAGATTCCTCTCCCCGGCATCGCTGTTCATAGAAAATATTGTTCTACTTGGTTTCCTGCAGATAACTAAATTAAAATCTGCTGCGGCCATTTCATCGTGAAGCCTTATCATCTATGTTTGATGTAAGAAGGCAAAGAAAGGTTACAAGTTGCTGGAGGGAACTATGCATGTTGATGCCGCCGCATTCACTTTCTATCATGTGTCATTTTTTTCCCAGTCACAACCAATTAAGTATATGAATCAGCTAGTGACCATAGACCTAAGGATTTCACTAGGGATTAAAGTACCGAAATGGGTTAAGTGGACAGACAAGGAAATGCCTGAAGAAATGATGTTGTGCTTCTAAAACTTTTCTTTCTAATCCCCTATTTTTCTACTTTGTTGCCATTCTCTAGTGCTAGAATAGTTGTCTCGTTTTTATATTCTTTAGGTCTCCATTACAGCTTAAATCACATGATTCAGAAGAATTTGCTAAAAAAAATATTTTTGGCCAGTTAAAATACATGTATTTCTTGTTTTTATCATTTTAAACCAAAGGTTAAGTCGCAGAGAAAAACGCACTATGGAACATTATGCTTTCACCTGGAAGATACATTATATTTTATTAGTAATTATTGGCATATTAGTAATACAGTTACAGTGGAGATCAAAAATGTGGGCACCCCAGGTAAAAATTTGTATTAATGTGCATAAAGAAGCCAAGGAAAGATGGAAAAATCTCCAAAAGGCATCACATTACAGATTAGACATTCTTATAATATGTCAACAAAAGTTAGATTTTATTTTCATCATTTACACTTTCAAAATAACAGAAAACAAAAAAATGGTGTCTGCAAAAGTTTGGGCACCCTACAGAGTTAATATCTTGTACTGCCCCCTTTGGCAAGTATCACAGCTTGTAAACGCTTTTTTTAGCCAGCCAAGAGTCTTTCAATTCTTGTTTGAGGTATCTTTGCCCATTCTTCCTTACAAAAGTCTTCCAGTTCTTTGAGATTTCTGGGCTGTCTGTCACGCACTGCTCTTTTAAGGTCTATCCATAGATTTTCAATTATGTTGAGGTCAGGAGATTGTGAAGGCCATGGCAAAACCTTCAGTTTATGCCTCTTGATGTAATTCCCCATGGATTTCGAGGTGTGTTTAGGATCATTATCCATTTGTAGAAGCCATCCTCTCTTTAACTTCAGCTTTTTCACAGATGGCATCAAGTTAGCATCCAAAATTTGCAGAAGTTTTATTGAATCCATTTTTCCTTCTACTCGTGAGATGTTCCCTAGGCCACTGGCTGCAATACAACCCCAAAGCATAATTGATCCACCCCCATGCTTAACAGTTGGACAGAGGTTATTTTCTTTAAATTCTGTTCCCCTTCTTCTCCAAACGTACCTTTGCTCATTCCAGCCAAAAAGTTTAATTTTAACCTCATTGGTCCACAAAACTTGTTTCCAAAATGCATCAGGCTTGTCTATATGTTCATTTGCAAAGTTCAAACGCTGATTTTTGTGGTGAGGACGTAGAAGAGGTTTTCTTCTGATGACTCTTCCATGAAGACCATATTTGTACAATTATCTCTTTATAGTGGAATAGTGTACCACAACTCCAGTGTCTGCCAGGTCTTTCTGGAGGGATTGTGCAGTCAAACGTGGGTTTTGAATTGTTTTTCTCACAATCCTGCTTGCTGTCCTTTCTGATATTTTTCTTGGTCTTCCAGATCTTGCTTTAACTTCCACTGTTACTGTTACATTCCGAGCAGAGGATATTGACATCTGAAAACGTTTTGCTATCTTCTTAACTATTTTCAATTTCAGATTTCTAGACAACTGCTTAGAAGAACCCATGGTGCTGATTGTTGGGGCAAGGTCAGATGAGTCTGGGCATTTAAAACCTTTGAGATTGACATCACCTGGTCTTCCCAGATGATGATTGAGAACAATCCATGACACTGGCAGGCCTCAGTTTTACAAAGTGGGCAGTGTATGCTATAAATTCTGTAGGGTGCCCAAACTTTTGCAGACACCATTTTTTTGTTTTCTGTTATTTTGAAAGTGTAAATGATGGAAATAAAATCTAACTTTTGTTGACATATAATAATGTCTAATCTGTAATTTGATGCCTTTTGGAAATTTTTCCATCTTTCCTTGGCTTCTTTATGCACATTAATACAAATTTTTACATGGGGTGCCCAAACTTTTGATCCCCACTGTACAAGAGCATAGCCATTCATTAGAAATAATCTAAGCATTTGTAAATTTTATTTTTTCTGTTTTATAGTTTAGATAATAGAATACGGTTAAGGAATTGGATTATTATAGGCCAGGCAGTGTTTCCTGGGACTAAAAAAAATGCAAGCAGGAGGAAGAAAACCGGCTCTCTAGTGCTACTTATTGGCGTTAGCTACCCTGTTATTCAATGACTATAACATAGGATGACTATCAGAGTAGCTATTGTTTACAGGTGGCACTAGAAAGCCAGCATTTTTACGCAAGCCAGAGGTCTCCACAAGGAGAAACACTATCTCTTCAGAACCATATCAAAGGCCTCTCACCCAGCCAATCAGCACCTTTCTTTATACTGATGAAGTCCTCAGAAACAGTTGCCTCCTTTTTTTTTTCTATCACTGTTTTCACTTTTCAGGTTTGTTTGACAGGATTTTACCAGGGTGCAGTGCTCTTTTTTGGGAAGACCCCCTGGAGGTCTTAGGGAGGTGTGTGTGGCCAATAGGTTCTGCACCTATGTTAAATCCTGGTCACTCATTCATCAGGGCCATTCTCATACTTTGTCAAATTGCCATGGGAATGTAGGTTTTAATGTAAAGTACATTACAGGTAATACATATCAACATACAACCTACTAACTAGGGGGGGAGGGGGGTAACGGGAGGGCACGATTACTCATTCTCATTTACTTACCATACTGATCCAAACAAACCAGCATACTCACATTCGCACCTATTTTCATACTCCCTTCTGTCCTGTTCGCTCTCATTTCCAAATGTTTTCTATATCGATAACATGTTTGAAAGCATCACTTTAAACTGCTCTAAACCGCTCTTATCTCTTTTATTTCCTTTATCCAATGATCCCATATTCTTTGTTTCGTATCTAATAACATTGAACTATCTATTTTATCCAGTCTTAGTCTTTCCATTATGCATACATGGCTTAATGAATTTAGGACTTCTGTTATATTAGGGACGTTCGAAGACTTCAAGTTTTTTGCTATTGCTGAGTGTACTAAAATAGCGTATAAAATTATGGTCTTATCTTTATATTGGGAATGTACCAATTTATAAGACACCAGTCATGACTGTCAAAACCAGATCATCAGTCTCCTCCTCAATAGAACACCAAACACAGAAAATATAGAAAAGAAACAAAACCAAATCCAAACTATTTCTCCCTTGAGACCTTTAAAGATCGACCAATCTAAATAGATATTACAATATAATTGTAATAGGCTGCACGTGGTTCTGTGCTGCCGACAATGATGAAGTTTTAGGAGCACATAAATGATTTAGTCATTGGTGCTATGTTTTCCTATCTTTTGAAGGCTCAGTAAACGAACACTGATCAGAGAGATTGGGGCTTGTTAAAAAAGAAAAACTCAAACAGGAAATACCAGTTCACAAAAAGCTACCCACAGTGTTCTGGTAATCTCACAGCATAGCCATTTAGCCCCAAGACAAGTGCAGATCCTTCCTAAGCATGTCCATTACTGTCTGCCAGGTACGTACTAAAATCACCTCATGCTGGATAACCCCTTTAACCTGTGTTTTTCGAGGAGTATGCAGAAAATCCTAAAGACTATTGGCTTTCATTTCTAGATTTAGTGCTCCTTTATTTCCTTCTAATGAACTCTTACATCTGTGACAGGAGCTCTGAGAACTGCTATCCAGACCAGTTACAAAAAGCAATGGTCCTGTAGATGAAGACAGTGAAGGGAATCAGTTAGCATTTTTTATTCCGAAGCATAAGTTATGACAGATGTCATTGACTTCATGGATTTTTATTAAACAGAGATTGTTGTTTGACTTCTTAATTTTTTTATTGAAATATACCTTCACTAATATCTTTACCATTTTGTGTCCCCCCCCCCCCCCCCCCACACACACACACACTTTCCGGCAAATTATATTATCGACAGCAAATCATAAACTTGTGTCCTTCTCCATCCCTCACAGCAATCCATGGGATTTAATGAGGCAAAGATTTTTACATTTTATTTTTAATTTGATTTTGCATTTTTATGAGGCAGCCTCCGTGGTAAATCACATTAAAAATGTTTATGGTCACATTAACTTTCTTGCTTACATACAGAGCTTACAGTTAATAAATGACTCTGATTTCCATAAAATATTCAGAGCAGGCCATTATTACAATGATTTTTTGTATCCCTACTGCTAAACTTCAATCAGTTTTAGATTTGAAATGCATTAAATGGCTATGTGTAAAGTTATAATTTGTGCACCAATCATTTTTTTTTATAGTTGCCAATGTTTAGAAGGGAAGCTTGGGCACAAGGTATTAATTGGCATGCTTAATTATTTAAAATATATTGATTCTGTACTAGTTATTTGGATTTATATCTCTTTTGCTATTTAGTGCATGCATGTCATTTTCTTGTTTATCAGCCTGTACGAAAGGATTTTGGTGATGTTACTGTGGAAATAATGAACTTTGTTGACAGTTTTCCTATTCCGGTTGTTTTCCATGTAAATCGGCTAAAAGCTTTAGATATAGAAACACAATTTTGCCATTTATCTTTTTTTTATTGAAAATGACAGGTTTTTTTTTGTTGCCAAGAACTATTTTACTATCTATGTTTGCCTTATCGTCATCACATGAATTGTAAATAGCTACTTAGGCATTGCTGGTGTCACATATATTAATATAGATTAATATGCAAAACCAAAGGAAAAATTCTGATGTGACACATGACAGAAACATCCCAACGTACAGATATATGAAAATGAGTGCCTATACAGTCTCATATGTCTGTCAAAGAGTGTGATCAGAAATCATGCAGTTATATTGAAAAGTGCTTTACTTTAAATGTTTCTCAATACAGTTGAAGCAGTGGGTTCCTAATGTATCCTAGACACACAAAGTCTAAGGGCCCATGCACACCGGAGAAATCCAGCTTAAAAAAGGACTATGCAGCAGCCCCCATTGTTTTCAATGGGATTTTGCTTCACCATGCACAATGCATCATTTCCTCGGAGGAAATTCCAATTCCGGACTTCGCCAAAAGATTGAACATGTTTGTTCTTTGGGTGGAATCTAATCGGAAATGCTATCTCTGGTATATGCCTGACCATACATTACAAACATGTTGTGAATTTAGTTTAACCTTCAATTTATTTTGCTTCTCAGTGAAGATATTTACTCCAAGTTTCTGATTCTCCAGAATACAGGGACCTGATTTACTAATGTGTTTGTACTAGGTCATGCCATTAAATTAGCAATATTTGGTGTATTTCTGGCATATACAGTGCATCACGTTTAGAAGCAAATGTGCCAAAAAGAATAATCCTCTGTGCCTTGCATTCATGTGTTGGTTTCTTACCTCAAGAATGGGTGTACCTTAGCAACAAGGGCTACATGGCTTGAAATGCTTCAGCATGTTCCAAAATTTAGCCAACATTGTTTTGTAAAAAATGTATGCAAAGTAAGTCAACCAATAGTGGGTAAAATAGTTTAGACTGGTCTAAAGATCATCAGATTTATCATACTGCATGAGCCATTGTGAAACATTTGGAGCATTGATAGCCTAGATCACTCTAAGTATTAAAGGTGTACTCTGGCCCTAGACATCTTATTCCTTATTCAAAGGATAGAGGATAAGATGCCTGAACGTGGGGGTCCCGCTGCTGGGGACCCCCGCAATCTCTCCTGCAGCACCCACTTGTCTTCAGCCTCACTGAGAAGATCGCTCCGTGTCTGATAACTCACGATACAGGGGCACAGAGTATTGTGACATCACGCCCCGCCCCCTCAGTACAAGGACTAATTGTTAAAAACCACAACAGTGGTTTGGCACTGACCCTTATTATTGCCTTTTACTCTTATTGTGATACTTATACTTATGTAAATGTGTCTGCAGCACTAGACAAAGTTTTCTGTACTGCAGCCTACTTTTACTACATAATCATGGAAGATTTACTAGCAGAGGTGTCTGACAGTTGCACTTTAAATTAAATTGTAATATTAGTATTAGTGTTTTCCTATTGGGGTATTCCCATCTGGAAACAAAGGATCCCCAGGCCCCTTTGGCCTGCTTGTAGTGACTGGAGGTGGTCAGGAAGTTGAAAAAACAGACGAACAATCTATTTCACACAATTTTCATAATTTGACTTTAAAGTGTACCTGTCGTTAGCAAAAACTATTTATATAATGTAGATAATAACATTATACTTATATTTGTAAAACATTGGTAAAAAATAAATAAATGTGTAGCTATTGCCTGTGTGTCTCTGTGAGGAGACCAAATACAGTGAGCTGGGAGCGTGTCATAGAGCCTCACTGCACAGAGCCCTGCTTGTCCTCAGTGTACAGAGCCCTGCTTGTCCTCAGTGCACAGAGCCTTGCTTGTCCTCAGTGTACAGATATCTGCTTGTCCTCAGTGTACAGAGCCCTGCTGGTCCTCACTGCACAGAGCCCTGCTTGTCCTCAGTGTACAGATCTCTGCTTGTCCTCAGTGTACAGAGCTCTGCTTGTCCTCAGTGCACAGAGCTCTGCTTGTCCTCAGTGCACAGAGCTCTGCTTGTCCTCAGTGTACAGAGCTCTGCTTGTCCTCAGTGTACAGATCTCTGCTTGTCCTCAGTGTACAGAGCTCTGCTTGTCCTCAGTGCACAGAGCCCTGCTTGTCCTCAGTGTGCAGATCTCTGCTTGTCCTCAGTGCACAGAGCCCTGCTTGTCCTCACTGCACAGAGCCCTGCTTGTCCTCACTTCACAAAGCCCTGCTTGTCCTCAGTTCACAGAGCCCTGCTTGTCCTCACTTCACAAAGCCCTGCTTGTCTTCAGTGCACAGAGCCCTGCTTGTCCTCAGTGTACAGAGCCCTGCTTGTCCTCAGTGCACAGAGCCTTGCTTGTCCTCAGTGTACAGATATCTGCTTGTCCTCAGTGTACAGAGCCCTGCTGGTCCTCACTGCACAGAGCCCTGCTTGTCCTCAGTGTACAGATCTCTGCTTGTCCTCAGTGTACAGAGCTCTGCTTGTCCTCAGTGCACAGAGCTCTGCTTGTCCTCAGTGCACAGAGCTCTGCTTGTCCTCAGTGTACAGAGCTCTGCTTGTCCTCAGTGTACAGATCTCTGCTTGTCCTCAGTGTACAGAGCTCTGCTTGTCCTCAGTGCACAGAGCCCTGCTTGTCCTCAGTGTGCAGATCTCTGCTTGTCCTCAGTGCACAGAGCCCTGCTTGTCCTCACTGCACAGAGCCCTGCTTGTCCTCACTTCACAAAGCCCTGCTTGTCCTCAGTTCACAGAGCCCTGCTTGTCCTCACTTCACAAAGCCCTGCTTGTCTTCAGTGCACAGAGCCCTGCTTGTCCTCAGTGTACAGAGCCCTGCTTGTCCTCAGTGCACAGAGCCTTGCTTGTCCTCAGTGTACAGATATCTGCTTGTCCTCAGTGTACAGAGCCCTGCTGGTCCTCACTGCACAGAGCCCTGCTTGTCCTCAGTGTACAGATCTCTGCTTGTCCTCAGTGTACAGAGCTCTGCTTGTCCTCAGTGCACAGAGCTCTGCTTGTCCTCAGTGCACAGAGCTCTGCTTGTCCTCAGTGTACAGATCTCTGCTTGTCCTCAGTGTACAGAGCTCTGCTTGTCCTCAGTGCACAGAGCCCTGCTTGTCCTCAGTGTGCAGATCTCTGCTTGTCCTCAGTGCACAGAGCCCTGCTTGTCCTCACTGCACAGAGCCCTGCTTGTCCTCACTTCACAAAGCCCTGCTTGTCCTCAGTTCACAGAGCCCTGCTTGTCCTCACTTCACAAAGCCCTGCTTGTCTTCAGTGCACAGAGCCCTGCTTGTCCTCAGTGCACAGAGCTCTGCTTGTCCTCAGTGTACAGATCTCTGCTTGTCCTCAGTGTACAGATCTCTGCTTGTCCTCAGTGTACAGATCTCTGCTTGTCCTCAGTGTACAGAGCTCTGCTTGTCCTCAGTGCACAGAGCCCTGCTTGTCCTCAGTGTGCAGATCTCTGCTTGTCCTCAGTGCACAGAGCCCTGCTTGTCCTCACTGCACAGAGCCCTGCTTGTCCTCACTGCACAGAGCCCTGCTTGTCCTCACTGCACAGAGCCCTGCTTTTCCTCACTTCACAAAGCCCTGCTTGTCCTCACTTCACAAAGCCCTGCTTGTCCTCAGTTCACAGAGCCCTGCTTGTCCTCACTTCACAAAGCCCTGCTTGTCTTCAGTGCACAGAGCCCTGCTTGTCCTCAGTGTACAGAGCCCTGCTTGTCCTCAGTGCACAGAGCCTTGCTTGTCCTCAGTGTACAGATATCTGCTTGTCCTCAGTGTACAGAGCCCTGCTGGTCCTCACTGCACAGAGCCCTGCTTGTCCTCAGTGTACAGATCTCTGCTTGTCCTCAGTGTACAGAGCTCTGCTTGTCCTCAGTGCACAGAGCTCTGCTTGTCCTCAGTGCACAGAGCTCTGCTTGTCCTCAGTGTACAGAGCTCTGCTTGTCCTCAGTGTACAGATCTCTGCTTGTCCTCAGTGTACAGAGCTCTGCTTGTCCTCAGTGCACAGAGCCCTGCTTGTCCTCAGTGTGCAGATCTCTGCTTGTCCTCAGTGCACAGAGCCCTGCTTGTCCTCACTGCACAGAGCCCTGCTTGTCCTCACTTCACAAAGCCCTGCTTGTCCTCAGTTCACAGAGCCCTGCTTGTCCTCACTTCACAAAGCCCTGCTTGTCTTCAGTGCACAGAGCCCTGCTTGTCCTCAGTGCACAGAGCTCTGCTTGTCCTCAGTGTACAGATCTCTGCTTGTCCTCAGTGTACAGATCTCTGCTTGTCCTCAGTGTACAGATCTCTGCTTGTCCTCAGTGTACAGAGCTCTGCTTGTCCTCAGTGCACAGAGCCCTGCTTGTCCTCAGTGTGCAGATCTCTGCTTGTCCTCAGTGCACAGAGCCCTGCTTGTCCTCACTGCACAGAGCCCTGCTTGTCCTCACTGCACAGAGCCCTGCTTGTCCTCACTGCACAGAGCCCTGCTTGTCCTCACTTCACAAAGCCCTGCTTGTCCTCAGTTCACAGAGCCCTGCTTGTCCTCACTTCACAAAGCCCTGCTTGTCTTCAGTGCACAGAGCCCTGCTTGTCTACCCACACTTCCTGTATTTAATCTCCTCACAGAAACACTCAGTCAATAGCTGCAGGGACAAAAATATACAAATTTTTTAATCAATGTATATTACAAATATACATAAAAAGTTTTCAACATTATATAAAAAGTTTTTGCTGTCACTTAATTTCTTTTCTCTAGACCCATGTGGGGTTTTCTCCCCCTTGCCCTCTTTTGCTGCAGTTTCACGGCACGCTGGGGTTACCCGGTTCTGGCCTTTCCTCATGCTCTCTTTCTTGGTTTGTATGTTTGGCTCTCCCCTGGTCCTTCTTCTTTCCTTTCTCCTCTTTTTTGCTTTCCCTCTTCATGTTTTTGTGCTTTTGATGTTTTTCACTTTTGGTGCTTGCTCCCTCTTTTTTTTTGTCTGAGCTTCCTAGTCAGTGGCTTTCGCCATGTATCTAGTCACTTGACCAAGTTGGTGTGGCTTCACATTTATTTCTTGTCATGGCCTATGCCCTAGTTCTGCTTCCTATCCTTGCTACACTCCCATTATCTTTCAGTTTTGTTGTTCCTGCGAGCCCTGTTATATATATTATTGTTTCTCTGTGTTCCTGTAGAGCATTGATTACGCTTGTTGGACCTACAGGTCCTTTTGCACATTTTTTGGAATTTCTTTGTAATGTGCTCTGTTTTGTCTTGGTTTCTTTAATAAAAACCCTGTTTGAATTGGGAAAAAAAAAGGTTTTGCTCATGACAGGTACACTTTAATGGTAGTTGCATAAGCAGCATAACAGTGGGAACTAGGGATCGACCGATAGTTTTTTTTTTTTAGCGTTTACCGATAATCTGTGGCCTTTCAGGCCGATAGCCAATAACTTATACCGATATTCCGGTATAAGTTATCGGCTATTTCTCCACCCCCCAAGAAGCTGCTGCAGATCATTGATTTAAAGCGGGCGCTTCAAATCAATGAACTGCAGCGGCTATGGCTGAATCAGAGACCACCGCCGAAACCGCTTCTCTCCCCCTGCCTGTCCGGGGGTCCTCCCAACCACCGCCGCTGCCCCCCAGCCATCCCCTCCCTACCCACGCACCGCACACCGCCCCCACCGCCGCCGCTATTTTTTGAAGCATCTTTGACACAAAATTTTTTTTTTTTACGTAATATGCACTGGTTATGGGCATTTTTTTTCTTCTGTGTTTCCAATAATAGAACAAAAAATGCCCGAAAAACGCATGTTTTAAATATTATAAAAAAACAAAGACACCAAAACGCTTGAAATGCAGGGTGGTTTTCACATTTTGAAATGCTTTTAAAAACAAAGAGAAAAAAAAAGTCTATTGTTGCGTTTTGTTAGAAATTCCACTAACGTCAAGAACATTTACTATAAATTAAATGTGCGTCAAACTCTGCGAATCCTGCCTCAGTTCTTCTTACTGTCAAAATCTTACAGCTCATAGTTTATTTTAGATTTTTCTCCCTTTTATAATTTTTCTGGAAAATGTTCTTTCAGACTTGCAGCATATAAAATGAAATCCCTTATTTTATAATTATGGTCTGTTGTCAAATAAAAAAGATAAAGGAAAGATGCAAGACAGAGCTGCCATGGGCCAGTCATGTCATTTCTCCGGCTGCAGATGGTTCTATTCATTTACACTGTATTCTCCTCCCTATTATATCAAGGACTACAAACAATCGCTATGTTCTCAGAAATTCAGATAAAGATGATGTAATGCCTGGCTGTATGGCTTTTATTTGATTTTATTTATTTCTTTAACACAATGGTTTCCCAACTTGTAGTTACCTCAGCTACAAAGGCACATGCATAGATTATCCAGGATGCCAAAGGACTCGCACGTGTTTAGATTACAAAAAGAAGACTGTCTCAGATATATTGCTATATAACATTTAGCTCAAGGCCCTGTATGTTTTGAAAAAGAACAAAAGCCTCATGAGTTCCCATATAAAAGGGAATTGCAGAATCTCACATTGCCGCATTATAAATGGTGCTGTTATTAAGGGCTGACTTAAAAATAATGGGAAAAAAAAAATCACAATTTTGTCTTCTCAGATTCAGCTAGGCCCCATTTTCACCATATGTTGTGGTGTTATCTGTGATAAATTGCGCTGTCATGATTGTGTAAGACATGTTTGCATGCATATGCATGTGTGGGGAGAGCAAGGAAATAATTAAGGCTGTCTAGTCAGTGTGCGCCTTCATTTTTTATTCATATGTGCCTTTTTGGTCTCGTCAGATGTAGAATTTTTTCTCCAGTTGAGCGAGTTCTTTGGAAGTCAATATCATTTTATAGGTAACTTGTTCGCAGTTTGCATTTTATGAACAATTTTATCAGAGTTGAGGGATCCTTAAAAGTGTTTTCTTTATTCATTTTTTAAAATGTGACTTTAATTTGCTACAAATCACGAATCTGGTAAATTGAATCTGTCCTCTCTAATACCTTTGGTTTACCTAAGTGGATTTAGGCACATAGGGGGAGATTTATCACAACCTGTCCAGAGGAAAAGTTGTCCAGTTGCCCATAGCAACCAATCAGATCGCTTCTTTCATTTTTCACAAGGCCTTTGCAAAATAAAAGAAGCAATCTGATTGGTTGCTATGGACAACTGGGCAACATTTGCTTTGCACAGGTTTTGATAAATTCCCCTCCCCCCCCCCCAATAGAAGTAATAGGGGCTGGGGAATTTTAGAAACATTCTAAGGTTTTTTCGCAAACAACCTCCCAATTATTTACTTCTTCCCAATAGCCTAAAATAATACACTTCTTAATAGTGTTAAGCCAGCTCCTCAAAAGTAAATCATAGGAAAAAAGTGATGATAAAAAACGCCAACACTTTTCGAACCACACAGTTTTTAATTATGGCATGAGTACTGCTACTGTAGTAATGCTTATATACTTTATGCACTAAAGCCTCTTAAACAAGGATACACCCCCTCACACAACTGAAGCATGGAGTGGGGGTATAGACACAAGTTTCCCAAAAATAAAATAAAAATTTGTTAGTAATCCGATTCAGGTTTTGGCTTTTTTTTCTTCAATTTTTTGCTACATCTCAATAGTCATCTTTAGAATTTTTTCACGGTTTCTTCACTGCCATTGTTGAAGTCACTTACCACATCTCTGTTAACGCTCCCGCCTGATTACGTGTTATTCATAGGGATGACACATTATATGAGTGGGCCGCCAGTCTTTGTCCACTTGTAGTAGCAATGTCACTATGGCTGCAGCCACTGTTTAACTGGCTCACTCATATGACGTTCATATTGCAGGAGTAGGTGACCCAAGACGTAGCAGCAGCAGAACAGTGCTGAGTTCTAACGTCAAGTATATTGGGAAGAAGTACAACCACCAAATATAATTAAGAAAAGTTGTAGAGGTTTGCAGGAGGCCAGTAGCCAGCATGTATGACAGGTCAGGGTGAACTTTCAATTCAACGCACCATATTAGAGTAAGCCATAGTCTATAGCACTATTATGAATAAGAGTAAACTCTTAAGATGTCTCAAACACGCTGTGTATGTTCCATGTTGGAATGTTGTTTTTAATACAACATGGATTTTAAATGGTCTTTTTGCACTGAGCTGGAGTTTCTTTCCTGGATATTAGAACAAGTTGGTATACTTCTTTGGAGCAAATTATTTACATCTGCAACCTTTAACCTTTTTACTTTTAAAGGTGTTGTCTGATACAGAAAATAATATCAGGGCTCAGGCTGAAAAATAAGCCGTACTCACCTTTCCTAATTCCCCACCACTGCCGCTCTGATGGTGCCCAGTCCCCACTAATGAGCATGGTGATGTCTTGTAACACAGGAAGTGCCTACTTAGCCTATCACTGGCTGAGGTGTTCACTGCTGTGGGAATTGATTGGCTGAGTAGGAATTTCTTGTGTTTTGAGACTGATTAGCAGGGGCCAGGCACCATTATGTTCACAGGGTGGAATCTCCGAATGGAAAATGTCTGTGCGGACATTCCTTAGACAGTGGAACGCCGGTAAAACATGCTGGCTCTAGGACCGATCGGAAATGTGCCGTCTCATGGATGGCAGTGCATTTCCAAGCAGAATCTGCAAAAACATTGAACAGGTTCAATGTTGTTGTGGATGCCAAAATTAGGCTCAGCAACATTTGCCGCGGAAATTCTGCTGAGAGATCAATGCATTCTGCCGTGGAAATTCTGTCGTGAGATCAATTCTGCTGTGGGATTCTCTGAAATATTCCTGTACAATTTTACAGTGTGGCAAGGCACATTATGCTGCTGAAATAGGCGACTGACATAAGGAAATTCTGTTGCTATAAATGTTTACGTAGGTGTTATGTGTTAAAGTAACTTTCCCATTAACATCACACATCCTCCTCCAGCTTATCTTTTTTCCATAGTCCATTCTGGTACCATCTCTTCAACAGGAAAGTGATGCATCCGAACCCAGCCATCCACATAATGAAAAAAATGATTTGTCGGACCAAGCCACCTTCCCATTGCTCCAAGATTCAATACTGCTGGTAGTTAATAAAAAAGCAGAACATCTTTGTACTTTATTTATACAGCCATTTTTATTGTAAAGTACAATTAGGATTAGTATGGCTCATTGTCCTGTATAAACACAGGGAGACATATTCAAAAATGACAGTAATTTATTTTCCAGCGATATTAAATGAAAACTCTCAGCCTAATCACCCACCCCAAACCCAGAACACTGGGTTATAGAGTGGGTTACCATGAGTACACAGAGGGGCCACTTACTAAATTTGGTCCACTGGTTATGGAGATATGGGCTTTCAATGGTCCGTTGTACAGTCCAGTGAATTGTGCTGTGGAGGCGGCCCCGTTGGCTGGCCCCCTCTGCCGGTCAGCTCATAATACTGCCCCTGCAATTTGCATATTCATTATCTTCGACTCCACGTCCTAGTTACGTGGAGTCACCAGGCACGTGAGCGCTGCACTCTGTCGACAGAGCGCATGTGCCTAAAGATTACGTATAGCTCTCACGTCCTGATGACATGAGAGCTCTCCCTGCTGCGACCGCTCTGCACGGTGTCACTGCACATGTGCCGCACTAACAGAGCATAGTGCTCACGTCACCGGTGACTTAAATGGGCACTGTCAGATATAAAAACTTTTGATATGTTGTAAAGCATGCAAAACCAATAGGTTTTGCAATTGCTTTCATTAGAAAATTTTTAGTATTTCATACTGAAAAATCCAGTCAAAGAACTGCCCCCTCTGCCTCCTGGAATGCATTCAGTGCTTCTGTGAACACTGCTTTGTCCTGGACTCCGGGACGTTTTGGAGGGGGGAGGGGCTGTACACACTGCAGAGACTCATGTGAAGAGAAGGGGGAGGGGCAGGAAGACTGCTGCTGTCTCTCACACAGCAGAAATCAATTAGGCAGAAACATGCATTGCAGATGAAAAAGTGTCCAAGCGTGTGCATGTGTGTGTGTGGATATATGTGTATGTGTGTATATCAGTGTGTCTATCTAATGTGTATGTGTAAGAATATATGAAGCCAGTGTGTGTGTGTGTGTGGATATATTTGTATGTATCAGTGTGTCTATCTAATGTGTATGTGTAAGAATATATGAAGCCAGTGTGTGTGTGTGTATATATGTGTATGTGTGTATATCAGTGTGTCTATCTAATGTGTATGTGTAAGAATATATGAAGCCTGTGTGTGTGTGTGTGTGTGTGTGTGTGTGTGAGAGATAATGGGGGACTACCTCCAGCTGTTGGAAAACTACAGCTCCCAGCATGCCCACACATCATTTGGCTGTGCAGGCATGCTGGGAGTTTTAGTTTTTCAACAGCTGGAGGCACCCTGGTTGGGAAGCACTGGACTGAGGAGAGGGAGGGGGAGGTGGGGGAGTGGTTATCACAGTGAGTACCCGCCCCCCTGCTTCTGGGGGATAAAGTTAAGGTATTTCAGAAATAAAGCTAATTCTGAGAGAAATGTAGGTCACAGACACATACAAAGTACATGTACATGATCAGGATGAGATACTGAGCAACATAGAACAGTATAATGTGGATTACTCTATTCTAAAAGAGGACTCCTTTCTAAATAAGTGCTTCTTTTCACTGTTCTCTTTTTTTTTTTTAAGCCAACTTGGTCATGGTCTACATTGGCGTTTTTTTTTGTTTCTGCAAAAATGTTGCGCCTTTTTAACAATGGCGCAGTTAATTAATACTGTCCACTGCATGGACAACTGCACAGCCCTGCAACCCACAGCCAGTTATTCCAAAAATGTCTATTTCAAAAAGGCACAAAAAAGTTGCACAAAATCACAAAATTGGGCAAAATTTGCGCCTTTTTACAGCCCCCAAAAAAATGATGGGAACAGCTTGATAAATCTCCCCCCATGTTTTTATATGCACTATATTGAATTGATATATAATCTGTGCCACTTATTGATGCAGTTTGTGCATTTGATTACACTTATATATATATATATATATATATATATATATATACTGTATACAATATATTTTTCACGATTGATTACACCTGATTTATGTCATTCACTTTTACTGTTTGAGGCCATGTTCACATGCAGTAAAATTGGCTGTGTTTTTTGAGATGTTTCCATTATTGCGTACTGGGAACATCTCGTAAGATCTGCCATTCTGAAACAGGTAAGTGTCTCTCAGATCCTTGGAACTCAGAGGGACATTTACTAACTGGTGTATTACACTTTGTTTTTAAGTTAACTCCCATTGCCATTTGTTTCATTCAGATTAATTAAGAGGCGCCAGTCCCTTAAAGGGGTACTCCGGTGGAAAACATTTTTCATCAACTGGTGCCAGAAAGTTAAGCAGATTTGTAAATTGCTTCTATTAAAAAAAATCTTAATCCTTCCAGTACTTATTAGCTGCTGAATACTACAGAGGAAGTTCTTTTCTTTTTGGAGCACAGAGCTCTCAGCTGACATCATGACCACAGTGCTCTCTGCTGACATCTCTGTCCATTTTAGGAACTGTCCAGAGCAGCATATGTTTTCTTTGGGGATTTTCTCCTACTCTGGGCAGTTCTTAAAATGGACAGAGATGTCGGCAGAGAGCACTGTGGTCATGATGTCAGCAGAGAGGTCTGTGTTCCAAAAAGAAAAGAATTTCCTCTGTAGTATTCAGCAGCTAATATGTACTGGAAGGATTTTTTAATAGAAGTAATTTACAAATCTGTTTAACTTTCTGGCACCAGTTGATAAAAAAAAAATAATAATAATAATTCCACCGGAGTACCTCTTTAAAGGGGTAGTCCAGTGGTGAAAAACGTATCCCCTATCCTAAGGATAGGGGATAAGTTTGAGATCGCGGGGGGTCCGACCGCTGGGGCCCCCTGCGATCTCTCTGTACAAGGCCCCGGCTCTCCGGCCAGATAGCGGGTGTCGACCCCTGCACGAAGCGGCGGCCGACACGCCCCCTCAATACATCTCAATGGCAGAGCCGGAGATTGCCGAAGGCAGCGCTTCGGCTCTGCCATAGAGTTGTATTGAGGGGGCGTGTCGGCCGCCGCTTCGTGCGGAGGTCGACACGCCCCCTTCCCGCAGGCTGTCGGGGTTCTGTACAGGAGATCGTGGGGGGCCCCAGCAGTCGGACCCCCCACGATCTGCAACTTATCCCCTATCCTTAAGATAGGGATAAGTTGTTCACCACTGAGTCACCACTGGACTACTCCTTTAATGTATCTTCCACTATGCAACAGCTGGCCTTGTGCCACACAGTGAAATCTATGCAAGTCTTGCGCTGGCATAGATTTTAGCTATGATTTACACCAGATAATTGGCATAAATCATAGTAAATTTGACTAGTTGTTCTGGCCACGCACCTTTTATGTCATATTTTGTCCACTTTCTCTGAAGTGGTGAGTGGTGCATTTTTACCCCAACAGTTTACTTCCAGCTGAATATATCCTATGTCAGTGATTTTAATGTTATCTCTGCTTGCTGTATGTGTCTGGATGTCCATTTGTACCTATATACGGGTTGCTACTAGAGATGAGCGAATTTACAGCAAATTCGATTCGTCACAAACTTCTCGGCTCGGCAGTTGATGACTTTTCCTGCATAAATTAGTTCAGCTTTGAGGTGCTCCCGTGGGCTGGAAAAGGTGGATACAGTCCTAGGAGACTCTTTACTCGGACTGTATCCACCTTTTTCAGCCCACCAGAGCACCTGAAAGCTGAACTAATTTATGCAGGAAAAGCATCAACTGCTGAGCCGAGAAGTTCGTGACGAATCGAATTTACTGTAAGTTCGCTCATCTCTAGAGGAGATCTATCAAGGGCAAAATTGTGAATATTTGATAGAAAATATGCTAATTAATGGTCTAAATGGTTTTAATTGAATTTATCATGTGTATTAGTGATTTTGTTAGTGCGCTTTCTGTGTTGATTTTTCTCCTCTTGGAGGCGTGATTTCTCATTAGCTTGTGTTTTTGGGTGATTTATTATGTGTGAAGTTTAAAAATAGTGCAAAAATATTAGCATCTGTGTTTCTCCTCTGACCAGGTACAGTTTATACACACTCAATCCAAAGGTAAAGGGGCGAATCTTTTGAGCAAAATGTAGGAAGATGCTTGTGCATTTTTATGAATTTTGTGCAAAAATAGCTTGCACAACAGCAGTGAAACAAAAATAGGCCAAAAATAACAAAAAGCACACAAATGATACAATACAGTGATCCCTCAACTTACAATGGCCTCAACATACAATAGTTTCAACATACAATGGTCTTTTCTGGACCATTGTAAGTTGAAACCAGACTCAACATACAATACTACAGACAGTCCAGATCTGTGAAACCTGTCAATGGCCGGAAGAACTGACCAATCAGAATGGGCAATTTACTGGTAAAACACCTGCATTACTGAAGCGTATGCACTGACTGGTGTCTGGTGGCGCCCCCTACAGTACAGGGAGGTATTACATGTCCTGTACTACTCTTTACCTGTCCCAGGGTTAGCTGCTCCTTTGGACACCAGGTAAGGGCGGCTCCATGTTACATTTTTAGGACATTGCGTGTACTGTACAGGACCCCGAAGAAGCTCCTGTCCTCTGCATAGACCAGTGTTTCCCAAGCAGGGTGCCCCCAGCTGTTGCAAAACTACAACTCCCAGCATGCCCGGACAGCCTTTGGCTGTCCGGGCATGCTGGGAGTTGTAGTGTTGCAACAGCTGGAGGCTCCCTGCTTGGAAAACACTGACATAAACAGTGATTACAGCTCCCAGCAGCTCTTTCTTACTTTTATATGTAAGGACTTGCTTTATCTATATTAATTATCTACTTATTTTTCTTTAATCCTCACTTTTTCCTATTTTTGGGGCTTTAGAACCAATTACAAGGTTTCCATAGAGTTCTGGTCTCAACATACAATGGTTTCAACATACAATGGTCGTCCCGGAACCGATTAATATTGTAACTTGAGGGGCCACTGTATGTCACTATGCTTGACATTATGCATGTACTAATAATAGGTGACCGGATGATCACTGTACTGGAATTGCCCGTCCAAGTTTATGGTGCTGAATGATCCGTGTAACAGCTGTAGTTGTTTTATTCCACCACAGAGGGCCAGAATCGAGCCATATTTCAGTCAAACCATTTTTTTTTTCTTGCTTTTTTTGTGCAGATGATGGCATTTTCAAAGCTGGCGAAGGCAGATCAGAAATGTGGGGGGCATCAGAAGTTCAGGAAGATGAAAACACGAAAGTGGAGGTTCCGGTTGATCAGGTAATTTGCCTTACAGCTTTTAAGCCATCAAATGGTAATGAGAAAAAGAAAAATAATACAAATTGTTCGCCCGCTCAACACCAGCAGCTGAGGCTGAAAAGCTATAAAGGACTCATTTTAAAGCTCATATTCCAGCAGCTAATTAAAGTGGAAATGCAGACGAGCGCTTTTAATTTGAAACATTCAAGACATTTTCGGGCTATTTTTTTAAGAGTTATAGATTGGTAAATGTTACTATTTTTAAGGCATGATTTGCATAATGTTGACTTTGCCTTGGGTAACCTTTTATAAATCTAGCCTTAAGAGAGGCTGCGGTGTCTTCAAAGTGGGTCTCTACATTTGGCAAGATTACATTTCAGCTGATCTTTGGAGCTGCGGGGGTACGTGCTTTATAGCGCTCCCGAATATATGATTATGCATGCTGCACTAATTGGACCAGGGAGCCCTCTGAAGTCACCTCTATTCTGTATTCACCCGCTAGTAGACGTACTACTAAATAGAACGCTTGAGCAACCAGTACCTGAATGATTTCAACTGTAATACACTTGGACAATGTAGATAGATAGATGGGGGGTGTATATTGTATACATCTGCTTTAGATAATCTTTTATTGAAGCTCTGATTTAGAGTACTTAAAGGGGTATTCCAGGCAAAAACTTTTTTTTTATATATCAACTGGCTCCGGAAAGTTAAACAGATTTGTAAATAACTTCTATTAAAAAATCTTAATCCTTTCAGTACTTATGAGCTTCTGAAGTTAAGGTTGTTCATTTCTGTCAAAATCCTCTCTGATGACACCTGTCTCGGGATACGCCCAGTTTAGAAGCAAATCCCCATAGCAAATCTCTTCTAAACTGGGCGTTTCCCGAGACAGGTGTCATCAGAGAGGATTTTGACAGAAAAGAACAACCTTAACTTCAGAAGAAAGTTAATCTTGATCCTTCCAATAGTTATTAGCTTCTGAAGTTGAGTTGCTGTTTTCTGTCTAACTGCTTTCTGATGACTCACGTCCCGGGAGCTGTCCAGCTCCTATGGGGATATTCTCCCATCATGCACAGCTCCCGGGACGTGACATCATCATTGAGCAGTTAGACAGAACACTTCAGAAGCTAATAACTATTGGAAGGATTAAGATTTTTTTAATAGAAGTAATTTACAAATCTGTTTAACTTTCCGGAGCCAGTTGATATATAAAAATAAGTTTTTGTCTGGAATACCCCTTTAACATATTTGATTTAGTATATTGAGGACATGCACAGGTAGGAAATGATCCCTGCATGGTTTCGGAAATGTGCTGCTTAGTGATGACATGGGCAGAGGTGATCTGCCCTCACCACTGCCCATGGGCGTCAGCTGTAACTAGTAACTGGCATCACGTGGAAATAGTAGACATCAAAGCTAAAGTGACGTTCATGCAAACTTTTTTTTTTGATGTGGGTTCCGTGTAGGTTTTAACATGGACCTGCAAGAAATCCATATAACATTGATTTCAATACATTTTTTTATATCAATAAAAATTACAATTATTATGTTTTTTTCTCCCATAAAAGTCATTAGAAAATCCACACCAAATTTTTTTTTTTTAAAAGCTACCGATGCAACAGATTTATTAAGAGGTGTTTGTTTTAATAAATGTGTCCCCTCTTATTTTAGTGTAGTTTAGCTAAAGGCAAGCATGAAAAATTCTGTAAACATTTTCCCCTTACCTATGGCACGGAGCAAGTGTCCAAACGATGCTCAGCTTTCCCCAACACGGCTTTAACAAAATGTTGTTGTTACGCCGAGCGCTCCGGGTCCCCGCTCCTCCCCGGAGCGCTCGCTTCACTCTCCCCGCGGCAGCGCTCCGGTCACGTCCTCTGACCCGGGGCGCTGCGATTCCGCTGCCAGCCGGGATGCGATTCGCGATGCGGGTAGCGCCCGCTCGCGATGCGCACCCCGGCTCCCCTACCTGACTCGCTCTCCGTCTGTTCTGTCCCGGCGCGCGCGGCCCCGCTCCCTAGGGCGCGCGCGCGCCGGGTCTCTGCGATTTAAAGGGCCACTGCGCCGCTGATTGGCGCAGTGGTTCCAATCAGTGTGTTCACCTGTGCACTTCCCTATATCACCTCACTTCCCCTGCACTCCCTTGCCGGATCTTGTTGCCTTAGTGCCAGTGAAAGCGTTCCTTGTGTGTTCCTTGCCTGTGTTTCCAGACCTTCTGCCGTTGCCCCTGACTACGATCCTTGCTGCCTGCCCCGACCTTCTGCTACGTCCGACCTTGCTTTTGCCTACTCCCTTGTACCGCGCCTATCTTCAGCAGCCAGAGAGGTGAGCCGTTGCTAGTGGATACGACCTGGTCACTACCGCCGCAGCAAGACCATCCCGCTTTGCGGCGGGCTCTGGTGAAAACCAGTAGTGGCTTAGAACCGGTCCACTAGCACGGTCCACGCCAATCCCTCTCTGGCACAGAGGATCCACTACCTGCCAGCCGGCATCGTGACAGTAGATCCGGCCATGGATCCCGCTGAAGTCCCTCTGCCAGTTGTCGCTGACCTCACCACGGTGGTCGCCCAGCAGTCACAACAGATAGCGCAACAAGGCCAACAGCTGTCTCAACTGACCGTTATGCTACAACAGTTACTACCACAGCTTCAGCAGTCATCTCCTCCGCCAGCTCCTGCACCTCCTCCGCAGCGAGTGGCCGCTCCTGGGATACGCTTATCCTTGCCGGATAAATTTGATGGGGACTCTAAGTTTTGCCGTGGCTTTCTTTCCCAATGTTCCCTGCATCTGGAGATGATGTCGGACCTGTTTCCCACTGAAAGGTCTAAGGTGGCTTTCGTAGTCAGCCTTCTGTCCGGAAAAGCCCTGTCATGGGCCACACCGCTCTGGGACCGCAATGACCCCGTCACTGCCTCTGTACACTCCTTCTTCTCGGAAATCCGAAGTGTCTTTGAGGAACCTGCCCGAGCCTCTTCTGCTGAGACTGCCCTGTTGAACCTGGTCCAGGGTAATTCTTCCGTTGGCGAGTATGCCGTACAATTCCGTACTCTTGCTTCAGAATTGTCCTGGAATAATGAGGCCCTCTGCGCGACCTTCAAAAAAGGCCTATCCAGCAACATTAAAGATGTTCTGGCCGCACGAGAAATTCCTGCTAATCTACATGAACTTATTCACCTAGCCACTCGCATTGACATGCGTTTTTCCGAAAGGCGTCAGGAACTCCGCCAAGATATGGACTCTGTTCGCACGAGGCGTTTCTTCTCCTCGGCTCCTCTCTCCTCTGGTCCCCTGCAATCTGTTCCTGTGCCTCCCGCCGTGGAGGCTATGCAGGTCGACCGGTCTCGCCTGACACCTCAAGAGAGGACACGACGCCGTATGGAGAACCTCTGCCTGTACTGTGCTAGTACCGAACACTTCCTGAGAGATTGTCCTATCCGTCCTCCCCGCCTGGAAAGACGTACGCTGACTCCGCACAAAGATGAGACAGTCCTTGATGTCTACTCTGCTTCTCCACGTCTTACTGTGCCTGTGCGGATGTCTGCCTCTGCCTTCTCCTTCTCTACAGTGGCCTTCTTGGACTCTGGATCTGCAGGAAATTTTATTTTGGCCTCTCTCGTCAACAGGTTCAACATCCCGGTGACCAGTCTCGCCAGACCCCTCTACATCAATTGTGTAAATAATGAAAGATTGGACTGTACCATACGTTTCCGCACGGAGCCCCTTCTTATGAGCATCGGATCTCATCATGAGAGGATTGAACTTTTGGTCCTCCCCAATTGCACCTCGGAAATTCTCCTTGGACTTCCCTGGCTTCAACTTCATTCCCCTACCCTGGATTGGTCCACTGGGGAGATCAAGAGTTGGGGGTCCTCTTGTTCCAAGAACTGTCTAAAACCGGTTCCCAGTAACCCTTGCCGTAACTCTGTGGTTCCTCCAGTAACCGGTCTCCCTAAGGCCTATATGGACTTCGCGGATGTTTTCTGCAAAAAACAAGCTGAGACTCTACCTCCTCACAGGCCTTATGATTGCCCTATCGACCTCCTCCCGGGCACTACTCCACCCCGGGGCAGAATTTATCCTCTCTCTGCCCCAGAGACTCTTGCCATGTCCGAATACGTCCAGGAGAATCTAAAAAAGGGCTTTATCCGTAAATCCTCCTCTCCTGCCGGAGCCGGATTTTTCTTTGTGTCCAAAAAAGATGGCTCCCTACGTCCATGCATTGACTACCGCGGTCTTAATAAAATCACGGTTAAGAACCGCTACCCCTTACCCCTCATCTCTGAACTCTTTGATCGCCTCCAAGGTGCCCACATCTTCACTAAATTGGACTTAAGAGGCGCCTATAACCTCATCCGCATCAGAGAGGGGGACGAGTGGAAAACGGCATTTAACACCAGAGATGGACACTTTGAGTATCTGGTCATGCCCTTTGGACTGTGCAACGCCCCTGCCGTCTTCCAAGACTTTGTCAATGAAATTTTTCGTGATCTGTTATACTCCTGTGTTGTTGTATATCTGGACGATATCCTAATTTTTTCTGCCAATCTAGAAGAACACCGCCAGCATGTCCGTATGGTTCTTCAGAGACTTCGTGACAACCAACTCTATGCCAAAATTGAGAAATGTCTGTTTGAATGCCAATCTCTTCCTTTTCTAGGATATTTGGTCTCTGGCCAGGGACTACAGATGGATCCAGACAAACTCTCTGCCGTCTTAGATTGGCCACGCCCCTCCGGACTCCGTGCTATCCAACGCTTTTTGGGGTTCGCCAATTATTACAGGCAATTTATTCCACATTTTTCTACCATTGTGGCTCCTATCGTGGCTTTAACCAAAAAAAATGCTGATCCCAAGTCCTGGCCCCCTCAAGCAGAAGACGCCTTTAAACGACTCAAGTCTGCCTTTTCTTCGGCTCCCGTCCTCTCCAGACCTGACCCTTCCAAACCCTTCCTATTGGAGGTTGATGCCTCCTCAGTGGGAGCTGGAGCTGTTCTTCTACAAAAAAATTCTTCCGGGCATGCTGTCACTTGTGGTTTTTTCTCTAGGACCTTCTCTCCAGCGGAGAGGAACTACTCCATCGGGGATCGAGAGCTTCTAGCCATTAAATTAGCACTTGAGGAATGGAGGCATCTGCTGGAGGGATCAAGTTCTCCTGTTATTATCTACACCGACCACAAGAACCTCTCCTACCTCCAGTCTGCCCAACGGCTGAATCCTCGCCAGGCCCGGTGGTCTCTGTTCTTTGCCCGATTTAATTTTGAGATTCACTTTCGTCCTGCCGATAAGAACATTAGGGCCGATGCTCTCTCTCGTTCCTCGGATGCCTCAGAAGTTGAACTCTCTCCGCAACACATCATTCCACCTGACTGCCTGATCTCCACTTCTCCTGCCTCCATCAGGCAGACTTCTCCAGGAAAGACCTTTGTTTCTCCTCGCCAACGCCTCGGAATCCTCAAATGGGGTCACTCCTCCCATCTCGCAGGTCATGCGGGTATCAAGAAATCTGTGCAACTCATCTCCCGCTTCTATTGGTGGCCGACTCTGGAGACGGATGTTGTGGACTTTGTGCGAGCCTGCACTATCTGTGCCCGGGATAAGACTCCTCGCCAGAAGCCCGCTGGTTTTCTTCATCCTCTGCCTGTCCCCGAACAGCCTTGGTCTCTGATTGGTATGGATTTTATTACTGATTTACCCCCTTCCCGTGGCAACACTGTTATTTGGGTGGTCGTTGATCGATTCTCCAAAATGGCACATTTCATCCCTCTTCCTGGTCTTCCTTCTGCGCCTCAGTTGGCTAAACAATTTTTTGTACACATTTTTCGTCTTCACGGGTTGCCTACGCAGATTGTCTCGGATAGAGGCGTCCAATTCGTGTCTAAATTCTGGAGGGCTCTCTGTAAACAACTCAAGATTAAATTAAATTTTTCTTCTGCATATCATCCCCAGTCCAATGGACAAGTAGAAAGGATTAACCAGATCTTGGGTGATTATTTGCGACATTTTGTTTCCTCCCGCCAGGATGACTGGGCAGATCTCCTCCCATGGGCCGAATTCTCGTATAACTTCAGGGTCTCTGAGTCTTCCTCCAAATCCCCATTTTTCGTGGTGTACGGCCGTCACCCTCTTCCCCCCCTCCCTACTCCCTTGCCCTCTGGTCTGCCCACTGTGGATGAAATTTCTCGTGACCTTTCCATCATATGGAGAGAGACCCAAAATTCTCTCTTACAGGCTTCATCACGCATGAAGAAGTTCGCGGATAAGAAAAGAAGAGCTCCCCCCGTTTTTTCCCCTGGAGACAAGGTATGGCTCTCCGCTAAATATGTCCGCTTCCGTGTCCCTAGCTACAAGTTGGGACCACGCTATCTTGGTCCTTTCAAAATTTTGTGTCAAATTAATCCTGTCTCTTATAAACTTCTTCTTCCTCCCTCTCTTCGTATCCCTAATGCCTTTCACGTCTCTCTTCTCAAACCACTCATCCTCAACCGTTTTTCTCCCAAATCTGTTCCTCCCACTCCTGTTTCCGGCTCCTCGGACATCTTCTCGGTCAAAGAAATTTTAGCTGCCAAAAAGGTCAGAGGGAAAAATTTTTTTTTAGTGGACTGGGAGGGTTGTGGTCCTGAAGAGAGATCCTGGGAACCTGAGGACAACATCCTAGACAAAAGTCTGCTCCTCAGGTTCTCAGGCTCTAAGAAGAGGGGGAGACCCAAGGGGGGGGGTACTGTTACGCCGAGCGCTCCGGGTCCCCGCTCCTCCCCGGAGCGCTCGCTTCACTCTCCCCGCGGCAGCGCTCCGGTCACGTCCTCTGACCCGGGGCGCTGCGATTCCGCTGCCAGCCGGGATGCGATTCGCGATGCGGGTAGCGCCCGCTCTCGATGCGCACCCCGGCTCCCCTACCTGACTCGCTCTCCGTCTGTTCTGTCCCGGCGCGCGCGGCCCCGCTCCCTAGGGCGCGCGCGCGCCGGGTCTCTGCGATTTAAAGGGCCACTGCGCCGCTGATTGGCGCAGTGGTTCCAATCAGTGTGTTCACCTGTGCACTTCCCTATATCACCTCACTTCCCCTGCACTCCCTTGCCGGATCTTGTTGCCTTAGTGCCAGTGAAAGCGTTCCTTGTGTGTTCCTTGCCTGTGTTTCCAGACCTTCTGCCGTTGCCCCTGACTACGATCCTTGCTGCCTGCCCCGACCTTCTGCTACGTCCGACCTTGCTTTTGCCTACTCCCTTGTACCGCGCCTATCTTCAGCAGCCAGAGAGGTGAGCCGTTGCTAGTGGATACGACCTGGTCACTACCGCCGCAGCAAGACCATCCCGCTTTGCGGCGGGCTCTGGTGAAAACCAGTAGTGGCTTAGAACCGGTCCACTAGCACGGTCCACGCCAATCCCTCTCTGGCACAGAGGATCCACTACCTGCCAGCCGGCATCGTGACAGTTGTTTTAGGAAAGCGCTGCACAAGTATAATAGGTTCCAGCTTGGTGTAGGGAAAGACCTGTTAATCAAGCTGAGCTGTAGGAAGTCGGGAAGACCACCTCCAGGATACTCCCTTCATACCATTGCTTGCTTGAATACTGTAAATTTTTTCTCTGACAAATTACAGAGAATTTTCAGTTATAAGGGAGCCTGTGGAAATGTGATGCTGCTGGTTGGCTATTCCAGGTGCAAATAATATGTTCAAAGTGAGTCAGGATAATATAAAAATAACCTATACTTACCTGCCTCAATCCTCTGCAGCTGCTGTTCCAACAGCTCCCGACTTGCACCACTCACTGCTGCTTACTTGTCGCTGTAGAAACTCACCGCTCAGCTGGTCACCTCTAAGGGGATTGGCTTAATGGATGATGTGTGACAGGAATCAGGAAGCAGTGGTGAACAGCGGGGACCAGGAGCCACATGAACAGCAGCAGCAGGTGATTGGAGCAGCATTTTATAATTCACAATTACTCATTTTTAAAAATGTTGTGGCCTGGAATACCCCTTTAAAGGGTTTTCCAACTGAAATAATTTGTCATCAATGATCAGTATTGACATTCAGCTACCTCTGTTCTTGAGATCCCTCATTTGTCACCTATCCTGTGCTTTTGGTGGAAAAACCCTTTTAACAGATTGAAGATACACTCTGCCTTCCCTGATACTTCTGTCAGTTGCTAGTTACTTGTTTATCAATTTTTTTTTGGGAAATATTAGTCTTTAAGTGTCTCATCCTGACACTTAATGGGTCAATTTTCATGAAAGGGGGTAGTCCAGGTTATGTATTGCAGGGGCTCATATAGACAGTGCATGGACCGCATGCTGACCCCACCGCTCCATGCACACACACTTATTGCCTATTCTGCGGATAGGGGTACCCCTTTAATATACTGTAATCTGTGATTTGTAAATGTCTTAGAGAAGCTGCAGCTTCACACCTTATACAGCAGGAGGCAGGCTGAACTGCTCCCTAGAACTATGTGACCCTTTCCTAATTTGCTTACTTGGACCTTACACTAAAATCTAAGCACAGAGATGTCTCCCTTGCATCACACTGACTATTGCAATGTAATAGCCTCCCAGTACAGTTGTTCTAAAAAATGATATAAAAAACACCAACAAGTACAGTTCACAATACAGAAACGTCATTATTTGAATTTTATAATAACATTTAACCTATATAAACTTGACCTATATGACATTTCTAGTTGAGGCTTGTCCGTGTGAAGAGTTTTGTCCATGTGAACCATTCTTGATGCCCCCTTATCAATTGTAGAATAGGTAAAGGGTAATACTCCCACCATCAGGTTCCTGACTGATAATACTGCCGCAGACAGGATCCAGTATGTCCTGTAATTAGCTCATTAACTTGCATTACATTCAGAGGTTTTTCTGTACAATAAATGCTCTGTGAGATGATTTCCAAGTAAGCAAATTAGTAAAGGGTCGTAGAGTTCAGATGGTGCCAGCCAGACATTAAAGGCGATACCAATAATGCATGCAATGTCCAGAATGAAAGCGGTGTTTGAAGCCGTCATCATCATTCTCTGACCATAACTAATTATTTCATTTTTCCTTTTATAAATAACTAACTCTAGGGCAAATACTCTCCAGGAATTTCTAAGTAGGAGGTTAGAGCTGAAAATGCTTTTATGTAATGTAATACATAAAGTTTCATATTGAGGCAGAAAGTGATCAAATTTTGAATAATATATTAGGATAAGCAGAGACAAACTAGCAATAACACAGTGGCAGCTATGATCTCCACACTCTTCTGTTGGCTATATAGCTCTTTAACAGACCTATTTACAATAGCTAAAATTACTGTACATCTCTTAAAGGGGTACTCCGCTGCTGAGCGTTTGGAACAAACTGTTCTGAACGCTGGAGCCGGCGCCGGGAGCTTGTGATGTCATAGCCCTGCCCCCTCAATGCAAGTCTATGGGAGGGGGCGTGACAGCCGTCAGACTTACATTGAGGGGGCGGGGCTATGATGTCACAAGCTCCCGGGGCCGGCTCCACCATTCAGATTAGTTTATTCCAAACGCTTAGCAGCGGAGTGGGAAAGATCAGTCTAGCTCCAATCCCTTGACTAGTCCAGGGCTATGCTTTTCTATAAGCACTGTAGCATTATCAGACAAGGGGTAAAGGACAGATGCTATACCATTTCAAGAGATGAGAGGGTTGTTTAAAACTGGGGTTGCTTAGGAACTAACGTGTAAAGGTGACCAGGCTGGGAAAAAAGTGTACTCACCTGCCCCAATCCCTCCACTGCTCAGTATTTATTGGAAAGTTGATCAATGAGCCTTGGAAACACCTCCTTGACACTTGGCATCGGAGAACAAAAGCATTTTCTATGCTTTGGAAGGGCACATACAGATATATGAAAGATACCATGTGTCTCCCTGGTTTCAACAGCTATCTAATAGAGTCAGCAGTTTAGAACATAAATTGAAGCTGACAGATTCCTTTTAATATACATGGCTAAGTGTGATTTATGTATATCTGTACATTACAAAGCTATAATTACTCTTTACCTTCAACTATATTGTGTCTGAGGAGCTTACCTCCAGCAACCTTACTATGCGCTCTGTTCTGCTGGTTGCCAAAATATGTGAGTGATATATATCTACAAAGCTAATACTGTGCCTACTAGTGCATTACATCATAATGTAATGTATGTAGGGTTGGAAGGCTCAGAATTAAAGGGGTATTCCAGGAAAAAACTTTTTTTTATATATATCAACTGGCTCCAGAAAGTTAAACAGATTTGTAAATTACTTCTATTAAAAAATCTTAATCCTTTCAGTACTTATGAGCTTCTGAAGTTAAGGTTGTTCATTTTTGTCTAAATCCTCTCTGATGACACCTGTTTCGGGAAACGCCCAGTTTAGAAGCAAATCCCCATAGCAAACCTCTTCTAAACTGGGCGTTTCCCGAGACAGGTGTCATCAGAGGATTTAGACAGAAAAGAACAACCTTAACTTCAGAAGCTCATAAGTACTGAAAGGATTAAGATTTTTTAATAGAATTAATTTACAAATCTGTTTAACTTTCTGGAGCCAGTTGATATATATAAAAAAGTTTTTTCCTGGAATACCCCTTTAAAGAGGTAACCCGCCCCAGCCACCAATTGGTTGAGCAGCCCCTTTTCTGTGTTGAGACCAAGACATGCTGAGCAGTGGATGGATCGGAGCAGGTGAGTACACAATTTTTTTCCCCAGACTGGCCATATTTATTTATATAGTTCCCTAACAACCCCTTTCAAACAACCCTCCTATATTTTGAAATCTGCCCTTTCCCAATGTTTTTTTTTCTCAATTTAGTTTTTATTGGTTTTGAACAATGACAATTACAGAGAATGATCACAGCAATAAAAGTGTGATGATATAACAAGGACTTCCTTAAGGCACGAACAATCAAACAAAACTAGAAAGAACTTTGGTTGTGTAGCCAAAAAGAAAACCACCATGTTAAGAGGGAATGTAGGGTAGTAATAGGGTGGGGGGGGGGGGGAGGAGGTAAGATAGAGAATTGGGGTAGAGGAGAAGAGAAAGGCAAAGTAGGAAAGAAAGAGTGAGAGAGGGAAAGGGGGAAAGGAGGGGGAGGGGAATTGGATTTAGGGCCTATGGTCGGCCCAATTTCGGGGCCAGCTGAGGCACCAAGAGTGCAAGTCATCAAACATCATAGGAACGTATGCCAGCAAGGTAACAGCTTATCACAACTGGCACATATGATAATAAGTACAGGGAAAATAAGAGGAAATATCAAAGACGATGTCTCTGAATGTGAAGGGGGAGGACCTGAGGGTGAACGGCAAAATATCCACCTCCTCAATTGAATAGCCTTGTATATAATCTGGACATCCGGCATACCTATTCCTCCTCTGGTGGGGGGTCTAGCCAACAGTGTCCTAGCCAGTCAGGGTTTTTTGGCTTTCCAGAGAAAGCGGGAAAAGAGTCTTCTTATGGTTGAAAAGAACAAGGGCGGGAGTGCTATCGGGAGCATTGATAGTCTATAAACTATTTTTGGAATAACATATGTTTGGATAACATTACGCCTACCAATCCACGATATAAGGGGATTGTCATATTCTGTCAATAACTGCTGGATGTCTGTAAGGAGGGACTTAAAGTTAGTATCGTAGAGGCGTGTAATTGTGGGGGTGATATGCACTCCAAGGTATTTTAAGGAGGACTTGGCCCAGGGAAAGGGGGAGATATTTAGCAGGGTGGCCTGTGTAGCAGGAGGGAGCGTGACATTGACCAACTCTGATTTGTTCACATTTACTTTAAAGTTGGAGAGGGTGCCAAATTTCTCGAATAAGGAGACCAGGCAGGGGAGCCCCCCCTCGGGGTCAGATAATAGGAAAAGCAAATCATCAGCGAAAGCCAAAGTCTTAAGTTCCCCTTCTGGCGTCTCAAAGCCCTTAACTTCAGGCATCCGTCTAATTTTCTGGAGCAGGGTCTCCATCACCAAAATGAAAAGAGAGGGGGATAGGAGGCACCCCTGCCTGGTGCCACTCATTATGCAAAAGGTAGGGGAGAGGGAGTCGTTAATTTGTAGGGAAGCGTAGGGGCTAGCATAGAGAGTGAATATCGCTGACACAAATGCTGAGGGAAAACCAAATCTAAGAAGGACCGCTCTCATGTAGGACCAACTGACCCTATCAAATGCCTTCTTGGCGTCTACGCCGAGAAGGACCAGTGGGAGTTTGTTAGAGTGAGCAAAGTGTATATAAGAGAGGAGTTTGATAGTGTTAGTCTTCCCTTCTCTGCCAGGGACAAAGCCTGACTGTTCCGGGGCTATCAAGTGGGGCAGCAGCTTTTTAACGCGCATGGATAGAAGTTTGGCCCATACTTTTAAATCTAGGTTCAACAAAGATATGGGTCTGTAGCTACCACATTCCTCTGTATCCTTTCCCTCCTTTGCTATGAGAGTAATATGTGCCTCCTGCGCCTGTCGAGGAAGAGAGCCTCCCTCGAGTAAAGTGTTAAAAGAGGTAGTGAGGTGGGGTATAAGGAGATCCAAGAATTTAGTATAGTAGCACAGGGGGAGTCCATCAGGACCCGGGCTTTTTCCAGGGGGGAAGGATTTAATAACCTTACGGACCTCTAGTTCTGATACTGGCGAGAGCAGACTTTTTACCATGGAGCAATCTAGTTTGGGGAGAGCTAACTCATCGAGGAAAGAATCCTGAGCCGAGGACACAGGCGAGGCCAAGTCGACCCCAGCGGGTGAGGGGAGGTTATATAGATCCGAGTAGAACTGTTGAAAAGTACTAGCTATGTGGGGAGTATCAGTGTGGACCACCCCGTCCCTGTCTTTTATGCGCAATATACGCTGCTTGGCCCTTCTCTTTTTAAGGAGGGAAGACATAAGTCTCCTGCCTTTGTCTCCATGGGCATATATTTTTGTTTATGGGAAGGTAGGCCTTAGAGGACTGGTTATGTAGATGGGTCAGCAGCTGTTCCCTTTTGAGCTTCAGATCAGAAAGGGTGGCTTCAACCTGAGATCTCCTATAAAGCCTCTCCAGATCCGAGATGTCAGCTAAAAGTTGGTCAGTCTTTTGTCTATAGGACTTTTTAAGCCTGGAACCCCAGGAGATGAGGATGCCTCTCATATAGGCCTTATGGGCTTCCCACACCAGAGGAGAAAACCTAAACAAACCTAAAACTAAAACATAGTCTCATGTAACATTGTTTGCTGTAAATAAAACTAATATCAGAAGCAGATGTTCTCTTATTGACCACATCACCTCTTCTCTGAAGAAGCCCTCAATTGTTGCTGATTTTCATTAAAGGGGTTATCCACCATAAGGTGATTTTAGTATGTACCTGGCAGAATGTAATGGGCATGCTGAGGAAGGATCTGCGCTTGTCTTGGGGCTAAATGGCTATGTCATGAGATTACCATAACACTGTGGCTAGCTTTTTGTGAACTGGTATTTCCTTTTAGAGTTTTCTTCTTTGCCTACAAATCCCATAATTCCATTTTCCTCCCTCCTACACATCAGCCACCCTACCCATTGAAACATAAATGAGCTGCATCCATTCAAAATACTTGTGGTTTTCAATCAGGGTGCCTACAGCTGTTGCATTAGTTGCAATTCATCTCTCTCCCACCAAGCGATCCCTCCAACCATTGAAGCAGACAGGGTCCCTGTCATCAGCTGACAGGTGAGTCAGGTCTCGGCCACATTGCAACCTGGGAAAAATCTGAGACAACAGTCATTTTGTATGCTATTAAAAATAAATATTGGGTGAAAATCACAGAATTGTGAGAAAACCGTCACACACAGGTACAGACACTATATTATGAACTACACTAACTTTACAGCCCCTGTAGCACAGTCAAATAAAAATAATTCCTGGAATACCCCTTTAAACATTTCAAGCAGCACAGAAGGAATGTTACAATTGTATATAAATGTTTTAGAAGCAATGCTTTTTACCATCTTTCCTCTTTAAAATCTGTGCACAGTCTAGAAAAGACAAAAGTCAGAGTTGACTTTTTCATGCTGAAATGAAATACACACATATTTTACTTGAAAGCTTTATTCTACCTTTTGTGGACTATTTTTCTGATGCACATTCTAGTCCTTTTAGGTTCGCTAAAGGTGAAATAAACACCTGCTGCAGACTTTCCAGAGCTCAAACTTTTGTTATTTCAAGGACTGCCTGAGATATAAATCAATACCCTTCCATTATCTACTTTCAGAGCTATCCCCACATTTTACAGCTTATGTGTCTCACTAAAAGGGTTACTGACATTTTGTGGCTGATGGGATATGGGTATCAAGACTCCCACCCATGGACAGAACAATGGGACTTGTGAACTCCGCTTTAGTTGGTTCCAGGCATCATGAAAATTAATTTGCAGGTAGTATACTGTTAATGGCAAGCCCATAGCACCCTAAGAAAAGATGTGCCAAGCCATTGGGAACTGAAATAGAACCAGACACTGCAAACTTTTTGTTTTTTAGGAGTATTAGGTTTGCTCCACTGCATTCGCCCTGACTCTGACTACATCCACTACATGACCTGACTCTAGGGGTGGAGGAAGGAAGGGCATTGTGTTTTTATACTATATTTGTGAATATCCCTTTATAAGCATATATGTGTATGTGTGAGCATCATTTTGTATATGTGTTAAGTGTCTTCAAGTTTATGTGTAAATATAAGTATGTATACTGTTTGTGAATGTGTGTAGTCATTCTTGTATTTTTGTACATATGTTTATGTGTGCAGTTGCGTATAAGTATGTGTGTACATTAGGTTACACTCACATTAATGCATTGAACACGTTACCGTATGTTGAGAATACTTCCAGTTCATACACTGAACATAGTCATAGCTCCCTGTTGAACTGACAGCATGCTTTTGTCCCCAGTTGGAGTAACATGTGCTGTTATACTTTTATTATTTTTTTTTTACTGGTAAGGAAATTAAATTACTGTATAGGAAAATGTAGCACACAGTACAGTCCTATACAGTGAGCCTCATATAACATATGGAATTTTTTTTTTTTTTGCATTGTGGCCAATGTATGCCACTGTATGGCTAAACAGTAGCATATGTCTGGTGGATATGCCGGATTTATGCATTTGGAAACACTCCTGACATTTAACTCTGATGTATAAAATAAATGCGGTGTGAACTTAGCCTTACTTATGCATGAGTTTGTGCACTGCTTTTGAGAGGGGCCATTCAAAATTTTCTATGGCTCCCATGATGAATAATTTCACCCCTGCTGTTTCCCATGGCTCCAATAAACAAGTCATTGAACAAAACGTCATCTCCTTGTAAGGTTTGTATCACAGGTTACTCTGTAGTGTAAGAGATTTAGGGTTATATTTTCACAATAAAAGTAATATAGACACAATCCTAAACAGAGGTAACAAGTCACTGACAAAATCTGGACTACCACATCCACTCAAGCTAACCTTAACCACAAATATCCACAAAAGAAAATTAGCTAAAATTACACAAAAAGTCCAAACAACATTATAAAGCAACTACCCATTCAGGTTGGAGGAACTCCAATATTGGAGTACTCAATAGGGTCAATCCCCAAAATTAAATTAACCCGACGCGTTTCCCCGTATATAGATAGAGATACGGTTCATCAGGGGTAATGATGTATATAAGAAGATGGAAATGGAGGTGTAGAAAAATATATAAATATACCAACTGTACTATTCCACTGTATATAGCAAATTAGAACATACAGTACATAAATGGCACATATATAGCAGGCACATATATAGCACATAGATTGCACAAATACAGGTTCCACATAGCTGACAATAACATTGAAGCAAGACAGTCACAATGATGGTGATTCCAGTGGCTTTATCAGACAACAAGATGTTCTTGAATTAGGGTCCGAAATCCTATAGAAAGAGAAAACACAAAACAGCAAGCCAGGCAACACACATAGCAATATAGCAAAGCAAGCATAAGTGCAGAGGTAAAAAAAAAAACAAGTAGGGGCCTGACGAAGCGCTGATTGCGTGATACGGACCATCGCCCAACCCTCTCCCCCTTCTACCTTGTTCCGTCCGCTCTCCCATGCATGTTTGTATGCCGCCAAGCTAATATGAAATAAAGAAGCTTGATGACCCCGACTGACCTGCTGAGTGCTCCATTCTTTTGTTGCTTACTGTGGATTGCACAAAAGTAATATAGACTTTGTTGCTCAGAGCTTTACAGATACGATTATCAACCTGTGGATTTCCAGCGGTTATATCTAATGGATGTTCAATTATTACAGAGAGTGGCTGAAACAGTTGAAGAAGAAGTAAGAGACAATGAAGGTGAGGAGGCTGTTGAAGAAGCAGATCACATCCATGAAGATGAAACAGGTGAAAACGAGGAGCAGAACATGGTAAGTCATGAAGTGGAAGCAAACCATGGGAAGATGCACAATGATTCAGAAGATGGGATTAATAATTATGGAGATGGACGTTGGGAAGTTAACAGTGATGTTAATGGGAGAGAAGAAGATGAAGATGAAGGCCATGATGGAAACACAAATGATCAAAGTCAGGTAATGCTATAATATAAATAATATCACATGTAGATTAGCATGTGTTGTTACTAGTAACTAGTGGTGAACATCGTACTAACTAGATTTCATAAATGTCTGTACCATCTATTGTTTCTGCTATATCACCTCATGTAGCCTTATCACGGGGTATAGCTTTCATTATCAGCAGAAGAATTACAGTAATACTTATCCTGCCTGTGGCTAAGGCCACGACATAGGCCCAGATTTATCAGCCTGAAACCCTAATTGTCTGTTTTTTTCCACAGCAACCAATCACAGCTCAGCTCTCATATCTTAACAAGCTCTGGTAAAGTGAAAGTTGAGCTGTGATTGGTCGCTGTGAGAAAATCCAGACATTTAGGGTTTTAGGCTGATTGATAAATCTGGACCATAGTCTAGAGTCAATAGTAAATCTAGTGACCTAATATTGAAAATTTCATTTGACTGTATAGATGTGTTAGTTGGACGACCATTGTTGTATTTGGCTGCAGTTTTCTTGACTCTTCGCTGACTGTTCATCAGAACGGTTCCTGACATCCTCCTTTAGTGAATGAAAAGGTGTTGATGAGTTGTTTACATTCACTAGATCCCTTTTGCTCACACAATTCTCAGAATACTTTCACCACCAGTGCATAAGAAAATCCCACAGGTTTGGCAGGTTTTGAAATAATGGCCCTTACTGTCTGGCACCAATGGCTATGCATCATTGAAAGTATTTAATTTCACTCAATATTCCTATTAATGGGGATTTACACCAAAACTCACCCGTAGGAACCTTCCTCACTTGACTTTATGCCGCATTCCAGGTTGTTATGGCAGGTAATAAAGTGGCTAGTGTATACTGTAATGTCTGGTATTGAACTGTATGTTGAGGGGCCAATATCCTAATTTAGATTATATTTTATTTTAAACACTGTTGCATATTTGCTTTCCTATCCAGGTTGTACAATCCCTCTTTCAGCTCCAGCCTTAAATAGCCATTTACTACCACAGACATTGGGGGAGATAAATAAAAACTGGTTCTTATGTGTAAGCAGAGACTGGACAGTCTAAGAGTACACTCGATTTTTAACAGTTTCTTAGGCTGTTTCAAAATCTGGCCCAGCTTTAGACAGTCTAGCTTAAAGGGGTACTCCGCCCTAGACTTCTTATCCCGTATCCACTATCCCTGCTGCACCCGGTGTTTGTTTAGAGCGTTGGGTGCAGCCTGAGGCTCGTAACATCACGGTCACGCCCCACTCGTGACATCACGGCCACGCCCCCTCAATGCAAGTCTATGGGAGGGGGTTTGACGGCCGTCACACCCCCTTCCATAGACTTGCATTGAGGGGGCGAGGCCGTGACATCCCAAGCGGGCGTGAATGTGACATCACGAGTCTCCACCCTGCATCACCAGTCATCCAGCATGGGTACTCCACTGGAAAAAATTTTTTAATCAACTGGTGCCAGAAAGTTAAGAAAATTTGTAAATTACTTCTATTAAAAAAATCTTAATCCTTCCAGTACTTATCAGCTGCTGTTAAGTTCTTTTCTTTTTGAATTTCCTTTCTGCCTGACTACAGTGCTCTCTGCTGTCACCTCCATTTTAGGAACTGTCCAGAGCAGGATAGGTTTTCTATGGGGATTTGCTCCTACACTGGACAGTTCCTAAAATGGACAGAGGTGGCAGCAGAGAGCACTCTGGTCAGGCAGAAAGGAAATTGAAAAAGTAAAGAACTTCCTGTGGATCATAACAGCAGCTGATAAGTATTGGAAGGATTAATATAATTTACAAATCTGTTTAACTTTCTGGTACCAGTTGATTTAAAAAAAAACAAAAAAAAAACAACAATTTTTCCAGTGGAGTACCCCTTTAATTATAAGCCAGGCATGTGCACTAAAATTGAACACATCTTGTGGCACAAAGTGTAACTCCGATCAGACTCCAGTGGTAGGATATCTGTTCAAATCTCCCAGAAACTTAGTAGCTGAAGACTTGCTCGAGACTACAGCAATAAGGATACAGATTTGCTTAAAGTCCCATGCAAGTCTATAGACTTCCAGCAAATCCGTATCCTGATCGCTGTAGCCTCGAGCAAGTTTTAGGCTACTAAATTGCTGGGAGATTTAAATAGATATCCTCTGAAGTATGCATTAATATCCACAAACACCATAAATAACTCTGCATTAATACTGACATGTTTCTAGCCTATCAAGTCTCTTCATGGGTTCTTTGTGTCTAATTTAACATGTGCACCACTTTAATGCAAATTGTACTGAATTTCTGGCGCAGACATTTTTATTTATCTCCCCCATTACTGCAATTCCCTGTATTTTGCATTATTCTCCACCTTCCGAAAACTTTCACTTCTGCTGATTAGTGTTGGGCGCAAATATTCACATTTAAATTTTTTATCGTGAATATCGCAAGTTCGTGAATTCACGAATATTGCGAATATATTGACTATATATTCAAAATAGCGAATATTCATTTTTCGCAATATGCGCATATTCCTTCTTTTCACTTGTGGGCCAATTAGAATGATGCAAATACACTTGTCAGAGGTTATCAACAACATCCTTAGCAACCAATAGTAAAGTTGCCCACCCCCTCACTGTTTTCTTCCTCGAATACGTGAATATGCCAATATAACGAATACACGAAATTCGCGAATATAGGACCAATATTTGTCTAGATATTCGCGAAATATCTCAAATTCGAATATGGCCAATGCCGCTCATCACTACTGCTGATCTCCAACAACCCACAATTGTAAACATTTTGCTCCCCTCCACAGTCATCTTACATTAACATTTTAGCGTCACGTTTAGCCTTATGTCTTACACTAAACAGACTTGCTTTTATGTTCAACTTCTTATACATCCGAGCGATGTCGGCAGTATCAGCATAATAACCACTTTACATAAAAAATCCTTCCGTTTATAATGAACCTGCTATTAAGTAAAACAGCGGGGTTGTCACAGGTCATTCTTTTGTATAAGAAGTACCTCTACTGAACAGTATGCTATGTGGAGGTCAGTAAGGTGTGACTGCAGCAATCAGTGGTTATTCATTATAATAGTAGGGTATTCTGTAGTCAGGACATGTTCATTCATACTGTCCTGTTTCTTTTGCTGCTAACAATTGTCTTATTAGGACTCACAAAGGAACTTTCTTTGTGAAACAAACAGCATTTTGTAAAAAAAAAAAAAATTAAATATATATATATATATATATATATGTTAAAGTGTTATATCCACAGTTTTTTTTTTTTTTTTTTTTTACAGTCCTACTGTCATGTCTATGGTAGCTGTCATCTATGGCCCTACCATGACGCATTTCGTAATGTAAGTGCATGTCAAAATACCCGCAGGTGCCTAGGAGGTTGTTGAGAATGATAAAGGCAGGGAAGTAAAAAGCTCAGTGCATGTTAGGGTAAAAGTATATGGGCTGTCGGATGCATGCATCCATGGCCGTCTCTGCCTATAGGCCATATAGAAGGGAGGAGAAAAAGACCGCTATTCCAGGCGCTGCTCACAGGGTTATCAGACAGAGAGAAATGCCAAATGTACCTTAGATTATATAAAACTTTAGTCTATTGGTATAAAAGTTATAAAAGTGACAGATGACGCATTTCGAGGAGGGATCCCCTCTTCCTCAGATCAGATACCTGATCTGAGGAAGAGGGGGATCCCCCCTCGAAACGCGTCATTTGTCACTTTTATTACTTTTATACCAATAAACTAAAGTTTTATATAATCTAAGGTACATTTGGCCTTTCTCTCTGTCTGATAAACCTGTGAGCAGCGCCTGGAATACCGGTCTTTTTCTCCTCCCTTCTTGATGACAACTACAGTACCAGCATCTACTGTGTTCCTGCGACCCTCCGGCTTGGCAGCTCCCTGGACATCAGTGAGTACCCCACTTTTGGGGTGATATGCGCATATATTTATTTCATATGGTGAGCATCCACCTATAAGACCTGTGGGTTTTCCCCACTATACACCTCTCACATTATAAAGGGTAATACCCTAGGCGCCGCTTTTCGGTCTTTTTTCTTTTCTTCTTTTTCTATAGGCGATACAGGCGGCCGCCTAGAGCTCCCTTTCAATGGGGGCGCTGCTCTGCCTGCCACAAAAAAGTTAGACAATCAGCATCCAAAACACTTGCTCAGCCACCAGCATTAGAAGGAGGCTTGTTACAGTGTGTCACCCCAGTAGTAAGCTAATGACATGAGTAGGGGGCTTGTTACAATGTGTCACCTCAGTAGTAAGGTGGGGCATGCCAAAGGGCGGAGTCATAAGTGCGGCAATATTAGCTCTCGCAGAGGGTACTGTTTCCCAACCGGGGTGCCTCCAACTGTTGCAAAACTACAACTCCCAGCATGCCCGGACAGCCTTGCATAACTGTTAATGGTGACGGCCCAGTGCCCTGCGGCCCTAGCGACGAAGCATTCCGCAATGTGAACGCACCCTTAGGTGCCTTCAAAGACTAGTTGACATGTCTCATAGTCACTGTATGCTAAATGTGCCCCCTTTGTTTAAAAAATGACTTTACATAGTAAATATATTGATAGTCCCAATAAGTAGTAAATAGGCAGAAACATTGACTGGGACCAGAAGAGCCACTAAGCACATGTCACATCCAGATGGCAAAGCTTTATTGCCCTGGTGACAATTCGATATTCTGGTGCAGAGATTATTTATGACACAATAAAAGACAGTTGGGGGGAGGGGGTATATGAATCCACATGCTCAGAGTGCACAACATTTTTGTATAAGCTCCATTTTTTGCGCAAACTGGGAGTTTGCACAGCAAAGACAGGACTTGCACAACAATTGTGCGCTATTTTGCCACTCTACGCTGGTGCAGGGAATGATACATTTCCTCCATAATGTAACATGCTCACAGGCCAGTAGGTGTCAGACGTGCTGAAGAAATATGCACTTGGTTTGCCCATATTTCTTAATGAAATTAACTATTTCATTCAATGGAATTACAGGCTTAGCTCAGTAAAACAAGAAAAAGAACACAAGCAGTTCTGAAGTACTGAGATAATGATTAGGCCATGTTACACTGGGATTTCTAGTCGGAATGGATTTATTACTTCTCTAAGGTTGCATGCACACCACGTTTTCAGGATCCGGTTGGGGGAGGGGAAAAACATGCGCTCCCGTACCCCAGCCGGACTGGCGCTGAAATCCATTGACTTTAATGAGCCGACCGGAGTCACCGTTTGACTCCGGTCGGCTCATTTCTGTGCCATATCTGGTTTTGTGACCGGACCTAAAACTGTAGTATACTACGGTTTTAGGTCCGGTCAGAAAACCGGATATGGGTCAAAAATGAGCTGACCGGAGTCAAACGGTGACTCTGGTCGACTCACTAAAGTCAATGGATTTCAGCACCGGTCCGGCTGGGGTACGGGAGCGCACGTTTTGCATGCACATGGCAGCCGTAGCCTGAAAACGTGGTGTGCATGCACCTTAACACATACCTGGGCAGGTCATACCCAGGAACTTAACCAGGAAGCAAATAGGAAGTGATAAGGACCCACCTCCAGTTAATATTAAGAACATCATAGCTCTTGTGAGGAACATGATGTTACACCTTTTCTTTTTATTTACATAAAGGGAGACAGATCTACTCCTTCAGTCACAAACATTAGATCTCTTTCATGCGTTTTATATTAAATGGGCACTGTCAGATATAAAAACTTTTGATTTGTTGTAAAGCATGCAAAACCAATAGGTTTTGCAATTGCTTTCATTAGAAAATTTTCAGTATTTCATAGTGAAAAAGCCAGTCAAACAACTGCCCCCTCTGCCTCCTGGAATGCATTCAGTGCTTCTGTGAACACTGCTTTGTCCTGGACTCCGGGACGTTTTGGAGGGGGGAGGGGCTGTACACACTGCAGAGACTCATGTGAAGAGAAGGGGGAGGGGCAGGAAGACTGCTGCCGGGCTCTCACACAGCAGACATCAATGAGAGAGGCAGAAACATGCATTGCAGATGAAAAAGTAAGTGTCCAAGCGTGTGCGTGTGTGTGGATATATGTGTGTGTGTGGATATATGTGTGTATATCAGTGTGTCTATCTAATGTGTATGAATATATGAAGCGCGTGTGTGTGTGTGAGTGATAAAGGGGGACTACCTCCAGCTGTTGCAAAACTACAGCTCCCAGCATGCCCATACATCATTTGGCTGTGCAGGCATGGTGGGAGTTTTAGTTTTGCAACAGCTGGAGGCACCCTTGTTGGGAAGCACTGGACTGAGGAGAGGGAGGGGGAGGAGGGGGAGTGGTTATCACAGTGAGTACCCGCCCCCCTGCTTCTGATAGATAGAATTAAGGTATTTCAGAAATAAAGCTAATTCTGAGAGAAATGTAGGTCACAGACACATACAAAGTACATGTACATGATCTGGATGAGATACTGAGCAACATATAACAGTTTTGTTTTTTTGAGTGATCTGACGGGTACGCTTTAAAGGGGTACTCCGCCCCAAAGGATAGGGGATAAGATGTCTGATCATGTGGGGTATCGCCGCTGGGGACCCCCGGGGTCTCGGTGCACGGAGCGAACTGGCGATGCGGAGCAGAGGCTCATAGCGTCACGGCCATGCCCCCTCAATGTAAGACTTGCATTGAGGGGGCGAGAACGGGATGTCAGGAGCGGGACGTGGCCATGACCTCACGAGCATCCGGTGCTGTATGTGACAATATAAACAAATGCTGGGTGCAGCAGGGAGATCGCGGGGGTCCCCAGCGGCGGGACCTCCGTGATCAGACCTCTTATCCTCTATCCTTTGGATAGGGGATAAGATGTCTAGCGGCGGAGTACCCCTTTAAGCTTCAAATATTGATGTCAGGCTTACATACTTTCACCACTAATAGTCAAAACTTTTGCCCATGATTATTTTTTTACTTGCTGGGGTAGTGACACACTTTAAAGGGGTACTTTGAAGGCTATAGTTACAGCTAAATTAACTTTATACAAAGTTATACAACTTTGTAATTTAGCTTTATTGAAAATGTTGTAAATTTCGGAAAACTCAGTGCTACCATGGTCTCTCTAGTGCAGAGAACCTGACACTGTTTCTCCGCTGACCCCTTGGGCAGTGTCAGAACTCACTTCTATAGAATCTTTTAAGCACGCTTGATGCCATGCAACTGTGCTACATACTGATTCCTTGCTACTGTACACACACACACGCAGCAGTCCCCTGCCAAACACAACGGTCTAGTCACAACAGTCTGCCAGTGCCCTGTTAGACACAGTGATCCCCTGCTTTTACTGCAAGCTTTTAGAAATATTTCTAATCTAATAATATATTATTATTATATGTTAACTACTATATAATGGATGAGTTGTAACATTGGGTGCACAGGAGTGTCAATATTGGTAATATACTGCTCAAAAAAATAAAGGGAACACTTACACAACACAATGTAACTCCAAGTCAATCACACTGTGAAATCACACTGTCCACTCAGGAAGCAACACTGATTGACAATCAATTTCACATGCTGTTGTACAAATAGAACAGACAACAGGTGGAAATGATAGGCAATTAGGAAGACAATTAGGAAGACAAAGGAGTGGTTCTGCAGGTGGTGACCACAGACCACTTCTCAGTTCCTATGCTTCCTGGCTGATGTTTTGGTCACTTTAGAATGCTGGTGGTACTTTCACTTTAGTGGTAGGCAATAGGAAAAAACACTAGGATACTTAAAAACATACTTTTATTGGTGTACATTTGTTATATAGGCACAAAAAATTCACACATTTAAACAAAAGAAGGTACAATGCAATGTTTGTAAAATTCTTCACAAACCTAGCTTGTCCTATTTTGAGGATAGTTTGCTAGAGTAAGGCTATACTGGCCCTACTAGTCGCATAGGACCCCCTACCTGTTACTGCACGGAGGCCTTCCTAGAGAACGCCAACCTGCAACAGGAACCTCCTATCTCTCCCTGGTTCTGGAGGGAATGGAGGCACCGGGTGCAGTACGTATAGCACATCACCAGCAAAAAAATCACCCGGTTTGTAGACCTCAGTTGAATTATTCGGTGAGTATACAACTGTAAGCACATCAAATTGGTACAATGATTGCATACAGATATAGTACAAATTAGAACCACATATTTCCAACGCGTTTCGTTGCGGCACAATTTCAGGCGTCGCAACTCTTCAGGGACAAGTGTTTGGAGAGCAGGAGTATAGTTTCTCCCGTCACCTATCTCACTGAATAGTAGTATGATCGTGATACGACATAGAGGTATAGATAGATATTCTGATGTGCTTAGATAATGAAGGCCCAGATGAAGTTATGTGGGTAATGGTCCAAGGGCTTGTGTTCCCTCTTGTATATAGATAAATACCGTCCTGGAATTAAATAGAGATTCTGTATATAGAGTGTTGTTTTATACACATTGTTTGAGATTTTGAATAATGTTTAAAGCCTACCTTAAATTGGTACGGCAAATGTGTAGGTGCAGAGGCGATACTTGCATGGATACAATGGTTTAATATGATTTTAGTTTGTATTGTTGTAGGCTGGTAGAGGTAAGCCTAACAGGGAGGAACATAATATTATTACACTATCATAGGTTGGGTTGGTATAGTGACAGGGGAAATAGATAAATGTATTATTTACCTAGTATATGAGGGCACAGGGCATTTACCCACAGGATGAGGTTTCCACATTCAAAATAGGGCAATATCTGTGGGTAAATAGATGGGTAAACTAGATGGGTAAAACAGTGGGAGTGCCAGGTTATGCAGAGTGGTATACATATAAATAATTAATTATAGATGTCCTACCATATGGCGTCCTTGGGATAGTTTAGGGAGCCATTAGGATGCAGGTACCTGCCTACAGGACAAAGTAAATTACCTAAGGCATGGTTTAAAACTAGATAGGCATAGATAATAGGAAAATAGGATAAATTACTTACAGTCAGCTGATTCGGTGGTCAGCAAATGCAGGGGTGCAGGATGGCGCGGCATCTACCTAGTGCCGGCACCTTGCTTATTTATAGCTCCCCGGCGTGCGGGCGTGTATGCGCCAAACGGAAGTGAGATCACTTCAGGTTTGCGCATCACTGTGGGACACATAATGATACGCTGAGTGCGCGCAAGCGCAGTGCTGTCATGCGCTCCACCGTGGAACGCATCGGGGAGGGGGCAGATGCTCCACAGTGGGGCGCATCCGATGCGCACACTCCCATCGGCCATAGTTTGGTTGCGCTCCACAGTGGGACGCAAATAAAGAACACATGAGAGACAGAGTCGGCAAAATCAGTATATTTAACCGCCGGTTTATCTCATTGTAAGGGTACAGTGATCTCTAGGTCGGCATTATCTATGCATTTAACCGCGGGTTTGTCTGCCTCATTAAAAGGGTGCAGTGATCTCTATCTGGTGTTATTGAAGGGTGCTACTCTTATTCTGATCTCCCAGCTATTATATGAGGTTGATAGGCTAAAAGGACGATTATAAAAGGGGACCTGGGGGGTAAAGGAGAGTCAGGGGGAGGGAAAGGGGAGGGGGGTGTGGGTAAGGATCAGGGAGGAGTGGGCCATTACCTAGATGTTTAACATATGTGTAGAGTACATGTATGATAACTGGGTACTCTTAAGGATGCACTAGTTAAACCATTACCCACATAACTTCATCTGGGCCTTCATTATCTAAGCACATCAGAATATCTATCTATACCTCCATGTCGTATCACGATCATACTACTATTCAGTGAGATAGGTGACGGGAGAAACTATACTCCTGCTCTCCAAACACTTGTCCCTGAAGAGTTTCGACGCTTGAAATTGTGCCGCAACGAAACGCGTTGGAAATATGTGGTTCTAATTTGTACTATATCTGTATGCAATCATTGTACCAATTTGATGTGCTTACAGTTGTATACTCACCGAATAATTCAGCTGAGGTCTACAAACCGGCTGATTTTTTGCTGGTGACGTGCTATACGTACTGCACCCGGTGCCTCCATTCCCTCCAGAACCAGGGAGAGATAGGAGGTTCCTGTTGCAGGCTGGCGTTCTCTAGGAAGGCCTCCCTGCAGTAACAGGTAGGGGGTCCTATGCGACTAGTAGGGCCAGTATAGCCTTACTCTAGCAAACTATCCTCAAAATAGGACAAGCTAGGTTTGTGAAGAATTTTACAAACATTGCATTGTACCTTCTTTTGTTTAAATGTGTGAATTTTTTGTGCCTATATAACAAATGTACACCAATAAAAGTATGTTTTTAAGTATCCTAGTGTTTTTTCCTATTGCCAATTAAATATTAAACATAGGTCTACACGCATCATATGCTCCCTCCTATATTATTTTTAGAGTATTGTTATTTGAGCACCTATATTATCATAAATGGCTGGTTTTTTGAACACATATCGTAACAAAGAGTCCTGGATTACCGAAGCCCAAGAGGTATTTTCAGAAAGCGAACTATTACTGTCCTCTCAACAGCCTATGTCTCTAAAAAACTCCTTTAGTGAATTATATAGATTCCATAAAGAACAGATAAAATCTTGGTGGGAACTACAATCTCTTAATAACTATATCACCAACCGGATCGTACCGAAGGGCCTAAGAATTAATATTAGACCAGCATCAAGGGTTAGAAGCAATGCATTACTTGAAAAGTGGGAAAGACTAGCAACCGAGAGCTCAATTGCATTTATGCAATTACTAGTTGAAGAGGAAACACTTACTCTATCGGCTATTGAAACGAAACTAGACGAACTAACAACTACTGTTCTAGCTTTCAAAGATCACCCTGAATTCATAAGAAAGGAAACTGAGTTCCAACAAAATGTAGAAAGATATAAAAATATCATTAAGGAAAGAAAACATAAACAGTATCGCCGTGACCTAACTGAGTTTCGAGAGAAGCGAGCCTACACTCATCTAGATAGCAATATCCGAAACTCTTATACTGAACAATCAGGATCAGAAGTTGAAGGATCCGACACCGAACATAGGGAAGAAATAAACCCACAAAGAGAAATATGGACGAGAGGAAGAGCACGCGGACGAGGCCAACGAGGACGTTTTTCATACAAAAAAAGAGGAATGCCGAACAACATGCCGATGAGAGGAGGAGATGCCCCCCGCATGGAAGGAATCGGAAGAGGAAGGACCATCCCTCCAAATATCGGTCCAACGGGGTCAGGACAAAACCGAACAACTGGTCGAACAACGGAACCTACCTCCATCCCACAGGGACCCTCATCATCTTCTGCTGCCTCCTCATCATCATCGGAAACTTTTTTACAGCAACCGCCACAGACATACAGTCTGCGGGACCGCAGCACGGAGCACGGAAAATGTAGAATGCACAATCATCAATCTTACCCAAAAATCCTTAACTACAACGGAACTATCATTAATTAAGAAAGGACTGAGCTTCGTCCCTACCACTCGTTTTGACCGCTTCACCTGGATCAAAGACTTAAATCTGTTCTGCCGAAAACTGCGCTGGCATAAGTTTTTCAAACATGTGGACCGAAGAACTTGTGCAGAACTAGGCCTTGAAATAGAAGATTTAGCTGGTACACGTACATTATCTTCATTATTATCGGAAAGTGAAAGAGACAGCACCAGTGGTCCATTCACTAACCTAAAACCAGTGAATCGTAGATTTCCCCCAGAAGGAAACACCACAAATATTGATATTTTTTAATCAACTTATAGCACAAGACCTAAAGAAACTGGATGCAAGTGAAAGAAGAAGAAAATATCAAAACTACACCAAAGGAGAGAAGGAAGCTTTGGTTCAGCTGGAAAAAAAACAAAGAAATTATAATAAAACCCGCCGACAAAGGGGGCAATATCATTATCCTCACATCAACACAGTATAAAAGTATGTGCCTTACCATCCTAAATGACCCAAACAACTATGAAAAACTTAGAAGAGACCCCACCACGACATACCAACGAGAACTATACGTATTACTTCAGGAAGCAAAATCCTTAAATCTTATAGATAATAATGAATATCTTTTTCTATACCCAAACTCACCAAAGGTAGCCACCTTTTATGGACTACCAAAAATACATAAAGGGTTGGATCCATTAAAGTGTAGACCGATTGTCTCAGGCATAAATTCAATGTGCCAAAACTTAGGCATATATGTTGATCATATCCTAAGATCATTTGTGACAGCCCTACCATCGTATCTACGAGATACCAGAGACCTTCTGCTGAAACTGGAAGGATTGATAATGGAGAAATCATGGTACATGGCATCAATAGATGTAGAGGCCCTCTATACATCCATCCTACATGATGTGGGCCTCAATGCCATTTCCTACTTCTTATCTACAAGAAGTAGACACCTCCAACTCCACAATAAATTTGTAATAGACCTCATGAAATACATCCTTACCCATAATTTCTTCATCTTTGATTCCATATACTACCACCAGCTCAGGGGTACGGCCATGGGGAGCCCGTGTGCCCAGAGCTACGCCAACCTTACCCTGGGCTGGTTGGAGGACTGCATAGTCTTCACTGAGGAATACAGCAAATGGACCCAATTTATCATAATATGGGTACGCTTCATCGATGATATTTTTATCATATGGGCAGGCTCCAAAAAAGATTTCGGTGAATTCATGTCTGCACTCAATTCCAACACAGTGGGTTTATTCTTTACCTCAGACTTCCAGAAGGACTCACTTCCCTTTCTGGATGTAACAATATAAAGAGGTACTGATGGGAAAGTAGAGACATCCTTATATCGTAAACCAACAGCCGGGAACACCCTTTTGAGATGGGAAAGTGCACATCCTAAACCTCTACGAAAGGGGATACCAAAGGGTCAATTCCTACGGCTACGAAGAAACTGTTCTTCAACCGAGGAGTATCAAAGAGAGGCAAGGGCTCTATCAGCTCGCTTCTCCGAACGAGGATATCCCAAAAAATACTTGATAGAAGCTATGGAAAGTGCACTAAAATCACCTAGGAATACTCTACTTACACCTAGAAACCGGGATATTGAAAAGAAAATCACTCGGCTTATAGGGACCTTTGACGACGCATCGACAGAAATTCGGAACATCATCACTCAACACTGGAATATCCTCCTAATGGATCCGGATCTAAAAGACACACTCTCCAGTACCCCTTCTATTACATATAGAAGGGGACGTAATCTAAAAGATAGACTAGTTAAGAGCCATTATGAACCACCAATAACATCAACATGGTTAGAACAAAGAAGACCCGGCACTTTCAAGTGCGGTAAGTGCCGGGCATGCCGGTTCATAAATCCAGGCCCTAGTTATACAGATGCGCACTTGAACCAGACTTTCCCCGCCAGGACCTTTGCTAATTGCCGCACTAAGTTCGTGGTATATATCTGCATCTGCACATGTGGTGCAAGATACATAGGAAAAACTATAAGAGAATTCAAAGTACGCATCCTAGAACACATAGGAGATGTAAATAACCAAAGAGACAAACCAGTGGCCAGACACGTGAATGAGAAACATAATGGAGATCTTACATGTATCTCTTTCAAAGCCCTTGAAACAATCCAGATGGGAATAAGAAAAGGAGAAATCGATCAAATTGTAACACAGAAAGAAACACGCTGGATTTTTACTCTTGGCACGGTATATCCAAATGGACTGAATGAACAATTAAATTTTGCCAGCTTCATTTAATTATATATATAACCGACTGTTTAACTAGTGCATCCTTAAGAGTACCCAGTTATCATACATGTACTCTACACATATGTTAAACATCTAGGTAATGGCCCACTCCTCCCTGATCCTTACCCACACCCCCCTCCCCTTTCCCTCCCCCTGACTCTCCTTTACCCCCCAGGTCCCCTTTTATAATCGTCCTTTTAGCCTATCAACCTCATATAATAGCTGGGAGACCAGAATAAGAGTAGCACCCTTAAATAACACCAGATAGAGATCACTGCACCCTTTTAATGAGGCAGACAAACCCGCGGTTAAATGCATAGATAATGCCGACCTAGAGATCACTGTACCCTTACAATGAGATAAACCGGCGGTTAAATATACTGATTTTGCCGACTCTGCCTCTCATGTGTTCTTTATATGCGTCCCACTGTGGAGCGCAACCAAACTATGGCCGACGGGAGTGTGCGCATCGGATGCGCCCCACTGTGGAGCATCCGCCCCCTCCCCGATGCGTTCCACGGTGGAGCGCATGACAGCACTGCGCTTGCGCGCACTCAGCATGTCATTATGCGTTCCACAGTAATGCGCAAACCTGAAGTGATCTCACTTCCGTTTGGCGCATACACGCCCGCACGCCGGGGAGCTATAAATAAGCAAGGTGCCGGCACTAGGTAGATGCCGCGCCATCCTGCACCCCTGCATTTGCTGACCACCGAATCAGCTGACTGTAAGTAATTTATCCTATTTTCCTATTATCTATGCCTATCTAGTTTTAAACCATGCCTTAAGTAATTTACTTTGTCCTGTAGGCAGGTACCTGCATCCTAATGGCTCCCTAAACTATCCCAAGGACGCCATATGGTAGGACATCTATAATTAATTATTTATATGTATACCACTCTGCATAACCTGGCACTCCCACTGTTTTACCCATCTAGTTCACCCATCTATTTACCCACAGATATTGCCCTATTTTGAATGTGGAAACCTCATCCTGTGGGTAAATGCCCTGTGCCCTCACATACTAGGTAAATAATACATTTATCTATTTCCCCTGTCACTATACCAACCCAACCTTTGATAGTGTAATAATATTATGTTCCTCCCTGTTAGGCTTACCTCTACCAGCCTACAACAATACAAACTAAAATCATATTAAACCATTGTATCCATGCAAGTATCGCCTCTGCACCTACACATTTGCCGTACCAATTTAAGGTAGGCTTTAAACATTATTCAAAATCTCAAACAATGTGTATAAAACAACACTCTATATACAGAATCTCTATTTAATTCCAGGACGGTATTTATCTATATACAAGAGGGAACACAAGCCCTTGGACCATTACCCACATAACTTCATCTGGGCCTTCATTATCTAAGCACATCAGAATATCTATCTATACCTCTATGTCGTATCACGATCATACTACTATTCAGTGAGATAGGTGACGGGAGAAACTATACTCCTGCTCTCCAAACACTTGTCCCTGAAGAGTTGCGACGCCTGAAATTGTGCCGCAACGAAACGCGTTGGAAATATGTGGTTCTAATTTGTACTATATCTGTATGCAATCATTGTACCAATTTGATGTGCTTACAGTTGTATACTCACCGAATAATTCAGCTGAGGTCTACAAACCGGCTGATTTTTTGCTGGTGACGTGCTATACGTACTGCACCCGGTGCCTCCATTCCCTCCAGAACCAGGGAGAGATAGGAGGTTCCTGTTGCAGGTTGGCGTTCTCTAGGAAGGCCTCCCTGCAGTAGCAGGTAGGGGGTCCTATGCGACTAGTAGGGCCAGTATAGCCTTACTCTAGCAAACTATCCTAAAAATAGGACAAGCTAGGTTTGTGAAGAATTTTACAAACATTGCATTGTACCTTCTTTTGTTTAAATGTATGAATTTTTTGTGCCTATATAACAAATGTACACCAATAAAAGTATGTTTTTAAGTATCCTAGTGTTTTTTCCTATTGCCAATTGAATATTACACATAGGTCTACACGCATCATATGCTCCCTCCTATATCACTTTAGTGGTAGCATGAGACGGAGTAACAACCCACACAAGTGGCTCAGTTGTGCAGCTCATCCAGGATGGCACATCAATGCGAGCTGTGGCAAGAAGGTTTTTCTGTGTCAGCATAGTGTCCAGAGCATGGAGGTTCTACCAAGAGACAGACCAGTACATCAGGAGATGTGAAGGAAGCTGTAGGAGGACAACCCAGCAGCAGGACCGCTACCTCAGCCTTTGTGCAAGGAGGAGCAGAAGGAGCACTGCCAGAGCCCTGCAAAATGACCTCCAGCAGGCCACAATTGTGCATGTGTCCACTCAAACGGTCAAAAACAGACTCCATGAGGGTGATATGAGGGCCCAACGTCCACAGGTGGAGGTTGTACTTACAGCCTGCGGACGTTTGGTATTTGCCAGAGAACACCAAGATTGGCAAATTCGCCACTGGTGCCCTCTGCTCTTCACAGATGAAAGCAGGTCCACACTGAGCACATGTGACAGACATTACAGAGTCTGGAGACACCGTGGAGAACGTTCTGCTGCCTGCACCATCCTCCATCATGACCGGTTTGGCGGTGGGTCTGTAATGGTGTGGGGTGGCATTTCTTTGGGGGGCCGCACAGCCCTCCATGTGCTTGTCAGATGTAGCCTGACTGCCATTAGGTACCGAGATGAGATCCTTAGACCCCTTGTGAGACCATATGCTGGTGCGGTTGGCCCTGGGTTCCTCCTAATGCAAGACAATGCTAGACCTCATGTGGCTGGAGTGTGTCAGCAGTTCCTGCAAGAGGAAGGTATTGATGCTATGGACTGGCCCGGCTGTTCCCCAAACCTGAATCCGATTGAACACATCTGGGACATCATGTCTCGCTTCATCCACCAAAGCCATGTTGCACCACAGACTGTCCACACAGTCCGCCACCTCATCAGGAGCATGCCCAGGCATTGTATGGAGGTCATACGGGCACGTGGAGGCCACACACACTACTGAGCCTCATTTTGACTTGTTTTAAAGGGGTACTCCACTGGCCAGCGTTCGGACGTAAATGTTCTGAATGCTCTTTTCGCACTGCGGGGGTCGGCCACTCCCCCTCAATGCAAATCTATGGGAGGGGGCATGACGGCCATCACACCCTTCCAATGGAACATTTACTTCCGAACGCTGGCCAGTGGAGTACTCCTTTAAGAAGGATTTTAGCGATGACAGTTCTATTTCCATAAAGGCAATGCCTAAGTCAGAGCTTCTGTAGAGAGCAATATATCTACATGGGAAAGAAAATTACTAAACTTGAACTGCAGCCTGAAACTTGTAAGAATATGTGTGTCAATATACAAATCTTATGGGAAACGAATCATTTTAAAGGACGTTGGATTATATCTTGGTTTAGTACATGACCTACCTTAGTATGATCATTGCGAAATTGCTAAGGATGCAGTTCTAAGTTTTGTGATACAATGCATAATAAACCCCCGAAGCCTTCGGATTCCCACCATACCATACATAGGCAGCAGAGTAGCAGGGTCCCAAAAGGAGTCTGCTAAAACATGGAAACATGGGAGCAGCCAAAAAAGCAAAGGCAGGTGAATATAAGCTGTTTACCTGCTTTTGCAGTTCCCGCAGGGGCAATAAAATGTCTTCTCTGGCTCCTTTTTTGGGGGCAGATTTCTAAAGGTCCAGGCGGAGAGGCAGACATAGCACTGTTAGATTCCATGGCCTGTTGATATTTGTGAGGTCATATATCCAACATTTGGATTCTTTAAGCCATAGAGATTGGTCGGGATATAATATTTATTCAGTTATTTTTATTATAAGTACCATTGGCCCTATGTTTTACATGTAGGCTACTATAGGTAGTTTTATTAGTATGAGATTAATATATTAATGTTCAATCTAATAATTTGGCAGGTAGACCATTTATTTGGAGATTATCTCTCTGCAGTGAGGCTAAATGGTTTGTCTGGTTGTTTATTATGGAGAACTCATCAGATTTTATTGCTATAAGAAGCCTTAAACAGGTATTCTATTTATCTCAAGTGACATTAAAAGAGATCTAAAGCATTAAACTGCATCAAACTTCTCATGATGGGCACTCTATGTATCTAACTGAGATGTTCTTTGTAGCTTTGGCTAATGGACAGAGTTCAAGAGTGATGGATCACTTCTATTACCTTTTAATGGCCAGTAAAGAGGTTATCTAAAGATGTCTGGAATGTCAAGAGGGAGAAATGGCAAAATTCCACTTTCTCTATGACTAATCATATCGAGAATTAACATTAATAAGACAAAAGTATAAAATATGTTCATGTAGAGTATATCTGTCCTTGAGGGGTCAGGAAGGAATTATTAATCTATTTGGGTTATATTATTCTCAATTGCTCAAAGGTTTTGGTTTGACTTGATCAGCACAAGCTAGCTAGATCTGTGAGAGGTTGAATCTGGTGAACAGTATATATATATATATATATATATATATATATATATATACACCGTATTTATCGGCGTATAACACGCACTTTTTAGGCTAAATTTTTTAGCCTAAAGTCTGTGTGCGTGTTATACGCCGATACACCCCCAGGAAAGGCAGGGGGAGAGAGGCCGTCGCTGCCCGCTTCTCTCCCCCTGCCTTTCCTGGGGTCTAGAGCGATGCTGTCGGCCCTTTTCACCCCCTGGTTATCGGCGCCGCTGCCCGTTCTGTCCCCCTGACTATCGGTGCCGGCGCCGATAGCCAGGGAGAGAGAAGCGGCGCCGACAGCCAGGGGGAGAGAAGGGGCAGCGGCACCCATTGCCGGCGCCGCTGCCCCGTTGCCTCCCCCCATCCCCGGTGGCATAATTACCTGAGTCGGGTCCGCGCTGCTCCAGGCCTCCGTCGTGCGTCCCCGGCGTCATTGCTATGCGCTGAACGGCGTGGCGCATGACGTCAGAGCGCCGCGCCGTGCATAGCAACGACGCTGGGGACGCACGACGGAGGCCTGGAGCAGCGCGGACCCGACTCAGGTAATTATGTCACCGGGGATGGGGGGAGGCCACGGGGCAGCGGCGCCGGCAATGGGTGCCGCTGCCCCTTCTCTCCCCCTGGCTGTCGGCGCCGCTTCTCTCTCCCTGGCTATCGGCGCCGGCACCGATAGTCAGGGGGACAGAACGGGCAGCGGAGCCGATAACCAAGGGGTGAAAAGGGCCGACAGCAGCGCTCTAGACCCCAGGAAAGGCAGGTGGAGAGAAGCGGGCAGCGACGGCCTCTCTCCCCCTGCCTTTCCTGGGGGTATATCGGGGTATACACGCGCACACACGCACCCTCATTTTATCATGGATATTTGGGTAAAAAACTTTTTTTACCCAAATATCCTTGGTAAAATGAGGGTGCGTGTTATAGGCCGGTGCGTGGTATACCCCGATAAATACGGTATATATATATATATATATATATATATATATATATATATATTATATGCAATACATGTACTATTTTAGGCCTGTTGTATGGTGATTTTTTATTTTTATTTATTTTTGGTTGTCCATTCAGGGTATAGTAGATAGAGGTGGATTAATTTAAAATGAAATAGGGGCTTATCTGTGTTATATACATTTCATATACAACTTCATTTACAGTGGGGCAAAAAAGTATTTAGTCAGCCACCAATTGTGCAAGTTCTCCCACTTATAAAAATGAGAGGCCTGTAATTTACATCATAGTTATACCTTAACTATGAGAGACATAATAAGAAAAAAAAAATCCATAAAATCATTGTCTGATTTTTTAAGAATTTATATGCAAATGTTGGTGGAAAATACGTTTTTGGTCACCTACAAACAAGCAAGATTTCTGACTCTCAAAGACCTGTAACTTCTTCTTTAAGAGTCTCCTCTGTCCTCCACTCGTTACCTGTATTAATGGCACCTGTTTGAACTTGTTATCAGTATAAAAAAACACCTGTCCACAATCTCAAACAGTCACACTCCAAACTCCACTATGGCGAAGACCAAAGAGCTGTCGAAGGACACCAGAAACAAAATTGTAGACCTGTACCAGGCTGGGAAGACTGAATCTGCAATAGGCAAGCAGCTTGGTGTGAAGAAATCAACTGTGGGAGCAATTATTAGAAAATGGAAGACATACAAGACCACTGATAATCTCCCTTGATCTGGGGCTCCACGCAAGATCTCACCCCGTGGTGTCAAAATGATCACAAGAAAGGTGAGCAAAAATCCCAGAACCACACGAGGGACATAGTGAATGACCTGCAGAGAGCTGGAACCAAAGTCACAAAGGCTACCATCAGTAACACACTACGCCACCAGGGACTCAAATCATGCATTGCCAGATGTGTCCCCCTGCTTAAGCCAGTACATGTCCGGGCCTGTCTGAAGTTTTCTAGAGAGCATTTGGATGATTGGGAGAATGTCATATGGTCAGATGAAACCAAAGTAGAACTTCTTGTAAAAACTCAACTTATCGTGTTTGGAGCCAAAATACCAGCAACAGTGTGTGAAAACCTTGTGAAGACTTACAGAAAACGTTTGACCTCTGTCATTGCCAACAAAGGGTATATAACAAAGTATTGAGATGAACTTTTGTTATTTTAATGTGATTTTATGGATTTTTTTTTTCTCATTATGTCTCTCATGGTTGAGGTATACCTATGATGAAAATTACAAGCTTCTCTCATCTTTTTAAGTGGGAGAACTTGCACAATTGGTGGCTGACTAAATACTTTTTTTTGCCCCACTCTATATCACTGCACTCCTGATCTCTGAGAGAAAAAAGAGGAACATGGAGGATGGATCTGGGTTGGAATGGGAGGGGTCGTAAAGCTGCCAGGAGGGATCTGATAGGTGTTGATATAATCCTGTAGTTCATAGGAAGGCAGACACATAAGAGAAACTGACACCCTGTCAACATATTAGTGCATGTCATTTTCTCATTGTCAGACTGGAAATCACATGACCTAGCTGCAGGGGAGGCTTGCAGTTAAGTTAGCAGTATATGGGAAATAAATGTGGAATGCTTCTTTAATTGTTTATTTTCTATAGATTTAGACTAGTTAATGATGTGTGGTTATTTATATATGTATCTTATATATATGTACACATTTTTGTAGGCTGAATATTCCCTTCCAAGGCCAACATCATCAAGACTTTTGGAGAAGGTCTCCACTCCTACTGAAGATGAGCAGAAGGAGGTTGTTGCTGAAGACTAAACTGAAGAGGCTAACCCCTGTTCTACAATGCTACCTTGATACTTGAATCTGCATGTTTTATTGTATCATTACAAAGCTGAAGAATTTTACTATATGTTTGTAGAAGGGTGCATACCTCTATTCACACCCTTATATTAAACGCATCAGAATATGCACTGTTTTGAGGCAGGTTATTTTTTATGGAGAATGTCGTTTCTTTCTATTTATTAGGGTTCTTTTTATACAGCCAGATGTTTTGTAATCATAATTTGAACATTTCTTTTGTGAAGCCATATTACATTATATGTAACTTTGCACTATTACCAGTCTCTTCCTATTTAGCCATTGCTTGTACTACTTTTATTACATTTGGAGTACCAATCAATAGGAAATTACAAAGTAACATATGGCACCAATCTTTAGTTTTCTAAACCTGTCATACAAGGGGGCATGATGCCATTAGTTGCTATGTGCCACATCTTGTTTTTCTTAGCTAATTTCTCCAGATATACAGAGATTCCAATATGTTTAATAGAATTCCACATAACACAATTACAATGCATAGTAGTCAGCTTTTGGTCTTTAGTCAGACACTGAATATACAGCAACAGTCAGCTTCTTGTTATATGTTCTCTACCAAGAGACAATGCTAATGCTAATGAGAAAACATCTAACATCGCTATAGCTATTGTACATTACACAACACCATGTGGCGGCCGTTGACAGTAATTTACATTGTGCATGTAAAGATTTTATGGGCTCTGTTTAATAGCCGGTGATGTCTGATACTGAGCGCCGACTCAGGGGAATATCGACAACAGTTTAGAAATAATGACCTATGTCCCATTCTGCATGTTTACTGTGATCACCAGCTTGAAATGCACTAACATTTACCCAGTGTGTCCTTGTAAAGTGGAAATGTCATTGTCATTAAATAGAAATCCTTCCGCACACAGAGCCAGCTAAGAAAGTCCTACCATACACTAGACCTATATATGGCGGGTAAATTAATCTTGCATACTTATAGATCACCAAAGTGGTCCAAAAAAACCTTGTTTCCCAAATATAAAATATAACTTTATTAAAGGGGTTATCCAGGAAAAAACTTTTATATATATATATATATATATATATATATATATATATATATATATAAATCTCAACTGGCTCCAGAAAGTTAAAACAGATTTGTAAATTACTTCTATTAAAAAATCTTAATCCTTTCAGTACTTATGAGCTTCTGAAGTTAAGGTTGTTCTTTTCTGTCTAGGTGCTCTCTGATGACACATGTCTTGGGAACCGCCCAGTTTAGAAGAGGTTTGCTATGGGCATTTGCTTCTAAACTGGGCGGTTCCCGAGACACTTGTCATCAGAGAGCACTTAGACAGAAAAGAACAACCTTAACTTCAGAAGCTCATAAGTACTGAAATGATTAAGATTTTTTAATAGAAGTAATTTAAAAATCCGTTTAACTTTCTGGAGCCAGTTGATATATATAAAAAAGTTTTTTCCTGGAATACCCCTTTAAAATCAACACTCAGCCCCCCTCGACATGTTTCGCTGCAAACGCAGCTTTGTCAAGAGTGCCCGTTGTCCTCTTGACAAAGCTGCGTTTGCAGTGAAACATGACGAGGGGGGCTGAGTGTTGACTTTAAACACATTGCTGTCCCCATACCGCATAGCACACTGCAGGTGCATGCGGTGACCATTTAGTTAGTGTCAGATAGCCAGGCTGGCATCAGTTATAGACAAGGAATATTGTATGGAGAGAATGGCACTGTATTTTTAATCTATATGTCCTTAGTGTGAGAAATGACTCATTAAAAAAGTTATATTTTATATATATGGGAAACAAGGTTTTTTTTTGGATCCCTTTAGTGATCTATAAGCAAAGCTAAGAAAGTCCAATACTAGAGGGGGGATCTAAAAACATATCATTATGTAAGTAACTGAATATTACATACTGAAGCTCCACTGATGAAATGGAGATAATGCTCATGGACAGATTATCTACAAACCTTAATGTGAATACAAGGAAAGAATTGGTACCCATCTGGGCATATATAATCTAACCCATTTTGTTAATGGCTGAGAGCTCGAATGATATAAATAGTTTTTAGGCATGAACAATTTGTGGATTATCCCTGTAGACACTGGAGGCAGGCGCTCAAGTGTGTTGTTTATAAAAATGACTGCTGTAGTAACAATGAACTGAATCTGTATGTTAGAACGTTATATTGCATTCCTTATTTATTTCTTATTTTCACCTCTATATACATATATATATATATATATATATATATATATATATAGAATAATAGTTTTCCAAACAAGAAAAGATTCCTAAACTGCAATCTGATATATGCAAAAATATTACATAGAATGCTATATTTTGTGTCGCAAATAAACTGCTACCTATATTACACCTGTTTAATGGGCATTATTGGAGTTCACGTGGTCTTAAGATCAACGGGTCAATTGATATCTATCGTCTATTAATTTTTTGAACAGTGGCCCAATGGGAAAGGGGGGGGGGGGGGGAGGGCACTGCTAACTTAAATATGGCATCCTTTCCCATGTCTCACAATGACTTGTTGAATCAGGCACTGGAAAAGGAATTACTAGAGACTAACTAAAATGTAACATCCTTTTGTACGGTACTCTCTGTTGCTCTGTGCCGCAGGGTAAGCGCTTTAGATATAACAGGATTGTTCCGGTTAGATGAGCTGCTGTGACAACACAATTATCTTTCTCTCAGGCAAGCTACTGTGACATCACAATGGTGGATCAGTAAGTTGCTCCGAAATAACACCTGTTAAACTGCTCTGACATCACAACTAAGTTTCACCCACATTGCCTTTTTAACATCAAAAGTTGGCGTACATTAAAGGGGTACCCCGGTGGGGAAAAAAAATTCCTAAGGACTCAGTGTTTTTCAGTTTTTGCATTTTCGTTTTTTCCTCATCAACTTTTAAAAATCATAACCCTTTCAATTTTGCACCTAAAAATCCATATGATGGCTTATTTTGTGCGCCACCAATTCTACTTTACAGTGACATCAGTCATTTTACCCAAAAATCTACGGCGAAACAGAAAAAAAATCATTGTGCAACAAAATTGAAGAAAAAATGCCATTTTGTAACTTTTGGGGGCTTCCAATTCTGCGCAGTGCATTTTTCTGTAAAAATGACACCTTATCTTTATTCTGTAGGTCCATACAATTAAAATGATCCCCTACTTATATAGGTTTGATTTTGTTGTACTTCTGGAAAAAATCATAACTACATGCAGGAAAATTTATACGTTTAAAAATGTTATCTTCTGACCCCTATAACTTTTTTATTTTTCTGCATATGGGGCGGTATGAGGACTCATTTTTTGCGCTGTGATCTGATGTTTTTACTGGTACCTACATAGTTTTTGATCGCTTTTTATTCATATTTTAATGTTTTAAAAAGTGACCAAAAATACGCTATGTTGGACTTTTGAATTTTTTTAAGTGTACGCCATTGACCGTGCGGTTTAATTAACGATACATTTTTATAGTTTGGACATTTACACACGGCAATACCACATATGTTTATATTTATTTTTATGTACATAGTTTTTTTTTAAGGGCAAAGGGGGGTGATTCTGACATTTATTAGGGAATGGATTAAATCACATTTACTAACACTTATTTTCTCGCTTTTTTTTTTTTTTTTGTAATGTTATAACTCCCATAGGGAACTATAACATTGTACACACTGATCTCTTACACTGTTCACTGCCATGCAATAGCATGGCATTGATCAGTGTTATCGCTGCTCGACTGCTCCTGCCTGGATCTCAGGCACAGAGCAGTCATTGGGCAAGCGGACATGCAGGAGGTAGGTAGGGATCCTCCTGGTGTCCTGTAAGCTGTTCAGGATGCCGCGATTTCACTGCGGCAGTCCCGAACAGCCCGACTGAGCTGCCGGGATGCTTTCGGTTTCACTTCAGATGTGGCGATCAACTTTGATCACTGCATCTAAAGGGTTAATTCCGGCCATCACTGCGATCGGTGATGTCCGGTATTAGCCACGGGTCCCGGCCATTGATGGCCACTGGGATTGACCCGATATGCGTGACCCCGCGTTATATCACGGGAGCCGGCGCAGGATGTAAATATATGTCCTGCGTTGTTAAGGAGTTAAATTAACTGGTGCCAGAAAGTTAAACAGATTTGTAAATTACTTCTATTACAAAATCTTTACCTTTAAAGTACTTTTTAGCAGCTGTATGCTACAGAGGAAATTCTTTTCTTTTTGAATTTCTTTTTTGTCTTGTCCACAGTGCTCTCTGCTGACAACTGAGCCCGTATCAGGAACTGTTCAGAGCAGGAGAAAATCCTATTCTACTCTGGACAGTTCCTGACACGGACAGAGGTTTCAGCAGAGAGCACTGTGGACAAGACAAAAAAGAAAAGAATTTCCTCTGTAGCATACAGTTGCTAAAAAGTACTGGAAGGGTAAAGATTTTATAAAAGTAAGTTACAAATCTGTTCAACTTTCTGGCACCAGTTGATTAAAAAAAAAGTTTTCCACCGGAGTACCCCTTTAAGAAAGCAGTGACATCACAAATATGCTTTCTTCGGGTAATTGCTGTGACATCACAAGTGGGTTGAGTCATGTGACATCACCATGTTGTATGAGGCAAGTTCTGATATGACAAGGGTGGTTACATCCAGGTAGCTTTTTGTAACATAGCAAGGCAACCTACTGTGGCAGAACAATCATGTTTAGTCAGTTGCTTTGACACATCATGTGGGTTTATGGAAAATCAAACGGTTTCACCTTTTGTGACATCACAAGCACGTGAGGAAAACTGCTGTGACAGTAAAAGTGGGTTTCAATCAGTTAAGCGTCTGTAGCATTCCATCTAGCAAGAGACTACCTTATTTTCCTTCCATGTCATACCGGGTGGTGGTCTGTGGCTTGCATCTTGCTGTCAGATTAACCCTTAAAGGGGAAATCTGGTGGAATCAAGTGCAAAACAAATGTTTTCAAATCAACTGGCGCCAGAAAGTTAAACAGATTTGTAAATTACTTCTATTTCAAAATCTTAATCCTTCCAGTACATATCAGCTGCCATATTCTTCACAAGAAATTCTTTTCTTTTGGAATTTCCTTTCTGTCTGACCACAGTGCTCTCTGCTGACACCTCTGTCCATGTCAGGAACTGTCCAGATTAGAAGCATATCCCCATAGAGAACCTATCCTGCTCTGGATATCTCCTGACATTTACAAATCTGTTTTACTTGATTTGCCCATATACTGTTCTTTGTCATGGCACCTTTCATATTGAATGGTACTTGGCCAGGCTTGTCTTGGAAGTGATGATGAAAATCTCTTTCTTACCAGCTCTGGATCTGTAATATCTCTCATAGGTTCCCATGAGTTGTCTTTAGGACCATATCCTTGACATTGAGTGAAATACTTTAGTTGAGTACAGAAATCCTAGAATGGTTGTAAACAGGTCTGAATTGTCCTAGAACTGGATTCCTAACAAAAAGCTTGAGAAGAAAAGAGTGAACCCAGTAAAGCCAACTTGTAGTTTGGGAACGTTGAAATAAAAGCTATAGGAATGATTATGGCAACAAAAAAATCACCTCTCAAGGGGGTGAACACATTTTTTTTTTTTTAATTTATAAGTGAACAGGATTGCCAAAAAACAGTCTGAGCATACAGTACACCCCTCATATTTTTGTAAATCTTTTATTATAACTTTTCATGTGACAACACTGAAGAAATGACACCCTGCTACAATGTAAAGTAGTGAGGTCACAGCCTGTAAAACAGTCTCTAATGTTTGTCCCCTCTAGAAAACTCAACACACAGCCATTAATGTTTAAACATTGGCAACAAAAGTGAGTACACCCTTAAGTAGAAATCTCCAAATTGGGCCCAATTAGCCATTTTCCCTCCCTTGTGTCATGTGACTCATTAGTGTTGCAAGGTCTCAGGTGTAAATGGGAGGGGGGGGGGGCAGCTGTCTTAAATTTAGTTTTATTGCTCTCACACATTAATACTGGTCACTGGAAGTTTAGCATGGCACCTAATGGCAAAAAAAATCTCTAAGGATCTGAAAAAAAGAATTGTTGCTGTACATAGAGATGGCCTAGCCTATAATGAGATTGCCAAGACCTTGGAACTGAGCTGAAGCATGGTGGCCATGACCATACAGTTTCAAAAGAAGTTTAGTGTACATGCTCAGCATCTTATCCAGAGGTTGTCCTTGGGAAGATGCTGCCAGCATTGCTGCAGAGATGAAGAGTGTGTGTGTGTGTGTGTGTGTGTGTGAGGGGGGGGGGGGGGGGGGGGGTCAGCCTGTCAGTGCTCACACCATACGCCACACACTGCATCAAATTGGTCTGCATGGCTGTGGTCCCAAGCCTCTTCTAAAGATGATGCACAAGAGAGCTCACAAATAGTTTACTGGGACCTTGTACTGTGGTCCGATGAGACCAAGATAAGCTTATTTGGTTCAGATGGTGCCTTGCCTACAGTCAAACATGGTGGTGGAAGTGTCATGATCTGGGTCTGGATGAGTGCTGTGGGCACTGAAGAGCTCCAGTTCATTGGGGGAACCATGAATGACAACATGCCCTGTGACATACTGAAGCAGAGCATGATCCCCTCTCTTCAGGGATTGGACTGCAGGGCAGTATTCCATCATGATAACAAGCACATCTCCAAGACCACCACTGCCTCGCTAAAGAAGCTGAAGGTAAAAGTGATGAAGCGGCCAAGCATGTCTCCAGACCTAAACCCTATTGAGGATCTATGGGGTATCCTCAAACCATCACAGTTATTGATCTCTATGAGAATACAGCCTGAGGCTAAAATGCTAGACTGGTTCTGATCTGACCAGATGCAGTCACAGAATACTTCAAAATTACACCCAGTGACTCCTAGGTGATATTTTCACTGACTATAGATCTCTGATCTCCAGCGGAAGTAGAGTGATATGACGTCTTATCCCACAGACTGCAGTGTATACTGCAAAGACATGTTCGGCAACTCACTTTAGCAGCCATTTCTGCTTTCTATAGGAGCACAACATCCCATCATTTAATATTGCTTTCCTGCTGCTACCGACTAAAATGTGCCTGCTGTGCTCCATGATGCCCCCAAATACTATATTACATTGTCTGTGGATGTGGGATAGAGGTTAACTTCACATAGACTGCTGTTAATGCTCTCCTCACATAGACTGCTGTTAATGCCCTCCTCACATAGACTGCTGTTAATGCTCTCCTCACATAGACTGCTGTTAATGCCCTCTTCACAAAGACTGCTGTTAATGCCCTCCTCACATAGACTGCTTTTAATGCCCTCCTCACATAGACTGCTGTTAATTCCCTCTTCACAAAGACTGCTGTTAATGCCTTCCTCACATAGACTGCTGTTAATGCCCTCCTCACATAGACTGCTGTTAATGCCCTCTTCACATAGACTGCTGTTAATGCCCTCTTCACATAGACTGCTGTTAATGCCCTCTTCACATAGACTGCTGTTAATGCCCTCCTCACATAGACTGCTGTTAATGCCCTCTTCACATAGACTGCTGTTAATGCCCTCTTCACATAGACTGCTGTTAATGCCTTCCTCACATAGACTGCTGTTAATGCCCTCCTCACATAGACTGCTGTTAATGCCCTCCTCACATAGACTGCTGTTAATGCCCTCCTCACATAGACTGCTGTTACTTCCCTCTTCACAAAGACTGCTGTTAATGCCCTCCTCACATAGACTGCTTTTAATGCCCTCCTCACATAGACTGCTGTTAATTCCCTCTTCACAAAGACTGCTGTTAATGCCTTCCTCACATAGACTGCTGTTAATGCCCTCCTCACATAGACTGCTGTTAATGCCCTCTTCACATAGACTGCTGTTAATGCCCTCTTCACATAGACTGCTGTTAATGCCCTCCTCACATAGACTGCTGTTAATGCCCTCTTCACATAGACTGCTGTTAATGCCCTCTTCACATAGACTGCTGTTAATGCCTTCCTCACATAGACTGCTGTTAATGCCCTCCTCACATAGACTGCTGTTAATTCCCTCTTCACATAGACTGCTGTTAATTCCCTCTTCACATAGACTGCTGTTATTGCCCTCCTCACATAGACTGCTGTTATTGCCCTCCTCACATAGACTGCTGTTAATGCCCTCCTCACATAGACTGCTGTTAATGCCCTCCTCACATAGACTGCTGTTAATGCCCTCACATAGACTGCTGTTAATGCCCTCCTCACATAGACTGCTGTTAATTCCCTCTTCACAAAGACTGCTGTTAATGCCTTCCTCACATAGACTGCTGTTAATGCCCTCCTCACATAGACTGCTGTTAATGCCCTCTTCACATAGACTGCTGTTAATGCCCTCTTCACATAGACTGCTGTTAATGCCCTCTTCACATAGACTGCTGTTAATGCCCTCCTCACATAGACTGCTGTTAATGCCCTCTTCACATAGACTGCTGTTAATGCCCTCTTCACATAGACTGCTGTTAATGCCTTCCTCACATAGACTGCTGTTAATGCCCTCCTCACATAGACTGCTGTTAATGCCCTCCTCACATAGACTGCTGTTAATGCCCTCCTCACATAGACTGCTGTTACTTCCCTCTTCACAAAGACTGCTGTTAATGCCCTCCTCACATAGACTGCTTTTAATGCCCTCCTCACATAGACTGCTGTTAATTCCCTCTTCACAAAGACTGCTGTTAATGCCTTCCTCACATAGACTGCTGTTAATGCCCTCCTCACATAGACTGCTGTTAATGCCCTCTTCACATAGACTGCTGTTAATGCCCTCTTCACATAGACTGCTGTTAATGCCCTCCTCACATAGACTGCTGTTAATGCCCTCTTCACATAGACTGCTGTTAATGCCCTCTTCACATAGACTGCTGTTAATGCCTTCCTCACATAGACTGCTGTTAATGCCCTCCTCACATAGACTGCTGTTAATTCCCTCTTCACATAGACTGCTGTTAATTCCCTCTTCACATAGACTGCTGTTATTGCCCTCCTCACATAGACTGCTGTTATTGCCCTCCTCACATAGACTGCTGTTAATGCCCTCCTCACATAGACTGCTGTTAATGCCCTCCTCACATAGACTGCTGTTAATGCCCTCACATAGACTGCTGTTAATGCCCTCCTCACATAGACTGCTGTTAATGCCCTCCTCACATAGACTGCTGTTAATGCCCTCCTCACATAGACTGCTGTTAATGCTCTCCTCACATAGACTGCTGTTAATGCCCTCCTCACATAGACTGCTGTTAATGCCCTCACATAGACTGCTGTTAATGCCCTCCTCACATAGACTGCTGTTAATGCCCTCCTCACATAGACTGCTGTTAATGCCCTCCTCACATAGACTGCTGTTAATGCCCTCCTCACATAGACTGCTGTTAATGCTCTCCTCACATAGACTGCTGTTAATGCTCTCCTCACATAGACTGCTGTTAATGCCCTCCTCACATAGACTGCTGTTAATGCCCTCCTCACATAGACTGCTGTTAATGCCCTCCTCACATAGACTGCTGTTAATGCCCTCTTCACATAGACTGCTGTTAATGCCCTCCTCACATAGACTGCTGTTAATGCCCTCCTCACATAGACTGCTGTTAATGCCCTCCTCACATAGACTGCTGTTAATGCTCTCCTCACATAGACTGCTGTTAATGCTCTCCTCACATAGACTGCTGTTAATGCCCTCCTCACATAGACTGCTGTTAGTGCCCTCCTCACATAGACTGCTGTTAGTGCCCTCCTCACATAGACTGCTGTTAATGCCCTCCTCACATAGGCTGCTGTTAATGCTCTCCTCACATAGACTGCTGTTAATGCCCTCCTCACATAGACTGCTGTTAATGCCCTCCTCACATAGACTGCTGTTAATTCCCTCTTCACAAAGACTGCTGTTAATGCCCTCCTCACATAGACTGCTTTTAATGCCCTCCTCACATAGACTGCTGTTAATTCCCTCTTCACAAACACTGCTGTTAATGCCTTCCTCACATATACTGCTGTTAATGCCCTCCTCACATAGACTGCTGTTAATGCCCTCTTCACATAGACTGCTGTTAATGCCCTCTTCACATAGACTGCTGTTAATGCCTTCCTCACATAGACTGCTGTTAATGCCCTCCTCACATAGACTGCTGTTAATGCCCTCCTCACATAGACTGCTGTTAATGCCCTCCTCACATAGACTGCTGTTAATTCCCTCTTCACAAAGACTGCTGTTAATGCCCTCCTCACATAGACTGCTTTTAATGCCCTCCTCACATAGACTGCTGTTAATTCCCTCTTCACAAAGACTGCTGTTAATGCCTTCCTCACATAGACTGCTGTTAATGCACTCCTCACATAGACTGCTGTTAATGCCCTCTTCACATAGACTGCTAATGCCCTCTTCACATAGACTGCTGTTAATGCCCTCCTCACATAGACTGCTGTTAATGCCCTCTTCACATAGACTGCTGTTAATGCCCTCTTCACATAGACTGCTGTTAATGCCTTCCTCACATAGACTGCTGTTAATGCCCTCCTCACATAGACTGCTGTTAATTCCCTCTTCACAAAGACTGCTGTTAATGCCTTCCTCACATAGACTGCTGTTAATGCCCTCCTCACATAGACTGCTGTTAATGCCCTCTTCACATAGACTGCTGTTAATGCCCTCTTCACATAGACTGCTGTTAATGCCCTCTTCACATAGACTGCTGTTAATGCCCTCTTCACATAGACTGCTAATGCCCTCTTCACATAGACTGCTGTTAATGCCCTCCTCACATAGACTGCTGTTAATGCCCTCCTCACATAGACTGCTGTTAATGCCCTCTTCACATAGACTGCTGTTAATGCCCTCTTCACATAGACTGCTGTTAATGCCTTCCTCACATAGACTGCTGTTAATGCCCTCCTCACATAGACTGCTGTTAATGCCCTCCTCACATAGACTGCTGTTAATGCCCTCCTCACATAGACTGCTGTTAATTCCCTCTTCACAAAGACTGCTGTTAATGCCCTCCTCACATAGACTGCTTTTAATGCCCTCCTCACATAGACTGCTGTTAATTCCCTCTTCACAAAGACTGCTGTTAATGCCTTCCTCACATAGACTGCTGTTAATGCCCTCCTCACATAGACTGCTGTTAATGCCCTCTTCACATAGACTGCTGTTAATGCCCTCTTCACATAGACTGCTGTTAATGCCCTCCTCACATAGACTGCTGTTAATGCCCTCTTCACATAGACTGCTGTTAATGCCCTCTTCACATAGACTGCTGTTAATGCCTTCCTCACATAGACTGCTGTTAATGCCCTCCTCACATAGACTGCTGTTAATTCCCTCTTCACATAGACTGCTGTTAATTCCCTCTTCACATAGACTGCTGTTATTGCCCTCCTCACATAGACTGCTGTTATTGCCCTCCTCACATAGACTGCTGTTAATGCCCTCCTCACATAGACTGCTGTTAATGCCCTCCTCACATAGACTGCTGTTAATGCCCTCACATAGACTGCTGTTAATGCCCTCCTCACATAGACTGCTGTTAATGCCCTCCTCACATAGACTGCTGTTAATGCCCTCCTCACATAGACTGCTGTTAATGCTCTCCTCACATAGACTGCTGTTAATGCCCTCCTCACATAGACTGCTGTTAATGCCCTCACATAGACTGCTGTTAATGCCCTCCTCACATAGACTGCTGTTAATGCCCTCCTCACATAGACTGCTGTTAATGCCCTCCTCACATAGACTGCTGTTAATGCCCTCCTCACATAGACTGCTGTTAATGCTCTCCTCACATAGACTGCTGTTAATGCTCTCCTCACATAGACTGCTGTTAATGCCCTCCTCACATAGACTGCTGTTAATGCCCTCCTCACATAGACTGCTGTTAATGCCCTCCTCACATAGACTGCTGTTAATGCCCTCTTCACATAGACTGCTGTTAATGCCCTCCTCACATAGACTGCTGTTAATGCCCTCCTCACATAGACTGCTGTTAATGCCCTCCTCACATAGACTGCTGTTAATGCTCTCCTCACATAGACTGCTGTTAATGCTCTCCTCACATAGACTGCTGTTAATGCCCTCCTCACATAGACTGCTGTTAGTGCCCTCCTCACATAGACTGCTGTTAGTGCCCTCCTCACATAGACTGCTGTTAATGCCCTCCTCACATAGGCTGCTGTTAATGCTCTCCTCACATAGACTGCTGTTAATGCCCTCCTCACATAGACTGCTGTTAATGCCCTCCTCACATAGACTGCTGTTAATTCCCTCTTCACAAAGACTGCTGTTAATGCCCTCCTCACATAGACTGCTTTTAATGCCCTCCTCACATAGACTGCTGTTAATTCCCTCTTCACAAACACTGCTGTTAATGCCTTCCTCACATATACTGCTGTTAATGCCCTCCTCACATAGACTGCTGTTAATGCCCTCTTCACATAGACTGCTGTTAATGCCCTCTTCACATAGACTGCTGTTAATGCCTTCCTCACATAGACTGCTGTTAATGCCCTCCTCACATAGACTGCTGTTAATGCCCTCCTCACATAGACTGCTGTTAATGCCCTCCTCACATAGACTGCTGTTAATTCCCTCTTCACAAAGACTGCTGTTAATGCCCTCCTCACATAGACTGCTTTTAATGCCCTCCTCACATAGACTGCTGTTAATTCCCTCTTCACAAAGACTGCTGTTAATGCCTTCCTCACATAGACTGCTGTTAATGCACTCCTCACATAGACTGCTGTTAATGCCCTCTTCACATAGACTGCTAATGCCCTCTTCACATAGACTGCTGTTAATGCCCTCCTCACATAGACTGCTGTTAATGCCCTCTTCACATAGACTGCTGTTAATGCCCTCTTCACATAGACTGCTGTTAATGCCTTCCTCACATAGACTGCTGTTAATGCCCTCCTCACATAGACTGCTGTTAATTCCCTCTTCACAAAGACTGCTGTTAATGCCTTCCTCACATAGACTGCTGTTAATGCCCTCCTCACATAGACTGCTGTTAATGCCCTCTTCACATAGACTGCTGTTAATGCCCTCTTCACATAGACTGCTGTTAATGCCCTCTTCACATAGACTGCTGTTAATGCCCTCCTCACATAGACTGCTGTTAATGCCCTCCTCACATAGACTGCTGTTAATGCCCTCCTCACATAGACTGCTGTTAATGCCCTCTTCACATAGACTGCTGTTAATGCCCTCTTCACATAGACTGCTGTTAATGCCTTCCTCACATAGACTGCTGTTAATGCCCTCCTCACATAGACTGCTGTTAATTCCCTCTTCACATAGACTGCTGTTAATTCCCTCTTCACATAGACTGCTGTTAATTCCCTCTTCACATAGACTGCTGTTATTGCCCTCCTCACATAGACTGCTGTTAATGCCTTCCTCACATAGACTGCTGTTAATGCCCTCTTCATATAGACTGCTGTTAATGCCCTCTTTACATAGACTGCTGTTAATGCCCTCTTCACATAGACTGCTGTTAATTCCCTCCTCACATAGACTGCTGTTAATGCCCTCCTCACATAGACTGATGCTCATGACCTCCCCCACAGAGAATGCCACTTCAGACTCCCACTCTCACTTAGAATGAAGCTCAAAGCCCACCTTACAAAGACTCCTGGCTCCCCTCTCTTTATAGAGGTTGCCACTTATGGCCTTCTTTCACTCATATACAGCTCTGGGTCTACCCATTTTACTCTCTAGACTCCATGGCCTCTCACAGGCTGCCAATGCTCCTCCTCTGTGCTAAAGTAACAAGCTGCAGGACCATTGATGACATCATCAGGAAGGTCCTACAACTCTTGCGTGGACAATGTGCCGCCCATATGTCTAGAGGGTTGCTGTTTTGCTGTTTTGTTGTTCTTTGCACCCCTCAAGTGCCCTTATACTAACTGTCTTTACTATTCAGACAGACAGCCCCACAAATTATAGCAGAATTAAAGTAGTCTCATAGTTAAAAACATATTCCCTATCCGCAGGATAGGGGATACATTTTAGATCTTGGAGGGTCTGAGCGCTGGGGCCCTCTGTGATCTCCTGTACAGGGACCGGGCTCTTCCTGGGAGCAGCGTGTCATGATCCCCGCCTGAAGTGGAGGCCGCCACACTCCCTCCATTGCTACCATACTGGAGATCGCAGGGGGTCCCGCAGTCAGATCCCCCCACAATCTAAAACCTTTCCCCTTTCCTGTGGATAGGGGATAGGTTTTTCACTTTCACATATCTCATTTAAAGGGGTATTCCAGGAAAAGAGAACAGAGCAAATTATTTCCAAAAACAGTGCCACATCTGTCCCCAGGTAGTGTGTGGTATTACCACATGGTAACCTGCGGACATATGTGGCGCTGTTTTTGTAAGAAATCAGCTCTCTTTTTCTATTCTTGAAAAACCCCTTCAAGCAGTCGACCACTGACTGACCTGACTAGGAGGTGAATCTGGACGGAGCCTCACTCGGATCTGTCATGAGCCACGTCATGGCAGAAAGAAGTATGTACTTTCTCTTTCTCCATGCTCTCTAAAGCTCACTGAGAGAGTGAGACACTGGGCAAAAGGTTTGGAATAACGATCATTTTATATGAGGCACAGGCCCTAAATCTTAACCCCTTAAGGACCACGGATGTATGAGTACTTCCCTGCGCCCTGGGTCTTAAGGACCAGGGACGTACTCATACGTCCCAGCGAATTTCGCATCCCGCCGCGCGCCTGGCGGGTTGCGAAACCGGACGCCTGCTGAAATCATTCAGCAGGCGTCCCAGGAAAACGCCGAGGGGGGTCCCGGGACCCCCACATGTCGACGATCGCCGCAAATCGCAAGTGAATTCACACTTGCGATTTGTGCGTTTCCGGGTCATTACGGGTCTATGGTGACCCGGTGACTCGGAATATAAGGGGGATCACGGGTGTCTAAGACACCCACAATCCCCCTGAAGAGATAGGAGTGAGGTGGCAGGGGTGCCACCCCTCCTATCCCTGCTATGTGTGGTCTAGACGTGACCACCAATAGCAGATCGGGGGCAGGGGGGTTAACTTTCGTTTTCCCTGTTCTGCCCACCCACAATAGGCGGGGCAGAACGGGGAAATGACAGAGGACCGGCGCCAGAGTCCACTTACCGATCTGCGGAGGCTGCGGGCGACGATCGGCGTTGGAGATAGGCGGGCGCGATGTCATGCAGCAAGCTCCCTGGATCCGACGGAAGCCGGTAAGTTGCCTAGCAACATCTAGAGGATTGCAGTCTGAGACCACTATATAGTGGTCTCTATACTGTAGCACTTCAGATGTTGCAAAACTACAACTCCCAGCATGCCCAAACAGCTGTTTGGGCATGCTGGGAGTTGTAGTTTTGCAACAGCTGGAGGGCTACAGTTTGAGACCACTATATGGTAGTCTCTGAACTATAGCCCTCCAGATCTTGCTAAACTACAACTACTGGTATGCCCACACAACTGTTTGCTGTCTGGGCAAGCTGGGATTTGTAGTTTTGCAGCATCTGGAGGGCCACAGTTTGCTGTGGTCTCTATACTGTAGCTCTCCAGATGTTGCAAAACTGCAAATCCCAGCATGCTGGGAGTTGTAGTTGCGATACCTCCAGCTGTTGCATAACTACATCTCCCAGCATGCCCTTCAGTGATCAGTACATGCTGGGAGTTGTAGTTTTGCAACAGCTGGAGGCACACTGGTCGGAAAATATTGAGTTAGATAACAGAACCTAACTGAAGGTTTTCCAACCAGTGTGCCTCCAGCTGTTGCAAAAGTACAACTCCCAGCATGCACGTTCTGTCAGTACATGCTGGGAGTTGTAGTTTTGAAACAGCTGGAGGTTTGCCCCCCCCCCATGTGAACGTACAGGGTACATTCACACGGACAGGCTTACAGTAAGTTTTCTGCTTCAAGTATGAGCTGCGGCAAATTTTTCGCCGCAGCGCAAACTCGTAGCAGGGAACTCACTGTAAACCTCCGCCAGTGCGAATGTACCCTAAAAACACTACACTACACTAACACATAATAAAGGGTAAAACACAACATATACACCCCCTTACACTGTCCCCCCCAATAAAAATATTGTACGGCAGTGTTTCCAAAACGGAGCCTCCAGCTGTTGCGAAACAACAACTCCCAGCATTTCTGGACAGCCACTGACTGTCCAGGCATGCTGGGAGTTTAGCAACAGCTGCAGGCACCCTGTTTGGGAATCACTGGCGTAGAATACCCCTATGTCCATCCCTATGCAATCCCTAATTTAGTCCTCAAATGCGCATGGCGCTCTCTCACTTCAGAGCCCTGTCGTATTTCAAGGAAACAGTTTAGGGCCACATATGGGGTATCTCCGTACTCGGGAGAAATTACACTACAAATTTGGCGAGGCTTTTTCTCCTTTTACCCCTTGTGAAAAGGAAAAGTTGGGGTCTACACCAGCCTGTCAGTGTTAAAAAAAATTTTTTTACACTAACATGCTGGTGTTTCCCTTTACTTTTTATTTTCACAAGAGGTAAAAGGAAAAAAAGACCCCCAAAATTTGTGACCCAATTTCTCCTGTGTACGGAAATACCCCATATGTGGGCATAAAATGCTCTGCGGACGCACAACAAGGCTCAGGAGTGAGAGCGCACTATGTACATTTGAAGCCTAAATTGGTGATTTGCACAGGGGTGGCTGATTTTACAGTGGTTCTGACATAAACGCAAAAAAATAAATACCGACATGTGACCCCATTTTGGAAACTTCACCCCTCACGGAATGTAACAAGGGGTATAGTGAGCATTAACTCCCCACAGGTGTTTGACAAATTTTCGTTAAAGTTGGATGGGAAAATGAAAAAAAAAATTTTTTTTTCACTAAAATGCTGGTGTTACCCTAAATTTTTCATTTTCACAAGGGAAAATAGGAAAAAAGCCCCCCAAAATTTGTTACCCCATTTCTTCTGAGTAAGAAAATACCCCAAATGTGGATGTAAAGTGCTCGGCGGCCGAACTACAATGCTCAGAACAGAAGGAGCGCCATTGGGATTTTGAAGAGAAAATATGTCCGGAATTGAAGGCCACGTGTGTTTACAAAGCCCCCATAGTGCCAGAACAATGGACCCCCCCAACATGTGACCCCATTTTGGAAACTACACCCCTCACGTAATGTAATAAGGGGTGCAGTGAGCATTTACACCCCACAGGTGTCTGACAGATTTTTGGAACAGTGGTCCGTGAAAATGAAAAATTTAATTTTTCATTTGCTCAGCCCACTGTTCCAAAGATCTGTCAAATGCCAGTGGGGTGTAAATACTCACTGCACCCCTTATTAAATTCTGTGAGGGGTGTAGTTTCCAAAATGGGGTCACATGTGGGGGGTCCACTGTTCTGACACCACGGGGGGCTTTGTAAACGCACATGGCCCCTGACTTCCATTCCAAACAAATTCACTGTTCAAAAGCTCAATGGCGCTCCTCCTCTTCTGAGCATTGTAGTTCGACCGCAGGGCACTTGACGTCCACACATGGGGTATTTCCATACTCAGAAGAAATGGGGTTACAAATTTTGGGGGGTATTTTCTGCTATTAACCCTTGGAAAAATGTGGAATTTGGGGGGAAACACACATTTTAGTGAAATTTTTTATTTATTTATTTTTTTACATATGCAAAAGTTGTGAAACCCCTGTGGGGTATTAAGGCTCATTTTATTCCTTGTTACATTCCTCAAGGTGTCTAGCTTCCAAAATGGTATGCCATGTGTTTTTTTTTTTTTTTTTTGCTGTTCTGACACCATAGGGACTTCCTAAATGCGACATTGCCCCCTCGACCAAAATTTGCTCTCAAAAAGCCAAATATGACTCAGAAGAGACGGGGTTACAAATTTTGGGGGGTATTTTCTGCTATTAACCCTTGCACAAATGTGAAATTTGGGGGGGGGGGGGGGGGAACACACATTTTAGTGAAAAATGTTTTTTTTTTTTTTACATATGCAAAAGTCATGAAACACCTGTGGGGTATTAAGGCTCACTTAATTCCTTGTTACGTTCCTCAAGGGGTCTAGTTTCCAAAATTGTATGCTATGTGGGGGGGGTTTTGCTGTTCTGGCACCATAGGGGCTTCCTAAATGCAACATGCCCCCCCAAAAACCATTTCAGAAAAACATACTCTCCAAAATCTCCTTGTCGCTCCTTCGCTTCTGAGCCCTCTACTGCGCCCGCCGAACACTTTACATAGACATATGAGGTATGTGCTTACTCGAGAGAAATTGGGCTACAAATCCAAGTAAAATTTTCTCCTTTTACTCCTTGTAAAAATTCAAAAATTTAGTCTACAAGAACATGCGAGTGTAAAAAATGAAGATTGTGAATTTTCTCACTTTGCTGCTATTCCTGTAAAACACCTAAAGGGTTAAAACGCTGACTGAATGTCATTTTGAATACTTTGTGGGGTGCAGTTTTTATAATGGGGTCTTTTATGGGGTATTTCTAATATGAAGACCCTTTAAATCCACTTCAAACCTGAACTGGTCCCTGAAAAATAGTGAGTTTGAAAATTTTGTGAAAAATTGGAAAATTGCTGCTGAACTTTGAAGCCCTCTGGTGTCTTCCAAAAGTAAAAACACGTCAATTTTATGATGCAAACAAAAAGTAGACATATTTTATATGTGAATTAAAAAAAATGTATTTGGAATATCCATTTTCCTTACAAGCAGAGAGCTTCAAAGTTAGAAAAATGCAAAATTTTCTATTTTTTCATCAAATTTGGGGATTTTTCACCAAGAAAGGATGCAAGTTACCACAAAAATTTTCCACAATGTTAAAGAAGAATATGTCACGAAAAAACAGTCTCGGAATCAGAATGATAACTAAAAGCATTCCAGAGTTATTAATGTTTAAAGTGACAGTTGTCAGAAGTTCAAAAAACGCTCTGGTCCTAAGGTGTAAAATGGCCTGGTCCTTAAGGGGTTAAAGGGGAACTCCACCCCTATCCCTTGGATAGGGGATAAGATGTCTGATTGCGGGGGTCCCGCCGCTGGGAACCCCCGCAATCTCTCCTGCAGCACCCCCTGTCACCTGGTACACGGAGCTTCGCTCCGTGCACCAGATGACAGGGGGTGCTGCAGGAGAGATTGCGGGGGTTCCCAGCGGCGGGACCCCCGCAATCAGACATCTTATCCCCTATCCTTTGGCTAGGGAATAATGCCTAGTGACGCCCCTAAGTTTTATTTTAGAGGAGCAGAACTGTGACTTATATGAAGATATATTTCGGAATGAAGCAGACCAGATCGAAACCAAAAGATAAATGATGTTGATACTTGAAATAGTTAACTCCTTCTTATTTTGTGTGGAAGCCTGATGTCACAACCATCTCTGTATAGTAGAACCAGCGTCTAATACTTCCTGCGGTACAGTTTATCCCTCGGTGGTGTTGTTTATGACATATCTCATCATGTCTTCATTTCACATCCAGTCTCCCACACACAGACCATGCCCCCTCATTCCAAGGATGTCTGGTTGTTCTTGACATTTCCATTCATTTTAATCCCATTATAGAGCAATGTCAACATAATTGCATGTTTAATGTGTATTTCTTGCTGCATCCTTACTGTGCTTTTATATGATAGAAATATAGATAATGGTGCGATTCTATAACCGTCGCAGCAAGCCAAACATGAGTCATATAGTAAGCAAGCAGCCTGTGTCATCGCATCCTATTGATAGGATCTGTAGGTGGCATTGCTAATCAGCCGGTGACCTTCAGGACGGATGTTTTGCCTGATAATTCGCCCTCTGATTCTTTCTTCACATCGAATGTTCTGGATGGGGTTAAACCAAAGCTGCATTCACCTGTAATACAGTATCTATGTATTATTTGTGAGGTTTTTGTAACAGCGTGAAGGTTTACTACAAGAATGGAGACAATTGGTTGTAGTATTCTTTTCAGGAAAAGGTTTAGTAGACTCTGAGACATCACTTTATGTTGTGGTTGCACTACACATCCTCATTTATGTGACATATGGAGGACAGAACCGAAAAATGTGGTTACATAAATAAAGGGGATTTCCAAGATTAGGAGAAAAAGATATATTTTTTTTCATTTTTAGAAAGAGCACCACTCTTGTGCACAGGTCATGTCTGGTATTGCAGCTCAAGCCATGTTCAGACTACAATAACAGACATCCCATAACCAAAAGTGGAGCTGCTTATATATATATATATATATATATATATATAAAAAAAAAAAAAACGCCTTAAAATCCAGGAGATGCCCATACCTAACATTACATACTACATTTTCTATGTAGTGGTTGTTTATATTGTGCAGTTGGTTGTCTGCCATGTTCTTCTACTTTTCCATTTCTTTTGTTTTTCTATTGTTTTATTGATGCTTTTGGAACCTATTTCTTGGTCACTGTCTTTTATTGCACTGGGAATAAATAATACACTTTTTGTTGTAACCATATATCATATTTTTATTTTATTTTTTTGGGCTTCTTCGTGAGGATTGGGTAGGAACATGCTGAAAATAGAATTGCTTGGGCAGTAGAATTTACCTTGTTGATAAAGTGTACCTGTCGTTTACAAACATTTACAAATACCATTATATGCGCATTTGTAATATACATTGGTTAACACATTTGTATATATTTGGGTGAAAAACTGCTGGCCCTGCAGCTATTGCCTGTGTGTCTCTGTGAGGAGACCAAATACAGGAAGTGAGGGCCGGACAAGTAGAGCTCTGTGCAGGCTCCTGGCTTGTAATTCATCATGATGTGGGAGGCAGAGCCTCACAAGTCCTGTTTGTCCTCAGTGCACAGATCTCTGCTTGTCCTCAGTGCACAGAACCCTGCTTGTCCTCACTGCACATAGCCCTGCTTGTCCTCAGTGTACAGAGCCCTGCTTGTCCTCAGTGTACAGATCCCTGCTTGTCCTCAGTGTACAAAGCCCTGCTTGTCCTTACTGCAGAGACCCCTGCTTGTCCTCAGTGTACAGAGCCCTGCTTGTCCACAGTGCCCTGCTTGTTCTCAGTGTACAGAGCCCTGCTTGTCCACAGTGCACAGAGCCCTGCTTGTTATCAGTGCACAGAGCTCTGCTTGTCCACAGTGCACAGAGCCCTGCTTGTGCTCAGTGTACAGAGCCCCGCTTGTCCTCAGTGCACAGAGCCCTGCTTGTCCACAGTGCACCGAGCCCTGCTTGTCCTCAGTGCACAGAGCCCTGCTTGTCCACAGTGCACAGAGCCCTGCTTGTCCACAGTGCACAGAGCCCTGCATGTCCTCATTGTACAGAACCCTGCTTGTCCTCACTGCACAGAGCCCTGCTTGTCCTCAGTTTACAGAGCCCTGCTTGTCCTCAGTGTACAGAGCCCTTCTTGTCTTCAGTGTACAGAAGCCCTGCTTGCCTTCAGTGTACAGAAGCCTGCTTGTCTTCAGTGCACAGAGCCCTGCTTGTCTTCAGTGCACAGAGCCCTGCTTGTCCTTGGTGTACAGAGCCCTGCTTCTCCTCCGTGCACAGAGCCCTGCTTGTCCTTGGTGTACAGAGCCCTGATTGTCCTCAGTGCACAGAGCCCTGCTTGTCCTTGGCATACAGAGCCCTGTTAATCCAGATATACATACTGTATAATGTTATATAATTTATATAAAAGGTTTTTGCAAATGACAGGTACACTTTAAGGAAAAAGTTTGTAACGTAATTATGCATTAAGATCAACCATAAATGTTACTGTAATGAAGCTGTTATTATAATTACCCTTTCCATGTCAAATTGTATGGGAGCAGGTTGCGTCGAAATGGCCTATAGATACCCTTGTGGATTTATTAATGGATTCACCAGTTAATTTGATGCAGGATTTGTCGCAGTGTAAAATTTGCATCTTTCCACGTGACTTCAGGTTTACACAAGAAATCAGTGGTAGTGGTAATTGATTTTTCATTAGCGGTTTGTTGCAGAATTTGACGCAAAGCCCTTCATTTGTCACAAATCCACACCAGCCCAGACTTGTAACAGAGGAGAAACCATACAAAGGGGCTTACTGAAGTGTTAATTCAAAAATATGTGTACTAGCACCATATTAAAGGGGAACTCTGGTGGAAAACTATTTTTTTTAAATCAACTGGTTCCAGAAAGTTAAACAGATTTGTAAATTACTTCTATTTAAAAATATTATTCCTTCCTGTACTTATCAGCTGCTGTATACTACAGAGGAAGTTCATTTATTTTTGGATTTCTTTTCTGTCTGACCACAGTGCTCTCTGCAGACACCTCTGTTTGTTTCAGGAACTGTCCAGAGCAGGATAGATTTCCTATGGGGATTTGCTCCTGCTTTGGACAGTTCCTGGAATGGACAGAGTTGTCAGCAGAGAGCACTGATTACTTATATGTCCACTTAAAATATAGGATAGTTAATTTAACCCTTAACTACCCCCATTTGTGAGGTCGGGGTTTTTGTTTAACGTCCCATGCAAATCAATGGGAAATGTATGTATGTTCTCACATAATATCCGTACAGCTGGAGCTATTTCAATACCTGGTACACATATTACAGGTCGGGATATGAGGAAGCAATGGGAGGTCGAGATAGGAGGTCGAGATAAGAGGACGGGATAGGAGGTCGAGATAGGAGGTTGAGATAGCAGGTCGAGATAGGAGGACGGGATAGGAGGACGGGATAGGAGGATGCGATAGGAGGTCGGGATAGGAGGTCGGGATATGAGAACGAGAAAGGAGGACAGGATAGGAGGACGGGATAGGAGGTCGGGATAGGAGGTCGGGATAGGGGGAAGGGATAGGAGGACTGGATAGGAGGACAAGATAGGAGGTCAGGAAAGGAGGTCGGGATATGAGGATGAGAAAGGAGGATGGGATAGGAGGACGGGATAGGAGGTCGGGATAGGAGGGTGGGATAGGAGGACGGGATAGGAGGATGGGATAGGAGGTTGGGATAGGAGGACGGGATAGGAGGTCGGGATAGGAGGGTGGGATAGGAGGACGGGATAGGAGGATGGGATAGGAGGTTGGGATAGGAGGACGGGATAGGAGGTCGGGATATGAGGACGAGAAAGGAGCACGGGATAGGAGGATGGGATAGGAGGTCGGGATAGGAGGACAAGAAAGGAGGACGGGATAGGAGGTATGGATAGGAGGTCAGGATAGGAGGAAGGGATAGGAGGTCGGGATAGGAGGTTGGGGTATGAGGATGGGATATGACAACAATATATGAGGACGGGATATGAAGTCAAAAGCTTCCTCCTTTGTTGATTTTCCTCCCCAACAAGGATGAGGAAGGAAAAACCGGGCAACGCCGGGTACTCAGCTAGTAAATAGATAAAAATTTTGAATTTACGTATGTTTTTTTTTTTTTTTAGTCCCTGGAGCTTTGTGAGGTCTCATTTTTGGTGCTGTGATTTGTAGTTTTTATTGGTTCCACTTTCTGGTAGATGAGGCTTTTTGATCTCTTCTTATTCCATTTTTCCCCTGGATGTGAAGTGACAAAAAAATCAGCAATTCTGTCATTTCCAGTGCAGGATCAATTACATTATGTCTTAACAATTTGGATTTTTTTTTACATATGGTGTTTTTTTTAAAATATTTTTATTTAAGCTTTTTTTTAACACCTCCCCCCCTCCCCACACACACACTTTATAGTTCCCATAGGAGCTTTGTATAAGCAATCACTAGAAGTACTTGCTAATATTTAGAGAATTGGGGTACCAAGACAGAAATAGGCCCTACTATATCCAGTTATATAACACTGACAGGGCTGGTGCAAGGACTTTTGCCACCCTAGGCAAAAGCTATTTGGCCGCCTCCTTGACTCCACCCATTGACATGCCCCACCTTACTACTGGGAGGACACACTGTAACAAGCCCCTTCCTCATGTAATTAACTTACTACTGGGGTGACACACTGTAACAAACCTACTCCTCATCCTGCTGGCTGAGTGAGTGGTTCGGATGCTGGTTGTCTAGCAGCAGGCAGAACGGCGCCCCTCATCAAGAGGGCGCTCTAGGTGGCTGCCTATTTTGCCTATAGGCAGAATCGTCCCTGAACACTCATTATAACTGGTGAAACACTAGCAGTTGTCCTCTCGGTGCTATATTATATATACAGGAGGTATAATGCGTTATACACTTGATTTCAATATACAAAAGGAAAGACATTGTAAAAAGCCGAGAGAAAATTTTACAAGTAGAAAGTGATTTGACACATTCATCCAGTTACTTTTTGCTCAGCAATCTTTTATTTCCGGATAATAATAAAAAAAAAAACACATGAAAAAGATCACTAATGTGAAACACAACAGAGAAACAGTACTAATACAGTCATGGCCGTAAATGTTGGCGCCCATGAAATCTTTCAAGAAAATGTAGTATTTCTCACAGAAAAGGATTGCAGTAACACATGTTTTTTCTATACACATGTTTATTCCATTTGTGTTTATTGTAACTAAACTAAAGAAGGGGAGGAAAAAAAAGCAAATTGGACATAATGTCACACCAAACTCCAAAAATGGGCTGGACAAAATTATTGGCACTCTTTCAAAATTGTGGAAAAATAAGATTGTTTCAAGCATGTGATGCTCATTTAAACTCACCTAAGTAACAGGTGTGGGCAATATAAAAATCATACCTGAAAGCAGATAAAAGGGAGAGCAGTTCCCTTAGTCTTTGCATTGTGTGCATGTGTGCCACATTAAGCATGGATAACAGAAAGATGAGAAGAGAACTGTCTGAGGACTTGAGAACCAAAATTGTGGCAAAATATCAACAACCTCAAGGTTACAAGTCCATCTCCAGAGATCTAGATTTGCCTTTGTCCACTGTGTGCAACATTATCAAGAAGTTTGCAACCCATGGCACTGTAGCTAATCTCCCTGGGTGTGGACGGAAGAGAAAAATTGATGAAAGGTGTCAACGCAGGATAGTCCGGATGGTGGAGAAGCAGCCCCAAACAAGTTCCAAAGATGTTCAAGCTGCTATGGCAGGAGACCCAGGAGGACCCCACTGCTGACACAGAGACATAAAAAAGCAAAACTACATTTTGCCAAAATGAACTTGAGTAAGCCAAAATCCTTCTGGGAAAATGTCTTGTGGACACATGAGACCCAGATAGAGCTTTTTGGTAAATCACATCATTCTACTGTTTACTGAAAACAGAATGAGGCCTACAAAGAAAAGAATACAGTACCTACAGTGAAATATGGTGGAGGTTTAATGATGTTTTGGGGTTGTTTTGCTGCCTCTGGCACTGGGTGCCTTGAATGTGTGCAAGGCATCATGAAATCTGAGGATTACCAACAGATTTTGGGTTGCCCTGTACAGCCCAGTGTCAGAAAGCTGGGTTTCCATCTGAGATCTTGGGTCTTCAAGCAGGAGAATGACTCCAAACATACATCAAAAAGCACCCAGAAATGGATGGCAACAAAGCGCTGGAGAGTTCTGAAGTGGCAGCAATGAGTCCAGATCTAAATCCCATTGAACACCTGTGGAGAGATCTGTAAATTGCTGTTCGGAGAAGGTGCCCTTCCATTAAGAGAGACCTGGAGCAGTTTGCAAAGGAAGAGTGGTCCAACATTCCGGCTGAGAGGTGTAAGAAGCTTATTGATGGTTATAGGAAGCGACTAATTTCAGTTATTTTTTCCAAAGGGTGTGCAACCAAATATTTAGTTAAGGGTGGAAATAATTTTGTCCAGCCCATTTTTGGAGTTTGGTGTGACATTATGTCCAATTTGCTTTTTTTCCTCCCTTTTTTGGTTTAGTTCCAATACACACAAAGGGAATAAACATGTGTTTAGCAAAACATGTGTTCCTGCAATCCTTTTCTGTGAGAAATATTTCATTTTCTAGAAAAATTTCAGGGGTGCCAACATTTACGGCCATGACTATATATTAAAGACTGAACTCTTCACATGATAGGAAAGATAACTTATGAATGTTCATCCAGACTTGACTGGGAGGCAGTCTCACTACATAGATGAAGCTTTCCTCTGATATTAATTATCTTTACTATGCTAACAATCCAAATATCTCTTTTCTACAACTGATGGTGTCAGATTGTAAATGATTTGACGTCTCCTGAAGGATTATGTGATCGGCTCCTGCTGCGTCGTGGCCTACTTCCATAATTGCCAAGAGTGACAAGACAAATGGAGAGCTGATGTAATAAGCAGTAACCAGGTTGTGGGAGAAATGCAGATTTATAGTTCTAGTGGATAAAATGAGCAGACGAGACCATTGTTTTAGTCCATAACCTGTAGGTTTAAAGTCTATGGAATAAAAAAATAGCCTATTCTACAATTATCCCATCTCATTAAAGCTAGGTCTTCATGACAACCTCAACGCTGATTCCCCCATGGGGTAACATTAAGCTTTCAGGAACGTTGTGGTAATCTGCTACTGTACCATGACCATTGAAAGAGTCGCTGTAGAACCACAGTCTAATATATGTTCTTGAAAGGGATCATTTACTGGCTATAAAAATATAAGGTGTACAGATATATATTCCACTTAGAGCTCAGTACACATATCTGTTCTTTTGCTTTACTAAACCAAGGTTAATAGATTAACATAGATTGTGGCTATGCTTTACACACACGAGATTTATCAAAACCTGTCCAGAGGAAAAGTTGCTGAGTTGCCCATAGCAACCAATCAGATCGCTTCTTTCATTTTTCAGAGGCCATCTGATTGGTTGGCTGTCTTGGTACCCCAATTCTCTAAATATTAGCAAGTACCTCTAGTGATTGCTTATACAAAGCTCCTATGGGAACTATAAAGTGTGTGTGTGTGTGGGGGGGGGGGGGGGGGGGGGATTAAGGTGTTAAAAAAAAAGGTTAAATAAAAATATATAAAAAAAACACCATATGTAAAAAATGTCCTAATTGTTAAGACATAATGTAATTGATCCTGCACGGGGAATGACAGAATTGCTGATTTTTTTGTCACATCACATCCAGGGGATAAATGGAATAAGAAGAGATCAAAAATCCTCATCTACCTCATCTGCATGTTTTCCTCTAGACAGGTTTCCATAGATTTCCCCCAGGGCTCAAGTCCTGCAGGAACGCATGGGAACTGGGTTCCTGCACTTTTTCACTTCAGGAACACCATTCCAAGTAGCAGGAGTCTTGCAGGATCGGCCCTTGAAAGGAAATCCCACCTTTTTTTTTTTTTCAGGACTTGACCCGTCTCCTCCTATATGTATACACACACTATATACATTCATACACGCGCACACACTTTATGCATATACACACTATCTACACACACACATAAACACACACACACACACACACACACACACACATACACACACACACTACATTCATTCATTCACAGGCAGGCAGTATGTATACCCACTTTCTATGCTATATCTATCAGGCAAGTACTATAGTCTAAGATTGCAGATGCCATCACACTCCTCTTATCACAAGGTAGCAGTGGAGGGTGGAGATGGTCAGCACAGATAAAAAGTCATGAGGGGGGCACACCGGTTAGTTTTCTCCTTTCGTGCTGTTGCATTTCTTCCTTGTGCTGTGTCCCCTCTCTCTTCTCAGTCACCTGACTGATGCATAGAAGGAAGAACCATGAGAAATGTAGCCAGTATTGTGTCATTTTCCTCAACTTGTCAAAAAGCTTATCTTTTTGCACACCCTCATCCCTGCTCAGGTCGAGAAAATGATAGTCCTTGCAGGCAGAAGCAATCGATGGCTGAGCCATTCTGCTCATCTTGCTTCTCTTAGTGCTCAATTCATAAGTGTGCATGCGCAGTCACTCTAATTTCAGAGAAACAGCTGTGATTGTATCACCAGAAGTGGCGCAGTCAAGCTTTTTGACAAGTCGAAGAAAATGATACTGGACACTGGAGTTTAGGCGGCTGAACAGGGGGAGGAGCCCTGGTGTAAGCAGGGCGCACAAGCGTGCTGATGCTAGTGATGTAAAGTTTTGTAAAAGCGCATGCACAGTACTATGGACTTTGCCGTCAGCGTAGGGTTAGCGTAGTGAGCATCATGAGCGTAGTTTGCTAGCGTAGTCAGCAGTTTATTGCAAGTCCATAGTAAACGGTAGTGTTGAGCGGCATAGGCCATATTCGAATTCGCGAATAATCGTGAATATATGGACGAATATTCGTCATTCGTGCATATTCGTAATATTCGCGTTTTATTTTCGCATATGCGAAAATAACATATGCGAAAATTAACATATACAAAATTAGCATACGCAAAAATTTGCATATGCGAAAAGTAGCATATGCTAATTTTCGCATATGCGAACATTCGCACACCAGTCTCACACAGTAGTATTAGAGCCTTCTTACACCACACAAGCTAGAAGCAGAGAGGGGTGATTACTGTGATGTGTACTGTGAAAAAAAAAAAAAACGAATATTCGTAATTACGAATATATAGCGCTATATTCGCGAATATTCGCGAATATGCGATATTCGCAAATAAAATTCGTATTGCGAATATACGCGAGCAACACTAGTAAACGGTGAGCACATGTGGTTTACTACGGACTTCTCAGTTACCAAGAGAGTAACTTTGCTAGCGCAGTTTGCTAGCGTAGAGCGTAGTTCATTTTTACACTGACAGCAAAGTAAAAAGGGGGAGGGATTTTGTGAGCATAGAGCATAGTTAGTTTTTACCCTTTTATTTAAGCTAGCCAAATCACTGCCTCTCTAACTGCGAAGTCTGTAGCAAACTGCGCATGCGTTTGCAGTTTACTATAGCCTCGCAGCAAACTGGTGACTACGCTAGCAAACTGCCCTCATGGCACTAACTATTCTAGCCCTTTGCTGACTGCAAATTCCGTAGAAAACGGCGCATGCACTTACAGTTTACTATGGACTTGCAGTAAACTTTACATTACTAGCTATGACCATCGCACTGGCAGCAGTACTTACTGCAGAGGGAGCAGAGAATACAGGGCCAAGTCATATGATGTGACACAGGTTGTTGGGTAAACTAAGCATCACATGACCTTTTCCTCTGTGCAGGGCATGATGGGAGCCAAAATGAAATGTTGCTAACACAAAGATAGGGGCTGTGGTCACCTGACAACTAGGTTAACACTGGGATCGGCTTATCATTTATACCCAATTAGTAATTGTTTGTGATTCCCTCATCCTGCCCGATTGAAATTAATTATTTAAACTTGGATAATGCCTTTAAGTTAAGATGGGTGTGTGAAATGTTGGTCTTAATAAATCACTTGCATTAAGTTGGTGCAACTAAATTGGGAAAGTGCAGGTAACTTTTGGTCTAGAGGCGAAGGGTAAGGTTTGTTGGGGGGCTTCTCTCCTACGGGAGAAGGGCTTGAGATAGACCGAATCCTTTGTGCAAGTTTTTTTAGTGTAACAAGTTTGCACTTTTTCTTGCACTTTGGGTGATTCGAGAGCATGTTCCTCGGCTCTTAGATAAAAGAAAAGAAACAAACGGTACGGCCCCCTATTATTCCACAACGTTTGAGGAGGTGCAGAGGAAAAATTGCTGGTTTTCCAAACCAAAGAGGAAAATCCAGGACAAGATCCAAGTAAAATTCATATTTATAAATCCAAACGTCACCATACAAAGGCTATAAAAAGCATGTTCTTCATTACATTCAATTAACTGTGATAAACAACAGTTCAGTGTGATAGGCTATAAACGTAGTAAAGCACGTGCGGTGTGTAAGCCCTTTGTAAGGGTTTGGATAAAGAAGCATGGATTGTATTTAAAGGTGTACTCCGCTGCTCAGCATTTGGAACAAACTGTTCCGAACGCTGCAGCCGGTGCTGGGAGCAAATTATATCATAGCCCCGCCCCTTCAATGCAAGTCTATGGGAGCGGGCGTGATGGCTGTCACGCCCCCTCCCATAGACTTGCATTGAGCGGGCGGAGCGTAACATCACAAGCTCCCGATGCCAGCTCCATCGTTTGGAACAGTTTGTTCCAAACGCTGAGCAGCGGAGAACCCCTTTCAGGGGTGGATTGTGCTGGATTTTCTTTTTTTGTTTGGATGACCTTTAGCATAGTCAGACAATAGATAGTGGTCATATAATTGTTCTACTATTTTAGTAACACGCACATTCTCCTGTGCAATAATAAGAGAATAAGTGGTAGTGACAAACTGCAAAACAACAGCTCCCACCTCTCTGCACCTGAGCATGGACTGGTCTGCAGGGTCTTTAATCCACATCAACAAGAATACCAGAAAACTTATGATGGTGCAGTAAAAGGAACAGCATATACGACTTAAACACTGATGGGTTTCAGGTCTGTTTTTTTTTACAGTATAAGAAAATGTTACTTCCTTTTCATAGAAATTATGGCCTATAAAAAAAACAACTCCACTAGGGGTCCCCATACCATCCAGAACAATCCTGTCTGGCTACAGTATCATCTTTGTCCAAGCTGAAGCACAGACTGGGACAAAGTCCAGTAAGTAAGTAAGGGACTAGCACTCCTCTGTGTTTATTCCTGTCCTATCAGACTGCAGCATGAAAACTTGGAGGGGGGGGCGGGGGGTTACAGAGCAGCCTTCAGTGATTGGATGTAGAGATGTGGATGAGGAAGGTGAATCATGCAGAGTGAGGACACACCCCCTATAAAGCTAGAATGACAAACCAAATGAGCAACAGATAAATCCTTTAAGGTGTAAAATCCTTTAAATTAAGATAAATGGGAGGCCCCAAATGTCACAGAAAAGGGTCTTAATACTTATGTTCATGCAAAATTTTAGTTTTTCCTCCTTAATACATTTTCAATAATTTCAAAAAATTCTGTTTTCACTTTATCATTATTTGGGATTTAGTGCAGAATGATAGGGGAAACATGATAACATGTTTTTTATTTAATTTTAGCACAAGGCCGCTACATCAAACTGTGAAAAAATGTAAAGAGTCTGAAAACATTCTGAATGCATTGGCCCTGATTTTCTAAAATCCGAGTGTTCTTTCAGGGGTGTTTTAGATTTCACTCCTCTTTTTCTGGGAGCTGATTTACTAATGTGTCGCACGTGTCGGTTCATTTTCTGTCACATGTTCTTTTTTGTGTCGCACGGGAAAATGTGTCGCACATACTCCAAGTTAAAAGAAAAAAACTAAAAAACATGGGTATAGAAAACAAATAATCAACTGCATATGCCAAACCAAACAAGCAAAACACAACATTATATATATATATATATATATATATATATATATATATATATATACAATTAAAGGCATATTTAAAAGTTTAAAATGCATTGCATATTTTAAAAATCCTTGTGTAGAACTGTAAAACAATGTAAAAAAAAAAAAAAAGGTTTAAGGGGGTTGTGCGCTGCCCTGCAGTTCGGAGCTCCGCTCACAGCGTCCGGAAGTTCATTACTCCGAACGCTGTGTGCGGGCTTCCGTGTTCGCGGCCGCCAGGCGTGACGTCACGCCCGGCCCCTTTGTGACGTCTCGCCCGCCCCCTCGTGACGCCACGCCCGCCCCCTCTACCAAAGTCTATGGGAAGGGGGCGTGACAGTGATCGCGCCCCCTTCCCATAGACTTTTGTAGAGGGGGCGGGCGAGACATCACGAGGGGGCGGGCGAGATGTCACGAAGGGGCCGGGCGTGATGTCACGCCTGGCGGCCGTGAACACGGAGGCCCGCACACAGCTCTCGGAGTAATGAACTTCCGGACGCTGTGAGCAGAGCTCCAAACTGCAGGGCAGCGCACAACCCCTTTAAGCACCCCCCACCACATTAAGCTGTGCCTTTGCCAAAATCACTTGCTTTTGGTTGTTTTTACACATCCTCTTGGCTATCGGTTATTCTGTGAGCCAAACTCACGCTTTTTCAGGAGTGATTTTGGAAGTACTTTTTGTCGGGAACACACCCATTTTTTGGTTAACCACGCCCATTTTCTGGTAATAAAAAAACACTCAGAGTGTTTTCAAAAGTGTAGGTTGTGCGGCGTAACTAGTGGCACGGATGGTGCGACAAAACTTTTGGCGCATAAACCGAGAAAAAAAGTCGGTTGGACTTTAGTAAATCAGGGCCATTGTATGTGTCGACACTATCCATTTGATGCTGACAGTGTCAGAGTGTGTTTGGATCTGTATGGATACACCTTATTGACAAGGTGGTAGTACCCAGTTGTCAGTTTATTCTTACATTTCCAGGAGAAATAGCAGAGAAACAGCTCTGTCCAGAGTGAGGGGAAAGTGTAAAACTAATTTATTACTCATAGAACCTAAAAGGGTTAATTCTTGGCTGGTGGAAGGGGGAGGAGGGCTTACACCTGAGCATGCACACAGACAGTGAAGATAGGAGCTGCTACTGATAACACCATGGATGGGCAGTGCTGCATTTACTTCTATCCCAATCCATCTTTAGGCAGTTGTAGATGTGTATTAGATCTAATGCAACCAGAAAGAAGTGTGTAAATGCTACATCTGCTTTGTTGTCCTTTGCTTGTTTCTCTTCATGCTCTCCAGGTAAGTTCTGTACTCTTTGCTATGTGCCGCTCAGATGCTTCCTTTTAGCCATTCCTTCACGCACACATGGACAGTTACTGCAGCTTCATACCCCTCTTCCCTGTCTTATATTTACTGTATTACACTATATAGATTTTTGGTGACTGATGACGTTTTTGGGACCACCTATTTATAATCTGGACAGTTTATGGGTCTATAATATTATAGATTGTGCTTTAAGGCCCACTACCTTCAAGTTAGGCAGAGTGACAGCCTCTTTCTGTTAGTGGCACTGGCTAAAAAAGGGGCTTCTGAGCAAGGGACCATTTTCTATGTTGTCCCTATGCCAAATTCCCCCTCTATCCTTTAAAACAGACCTTTCAGCAGTAGTTGAAGTGACAACCATAATAAAGGGAATATGTCAGCTCTAGTTAATGCTCAGAGAGAGGAAGTGTCAAGGAGAATGCATGCCTCCTCCCTCCCCCACCCTTCCTTGCTTTGACTGATTGACATGCACTGCTCAGTACTGGTAGATCAGTACTTTATATCAATCAATCATTGCAGGGAGTAGTGATTCCCAGGATCAGATCCAATTTAATTCAATGTTTAATAGGAGGTAGGAATGCTATTGAGTTTTATTATATCGGGAGCTCGTGTAATATAAAAAAAACATTATAACTATAGAAAATCAACGCAAAATGTTACTAAAAACAGGACTTACTTGCCAAATATCCTTCAGCAGGATACTGCTATATGAGTAAGATTGATGACTGTCAGGTGATCAGAGCTGACTAGTTGCTGGGTTACAGGGATTGGGCTGATATAGGACCAGCTTTTTTTCCTGGCACCTATGGACGGTGGATCCCTGGCACCTATGGACAGTGGATCTCTGTCGCTACCACAGAGCAGAGCCCCAGCAGTATCAAAGACGAATTATTACAGATAACAGGGCTGCATACAGGAACCTGTCATGTACATAGTAGGAGGGGGATGTGGTGCAGATACTGCACATGTCTCCTCAAAAGATGAACCCTTCTGCAATTTCGACCATGAACAATTGTGTTAATCCAAAAGGTAACGGCAAATTTAGGAAACAAAAACACTGTTCTTGTGTTAGGAGGACCGTGCCAGAACACAAATTTGCTGGGACTGTTTTAGAAAAAATCGGGAAAGTCCTGACAACTTTGATACTGTTGACAAGTATGTAAACAGTGCCACTTTTGTACATGAGCTGTATCTGATATTGCAATGAATTGTACACAAAACTGGCACCATTCCTAGAGAATAGATCAGATACTTTTTCTAATCTCACACAACACCTTCAGGTCATTTTGCCCTGGTTTAAACCATCATTTTAATTTTTAGAAACTGAGCAATGTTAAACCGCTTCCAAGGCAACTTGAAAGGAATAATCAAAACAGAGACATTAATAGTGCATTAGCTGTATTTAATGCCTCGATTCTAACAACACTCAGACATGTACTGTGCTGAAGTCACTGAACAAAGTGCTGCAAATGTCTCTGCCGGTCATTGCACAATCAAGAGTATAACATCTGCTCATGATTCAGGAGATAAAGAGAATACATGTATTACAGAGAGATTTACACACAACAACAAATGAAGCAAAATAATGGTGAGGCGTCAAAATGGAGTGGGACAATATACGTTTTTCTTTATATGAGTTGTAAGGTTCAATTTGATCTATTATTGCATAATTTTATCTTAAAAATCAAAACAAACTCCTCTGTTCATGCATTCAAAATTTTGTAAAAATAGTTTTCGCTCAACATCTAAAAGAAGAGATTCAATAATATTTTCTTTTCATAAATGTCCCTGAGAATGCTAAGTTTATTTAGATATGTGATTCCTAACGTACATTAGGCTATAACTAGGCAATAGTAGAGCAATAAATAAAAAATGAGCAGTACTTGGAATAATATATTTGTTACAGTGAAACTAATAGCAAAAGCAGCATAGTGACTGTGATGATAGGAGACAGATAGACTGTATTCTGACCACATGTTTATGACATTTCCTCGGTCCAGAATATAGCTGTTAACGGGAATCTGTCAGCTGTATCTGTTGCTGTGAGCTCCAGACATTGTTGGATAACTGTTAAGGTAGAAAAGCAACTGTATCTTTCCTGGAGCTGATGGTGGTTACCAAACTTATTAAAATGCATTTTTTATTTCTCAGCCAAACGCCAATGGAGGTGGAGCGAGATACCCAAGTGCCACAGCAAGGCACATCTCCACATACGGCCTCACCTCCCAGCCTCTCCTTGAATGTAAGCCAAACCCAGCATATCAATAATAGAGGGGCTAGGAAGTGAGTTGGGCTCCAATTCCTTGACACTTGGTTGAGAAAGTAGAAGGCAATATCCTAAGAGAACAAATAAATGCACCCACCGCACAGTATGTATCTACGGGTCCGGGAAAATGGGGAGGCATCGGTGGGTGCTCAGGAGCGCTCAGAAGGCTTTATGATACTTGACTTGGATTGCGTGAACCCCTAGGTGTCATTTAATATACTGCTGGATCTTGGACTGTGGCAGTTTAGGTCTGAACCCTCCTCTACATAGATATCGGATTAGCTATCAACAGGTGTGCCCTCCCCATTGTTCCTCCTCTGGAAAAAGAGCTGACAGATTCCCTTTAAACATATGTTTGAAGTATATCTGAGATTAGTAAGAAAGTATGCTTTTTTTTCCCAAAAACAGCACCACCTTAGCCTAATGGGCTGTGTCTGGTATTGCTGCTTAGCCACACTGAAGTACACATACCTGAGCAGCTCATGGACAAGAGCAGCTCTATTTCGGGAAAAAGCAAACCCCTTATTATAGTCTTGAACAACCCAATAATTGGAGTTTTTCTATATTTATTTTAAGCATAATTTTATGCTGGTGTACAAAAAAAGTAACAGAATTTTGCACAAGCCTTACTTTACTAAAAAAAAATGTGCTACTTTTCTGTGTTAGCCACTTTTGCACCGCTTCCGCCAAAGGGGCATGGCTTCGGCACATAGGGGGCATGGTTTGGTTGTAGTAATTTTGTAGCCACATCTATTTTATGCATAGAAGAAAAAAAATGTGCAAATTATACATTACAACTAAAGCTAGCATAAACTAGAAAGTGCACACTTGGAAAAAAAAGGGTGAAAAAGTTGCAAATGAGAAATTTCCCCCAAAGTTTTTCTTTCCCTTGACTTATGCATCATGGAATGGACTTATGTATCATTTCTAGTTGGATGATACTTAACATCATAGTAAAAAGGCTTCTGTGAGATCAGAGGAAAAAGTTTCCCACTTTTGTCAATGGGTTGTATCTTGTATTGCAGCTTTTCACCATTGATTTAAATGATGGCTAAAATGCAATACCAGACATTGCCATAGAAAAGAGTGGCACTGTTTTTAATAACTATTTACCAGGGGTCAAGTCTTGGGAAAAAAGTGGGGGAATTCACCCAAGATTTCCACTCAAGGGCTGGTCCTGTTAATAGGAACGGTGTTCATGCTGTGGAAAAAGTGTAGGAGCTCAGTTCCACCCGTTCCTGGAGGACTTGAGCCCTGGATACAACCCTTTTAAGCATGGGAAGCTGTTCTAATAAGACCAGGTGGGCAAAAAGGGTCCATCATATATTAAAAAGAAATTATTCGAATTATTTGGCATATTTCTTACTATTTTAATAAATTATAACTCATGTTTGATTTGCCATTTGATGTTTATGTTCTACTGAGTTTCCCTGTTCTAACAGGACAGAGTCATTTAAACCAACATTCCGTCCCATAAAAGTAGACAGAATAAGAAAACACTGCACAATATATATATATAGTAACAATAAAACAAGCGCAAAACAGAAATGTATCTACTGGCTCATTGAGTTCTACATTAACCAGTAGTAGTAGTAAGCACTAGGTAAAAACTCCAATAGAACACATTGGGGAGTCAATTTGTTCGTTTTTTTTTTCTTTACATGAATTCGAGACAAATTGATTCTTCCATTGTTTTCTATGAACTAACAAATCAAGAAATTGGTAACATATAGCAAATAAGTTGTAATAATTTTCTCTCAGCACCATTCCTGCTTCCCCTCACAGTAGAGTTCTTAAATGCTAGAAGCAGGTTCCTACCTTAGGGGAGTCCTTAGGCTCTTGTGACAAATGGCCTTTTTATTTTTTATTTTTTTTGGGAGAACTGCCACAGCAGTTTTTAAGCCAAAGCCAGAAGTCTATTCAAAAGGAACAGGAAATACTGTACTTCTCCTTCCTTTTGGATCCACTTTTGGCTTTGGCTCAAAAACTACTGCGGCAGTTCTCCGGAAAGCTGCCATGTTTGACACCAGCCTTATACACCTGAATACAGCTTGATTTTCCCTCAGTATGGGTCGGACACCCTAGTGGTGGAAGTGGTGAAGAGCTTGGCTGGTTCCATAAACCCTATAGACGTAGCATATAGTGCTGAACCACACCTCTATTCAAACTCTTCACCACAGTTGTAAGGAAGGAAGGAATGGTGGACTTGGGTGGTCCCACCCGTTACACATCCTTTGAATAGATGATAATTGTAATTAGTAAGAAAATTCCTTAAAGGTCGCTTTCACATGAGCAGAAAATGGATGAATTTGGCATCAGGCTGACTATGACGGCCAAAGGACTGTTTCACACAAGCATAAGGGCTTATGATTGTAATACAGATCCCAAATATTAATGTATTACGGGTATATTAGAAATAGCATCAGTAAGTCATCTTTATTGTATCCATATTTTTGGACAGGTTTGTCTTCTAGGCAGAAAACTCATCCTTATTTTTTCAAAATGGATGTAATATAGACGACGTACTGATGACGTATCAATGCAATAGGGATCAAATATGGAACACCTACAGATGCATCCGTATTTAAATCCATCGCCACAGACTTCAATGGGTGTTTTCCATCTGCAAAATCAATAAAAGTAGCACAAGCTGCATTTTTTAAATATGTGCATATTTTACAAGCCCATGTGATTAGCCACGTAGACAAATATTAGGTCTGTATTATGAGTCAAAAAAAATGGATGAAATACAAAATATGCTTGTGTGAAAAGTGGCCTAAGTGTGAAGAAAAAGTAAGGAATCTCCTTAGTGAAATATAGAATGCAGCTGTTAAAGGGGTACTCCCGTGGAAACCTTTTTTTTTTATTAATTGGTGCCAGAAAGTTAAACAGATTTCTAAATTACTCCTATTGAAAAATCCTTATCCTTCCAGTACTTATCAGCTGATGTATACTCCACAAGAAGTTCTTTTCTTTTTTAATTTCCTTTCTGTCTGACCACAATTTTCTCTGCTGACACCTCTGTCCATTTTAGGAACTGTCCAGAGCAGGAGAGGTTTGCTATGGGGATTTGCTCCTAATCAGTTCCTAAAATGGACAGAGGTGTCAGCAGAGAGCACTGTGGTCTGGTCAGACAAAAAGGAAAGAACTTCCTCTGTACTATACAGCAGCTGATAAGTACTGGAAGGATTAAGATTTTTAAATAGAAGTAATTTACAAATCTGTTTAACTTTCTGGCACCAGTTGATTTAAAAATGTTTTCCAGTACCCATTTAATGAATACATTTGGATAATATATTCTGCACTGCTAATGGTTTCTACAGAGAACAATGAAGGGGAAGGTGACCTGCAAGCGGTTTTCCCGTTTAAGATAAGTAATGCTTTAAGGGGTTTTGCAGTGAAAAGTAACTTATCCCTGATAGCACAGGGTCCAATCATTCTCTATGGGAGCACCGAAGAGACCCGAATGCTGTACTTGGGCATCTCTGGAGCTTCCATGGATATTAATGGAGTGTGTGCCGTCCCCAGCACGCGCTCCTCTCAGAGAGCCAGGGCCGTGCAGGAGATCCCAGGGAGTCCCAGCATTTGGACCCCCGCGATCTGACACCTCTCCATTCTTCTGTGGATAGGGGATAAGTTACTTTTCGCTGCTCAATCCCTTTAATGTAACTCATGTTGCAACGTTATAATTTTTTTCTGGTTGTTTCAATGTATTCTCAGTTTTCAAGCTCTTGGTAGCCATCATTGACTGAAAATGTTCTTGTTTACATTTAGAGGTTGAAAACCTGTACAGATTTACTAACTTTTATCAGGGGTGGCACCAGTTTTCTGTCATCTGACATGGGCCGGCAGCCAGAGTAGAAACTATGAGATGCATAGAATGCGACTAAGATCACTATGCTGTTTCTTCCACCCACTGAATTAGCACTGTAATACCAGCCATAGTGCAGGGTGGGCTGTGAGAAAACAATAGAGGCTCCTCACTCGCAACAGTGTTGTAGGATCACTGCTTCTTCCCAATTTGTCAAACCGGCTGCCATTTTAACAACCGGTTTGTGGGAACTGGAGAACTGATTGGATTCAAACACCGATTGGCATTGCCAAAAGGCTGCTACAACTATATCCTCTGCAGGCAAATCCTCTGTGAGTGAATTACATAAACAGCACAAATCCTAGGCTATTTTTACACTGACACTAAATTGATCCATAGACCCTCCCTCCACTGTTATCCTATAGAGACCAAACTGAGCAAAGTAAAACCCAACGTATGTTGTCCATTAAAGATCAGAATGACCTCCAATGGGCAACATACGTTGGGTTTTACTTTTATCTGCTGTATGGAGGCATAGAGTAAAGAAATGTATGCAGAATGTTAGACATGGGAGCTTATGTATGGCCGAGGGATGAGGTGTCCTCAGATGTATACTTTGGGGAAAAACAACAATGTATATCTTAGATGGACACTGAAATGTGACAATAGCCTGAACAAATTTTTACAATGTATCAAGCAGTTTAGCTCACAGATAATAGTTATTGGATACAATGATACTGAACTGTCAGAATACTAGTTTCTGATGTCTGAATCCAACAAGAATGTTTTCTTTCACTGAAATCTAACATTTTCCAAAAGAAACTAAAGCATAAAATATATCACAAAGCTGCTAAACTATTAAATGAAGGCGATATGAAAAGTTTTTCCAAAAATGTGACCCCAGTCTTCTTCATTCTTTATTTCTATCACACCAGGAAAAGCCCTCACACTTTTGTCAGTTTTGTCTTTCCATCTCTAACATATGTGTTCCTTTCCCTTCACACTTGAATTTTATATTATTATTATATTTATGCTGAATTTAAGTTTGAAAGAACGTTATGAGCGAGTGTGAAAAGAACAGCACAACACAGACAATATTTTGCCATCACCACTGGGGACTATTGATGGGACAGACTGAATGTTAACAGCAGTGTTCAATTCAGAAGATTTACCATGAAGATCGGGTAAGCCTCCAAACAATAACACACAAAATTTCAGGATCTTTTCACATTTTGCTATTATTTGGCCTATTCATTTTTTTCAGCCATGTACAGTTGGACTGTACCACAAAAGACCCTACTGTAACACTCACAAAAGCTGACCTTTTCATATAATTACGTGTACAATGATGGGTAAATGTCAGGTTTCAGATGAAGGTTGGACATTATGAACCTTGGATAGAGTAACAGGTATCTTTGATTCTCCGGGAGCCGGGGCCTTCGTCACAGGGTGCACATGAGCCTTAAGGTCTGCTATTCTTTCTTTAAATTTTTGTTGAAGGTACTTCTCTTCTTTGGAGTAACTTTTAGCAAAAGCAGACATTAAAAGACATGCCGCCAAAGTAGTCCCCCCGGCACAAAACATGATTGCACCTGCCAATTTACAAATATCAAGTGCCCTGTTGAACTGGACTGCATGGCTATCCACCACAATAAAATCATCTTCTCCAAAGGCTTCAACTTTTGGTGACACCAGAAATCCAACTGCAAGAACTGTTATGCCTGTCAGCATGAAGACAATGCCAGATATGAGTCCGACCTAAAAGGAAAGTATGCAAGGTCAGTGATCCAGCAGAGGTATCTGTAATAAAGCACACAATATCGGCCAACATAGAGAGATGGAGCAACAAAAAACTGTCTAATAGTAAAACCGTCTGATGTTACAATAACAACCAATCACACCTCAGCTTTTATGTTTTAAAGGGGTACTCCGGTGGAAAACATTTTTCTTTAAAGCAACTGGTGCCAAAAGTTAAACAGATTTGTAAAATACTACTATTTAAAAATCTTAATCCTTCCTGAACTTTTCAGCTGCTGTATACTACAGATACACTAAAGAGGAAGTTGAGTTGTTCTTTTCTTTTTGAATTTCTTTTTTGTCTGCTCACAGTGCTCTCTGCTGACACCTCTGTCCATGTCAGGAACTGTCCAGAGCAGGAGAGGTTTGCAATGGGGATTTGTTTCAATTCTGGACAGTTCCTAACAGAAAAGAACAACTCAACTTCCTCTGGAGTTTTTTGCAGAAGTCATTTATAACTCTGTTGACTTTCTGGCACCAGTTGATTAGAAAAGATTTGTTGTCCACCAGAGTACTCCTTTAAGGAGCTCTGGTAAAATGTAAGCTGAGCTGTGATTGGTTGTAAACCAAGCCGTTTTACTATAAGATATTGATTATTTCCCCTGATATCTGTAATAAACCTTCACTGGTGGCTGAAGCAATAACCTTATACCAAGGCAAACAAATAAACGGCACTCAATCATTTCAGGTGAAGTTTGCAGAGATTACTCACCCATTGATGACAACACATTAGTGAAACAGAGTTACAGTAGATATTAACAGAGCACCAAAAGGAAACTTTTGGGCCAAAACTGAAAATTTGGGAGGTGCTTGGCCGAAAACACTCATTGGCCGAGAAAATGTCATAGCAACTACTGTACACATAAATATGATTATTTTAGCTTGTTTAGCATTATATAAGTACATTAACCTATTAAATCAGCAATAACAAAGATAATATAACAATATTAACTGTTTTCATCAATCTCCTCTTGAATGTTTTAAAGGGATATTCCGGGCAAAAACATCTTATCCCCTATTGAAAGGATAGGGGATAAGATGTCCGATCGCGGAGGGCCCGCCGCTGGGACCCCCCCCCGCGATACTCCCCCTCCCATAGAAATGAATGGAGGGGGCATGGTGTGACGTCACGTCCCCGTCTCGGAAGCCCAGAGGTTTCTGAAACTTCAGACCAGCTATGCATGGAATGCGGGTTGCAGCAGGGAGATCGTGGGGGGGGGGGCCCACTGCCTCCCCCATCCCCGGTTTTATAATTACCTGTTCCCGGGGCCCATGCTACTTCTTGCTCCTGCTGCGTCCTGCGTTACGCTGTGCGCAATGACGAGTGACGTGACGTGCGTGACGTGACGTCACCGTCAGTGCGCACAGTGACAGCTCAGGAGGACGCCACCGGAGCCAGATGTAGAGTGGACCCCGGGAACAGGTAATTATACAACCGGGGAGGCAATGGGGCCAGGGCGGTGCGGCGGGTCGGGGGGGGGGGGCGGTCGCGGTGGGGCGGGTCTGGGGGGGGGGCGGTCGCGGTGATAGGTCTCAGGACCCCCAGACAGGCAGGGGGAGAGAAGCGGGTGGCGGCGGCTACCTATGGCACCACAAAAGCCACTGCAGTGCATTGATTTAAAGCTCCCGCTTTAAATCAATGATCTGCAGCGGTGTCGCGGGGGGATAAATAGCCGATAACTTTTACCAGAATATCGGTATAAGTTATCGGCTATCGGCCCTAACCTCCACCGATTATCGGTATCGGCCCTAAAAAAACGATTTCCGTCGATCCCTAATGCTTGGCATGGATCTCATAGAGAAGTGAGTGCTTTCCAATGTAAACAAATATCTACTATTTCTCTATGTTTAAAGAGTACTGCATGCTTTCTGGAAGACCCAATACTAGTTAGGGGACAATAAATACAACATTTCAAGGCACATTTTGAGTTGTAAGCTCTTCAGGCCGAAAACATAAAGAAACACATACTTACAGTGCTTGTGTTTTGGGTCGGCACATGTATTGTCTGTTCACCTGTCCCCTCAGGGGTGTCCTGCCTTAGTCGGTGATTGGCTGATTGTGAAATTGGGCTTGCCGACCCCAAACATGAGAAGTTATGTGCAACAGGGCCAGCTCTGGGAGAACAGCATCGGAGAGGGAGTGAGGATTTTTTTTCCACTAGGCTGAGCACATTTTTAGATAAAACGTACAACTCGGAATATGCCTTTAACAAAACATGTAATTTTATTCTGTTTAAAAGGAGTTTACCAGGATTAGAACAAACATAGCTGCTTAATTTCAAAAACACCACCACACCTGTCCTCAGGTTTTGCGTGGTATTACAACTTGGTTTCATGCACACAAACTGAGGACAAGAGTGGATCTCTGTCTTAAAGATGCCCCTAGACATCTTAAGATATAATGTCTGATCATGGGGATCCCGCAGCTAGGACCCCCATGATCTCTGTGCAGCACCTGGTGTTTGTTTGGAACCATGGGTGTGGGCAGAGGGGGTTGTGACGTCACAGCCACGTCCCTTGTGACGTTACACCACACCCCCTCAATGCAAGTCTATGGGAGGGGGCTTGGCAGCCACCACACCCCCTCTCAAAGACTTCCATTGAGGGGGTGTGGTGTAATGACACGAAGGGCGTGGTCATGATGTCACGACCCCCACCGACCACACCAAGCAATCAGAATAAAATGTTCCGAATGCTGGGGCAGCAGAGTACCTCTAAAGAAAGCAGTAATGTTTTTTTTAAACCTGGATAACCCTTTTAACTGTAAAAAAAAAAAAATGAAAAAAATAAGTTTACTTGCTTTAAGAAAAAATAAATAAATAAATAAATAAATATATATATATATATATATATATATATATATATATATATATATATATATATATTGAAGAGTCTGCTCACCTTCCAGATAATAGAGCTCCACCGGCTAGGCGATCTCTGTATCTGAAAATCATCATCATATTCCCATATCGAAGCTGTGCAGTCCTCATAAAATTGATGCAGATAGGACCGAACTCCATAGCGATGGTAACCTCCTTCAGGAGTATTTTGCGCCTGCTTGGATCCACAGATGTCAGCGCACGAACTCATCCTTATTAACTGAAATTATAGACATTTATGAAATATTGTATGACAGAAACCAAAGAACTATTTGTGTGTAGGTTTTAGCTATAAGGAGAACATAAAAATATGCTTCCCTGGATTAATATTTGGCTAATCTAGTTCACAAGGGGCCTATACTCACCATGTCCCATGCACTGGAACACGTAATGGTGTACAATGGTACAAGTGAACAAATAACGACTGTATGGGTCCTATTACACGGGGAAATTATAGGGTGAACAGAACAACATCACTATGTCACCATTATATATAACTACAGCAGCGGTGAAAGCACGGCAGCACTCCAGAAGTATGGTGAATAGTGGGTTTATTATCAACAAGAAATGTACAGCTTCTTGGTGATAATAAAGCTACTACTCACCATACTTCTGGAGTGCTGCCGTGCTTGCACCGCTGCTGTATCTAGAGGGACCTAGGACCAGGGTCCAACCACAGCCTGCACCCACCTACTCGTGTTTCAGTGCTGCTCCACCTGCTAGCTATTCATTATATGTAACTATATATATAAAGGCTAGCAATCAGCCGATTGGCAAGCAAAGCTTGTTTTTTGGCTGATCAGGAGGGTTCTTGTGTATTCTGTCAAAAACAGTACAACAAATTTGCTTAAAGTTTGGTTAATAAAGCATTTATCAGATGTGGTCCACTTTAAAGGGGTACTCCACTGGTCAGCGTTCTGAAGTAAATGCTCCTAATGTTATTTTTGCACTGCGGGGTCAGCCACGCCCCCTTGTGACGTCATGGCCACACCCCTCAATGCAAGTTTATGGGAGGGGGCGAAGTGGCTGCCACACCCCCTCCCATAGACTTGCATGGGGGGTGTGGTTATGATGTCAGGAGGGGGCATCAGCAGTGCGAAAACCGCATTTGGAACATTTATTTTCAAACGCTGGCCAGTGGAGTACCCCTTTAAAGTGTTCGGAACATTTACTTCCAAACACTGGCCAGTGGAGTACCCCTTTAAAGTGTTCGGAGCATTTACTTCCGAAGGCTGGCTAGTGGAGTACCCCTTTAACACATGTTTTGTTTCATCTGTCACTTTGTACTGTGCTGAGGTCCATTCAGGGGATCAGCTCTGTGGCATTGAATGAGTTAAACCACCAATAAGAGGAGGTGATCATCACAGAAAACTGGGAGAATATTAGATTGTGAAATTGGATACAAGGATGCAACAAGGTTCAACAAGATGCTTTGTTTCATTACTCAGACTTCAGCACAGTGCCTATGATGTAAAACATATGTCTGACAACATGTAGTCTAGCACATGTCTACCATGTACTATTGTGTGCCATGTGCGAGGAAAAGGGAGAAAATAAGGGTTACATTTATATAAAAGACATTTGTCTAGATAATTATCGATCTATTTATCTATCTATCTATCTAATATCTATCTATCTATCTTGTAGGGAATTTTACCCCTTTCTTTTTTCCCTCCTCTCCATTTTTGTCACTAAGTATATTTCCAAAGGTGGTATTGACATGACATTTTCATCAGATGCTGGTAACAACCTACATAATCCATAAATACAAAGAAACCAAAAGAAATAATCTCACAAAAAAGTTGTGTATAAGGGTACGTTCACATGTGCATGTTTTCTGCTGCAGATCTGCTGCAGACTAGCTGTAGCCGATTTTGCTACCCATTGAAATCAATAGACAGTAAAATCTACAGCAGCACATCTGCAGCAAAAAAAAGAAAAATGTGTGAACGCACACTAATAATAAGAAATGACACAGAGAAAACGTTTTAAACACATGAAAAAGGGAGGTGCAAAAAGGCATGGAAAGCCTATCAGTAATCTATCAGTAATTAAAAAGCCATCCAGCCCCTTGGCAGTGCAAATTAATATCAGCAGGTGCAGTCCTAACTGATGGCCTACCAAATGGTCTCATTGCTATGGTGTCACACAAGACATTTCATGATGGGTAAAAGCAAAGAGCTGTCTCAAGATCTTTGCAACCTAATTGCAACCTAATTGCAAAACATAACAAAGTTATTAAGAGTTGTCGAAGAGCCACAGACTACTTGTACTTGTTGTCTCAAAGAAACAGTATTTAGTGTGAAAAATTGTGACATGTTCAATACTTATTTCACCTGCTGCAAATATACATATGTATATATATATATTGTACAAAAAGTTTTTTATGGAAAAATATTTTATGAAAAAAAAAAAAAAAAACTATTGGGGAGATTTATCAAAACCTGTGCAAAGGAAAAGTTGCCCAGTTGCCCATAGCAACCAATCAGATCGCTTCTTTAATTTTTAACAAGTCCTCTGCAAAATGAAAGAAGTGATCTGATTGGTTGCTATGGGCAACTGGGCAGCTTTTCCTTTCCACGGGTTTTGATAAATCTCCTCCTAGGTTTTTTCTGACCAACGTGATTATTACACAGAGACACACATGAGACAAATTGTAAGATCCAATGACTGGTTAGTGGGTGAAAGTGTGATTTATTACATATGTTTGGTCCAGTAGGCCTTTGTTTAGGACAAACAAGGACACCAAGAGCTCTGGAAGTGTGTTACTTATATTCCTTGTTGTCTGGTTTTATGTATCCTGCATACATAAATAATTATGGAGATTTTCTAATGAGCACTTTACTCCGTGCTGAACAATCCTTTCATTAAAGTCCCCTTAAACATTTGGAACATATCCACAGAATACAACATAAATGCCTACTAGGCACAGGTCCCACTTCTGCTCTTTCCATTGACGTCTATAGGAGTTACTGATCTAGTCAAGAAACAACCAAGTGCTGCATGTTTGACTTAAAGAATACCTCTCATAATCTTGTTAAATTGCATAATCCTCCCAGTTCACTGCCCCCTTCATGATAAACCACCCCCTGCCTTTTTTTTTATTATTATTAAGGAATATGCCAAAACTTTATTTATTTTAGGTTTCTACATTGATATTGCTCTGTATTTTCTGCTCAGTCTCAGTCAGATTCACAGACTGGAAAGGGGTGTTCCCCAGCAGGCTGTAACATCATCTGAAGCCATACAGGGGAGAACTTCCTCCCTCACTCTGCTACACACAGCCCAGATCAGTTCAGTGTGTGAGATGAGCTATGATTGGATAAGGCTGCACACACACACCCTCAGCATTTCCTTTTTTTCGACTTCTGCTAGGCCAGCAGGAGTCCAAAGTCTGTGCAAAAGATGGGGGGAAATGTGCTCTGGACAAGTAGGGAGACACCTACTTTTTTGAACATAAATAAAACATAGAAAACTTAAAATACATTAGAAAGATTTTTTATTTACCATAAAGAGTGCAATAGCAAAAACATTTTTAATGAGAGTGCCTGAGAGTGCCCATTTAACTCTCATAGACTTTGCTGTAGAGAGCAAATACAACCAACGCTTCACTGAACTCTATAGAGAATGCATTGGTACAGAGGTGTGACATACTAGATATACTTTATGAGGAGAACTTTATTATTAGTAAGTCTCCCTGAAGTGTCTACGATTTCCTTAACAATGAAGTTGTATTCTCAAGAGATACATTCAGCAGGATAAACACAATAAACATTGCTCTTAGTGGTATGAAGCCATTTCTGAGGCTGTTTCTGTCTGTACTCCAGGTTCTCTCCGCCCACATCACAATTTTAGAATCATTTTAGGGAAGATTTATCAAAACCTGTGTAAAGGAAAAGTGGTGCAATTGCCCATGGTAACCAATCAGAACGCATCTTTCATTTCTCACAGGCTTCTTTTAAAATGATAGAAGCAACCTGATTGGTTGCTATGGGCAACTGCACCACTCTTTCTCTGCACAGGTCTTGATAATTCTCCCGCTTTAAGGCTATGTTCCCATGGTCTGTATTGTTATTCTTTTTTGTATGAGGCAACGTTCCACACAGTTTTGTCAGCCTTATGTTTGCTTTTTGTTCGGTCTTTTTCAGCCCGTTATGGCTCAAAAAGGGCCCAAAATACTGTGTGGGAACATAGCCTCACAATGTGACTCATGAATCACTGAATGAGCTGCTGTCTCTCTCTTCTCTCCTGTTATTGACTGCAGGGGATATTTTTCCCTTCTTTTATGCTAATTTTACCTGCCATAAAATAATGTGCACACCTGGATAACATTAGTTGTTTGTCTTCTCTTGTCTCCTGGAGCCATCAGTCCTATGCTTACCTGATTCAGGACTTATTCCTTTCACAGTCTCTCAACCTGCTGGCTCTCCTCACTATCTTTATGGATAACTTGAACATAACATCCTGACAACCCTTTCGCCTCATCTGTCTCTAAGGTTGGGTTCACCCTGTGGAATCTCTGGGCAGAATTTCTGCCGGAGATCGAGCCGGCAGCACTAGGACTGCGCGGAGTGCATTGCCCACTCCATAGATGTCAATAAATTTCTGAGCAGATCTTCCAAAAGATCCACCCAGAAATGCATTGCCGTCAACGGCGATGGCAATGCAGTCCGCCCGGTCCTAGTGCCGCTGGCCGGATCTCCGGCAGAAATTCTGCCCAGAGATTCTGCAGTGTGAACCCAGTCTAAGGCTATGTTTAGATGTCAGGATTTTTGTGTGGAATTTAGCATGGAGATTCCGCAGCAGAAGAGTGCCATTGAATTCAATGGGATTCTGATATGCTGTGCATACGGTGGAAATTCCGATTCCACTGACCACAGAAAAAATGGACATGTCCATTCTTTCTGTGGACTGCATGAACTCTGTGGATTTCCCGGGCAGACATACTGACATCTGGACATAACCTAAGTCTCTACATTTAACATTCTTCCTAGGCCTTTCACTACTTACTAATTCTCCTACGTATTAAGATGCGTATTCACCTGATCAGTGTTTCCCCAGGCTCTACTCAGTTTCTTGTTTTCTTTAACTCTTCATCTAACCTTCTCTCATTTACTATAAAAATCTTGGTTAAGTGGGCCATCACTGTTCAGCACAAAGAGGCTGTCTCAGAAGGTGGGGGCTGGTGTTGCGGAGTGCTCAGCAGAAGTAAGAGACTCCATTACGGAGATCGCGGGGGTCACAGAGGTCAAAAACCACAATTAGACACTTATCCACTATTCTGTAGATAGGGAATAAGTTCATCTAAAGTGAAGTATCCCTTTTATGATCTTTGTAGGAAAATTAGTAGAGGACCTCATAAGTGAATAAGGGAATATGTGGCAGTTAATAGTTTATAAGTGATAGCCAGAAAGTTATTACTAAGGACAGAAGTCAAACCAACCTGATTTGTCTTAAAGAAGAGGTGAGTGGAAGCCTGGACAGGTGGGCGGCTGTGGGTAGAGTGTTTTTGTACTTGGACACTGTTCCTCACAGACACCTGATGTGTAAATGAAACCAAGCATTAGATTTCACCATATATAACGTCAATGTGTTATGTATGGTAAAATCTTTATCCTCACCATCCTCACCACCTCGTAAGTAGTCCCCTGGGCAGGTAGCTATACTTACTTGGTCCTGTTGCTCTGGCCGTAGAGCCGCTCCCTCGGTGTGATTGATGGCCCAGAGGGCTACTTACAGGGCGGTGGGAGAGACTTCATACCCTCACCTTCTTTGGGAAAACCGTAAACCGTCCCCCAGGGATGGTGAGGATAACGTTTTTACCATATAAAATGTGTTGCCAAGCGTTATATATAGCAAAATCTAATGATTGGTTTCCTTTAAGCTCTCTAGGAATATAAATTTAAAGGAGTAGTCTAGTGCAGACTACTCCTGCTCCGCCCTGCCCGGGCTGCAAAAAAAAAGGAAATAAATTTCCTGTGTTCCCGTGGAACGCCGCTACAGCTGATTGGTCCTCCGATCCCTCTTCTTCCTACGTCCATGTGCACAGATCTTCACACGGTGCTCAGCCTATCACCGGCCGCAGCAATGTCCCACCTCAGCCAGTGACAATCCGTGCACATGGAAGTAGGAAGAAGATGGACCAGAGGACTGATCAGCTGTAGCGGCGCTCCATGGAAATGCAGGAAGGTGAGTGATAGTTTATTATCATTGTTTTTGCAGGACGGAGCAGGAGTATTCTGCACTAGACTACTCGTTTAAGTTTGTAACTGGATAAAAAAATGGCTTAAAGAAAATGTGTCATCTAGAATTTTTTAATGAAAAGAGCTAGATACTGAAACGGGTTATTTTCTAATCTGTGTCTATTCTTGGGAGTAAATGTGAACCGTACAGAAATGTATGTGCATACAGTTCCATCCGATTTTCACCATACGGTTTTTGACTTTGCACAGTTTTTTTTCTTGGAATTTCAATCAAACAAGTAAAACTTTATTCAAAATGGAGTGAAAAGTTAAAAACGTATAAGTTTTTTTCTTAAAAAACGGATGCAACCGGATGTCAGTTTTCAAACCGTATACGGGTTAAAATTTGTAAACACGTTTTGATACAGTTTAGTCAGGTTTTGAGGAATCCGGTTTTCCTCAAAAACCAGATACGGGAACTGTATTGCAAAAACGTGGTGTGAATGCACCCTTACCTATCCACTGGAAATGATGTACAGATCCCTTTCCAGCAGCCTCCTCCTTATCATCACATACAGAACAGGAAGTTTCTGCTTAGTTTAGGCCTTGTGGGCAAAATGATAACTGCAAGATTTCAAAAATATTTAAAATATAAATTGTAACATGAAAAGTTAGAAAAAAACTTTATCAAAGAATATAAAAAAATATGTTTAACATAAAAAATTGATGTAGATATTAGGTCCTTTTCTCGTGACTTATTCCCTTTAAGGAGAATGGCAGTATAGTATTTCTGCTCTGATTGGTTCCATCAGTACTAGGTCTACTTCTATTCCAACTAATTTATGATCTAAAGGATGGGATAAGCAGCACTGCATTGTCTATGGAAGATGTTCATACGTTACAAGCTGACTAGGCATTGGTGTTTGCACACCTTCTTGGCAAATAAGGTTCAATGTGAATACCGTAAATGTAAAGTTAGGTATCTGGACACTAATAATCTACATGCAACTTAACCCTTTAGATGTCACAATCAAAGTTTAAAGCATCTAAAACTGAAAAAAAAAAAAACAATCCTGGCTGCTCAGTCGGGTGTAACCGTGGTGTCCCGATCAGCTGAGAAGATGGAGGGAAGGCTCTTACCTGCCTCCTCGCCGTCCGATTGGTACTCCAATGCTCCACTCAGCTATGGCAGCTAATGATTGCATGTTATAGTCCCCTATGGGGACTAAAAAAAATAAAATAAAAATATGTAAACAAACATTTGAGGTATTGCTGCATGCGTAAATGTCTGAACTATCAAAATATTACTATTAACTAAATATTACTTTAACCCGATAACGACCATGGACGTCTATACTCGTCCAATGGCCGTTACCGGGGTATGACGCGGGCTCCCAACTCGAGCCCGCGTTATACTGGCCAGCCCCCAGCTTATTCTTGTAGCAATCGCCGCGGCCGGCTATTAAGCCTTTAGATCGCCGCTGTCAAAGTTGACAGCGGCGTCTAAAGGTGCCTGTATTAAGTCCCTGATGGTCCAGTGGGGTGTATCACCCCCCCCGCAGCGCGATCGCGGGGGAGCGATCCAATACTGAGGTAGCCTGAGGGCTTACCTCTCCTGCTGCGGCGGCTCCGGTGCTCTGAATGATAAAGCCTGGCAGGGCGCAGAGCACGCAGATCATTGTGGTTTTATGAAACCACAATGATCTGTATGAGGAATCTAATGATTCCTCCTAAAAGACCCCTAAGGGGACTAGAAGTGTAAAAAAAAAAAGTTTTAAAAAAGTTTTAAAACACACACATTAACCCCTTCCTTATTAAAAGTTTAAATCACCACCCTTTTCCCAAATTCCATATTAAAAATATGTAACCATAATAAAAATAAACATATGTGGTATCGCCGCGTGCGTAAATGTCTGAACTATAAAAATATATCATTAATTAAACCGCACGGTCAATGGCGTACACGCAAAAAAATTCCAAAGTCCAAAATAGCGTATTTTTGGTCACTTTTCATACCATAAAAAAAGGAATAAAAAGCGATCAAGAAGTCCAATCAAAATAAAAATGGTACCGATTAAAACTTCAGATAATGGCGCAAAAAATTAGCCCTCAAACCACCCTGTACGTGGAAAAATAAAAAAGTTATAGGGGTCAGAAAAGGACAATTTTAAATGTATACATTTTCCTGCATGTAGTTATGATTTTTTCCAGAAGTACGACGAAATCAAACCTATATAAGTAGGGGATCATTTTAATCGTATGGACCTACAGAATAAAGATAAAGTTTCATTTTTACCGAAAAATGTACTGCCTAGAAACAGAAGCCCCCAAAATTTACAAAATGGTGTTTTTTCTTCAATTTTGTCGCACAATGATTTTTTTTTCCGTTACGCCATAAATGTTTGTGTAAAATGACTGATGTCATTCCAAAGTAGAATTGGTGGCGCAAAAAATAAGCCCTCATATGGATTTTTAGGTGGAAAATTTAAAGGGTTATGATTTTTAAAAGGTAAGGAGGAAAAAACGAAAGTGTAAAAACAGAAAAATGCTTGGTCCTTAAGGGGTTAACCACATGATCAATTGCGTATACATAAAAAATACCAAAGTCCAAAAGTGCGTATTTTTGGTCATTTTGTTAATTTTCATACAAAAATAAAACAAAATCCAACTTATATAAAATAGGTATCATTTTAATGTATGGGCATACAGAATAGTGATAATTAAAAGTGCACTGCGTATAATTGGAAGTCCCTAAAAGTTACAAAATGGCGTTTTGTTTTTTCAATTGTGCCCCACAAATATTAATTTTTTGGGGATTTGCCATAGATTTTTTTGTGAAATGATTGATGTAATTAAAAAGTAAAATTGGCAGCGCAAAAAACAAGCCCTCATATCGGTCTGTAGGTGGAAAACTGAAAGTGTTAAGAGTTTTAGAAGGAGAGGAGGAAAAAAAGTACAAAAATGAAATACGGCCTGGTCCTTAAAGGGGTACTCTCCTGGAAAACATTTTTTTTTAAATCAACTGGTGCTAGAAAGTTTAACAGATTTTTAAATTACTTCTATTTAAAAATCTTAATCCTTCCAGTACTTATCAGCTGCTGTTTTTTTTACAAATCTGCTTAACATTCTGGCACCAGTTGATTAAAAATGTTTTGCAGTGGAGTACCTCTTTAAGGGGTTAAAAATAGAAGTTCTTTGTTTAGTTAGTGTTCAATGGGTTTATATTAACACGTAAAGTACTGTAAGTATGCAGTGTACTCCCTTTACCTTTGTAGTCCCCGTACCATATGGATGAATGTGTGTTTGTGGACATTTAGATATACAGTGACCCCTCGACCTACGATGGCCCCGACATACGATAATTTCAACATGCGGCGACAGCGATGGATGGCGACATCCCGGGCAGCAGTGACGAGCGGTGACGGTCCGGAGCGGCGGGGACAGGTGAGTATAACTTTGTCTAACAGTGGTCTACAACCTGCGGACCTCCAGATGTTGCAAAACTACAACACCCAGCATGCCCGGACAGCCAACGGCTGTCCAGGCATGCTGGGTGTTGTAGTTTTGCAACATCTGGAGGTCCGCAGGTTGTAGACCACTGTCCTATACTTTACATTGCATGGATCCCTCAACATACGATGGTTTCAACAAACGATGGTCCATTTGGAACGGATAACCATCGTATGTTGAAGGGACCACTGTATAAACTTGAAACTCAAGGATCTCAATTCAAAATCTGTAACAGGGCCCTGCCTACTAGAGATGAGGGAACTTACAGTAAATTCGATTCATCATGAACTTCTCGGCTCGGCAGTTGATGACTTATCCTGCATAAATTAGTTCAACTTTCAGGTGCTCCCGTGGACTGGAAAAGGTGGATACAGTCCTAGGAGACTCTTTCCTAGGACTGTATCCACCTTTTCCAGCCCACGGGAGCACCTGAAAGCTGAACTAATTTATGCAGGATAAAGCATCAACTGCCGAGCTGAGAAGTTCGTGACGAATCAAATTTACTGTAAGTTCGCTCATCTCTACTGCCTACCATCTGTGATTTCTAATAGTGTGGAACCTAGATTATACATGTCAATAAAGCCATTTTATGAATGAGAAAGTCATTTTATGAATGAGCTGCCCACATATACCTTTAGCTGGCCAATATAATCACTGTTTTGATGTGTGGGTAGTTGCAATGGGCGGCTATAAGTTTTGGCACAAGGCTAAACCTTGGTGTGAAGCAAATGATCATGAATGAAGCCTCTCAACATTGAGGATCGTGTGGCCAGAGGGTACAATGGCAGTACTATGAGTAGATAGGGCTGGTCAGCTGCTCATGCAGAACATTCTGCAGTACAGGCCTTATGACTTTTTCATTTAAAACCACGTAGTGTCCCGGTACCGTATTCCAGTTATTGTATGGCTGAGGAAGCTCTTTCCTAAATGCCTTAATCCGTGTATGGTGATTTTACTGCAATACTATTTTGTGTATTTCATGGCAATTATACAGTAGCATACACTTTTAAGAGTGAAAGGTGAAATATGTGCATATTCTGTATCAGATGAGTGATTGTTTACATGATATGCTCTCCAGTCAGCTTCTATGCAGAAATTTCTAGAAAGGCTGATGGAAGAGTCCCTAGTCTAACTCCTCCATTAGGGCGGGACCTGAAAAAACCTGTTTAGCCTGAGTCTGGATAACAACTCTACTAGTTCTGCACCTGCTCAGTTCCACCTAGGTTCAATTCAATTCCGGCCTATTCCTGAGTCATGTTCAAGTCAAAGCCTTGAGTACCATCTAACCTGAAACATATTTGGGCTTCACGTGCAGTGGAATTTAATAATTTCACACAAAAAATTGTCTCCAGACCACATTGTGAGGGCTTTGCTCTTCTTTAATCCTGTATCTAGCTCCCGGAATGAGAATCTACCATCCAGGTTGGGAGAATTGCTGAACAAGGGCTCCTCTGTGAACACTAATCTCATCACAGACCTACTGTTAAAGTTAGTGCTGTGCGGCTAACAATGTTTCTTCGGTGTATGCTCTGTGCATAGGGTACCTGTGAGTAAAGAACAAGTGCACAATGGTGAACCAACCTGTGTTGGCCCCCCAAGCAATAGAGAACATCTAACTGGACTGTTCCTGTATCCTGTCTGCAACTGCATTTTCCCTTGTAACACTACCTACAAGTGCAAAAAGAACACCAGAAACCTTTCCATCAGTTTATCTACCATTAAAGCAATTCTTAAAGGGACAGTTACCAACTTTTCACTCATCTGCTTAAAACGTGTAATATACAACACTACGCTAAAAAGACTTGTCATAATTGGATTTTCTCGGCATGTTCCATAAAGTTCTCTATTGTTTCCATGTTAAACAATTGTCCGGATTTCTCATTCCTGCACTTCACACTACGGGAAACAAAAGAGTTTGGCTCACAGGAGACCATCATGTTAGCTATACCGCACTGCCATGTGACATCAACATCTACCTCCCCAAGGAACTACTACTCCCAGCTAATCTGAACTATAACCCCTTGAGTACCACAACCATATTACAATGTATTTTGCTAAAGGCATACACTGGCCATGGCGCACATTTAAAAAGGCTATCCGGTGTAACAAAACTTAGGGGATAAGTGTCAGATCCCGACTATTTGCATGAATGGTGGCATGTTGACCACGGCACGAAGCTGTGGCTGACACCCTCCCCCCTTATGTATCTATATGGGAGAGGGGATACAGTGTTCAGGTATAGCCGTTCTCCCATAGAGATGCATGGAGTGTGTGTGTCAGCTACAGCTTTGTGTCATGGTTGAGACACTCCATTCATGCAGTAAGCGAGGGTGCCAGTCGGATGATCCCGGGGGGTTCCAGCAGTTGGGCCCCCACGATCTGACACTTATCCCCTATCCTCAGGAAAAGTTTCATTATAGTGGACTACTCCTTCAAGACATCTTAAATGTTAAATACAGGGACTGCACCATGAGGTTTTTGTATGTCTAAACCAGGGTGCCTCCAGCCTTTGCCAAACTACAACTCCTAGGACGCTCGGACAGCCGAAGTTGTAGTTTTGTAGTTTCTCAACAGCTGGAAGCATCCTAGTATAAAAACACTGGTCATAATCCTGCTTATAACCTCTATAAACACCCTTCAAGTATCTTAAACACTTTCTCCTTATTCTAGACTGAATTTACATTTTTACTTCCCACCGAAAAAAACCCCAATATTAAAAAATAGCCCTATAATTCCCATTTACTTAGGCAATCATTTTTACCGATGTGTATAAAAGGTTCTGTGTATGAAAGTGTCTTTTCCAGAATGGCAATTACCCAATGCCAGCTGCTGCGAATATTATTTTCGAATATATCACCGTGAGGCCATGAGATTTTATTCTCTACACTTCTGAACGAAAATGCTGCCTCCATTGTTATAGACTGTGCAGAATAATAGAAATGATAGTAAAATGCAGACACGTAGAGACAGTCAGGGACAGACGGATATGAGGAGATAAAGTCAGTGAAAAGCTGGAAGTGGTGGGTGGAAAGCTAACGTTTCTGTCACTCCTCCCCCAGCATCCAGTCATACGACTATTCATACAGGTTTAGTCCTGATCATTCCGCTCCTTAGCAACTAGGCACTGTATGCTGGGAACACTAATAAGATCACAAATTAGACAGGCAAACAAGGTTAGCACCGGAGTCAGTGTTCCTCCCAAACAAATGACATCTGCCAGAACCCATTTTCCACTATGATATCACTGGGTGCTAGGAAGTCAAAAACATCTATTGTGCATAAGAAACCATAAGAGACTCAAAAATACCCAAACTGGGGAAATGCCATCCTAATTCACCTTGGCTTTCCAAAGAAATAAATGATACACAGAATACCCAATATATGGTGTACCCATCACCGTATAGTAGGCTGCCGAGTAAGAATACACCATGGTAAATATATGAGTGTATCAGCCATGAAACTGGCATTTAACCCTCTGAGGTTGCTGGTGTTTAGAATGATGATAACTCTCTGTGTTCAGATAATGTTGGTTTAACTCTTTGAGGCTGCTGGTGTTCAGAATCATGATAATGATGTTGGTTCTAAAACCGTTCTATGTAAAATCGCAAAAACCCAATAAAATAAAAAGAATGGAATTGAAAGATTTCCTCTGCTCTGCCAAGCAGTAAGTGAGGCATGACTGGAATGACGCAGAATGGCACACATGCTTTTATAAATTGGGCCCTGGCCTACAAGGATGACTTTTCTGAGATCATACAAATGTTATGGTATAAATGATATGTAGCATGCGTCATTCGTTGTTTCACATAAAGCCGTTCACTGGGAAATAATGTTTATGCTAATATATTATAAATATTGTAAAGACCAAATGAAGTCACCAAAACAGCTCTGACTCTTATAAGCAGGGACTCCATGAGAGTATTGAAGCTTTACACTGGAAAAAAAACATGTTTATGCTACAATAATCGAGGAGGATAGAAATCTGAGGGATTGTATGGACACCCCATATATACTGATCAGCCATAACATTAAAACCACTTGTCCAATATTGTGAAGGCCCCATCAAGTCACCAAAACAGCTCTGACCCTTTAAAGCATTGACTCCATGAGAGTTTTGTAGGTGTCAACCCATAACTTTTTCAACTGTTTGTTCTACAGTACTGAGCCAGATAGATTAACCTAAACTTCACAAGTGCAGCAATGAGTCTAAGGCACTCATGATCAGGGCTGCCATCAGGGTAGTACTGGTGGCCTTGCCGTCAGAGGCCAGGGCCAAATTAAATATATAAAAGGGTCCACTGCCAGGTCTTTTAAACAACTTTTTGTACGGTTGTGGGCAGACACTTTAACTATATTCCTGATGGTGACCCTTCCCATGACAACATTGATGGGTCATTTGTTCTCCTTTCTTCAGCCCCAGTTAGTGGGAAATAACTACTGTATACTGGGAACGCCCCACCAGAACTGTCATTTTAGATATACACTGACCTACTTAAAGTGTAACAAAAACAAAAACTTTTGATATAATGTAGATAATAATTTTATATACTTGTCCTCACTGCACAGAGCCCTGCTTGTCCTCAGTGTAGAGAGCCATGCTTGTCCTCAGTGTACAGAGCCGTGCTTGTCCTCAGTGCAGAGCCCAGATTGTCATAAGTGTACAGAGCCCTGCTTGTCCTCAGTGTACAGAGCCCTGCTTGTCCTCAGAGTACAGAGCCCTGCTTGTCCTCAGTGTACAGAGCCCTGCTTGTCCTCAGTGTACAGAGCCCTGCTTGTAATCAGAGTACAGAGCCCTGCTTGTCCTCAGTGCACAGAACCCTGCATGTCCTCAGTGTACAGAGCCCTGCTTTTCCTCAGTGTACAGAGCCCAGCTTGTTCTCAGTGTACAAAGTCCTGCTTGTCTTCAGTGTACAGAGACTTGCTTGTCCTCAGTGTACAGAGCCCTGCTTGTCCTCAGTGTACAGAGCCCTGCTTATCCTCAGTGTACAGAGCCCTGCTTGTCCTCAGTGTACAGAGCCCTGCTTGTCCTTAATGCACAGAGCCCTGCTTGTCCTCAGTGTACAGAGCCCTGCTTGTCCTCAGTGTACAGAGTCCTGCTTGTCCTTAGTGCATAGAGGCCTGCTTGTTGTCAGTGTACAGAGCACCGCATGTCCTCAGTGCACAGAGCACTGCTTGTCCTCAGTGCAAAGAGCCCTGCTTGTTTTCACTGCACAGAACCCTGCTTTTCCCCAGTGTACAGAGTCGTGCTTGTCCTCAGTTCACAGAGCCCTACTTGTCCTAAGTGTACAAAACCCTGCTTGTCCTCCGTGCACAGAGCCCTGCATGCCCTCAGTGTACACAGCCCTGCTTGTCCTCAGTGCACAGAGCCCTGCTTGTCCTCAGTGTACAGAACCCTGCTTGTCCTCAGTGAAAAGAGCCCTGCTTGTTCTCAGTGCACAGAGCCCTGATTGTCCTGCGTGTACAGACCCCTGCTTGTCCTCAGTGTTCAAAGCCCTGCTTGTCCTCAGTTCACAGAGCCCTGCTTGTCCTCAGTGTACAGAGCCCTGCTTGTCCTCAGTGCACAGAGCCCTGCTAGTCCTCAGTGTACAGAGCCCTGCTTGTCCTCATTGTACAGAGCCCTGCTTGTCCCCAGTGCATAGAGCCCTGCTTGTCCTCAGTGTACAAAGCCGTGCTTGTCCTCAGTGTACAGAGCCCTGCTTGTTCTCAGTGTACAGAGCCCTGCTTGTCCTCACTGCACAGAGCCCTGCTTTTCTTCAGTGCACAGAGCCCTGCTTGTTTTCAGTAAACAAAGCCCTGCTTGTCCTCAGTGCACAGAGCCCTGCTTGTTCTCCGTGTACAGGACCCTGCTTGTCCTCAGTGCAAAGAGCCCTGATTGTCCTCAGTGCACAAAGCCCTGCTTGTCCTCAGTGCACAAGCGCTGCTTGTCCTCAGTGCACATAGCCCTGCTTGTCCTCAATGTACAGAGCCCTGCTTGTTCTCAGTGTACAGAACCCTGCTTGTCCCTAGTGCACAGAGCCCTGCTTGTCCTCTGTGTACAAAGCCTTGCTTGTCCTCAGTGCACAGAGCCCTGCTTGTTCTCAGTGTAGAGCCCTGCTTGTTCTCACTGCATATAGCCCTGCTTGTCCTCACTGCACCCCTGCTTGTTCTCAGTGTACAGAGCCCTGTTTGTCCTCACTGCACAGAACCCTGCTTTTCCTCACTGCACAGAACCCTGCTTGTCCTCAGTTTACAGAGCCCTGCTTGTCCTCATTATACAGAGTCCTGCTTGTCCTCAGTGAACATAGCCCTGCTTGTCCTCGGTGTACAGAGCCCTCCTTGTCTTCAGTGTACAGAGCCCTGCTTGTCCTCAATACACAGAGCCCTGCTTGTCCTCAGTGTACAGAGCCCTGCTTGTCCTCAGTGTACAGAGCCCTGCTTGTCCTCAGTGTACAGAGCCCTGCTTGTCCTCAGTGTACAGAGCCCTGCTTGTCCTCAGTGCACAGAGCCCTGCTAGTCCTCAGTGTACAGAGCCCTGTTTGTCCCCAGTGCATAGAGCCCTGCTTAACCTCAGTGTACAAAGCCGTGCTTGTCCTCAGTGTACAGAGCCCTGCTTGTTCTCAGTTTACAGAGCCCTGCTTGTCCTCACTGCACAGAGCCCTGCTTTTCTTCAGTGCACAGAGCCCTGCTTGTTTTCAGTGTACAAAGCCGTGCTTGTCCTCAGTGTACAGAGCCCTGCTTGTTCTCAGTTCTCAGTGTACAGAGCCCTGCTTGTCCTCACTGCACAGAGCCCTGCTTTTCTTCAGTGCACAGAGCCCTGCTTGTTTTCAGTAAACAAAGCCCTGCTTGTCCTCAGTGCACAGAGCCCTGCTTGTTCTAAGTGTACAAAACCCTGCTTGTCCTCCGTGCACAGAGCCCTGCATGCCCTCAGTGTACACAGCCCTGCTTGTCCTCAGTGCACAGAGCCCTGCTTGTCCTCAGTGTACAGAACCCTGCTTGTCCTCAGTGAAAAGAGCCCTGCTTGTTCTCAGTGCACAGAGCCCTGCTTGTCCTGCGTGTACAGACCCCTGCTTGTCCTCAGTGTTCAAAGCCCTGCTTGTCCTCAGTTCACAGAACCCTGCTTGTCCTCAGTGAAAAGAGCCCTGCTTGTTCTCAGTGCACAGAGCCCTGCTTGTCCTGCGTGTACAGACCCCTGCTTGTCCTCAGTGTTCAAAGCCCTGCTTGTCCTCAGTTCACAGAGCCCTGCTTGTCCTCAGTGTACAGAGCCCTGCTTGTCCTCAGTGCACAGAGCCCTGCTAGTCCTCAGTGTACAGAGCCCTGCTTGTCCTCATTGTACAGAGCCCTGCTTGTCCCCAGTGCATAGAGCCCTGCTTGTCCTCAGTGTACAACGCCGTGCTTGTCCTCAGTGTACAGAGCCCTGCTTGTTCTCAGTGTACAGAGCCCTGCTTGTCCTCACTGCACAGAGCCCTGCTTTTCTTCAGTGCACAGAGCCCTGCTTGTTTTCAGTAAACAAAGCCCTGCTTGTCCTCAGTGCACAGAGCCCTGCTTGTTCTAAGTGTACAAAACCCTGCTTGTCCTCCGTGCACAGAGCCCTGCATGCCCTCAGTGTACACAGCCCTGCTTGTCCTCAGTGCACAGAGCCCTGCTTGTCCTCAGTGTACAGAACCCTGCTTGTCCTCAGTGAAAAGAGCCCTGCTTGTTCTCAGTGCACAGAGCCCTGCTTGTCCTGCGTGTACAGACCCCTGCTTGTCCTCAGTGTTCAAAGCCCTGCTTGTCCTCAGTTCACAGAGCCCTGCTTGTCCTCAGTGTACAGAGCCCTGCTTGTCCTCAGTGCACAGAGCCCTGCTAGTCCTCAGTGTACAGAGCCCTGCTTGTCCTCATTGTACAGAGCCCTGCTTGTCCCCAGTGCATAGAGCCCTGCTTGTCCTCAGTGTACAACGCCGTGCTTGTCCTCAGTGTACAGAGCCCTGCTTGTTCTCAGTGTACAGAGCCCTGCTTGTCCTCACTGCACAGAGCCCTGCTTTTCTTCAGTGCACAGAGCCCTGCTTGTTTTCAGTAAACAAAGCCCTGCTTGTCCTCAGTGCACAGAGCCCTGCTTGTTCTCCGTGTACAGAACCCTGCTTGTCCTCAGTGCAAAGAGCCCTGATTGTCCTCAGTGCACAAAGCCCTGCTTGTCCTCAGTGCACAAGCGCTGCTTGTCCTCAGTGCACATAGCCCTGCTTGTCCTCAATGTACAGAGCCCTGCTTGTTCTCAGTGTACAGAACCCTGCTTGTCCCTAGTGCACAGAGCCCTGCTTGTCCTCTGTGTACAAAGCCTTGCTTGTCCTCAGTGCACAGAGCCCTGCTTGTTCTCAGTGTACAGAGCCCTGCTTGTTCTCACTGCATATAGCCCTGCTTGTCCTCACTGCACCCCTGCTTGTTCTCAGTGTACAGAGCCCTGTTTGTCCTCACTGCACAGAACCCTGCTTTTCCTCACTGCACAGAACCCTGCTTGTCCTCAGTTTACAGAGCCCTGCTTGTCCTCATTGTACAGAGTCCTGCTTGTCCTCAGTGAACATAGCCCTGCTTGTCCTCGGTGTACAGAGCCCTCCTTGTCTTCAGTGTACAGAGCCCTGCTTGTCCTCAATACACAGAGCCCTGCTTGTCCTCAGTGTACAGAGCCCTGCTTGTCCTCAGTGTACAGAGCCCTGCTTGTCCTCAGTGTACAGAGCCCTGCTTGTCCTCAGTGCACAGAGCCCTGCTAGTCCTCAGTGAACATAGCCCTGCTTGTCCACAGTGTACAGAGCCCTCCTTGTCTTCAGTGTACAGAGCCCTGCTTGTCCTCAATACACAGAGCCCTGCTTAACCTCAGTGTACAAAGCCGTGCTTGTCCTCAGTGTACAGAGCCCTGCTTGTTCTCAGTTTACAGAGCCCTGCTTGTCCTCACTGCACAGAGCCCTGCTTTTCTTCAGTGCACAGAGCCCTGCTTGTTTTCAGTGTACAAAGCCGTGCTTGTCCTCAGTGTACAGAGCCCTGCTTGTTCTCAGTTCTCAGTGTACAGAGCCCTGCTTGTCCTCACTGCACAGAGCCCTGCTTTTCTTCAGTGCACAGAGCCCTGCTTGTTTTCAGTAAACAAAGCCCTGCTTGTCCTCAGTGCACAGAGCCCTGCTTGTTCTACGTGTACAGAACCCTGATTGCCCTCAGTGCACAGAGCCCTGCTTGACCTCAGTGCACAAGCCCTTCTTAACCTCAGTGCACAAGTCCTGCTTGTCCTCAGTGCACAGAGCCCTGCTTGTTCTCAGTGTACAGAACCCTGCTTGTCCCTAGTGCACAGAGCCCTGCTTGTCCTCAGTGTACAAAGCCTTGCTTTTCCTCAGTGCAAAGACCCCTGCTTGTTCTCAGTGTACAGAGCCCTGCTTGTTCTCACTGCACAGAGCCCTGCTTGTCCTCACTGCACCCCTGGTTGTTCTCAGTGTACAGAGCCCTGCTTGTCCTCACTGCACAGAGCCCTTCTTTTCCTCACTGCACAGAACCCTGCTTGTCCTCAGTTTACAGAGCCCTGCTTGTCCTCATTGTACAGAGCCCAGCTTGTCCTTAGTGCACATAGACCTGCTTGTCCTCGGTGTACAGAGCCCTCCTTGTCTTCAGTGTACAGAGCCCTGCTTGTCCTCAATACACAGAGCCCTGCTTGCCCTCAGTGTACAGAGCCCTGCTTGACCTCAGTGCACAGAGCCCTGCTTGTCCTTAGTGGACAGAGCCCTGCTTGTCTTCAGTGTACAGAGCCCTGCTTGTCCTCAATACACAGAGCCCTACTTGTCCTCAGTGTACAGAGCCCTGCTTGTCCCCAGTGCACAGAGCCCTGCTTGTCCTCAGTGTACAAAGCCCTGCTTGTCCTCAGTGTACAGAGCCCTGCTTGTTCTCAGTGTACAGAGCCCTGCTTGTTCTCAGTGTACAGAGCCCTGCTTGTCCTCACTGCACAGATCCCTGCTTGTCCTCACTGCACAGATCCCTGCTTGTCCTCAGTGCACAGAGCCCTGCTTGTTTTCAGTAAACAAAGCCCTGCTTGTCCTCAGTGCACAGAGCCCTGCTTATTCTCAGTGTACGGAACCCTGCTTGTCCTCAGTGCAAAGAGCCCTGATTGTCCTCAGTGCACAGAGCCCTGCTTGTCCTCAGTGCACAAGCCCTGCTTGTCCTCACTGTACAGAGCCCTGCTTGTCCTCAGTGTACAGAGCCCTGCTTGTCTTCAGAGTACAGAGCCCTGCTTGTCCTCAATACACAGAGCCCTGCTTGTCCCGAGTGTACAGAGCCCTGCTTGTCCTCAGTGCACAGAGCCCTGCTTGTCCTCAGTGTACAGAGCCCTGCTTGTCCTCACTGTACAGAGCCCTGCTTGTCCTTAGTGCACATAGCCCTGCTTGTCCTCAGTGTACAGAGCCCTGCTTGACCTCAGTGCACAGAGCCCTGCTCGTTCTTAGCGGACCGAGCCCTGCTTGTCTTCAGTATACAGAGCCCTGCTTGTCCTCAATACACAGAGCCCTGCTTGTCCTCAGTGTACAGAGCCCTGCTTGTCCTCAGTGTACAGAGCCCTGCTGGTCCTCAGTGTACAGAGCCCTGCTTGTCCTCAATGCACAGAGCCCTGTTTGCCCTCAGTGTACAGAGTTCTGCTTGTCCTCAGTATACAGAGCCCTGCTTGCCCTCAGTGTACAGAGCCCTGCTTGTCCTCAGTGTAGAGAGCACTGCTTGTCCTCAGTGTACAGAGCCCTGCTTGTCCTCAGTGTACAGAGGCCTACTTGTCTTCAGTGTACAGAGCCCTGCATGTCCTCAGTGCACAGAGCCCTGCTTGCCCTCAGTGTACAGAGATTGCTTGTCCTCACTGCACAGAGCCCTGCTTATCCTCAGTGTACAGAGCCCTGCTTGCCCTCAGTGTACAGAGCCCTGCTTGCCTTCAGCGTACAGAGCCCTCCTTGTCCTCAGTGTACAGAGCCCTGCTTGTCCTCAGTGTACAGAGCCCTGCTTGTCCTCACTGAACAAAACCCTGCTTTTCCTCAGTGTGCAGAGCCCTGCTTGTCCTCACTGCACAGAACCCTGCTTGTCCTCAGTTTACAGAGCCCTGCTTGTCCTCACTGTACAGAGCCCTGCTTGTCTTCAGTGTACAGAGTCCTGCTTGTCCTCAATACACAGAGCCCTGCTTGACCTCAGTGCAAAGAGCACTGCTTGTCCTTAGTGGACAGAGCCCTGCTTGTCTTCAGTGTACAGAGCCCTGCTTGTCCTCAATACACAGAGCCCTGCTTGTCCTCAGTGTACAGAGCCCTGCTTGTCCTCATTGTACAGAGCCCTGCTTGTCTTCAGTGTACAGAGCCCTGATTGTCCTCAGTGTACAGATCCCTACTTGTCCTCAGTGTACAGAGCCCTGCTTGTCCTTAGTGTACAGAGCCCTGCTTGTCCTCAGTGTACAAAACCCTGCTTGTCCTCAGTGTACAGAGCCCTGCTTGTCCTCAGTGTACAGAGCCCTGCTTGTCCTCAGTGTACAGAGCCTTGCTTGTCCTCAGTGTACATATCCCTGCTTGTCCTCATTGTACAGAGCTCTGCTTGTCCTCAGTGTACAGAGTCCTGCTTGTCCTCAGCGTACAGAGCCCTGCTTGTCCTCAGTGTACAGAGCCCTGCTTATCCTCAGTGTACAGATCTATGCTTGTCCTCAGTGTACAGAGCCCTGCTTGTCCTCAGTGTACAGAGCCCTGCTTGTCCTCAGTGTACAGAGCCCTGCTTGTCCTCAGTGTACAGATCCCTGCTTGTCCTCAGTGTACAGATCCCTGCTTGTCCTCAGTGTACAAAGCCGTGCTTGTCCTCAGTGTACAGAGCCCTGCTTGTTCTCAGTGTACAGAGCCCTGCTTGTCCTCACTGCACAGAGCCCTGCTTTTCTTCAGTGCACAGAGCCCTGCTTGTTTTCAGTGTACAAAGCCGTGCTTGTCCTCAGTGTACAGAGCCCTGCTTGTTCTCAGTTCTCAGTCTACAGAGCCCTGCTTGTCCTCACTAGACAGAGGCCTTCTTTTCTTCAGTGCACAGAGCCCTGCTTGTTTTCAGTAAACAAAGCCCTGCTTGTCCTCAGTGCACAGAGCCCTGCTTGTTCTACGTGTACAGAACCCTGATTGCCCTCAGTGCACAGAGCCCTGCTTGTCCTCAGTGCACAAGCCCTTCTTAACCTCAGTGCACAAGCCCTGCTTGTCCTCAGTGCACAGAGCCCTGCTTGTTCTCAGTGTACAGAACCCTGCTTGTCCCTAGTGCAAAGAGCCCTGCTTGTCCTCAGTGTACAGAGCCCTGCTTGTCTTCAGTGTACAGAGCCCTGCTTGTCCTCAATACACAGAGCCCTGCTTGACCTCAGTGCAAAGAGCACTGCTTGTCCTTAGTGGACAGAGCCCTGCTTGTCTTCAGTGTACAGAGCCCCGCTTGTCCTCAATACACAGAGCCCTGCTTGTCCTCATTGTACAGAGCCCTGCTTGTCTTCAGTGTACAGAGCCCTGATTGTCCTCAGTGCACAGAGCCCTGCTTGTTCTCAGTGTACAGAACCCTGCTTGTCCCTAGTGCACAGAGCCCTGCTTGTCCTCAGTGTACAGAGCCCTGCTTGTCTTCAGTGTACAGAGCCCTGCTTGTCCTCAATACACAGAGCCCTGCTTGACCTCAGTGCAAAGAGCACTGCTTGTCCTTAGTGGACAGAGCCCTGCTTGTCTTCAGTGTACAGAGCCCCGCTTGTCCTCAATACACAGAGCCCTGCTTGTCCTCATTGTACAGAGCCCTGCTTGTCTTCAGTGTACAGAGCCCTGATTGTCCTCAGTGTACAGATCCCTACTTGTCCTCAGTGTACAGAGCCCTGCTTGTCCTTAGTGTACAGAGCCCTGCTTGTCCTCAGTGTACAAAACCCTGCTTGTCCTCAGTGTACAGAGCCCTGCTTGTCCTCAGTGTACAGAGCCCTGCTTGTCCTCAGTGTACAGAGCCCTGCTTGTCCTCAGTGTACAGATCCCTGCTTGTCCTCAGTGTACAGAGCCCTGCTTGTCCTCAGTGTACAGAGCCCTGCTTGTCCTCAGCGTACAGAGCCCTGCTTGTCTTCAGTGTACAGAGCCCTGCTTATCCTCAGTGTACAGATCCATGCTTGTCCTCAGTGTACAGAGCCCTGCTTGTCCACAGTGTACAGAGCCCTGCTTGTCCTCAGTGTACAGAGCCCTGCTTGTCCTCAGTGTACAGAGCCCTGCTTGTCCTCAGTGTACAGATCCCTGCTTGTCCTCAGTGTACAGATCCCTGCTTGTCCTCAGTGCACAGATCCCTGCTTGTCCTCTCTGCACAGAGTCCTGCTTCCTGTATTTGGACTCCTCAACGAGACACACAGACAATTGCTGTGTACGCATTTTTTTTTTTTTACCAATGTATAATACAAATATAGATATAATGGTATTATCTACATAATATAAAAAGTATTTGTTAATGGCAGGTACACTTTAACTAAGCTTATCCCTTGCTAACGTTACTCAGGTTCTTACTCTTTTTCCTGCTTAATCTTCGGCTTCCAGAACTGACTGATCACTTTCTCCCTTATATATCCCACCCCTTGACGGGCGCCACTTCCATCCATGCCCTTCACAATAGTTTTAATATTATGGCTGAGTGGTTTACAGTACGTGGTTCTCTTCACACAAGTTTTTCATCATCACCTATCATCATTTCCTACAGATGTAGCAGAGGGGATTTTGTCAAGATATACGTATAGATATGGTGACTTACAACACAAACTCAGTGTTTTCAAACTAGTGTGCCTCCAGCTGTTGCAAAACTACAACTCCCTGCATGCCCGGACAGCCGAAGGCTGTCCGGGCATGCAGGGAGTTGTAGTTTTGCAACAGCTGGAGGCACACTGTTTGGGATACATTGCAGTAAATCATAACCATGCTTTTAAGACAGTATAGAGCCTAATAAAGACTACAAGATAGTCCCAGCAGTCACCCATTATATAAGGAAGACAGGAGTCCTGGCTTGTCCCCCACATGTGCTGTTTGTCCCTTGTCCTGTTTGTCCTTCACCAGTGTCCTGTTGCTCCACAGAGCTCTCCATGGTGCTGAGATCGATGCTAAGTGATGACGACACATCACCATCTGCCCCTGTAACCACATCTACATCCTATGTATATACAACTTTACTCTATGATACATATATATATATATATATATATATATATATATATATATATATATAAATGCGGATAGCAGGATGCACAGGGTGGTATAATGCCAGTGTGTGTGTGCCCAGCTGGAATACATAAAGAAGGGGTGCTGGGTTACCTTTCCCTGGGACCTGCTGTGGTGCTAGCCGCAGATCTCTCCTCGTTCGGGTCCCATCCCTCTGAGCCTCTCCAGCCTCAGACACCACGTATTATGTGGGAGGCCAGGTCGTCGTGCCTGCGCACTGAGCTGCTGAGGCTGCCTCGTCTGATGGAGGACAGAGCCCCACAGCAGGCAGCTGACATCCAGGAGGGGAGGAGGACACGGCTCATGACACAGGCTTATTCCATCAGAGAGCACCAATGCTTTGCCTGTTGCTATAGAAACAGATCGATAGCCCACTGCCCTCCTCCTCTTGATGTCACTGTGATAGGGGCTGAAGGGGTTTCTATTGGTTGTAAGGAGGTGAATGGAGGGAAATGATTTGGTACAATAGTTAAAGGGAGGGGAAAAGGGGATATGGGTGAATGAACATATTACTTTTATTAAGAACTATTAAAATAGATGTGTAAATAGTATAATCTATCTCCTATCTATCTAGCTATCTATCTATCTATCTCTCATATCTATCTATCTCATATCTATCTATCCATCTATCATCCATCCATCCATCCATCTATCTCCTATCTATATCATATCTATCTATCTATCTATCTATCTCCTATCTCTATCTATCCATCCATCCATCGCCTATCTATCTATCTATCTATCTATCTATCCACTATCTATATCATATCTATCTGTCTATCTATCCATCTATTCGTTTATCTATCTATCTGATATATATCTTCTATCTATCTATCTATCTATCTATCTTTCTATCTCCTATCGCTTTCTCTATCATATCTATCGATCTATCCATCTATCTATCTATCTATCCATCCATCTATATCCTATCTATCTATCTATCTATCTATCATCTATCATCTATCTATCTATCTTTCTATCTATCTCATATCTATCTATCTATCATCTATCTCATATCTATCTATCTATCTATCTCATATCTATCTGTCTATCTATCTATCCATCTATTTGTTTATCTATCTATCTATCTATCTATCTATATAATATCTGTCTTCTATCTATTCATCTTTCTATCTCCTATCGCTTTCTCTATCATATCTATCTCTCTATCGAACTATCAATCTATCTATCCATCCATCTATCTTCTATCTATCCATCTATTTATCTATCTATATATCTATCATCTATCTCCTATCTATCTATCTATTTATCTATCTTTCTATCTATCTCATAGAAATCTTTCATCTATCTCCTATCTATCTATTTATCTATCTATCTATCTATCTCATATCTATCTATCTATCATCTATCTATCTGTCTATCTATCTCATATCTATCTGTCTATCTATCTATCCATCTATGTGTTTATCTATCTATCTATCTAATATCTGTCTTCTATCTATCTATCTATCTATCTATCTAGCTCCTATCACTTTCTCTTTCATATCTATCTCTCTATCAATCTATCTATCTCTCTATCAATCTATCTATCTAATTATCTCCTATTGCTTTCTCTCTCATATCTATCTATAAAAAGGAGAAGAACAGCACAACCCATAAAAATGTGATGGCACAAGTGTGTGCACGCAGGTTACTGAATCCAGGTAAGGGATCTCAACTTCAGATAACAGCAAAAATGGGGAGTCCCATAGCACACAAAGTGAAAAAAGCTTCGAAATGTGTTCCATCAGAAAGTGTCTCACAGCATGCGACGTTTCGACCAGCTCTCCTGGTCTTTCTCAATCATTGTACACACCAGTGAATATCACACATTATATAGTGGTACCAATTAAGTGCCAAAGCGCATTCAATTGCAGTAAAAATTACATGGAAGGAGTTTTATCCTTCTTTTCAAACGTATGGCTTTAATATTACACATTTTTTTAACTTACTTTTGCTTACATGTGACCTATTTCTCAAATAGTCGCATGACCTTGATAAATAAATCACACGTAAGCAAAACCCAGGAAACCCACTTACAAAATCATTTTTTAAAGCAGAAAAGTTTTCCCTTATGTTAATAGCCGAAGTTCTTTATCAACCCTTTGTTACCAGTAACGTTGCTAGAGAGTGACGGGGAGGGGGCATACCGCATCGGGTGACACCCTGACTGGCCTGCCTGGCATTAAATAGCTGCACTTCAACTATCCCGCCACAACCCATCCACCCTCCTCAGAAATGTAAAAATATTAAAAACATACTATGCCGCACCATGAATATCCGTACTCTGGAGGCTTTTTTGTTTAATTCTGAGCCTGCATTTTTTTACATTGGTGGGCGGAGTCACACAGGCACATAAACAATAGTGAAGCCACAAAAAAAAAAGGGGTAGCTCCCACCATCCTTTTTTTTCTGTCCCTGCCTATTGTCCATCTATCCCTAACCCCCTCCCTGCCTTTTTTTTTTTTTTTTTACTATATTAAAAATGGCTTTTTGTCTGCCTGGTAGTGTGCTCACTACCAGGCAGACTTCCCCAGCAGGCACGACGTCACTGATGCCTGCTGGGGCTGACAATTCCGCCCTTAGTTCATGTTCATCTACACAGGCCTCCAGCTGTTTCACCACTACAACTCCCAGCTTGCCCTGACATCTATCGGCTGTCAGGGCATGCTGGGAGTTGTAGTGGGGAAACAACTGGAGGCACACTGTGGTGAAAACAATATATCTTTCATACGGCCGCAACCCGCTCTATCCCCCGCCCCCCCCCACGGCCGCGGCGCAACCCGCTCTACCCCCCCCCAAAAAAAACAATTACCGAAGTGCCGCAACACGCTCTATCCCACCACCACCCCGCGGCCACTGTGACTGCACAAGCCCCCCCACCCCAGAAATCAATTACCGAAGTGCAGGGCAGTCCTGAGGCCGGGAGGCGGAACCAGCGTGCGCGGCCAGGGAGCCGCATCCTCTGTGCTCTCAGCGCTCACTCCTGCCTGTCTGATTGACAGGCAGGGAGTGAGCGCAGGCTGATTGGCTGACTGAATTAGGACCGATTGCCCAGCATTGCTGTCAGTTGTCTCCTTGATAAAGCCCTGTGAGGGGCGAAACATGTCGGGGTGACAGCATCTTGTTTTAAATTTGCACCTCATTGTGTCCTAAAGAGTGAATGAACCCAAATAACTAATTCCATACTTATCCACTACTGTCCAACCCACACCCGCGGTGCACAGTGCGGTGGGGGGTTGGTTGCTTCAACATTGAATAGTGATTGATGTTTCCAACCACCACAGGCTTTAATGGTGGGCTGGTCACCAAATTAAATTTATACCCTGGTCTGGCCTGCAAGCTATGAGTACTATACGTCCATTCAAAATTCCAATTTGTAGTCTATTGCAGTGATTTTCTCATAGTGGACTGATACAGTGGTATATATACCCCTAATTGGGATCAGCAGTAGCGCTTAGACTGATTAGTGTACAGTAGGGACCAATAGCCAAATAGTGACACTACATGAGGTGTGGTTTTAAATGTTTGTTCTCACATTTTATTTATATACATTAAAACCATGGTCAACATTCTCAGACATGCGCAGTGCTAATCAATATATCAATGCTGCCATTTTAACTGAGGTAAAAACCTAAGCTTAGCACACTGGCTCAAAGGGCATATGCAGCCAGATTAGATGGACCGGCCCTGGGCAGTGGGCACTCAATGTCCAACTTATAGCACAGGGTGAGGTTAGAGCAAAGCTCCACATACACACTGTTTGAGGCACATAATACAGGATATGGAGGTGTCAAGCAGAACCACAGCGATGCTGCAGATCTCTCTGACACAATGTGCACGAATCCTGGACTCTGACAGCGCATCACCACCAATGTCCGTTCATCAGCACAAATTACATCCACATCAAAACCCTCGCGTTCTTTAACTAATTCATAACAATTCATGCCTGAGCTCAACTGATACCACCATCATCACTGCTAATACCAAACAATTATATGAAAAGAAAGGTGAAAAAAATGAAAAAAAAACATTCTAAAAAAAAAAGTGAAAAATAATAAATAATTAAAAATAAATAATAAAATAAAAAGTAATAAAGAAAAAAAATAAGAAAAGATTTGGTGCCTGTTCAGCCGCATTTCCCACAACAGAAAAATTTAACAAAGTCATGATAATCAATAGTCATATATTTATTATTAAAGACATAAATGATACATAAATCCGGTGTGTGACGTCCATATTCCCTCTTTCCCCTAAAAAAGAAAGAAAGAAAGAAAGAAAGAAAAATTAGTGATATCAACAGTACAACTTCAACCAAAAACCAAATCTCCAGGGTCAGATGTATATTCAGGGCACCCTATCTATTCACTACCAGGTGGGGTGTTTTAAACTCCATATTCACACCATATGGTTTTAGCAAATTCAAAGTAAATATCCATTTCAGTTCACACCTCTTTAACAATGCCTGCCTATCTCCACCACGTTTCAGTTGAGGCACATGGTCCAATATCATAAATCTCAGATCTTTTTCACTGTGATCAATTTCAGAGAAATGCTTAGATACCGGTAAATCTAACATCGTCTTTCATATCGTATATCCGTGTTAGTTCAGTCTTGTCTTAAGGTCCCATGTGGTCTCCCCCACATAGAGGAGGCCACATGGGCACCAGAGAACATAGACCACATAAGGGGTATTGCGTGTCAAGTAAAATTTAAAGGGGTTATCCAGGAAAAAACTTTTTTTTATATATCAACTGGCTCCAGAAAGTTGAACAGATTTGTAAATTACTTCTCTTAAAAAATGTTAATCCTTTCAGTAATTATGAGCTTCTGAAGTTAAGGTTGTTCTTTTCTGTCTAAGTGCTCTCTGATGACACGGGTCTCGGGAAACGCCCAGTTTAGACCAAATCCCCATAGCAAACCTCTTCTAAACTGGGCGTTTCCCGAGACACGTGTCATCAGAGAGCACTTGGACAGAAAAGAACAACCTTAACTTCAGAAGCTCATAAGTACTGAAAGGATTAAGATTTTTTAATAGAAGTAATTTACAAATCTCTTTAACATTCTGGAGTCAGTTGATCTATATAAAAAAGTTTTTTTCCTGGAATACCCCTTTAAGCTACGGGACTTGGGACTTAAAAATATGAGTTACTTTCATCCTGTATTTGATACACATGACATTGACACCTTTGCAGATTGTGTTAAGCGAGAATGGTGTATAATTCAAGAAACTGGTGGGCGGTTGCCCATCCTAATATGACTCGTCTGGAATTAGAAGCACTGGCATTTCTTTCTGCCATCCAGACGAAGGAAGCCGACAGCCTTCCGAAACGCGTCGATAGGTTTGTGGACCACAGAGGATACCGTAGTGACGTCCCTCAGATCCAAATCACCTCCACCTGATTCACCTAACAGCGAGCGTGCAGGTAGGTTGAGACGCCACCGGCCGGGGCGCACTCCCACTGCCGTCAAACGCTCCTCTCAACTAACCGGATTACAATCAACGATTTCCCGGACAGAACTCCAACTCCATACCTGTTTAGTAATCCAGGAATACCTCCATTGAGGGCCCGCAACAGTGCTGACCGCGCAACAGGTACCTGCGGGAGCTTTATCAGGTACGCCACTAAGCGATATAATAGTAATTAGCTACCTATAAAAATACTCCTATGCTTTGTGGACATTTCATTAGCTTACAATACTCTCTTGTGACTGTATTATTATTATAAATTATACAGAGTTGAACTGTAGAAAGGGACTTCACTCGCATTTTTTTTCAACCTCTGGAGTACCCCCAGGGAGAGCCCACAGCATCAAGCATTTTCCTCTACAATACCCATACGGAATCAGTAATACAGCTCTTGAACAGGTATTAATAAGAACGACTCTGCTGAAAGTATTCATCACTCTTCTCACCATAACCAGATTGTTTAACCCGTTATATACCATAGGAATATCACCCCTTCAGCTTACCACATCAGCCATTCAAACCACTATCGCTCGCACCAGCGCGACCGATCATTTAAAGGTAGACCACGTTTTATAGATAGAGCTCAATTAAATCGACATGCATATCTTTATGTAATCCAGTCACTGTATTCTCATTTTTGGTCATCAGGTGAGCACTTCCTCACACCACTCACAGTTTCATCCATATCATCAGAATCTTTCCCTCCTCCTACAGCAGCATCAGGTTAGTCCCTACCACCTAGCTTTAATAGATATGTGTCTGAGACAGCGCTTGCCAATTCAATAATACTTTTAATTTACAAATCTGTTTAACTTTCTGGAGCCAGTTGATATATATAAAAAAAAAGTTTTTTCCTGGATAACCCCTTTAATGGGATAACAAACATTAGTTGTAGGGTGAAGAAAGGCATTACCCTTATGCATCATAGAGCAGTTAATACAACTTCTGCATGGGAAACTACCCTTGTTCATAACCGTAAGGTATCTCTACGTACCTGTCTTGAGGTTAGTCGCCTGCCTCAATCCCGAAATTCAGGAACATCCTAACTATCCTTAACAATGTGCCAATGTTTGCGTATGACACTACAAATCTTGGATGAAGAATCATTGTATGTCGTTACAAAAGGTACATGTGTCATGTCTGCTCTCTTACTTGTTGTAGTCTGTTGTCTGTCAGTCCTTGTCACTCTGTCCTTCTGTCGCTGAATGAAGTCCTTAGGGTATTTCCGTTGTCTGAAGTTAGATGACATCCTATTCAGGGCCTTCCCTAATTTGTCACTTGTATCTGTAATCCTCTGTGCCCTCAACATCTGACTATACGGTAATGACCTAATCATAGGCCGTGGGTGGCAACTGTCATATCTCAGCAACATATTACAGTCTGTTTATTAGTGAATAAATCAGTCGTGAATCTTCCATCCTGTACAGATACATGACATCTAGGAAGCTGATGGATTCTGTGGAATGAGTGAGGGTAAAGAAAATATCAGGGTCAATACTGTCCAAATATTTCTGGAAATCAAGTAACTCTGTCACGTCCTCCGCCCAGATAAGGAAAATATCATCTATGTACCGCCACCCCCCAGGACTTTCCTGAAGTGGTGCGATACATAGATGAAATTCTCCTCAAGGTGTGCCATTAAAATATTTGCATAAGTAGGCCCAACATTTCTTCCCATAGCAGTACCCCTTTTTTGCATAAAAAACTCCTCATTTAATACACAATAATTATTTTCCAGTACCACTCTGAGTAAAGAAGCAATAAATTCTACCTTGGCAGGGGAAAAATGGGCATCAATTAAACACTTTGTCACAGTCCCCACACCTCCATTGTGTTGCATGGAGCTGTAGAGGCTGACCATATCAAAAGAAGCAATCAACACCTCCTGAGGAACCACAACTTGTGAAACTTCGTCTAAAAAATCTGAGGTATCTCGGATATATCTGAGGTATCCCGGATATATACTGTTCACAGCAAAAGGTCTCAGAAATTTATTAAGAAATACAGAAATGATAGAGTGTGATAGAGTTCCTGCCAGAGACTATTGGCCGTTCCAGCAGATCTATCAAACTCTTGTGCACCTTAGGTAATAAATATAACAATGGTGTCACAGGGAATAGCACAATCAGAAGTTTCTTTGTTTTCTCATCTGTTATACCCGTGTCAACTCCAATTTCAATAAGTAACTATATTTTCTTTTCAATCTCCCCCTTGGGATCATGTGACAGATGTTCGTACACAGATGCATCATTGAGTTGCCTCTCAGCTTACCTAATGTACTGGGCCCTGTCTATGACCACGATGGCGCCCCACTTGTCGGCAGGCTTGATCACACGATCGCGGTCATGGACAAGAAATGCCAGTGCTTCTAATTCCAGACGAGTCATATTAGGATGGGCCAACCGCCCACCAGTTTCTTGAATTATACACCATTCTCGCTTAACACAATCTGCAAAGGTGTCAATGTCATGTGTATCAAATACAGGATGAAAGTAACTCATATTTTTAAGTCCCAAGTCCCGTAGCTTAAAGGGGTATTCCAGGAAAAAACTTTTTTATATAGATCAACTAACTCCAGAATGTTAAAGAGATTTGTAAATTACTTCTATTAAAAAATCTTAATCCTTTCAGTGCGAATGAGCTTCTGAAGTTAAGGTTGTTCTTTTCTGTCTAAGCCCTCTCTGATGACACCTGTCTCGGGAAACGCCCAGTTTAGAAGCAAATCCCCATAGCAAACCTCTTCTAAACTGGGCGTTTTCCGAGACAGGTGTCATCAGAGAGCACTAAGACAGAAAAGAACAACCTTAACTTCAGAAGTTCATAAGTACTGAAAGGATTAAGATTTTTTAATAGAAGTAATTTACAAATCTGTTTTACTTTCTGGAGCCAGTTCCAGTTTTTTCCTGGAATACCCCTTTAATGCAGGAAACTTGTTCAGGATCCCCATCTAGTGTTGAGCAGCATAGGCCATATTCGAATTTGCGATATTTCGCGAATATATGGACGACTATTCGTCATATATTCGCTAAATTCGCATATTCGTAATATTCGCGTTATATTTTCGTATGTGTGAAAATTAGCATATGCTAAAATTAGCATAATGAACATTTGCATGTGCAGAAATTAGCATATGCAAATTTTTCCATATGCGAATATTCATACGCCAGTCTCACACAGTAGTATTAGAGCCTTCTTTAGACCACACAAGCTGGAAGCAGAGAGGGTCGATCACTGTGATGTGTACTGTGAAAAAAATATATATTCATAATTACGAATATATACTGCTACATTCGTGAATATCCGCGAATTCGCGAATATTCAATATTCGTGAATAAAATTCGCATTGCGAATATTGGCGAGCAACACTATCCCCATCCTCAGAGGCAGGTGACAGAGAAGACAGTCCATCTTTCTTAGTAGAGAACCAAACTTTTAGTTTAAACTTCCCGATGAATTGTGAGAAATCTAACTCTAGTTGAAACCAATCCACTGCCCTGCTAGGACAAAAATTGAGTCCTTTATCAAGTAAATGTAGTTGTTCAGGGCAAAGTTCACGTGAGGAAATATTAACCACTGTGTTACCTACTTCCTCTTAAAACCATTGTTCTGGGTATTTTTCACCGTTTTCCAGTTCCTGGTTCTTGTTACCTCTGTGGTGCTTTCTCCCGCCACTCCGGTGTCTCTTTTTTGTTGTTGTACTTGTCCTAAAAAAGCAGCAGACTGTTGAGCATCATTCATATCCTGAACAAAGTTAGTAGTAGCTGATCCCTGATCAATTGAGCTCAGGCATGAATGAGTTAAAGACTGCGAGGGTTTTGATGTAAAAATATTTTGTACTGATGAATGGACAATGGCGGTGATCCGCTGTCAGAGTCCAGGATTCGTGCACATTGTGTCAGAGAGATCTGCAGCATTGCTGTGGTTCTGCTTGACACCTCCATATCCTGTATTATGTGCCTAAAACAGTGTGTATGTGGAGCTTTGCTCTAACCTCACATTGTGCTATAAGTTGGACATTGAGTGCCCACTGCCCAGGGCCGGTCCATCTAACCTGGCTGCATATGCCTTATGAGCCAGTGTGCTAAGCATAGGTTTTTACCTAAGTTAAGATGGCTGCATTGATATCTTGATTAGCACTGCGCATTTCTGAGAATGTTGACCATGGTGACGCGGACGCACAGTGCTAATTGGTTTCCTGTTCCACTGCCGAGAATGGCTTCTACAAATGGATAATGGTCCTAAACACACCTCGAAATCCACGGGGGATTACATCAAGAGGCGTAAACTGAAGGTTGTGCCATGGCCTTCACAATCTTCTGACCTCAACATAATTGAAAATCTATGGATAGACCTTAAAAGAGCAGTGCGTGACAGACAGCCCAGAAATCTCAAAGAACTGGAAGACTTTTGTAAGGAAGAATGGGCAAAGATACCTCAAACAAGAAGTGAAAGACTCTTGGCTGGCTACAAAAGGTGTTTACAAGCCGTGATACTTGCCAAAGGGGGCAGTACAAGATATTAACTCTGCAGGGTGTCCAAACTTTTGCAGACACCATTTTTTTGTTTTCTGTTATTTTGAAAGTGTAAATGATGGAAATAAAATCTAACTTTTGTTGACATATTATAAGAATGTCTAATCTGTAATTTGATGCCTTTTGGAGATTTTTTCATCTTTCCTTAGCTTCTTTATGCACATTAATAATTTTTTTTTTACCTGGAGTGCCCAAACTTTTGATCCCCACTGTATAGAGGGTCCATGGGGCCCCCTTACCACGCTATGGCTGATTGTTTTTGCCTGACCTACTGAGACTCAGGTCTGATGCTATGCAGTTTATGGAAGTCTGTGCACCAGCAGCAGTAGGGGAGGTTCACAGTTACTGAAAGCTCACCAGGGCCGGCACCACCTGTTGGCAAGGTAGGTGCTTCCTTAGAGTGCCAATTGGAGGAGGACACCATGGGCAATCAGGCCTTTCCTTGACAGTCTGGTAAAATTCTCGGTGGGCTACTCAGATTGTCAGTTAGTGAATTGCCCCTGACTTTCTGCATCTGCTTCAGTTTAACAGTGTGTGAGCAGCAGCAGTGTGGAGACCATTCAGCAGCACTGTTTGTTTTGCTCTGTGTGACATGCCACTTGCCTAAATGACCTTCAGGAGTCTTCCCCCCTCTACTGTGCATGCTGGTTTTTTTTTTTTCCTCCTCTGACATGATGGTCTGGTCTATAGCAGTGTTTCCCAAGCTTTTTCGGCTTTTGCGGGGAACCCCTACCGAAGTTGACGAGCAAAAATATATATAAAAAAAAAGGAAACAGTTACGATGCACAATATCAATTTATCTGTGGTGGGTATGTAGTGTAGATTACAGTGCTGCTTTACTTTATACAGCTACTCACATGGGTGTAGAGGAGTGTACATGGGTGAGAGAGGGGTGTAGAGAAGTGTACATGGGTGACAGAGGGGTGTAGAGGAGTGTATATAGGTGACAGAGGGGTGTAGAGGAGTTTACATGGGTGACAGGGGTGTAGATGAGTGTAAATGGGTGATAGATGGGTGACAGAGGGGTGTAGAGGAGCGTACATGGGTGAAAGAGGGGTGTAAGGGAGTACACATGGGTGACAGAGGGGTGTAGAGGAGTGTACATTGGTGACAGAGGGGTGTAGAGGGGTGTACATGGGTGACAGGGATGTAGAGGAGTGTACATGGGTGGCAGAGGGGTGTACATGGGTGACAGAGGGGTGTAGAGGAGTGTACATGGGTGACAGGGGTGTAGAGGAGTGTACATGGGTGACAGGGATGTAGAGGAGTGTACATGGGTGGCAGAGGGGTGTACATGGGTGACATATGGGTGTACATGGGTGACAGAGGGGTGTAAGGGAGTGCACATGGGTGAAAGAGGGGTGTAGAGGAGTGTACATGAGTGACAGAGGGGTGTAGAGGAGTGTACATGGGTGACAGAGGGGTGTAAGGGAGTGCACATGGGTGACAGAGGGGTGTAGAGGAGTGTACATGGGTGAAAGAGGGGTGTAGAAGAGTGTACATGGGTGACAGAGGGGTGTAGAGGAGTGTACATGGGTGACAGAGGGGTGTAGAGGAGTGTACATGGGTGAAAGTTGGGTGTAGAGGAGTGTACATGGGTGACAGAGGGGTGTAGAGGAGTGTTCATGGGTGATAGATGGGTGTACATGGGTGACAGGGGGGCATAGGGGGTGAAAGAGAGGTGTAATGAACAAGGTGGAATGACAAGGTGGTAACAGAGGGGTGGATAGGGGTGACAAAGGGACAGGGGTGAATAGTGAGAGTTGGACATTGGCGATAGGGGTTGACTGGGGGATAGTCAGGGGGGGGGTGAAAATGGGTGACAGGGGCAGACAAGGTGGACATGGATGACAGGAAAGTGGACAAGAGTGAAAGGGGGTAACAGAGGGGTGACAAAGGGGGTGGACATGGGTGACAGAGGAGAGAAGGTGCACTACCTTAATTAAGCAGAGCTGAGCCGTCCTTCTGCGGGGGCCGGGAAGAATCAGTGGGCCGGGTAGAATCAGGCGGGCTGGGTAGAAACTGGGGGGCCGGGAACAGTCCTACGGGGGTCTGGGAACAGTCCTCTGGGGGGCCGGGAACAATCCTCTGGGGGGCCGGGAACAATCCGCGCACTACAGCTATTGCATTCATCCCCTTCCCGGACATACACGCAATGCGAACGCAGGCTTACCTTCCACCCTGCACCGCCGTGATTCACAGGCGTGTAGGCCGGGGGCGGGAGATTTAAAAAAAAAAAAATAATAATAATAATTGCCTGCTGGAGCTCACGGAACCCCCGGTAGTTCTCAATGGAACCCCAAGGCTCCGGGGAACCCTGGTTGGGAATCACTGGTCTATAGTTATAATACTAACAAAGTTCCTGATGTTGCCCTGTCTTCCAACCAAAACCTTGTAGGCAAGGAAAAGCAACAATGATGATCCTGTCCTCATAGCCTGTCCTCATAACCCATCCTCATATCTGACCTCATAACCTGATCTTATATCCTATCTGTAACGCCGAGCGCTCCGGGTCCCGCGGCTTCCCCAGAGCGCTCGCGGCGTTATGCTAACAGCAGCGCTCCGGTCTCTGTCTCTGACCGCGAGCGCTGCTGTGTTCATGCCGGCGGGGACGCGATCCAGAAGTGTACATGGGTGACAGAGGGGTGTAAGGGAGTGCACATGGGTGACAGAGGGGTGTAGAGGAGTGTACATGGGTGAAAGAGGGGTGTAGAAGAGTGTACATGGGTGACAGAGGGGTGTAGAGGAGTGTACATGGGTGACAGAGGGGTGTAGAGGAGTGTACATGGGTGAAAGATTGGTGTAGAGGAGTGTACATGGGTGACAGAGGGGTGTAGAGGAGTGTTCATGGGTGATAGATGGGTGTACATGGGTGACAGGGGGGCATAGGGGGTGAAAGAGAGGTGTAATGAACAAGGTGGAATGACAAGGTGGTAACAGAGGGGTGGATAGGGGTGACAAAGGGACAGAGGGGTGAATAGTGAGAGTTGGACATTGGCGATAGGGGTTGACTGGGGGATAGTCAGGGGGGGGGGTGAAAATGGGTGACAGGGGCAGACAAGGTGGACATGGATGACAGGAAAGTGGACAAGAGTGAAAGGGGGTAACAGAGGGGTGACAAAGGGGGTGGACATGGGTGACAGAGGAGAGAAGGTGCACTACCTTAATTAAGCAGAGCTGAGCCGTCCTTCTGCGGGGGCCGAGAAGAATCAGTGGGCCGGGTAGAATCAGGCGGGCTGGGTAGAAACTGGGGGGCCGGGAACAGTCCTACGGGGGTCTGGGAACAGTCCTCTGGGGGGCCGGGAACAATCCTCTGGGGGGCCGGGAACAATCCGCGCACTACAGCTATTGCATTCATCCCCTTCCCGGACATACACGCAATGCGAACGCAGGCTTACCTTCCACCCTGCACCGCCGTGATTCACAGGCGTGTAGGCCGGGGGCGGGAGATTTAAAAAAAAAAAAATAATAATAATAATTGCCTGCTGGAGCTCACGGAACCCCCGGTAGTTCTCAATGGAACCCCAAGGCTCCGGGGAACCCTGGTTGGGAATCACTGGTCTATAGTTATAATACTAACAAAGTTCCTGATGTTGCCCTGTCTTCCAACCAAAACCTTGTAGGCAAGGAAAAGCAACAATGATGATCCTGTCCTCATAGCCTGTCCTCATAACCCATCCTCATATCTGACCTCATATCCTGATCTTATATCCTATCTGTAACGCCGAGCGCTCCGGGTCCCGCGGCTTCCCCAGAGCGCTCGCGGCGTTATGCTAACAGCAGCGCTCCGGTCTCTGTCTCTGACCGCGAGCGCTGCTGTGTTCATGCCGGCGGGGATGCGATCCACGTGGCGGGTCAGACCCGCTCGTGGATCGCGCCCCGTTATACTCACCCTCCTCCTCGGGTGGCTGTCTCGTCCCGGCGAGCGCGGCCCCGCCCCCAGGGCGCGCGCGCGCCGACATTCTAAGATTTAAAGGGCCAGCGCACCACTAATTGGTGCCTGGCCCAATCAGTTCAATCACCTCCCTACACATAAATACACACTTCCCCTTCCCATCCTTGCCGGATCTTGTTGCCTTGTGCCCTGTGAAAGCGTTATAGTGTGTTCCCTAGCCTGTGTACCCAGACTTTCTGCCGTTGCCCCTGACTACGAACCTCACTGCCTGCCCTGACCTTCTGCTACATCTGACCTCGCCTCTGTCTAGTCCTTGCGTACCGCGCCAGTCTCAGCTGCCAGAGAGGTCGAGTCGCTACTGGGGAACATGACCTGGTAGTTACCGTCGCAGCAAGTCCATCCCGCTTTGCGGCGGGCTCTGGTGAACACCAGTAACTGCTTAGAACCGATTCCCCAGTACGACCCGCGTCATCGCCTCTCTGGCACAGAGGATCCACCTCCAGTGTCCTCACCAGCCGCTAGTCCGGATCCTGACAGTAGATCCGGCCATGGATCCTGCTGAGGTACCGCTGCCAAGCCTCGCTGACCTCACCTCCGTGGTTGCCCAGCAGTCCCAGCAGATTGCCCAACAAGGACAACAGCTGTCGCAGTTGACCGCCATGATTCAACAGCTTCTGCCTCCACAGCCTCAATGACCTGATGGTCAGTTTACTATTTGGGAAGGCCTTGGTCTGGGCCACACCGCTCTGGGACCGCAACGATCCTGCCACTACCTCCGTCCTGTCCTTCTTTTCTGAAGTCCGCAGTGTCTTTGAGGAACCTGCCCGTGCCTCATCCGCGGAAACAGCCTTGCTGAACCTTGTCCAAGGAGATTCTACAGTGGGCGAATATGCCATACAATTCCGTACTTTGGCCTCTGAGTTGGCCTGGAACAATGAGGCTCTCCGCGCGACCTTTAAAAAAGATTTATCCAGCCGCATTAAGGATTGTCTGGCCGCACGAGAGATACCCTCCTTCCTGACTGAACTTATCTAGTTGGCTACCCGCATTGATTTGCGCTACATTGAAAGACGTCAGGAGTCCACCAGGAGAAAGATCTTGTTCGCACCAGGCGATACACACGCCTGGCTCCTCTCTTCCAGCATCCTTTGCAGCCTGTTACTGTGTCTCCCGCTGAGGAGGCCATGCAAGTGGACCGGTCTCGCCTGACCCAGCAAGAGAGGACTCGCCGGAGGAACGAGAACCTATGCTTATACTGTGCAAGCTCTGAACATTTCCTAAAGGACTGTCCCCTTCGTCCTCAGCGTCAGTGAAACGCTCGCACCTAGTGAACGTGGGAGAGGCGTCACTGGGTGTAAATTCTTCCTCTCCACGCCTGACTCTTCCAGTGTGGATTTCTCCAGCTGCTAAAGCCTCCTTCTCTGCGGAGGCTTTCTTGGACTCTGGTTCAGCAGGAAACTTCATTAAAGCCTCCTTTATCAACCGGTTTAACATCCCTGTTATCCGTCTCATCAAGCCCTTCTTGATTTGCACCGTGCGTTACCGCACAGAACCTGTGCACATGACCGTGGGGGTTCTCCATCAAGAAACGATTAAATTTTTTGTTCTGCCAAACTGCACCTCTGACATCCTACTAAGCTTACCCTGGCTCCAGCGTCCCTCTCCTACCCTCGAATGAACCACTGGGGACATTAAATCCTGGGGCTCTTCCTGCCACACACGCTGCCTTAAGTCGGTACCTACTAGCTAAGTCTCCATTGCTTCTCCATTTCTCGGCCTTCCAAAGGCCTATCAGGACTTTTCTGACATCTGTTGCAAGAAACAGGCAGAGGCCTTACCACCACATAGGCCCTACGATTGTCCTATTGACTTGCTCCCCGGTAGCACACCGCCCCGTGGCAGGATTTACCCTCTCTCCGCTCCAGAAACTAAGGCCATGACGGAGTACATTCAAGAGAATCTTAAGAAAGGTTTCATCAGGAAGTCTTCTTTTCCTGCCGGAGCAGGATTCTTCTTTGTTGCCAAGAAGGACGGGTCACTATGCCCTTGCATTGACTACCGTGGCCTCAATAAAATCACTGTAAAGAACCACTACCCTCTGCCTTTCATCTCGGAACTCTTTGACCGTCTGCGCGGAGCTAAGATTTTTACTAAGCTTGACCTCTGGGGGCATATAACCTCATCAGAATCTGTGAAGGAGATGAGTGGAAAACCGCTTTTAACACCCGAGATGGTCACTTCGAATACTTTGTCATGCCATTTGGTCTTTGCAATGCCCCTGCAGTCTTCCAAGACTTTGTCAATGAAATCTTTCGAGACTTATTGTATACCTGCATAGTGGTCTATCTTGATGACATACTAATCTTCTCCTCCAACCTAGAGGAACACCGCCTCCATGTTCGTCAAGTGCTCCAGCGCCTCCGTGTTAACCATCCCTACGCCAAAATTGAAAAATGTCTCTTTGAACGTAGCTGTCTTCCTTTCCTGGGATACCTGGTCTCAGGACAAGGTCTTCAAATGAACCACGACAAGCTCTCTGCGGTTTTGGATTGGCCACGCCCATCGGAACTTTGCTCTATCCAGTGCTTCCTCGGATTTGCTAATTACTACCGTCAGTTCATCCCCCACTTCTCCACTCCATCGTGGCTCCTATTGTGGCACTGACAAAGAAAGATGCGAATCAGAGATCCTGGCCTCCCCAAGCGGAAGAAGCTTTTACTCGCCTTAAGGCCGCCTTCGCCTCCACCCCCATCTTGACTAGGCCCGATCCTCTGAAACCATTCTTCCTTGAGGTAGACGCTTCTTCGGTAGGAGCCGGGCGGTTCTTCTTCAAAAAAACGCTAAAGGAAAAAACGTCACTTGCGTTTTTTTTCTCTAAAACTTTTTCTCCTCCTGAAAGAACTACGCTATTGGTGACCGTGAATTGTTGGCCATTAAGTTGGCACTAGAGGAGTGGAGACATCTCCTGGAAGGATCCCTTCACCCTATCACCACCTACACTGACCACAAAAATCTGTCCTACCTACAGTCCGCCCAGCGCTTAAATCCTCGCCAGGCCAAGTGGTCGTTGTTTTTTGCCCGCTTCAACTTCCAGATCCATTTTCGTCCTGCAGACAAGAATGTCAGGGCGGATGCCCTATCCCGTTCCACCGATGCCACGGAAGCTGAAGCCTCTACCCAACACATCATCCCTCCTGAGTGTCTGATCTGTGCTGCTCCTGCTTCTCTGGTGCCTGTTCCTCCCGGAAAAACTTATGTCCCTCCACGTTTTCGCCTCCGGACTCTCAAATGGGGTCATTCCTCCCACTTGGCGGGTCACGCTGGAATCAAAAAATCCATTCAGTTGATTGCCAGACACTATTGGTGGCCTGCCTTTAAGAAAGATGTGACTGAGTTCGTACGGTCCTGCACTGTCTGTGCACGAGACCTAAGGGGGGGGGGGGTACTGTAACGCCGAGCGCTCCGGGTCCCGCGGCTTCCCCCGAGCGCTCGCGGCGTTATGCTAACAGCAGCACTCCGGTCTCTGTCTCTGACCGCGAGCGCTGCTGTGTTCATGCCGGCAGGGATGCGATCCGCGTGGTGGGTCAGACCCACTCGCAGATCGCGCCCCGTTATACTCACCCTCCTCCTCCGGTGGCTGTCTCGTCCCGGCGTGTGCGGCCCCGCTCCCTAGGGTGCGCGCGCCGATGCTCTAAGATTTAAAGGGCCAGTGCACCGCTAATTAGTGCCTGGCCCAATCAGTTCAATCACCTCCCTACACATAAATACACACTTCCCCTTCCCGTCCTTGCCGGATCTTGTTGCCTTGTGCCCTGTGAAATCATTATAGTGTGTTCCCTAGCCTGTGTACCCAGACCTTCTGCTGTTGCCCCTGACTACGAACCTCGCTGCCTGCCCTGACCTTCTGCTACGTCTGACCTCGCCTCTGTCTAGTCCTTGTGTACCGCGCCAGTCTCAGCTACCAGAGAGGTCGAGTCGCTACTGGGGAACACGACCTGGTAGTTACCGCCGCACCAAGTCCATCCCGCTTTGCGGCGGGCTCTGGTGAACACCCGTAACTGCTTAGAACCGATTCCCCAGTACGACCCGCATCATCGCCTCTCTGGCACAGAGGATCCACCTCCAGTGTCCTCACCAGCCGCTAATCCGGATCCTGACACTATCCTTATATTCCGATGTCATGTCCCATCCTCATTACTCATCCTTATATCTGGTCTTCATATTTGGTCCTCATATCCCGTACCCATATCACATCCTCATATACTGACCTCATATCTTGTCCTCATATCCTGTGCTTATATCCTACCCTCATATCCCTTCCTTATATCCTGTCACCTGCACTATTCTGCGCACCTGCCTGCCAGACAGTCGGCAGGATGTTCATAAGACCTGCGCAATGTCTGCAGACCAAGACTAATGCAAACAGGAGATTTACCCAAACTCCTATAGACTTGCATTGGGCTTCAGAGAATAAGTAACAGGTCTCTTCCTATCTAAACCTTGTGGGAGAGGGAAATCAATGTCCTCAAATCCCATCCACATAACCTGTCTTCATATCCCGACCTGATATTTCGATTGTATATCCCAACACATTCACACTACGTACTGTAGAGGGCTTAGAAATGTGCCGTCTTCCTAGACAGCAATGCATTTCTGAGCAGAGTTGACCAGAAAGAAATCAACATTTTCATTAATTCTGGGACTGAGACTACGGGACCCTAGGGAATGTTAAAGGGGTTATCTAGGAAAAAACTTTTTTTTATATATCAACTGGCTCCAGAAAGTTAAACAGATTTGTAAATGAATTCTATTAAAAAATCTTAATCCTTTCAGTACTTATGAGCTTCTGAAGTTTAGGTTGTTCTTTTCTGTCTAAGTAATCTCTGATGACACGGGTCTCGGGAACCGCCCAGTTTAGAAGAGGTTTGCTATGGGAATTTGCTTCTAAACTGGGCGTTTCCCGAGACACGTGTCATCAGAGATTACTTAGACAGAAAAGAACAACCTTAACTTCAGAAGCTCATAAGTACTGAAAGGATTAAGATTTTTTTAATAGAAGTAATTTACAAATCTGTTTAACTTTCTGGAACCAGTTGATATATAAAAAAAAGTTTTTTCCTGGAATACCCTTTTAACTCCTTAAAGGCTGATTCACACTGCATATTTCCTGATTCAAATTCCTCTCTGAAATTTTGCTTGGACATTTCAATGCAAAAGCCTCCCATTGTTAGAGGACTCTGCTGCACCATTCAAACTATAAAACGTCCACTGCAGATATTCCATAGTGGGGATTGTTAATAACAATGAGTGAGTCCTATTGATAACAATGGAAGGCTGCTGCACTGGAATATCCAAGCAGAATTTTACTCACATAATACGTAGTGTGAATGGGCTCTAAGGAATGGGCCTGGAGCCTGAATCCCAGACTATGCCAAAAGAATGAACATGTACCTCTTATACGACACATCACCATTAATTCACTTATTACAGTACATAAAGTACATTCAAGAGTTTCACAGACAGCTATGTGTGACAGTTTTTCATCCTGGAATGGATTCAAAAATATTTGGAAATATATAGAAAGAAGTTCTGACTGTAGTATAAAAAACTGAATAATAAATGACCACAAAAACTACAAAAAAAATCTGAGTGTAAAACTACAATTGAGCTGAATTTAGACAAGATTAATATGGATGCATATCTGTATCTAAAGTATGGTGGTGAGTCAGGCCGTGGGTCAAGAGACACGAATTGAACGCATCATAGGGGTTTATGATACTGTCAGTACAGGTGCCAAAATCAGCCATAATATGCTCTGCAAGTGTCCGTACACTGGCACAGTTCTCAACAGATAGACCAGGTTGTGTCTCTTTGGGGAGCAGGCAGGATAGGGTTAACGCTCACTAGTTTAACATTTTGAGGGCAGAATAGATAACTGAGAAGCTTATTGTAGATATTACCATTTTCCTCCAGCACTTCATGAATAACTCTATCGATTGCTGGAGCATTGCATCTATATTATTCTCCTTCTTTCCAGAAGTGGGAAATGTGAACTCTTCATGAAGTTGAGAAGGTACCAAGACTTATTAAATCTCTCGGCAATTAAATTGATTAAGAATACGTAAACAGAGCGGCTTCTGTGAGTGCGAATGACTGCAGGCAGGAGGAATTACATAGACAAGCTAAGCAGCTTAGAGGTAGGTTTTGTAGTAAAAGGTTATTGGGAAATTTGGATCCCTGAACACTCATTAAAACAGGGCACTAATCGCTAAAAGCAAAACTTTGAGATCATTTCATTCAATTAGCTTCATAATGTTATTTTATAATTAATTCTTAACTAAAGCGCCGTGACCTCCCTGCACATTTCCAACTTGTTAGAATAGAAAGTTATGAAGTAAAGCATAATGTGTTCCCATAATTGAGATTTCTGGGTTTCGACTCTTGATTTTCTGTTCTATATTGATTTGTCAGGGACGGCTGTTAGGTATCCTGGTTACTGTAGGAGATGTTATATTCCTCTAATATCTTAATAATGGTATTAAAGTTTTAGATTTATAAGTAGAGTAAACAAACAAGCATTAGGGCCGAGAAAATGTGATATACCGTAACTGACACCTTAATACATTGACATGTAAAGTAAAGGTTGCTATATACAGGGCCGGCTCTGCCTATAGGCAAAATAGGCAGCCGCCTAGAGCGCTCTCTTGATGGAGTCTATTGTTGGTCTCAGACTGCAGAAACTATTATAGAAATCTGACAAAACATTAATATAACTAATTTTGTGTAAGTCCCAGGTGAGCTGCCAAAACAGCTCTGGCCCATTGAGACATGGAAGTCCCAAGACATTTAAAGGTGCCTGTAATATGGGGCTTATTAGCAGCAGATATTTAAAGGAGTTATCTAGGGATAAGAAAATCATAGTTGCTTTCTTCTAGAAACAGTGCCACCTATGTCCACAGTTTGTGTATGGCATTGCAGCACAGTTCCATTTCATTGGATGATACCACACACAATACCACATACAAGGGCAAGGATGACACTGTTTTTGGAAGAAAGTAGTAATGTTTTCTTGAATCCTGGATATCCCCCATTAACCCCTTAAGGATGCAGCCCATTTGGGCCTTAACCCCTTAACGACGCAGAACGTATATTTACGTCCTGCGCCGGCTCCCGCAATATGAAGCGGGATCGCGCCGCGATCCTGCATCATATCGCTTCGGTCCCGGCGCTCATCAACGGCCGGGACCCGCGGCTAATACCACACATCGCCGATCGCGGCGATGTGCGGTATTAACCCTTTAGAAGCGGCGGTCAAAGCTGACCGCCGCTTCTAAAGTGAAACTGGAAGTATCCCGGCTGCTCAGTCGGACTGTTCGGGACCGCCGCGGTGAAATCGTGGCGTCCCGAACAGCTGATCGGAGACCGGGAGGGCCCTTACCTGCCTCCTCGGTGTCCGATCGACGAATGACTGCTCCGTGCCTGAGATCCAGGCAGGAGCAGTCAAGCGCCGATAATGCTGATCACAGGCGTGTTAATACACGCCAGTGATCAGCATAGGAGATCAGTGTGTGCAGTGTTATAGGTCCCTATGGGACCTATAACACTGCAAAAAAAATGTAAAAAAAAAGTGTTAATAAAGGTCATTTAACCCCTTCCCTAATAAAAGTTTGAATCACCCCCTTTTCCCATAAAAAAAATAAAACAGTGTAAAAAAAATAAAATAAATAAACATATGTGGTATCGCCGCGTGCGTAAATGTCCGAACTATAAAATATATAATTTATTAAGCCGTACGGTCAATGACGTACGCGCAAAAAAATTCCAATGTCCAAAAAAGCGTATTTTGGTCACTTTTTATACCATTAAAAAAATGAATAAAAAGTATTGTAGTTATGTAGCATGTAGTTATGATTTTTTCCAGAAGTGCGACAAAATCAAACCTATATAAGTAGGGTATCATTTTAACCATATGGACCTACAGAATAATGATAAGGTGTAATTTTTACCGAAATATGCACTGCGTAGAAACGGAAGCCCCCAAAAGTTACAAAATGGCGTTTTTTTTTTCGATTTTGTCGCACAATGATTTTTTTTCCATTTCGCCATGCATTTTTGGGTAAAATGACTAATGTCACCGCAAAGTAGAATTGGCGACGCAAAAAATAAGCCATAATATGGATTTTTAGGTGGAAAATTGAAAGGGTTATGATTTTTAAAAGGTAAGGAGGAAAAAACGAAAGTGCAAAAACGGAAAAACCCTGAGTCCTTAAGGGGTTAAGGACGCAGACAATTACATTTTTACATTTTTGTTTTTTTCCTCCTCGCCTTAAAAAAAATCATAACTCTTTTATATTTTCATCCACAGACTAGTATGAGGGCTTGTTTTTTGCACGACCAGTTGTCCGTTGTAATGCTATCACTCACTTTACCATAAAATGTATGGCGCAACCAAAAAAATACTACTTTTGTGTGGTGAAATTAAAAAGAAAACCGCAATTTTGCTAATTTTGGAAGGTGTTGTTTTCACGCTGTACAATTTATGGTAAAAATGACATGTGTTCTTTATTCTTTGGGTCAATACGATTAAAATGATACCCATGATAACATACTTTTCTATTACTGTTGCGCTTAAAAAAAATCGCAAACTTTTTAACCAAATTAGTACGTTTAAAATCCCCCAATTTTAAAGACCTATAACCTTTTCATTTTTCCATATAAGCCTTGGTATGAGGGCTCATTTTTTGCACTGCGATCTGTAATTTTTATTGATCCCATTTTTGCTTATATAGAACTTTTAATCCATTTTTCATTAACTTTTTGGGGAATAAAATGTTATAAAAAAGCATCTATTTTGGACTTTTTTTTATGTTAACGTTCACGCCGTTCACCGTACGGTATCATTAACATTTTGTTTTAATAGTTCAGATATTTACGCATGTGGCGATACCAAATATGTATAGAAAATATTTTTTTAACACTTTTGGGGGGGAAATAGGGGAAATGGGACAATTTACGCTGGGACCCACTGCAACGATTTAAATGCCCTGTCCATCGCTGCTACTTTTCCTGGCACCTGCAGCTCCTGAGTGGCCAGAGTACAGCATGTAATGCCTGACCGGATGCGATCATTACAGAAACTTCTATTTGATTTTGAGTGTATCTGCAGCAACCTCATCACTTTCATCCACCAATGCAGTTGATAAATTATATCAATTAATAAGGCCTGCAACTTGGACATATTAGGTGCATTCACTCCGCCCAAGCTGCCAGGAGACCCAGATATAACCAGCAAAGTCAATGTAGAGTTGTTGGCCTCTTATCTTAAACGGTCACTGTAATTTCAACAAACTGCATAAATCAGTAGCACATGTGAATATTCTCCTCTTATTAGGCTCCTCTCTCTCCAGCTTTCATTTCCTTCAAAAAATATAATTTACTTGCTTAAGATTGCTTAAGTCAGTCTTTTGATGTATGAATTGGGTTATAGCTGCCCAAAAAAGTCTAGGAAAAGGTGAAGGGGGACCAAGGGGAGTGCTTGAACGACACAGACAGAAAAAAAAACAGAGAGCCTGCAGGATTATAAGGAGTATTTAAATTCAATTGGATTTACAACTTACACTGCTCAGTGCAGCTCTGTAATGTCCTCCTTACTTCTTTTGCTTCTGAAGGTCTGAGGGTGTGCTTTAAAGATACAGGGGAGAAGGACATCCTTTTATGTGTGTGTATAGTGTATGGGAGCCATCATAGCAGATATTATAGAAAATTATATAATGGTCAGAAACATTGCTACTCCTCATGTACACACACAACATCTTAGTCTGAAAAGCCATCTGAAGGTCTGTTTAACAAATGGTTAATGTCTTAACAATGGATACTGCTGCTTGACACACCCAAACTTCCAAGGCTTCAAAGAAAAAAGTGGTGGCTGCAATTATCCAAAAAGAAGTTTAAATAATGGTGTCAAAGGTGCCCCGTTTGAGTCACAAAATCAGGATTTAAGAGCAAGTGTAGAGTTTTCTCCGGTTAAATGGAAAACCAATCAACAAAAGAATCCACAACTGCAAGCTAAATTCAGGCTGGGGAAGGATTGATTTCTTATTGGTCTCTCTAAATCTAAATGGGTTAGTGAAAATGTTCCTTGGCAGATGGCCAATGATCACAAGCTGTCATGCCAAGCATGGTCAGGTGAGTCTGGCACTATCAAATAATGCCACAGATGAGGACCTTATATGGAGTGTGGAGACAAAGATTATGGAGGTGCCCTGAATAAGGGCAGATAGGCAAAATATAAACAGGATGGCTACTCATGATTAATGGAACTCATCCTTTGAAGCTGTCATTGAAGCCGCACACCCAAAAGTACAGTGGGGCAAAAAATAATTCAGTCAGCCACCAATTGTGCAAGTTCTCCAACTTAAAAAGATGAGAGAGGCCTGTAAATTTCATCATAGGTATACCTCAACTGTGAGAGACATAATGAGAAAAAAAATCACATTTTTTGATTTTTTAAGAATTTATTTGCAAATTATGGGGAAAAATAAGTATTTGGTCACCTACAAACAAGCAAGATTTCTGGCTTTCACAGACCTGTAACTTCTTCTTTAAGAGTCTCATCTGTCCTCCACTCAATACCTGTATTAATGGCACCTGATTTAGCTTGTTATTAGTATAAAAGACACCTGTCCACAACAAAAAACAGTCACACTCCAAACTCCACTATGGCCAAGACCAAAGAGCTGTCAAAGGACACCAGAAACAAAATTGTAGACCTGCACCAGGCTGGGAAGACTGAATCTGCAATAGGCAAGCAGCTTGGTGTGAAGAAATCAACTGTGGGAGCAACTATTAGAAAATGGAAAACATACAAGACCACTGATAATCTCCCTCGATCTGGGGCTCCACGCAAGATCTCACCCCGTGGTGTCAAAATGATCACAAGAAAGGTGAGCAAAAATCCCAGAACCACACGGGGGACATAGTGAATCACCTGCAGAGAGCTGGAACCAAAGTCACAAAGGCTACCATCAGTAACACACTACGCCGTCAGGGACTCAAATCATGCAGTGCCAAATGTGTCCAGCACATGTCCAGGCCCGTCTGAAGTTTTCTAGAGAGCATTTGGATGATTGGGAGAATGTCATATGGTCAGATGAAACCAAAGTAGAACTTCTTGTTAAAAACGCAACTCGTCGTGTTTGGAGCCAAAATACCGGCAACAGTGTGTGAAAACCTTGTGAAGACTTACAGAAAAGTTTGACCTCTATCATTGCCAACAAAGGGTATATAACAAAGTATTGAGATGAACTTTTGTTATTGACCAAATAATTATTTTCCACCATAATTTGCAAATAAATTCTTTGAAAATCATGCAATTTTTTTTCTCATTGTGTCTCTCATAGTATAGGTATACCTATGATGAAAATTACAGGCCTCTCTCATCTTTGTAAGTGGAAGAACTTGCACAATTGGTGGCTGACTAAATACTTTTTTGCCCCACTGTAGATCTTTCATAATATAAACGTGTTTACTTTGTGTCTTAAAGAGGTGTTGCTCCACTTGTATAAAAAATTAAGATGATTGCTCGGGCCCAGGAAAGATAGTAAAAAAAGGCATACATACTTAGCTCTGATCCTCTGCTGGTCCCCCGCAGTTCCTGTTTGGCTTTGTCCAGTTACTCATTCTTCTGTTTGTATTTTTTCCTGCTACTAAGATAAGCGCTCTGTGCAGGACCTGCTGGCTCAGTCAATCATTAGTCAAGATGAGACACAGCAACAGCCAGTGAGCAAGACCTGACCTGGACAAGGACAGAGCTGAATGGAAGCTGTGGGGGATCGGGATGGGTAGGTATCCCTTTTTTTTCCAATTTTTTTCCAGGCCCCAGTACCATCCTCTTTTTTTTATACAAGTGCAAAATTTCCTATTTAATTTGTCAATAAAATATTTTTGCAGCACTATCAGGTTTTGTATTGGTTGCCAAGTGCTTACAGGGGAACTCCAGGTGAACAAAAATGTTTTCAAATAAACTGGCTCCAGAAAGTTAAACAGATTTGTAACTTACTTCTATTTAAAAATCCTAACCCTTCCAGTACTTATCAGCTGCTGTTTACTACAGATTTACTACAGAGAAATTTGTGACGATCTTTGCAGTCTGACAATAGTAGTCTCTACTGACACCTTGTCACGATGCCGGCTGGCAGGTAGTGGATCCTCTGTGCCAGAGAGGGATTGGCGTGGACCGTGCTAGTGGATCGGTTCTAAGTCACTACTGGTTTTCACCAGAGCCCGCCGCAAAGCGGGATGGTCTTGCTGCGGCGGTAGTGACCAGGTCGTATCCACTAGCAACGGCTCAACCTCTCTGACTGCTGAAGATAGGCGCGGTACAAGGGAGTAGACAGAAGCAAGGTCGGACGTAGCAGAAGGTCGGGGCAGGCAGCAAGGATCGTAGTCAGGGGCAACGGCAGGAGGTCTGGAACACAGGCTAGGAACACACAAGGAAACGCTTTCACTGGCACAATGGCAACAAGATCCGGGAAGGGAGTGCAAGGGAGGAGCTCAGATATAGCCAGGGAGCAGGTGGAAGCCAATTAAGCTAATTGGGCCAGGCACCAATCATTGGTGCACTGGCCCTTTAAGTCTCAGGGAGCTGGCGCGCGCGCGCCCTAGAGAGCGGAGCCGCGCGCGCCAGCACATGACAGCAGGAGACGGGAACGGGTAAGTGACCTGGGATGCGATTCGCGAGCGGGCGCGTCCCGCTGTGCGAATCGCATCCCCGACGGCCATGACAGTGCAGCGCTCCCGGTCAGCGGGACCGACCGGGGCGCTGCGGAGAGAGAGACGCCGTACGCGCTCCGGGGAGGAGCGGGGACAAGGAGCGCTAGGCGTAACAGTACCCCCCCCCTTAGGTCTCCCCTTCTCTTTGTCCGGTAACTGCCTCCCCTGGGATGAGGACACCGGGAAAGGATGGAGGGATTCCTCAACGGTAGGCAGAACAGCAGGAGTGGGAATGGGGAGGGAGGGCAGAGGGCGAGGCCTGGCACGGGGCAGTGTGACACCAGGACGAGGGCCATGAGGAGGCACCGAGGCTTGCCTGACTGGACTGGGAGGGGGGGAGAGGCACTTCTTAAGGCAGGCAGAGTCCATAACGACCTTAGGGAGACGGGAAACAGGAGGAACCACAGGGTCACGGCAGGGAGTACTGGGGACCGGTTTAAGGCAGTCCTTGAAGCAAGAGGTACCCCAGCTCTTGATCTCCCCTGTGGACCAATCCAGGGTTGGGGAATGGTGTTGAAGCCAGGGTAGTCCAAGGAGAATTTCGGAAGTGCAATTGGAGAGGACCAAAAACTCAATTTTTTCGTGATGAGTTCCGATGCACATTAGGAGGGGCTCCGTGCGGTAGCGCACGGTGCAATCCAACCTGGCTCCGTTGACCGCGGAAATGTGGAGTGGCTTGACAAGACGGGTCACCGGGATGCGGAATTTATTCACCAAGGACTCCCGAATAAAATTCCCAGAAGCACCAGAGTCCAGGCAGGCCACGGCTGAGAGGGAAGAGCTGGCTGAAGTAGAAATCCGTACAGGCACCGTGAGACGTGGAGAAGCCGACTTAGCATCAAGAGACGCCACACCCACGAGAGCTGGGTGCGAGCGTGCGTTTCCCAGACGTGGAGGACGGATAGGGCAATCCACCAAAAAATGTTCGGTACTGGCACAGTACAGACAAAGATTCTCTTCCTTACGGCGATTCCTCTCTTCCAGGGTCAGGCGAGACCGATCCACTTGCATGGCCTCCTCGGCGGGAGGCCTAGGCGCAGATTGCAATGGAGACTGTGGGAGAGGTGTCCAGAGATCTAAGTCTTTTTCCTGGCGGAGCTCTTGATGCCTCTCAGAAAAACGCATGTCAATGCGAGTGGCTAGATGAATGAGTTCATGCAGGTTAGCAGGAGTTTCTCGTGCGGCCAGAACATCTTTAATGTTGCTGGATAGGCCTTTTTTAAAGGTCGCGCAGAGGGCCTCATTATTCCAGGATAGTTCAGAAGCAAGAGTACGGAATTGTATGGCGTACTCGCCAACGGAAGAATTACCCTGGACCAGGTTCAGCAGGGCAGTCTCAGCAGAAGAGGCTCGGGCAGGTTCCTCAAAGACACTTCGAATTTCCGAGAAGAAGGAGTGTACAGAGGCAGTGACGGGGTCATTGCGGTCCCAGAGCGGTGTGGCCCATGACAGGGCTTTTCCAGACAGAAGGCTGACTACGAAAGCCACCTTAGACCTTTCAGTAGGAAACTGGTCCGACATCATCTCCAAGTGCAGGGAACATTGCGAAAGAAAGCCACGGCAAAACTTAGAGTCCCCATTAAATTTGTCCGGCAAGGACAGGCGGAGGCTAGGAGTGGCCACTCGCTGCGGAAGGGGTGCAGGAGCTGGCGGAGGAGATGATTGCTGCTGAAGTTGCGACTGAAGTTGGTGCACAATGGTGGACATTTCCGACAGCTGGTGGGTTAGATGGGCGATCTGTCGGGATTGCTGGGCGACCACCGTGGTGATATCAGAGATATAAGGCAGAGGGACCTCAGCGGGATCCATGGCCGGATCTACTGTCACGATGCCGGCTGGCAGGTAGTGGATCCTCTGTGCCAGAGAGGGATTGGCGTGGACCGTGCTAGTGGATCGGTTCTAAGTCACTACTGGTTTTCACCAGAGCCCCCCGCAAAGTGGGATGGTCTTGCTGCGGCGGTAGTGACCAGGTCGTATCCACTAGCAACGGCTCAACCTCTCTGACTGCTGAAGATAGGCGCGGTACAAGGGAGTAGACAGAAGCAAGGTCGGACGTAGCAGAAGGTCGGGGCAGGCAGCAAGGATCGTAGTCAGGGGCAACGGCAGGAGGTCTGGAACACAGGCTAGGAACACACAAGGAAACGCTTTCACTGGCACAATGGCAACAAGATCCGGCAAGGGAGTGCAAGGGAGGAGCTCAGATATAGCCAGGGAGCAGGTGGAAGCCAATTAAGCTAATTGGGCCAGGCACCAATCATTGGTGCACTGGCCCTTTAAGTCTCAGGGAGCTGGCGCGCGCGCGCCCTAGAGAGCGGAGCCGCGCGCGCCAGCACATGACAGCAGGAGACGGGAACGGGTAAGTGACCTGGGATGCGATTCGCGAGCGGGCGCGTCCCGCTGTGCGAATCGCATCCCCGACGGCCATGACAGTGCAGCGCTCCCGGTCAGCGGGACCGACCGGGGCGCTGCGGAGAGAGAGACGCCGTACGCGCTCCGGGGAGGAGCGGGGACCCGGAGCGCTAGGCGTAACACACCTCTCTCCGTGTCAGGAACTGTCCATAGCATGAGAGGTTTTCTATGGGGATTTGCTTCTAAGCTGGACAGTTCCTGACACGGACAGAGGTGTCAGCAGAGAGCACTGTTGTCAGACTGGAAAGAACTGCACAATTTTCTCTGTAGTATACAGCAGCTGATAAGTACTGGAAGGGTTAAGATTTTTAAATAAAAGTAATTTACAAATCTGTTTGGTAACAATTGATTTGAAAACATTTGTTCTCCTCTTGTTTCCACCAGTTCCCCTTTAAGGCTATCCTTCTGTTATACAGCCATATACAAGTGTAGAAATATAACTCTCACCATCCTTCATTTTCCTCTATAATGTGTACTGGCCTAGTGTGAGGGATGTCATGGCACAGGCTGGAAATGTAGGTCATTGTTATTTTCTTTCCTCACTTTCATAGAAAATAAGAGAAATGTATGTCAGTCAGTGATGACTCATATGAACACAGATGCACAATTTATGCGGTGACGCATGCTTACATGTCTTCTGCCAATGTTGAACTATACGGATGTATAATTTACTATACATAGTCTTAGGAAATGTCATTTTTACAACAAACCACTATAATAAAAATATGAATGCTTTCCTGTGAGTATATGAATAATCTGACGTTATCGGCTTTACTATAAGCAGTAATGTCTTATTTATTAGATGTCATATATGTGGGCTTTGTATTTTAGAACTTCTAGTTAGCGTCAGTGTTACTAGGGCAGCTATCAGAAATGATGGGGCCCTGTATAGCTGAATTTCTTACCCCCTCTAACTAAGAACCCCCCCTCCCAAGGTGACCCCCCCCAACCATATCATCAACATGTTTCTCCTAATATCATTGAGCCCCTATTACAAAATAGGCCACAACACAGTATCAAGAACTAAGACTATAAAGGCTTTTGAACATGGGTTATTTCATTTGTTATTTGTCTTCATGTATTGTTTTATGATTGTGCCATTCTGTCATAACATACAATGTAATTTATATATGTTAGGCCAGCAATGTCCGATAAGCCGGGTACAGACACATGGAACCCCACTGATCAGCTGTTTGGACAAGTCTCAAATCGGATACACTTAGAAAAAGGAATGGGCCCCTAAGCCATGTACTTTTCATTGTGGAGTGGTGGTGCTGGGTAAGTGCTACTCAGCTCGAATTCACTTCAATGGGAGCTGAGTTGCGGTAACCCAGTGCCACCACGGCATAATGAATGGCACATGACTTCCGGCCATGGTCATTTTGTATGTGTGCCATATCCGAAGCTTGCACCAACATCTGATCCACCTGATGACACCTCTGTCCATCTCAGGAACTGTCCAGAGCAGGAAAGCAGGTTTGCTATGGGGATTTGCTCCTACTCTGGACAGTTCCTGGCATGGACAGAGGTGTCAGCAGTGAGCACTGTTTTCAGACAGAAAGGAACTACACAACTTCCTCTGTAGAATACTGCAACTGATAAGTCCTGGAAGGATTAACCCCTTAAAGGGGTACTCCGGCGCTTAGACATCTTATCCCCTATCCAAAGGATAGGGGATAAGATGCCTGATCGCGGGGTCCCGCCGCTGGGGACCCCAGTGATCTTGCACACCGCACCCCATTAAAATCAGTCCCCGGAGCGTGTTCACTCCGGGACTGATTACTGTCGATCACAGGGCCGGAGCGTTGACATCAAGGCTCCGCCCCGTGTGATGTCACTCTCTGCCCCCCTCAATGCAAGCCTATGGGAGGGGGCGTGACAGCTTGCCGACCGCTTGCAGCAGTTGTCCATCGGGACCGAGGACGACAACTGGCCGGCTACCTCGACAGGGGAATCTCCAGGGACATCCAGAGCGGCATCATCGGTGAGATTGTCCCAAGTCACCCTGCTTCAGCACCAAGGCTCATCTTAAAGGGCCAGCGTACCAAAGTGTCAAGCTGCATTTAAAGGGCCAGCGCATTCAAGCTCCATTTAAAGCGCTAGCGCACCCAATCAAGGTGACAAGATGTGAGCGTCAACCAGATGTCCCCACACCCTCCAAAGTACCCAGGCCTACTCCTACCAAGGAGGTTTGGCCTAAACTGATGGTACCAACCAAAGTACTCAGGCTTACTCCTACCAAGGAGGTTTGGCCTTAACTGAGGGTGCCAAGCACAGTACCTAGGCCCACTTCCGACGCGGAGGTTTGGCCTGCCAACCAGGTGCCAACGAATGTGCTGCGGCCCACTCCCAATGAGGAGGTGGGGCCGAATCAACCAGCACCAACCATTTGTCTTAACCCCACAGTGTCACACTCTACCCTCACTAAAGTGGTGTGGGAAAGCCACATCAATTCTTTGCCTATTGGTGATCTTGAGAGGGGTAGAGGCTTTAGAAGAGGAGCAGGACGTCATTGCAGAGTTTCGTCTAAGATGTGACACTTATCTTTTCTTCAAGTTTTTTTTTTGTCTTCTCAGACTTTGCTGTAACGTTCAAGAAGTGTGCCTAGCAGGACTATGCTTAGACTGTTCCAGTTGAAACCATTAAGCTTTTGTGCCTGGTCCTTAGACCAAGAGACTCATAGCGGTAGGAGATTCGTAAGTGTGTGCCCGGCTAAACTGTGCTAGCCGTGATATTGGGACTCTTAGTGAAGGTGGACTGCTGATCCTTGCACGTCTGTTTACGTGTAAATACCTCAGTAGTAACGTAATATTCTTTGCTTAAATTGCACTTATCAGGTGAATGCACCCGAACCCTGTTGGAGTGTCTAATACATGTTTATGCTAGTGTAACTAAATGTAAATGGTTATTGTACACAAAATTTTGCTTTATGCACGTGTACACAAAAAAGATTGTAAATAATAGGTGTTGTAGTAGTTGCTAGTAGGTGGCTCTCTCAGCTCCTCTGAGAGTAACATTTCCGTCACCCATCACTAACACCATTTCAAAGGTCTACACAAGGGAAACTACCCTTAAGATACCAAGACTGACCTTTTACGTATTATCGTACACATAGTACCTCAAACTAATCACTCAAGTGTACTTACCCCACTTAAAGTTAGTACACCAAACAACAAAAATATCTCACACTCAAATAAATGCTTTAGGAATTGTAGCATATGTAATTTTCCAATTCCTGCCATTGTTATGTACACTAACTGTTCTCTTCTCTCTCCTCAGTGTGCGAGATGCCCTGCCCGGCCAGTAGGTGCTCTTGCGAGCTAAAAATAATACACGTAATAAAAGGTAACCTAGGTAAGGTTTATCTGTTGTGTTCTAGGGATAAGAGCGTGTAGCCAATGGACCCTAGTAGCTAATTTATTGGTAGAAAGCCTCAGGCAAGTCAGTAAAACCCTTAGTTTACTAAACAGGTAACTAGTATGGCAAAAATGTCTAGTGAAATTCAAAAATGTCTAGTGAGATTCAGAAATGTCTAGTAAGATTCAAAAATGTTAAGTAGGATGTTTCTCATGTATAATAATATCATCCTGTTAATAAATTTGTGAACCAAGTAATCCTGTTCATGAGTTTACCCATGCATATGTATGTACCTCAAAAAAGTTAAATAGCTTTGTAGTGATGTTCAGCCTGACTAATGGACATTTAAGAAGTTATGCCCAGGACTGTTATGAATCAACCTTCACTTCATCCCTATGTCTTAGGGGAAAGACGTTGAGGCCGACTTATTTTAAGTAAGGGGGTTTGTGGTGTCCCCGTACGTATACCATACCTTGTGTGGTCCCCAAAGTCAGAGTAACTACACTCAGGTAGGGTCCCCCTGGTGGGACAGCCCCTAGTCGCCTCTCTTCTACTCTAATTTCACAATGTTTATATGTACATATATAATAATAATGTATATTTAATATAATGTATAGTACTTACCTTGTTAGCGTCGCAGGACCTTCGGTCATGTGACTATGTTAATTCCTCTATGGTTTGTTAGAGGACCTTTGGAGGTCCTCGGGTCACATGCTACCCATAATTCTGTGTAAAGGTGATTGACAGCAGTATTGGACCAATTAGCTCTAGTCCAGCCCCTGCCCATATAAGGGAGCTGTAGCCAATTATCGCTCTCTTGGGTTGCTGCTCTCGTGGATGCCGGACTAGCAGGACGGATCTGCACAACTTTCAAAGACACACTAGGCCAGAAAACCAATCGGCCTCAGCCTAAACTAAACCGTGAGTTCTAATCTAATCCCCGCTAAAACTAGCGTGACTACTGGACAGCAACTAATTCCCCTAAATCCAGTGGAACAGTGCATATCAGTCTAAGGACTCAAAATTGCTTAAGGTCCCAACCTTTGTCAATCTCCAAGAGAATTTGCATGTACAGAGACTGTTCCTGTTATGAAGCTTGCATAAAATCTTCAGTAAAGTTCCAACTGTTTTCAGCAAACTTTCCGGTTGTGGACATTCAATTATTCTATACCTCCCTATCGCTCTTGGGAAGGATGGCGGTAGGACAAGCATTACAGAGGAGCCCTCACCCTGGCGTCACGAATAGAAAGGGTTAACCAGACACCCTTTAGTAACCGCACAGCTACACTCCCTACACCCAACTCCCCCAGGCTTTCACATATGTATAGGACGTAAATGTACGTCCTGGTGCGTTAAGTACCAGCTCACCAGGACGTGCATTTACATCCTGCCTCATTAAGGGGTTAAAATTTTTAATAGAGGTAATTTACAAATCTGTTTAACTTTCTTGAACCAATTGATTTAAAAAAAAAAATAATGTTTTCCACCGCAGCACCTCTTTAACCCCTTAAGGACTCAGCCCATTTTGGCCTTAAGGACTCAGACAATTTAATTTTTACGTTTTCATTTTTTCCTCCTCGCCTTCTAAAAATCATAACTCTTTTATATTTTCATCCACAGATTAGTATGAGGGCTTGTTTTTTGCGCGACCAGTTGTCCTTTGTAATGAAATCACTCATTATATCATAAAATGTATGGCGCAACCAAAAAACACTATTTTTGTGGGGAAATTAAAACGAAAAACGCAATTTTGCTAATTTTGGAAGGTTTTGTTTTCACGCCGTACAATTTATGGTAAAAATGACATGTGTTCTTTATTCTGAGGGTCAATACAATTAAAATGATACCATTATTATATACTTTTATATTATTGTTGCGCTTAAAAAAAATCACAAACTTTTTAACCAAATTAGTACGTTTATAATCCCTTTATTTTGATGACCTCTAACTTTTTTATTTTTCCGTATAAGTGGCGGTTTGGGGGCTAATTTTTTGCGCCATGATCTGTACTTTTTTTTGATACCACATTTGCATATAAAAAACTTTTAATACATTTTTTATAATTTTTTTTAAAATAAAATGTATTAAAAAAGTAGGAATTTTGGACTTTTTTTTTTCGTTCACGCCGTTCACCGTACGGGATCATTAAAATTTTATTTTAATAGTTCGGACATTTACGCACGCGGCGATACCAAATATGTCTATAAAAAATGTTTTTTACGCTTTTTGGGGGTAAAATAGGAAAAAACGGACGTTTTACTTTTTTATTGGGGGAGGGGATTTTTCACTTTTTTTTTACTTTTACTTTTACATTTTTTTACATTTTTTTTTACACTTGAATAGTCCCCATAGGGGACTATTCATAGCAATACCATGATTGCTAATACTGATCTGTTCTATGTATAGGACATAGAACAGATCAGTATTATCGGTCATCTCCTGCTCTGGTCTGCTCGATCACAGACCAGAGCAGGAGACGCCGGGAGCCGGACGGAGGAAGGAGAGGGGACCTCCGTCCGGCGTTCTGAATGATGGGATCCCCGCAGCAGCGCTGCGGGCGATTCGATCGTTCATTTAAATTGCGAACTGCCGCAGATGCCGGGATCTGTATTGATCCCGGCACCTGAGGGGTTAATGGCAGACGCCCGCGAGATCGCGGGCGTCGGCCATTGCCGGCGGGTCCCTGGCTGCGATCAGCAGCCGGGATCAGCCGCGCATGACACAGGCATCGCTCCGATGCCCGCGGTTATGCTTAGGACGTAAATATACGTCCTGGTGCGTTAAGTACCACCTCACCAGGACGTACATTTACATCCTGCGTCCTTAAGGGGTTAACTACAACCTTCCCTGGGTTTTAGCACTTCCTTCTTGCCTAAGTGCTTACAAGGTACCCGTAATAGACTGACATAGTTGCATAGTCCCAGGAGAGTAATTGATGCTCCGCTTCTACTGTACCGTACTGTACTGTACCATAAGTTTACATACAGTCTGCAAAAAAGGATATATTCTTTCCATATTGTACAGCAGAAAGAAGAATATTGCTTGTTAATTTTTGCACTGTGAATGCACCAATATGTGACATGTGCATTCCAAACAGCAGACCTCTAAAGCATCCAGATCATAATCAGTGTAATGCTGGGGAGAGAACCCATGCTATCTGTTCACACGCTACGGGTGTGGACCCCCTGTGCCACAAGTGGAAGCTGGCCAGGCAGGCAGGATGGGAAAATTGACACTACAGATAGCGCTAGATGCAGCAGAGCTGACTTGATGTGTATTAGCAGAGATGTTGCAGATGTTATGACAATAGGTAGCAGACAGGAATGTAGTAGACAGTCCAGGTTCATACACAGGAGAGACAGGTCAGGTTTCAGGGGATGAGACAAAGGCAAAGTCCCAAAGGCAGAGTCAGGAACACAGGATAAGCAGACATACAGGCTAGCAATGCAGAATACAACCTTGGTGAGGAATGAGCCAATAGGTGGAGCAGATTTATATAGGGAGTGTCTGGCAAGGATTGGAGGAGGATCCATTAGTGAGTGCACACTGTTTCTATAGGATTTAGCCAGTGCTCATGCACAGACCCTAGAGGACAGAGCAGAAACTACAGAAGGAAACTCTCCAGAGCAGGAATACCAGAAATCACAGCAGACACATGGCACAGAGGATGTCGCCTGATGCTGGTGAGAACCTGGAAACAACTAGCAGCATTGCATAAGTGCACTTTCTATGTTCTATCTTGGCCTTTCTGTTGCTGGAGATCAAATTCCCAACAACAGACATGGGGCAGCAGTTTGCAGGGTAGCAGTGAGGCACCTAGTGACCAAGACCTTAAAGGGGTACTCTGCTGCCCCAGCATTTGGAACATTTTGTTTAAAACCCCTGGAGCGGGCCCTCTCCCAAAGACTTGCATTGGGGGGGGGCGTGGTGTGATGACCCTCGCCGCCCGTACCCAGCGTTCTAGACAAACACTGGTCGCTGCACAGAGATCGTGGGGGTTCCGGCTGCACGACCTTCATGATCAGACATCTTATCCCCTTTGTTTTTGATACGGGATAAGATGTCTAGGGGTGGAGTACCCCTTTAATGTAAGTCTCCATAAGGAGCCTTTCATGCAAAGTGATTGACAATACAAGAGAGGAGCTGTTTAAAATGACAGTGGCCATATAAATACAGCCCTGAACACATGGCAAAATGTTAAAACCCAACAAGCCTGTGAGATCCATCAGAGGACATTATTCTAATATTTCACCCTCCATCTATGCAAAACGTGTGGAAAAACACTTTTACGTGTATTGTAAACTTTGTTGTGTTCATTGTACACACACGTCATAACCAATCCTAACCAGTTATTTGTGAGTACATTTATATCTATCTATCTATCTATCTATCTATCTATCTATCTATCTATCTATATAGCTCAATGGGGGGAATTTATCATTGTATTTAGAGCTATTTTGTGTCTATTTTTTTGCGCAAAAAAAACGCAAGTGTTTTTTTGCGTCTTTTTTGCGCAAATTTTGATAGAACTTTTCATCCCCTTGTCTACGGAAAATTCTACAATAGAACATTTTCTACTGTAGAATCAATTTACTAACTGCGTTGTAATGCGCAAATAGCATTTTCTTGCGCAAATATACACCACCTCGGAGGACACGTACCAACATTGTCTATTTTGGCACAGTAAGGACTGCTACTCCCATCATGGGACAGACAGTGCCCATGATGGGAGTTGTAGTCCATGGGCTGAGGTGCAGATCGCATCAGGTCATTCTCTAGAGACCCGCTGTGATCCGCATTTATTAACTGTAAAAGTCGGCGGTACAAGCGCTACACTGCGCTGTCACCAGCTCATGTATACACTGTCATAATCCATAATCCTCGCCGCCGGGAGAGGGGAGCTCTGATTGGTGGATAGCTATTAACCAATCAGAGCTCCCCTCTCCCGGCGAGGATTATGAATTATAAGAGCTGTATATAGGAGCTGGCGGGCAGTGCAGTGTAGACGCATGTACCGTCGGCTTCTATAGTTAATAAATGTGGATCGCAGCAGGTCTCTGGAGAACGATCTGCTGCGATCTGCACCTCAGCCCTTGGACTACTACTCCCATCATGGGACAGAGTCTGTCCCATGATGGGAGTAGTTGTAGTCCCGCAACGCCAGAGACCCGCTGCAATCCGCATTTATTAACTATAGAAGTCGGCGGTACATGCGTCTACACTGCGCTGCCACCGGCTTCTATATACACTGTCATAATTCATAATCACCGCCGCCGGGAGAGGAGAGCTCTGATTGGTCAATAGCTATTCACCAATCAGAGCTCCCGTCTCCTGGCGGGGATTATGAATTATGACAGTGTACTGTATATAGAAGCCGGTGGCAGCGCGATGTAGCCGCATGTACCACCGGCTTTTTAATTTAAATGCGGATCGCAGCAGATCATTCTGGAGATCTGCTGCGATCCGCGGTTATAAACGGCATTCAGTTAACCCGGCTATGTGCGGCATCGCACGGGTTAACTGGCAGAAGCCCCGCTGTTTCCAGCAGGGGACAACTTCTGCAACACCCCCCAGGACCATCTGTCGATGGTCCTGGTCAGCGATCACTGTGATTGGTCCCTGTGGATCAATCACAGTGAATGAGCTGACTGGGGGGTAAAGTTCATTTCCCCTGCTCTGTACGCCGCTAGAAGTCTGGGCACAACAGGGGAAGATGACGCCGAGAGCTGCGGCGGGGACCGCGGCACTTACCTAACAGCTGGAGGAACACGGGTTGGCGGCAGCGGGTAAGTGGAGTCGGCGGCATCTGCATCAGAGGCAGCAGTGAAGCTCTTCACTGCTGCTTCTGGTAGTTTAAAAACTACAACTCCCAGCCTTTGTCTGTCTGGGCATGCTGGGAATTGTAGTTTTGCAGCAACTGGAGGGCCGCAGTTTGGAGACCACTGTACAGTGGTCTCCAATTTGTGCTCTTCCAGATGTGGCAAAACTATAACTCCCAGCATGCCCAGACAGTCCAGGAATGTTGGGAGTTGTAGTTTTGTAACATTGGTCCTTCAGATGTTGCCAAACTACAATTCCCAGCATGCCTAGGCAGTCTGAACATGCTGAGAGTTGTAGTTTTGCAACTTCTGGAGGACTACGGTTTGGACACCACTACACAGTGTCCTCCAAACTGTTCTCCTCCAGTTGTTGCAAAACTATAACTCCCAGCATGCACTGACAAACTGTATATGCTGGGAGTTGTAGTTTTGCAACAGCTGGAGGTTCACGGGTTGGGAAACACTGATTTAAGTAACAAACTCTCAGTGTTTTGCAACCAGTGTGCCTCCAGCTGTTGCTTAACTACAGCCCCCCATGAAGGGAGTTGTAGTTTAGCAACAATTGGAGGCTCCCTGGGGAGAGCGCAAAAAATGTACTAACCCCTATTTCTTGTTTTTCTTTTCTTCTCATTTCAGATACGTGAATGCGGAGGACTACGTCGGATTCGGAGGACTGCGACAATGAACAGCGTTTTTTAATAAAATGGTTAATGAGGACTGTGGGGGAGTGTTTTTTTTTATAATTTTTAATAATTTTTTTTTCAATGTGTCTGTGTTTATTATAATTGAATTTTTAGGGTTAGTAGTGGAGCTGTCTTATAGACGGAATCCGTTACTTGGCCGGGGCTTAGCGTTAAGCCCCAAAAACAGCTAGCGCTAACCCCAAATCATTACCCTGGTACCCATCACCACAGGGGTGTCGGGAAGAGGCAATATCAACAGGCCCGGAGCTTCAAAAATGGCGCTCCTGGGCCTAGGCCGTAACAGGCTGGCGTTATTTAGGCTGGGGAGGGCCAGTAACAATGGTCCTCGCCCACCCTGGTAACGTCAGGCTGTTGCTGCTTGGTTAGTATCTGGCTGATACTGAAAATAGGGGGAACCCTATGCGTTTTTTTTATTATTTATAAATAAATAAAAAAAGGGTGTGGTTCCCTCATTTTAACAGTATACGCCAGATACCAACCAAGCAGCAACAGCCTGACATTACCAGGGTGGTTACTGGCCCGCCCCTGCCTAAATAACACCAGCCTGTTACCGCCTAGGCCCAGGAGCGCCATTTTTGATGCTCCGGGCCTGTTGGTACCGGCTCTTCCCGGCACCCCTGTGGCGGTGGGTACCGGGGTAATATTTGGAGGTTAGTGCTAGCTGATTTGCGGGCTAACGCTAAGCCCCTGCTTGGTAATGGATTCTGTCTACTAGACACCTTCCACTACTAAGCCTGAAAATTAAATTAGAAAAGACACAACACATTGAAAAAAAAATTATTTAAAAAAACACCCCCACAGCGAAAAAACGCTGTTCATCATCGCAATCCACCAAATCTGACATAGTCCTCCACATTCACGTATTTAAATTTCAAAGAAAAAAAAAACTAAAAGTTTAGTGCATTTTTTTGTTTCCACACACCAGCAAAAACGCTAGCAAAAAACACAAGAAAAACTGACAAAACACAGGAAAAAGCTTGGACAGTTTTTCTGGCATTTTCGCTGATGGACAAAAAACCTCAATGGAATCCAACCTCAAAGCAATGGAACAAAATCCCTGTGTCCACTTTTCCTGTGAGGTAGAGAAGGAGTGTACGGTAGAGCGAGGGGAGGCAATTCTATATTTGCGCAAGATTTATCAAAGGAGTGTACAGCCTTAGTAAATTCTGAGTAAGAGTGTACAATAGACAAGCTGTGTAAAGGGGTAGAACTGTGTCTACAATAGACAAATAATGATAAATTCCCCACAATGTGTGTAAGTATGTGTGTATGTTCCAGCTTCACTTCCAAACGGCTGAAGATATTAACATGAAACTTGGCACACATGTTACTTATATGTGAACAACAAACATAGGATAGGTAATTTAACCCTTACCCACCCCCATTTGCGAGGGGCAGGTTTTTGTTTAAAGTCCCATACAAGTCTAAGGGAAATATATGTTACTGCATAACTTCCAAATAGCTGGAGATATTTCGATAATACTCAGTCACATGTTACTTTTATGTCCAATAGAAATATAGGATAGATAAATGAACCCTTACTCACCCCCATTTGTGAGGTTCGGTGTTTTATTTAAAGGAGATATCTAGTGCTGAAAAACGTATCCCCTATCTTAAGAATAGGGGATAAGTTTCAGATCGCGGGGGATCCGACCGCTGGGGCCCCCCGTGATCTCCTGTACGGGGCCCTGGCAGCCAGCGGGAAGGGGGTGTGTTGACCACCGCACGAAGCGACGGCTGACGCGCCCCCTCAATACAACTCTATGGCAAAGCCGGAATGCTGCCTTTGGCAATCTCTGGCTCTGCCATAGCGATGTATTGAGGGGGTGTGTCAGCCGCCGCTTCGTGCGGTGGTCAATACCCACTATCTGGCCAGTGAGCCGGGGCCCCGTACAGGAGATCGCGGGGGGCCCCAGCGGTCGGACCCCCCGCGATATGAAACTTATCCCCTATCCTTAGGATAGGGGAGATGTTTTTTAGCACTGGACTACCCCTTTAACCCCATAAGGACTCAGGGCGTACCTGTACGTCCTGAGTCCGCTCCCATTCTATAACTGAAAAATGTACTGCGTAGAAATGGACGCTCCCAAAAGTTACAAAATTGCGTTTTTTCTTCTACTTTGTGGCACAATGATTTTTTTTCCGTTTCGCCGCAGATTTTGGGGTAAAATGACTGAGGTCATTACAATGTAGAATTGGTGGCGCAAAAAATAAGCCATCATATGGATTTTTAGGTGCAAAATTGCAAGGGTTATAATTTTTTAAAGGTAAGGAGGAAAAAACGAAAATGCAAAAATGGAAAAATGCCGAGTATTTAAGGGGTTAAAGGCCAATGCAAATCTATGGGAAATGTTTGTTCCAGCATAACTTCTGTACAGTTGGAGATATTTCCATAATACTTGGTCACATGTTACTTATATGTAAAATAAAATTGTATAATATAACCAGAAAGAAACACTATCCGGCACTGCTGTGCAAGGAGTGAACAAAAACCGCGACTAGGTGTAGTGTGAATATAGTCCTAGGGGTGGTGCACAATCTCACAGAAAATGGCAGAAATCTTCCAATAGTACATGTGAAGGAAAAGATGGCACTCACCCGCTTCAAAGGACTTGTAAAGGTGACTTTAATACGTGCTTGTCATCCAAAGTGCATGTGCATAGCAGTATACAGCATACAGCATACCGGCGTGCAGGTTATATTGTATAATAGTTAAAGGGGTATTCCAGTATTTTTTTTTTACTTGACTATGCTACAGGGGCAGTAAAGTTAGTGTAGATCATAATAAAGTGTCTGTACCTGTGTGTGACGGTTTTCTCACAAATCTTCTGTGATTTTCACCCCACTATTTATTTTTAACAGCATACAAAATGACTGTTGTCTCGGATTTTCCCAGCTTGCAATGTGGCCGAGACCTGACTCACTAGTCAGCTGATGACAGGGAGCCTGTCTGCTTCAATGGGTGGAGGGATCGCTTGGTGGGAGAGAGATCAACTGCAACAGCTGTAGGCATCCTGAATGAAAACCACAGGTCTTTTGTTTCAATGGGTGGGGTGGCTGATGTGTGGGAGGGAGGAAAATGGAATTGTGTGATTTGTAGTAATAGAAAAAGTTAAACAGGAAATACCAGTTCACAAAAAGCTAGCCACAGTGTTATGGTAATCTCACAACATAGCCATTTAGCCCCAAGACAAGCGCAGATACTTCCTAAGCATGTCCATTACTGCCTGCCAGGTACATACCAAAATCCCCTTATGGTGGATAACCCCTTTAACCCCTTAAGGACATAGGGCGTATCCATACGCCCCCGTTTCCAAGTCCTTAAGGACCGAGGGCGTATCGATACGCCCTGAGCATTTCCGGCCCCCACCGCTAGCCGGAGTGGAGCCGGGGCCGGATGCCTGCTGAAATCGTTCAGCAGGCATCCCGGCATATCGCCCAGGGGGGTCATTATGTCCCCCCATGTCGGCGATTGCCGCAGATCGCTGGACAATTCAGTCCAGCGACCTGCGGCGGATTTCGGGTCAATCGGGTCTCCAGTGACCCGATGACCCGGAATTACTGGCTGATCGGGGTCGTCAGAGACGGCCCCGAACAGCCAGAGCCTGCAGGAGTGAGGTGCCACCTCACGATCGCCCTGATTCGTCGGCCGGATTACCGGCCGACCAATCAGGGCGCCTGCTGCGGGTGTCACTCCCGCAACCCACTCCGCCCCTCTTCCGGAGGACGTGAGCGGGTGCGGTCAGAAGACCCCGGGTGCTGGGGACCCCGATGCCCGGCGTCCCTGTTGGGATCGGGGCCCCAGGAGCGACGGCGGCGGCGAGGGACTGACCTGTGCGGCGGCATCGTGGAGCAGCAGCAGGAGGTGAGTGACAGCCTCCTGCTGTTGCTTAGCAACAGCTCCCAGCATGCAACAAGGGCATGCTGGGAGCTGTAGTTATGCAACAGCAGGAGGCAGACCACCACAACTCCCAGCATGCCCTTATGGGCATGCTGGGACTTGTAGTTTTGCAACAGCTGGAGGCACATTCTTTCTATGGAATAGTGTACCTTCAGCTGTTGTATAACTACAACTGCCAGCTTGCACAATCAGCTAAAGTGCGTGCTGGGAGTTGTAGTGGTGCATCTTGTGGTTGCATAACTACAACTCCCAGCATGCCCGTTGGCTGTCGGTGACTGCTGAGAGTTGTAGTTTTGCAACAGCTGAAGGCACACTGAGTTAAGTAGTAAACCAGTGTGTCTCCAGCTGTTGCATAACTACAATCCCCAGCATCCCCAGCCAATGTAGTATGCCTCCAGCTGTTGCATAACTACAAGACCCAGCATGCCCTTCCGCTGTCCGTACATGCTGGGGGTTGTAGCTTTTGCAACAGCTGAAGGCACACTGGTTGCAAAACACTGAGTTTGTTACCAAACTCGGTGTTTCACAACCTGTGTGTCTCCAGCTGTTGCAAAACTACAACTCCCAGCATGCACTGATAGACCGTACATGCTGGGAGTTGTAGTTTTGCAACAGCTGGATGTTTCCCCCCCCCCAATGTGAACGTACATGGTACACTCACATGGGCGGAGGATTACAGTAAGTATCCGGCTGCAAGTTTGAGCTGCAGCAAATTTTCTGCCGCTGCTCAAACTGCCAGCGAGAAACTACTGTGAACCCCCGCCCGTGCGACTGTACCCTAAAAACATTACACTACACTAACACAAAATAAAATAAAAAGTAAAAAACACTACATATACACATACCCCTACACAGCCCCCCTCCCCAATAAAAATGAAAAACGTCTGGTACGCCACTGTTTCCAAAACGGAGCCTCCAGCGGTTGCAAAACTACAACTCCCAGCATGCACTGATAGACCGTACATGCTGGGAGTTGTAGTTTTGCAACAGCTGGATGTTCCCCCCCCTCCCAATGTGAACGTACAGGGTACACTCACATGGGCGGAGGATTACAGTAAGTATCCGGCTGCAAGTTTGAGCTGCGGCAAATTTTCTGCTGCAGCTCAAGCTGCCAGCGAGAAACTACTGTGAACCCCCGCCCGTGCGACTGTACCCTAAAAACACTACACTACACTAACACAAAATAAAATAAAAAGTAAAAAATACTACATATACACATACCCCTACACAGCCCCCCTCCCCAATAAAAATGAAAAACGTCTGGTACGCCACTGTTTCTAGAACGGAACCTCCAGCTGCTGCAAAACAACTACTCCCAGTATTGCCAGATAGCCACTGACTGTCTAGGCATGCTGGGAGTTTTACAACAGCTGGAGGCACCCTGTTTGGGAATCACTGGCGTAGAATTCCCCTATGTCCACCCCTATGCAATCCCTAATTTAGGCCTCAAATGCGCATGGCGCTCTCACTTTGGAGCCCTGTCGTATTTCAAGGCAACAGTTTAGGGCCACATATGGGGTATCGCCGTACTCGGGAGAAATTGGGCTTCAAATTTTGGTGGGTATTTTCTGCTATTACCCTTTTAAAAAATGTAAAATATTTGGGAAAACAAGCATTTTAGGTAAAAAAAAATTTTTTTTTTACATATACAAAAGTCATGAAACACCTGTGGGGTATTAAGGTTCACATTACCCCTTATTACGTTCCCCGAGGGGTCTAGTTTCCAAAATGGTATGCCATGTATTTTTTTTTTTGCTGTCCTGGCACCATAGGGGCTTCCTAAATGCGGCATGCCCCCAGAGCAAAATTTGCTTTCAAAAAGCCAAATGTGACTCCTTCTCTTCTGAGACCTGTAGTGCGCCAGCAGAGCACTTTTCACCCCCATATGGGGTGTTTTCTGAATCGGGAGAAATTGGGCTTCAAATTTTTAGGGGTATTTTCTGCTATTACCCTTTTTAAAAATGTAAAAATTTTGGGAAACCAAGCATATTAGGTAAAAAAAAAAAAAAAAAATTTCATATGCAAAAGTCGTGAAACACCTGTAGGGTATTAAGGTTCACATTACCCCTTGTTACGTTCCTCGAGGGGTCTAGTTTCCAAAATGGTATGCCATGTGTTTTTTTTGTTTCTGTTCTGGCACCATAGGGGCTTCCTAAATGCGGCATGCCCCCAGAGCAAAATTTGCTTTCAAAAAGCCAAATGTGACTCCTTCTCTTCTGAGACCTGTAGTGCGCCAGCAGAGCAATTTTCACCCCCATATGGGGTGTTTTCTGAATCGGGAGAAATTGGGTTTCAAATTTTGGGGGGTATTTTCTGCTATTACAGTTTTAAAAAATGTAAATTTTTGGGGAAACCAAACATTTTAGGTAAAAAATTTTTTTTTTTTTACATATGCAAAAGTCGTGAAACACCTGTGGGGTATTAAGGTTCACTTTACCCCTTGTTACGTTTCCTGAGGGGTCTAGTTTCCAAAATGGTATGCCATGTGTGTTTTTTTGCTGTCCTGGCACCATAGGGGCTTCCTAAAGGTGACATGCCCCCCAAAAACCATTTGTCGCTCCTTCCCTTCTGAGCCCTCTACTGCGCCCGCTGAACAATTAACATAGACATATGAGGTATGTACTTACTCGAGAGAAATTCGGTTTCAAATACAAGTAAAAATTTTCTCCTTTTTACCCCTTGCAAAAATTCAAAAATTGGGTCCACAAGAACATACGAGTGTAAAAAATGAAGATTTTGAATTTTCTCCTTCACTTTGCTGCTATTCCTGTGAAACACATAAAGGGTTAATACACTTACTGAATGTCATTTTGAATACTTTGGGGGGTGTAGTTTTTATAATGGGGTCATTTATGGGGTATTTCTAATAGGAAGACCCTTCAAATCCACTTCAAACCTGAACTGGTCCATGAAAAATAGCGAGTTTGAAAATTTTGTGAAAAATTTCCAAATTGCTGCTGAACTTTGAAGCCCTCTGGTGTCTTCCAAAAGTAAAAACTCATAAATTTTATGATGCAAACATAAAGTAGACATATTGTATATGTGAACCCAAAAAAAAATTTTTTTGAATATCCATTTTCCTTACAAGCAGAGAGCTTCAAAGTTAGAAAAATGCTAAATTTTCATTTTTTTCATAAAATTTGGGGATTTTTCACCAAGAAAGGATGCAAGTTACCATAAAATTTTACCACTAAGTTAAAGTAGAATATGTCATTAAAAAACAATCTCGGAATCAGAATGATAACTAAAAGCATTCCAGAGTTATTAATGTTTAAAGTGACAGTGGTCAGAATTGCAAAAAACGCTTCGGTCCTTAAGGTGAAAAAGGGCTCGGTCCTTAAGGGGTTAAATTAACCCCTAATCTACCCCCATATGTGAAGGAGGGGGTTTTTGTTTCAAGTCCCATGCAAGTATATAGGACTTCTGGTACCTTACTCCACAAGCTCCATTCTGCATCTCCTGGTGAATGCGTCAGTTACTGGCAAGCCACACCCTCCATACCACACCCCATCTTGCAAATACATATGAGGTCAGATGGATATGAGGTCAGATATGGAGACAGGATATGTGGACAGGATATGGGGACGACATATTGAGATGGGATGTGGGGTCGGGATATGAGGTTGGGATATGGGGACGGGATATGGTTACAGGATATGGGGATGGGATATGGGGACGGGATATGGGGACGGGATATGGTTACAGGATATGGGGATGGGATATGGGGACGGGATATGGGGACGGGATATGAGGATGGGATATAAGGTCAGATATGGGGACAGGATCCGAGTACGTGATATGAGGTTGGGATATGAAAACAGGACACGGGGTCGGTATATGGGGATGGCATATGGGGACGGGATAAAGGGAAAGAATATTGGATATGGGATATGAGGACGGGATATGAGAACGAGATATGAGGATGGGATATGATGATGGAATATAAGGTCGGGATATTAGGACAGGATATGAGGAGGGGATATGAGGATGGGATATAAGAGCGGGATATTAGGACAGGATATGAGGAGTAGTGTTGCTCGTGAATATTCGCAATTCGAATTTATTCGTGAATATCGCATATTCGCGAATTCGCGAATATTCGCGAATATAGCGCTATATATTCGTAATTACGAATATTGTTTTTTTTTTTCACAGTACACATCACAGTGATCATACCTCTCTGCTTCCAGCTTATGTGGTGTAAGAAGGCTCTAATACTACTGTGTGAGACTGGTGTGCGAATTTTCGCATATGCGAATATTTGCACATGCTAATTTTCGCATATGCGAATTTGCGCTTACACTAATTTTTGTATATGCAAATTTTAGCATATGCTAATTTTCGCACACGCGAATATTCGCATATGCGAAAATAAAACGAGAATATTACGAATATGCGAATATTCGCGAATATGACGAATATTCGTCCATATATTCGCGAATATTCGCGAATTCGAATATGGCCTATGCCGCTCAACATTAATGAGGAGGGGATATGGAGTCAGGATTTAAGGAAGGACGGGGTATGAGGACAAAAGCTTCCTCCTATGTTGCTTTTTCTCTCCCACAAGGATTAGGTTGGAAAAACTGGGCAGCGCTGGGTACCCAGCTAGTGTATATATACAACTCTGTGTGTATGTGTGTATGTATGTTCCAGCATCACTTCCAAACAGCTAAAGATATTTTGATAAAACTTAGTTCACATGTTACCTGTATGTCAACTGCAAAGATAGGATAGATACTTACCCATCCCCATTTGTGAGGGTCAGGGTTTTTGTTTAAAGTCCCATGCAAGTCTAAGGGAAATGTATGTTCCAGCATAACTTCAAAATGGCTGGAGATATTTTGATGAAACAGTACACAGGTTAATTTTATGTCAAATAAAATATATGATTTTTAAGTTAATCCTAACCTACCCCCTTACATGAAGGATGGGGTTTTTGTCTTAATTCCCATGCAAGTATATGGGACTTCCAGTACCTTACACCACAAGCTCTTCTCTGCATCTCCTGGTGAGTGCGTCAGTCCAGCCACACCCCTCCTGCATGCCACACCCCATCTCACAAAGCCACATCCCTTTTATTTTTTACTCTTTTTGTGCATTGGTTCGGCTTGAGAGTTACGCTTACTCCCACAAAACTATGCCTCCTTCTATTTTTGGCCTACAACCTCTCCATTACAAGTCAGCCCCACCTGAGGATGGGATATGAGGATGAGATATAAGGACAGTATATGAGGACGGCATATGAGGACAGGATATGAACATGGGATATGAACACGGGATATGAACACGGGATATGTGATCGGGATATGCGGTCGAGATATGATCTCTGGATATGAGGTCGGGATATGAGGACGGGGTATGAGGTCGGGATATGAGGTTGGGATATGAGGTCGGAATATGAGGTCGGGATATGAGGACGGGATATGAGGACAAGTGCTACCTCCTATGTTGCTTTTTCTCCCCCACAAGGATTAGGTAGGAAAACGCTGAGTACTTATGTTAAATCTACTTTAAAGTTAGCTCCTAATTGCTGCTCCAACTGCTGGACCATTGGGGCCCATTATTGTGCCAGAATTTGGGCACACCAGAAAATCCTTTTTTTACTCTGATAAGCCCCTCTGACCCTGAGAGGTAAAAAAAAACTTTGTAGGCGACAGTTTCTAACTCGCAATGGCTGCAGTCAGCTATTCTCTCTACTTACATTTGCCCTGAGATTATAGAGAACAAAGTCCTGGGGGACATCTATATTTATGGACCACAGTAAATATTTCAATTGAAGTGCATACCCACCTACCTACTTACCTACTACTTACCTATTGAGGGGGGGGGGTATCATCTGCCTACCCTCCCACTGGGTGCTCCAAGCTAATAGGGGGATTCCCTACCTACCTACTGGGGGCCTCTATGTAATAGGGGGGATTCCCTACCTACCAATAGGGGGCTTCTACCTCAAAGGGGGTAATCACTAACTATCTACTTGGAAGGAGGGGATATTACCTACCTCTATACTGGGGGCTTTTACTTAATAGGGGCGAAATGACCTAACTACTGGGGGGTTCTACATAATGTGGGGGAACTACCTACCCACCACCATCCAATCCCCCTACCCTTTCCTCAAACACACTGACCTACTCACCCATACTATGCAGGTAACCAAGGGGGGCATTATTTGAGGCACTGAGGATAGGGAAAAGGTGGGGAATATACTGGAAAAGTGTGACATCTTAATGGCAGTCTGATCCAGAAAAAGAAGAAAGCCTATAGAAAGTGAGGCGTGTTACACAGAATGGCAATTTAATTCCTTCATCCTTCTTAGAATGTATAAGTCATACAGTTAGTATTACCAAATTACTTTTTCTCCGTTGTTCAATAGTTTTGTTGCTTTGTTCTTTTATTTTTTTTTATATTTTTCAACCTTTTATATTTCTTTTTGAACATTATATACCAAATATGTTAATCCATAAGCCCATTAGGACATAAAACAGACAACATCCTACTATTTAAAAATGATTGTTGAAATACATCATATATTTAGGAATTAAAGGGGTACTCTACTGGAAAAAAAATGTTTTAAATCAACTGGTGCCAGAAAGTTAAACAGATTTGTAAATTACTTCTATAAAAAAAAATCTTAATCCTTCCAGTATTTATCAGCTGCTGTTATGATCCACAGGAAGTTCTTTTCTTATTGAATTTCCTTTCTGCCTGACCACAGTGCTCTCTGTTGCCACCTCTGTCCATTTTAGTAACTGTCCAGAGCAGGAGAAGTTTTCTATGGGGATTTGCTTCCGCTCTGGACAGTTCCTAAAATGGACAGAGGTGTCAGCAGAAAGCACTGTGGTCAGGCAGAAAGGAAATTTAAAAAGAAAAGAACTTCCTGTGGATCATAACAGCAGCTGATAAGTACTGGAAGGATTAAGATTTTTTAATAGAAGTCATTTACAAATCTGTTTAACTTTCTGGCACCAGTTGATAAACATAAAAAATAAAAATTGTTTCCAGTGGAGTACCCCTTTAAAAGTATTTTTCTCTATAATCTACTTCTAGATTATAGTGTTCTGTAGCAACACATTGAAGAAGTCATTGGATCTACTAAATATAATGACATCATTGAAACCTACTGAGAGTGTAGATAGGCAGGAGTTGTTAGTGTTATATCCGCCATTAGTTGAATTCAGAGAAAGCAGCCATTTTAAAGATTGTTGTCTCTCATTGATATAAATGTAGAAATTCTAGGAAATTGGTCAGTGATGGATACACATATTTTTACAAGCATAAAAATATATTTTTTTTCCATGTTTTTTGAGTTTTTATTAACCATTTGTGAAGAATTATCAGTTCAGAGTTAGGGTATGATTCCCCTGAGGAAATAGCGACAAACATTTTGAAGCTGAAATTTCCTCTTTCAGCTACATAGTAAAATGAAGCAGAAATAAAGTGGCATTGGTACTTATATGGCACGGAAATTCAAAGTCCCATTTCATTAATAGAATTTTACTTTTGCATTCCAAAGGAAAGGTTCAGCAGAGTCCAGCAGAGTTAAGATCTGTGTTGGAAATTTGAGCACCGATATTACCCTGTGTGAACAGAGTTTGCGGGTATCCTATGAAAATCATTGGGAGTCTAATTAAAGTGGAATCCGCATGGAATTTAATGCAGGATCTGGGTCAAAATCCTTGCAGATACTGCCAGAATGTCCATAGTGGGAACTAGTCATAATATATTATAGTTGTGAGGGATAGACCTAGATCTGTCAATCGGTCTGAGACTAAAAATGGTCTAATTTGCCCAGATCAACCAATCACAGCTTAGCTTTGCTCTGTTAAAATGCAAGCTAAGCTGTGATTTACTGGTATGTGCAAAACCAGTTTTGGATTTAGACAGATTGTTATTCTATGCCATAATGATAACATGTGCAACTTCACGGGAACTCTAAAAGAGGTTGTCCAGCAACATAAAACTTGTGTAGGGTGTTACAATGTGTAATAAAGCAACTTACTAATATAGTGTTTTTAAATGAGCCCAGATCATCCATTTCAGCTGTGCCCCTCCCCCCCTTCCCAGAAGTTAAAAATCTGCTTGTAAGCTGTGACACATTGTCACAGTATCAGATAGCAGTGAGCTCCATCTCCGTCCTTGAGTGTCAACACAAAACTAATGATGTGAAGGAGGGGGCTGGTTGTACGGCTCATTAGCTTTATGGCTTATTTCATAAGACAGCAGTCTCCGTCTATAGCTGTCATCTATTGTAAGCATATGAGCCAGTGCAGTGCCTAATCTAAGCCCAGCCACTGTTCCTACCTACTCACATGACCCACCCTATGCAGATACCCCTAACTTGGCATAGGTCCCTACACCCACTGTGCCAAGTGCCAAGTGCATAGGGAAAAGCTAAAGAAAAAGGTCAGACAGGCCAGGTCAAAACCAAATGGACATGTCAAGGACAGAATTAGTGCACAAAACTAGTAGTACTGCATGTAACAGAATCAGAACCAAACACAGGAATAGTAATAAACAGATGTCAGACCAGGTTAGGCAGGGCCAGGTACAAAAATGGCAGGCAGAAGGCAGAGTCAAGGAACAAGCTAATGGTTGGGTACAGGCAACAGTAATGCAAGTGAAGGTATAGAAACACCAATTACAGGTGTCTGTGGTCAGCAGACATCTGTGTCAAATAGTATTCAGTGTAAAGCATGGGATCCCTGTGCGGATTGACCTGGCGTCCCTGCACACTGACTGGACTGTCTTCCCCACCTGCCACTCTGATGAGCAGCTCTGCGTTTAACAGAGCTGGTTTGCCATGCCAACTCACAGATGCTTCTGACTGCACCGAGTGGAGACTAAAAGTGGCGCGGTAGAGAGGACAGGTACATAACATTTCTAACATAATATTTCTATCTATCTACCTGTATCTATCTATCTATCTATCTAGCAACAGAAGAATGCAGCAGCACACTGCCAGCACAAAGATATAGATGAAACATGAATATGCAGTTAAAACATGGAGAGCTATACAGCTATGGTGTAATAGATGCAAATGTGAAACTATGAAATAGTGAGGCACTTAGCTGGCAAATTTGTCTCCGCCGGCGGTCAAATTGCTTGGACCGTCCCACCGCGATAAGGTGGCCTCATGGGACGGACCTTACAGTGTGAATATGCCTCTGTGTGAACAGTTCAGTAAGCATGGCAGGGTCTGGAACATCCAAGACACCTTATATACACACCTGATAGAGGTGGGTGGGGTGCAAGGCCAACATGGAGGTAGCCACTCCCACGTATGTGCAATACAGACAAAGAATAAGTCAGCCAGCACTTAAGTTGATACCAAACTATTATATGGACCTGGCCTACAGGTGCACGCTACTAGGCTAGATATACAGCAACAGAAGAATGCAGCAGCACACTGCCAGCACAAAGATATAGATGAAACATGAATATGCAGTTAAACATGGAGAGCTATACAGCTATGGTGTAATAGATGCAAATGTGAAACTATGAAATAGTGAGGCACTTAGCTCGCAAATTTGTCTCCGCCGGCGGTCAAATAGCTTGGACCGTCCCACCGTGATAAGGTGGCCTCATGAGGCGGACCCTACACTGTGAATATGCCTCTGTGTGAACAGTTCAGTAAGCATGGCAGGGTCTGGAACATCCAAGACACCTTATATACACACCTGATAGAGGTGGGTGGGGTGCAAGGCCAACATGGAGGTAGCCACTCCCCCGTATGTGCAATACAGACAAAGAATAAGTCAGCCAGCACTTTAGTTGATACCAAACTATTATATGGACCTGGCCTACAGGTGCACGCTACTAGGCTAGATATACAGCAATAGAAGAATGCAGCAGCACACTGCCAGCACAAAGATATAGATGAAACATGAATATGCACTTAAAACATGGAGAGCTATACAGCTATGGTGTAATAGATGCAAATGTGAAACTATGAAATAGTGAGGCACTTAGCTGGCAAATTTGTCACCGCCGGCGGTCAAATAGCTTGGACCGTCCCACCGCGATAAGGTGGCCTCATGGGACGGACCCTACACTGTGAATATGCCTCTGTGTGAACAGTTCAGTAAGCATGGCAGGGTCTGGAACATCCAAGACACCTTATATACACACCTGATAGAGGTGGGTGGGGTGCAAGGCCAACATGGAGGTAGCCACTCCCCCTTATGTGCAATACAGACAAAGAATAAGTCAGCCAGCACTTTAGTTGATACCAAACTATTATATGGACCTGGCCTACAGGTGCACGCTACTAGGCTAGATATACAGCAACAGAAAAATGCAGCAGCACACTGCCAGCACAAAGATATAGATGAAACATGAATATGCAGTTAAAACATGGAGAGCTATAAAGCTATGGTGTAATAGATGCAAATGTGAAACTATGAAATAGTGAGGCACTTAGCTCGCAAATTTGTCTCCGCCGGCGGTCAAATAGCTTGGACCGTCCCACCGCGATAAGGTAGCCTCCTGGGACGGACCCTACACTGTGAATATGCCTCTGTGTGAACAGTTCAGTAAGCATGGCAGGGTCTGGAACATCCAAGACACCTTATATACACACCTGATAGAGGTGGGTGGGGTGCAAGGCCAAGGTTTTAACTGCATATTCATGTTTCATCTATATCTTTGTGCTGGCAGTGTGCTGCTGCATTCTTCTGTTGCTGTATATCTAGCCTAGTAGCGTGCACCTGTAGGCCAGGTCCATATAATAGTTTGGTATCAACTAAAGTGCTGGCTGACTTATTCTTTGTCCTTATCTATCTATCTAACTATCCATCGATCTACTGTCTATATACACAATATTTATAAATACTGTAAATGTATGTTTTTTTTATATGTATCAGTTTTACTAACTCATTGTAGAGGGCAAGATATTCAGTCTATTGTTGTTGCACATGGCCCTCTACTGTCTATGTCTGCCTCCGATCACAGTAGCAAACCACTTTGTAATCCCAAATGTCTGCAAACACGAGCATCAAAATTGTCTGGACTAAGGCTGGCCATACGCTTTTGATAAATCGTGACCATAAAATGTATGGTACGAAATAAAATGTTTGATTCTCTAATAACACTATAACTATTAACAATAAAACAATTCAAAGACACAGTAATTGACAATATAACTGTGTCTGCAATGTCTCATATTATGATCATGAGAGAAAAGAAAGAATACAGCAACAGACAGGTCTGCTCCATCAGTCTGTAAAATTGTTACTTAAAGGGGTACTCCACCCCTAGACATCTTAACCCCTATCCAAAGGATAGGGGATAAGATGTCTGATTGCGGGGTCCTGCCGCTGGGACCCCCTGCGATCTCCCTGCAGCACTCGGCATTCAGTTATAACACCGGCTGCAGCGCTGGAGGCGCGAAACCTCACGGCAATGCCCCCTCGTGACGCCACGCTCCCTCAATGCAAGTCTATGGGAGGGGGCGTGACGTCATGAGCCTCCGGCGCCGCATCGCTAGTCAACCGACTTCATGAGTTCACTTTTATTCAATGCAATCCTTGCATTAGATTCATATATACTAGCATATTATACAAGTATTTATACAAACAAATGGTAAATGTTGAATAGCTGTGTGCAGGGGAGCCAGTATGTATTTGAATTGGAAAAATGCCATGTTCACACTACGGAATCTCTGCCCAGAATGCACCGCCAAAATCCTTCGGCACCAGGACCACGTGGACCTGCACCATCACCAATTCGGCTGAAAGAATGAACATGTTCATTTTTTCATCCGATCAATTTCAGCAGAAGATTTCTCCGCTGTTGAAATTACGCAGTATGAATAGGTCAGCAGCGGGATTCCCGAGTGCAAATTCCGGAGTGTGAACATACCCTAAATGAGACCTTAGATTGTTTAGAAGAGAATAGATATTTGACAATAAAATAAAGAAGAAAATATAAATATATTTGTAAATGATGAAGAAAAACACAGGACTCTGATCTGCTTACTTCCCATGTCTTCGTTTCTGGGGGGACAGCATCCAGTCCAAAGAACTTCACAGCAGCAGCTCTGCAGGTTTTTATAAAGTAGAAAAAAGACACTTCTTTTCCAACATCAATTCTTTCTTGATGGTTATGCACAATCTTAAAAGCAGCAGCAGCATAGAGGACTTTATAGAGCAGTATTTGCTTGAGAGTATTTACATTAACTAATTTCTTCCTTCTTAGAGCCTACAAACACCACAGTGCTGTTCATGGTTTAACCCAGTGTTTTCCAAACAGTAGGCCTCCAGCTGTTGCAAAACTACATTTCCCAGCAGGACAGGAGATGTACTTTTGCAACAGCTGGAGGCATACTATTTGGAAAACACTGGTATACTCGTATCGGCCCACAATGTAGCTATTGATTACTTACAATTTCACACTCATAAGGAGTCAATGAACAAATCTGTATGTTTCGTAAAAATGGGAAAATGAAGTGAAGTCCATTCTTTTAGTATTCTTAAAGGGGTTATCCACCATAAGGTGATTTTAGTACGTACCTGGCAGACAGTAATGGACATGCTTATGAAGGATCTGCGCTTGTCTTGGGGCTAAATGGCTATGCTGTGAGATTACCATTACACTGTGGCTAGCTGTTTGTGAACTAGTATTTCCTGTTTGACTTTTCTTTTTTTGACTACAAATCCCACAATTCCATCTTCCTCCCTCCCACATATCAGCCACCTCACCCATTGAAATATAAATGAGCTGCATCCATTCAAATCAGTGTGGTTTTCAATCAGGGTGCCTACAGCTGTTGAATTAGTTGCAGATTGATCCCTCCACCCATTGAAGCAGACAGGCTCCCTGTCATCAGCTGACTAATGAGTCAGGTCTCGGCCGCATTGCAAGCTGGGAAAAATCTGAGACTACAGTCATTTTGTATGCTGTTAAAAATAAATAGTGGTGTGAAAATCACATAAGAATTGTGAGAAAACTGTCACACACAGGTACAGACACTTTATTATGAACTACACTAACTTCACAGTCCCTGTAGCATAGTCAAAAAAAAAATCGTGGAATGCCCCTTTAAACATCTTATATAATGTATTGTTACCTTATTTCGACCAAGAAATCATGCCCTACACTCAAGTTCTAGCATGATGTTCCCATGACAAGACAGCAATCAATTAATGCATGACAGATACATTAAAGTCATATCCAGATTCCATAGGGACATAGAGCTGTCACACACTGACAAATGACACGTGCCATACTACTCCTTTACCCATAGCAGTGTATAAATTAAGCAGACTTCTGCGCCCCTAGCAAAGGTTAATGTGTGTCACATTTTGACTGTCCCCCTACTAAATAATGAATTAGTGTTCCACAACAAAAATGAATTGTTTAATTTTTTATGTGATAGATTACAAAGAAATCGAGTCTAATACAAAAGACAATTAAAAAGAAACGTCACTTGCTTGAGGCACTCCTTGGTAGACCATTAGAATTTCGGTGGCCTTTGACTGTGAATTAATAGATTTTAAATATGTGAACTTGCTAAGGCAGAACATTAGAATGGATTTTGCATTCATCCAAAATAATTATTTCTTCCTCTAATAATGAAGGGAAATGTATTACTACGAAAGTCATTGCCTCAGGTACACTTCATAAACATGGACGTCTTCCGCTAACAGGAATTAGTACAGCAAGTTCAGAAGATTTATTTGGCAAGAGATTAAAGAGTAGCAAAGCCTATACTTTTTGTCATGTGCCAAGATGTAATGTGTCTGATTGTTATAGGATATCCTTTATTTTAACTTTGACTGGGATCGTGCTTCACTTCATGACTCTGAATAACCTTAGTATGTTTGCAATTACGAGGACAGAATGTATAGAATCCATAAGCACTTAAAGGGTACCTGTACTTTTGAGTAACTTTTCAGGATAAGCTGTGTGTACATAAGAATTAGCACTATTTCTGGCCATTTTGAAACTTCTATTTGACATTTATTAACAGATTACTGCTCTTCAGGCTTCATCTCAAACTTTAGGATATACTTTAGCAAGTGGGTAAAGCCTAGCTTCTATGATGTCTCCCATAAACTGCAGACGCACAGAGGAGGGGATCCTGCTCTGCTAAGTCTTTATGCACAATCTTAAAAGCAGCAGCATGGAGGTCTTTATAGAGCAGTATTAAACAGTCTAAGCTGTGAATCAAGGACTGGAGTGAGATCTGATACATATAGCTAGCTTGTGTTGTCCCTTAGCAGTCTTTATGTCTTTCTCTGCTTATTGCTGTTATGTTGTTGACCTCTGCTAAAATAAAAAATCTTCCCATCATTCTGCACTCAATACTTCATAACGACAAAGTGAAAACAAAATGTTAGAAATCTTTGCTAATTTATTGAAAAGTAAAATCTAGAATATTGCACTGAGATGAGTATTCAGACCCTCTACTCAGTACTTAGTTGAAGCACCTTTGGCAGCGATTACAGCCTTCAGTCTTCTTGGGTATGATGTCACAAGGTTTACACCCCTGAATTTGGGGATTTTCTACAATTATTCTTGGCCCCTGTGATTGGACACCTATCCTCTATCCTTTGGATAGAGATTACATTTTAGCAAATGGGTTGCTCCTTTAAAGGGGTACTCCACCTCTAGACATCTTATCCCTGGGGTCCGGCCGCTGGGACCCCTGCAATCTCTGTGAAGGCACCAGGCGTTCTGAATATTGTGTTCAGAACGCTGGGTTGGGGCTGTCACGCCCCTCTCATAGACATGAATGGAGTGGGAGTGGCATGACATCATGAGGGGGCGTGGTGTGATGCCACGACCATGTCCATCCAAACCCAGTGAAGATCGCAGGGGGTCCCAGCAGAGAGACACCTGCAATCAGACATTTTATCCCCTATCCAAAGGATGTGGAATAAGATGTCTAGGGGTGGCGAACTCCTTTAATAAAGGTTAAAGGTGTACTCCGATGCAACATAAGTTATGCCCTAGTGCCGCAGCGCTAAAGACAGGCAGGCTGACAATTAGCGTCAGTAACTGTGATAGAAGTATACAGTGTGAACATCCCGTATCTTAGAGTTTATGTAGATACAGTACATCACACATGTGTAATATGACTACAGGAGTGGACCTGCTGTGCTACTAAACTGCTTTAGCTTTGGATCATGCTCAGGAGTGGAGACTAAGTATCTTCTATGGGGGACATTTATCAAAGTATTTAGTAGTTTTTTTTTGCTTAAAATTGTCGCAAAAAAGTCTCATGTGCGACTAATCTATTTTTTGTGTGACTTTTTGATTATGCAGTGCCCTAAGCAAAAAAAAAGAAAAAAAAGAAATTTGCTTACCAAAGCAAAAAGTGATTTTTGACTTGCAGTGGTCAGAGATTTATCAAGTGCGATAGTCACAAAAAAGTTGCATCGAAAAAACCTACTAAATTTACTCCAGCTCAGACATGGAGCAGAAAAGCCACTACCAAAGCAAAAAAAAAAAATGCTTACGTGAAAGAAATTTATCAACAGGCTGAAAGCAGTTGATAAATAAATCGCACATAAGCAAAAAAAATTGTAAGAAAAAAAGAACTAAAAAAAGGAATACATAAGCAAACATTGATAAATGTCCCCCTATGTGTTCACCCTTGATTCCACTACTGCATGTGGAAGCTGGACTTGTAAACAGTGGTCCTAGAATGGGTAGTGGCTGACTCAACAGACCATGAGACACCCGTGGGTGGCATCGAAGGGTCAGACAAAGACACAGGCACAGGTTAAAGGTCAGCAATCCATGCCAGGCACAAGAGAATCAGCATGGCACACAGGGAACAGGCAGGAGTGGAGTCAGGAAATCAGACATGGGTCGAAAACCTTTAGTATGGAAAACCACAATATTGTTCCAGCACAAGTAAGTGGTCATATAGATAGGTAGAGGAAGGATTTTGGTGTGTATGCTGGTCCTTTCAAATACAGCCGGATAGCACACAAGAGAACCCTACAGGCCAGATTTGTGATGACAACAGCACAGTGGAAAGAGAGGAGATGATCCAGAGAAGCAGCAGTAGGATGGTGCTGGGTAGGACAGTAACCATGGCAGCAGTGAGCTCCAAAAATGGCAGAACACCGGCAGTGAGAGACCGCCTACAATAAGTAACACAGGCTTATCACCTTTTAGTTACATGACATGCAGAAGGCATTTGGTACAGAAAGAATACTAAATATTTCCCAAAATGTGATGTAAGTTGTTTGTAACCTAACACAAGAACAAAGTCCACATGACAATTTAGTAAAAAGCATTTAACTTTTTGTACAAATTGAAAAATCTGTCTATTACATGATAAGTGGACATTTAGTCATTTTACTGTTTTCACACTTTGGAATGTCTATATTTAATGAGGTTCAGATGTCGACTGTGTTTCCAATTTTCCTTTATCCTTGTCACATCGAATACTTCAAAGAGAGAAATGGATGGCTAATGTGTAGAGGAGCCAAACACCGTCTTTAGATTGTTTCTTGCAGGTCTGGCAAAGTGTTTTCTCTGTATATGTTCCTCTTCCTGTCATTTTGTTATTTGCTTTTTATTGCTGTTCTCTAAAAATAATCTCCACTTTAACATTTAATCAAGTGAAATCATAACTTGGATGATTGCACGGTTATAAGTACAGTATATGCCAACAAGTAATTAAAGCTATTCATTAGTGTGCCATTATTCAGACCTGTAGGATTCTTCACATGCTACTTATGTTAATATGAATATGTTGTGATTTTATGGCAATGAGAATTATTCTAAGAATTAGAATCTTGAGCAAACAAATACTGAAAATCCAGACAAAGAAAAGTTTCATGAAGAGCATAAATGTAATAAATAATCAAAAATATAAATGTAACACTCACGGTAGAAGTGGATCCGCTGTACCTGAGTGGAAGATGGCGTGGGCCATACACGGGAGCGGAGTCTACGGTGCCGCTGGTTTTCACCAGAGCCCACCGCAAAGCGGGAAGGACTTGCTGCGGCAGGTGGCACCCAGGTTGCTACCTTTGGCATGACTCGCCCACACAGGTTGCTGAGATGTTACGAAGCACAGAAGGGATATGGCAACTTGATGTCAGGATAGCAGAAGGTCAGGGCAGGCGGCATAGGTGAGTAGTCAGGAATGTACCAGGAAGTCAATAAGCAGGCGGTACAGGAGCAAGGTCAGGTCACTGAACAGAAGGTCAGAACAAGGGCAAACACAGAAACGCTTTCTCTAAGGCTCTAGGCAAACAAAGATCCAGCAAGGAGTGATGGGAGGTGCGGATACTTATAACAGAGGTACAGGTGCAACTGATAATTAAGGGCGATCGCATAGCGCTGGCGCATGCATGTCGTAAGGGACAGGGATGCGCACGCCAATGATGCACATGCAGAGAGGAGCTGGAGACAGCATGGGGTAAGGAGATGCCCGGCACTCGTTTGCGGGCGCATCCTGTACAGTGAGTTCCGAAACCGCCAGGGACAGGAGGAGGGGAGCCCTCACGGTCAGAATGAGTGACCGGGTCGCTGCCCATAACAGTACCCCCCTTAGGTCTCCCCCACTTTTTGGGGCTTAAAAAGTTTCAGAGCAAGTTTTGGTTCAGAATATTCTCCTCTGGCTCCCAAGATCTCTCTTCCGGGCCAAATCCTCTCCAGTCTGCCAAAAAGTATCGTCTACCTCTCACGGTTTTTGTAACATAGAACTCCTTGACCTCGTAGATGTCTGAAGAACTAGAAACAGGCGTGGAAATAAAATTCTTTTGCGAGAACCAATTGATCACATGTGGCTTGAAAGAGAAACATGAAAAGAATTCAGAATGCGTAGAGAAGAAAGCAGACAAAGTTTATAGGAGACCGGATTAATTATTTGCAACACCTCAAACGGACCCAGGAAATGAGGACAAAACTTGTAGCTGGGAATGTTGAAACGGATATATTTAAAGTACAACCAAACCTTAACACCAGGAGAGAAGGACGAAGGAGGTCTTCTCTTCTTATCCGCCTGGGATTTCATACGAGAGGAAGCTTGAAACAGAGAATGCTGAGTCTGTAGCCAAATGGAGGTAAAGTCCCGAACTAGTTTGTCAACAGCTGGAATGCCAGAGGAGACTGGAAGAAGAGAACGAAGATGACCATAGACAAAAAAGAATGGTGAAGTCCTCGTAGACTCAGAATCTTTTATGATTGTAAGAGAACTCTGCCCAAGGTAGGTGGTCGACCCAATCGTCCTGTCGAGCTGAGACAAAATGACGGAGATAGCTTCCCAGGATTTGATTCACTTTCTCCACCTGACCGTTGGTCTAAGGGTGGTAGGCAGAGGAAAAGTCCAGATTGATGTTAAAACGGGAACAGAGAGCCCGCCAGAACTTGGAAACGAACTGCAGTCCACGATCCGGAACGATGGGATTCGGAAGACCATGAAGGCGAAAAATATATTGAAGGAAATGTTTCGCCAGTTGTGGAGAAGATGGAAGACCTGGTAATGGAATGAAATGACCCATCTTGTAGAATCGATTGACCACCACCCAGATGACCATGTTATTACAGGAAGGTGGCAGATCGGTAATAAAGTCCATTACGATGTAAGACCAAGGGGTTTCCGTAATGGGCAAAGACTGTAAGAGACCCGCAGGTTCCTGTCGTGGAGTTTTGTTGTGGGCACAGGTAACACAGGAATGGACAAAATTTGTGACATCGCGTTCAAGGTGAGGCCACAAGTAATGCCGAGAGATAAGTTGAATGGTCTTTCATACTCCAGGGTGACCAGCCAGCAAAGAAGAATGCCCCCAAATCAAGATTCTATGTCTAAGTTTAGTAGGCACAAAATATTTCCCAGGTGGGACTTGCTGAAGATTGGCAGGAGCTGCAGAAATCAATCGCTCAGGAGGAATAATATGCCTTGGCATGGAGTCCAATCCTACCATATCGGAGGAACTAGAAAGAGCATCAGCTCTGGCGTTCTTGTTCACAGGGGGGATATGAATAAAGAAATTAAATCTGGAAAAGAAAAGAGACAATTAAGCCTGCCGATGGTTCAGTCGCTGAGCAGACTAAATCAAGATACAGGAGATTCTTATGGTCTGAATAGATGCTGACCAGGGGAGAAGAACCTTCTAATAAATGTTGCCACTCTTCCAAGGCAAGTTTAATTGCAAGGAGTTCCCGATCTCCAATAGAGTAGTTCCTCTGTGCATGTGAGAAATTCTTGGAGAAGAACCCACAGGTTACAATCTTGCCCTTGAAGTTTTTCTGAGTTAAAACAGCACCTGCTCCTAAGGACAATGAGTCTACTTCCAAAGCAAAGGGTTTTTCTGGATCAGGTTTGGAAAGGATGGGTGCAGAGGCAAATGCAGACTTCAAGTGGGTGAAGACCTCTTCGGCCTCAGGAGGACAAGTCTTGGGGTTACAGTTCTTCTTAGTGAGAGCCACAATTGGGGCAACCAAGGAAGAAAACTGTGGGATGAATTGATGATAATAATTGGCAAATCCCAAAAAGCGTTGAATAGCCCATAGACCAGTAGGACAAGGCCAATCCAATACCATAGTCAGCTTGTCAGGATCCATCTGGAGGCCTTGATGAGAAACTATGTACCCAAGGAATGGAAGACTAGATCTCTAGAATAGGCATTTTTCCAGTTTGGCGTAAAGATGATTCTCCCGGAGGCGCTGTAGGACCTGACGGACATGTGAGCATTGCTCCTCCAAATTGGGTGAGAAGATCAAAATGTCATCAAGGTATACAACAACACAAGTGTAGAGAAAATCTCAGAAGATATCATTGACAAAGCCTTGGAAGACCTCTGGGGCATTACAGTGTCAATAAATGTGTATTACGCTGCCTAAGAGCTCTAAAGCACTGTATTACACTGCTTGGGTCAACATGAAATGTTTTTAAGTAGTTTTAAAGGGGTTAACCAGCAATAGCAAAACAGAGCTAATTTCTTCAAAAAACAGCTTCACACTTGTCTGCAGGTTGTGTGTGGTATTACAACTTGACTCCATTTACTTCAATGGAACTGAGCTGGCATACCACACACAACTTACAGATACATGTGGTGTACTTTTTTTTTTTTTTTAAAGAAATTAGCTTTGTTTTTTTGTGTGCTGAATAACCCCTTCAAGGCAAAGTTACTGCGACATTCAGTAACTCATGGTAACTAACAGCTTGCTTAACCTGTTAAGGACACTGGACATAAATTTACGCCCTTGCTACCTGGAACTTAATGCACCAGGGCGTAAATGTACTTCCTTGAGCATTAATTGGCTTTGAAGCTAGAGTGGGGTAGGAAGGTCCCCTTACTTGCCTCCTGCTGCCCATCTCTGAATCACTGATGCAGCCTGTGGAGCGCCGATCACACTGCACAATGCTATGCAATTTGTCCTTAATGACAAATCTTGTTGCCTCCTCAAAAGGCCTGAACATGTGACAGTTGTCCATGATTAGCTTCCAATGCCTAAGCTGAAAGTCACACTGGCTCCAAAAACTGTCTGCTGCTAGAGGTAGTGTGTCACTGCTTTGTACTGCTTTGTACTGCTGGTATAGGCAGTCTAACGTGTAGTGTTAAGTTCAACCATGTTGGAACATCGCAAATGAGGTAGTGTTGAGCAAGACAATTTTGCCTCTGTAGGTCTAGGATGGCATGAAAGCATAAGATCGGCTAAAGCGAACAAAACGCACAGCCAGCACATTACTGAGACTGCCACATATGCTAATCAGGGAAAGTGTGTCATGTCCCTTAGATGTAGAGCAGCCATGATGTTTGTGCTGTTATCAGTGACCTTGTTTCCCAATTTCTCTGGGGGAGATTTATCAAAACCTGTCCTGAGGAAAAGTTGCTTAGTTGCCCATAGCAACCAACCAGAGCCCTTCTTTCATTTCTCAGAGGCCTTTTTAAAAATGAAAGAAGCGATCTGATTGGTTGCTATGGGCAACTCAGCAAATTTTCCTCTGGACAGGTATTGATAAATCTCCCCCTATGAGCAGAGAGCAAGGCATGTTGCGTCAATGGATAATAGTGTAGTGTGCTTAAACTGTTGTATCTTAAAGGGGTTATCCAGCAAAAACTTTTTTTTATATATCAACTGGCTCCAGAAAGTTAAACAGATTTGTAAATTTCTTCTATTAAAAAATCTTAATCTCTTCAGTACTTATGAGCTGCTGAAGTTGAGTTGTTCTTTTCTGTTTAAGTGCTCTCTGATGACACCTGTCTCGGGAACTTTCCAGAGTAGAACCAAATCCCCATAGCAAACCTCTTCTACTCTGTGCAGTTCCCGAGAAAAGCAGAGAAGTCAGCAGAGAGCACTGTTCCAGACAGAAAAGAACAACTAAACTTCAGCAGCTGATAATAATTGGAAGGATTAAGATTTTTTTATAGAAGTAATTTACAAATCAGTTTAACTTTCTGGAGCCAGTTGATATATATAAAAAGTTATTTCCTGGAATACCCCTTTAAAGTTATGGTCCTCAGAATAGTCACAGTTGACAGTGGAATGCGTCAGTAACAAGGCACAGAAGGGTAGTCTGGTGGAAGCCAAGGTAAGTACCAGGAGGTCAGCATGGGTTAACAAATCTAGATGACAAGACAAAGTAAGAAATCGGTCATAATAGATGGTGAGAAATCCAAGGGCTAAGGCAACAGGCAAAGTCCAGATACAATTAAAGCTCATAATATAGGCAGGATTCATGAATTTATAGTTGGCTACAGCTAATAAATAGTTTCTGATCCAAAAACAGTTTCACACTTGTCTGCAGGTTGTGTGTGGTACTACAACTTGACTCCATTTACTTCAATGGAACTGAGCTGCCACTAGAATTTAACATTGTCAGGTTGTGTTAAATGGACATCCCGAGCAGTAATGTCATCATGGTTTATATGGTTCATCCAGTAGGTCTGTAAAACTGTAATATGCATGAGGCCAAAAATGGCTGCCTCACCACATTTGTTTATAGCTACATTTGGAATGAAAATATATTAATTTGTTTTATCAGCCTATGTAGATGCATATCACATTAATTAAGTTTATTTGTACTAATATTAGAACAATTTATTGTTTGTATTGTGTTTAGAGAAAACATAAAATTATTGCCACATATCAGATACTACAGATTTCTGTTATATAATGAAGTCATGCCTGCATACAACACCATACATTTTTATCTCGTAATATTTTACGTGAAAAAAAATATTTTTTTAACATATGATTTTAACCTCTGAACTCCGTTCCCTGAGTTTATTCCCTTGTGTGCCACATATACTATTCTCTTTATACTAGTTCATCTTACTGTCACAAATAAGTGCTTTTTTACTGAAGTCACCTTACACAGCTTGGGCATCTTGTGTTTTATTTCACTTATTTATTTGCCATCACAGTGAAACATGTCCTACAGCTAAACAACAAATAATTTTTATTCCATTACATGGCAGGAATAAATGATAGTTGTTTGAAAATTGCACAACGTATTTTCAATTGCATAGTATTTCACTCCACCCCTTTGACCGCTCAGTGCTGGAAGTCAGCATGTATATTTATATTCTCGGCAATCCAGAGCAGAACTTTTTATGTTGTTAATATGAAATTTACAGCCTGTCCATCATATAAGGAAAAGCTTCAGCCTGGAGTAGACAAATCATCAGCCTATTCATTCCCTGCTTTTATGTATTTTTACATAAATGTCCTCAGCACATATGACCGTTCTACCCATCGTGCTCCCGTTCCTCATCAGTTCAGCCAAGTTCTGCCATTTGTGTTACAAATGATTTTTGCTTCTGTAATAGAGCAGCATTTTATGTTATAAATGGTCACGGGCAGTCTGTGAAACTCTCCTTAACCTTTGGATAATGAGAAATGTAATTAGGATACCATTTATTTTATCCTAGGTTGGTTATGATGGTAAAAAATGATTTCATTTGGGACAACTAATAGACGATTTGTGATGAGTTCATTTTTATGCAAGCAATACTTCATAAAGCTGCCCCATGTACACAATATCGGTCATGTCTACAATCCATTATGGAGAAATACTGTTGCTCTGATGTTTAACAGTTAGGAGCATCTGGAATTGTAAAATTGTTTTCATTGTAGCATTTCCTTAATTCAATATACTGAACTGATTTAAAGAGGTCATTTAATTCTTTAAAAAAAATATGGCCTATCCAAGCGTATTCCCAGTCCTAAAACGAACTGCTTCTAATTCTAAAAACACCATACCATAAACCCATGAAACATCCTATGATGCCCTTACAAGCTTCTTTGTATTTATTGCTTCATTAGGAGAAACAAATTAGTGTAATACATGGCATGATGACCAACAACATTTCAGATGCTGCCTTGGCATTTCCACTTTTGCATGGAGCATATAACTATGGCTTCCAGGTTTCTTTACATTGGATAAATCACAATGTAATGTAATGAAGGAAGATCCAATCATCAAGGTGGTGATGAGGAAAAACCTTCCCACCTTTCACCAGTGGTGCTTAAAATGATCTGGTCCAATAACTGTTTGTGGGTCATGTCGACTAAGAAATATTAGACTAAGAAATGCAAAAGTTTGATAAGGACTTTCACAAGACAATAACTTTTTTTATATTATTTATAAACATGTTGATGGCAAAATGGTGGATGGATGAGGGAGGACAAGGAAGTAACACTGAGATGATGTCAGTGTAGATTTAAACAACAACAAAGACATGGTCTCAAATGGCAGGAGATGCTCAACCCCAAATGCAGTTGTTGTTTAAATCTTAACCTTGGAGGTGTATAAACTCCATATTTAATGCGCCTTGATCACTCATTAGGGTTGCACCTGTGAGGCCATGCAAGTATATCAGCCAACTTAGGTGGGGCTTGTAGCCTGTCTCTCCTTCCTCCCATTGTATGTGTGCTCAGTCACACTGGAGGAAACTGGGAGCAGGCTGCAAGTCGGCCTAATGATGCTGTAATTGCCCACTGGCCCCTGGTTTTTGCTTATCATGCACAGGTAGGTTAGCGTTAGGTCCCGCGCCACTTGAGAAACCTTGGCGTTGGTGTGCGGGCTCTGGTATGTCCTTCATCTAAGGATATAGTGGCGAATGTCTCAATTTTAACATCAGTGTTGAGGGATAGCCAATGTCCTGTATACATCTACCACAGTAGTGCACCTACATTTCTGTATTGTATTATTCTAATTGTTACACATCCAACTCGTTTATCAGGTGGAGGATGCCATTGTGGCACTTGTAGTCTGTTGCAGGCATCCTCCATTGTATGCATTTTTATGCTGGGGATCACCCTTAGCAATGGACTACAAGGGCAGGATCTGCTCCTCCAGTATATATGCACAACTGCATTTGGGGTTGAGCACCTCCTGCCATTTGAGACCACGTCTTTGTTGTTGTTTAAATCTTAACCTTGGAGGTGTATAAACTCCACATTTAATGCGCCTTGATCACTATTAAGGCAGCATAAGGTTCACCTGTGAGGCCGGCACACATATAAGCAGCCAACTTAGGTGGGGCTTGTAGCCTGTCTATCCCTCCTCCCATTGTAAGTGTGCTCAGTCACACTGGAGGCAACTGAGAGCAGGCTGCATGTCGGCCTAATGCTGCTGTAATTGCCCACTGGCCCCTGGTTTATGCTTATCACGCACAGGTAGATTAGCGTTAGGTGTGCGGGCTCTGGTATGTCCTTAGTCTAAGGAAATACTGGCGAATGTCTCAATTTTAACATCAGTGTTGAGGGATAGCCAATGTAATTGTATACATCTACCACAGTAGTGCACCTAAATTTCTGTATTATATGATGTCAGTGTAGCCCAGCATACTTTGCAGTTAGCAGTAAAATCACGAGACCCCAAGGTTGGCTTGCATTATATTACATTCAGCTCCTAGGCAAATTAGAGGACAGCATAGGGGTAGGTTTAAAAGACTAATAACACCCTATGCACTGCATTTCTGTTGTCATCTTGGAGAAAAAGATGACCAGAGAGCACTATAGAGAAGAACTCACTGTTGAACTACGAATCCCTAAAAGCCTTCACAAATACGTTAGAAAGCAATTTGAGCCCATAGAAAGCTATCACACTATTAATCAAAGCAAGTTGAGTAAAGCACCGTGCAGTGGACTGACCTGACTTTTAACATAAATCCATATTAAAAGCATTAAAGCGTACGTGTCATAGTTGTCACGTATGGGCAGGGAAGAGCGAAGCCCTGAACTCACCTGCTCCCACTTGCCCTGCCTACTTGCATACCCGCCTTAGGTGACGGGTCCACAACCACAGTGACAGTCCCTGCCTGAATAAGTGCAGGGAGTAAAACATCAACCAACTAAACTTACAATACAGATGGAGGCCAGGACACTGTATGGAAACACAAACACTAACAGAAATAATAACTAAACATACATGCACAATATGTCACAGTCCACAAGCCGAGTAAGTACCAAGAGATAACAGAAAAGCCAGTCAGAGAGCAGAGGAGGAGGAGTCAGAGAGCGGAGCTAATGGGTCAAATATGCCAGAAATACAAGATACAGTGCAAATGTTAGATAGGTGTATGAGCTCTTTCGCAGGTAAGGCCTTGAGAAATACTGAGAGTTTAAATAGGGAGCTAAGCAGGTGAAAAGCCAACAAGGTCAGCTGACCATCTAGAGAACAGGCCGTTTCCACAGTACCCAGAATTACAAAAGACCTCAGTGCAGACTAACCCTTTGGGTTCTTACAGTACCACCCCCCCATTTTAAGAGGGCCACTGGACCCTTAACAAAGGTCTTGACTTGGATACAGATGGACCATCATTGTCCTCATCTGTATCCTCATCCTCCAAATCAGACCACTCATTGGTGTCCTCACAGTCATCCTCCAGATTCTCATTACTACCCTCTGACTGCAAATCAACAGGAATGCTCTCCACACTCTTATTGCCCATAGAATCACAAGACAGCTGTTACGCCGAGCGCTCCGGGTCCCCGTTCCTCCCCGGAGCGCTCGCCTCATCTTTGTTGTTGCAGCGCCCCGGTCAGATCCACTGACCGGGTGCGCTGCGGTCCCGCCTTCAGCCGGGATGCGATTCGCGATGCGGATAGCGCCCGCTCGCGATGCGCACCCCGGTCCCCGTACCTGACTCGCTCTCCCTCGGTCCCGTCCCGGCGCGCGCGGCCCCGCTCCCTAGGGCGCGCGCGCGCCGGGTCTCTGCGATTTAAAGGGCCAGTGCACCAATGATGGTGCCTGGCCCAATCTTCCCAATTAGCTTAATTGGCTCCCACCTGTGCACTTCCCTATATCACCTCACTTCCCCTGCACTCCCTCGCCGGATCTTGTTGCACTTGTGCCTAGTGAAAGCGTTCCCTTGTCTGTTCCTAGTCCGTGTTCCTGACCTCCTGCCGTTGCCCCTGACTACGATCCTTGCCACCTGCCCCCGACCTTCTGCTACGTCCGACCTTGCTTCTGCCTACTCCCTTGTACCGCGCCTATCTTCAGCATCTTCAGCAGCCAGAGAGGTGAGCCGTTGCTAGTGGATACGACCTGGTCACTACCGCCGCAGCAAGACCATCCCGCTTTGCGGCGGGCTCTGGTGAAAACCTGTAGTGGCTTAGAACCGGTCCACTAGCGCGGTCCTCGCCATCCCTCTCTGGCACAGAGGATCCACTACCTGCCAGCCGGCATCGTGACAGTAGATCCGGCCATGGATCCCGCTGAAGTTCCTCTGCCAGTTGTCGCTGACCTCACCACGGTGGCCGCCCAGCAAGCCCGACAGATCGCCCTTCTAACCCGTCAGCTGTCGGAAATGTCCACCATTTCGCACCAACTTCAGTCGCAACTTCTCCAGCAATCTTCTCCTCCGCCAGCTCCTGCACCTCCTCCGCAGCGAGTGGCCACTCCTAGCCTCCGCCTGTCCTTGCCGGACAAATTTAATGGGGACTCTAAGTATTGCCGTGGCTTTCTTTCGCAATGTTCCCAGCACTTGGAGATGATGTCGGACCAGTTTCCTACTGAAAGGTCTAAGGTGGCTTTCGTGTTCTGCCTTCTGTCTGGAAAAGCCCTGTCATGGGCCGCACCGCTCTGGGACCGCAATGACCCCGTCACTGCCTCTGTACACTCCTTCTTCTCGGAAATTCGAAGTGTCTTTGAGGAACCTGCCCGAGCTTCTTCAGCCGAGATTGCCCTGCTGAACCTGGCCCAGGGTGTTTCTTCCGTTGGCGAGTACGCCATTCAGTTCCGTGCTCTTGCTTACGAGTTGTCCTGGAATAGTGAGATTCTCTGCGCGACCTTTAAAAAAGGCCTATCCAGCAACATTAAAGATGTTCTGGCCGCACGAGAGACTCCTGCTGACCTACATGAACTCATTCATCTAGCCACTCGCATTGACATGCGTTCTTCCGGATGGCGTCTGGAGCTCCGCCTGGATATGGACTTTGTTCGCACGAAGCGTTTTTTCTCTCCGGCTCCTCTCTCCTCTGGTCCTCTGCAATCTGTTCCTGTGCTTCCCGCCGCGGAGGCTATGCAAGTTGACCGGTCTTGCTTGACACCTCAAGAGAGGACACGACGCCGCATGGAGAATCTTTGCCTGTACTATGCCGGTACCGAACACTTCCTGAAGGATTGTCCTATCCGTCCTCCCCGCCTGGAAAGACGTACGCTGACTCCGCACAAAGGTGACACAGTTCTTGATGTCAACTCTGCTTCTCCACGTCTTACTGTGCCTGTGCGGATATCTGCCTCTACCTTCTCCTTCTCTACTATGCTCTTCTTGGATTCCGGATCTGCAGGAAAATTTTTTTTGGCCTCTCTCATCAACAGGTTCTACGTTCCTGTGACCAGTCTCGCCAGACCCCTCTACATCTATTGTTTTTACAATAAAAGATTGGACTGTCTCGTACGTTTCCACACAGAACCCCTCCTAATTTGCATCGGACCTCATCACGGAAAAATTGAGTTTTTTTTCCTCAGGTTCTTTGGCCCCAAGAAGAGGGGGAGACCCAAGGGGGGGGGTACTGTTACGCCGAGCGCTCCGGGTCCCCGTTCCTCCCCGGAGCGCTCGCCTCATCTTTGTTGTTGCAGCGCCCCGGTCAGATCCACTGACCGGGTGCGCTGCGGTCCCGCCTTCAGCCGGGATGCGATTCGCGATGCGGATAGCGCCCGCTCGCGATGCGCACCCCGGTCCCCGTACCTGACTCGCTCTCCCTCGGTCCCGTCCCGGCGCGCGCGGCCCCGCTCCCTAGGGCGCGCGCGCGCCGGGTCTCTGCGATTTAAAGGGCCAGTGCACCAATGATGGTGCCTGGCCCAATCTTCCCAATTAGCTTAATTGGCTCCCACCTGTGCACTTCCCTATATCACCTCACTTCCCCTGCACTCCCTCGCCGGATCTTGTTGCACTTGTGCCTAGTGAAAGCGTTCCCTTGTCTGTTCCTAGTCCGTGTTCCTGACCTCCTGCCGTTGCCCCTGACTACGATCCTTGCCACCTGCCCCCGACCTTCTGCTACGTCCGACCTTGCTTCTGCCTACTCCCTTGTACCGCGCCTATCTTCAGCATCTTCAGCAGCCAGAGAGGTGAGCCGTTGCTAGTGGATACGACCTGGTCACTACCGCCGCAGCAAGACCATCCCGCTTTGCGGCGGGCTCTGGTGAAAACCTGTAGTGGCTTAGAACCGGTCCACTAGCGCGGTCCTCGCCATCCCTCTCTGGCACAGAGGATCCACTACCTGCCAGCCGGCATCGTGACAACAGCGATTCAGTCAGAGGCTGGTGCAAAACAGGCTTTACAATACTCTTTGATGTTAAGTCAGATTGTACACAAGATGGAACAATGCCCCCCAGAAGAACTCTGACAGTAGTTTTCTGAGAAGCATGACATACCTGTGCGCCAAAGTGGCCACCAGGATTGCCACTTGGACGTTTGACACAGGAGGCGATGAAGTGTGTATTCTCCCCGCAGTAAAAACAGACCGTTAAATTGACAAAATCTTCTGTGCTCCTCCGAGGTACGAATTGACCCTATTTGCATTTGCAAGCAAAAAAGGAGAATTAGAAGAAGATGAACACTCTCATTTTCGCTCACGTAGATGTCTACCTAAACGTACAGCTATCGTCATTGCTTGATCTAGGGTGTCAGAAAAGGGGTAAATCACCAGCATGTCTTTTAAGGTGTCGGTTAATCCCAATCTAAACTGACAAACCAATGCTGGAGTGTTCCACCGAGAAGCCACACACCACTTTCTAAAGTCTGTGCAATACTTCTCAATGGGTCTGTGACCTTGCTTTAATGTACGCAACTGAGATTCAGCATAAACAGTACGGTCTGGTTCTGCCTACAAGAGCCCCAATCCCGCAAACAGTGAATTCACGGAGGTCAATTCAGGGGCATCGGGGCCAAGGGGAAATATTCATTCCTAGGGAGCCCCTTACAGAAGAGACATAATAATTCCCACTCTCTGGGCTTCAGTGCCAGAAGAGTAAGGTCTCAGACGGAAGTATAATTTAAAACTTTCACAATAGATCTTAAACATTTTTCAGTTACCCAAAAAACAATCTGGGAGACAGGGAAAAAAAACGGATGACACCTGTATGGGCAGACTCCAGCTCCTGGATTCTGGCTAGCAAACCCTGGATTAACTGCTCATGATCATGCAGTCTCTGAGTCATGGTCTGAACTGATCCACAAAAGTAGTTAGGTCGGCACTGTAGACTCAGGTGGGTGCCAGGGATAGGGTATGTCCAATAGAGGTGAAGAAATCCCGGCACACCAAATTTCTGCTGAAAGAGTATTTCTTTTATACAGGCAAAATATGCTTACATAAACACAGCACGCATTCCGGCCAAATAGAGCCTTTTTCAACTGCATTGCAATGATACGGAAAAAGGCACTATTTATGCGCCAGAAACTCACAAAACAAGTCATCAACATTCCCAGACCACCTCCCCCTGTGTGATGTAACAGTCCCAATATGAGGAAAAACATGTGACACATTTTATGAATGGGTTAGAGACCGTAGTAATGGGAGTGGTGCTTCAAGCCGGCCATTGCAACTATAAGGAGAGAGGGAGACAGGTAAATACATGTATAGGGCATATTATTCAATTCAATAAATTAGATAATTTGTAGTCATGGTTTAGGCCGCAAGGTTCCAAAGTGTCCAGTTTATGATTCCAATAGGCTTCTTTATGGGCTAGTAATTTTATGCAGAGGCCACCATGAAAATAATAAAAAAACAAAACCCATATACTCACCTACCTTAAATGCTCAGGGATTCCCCTGTTAAGTCTTCTGGTCCCCCATTAAGTGCTTTGGCCACTACTTCAGAGACAGACTTGTTCCTGCAGTGATGTTCGCTCAGCATATATGTATATGTTTTTAGTAATTTCATGGCAGCCCCAGCACAATAGGAGATCATTTGTAGTACTTGGAATACCGCTTTAAGTTTTACACCAATCTGATGACCTTGGACCTTGGTTTTACTACGATTCCAGTACATTAGTGCTGAAGTGGATGTTTTGACTTCTTGTGATATACAAATCTATTAGGTTTAAGAAGATGTAGATAAAGACAGCTACAATTGTATTTGCATTACAATTATTAACTCTTTTTGCAGCATACTGTCAATGGTCCAGGATGGCAGACTGCTATATTATGATCGCAGGGGGTTCAACCACTGGGACCCCTGATGATCTCCTGTACAGGGCTCCATCTACTTACCCGTCCTTGGTGCACTCCAGCCCCCACCTTCCTGGATGGCTGCAGCAGGACATCGCTGCAGCCTTGGCTTGGCTGTGCCGGTAATCACTTTCACCCGTCCAGGAGGTCTCCTCAGCAAGACAACCTGTGTTCAGCTCATTATCAGGAAACCTTTTTCTAACAAATCAGAGGTTTTATTTATTTATTTATTCATGTAGAAATTTCATCTGCTTTGAGCGTAATCCATACTTTTATATCCATCTTGCACTATTTTCTTTGCTGACATGCTGGCATAATTATTTACTTAGTTATTAGGAAATTACATACTCTACATCAATTTTGACTATGTTTTATATTCTTTTTTTTTATGCTTTGAGTTTTTTTTTCTTTACTGCAAATGGTTACTCTAAATTGACCTTCACACCATGCATATAGAAAGACACACTATCATTTGTAGGATATTTGTAAAAAGCTTAGTGATAGTGTGTATAAAGCTTTTAGTGCCCAACCAAAAGTTTATTGATCTATAAAAATGTTGATTTTAGATGAACTTTAAAGGTTAAGTGGTCAATACTTAATGAAAAAGGTTGTTTGATTTTCATGTAATTCTCAGATTTTGTGTTATTATAATCCCACTGCAAAATATCCTTTTAGAGGTTGAAGAAAAAAATGTTTTCATTTATAATGCCATATTGTGCGGAGATTACTTGGTAGCACTCATATGGTTGCAAAATATATACATAAGAGCTGTCACGTAAACGTTAAATCAGTAATTTGAGCCCTCTGCACTTCCTCTCTATGTACTTTTGCCTGGAAACTTAAAGGGGTATTTCAACAACTAGTGTGTAGCGAAAAAGAAAAGGTATCCTGCACTCACCTGTGGATTCTGAACTCAAACTCTGGAGAAAACTGGAGGAACAGGCTTCCAAACATGCCAGGGGGCTCAAAGGCGACTGACGGCGGTTTCACGCATATGAGCTTCTTCTGGCCATAGACATCTTATACCCTATCCAAAGGATAGGGGATACGATGTCTGATCGCAGAGGGCCCACCACTGGGACCCCCTGCCATCTGTGTGCAGCACCCAGCATTCTCTGCCGGCCTGCTGCTCCAGTCTTGGAAACCTCTGTGTTTCCGAGACTGGAGACGTGACGTAACGCTACGCCCCCTCGTGACATCACACCACACTGCCTCCATTCATGTTTATGGGAGGGGGAGTGATGGCTGTCATGCCCCCTCCCATAGACACATCTGATAAAATGTGTATTACAGTAGGCTCAATGACAGCAAACACAAATAGGTCTCACACAATTACTAAGTGCATAGAAAAAGTTTACCTACTTTATATCAAAAGTACTTGAAGTAAACAAAAAATATCTAAATCAACTGAGCAAGCACCCAGCTTCATAGCATAGTTTCTCTTGGTCACACTTGTCAGCGTTGCCACCTTTACACACTTATAGGTAATAGTGTGAGATTGGCTGTGCCCCCTTTTTAGAAAAGTTGCACATGATTATTCATAACCACTGCAAAGCCAAAGGCAAAACTGCTCAAGGTAACAAGTTTGACAAAAATTGTTTCAGCGCAAAAAGTCACAAAAAAGTGGCAAAAAACACAGATGCAACACATTTGTGACTTTTTTAAAAACAAGAAAACTTGTATAAAATGCTTGATAAAACTTTCCCATTGTCTTTCACCCCTTGTTGACCATTTCAACATAAATCGAAAATCCACCCATGAACATTTATTAGTTTTTCTTTAGTGTAGACAGGTCTCAAGTATATAATGTGGTTATAGCTCTGTGCAGTTGGAACCCTGTTTAGTCTGATGAAGAATTCCATGTCCCTTGTTGTAGGCAAAGAACTGAGTAATAAAACTTTGGCTGCCTGCAGCCACCAATAGCAATAACTTAATAGCTAGCTACATACACTTTATCCCTAGAAGTCCATCATAAAACAGTATACAGTAAGTTCCCCTAGTTGTGAGCGTAGGTGTATATGATTATGTGAATGCCAAAAATATAACATAAGGTCAAATGACCTTTTTACAATCATGTTATTTTTTTTTTGTGAGACTCCAACTTACAAAAGCTCCTTCTATTTTTGTATGAAATCAGAGACTTGCGCAACTACAGTAAAGACCTGTGCACACATGCTTCTGCATTGGTCTCCTATTGTAGCTCTGTACAAAATGGAACAGTCATATAGCAGTGGGTAAGGCTATGTTCACATCAGCATTAGGATCTTTATTTGCTGATTCTGTTATAATGATGAGTCTTTAGCTGAGAAAATCTCTTAGAGAATGCAGAAAGTACCTGTACGCCCCCTGGCTGCCTGGTGCATGTGCATCCTGAGTCTCATTGGGACTATGAAGCGAGCGCAGCTGGTAACAGCATACATCAGAGATCAAGCTGATGCCAGTCATTATCCCTTAAGGTCAATACATACCACTTCATCTGAAGCACAAGGGAGCTTTGAGAGACTCATTGGACCACCTATGAAGCAATCAAGGGTCGAGTGAGTCAAGACTAACCAGTTTCCCAGCTCCAAAGCTCCAGCAATCTTTTTCTATGGGCAATCTTTTAAAGGTGTACTCCACCCTAGACATCTTATTCCCTATGCTAAGGATAGGGGATAAGATGTCTGATCAAGGGGGTCCGGCTGCTGGGACCCTCGCAATCTCCAGGCCAACACCCCGGCGTTCGGAATATTTATGGTCAGAATGCTGGCTTCACACGGCCATAGTCATGACTAGAGATGAGCAAACTTTTGAAAAGTTTGGTTAGCCGGACTCAATGAAATTTTCGGAAATTGCGAGTTCGGTTCAGCTCAGTTCGACTCCAGCCGGCAATGAAATAAGCCCCTAAATATGTTTATAACACTGCCTAACAGCTCTAAACCTATTTCTAACATTGTTAGGAATGTATTCAAGTAGTTTTAAAGTGTTTTTAAGGCTGAGTTATGGTGACATGCAGTAACCCATGGTAACTATTACAGCTCGCCCATATTTAGGCTTATTCACACCAAAATTAAGTGGCATAAAGTATCCCTGGCTATTGGTAGATGTCTGCTAGTGTTAATATGCACTCGGTGGCATGGGAAGACAAAGTGGCTTTTTTCAAGCGTGCCAAAAATTATCCCTTTTTTTGTGGATGATGGCTTGTGTACGTGTAGGCCTGGCTTTGAGTCAGGTGAAGGTGGATTAGTGTTACTATTAGTAGCCAGTGTACAGCAGGTGGTGACCGACTGATATTACAGCATGAGATGGAAAACTTATGTCAATAGGGTACAGCAGGAGACGGCGGACTAGTAGTAGCAGGAAGGTGGTGGTTTTTATATTAAATTTGAAAAAGTTTCACTGAAGTGTTTTTAATTTTGAAATTCAAAATAAAAATTCAAATATATGGTTCCTGGACTGGTGATGCTGACATGCATGGGTTGTGTAAACCTGGCTGAAACTACCAGCAGAACATGTCATAGGGGCTTAATGGAGGAAGTTGTAGTAGTCTGTTTAAAGCAGCAGGTTGAGACACCTTTGAAACAATTTGAATTTGGCCTGTCAGGTGACCCATGCCTTGCTTACTGCAGGGAGGTTGCAACCCGCAACCTTCAGCATGTCCCAGTGGTTTACCAGAGTAAGTTGTTGTAGCCTGCGTACAGCAGCAGGTTGAGAAACCATTAAAATTAATTTGAATTTGGCAAGCCAGGTAACCCATGCCTGGCTGGAGGGAGGGAGGTTGCAATAGCAAGCTTCAGCATGTAACACAGTTGTTTACTTAATGAAGTTGTAGTAATCTGCATATAGTAGCAGGATAAGAAACCTTTAAAATCAATTAGAACTTTGCCCCAGCCAGGCGGCACAGGCTTTGCTGGAAGTAGCAGATAGAAAAAAAAAAAAAATCTATTTTAATTTTGCCAGCAGCCCTGGCTGGCCACAGGGTGTTTGAAAAAACAACTGTAATCAATTTGAATTTTGCCCCATCCAGGCAGCCCAGGCCTGGCTAGAAGTAGCAGGTTTACAAAAAAATCTATTTGAATTTTCTCCAAGGTAGGTGGCCTGGCTGGGGAATCACACTGAGACCACAACAAGAGAGCAAAACTATTGTTTGGCCATGTATTGCCCCTGGAAGTGGCTACTACTCCATGTATGTGACATGCACTGTTCTGCACACAGACAAGTTCATAGAGAGGCCCACCCTCTCCGCCACATGAATGTGCAAAGAAGGGATGGCTTTCTTTGCAAAATAATTGCGACTAGGTACACACCAGCTGGGCTGTGCACACCCCATTAGTTTCCTGAAAGCCATGGAGTTGACAAAAATGTAAGGGAGAGCCTGCCCCACCGACAACTTGGCCAGGTATGAATTGAGGCACACTACAACAGGGTGACTGGGAGAATACTGTTGTCTGGAGGACATGGATTCCCCAATGGATAACTGATGGGATCAGGGAGGAGGAGGGCAAGACACAGATGAGGCAAACCCTGATAATGTGCTGCCTGTGAAAGAGGACTGGCTGTCAGACAGTTGGGAGGGATCTGGAGGATCATCAGTAGCAGCAGCAGCATTTTGATCAAACTGTGTGAGAGAAAACATTTTGGGATTTTCCCACAGCAACCAATCACAGTTCAGCTTTCACTTTACCAGAGTTAATTAGCTGAGCTGTGATTGGTTGCTGTGGGAAAATCACTCAATTTTTTCTCTCCCACAGTTTGATAAATCTGGGCCATAGTTCCTACACTCGGACCCTGGCCACAACTTACTTTCTGTTTGCAAAGATAACATATTGCCACATTCTCTGCATCAGGTGAGGTAGAAAAAAAGTTCCACACATCAGAATATCGGACAGAGACTGCACCACTTGACACTGCCCTGCCTCTGGATGTTTTTTTTTAAATAGAACCTTAACATGCAGCAGCATCGCCGTCACCTGAGCTCATCAGACCAGCAGCCCTGTCTCGTTTCACAGGTGTTTTTCCCATACCTCAGCTACACTCTTCTTCACTGGCACTGCCATTACCCTCCTGCTCTGAACACGTTTGCTCATGCCCAGGTGGTTCCCATCTTCTGTCCAACAACATATCATCGTCAACATCAAACTCCTCATTGTTCATGCCACTCCTCTCTGCATGGACTTCTTGGGCTCCTTGCTCCCCTCAGCATAGCCACCTCGACACCTTACAGTATCCCCACCATGCCTACCACCACCAGTCCCACTTGTGCTGGGCTCGACCAATGATTCTACCTCCCCCACCTTGCCATCACACTCCAAAGCTTGACTTTCCTCACACAACTCCTCCTTGTGACTAGTGCAATCCTTCTGCATAGCAATAGGGGGAGGCAAAGCCAGAGATGAGGAAGCACCGCGTCAAGGACGCACCTTTCCCCTTCCCCATGTGAGTGTAGACGCAATGGAATCCATTGACTGGTGGCTTACTGACATATTGGCCCTTATTTACTAAGAGTGGAGTGTAGGTTTCTTTGTGGGTTTTGATTCCCTACAATTTAATTTCCACGGTATTTACTAAGCTTTCCCTATAGTTTCCCCTTTCCCTACACTTTGCTTTTTTTTTTTACACATGCTCTGACCTGTAGGGTTTTCCTCAGCTGAAATCCACCAAATTTTCTGTGGAAACTTTAGTAAATATGTTGGGATTTTGTGAAAATGTCAGGAACACGCCCCTTTTCTGTGACAACGCCCCCTTTTCCCAATGGCCACGCCCCTTTTTGGGTTTCTTAGCAAAATGGAGAGTTAGTTGGGTGTTTTTTCATATCAGGCGCAATTTCAGGCGCAGACAGAATTTCAGGTGCAAATTCTGTCGCAGACAGAATTTCAGGTGCAATGCGCCCGAAAATGGCGCACGACCCGACATAACATGTCGGGTTTGCAATAGTAAATGAGGGCCATTGTCAGAGTCTTACTCCTCAGAAGCCGTATGACAGAAATATTCCAGTTAAGCTGGATCATCCTGTGAACCCACATAACCTCTCTCAGGCAAGGAGAACTTGGGATGGCTGACGCGACTGCCACTACTACTACATGACACTTGGCTGCTTTTGCCACTATCTGTACTATTACTGCCATGAACATTCTTACAGGACATGACGGGGGTCTTCTGCTCTCTAGCCTGTCCACCGACTTTTCCAGACATGTTTATTTTTGGTTACTTTCATCATTTTTGGGTGAATTTATACCAACCTACTTGTCAAATCTAAGTTTAAACGCTTTACGTGGCAGAGATGACAAAACAATTAGTACTGAAAGTGTTTGCGGAACAATATTAAATGCATCAGAACTATATTAACACTTCAGGCTAGATATGTGTAACTTTAAGACACTTTTTGTGTGACAGAGATGACAGCACAATGAGTACTGAAGGTGTTTGCGGAAATCTTCACAACTGGGGTTGACAGGCCCTATAGATATATAGTTGCCACTTCAATATGCTTTGTGGGTGGGTGGCACAGATCAATGCACCTCAGTTCGGGAACACTATTATAGTGACAAAGCACTACTGTGTTCACAGGCCCTATAGGTATATAGGTGCCACTTAAATATGCTTTGTGGGTGGGTGGCACAGATCACTGCATCTCACTGGCTACTGTAGCTGGTTTAGGAACACTATTCAATTCAGAAAAAGTCCAAATAAAGGAATGATAGGGCACTGCTTGCGTGTACAGCAAAAAGGGAGCAATATGGCTAAATATATTCAGCTGGGGTGAATGTCATAGGCAGTCCAAATATATGGTGGTGCTACACGAGGGTAGATGAATGCATAAAACAAACCAACTTGGAGAGGAAGGAAGCGGAGCACACACATGTAGGTTCTGCGATAGTGGTTTATTCAGTGTTCAAGAGCCGAACAGGGTTAAAGTTTGGTTCCCCCCTCTGCCCACCTACTGTAATCTGGGCAGAGCAGGGGAACCAGCGGTGACCGGCGCTGGAGGTCACTTACCGGCTGCGACTCCCTGGTGCGGCGATCGTATGGAAGCCGGTGAGTTGTTGCCTAGCAACATCTGGAGGGCTACAGTGTGAGACCATTATACAGTGGTCTCTAAACTGTAGCCCTCCAGATGTTGCAAAACTTCAACTCCCAGCATGCCCACACAGAACTTTGCTGTCTGGGAATGCTGGGATTTGTAGTTTTGCAACATCTGGAGGGCCACAGTTTGGAGATCACTGTGCGGTAATTTCTAAACCGTGGCCCTATAAATCTTGCAAAACGACAACTCCCAGCGTGCACGAACAGCAAATGGCTGTCTCACCATGCTGGGAGCTGTAGTTGTGTACCTCCAGCTGTTGCATAACTACATCTCCCAGCATGCCCTTCGGCGATCAGTACATGCTGGGAGTGGTAGTTTTGCAACAGCTGGAGGCACCCTGGTTGGAAAATACCGAGTTAGGTAACAGAACCTAATTGAAGATTTCCCAACCATTGTGCCTCCAGCTGTCGCAAAAGTACAACTCCCAGAATGCACGGTCTGTCATTGCATGCTGGGAGATGTAGTTTTGCAACAGCTGGGGTTTTCCCCCCCAATGTTAATGTACAGGGTACATTTACACGGTCGAGTTTCCTGCTTCAAGTTTGAGCTGTGGCAAATTTTCTGCCGCAGTGCAAACTCCTAGCGGTAAAACTCACCGTAAACCCGCCCGTGTGAATGTACCCTAAAAACACTACACTACACTAACACATAATAAAGGGTAAAACACTACATATACACACCCTTACACTGTCCCCCCGAATAAATATGAAAAATGTATCGTACGGCAGTGTTTCCAAAAGGGAGCCTCCAGCTGTTGCAAAACAACAACTCCCAGCATTTTCAGACAGCCACTGACTGTCCAGTCATGCTGGGAGTTTAGTAACTACTGGAGGAACCCAGTTTGGGAATCACTGGCATAGAATAGTGTCATCCACCCGTATGCAAATCTCTAATTTAGTCCTCAAATGTGCATGACGCTCTCTCACTTCGGAGCCCTGTCGTATTTCAAGGAAACAGTTAAGGGCAACATATGGGGTATTTCTGTACCCGGAAGCAATTGCATCACAATTTTTTGGGGTCTTTTTCTCCTTTTCCCCCTTATGGAAAGGAAAAGTTGGGGTCTGCACCAGCCTGTTAGTGTAAAAAAATTTTAAAATGTTACACTAACATGCTGGTGTTGCCCCATACTTTTCATTTTAACAAGAGGTAAAAGGAAAAAAAGACCCCAAAAATTTGTAATGCAATTTCTCCTGAGTACGGAAATACCCCATATGTGGACGTAAGCTCTGCGGGCGCACAACATGGCTCAGGAGTGAGAGCGCACTATGTACATTTGAGGCCTAAATTGGTGATTTGCACAGGGTTGGATGATTTTACAGTGGTTCTGACATAAATACAAAAAAATAAATACCGAAATGTGATCCCATTCTGGAAACTACACCCCTCATGGAACGCAACAAGGGGTAAAGTGAGCCTTAACACCCCACAGGTGTTTTACAAATATTTGTTAAAGTTGGATGGGAAAATGAAAAAAAAAAATAAATGTACCAAAATGCTGGTGTTACCCTAAATTTTTCATTTTCACAAGGGAAAATAGGGAGCATTTACACCCCACAGGTGTCTGACAAATTTTTGGAACAGTGGTCCATGAAAATGAAACATTTTGTTGTTACATTCGTTGAGGGGTGTAGTTTCCAAAATAGTATGCTATGTGTTTTTTTTTTTTTTCTTTTTAATTTTTGCTGTTCTGGCACCCTGGGGACTTTCTAAATGCAACATGCCCCCCCAAAAACCATTTCAGCAAAATTCTCTTTCAAAAAGCCAAATTTTGCTCCTTCTCTTCTGAGCATTGTAGTGCACCAGCAGAACACTTAACGTCCACATATGGGGCGTTTTCTTAAATGGGAGAAATTGGGCTTCAAATTTTGGGGTCCATTTTCTCCTATTACCCCTTGTGAAAATGAAACATTTGGGGTAACACCATCATTTTAGTGTTAAAAATCTAATTTTCCATTTTCACGTCCAACTTCACTGCAAAGTCGTCAAACACCTGTGAGGTGTTAAGGCTCACTATACTGCTTGTTACGTTCCTTGAGGGGTGCAGTTTCAAAAATAGTATGCTATGTGTGTTTTTTTTTTTTTTTTGCTGTTCTGGCACCATGGGGGCTTTCTAAATGCAACACATCTACATTTGTTTTCAAAGATCCCACAGTTGCTCCTTCCCTCTTGAGTCATGTTGTGAGCCCACAGAGCACTTTCTGTCAACATATGAGGTATTTCCATACTCGAGAGAAATTGGGCTACAAATTTTTTTTTCACCTAATACCACTTTTAAAAATGAAAAAATGGGGCTACAAGAACATGTTAGTATAAAAAATGAAGATTTTGATTTTTCTCCTCCACCTTGCAGCTATTCTTGTGAAACACATAAAGGGTTAACAAACTTTCTGAATGTCATTTTGAATACTTTGAGGGTTGCAGTGTGGTAGCCCTTGGGGGGTGTATGGTAGGGATGGTATGATGTTGATATATGAGGGGTTAATATTAACCCTGTCACTCGTGATGCCAGGGTGAGGGCTTGTGTGCTGAATCTATGTTCCGGCCTATCGCCGCCTTTCCCAGAAGCGATAGGTGCAATGAAATGACTGAAGGTCCACAAGCAGATTTAACTTGAACTTGAATAACTTTACTGCAGTGCTTGCAATATCCAATGGGTAGTAACAGTCTCATATAACAGTTCTTAGGTTGCTTAGCGACTGGCAGAAGTTGCAGACCTTGCATTAAACTTGTAGTCTCTGAATTTAGGGAGTGATGTGCAGATCCGTCCGGATTTAGGGGAAATATTGGGTCCGGTGATACTGCAGAGTGCTTAGGGGATGACACACTCTATAATTTAGATCAATCAGCCGCTGCCGCAAGGCTCAGGCCTAACTCACTGTGATTACTGTGATATAGGTCTTCTCTCTTCAAGAGCCAGAAGAAAGAGAGCGAGAAGATGGCCGCCGCTCCCCTATATGGGCAGGGGGCATGGCGATTCTGATTGGTCCGAACGTCTGCCATTCACCAGTACATGGTGTGATGGGATTACTGATGTAAGAGGGCCTCCAAAGGTTCTTAAGCTAAAACCGTAGAGTTCACCTTGTCACATGACCCGCAGGTCCTGCAACGCTAATAGAAACAGGTAATTAACCATTTATATACAGAAATAATACTATATACATTATTCTATGGACAAATTAGAAATCTATATACTATAATAGAGTCGACTAGGGGCGGACTGACTAACAGAGATTACTAAGTCCTAGGGACTCTGGCTACGGGGACCCATAGATAAATAAGTACCGCATGAAATGCTGTACTGGGACACCACAAACCCCCTTACTATACATAAGTCGGCCTCGACGTCTGTCCCCTGAGACAGAGGGACTAGGACGAGAATTAGAACAGGATGCTATAGAACAGGATGATTTACATTTAAGCTAGACATCCGACTTAGACATTTGAATACTATCTAGACATTTGAATGCTATCTAGACACTTGAATGCTATCTAGACACTTAAAGGAGCTATCTTTACTTTAGTTTCTAGCTTCCTATATAACTTTATAAACTTATTATACATTGTTTTAAGCTTACTAGACATTAGTTCAGCTCTCTATACTGTTAGCTTCAAGCGGACTAAGACATTTTGTTATCTCACACATTTTATGCCAACAATAAGTTACCTGTTAGTTAGTACACGAAAAGTGTACTGGCTAGCCCTAAGCTAGGTCACAGTAAGGGTGGCTACTAGGGTCTATCGACTACACGCCACGTACCCCCTAGAGCACTTCTCAAACAACCTAATAGGTTATTCTGAAAATTACATGTTTACTTTTGTACTAGCAAGAGCATCTACTGGCCAGGCAGAGCATCTCACACACGCAGTGAATAAAGAAAAGTAGAAGTTTACCTAACAGTGGCAGGAATTGGGTATCAATATGCTACAATTCCTTAAGATATTTATTTGTTTTTGTGTATGTACTAGAGAAATTTTGAAGTAGTACATTAAGTGAACAATCTAGGGTACTATGTGCAAGTACTATTTGAAAAGGAATCCTCCCTATTATTTTTGTTCCGAGATAGGTGCTAGCGATGGGCGACAGCAATAATACTACCCTCGGAGGAGCCGAGGTGTACCCTATTGGGTTGCTACTAAACACCTTTGATTTACGATACATTTGTGTGTACGAGAATTGGATTCAATTGTAGTATTGAGTGTGCACATGCAGTGCGTCGATATTTTCCATGCACAACTCTAAGCCATTATTATGTACATAGACATTTGACTATATTTTCTATGTACAAACCTTACTTACTACTTATGTACACAGACATAAGGACATCTTTCTGTTCACAAAACCATATACATATTTACTATATATTTATTAACACTCCAACATATTTCAGGTGCATTCACCCGATAAGTGCGACATTTTTCATAAGAGTTCTTATGAGGATGCTGGTATATACATGAAGCAGGCGTGTAAGGATCAACAGTCCACCTACACTAGGAGTCCAAGACAATATACATATGGGCATGAAGGGATCAGCAGTCCACCTACACTAGGAGTTCAATGAAAAATAAACACGGCCTTAACCACAACTCAGCCGGGTACAGTCCTTGATGAATCTCCTACAGGCTAGGAGTCTCTTGACTTAATAGTCAGGCACAAGCTTAGTGGTTACGTTGCTGAACTTTAAACTGAAACAAACTTATCACAGTCCTGCTAGGCACTTTTCTTGAACTTGGTTATTGTAAGACAAATTAGTCAGACAGAGGAAAAAAAACAATAACACATTACTTTAGAGTCTCTTTAGAAGGTGTTCTTCTTTACTCTTGTAGTGCCTTTCTTGGTTCCCCTATATCTGCCAACATCAGGGACAGGATCAAGACTTGACATAGCTTTGCCACACCACATTGGTGAGAATGGAGTTGTGGAAGGCAGCTTGAGAAGGGGTTATAGGCTTACTAGCCGGGATCACAGTGGGACAATAGGGCTTGAGCACCATCTCCAAATTAGGAGCAACCCATGACCCTTTCGTTGGTACCTGAGGAATTGGCAAACTCTCACTGCTCCGAGAGGGCCTTGGTACATCTGTGGGTACCCCAGGGTTAGACAAACTCTCACTGCTCCGAGAGGGTCTAGGTACCGACTTGGGTGACCGCAACTTTGGCCTGTTTTCTTCACCCTGTGTAGAACTTGACTCTCGACGGTATGAAGAAGATGAAGAACTTGGTTCTTTACTGTACATAGAGGATGATGCACTTGACTCTTTGCTGTACACAGAAAATGATGAACTTGACTCTTTAGGCTCCTCCTCCTTGGGTATGCTGGTGGAGGCTTTAGGAGCAGACCTGGTCGGCCTCAAGTTGAAGGGATCAGACTCCCAATCCGTTGACGGGAAATATTTGAAATGAAGCTGTGTTGGGGCTGTTGGTCTGGTGACCGCTGCAGCCCATTCTCCATGAAGGCTCTGGACGGGGGTGTACTCCACAATTTCACCCACCTCCAAGGTGTTGAACTTCTTATGGAGATATGGCCTTTGCACTGCTCGCCGGTTTACGAGGATGGTCTGCCCAGTGTGGCAGTCAAGGAGTGCCCCATAACCTCTGACCTTGTTGAACTTGGCCACAGTTGCTCTTCTCCTTTCTAATGGCTCCTCCTCTTCTCGGGGATGATCCCATTTGCGGATGTACAATGCCTCCATTTCTTTGGTATTTTCTTGATACCGCACTCTTTCTTCGTAAGGCAAATGTACGTGCTTTGGAGCGTAGAGTTCTTTGTATCGGGCCTTTAGCTTTTCCATCAATTCAGCCAGCTCGGCTTCTTGACGGGCCCTTTCCCATTCTGCAGTTGGGATTGGTGGGAGTGTCTTCCCAGGTAACGGTTGAAGTACTCTGTGCATGTACTCGATCAGCTCCGCCTCATCTCCGAACACCCATTGCAGCAATTTTGGTGACCACGGTTGTGCACTTGGCAAGCTTGATCGAGGAATGACCTCAGGGCTGGAGGAGGAAGAATAGGCCGCCTCTAGAGGGGTACTCACTGCAGAGTCCTCCGACGGGATCTCGGCCCACGAGCCCCAGGTCCTGTGGTGAGGGGACAATCTCACCGGTGACGCACCTCCAGGTGTCCCTGCACTGTTCGCTGGAGGTGTCTCTGGCCAATCGTCATCATCATCAGGCAGTGGGGGAAGATTGCAGGCCCCCTCTTCGTCAAATGACAACCGCTGCAGACGGTCAGCAAGCTCTTGAAAAAGTTGGTCTGCGACTGCCACAACGTTCCGTGCTTCCGGCGCCATTTTGCCAACTTGACCACGTGGAACGCTGCTCTCCGCCATGTCTGTATCCTCCGGCTCTTTCTGCAGACTGGAGAGGTTGCTCTGTGTGGAGTCTTTTATAGTGGGCTTCTCCAAAATGGTGCTGGGCAGGAAGGACACTATCGGTGCAGCCCCGACTTCCGGTCCCTCCAGAAACGACTCCTGCATCTCTGAGTTCCCTTTCGGCTGGGATACAGCAACTTGGCGTTCACGCCCAGGGGCGTGGCGCAGCGCGGGCTTTCTTCACGCGCTTTTCCGGCAGCAGTTCGGCTCCGCCTGTGCTGACAGGACCAGAGGATCGCAGCATGAGCTCATTACGCAGTTTACACATTTTAACTGTAGACAGATCTTCGCCTCCCCCCTTACTTTTCTCTTGGCCCCCTTGTATGATGCACCACAAGCACCGTTCCTGTACACAGCAACACATGAATTAAGTTATTTTCTTAGGGGGGAGTACACTTTCACTAGTGGCGATGGTAGGCACACACCCAAATCCTGTTCGTGCAACGCCAAAAAGGCTTTGTGGTAGCCCTTGGGGGGGTGTATGGTAGGGATGGTATGATGTTGATATATGAGGGGTTAATATTAACCCTGTCACTCGTGACGCCAGGGTGAGGGCTGGTATGCTGAATCTATGTTCCGGCCTATCGCCGCCCTTCCCAGAAGCGATAGGTGCAATGAAATGACTGAAGGTCCACAAGCAGATTTAACTTGAACTTGAATAACTTTACTGCAGTGCTTGCAGTATCCAATGGGTAGTAACAGTCTCATATAACAGTTTTTAGGTTGCTTAGCCACTGGCAGAAGTTGCGGACCTTGCATTAAACTTGTAGTCTCTAAATTTAGGGAGTGATGTGCAGATCCGTCCGGATTTAGGGGAAATATTGGGTCCGGTGATACTGCAGAGTGCATAGGGGATGACACACTCTATAATTTAGATCATTCAGCCGTTGCCGCAAGGCTCAGGCCTAATTCACTGCGATTACTGCGATATAGGTCTTCTCTCATCAAGAGCCAGGAGAAAGAGAGCAAGAAGATGGCGGCCGCTCCCTTATATGGGCAGGGGGCGTGGCGATTCTGATTGGTCCGAATGTCTGCCATTCACCAGTAAATGGTGTGATGGGATTACTGATATAAGAGGGCCTCCAAAGGTCCTTAAGCTAAAACCATAGAGTTCACCTTGTCACATGACCTGCAGGTCCTGCAACGCTAATAGAAACAGGTAATTAACCATTTATATACAGAAATAATACTATATACATTATTCTATGGACAAATTAGAAATCTATATACTAGTAAGTAAAAACATGACAACTTTATGATGCAAACACATAGTAGACATATTGTATATGTGAATCAATATATAATTTATTTGGTATGTCTATTTTCCATACAAGCAGAGAGTTTCGAAGTTTTCAAATTTTTCATGAAATTTTGAAATTTTTACCAAGAAATGATGCAAGTATCAACGAAAATCTACCATTATGTTAAAGTAGAATATGTCATGAAAAAACTATCTCGGAATCAAATTCATAAGTAAAAGAATCCCAGAGTTATTAATGCTTAAAGTGACAGTGGTCAAATGTGCAAAAATTGCTCGGATCCTTAAGGTGAAAATGGGCTGGGTCTTTAAGGGGTTAAGCGAATTTTGTTTTGTTAAAAGACAAATAATACAAGTCAAAAGAACATAGGAACTCTGATCTTCATATACCTCACAACATGGCTACATAAAAATGAAGATTAAACTGATGATAATCCTGTTTAACCCAAGGAGGCTTCTTAATGGTTCCTAGCACTTACTCTTGAACATTGGGAATCTGGCAGCGTTCGGTAAGCATTCGGTAAGCTGTAGAGAGATGAATCCTTTTGGAGACCAGGGGGATAAATTGCTGTATTTTAATTATTGCTGCACATAATTAAGTCATTTCTGCTCTGCAGCCAAATTGGCTCTTTAGTGAATCAATAGTAAATTGGCCGTGTTTAGGTTCTGAGCACAGCCATGCCGAAATATCACATAGCTGTGCTAAATCTGACATGAGGTTTCTCATGTCAAACAAATTTATTTGTTAAGCCTTTCACAGTATGTCCTTAGTAGAATCTATTAGCATCAAACTAACAGTTGCCAAGGCAACAGAGCAAGTTAATTCAGCTATTAAAGCTTTCAGAAAAGCACAGCTTGAGATAATGTGCTAAGTTACTGACATTTCTCGAAATATATCTAGTGTATCTTGTACTTTTTTCTTCATCACCCATAACATAAATGTTATCTAAATGGAATGAATCTGCTTTACCATATGTAGTGCTATCATCTACATTCACTCTAAGCAATTGTAGCAAGTCATTTTCAGTGTATCTGCACATGTATGGCTTATTTATGGAAAGTGAAAACTTCAGTAAACATTTACTGTGCTAACTCTTTTTGAGTGGTCTTTATAAAAAAACCACTTCTGAGTTCACTTTACATGGGCACTGTTATAGGGATGAGCAAATCGAATCTGAAGAATCCAAATTTGTTTTGATTTTTAGGAACAATTTGCTTTGTAACGAATCTGAATATCACTGTGATTTGATTGCACGAATCGCTTCATTAAACTCCATTAAGTGTGGTCCAGGCTCCAGGGCATGGGGCAAGGATTTCTGGGAAGGCGGCAAGCCGGGTAGGCGGGATGACCCTGAATCACATGCAGCATGCAGCCTATCAGCAGCCAGCCACCCCTTGTCACAGCCCTATATAATTGGCAGCCAGCTTGCGGCCAGTCACTTAAGCATTTTATTGCAGAAAGAGAAAGAGAGAGACACAGAGGGCAGTAGCGAGCCAGTTAGGGTGAGCAGAACACTACAAGCCATAATCACCTGCTATTAATACCTAATACAGGTTGCATAGCAAAGCGTATTGTCCTCCATTAAGTGTAACCTGTGCGTACATAGCTGATGTATGATTTTGTTCCTGTTAAATAGTGTTGAGCGAAATTTCGAAATGCTAATTTTTATCGCGAATATCGGCACTTTGCGATTTCGCAAATATTTAGAATATAGTGATATATATTCGTAATGACGAAAATTCATTTTATATGCAAATTTATACAAATATGTATGCGAATATCAGCACTCCCAGACTGGACACTGATCTCTCCCTTCCTTCAGGTGAGATATAATCATGCATGCGCACAATGCAAATTTCATTACGAATTTTCGCATGGGAAAAAAAAGAACGAACATAGCAAATATGCAAATTTGCGAACATAGGACGAATATTTGTCCATATATTTGCAAAATATCGTGAATTCGAATATGACCCCTGCCACTCATCACTACTGTTAAAGTCTTAAGGGCCTAGTTGCTGTGAAAAGCCAGCCATAAGTACACACCTACTGCTGTTCTAGACAAATACTGGTTTAAGTGTAGTGGAGTGTATTGTACTTCCCTCATAAGTGCATACCACATACGTACATCTATGTGGTGTATGATTTTGTTCCTGTTAAAGTCTTATGGGCCTAGTTACTGTGATAGGCCATCCAAAAGTACACACCTGCTGCTGTTCTAGACAAATACTGTTTTAAGTGTAGTGGAGCGTATTGTACTCCCCTCATAAGTGCATACCACGTATGTACATCTACGTGGTGTACCATTCTTTTCCTGTTAAAGTCTTAATGGCCCTGTGAAAGGCCAGCCAAAAGTAGATACTTGCTGCTGTTCTAGACAAATACTTTTTTAACCCCTTAAGGTTGCAGGGTTTTTCTGATCTTGCACTTTTGTTTTTTCCGCTTTACATTTTAAAAATCATAACCCTTTCAATTTTGCACCAAAAAATCCATATGATGGCTTTTTTTTTGCGCCACCAAATCTACTTTTTAATGACATCATTTTACCCAAAAATCTATGGTGAGACCCCCCCAAAAAAAGAAAAAAACACCATTTTGTAATTTTGGTGGGCTTCCGTTTCTATGCAGTACATTTAAACTTTTTAAAAGGAAGGGGTTAATGTGTTTTTTTTTAAACTTTTTCTTCAACTTTTTTTTTTTTTTCACTTTTAGCCCCCTTAGGGGACTTTTAGGAGGAATCATTCCTCATATGGTTTCATGGAACCACATTGATCTGTGTGGTCTGCGCTCGATTAATAAAGCCTGGCCAGGCTTTATCATTCTCAGCGCAGGAGCAGTGAAGGAGAGGTAAGCCCTCAGGCTATCTCAGAAGTGGATTGCAATCGCGCTGTTGGGGGGGGGGGGGGGGGCGATCCACCCCACTGGACCACTGGGGATGGTTTAAATGTCCCTTTAGATGCCGCTGTCAACTTTGACAGTAGTGTTCTAGAGGGTTAATTGCCGGCTGTGGCAATCGCCATCTCCTAGCTACACGAATCAGCTGGGGTGTGGCCGGTATGACGCGGGCTCGAGTCAGGAGCCCGCGTCATACACCGCTTGCCGTCTCAGGATGAGTCGGATCATCTGTAGTCGCCAACCGGTTAAGCGTAGTGGAGCATATTGTCTTCCCCTCATATACGCACTAAGTATGTCAGGCAGAGAAGTGCCAAGACGTGCACAGAGGAGTGGCAGAGGCCTAAATTTATCAGATGCAGGAAGAGGTCGAAGCAGACTAGGGGCTAGTGACAGGAGTCGCAGAGAGAGGCCTGAGCTCCCGGTATCAGCTAGCGGTCGTGTCTTGACCAGAAACCCATATGCCACCATCGATTGGTGAACTCGGTCATCACTTCATCAAGAGTGACCTCTGACAACCCCAGTCAACAGTCGGTGGGTTCCTCAGACACAACCCTCAGTTAGCATGGCCCCGGAGCAGTCCCTGTCCTCCCATTGCCTCTGTCCTATGCTGTTACCTCCCCAGAGAAGTATCTAATGTTGTGGGTTCAGCTCCACTATTTAGTGAGGACGATCTACTAGAGGACAGTCAGCAGCTACTGTCTAGCCAAGAAGTGGAGGAGACATCCGCAGCTTCCTCCGCTAGGCGGGCAAGTAGTAATGAGGAAAGTGGTGTGGGAGGTGGTGTTGCGGGCATTCAGGCTCCTGAAGCAGACACTGTTGAGGAACCTGAGGAGGACATCAGTAACGTGCAGACACAACTCGATGATGATGAAGCCGATCGCACTCGGGAGCTGGGTGCAAAAGGGGCTTCACCATCAGGAGAAGAAGGTTGCAGGTTGCCCGTGAGGCAGCAGCTGAGCCAACAAGGTGGTAGCATGGTTAGCAGTCAGTATGGTGGCAGAAGTGGGAAGTCTGGAGCCAAACGTGCCTGGGGTAGACCACCTGCTTCGCGGCAGCCGACCTTTTTAGGGCGAGTAACACTTGCCAAGAAGGGAATTAATAGGGCCAGAGTAGGGCCTTACAAGGGAAGTTTTTACCCCCCACCTGCTACAATGGACAATACGTTATTCCCTACCACCTTTTTGAGGAAAGCATTACTCGTGTTAAAAAGGGCAGCCCCACACAGGAACTTCTCCCTATTTCCACCTAAAAACCCTGGGAAACGCCACCTTTTAGAGGTCTTTGCATCACATCAATACTTGGTGGTGTAGGTGGCACATGGTGTTTTTTGCACACCTTTCCTTTTGTTAAATAAAAAAAGAAATTTTGGGTACATATATTTTATCCTAAGAATATTAAGTTAAGTTTTACGTAATGCATATTCTCAATACTTACTTGTGCACAATAATACTTTTACAAAAGAGACCATTTTCTTCTGCCTACCAGCCTCAGCTACTATTCTGATCCTGCCACCCGCCTGATGCCACACATCTGATGCCAAGTTCTCCTTTTTTCACCCACCTTCATCACCGGGTACTGGTATTGCCACTCACCGCCCCACTCAGTCACCAGGTCACTTTCAGGACTCCTGATGCTGCTGATTCCACCTCCAGGCTGTCTCATTCTGCCACCATATTTTCTTCTCCTGCTGATGCCAACTCCAGGCTATCTCATACTGCCACCATATGTTCTCCTCATGCTGATGCCAGCTCCAGGCTGTCTCATACTGCCACCATATGTTCTCCTCATGTTAATGCCAGCTCCAGGCTGTCTCATACTGCCACTATATGCTCTCCTCATGCTCCCGCTACCTCCAGGCTTTCTCATTCAGCCACTATATGGTCTCCTCATGCTTCTGCCACCTCCAGGCTGTGTCATTCAGCCACTATATGGTCTCCTCATGCTGCCACCACCTCCAGGCTGTGTCATTCAGCCACTATATGGTCTCCTCTTGCTGCCGCCATCTCTAGTCTGTGTCATGAAGCCACCATAGGGTCTCCTCTTACTGCTGCCAACTCCTGGCTGTGTCATTCTGCCAGATTATGGTCTCCTCATGCTGCTGCCACCTCCAAGCTGGGTCACTGTGCCGCCATGTGTTCTCCTCATGCTGCTGGCACATTAAATAAAACTTTCTAGGATAATCTATTTGAAATCTTAAATGTAATTGTTTAAAAATATTTTAATCTTTTCAAATGTGAGGCCCTATGGTCTTATCAGGCTGTTGTCACCTCCAGGCTGGGTCTTTCAGGCACTATATGGTCTCCTCATGCTGCCGTCACCTCCAGGCTCTGTCACTGTGCGACAGTGATTCTAATAGAAACGCCTCTAATCTGCATGTCACACTGAATAACAGTATAATTTCACTAACACTGCACACTCCCTATGCGTGTTACAGCAAGGCAAAGTGTTCTACACCCCTATTGAGGCTCTCTGTAGCACAGAAATAGCTGTTTTTAATAATGATTCGCTGCATATAAATTTGGACTGAACCAAATTTTTTTCAGAAAATACGGTGAATCGGCCTAATCATGCCCCCTCTCCATACAGCTTTATGGGAGAGGTGGGGAGGCACGAACGCTGCCTCCCCGCCTCTCCCATAGAACTACATGGAGGAGGCATGTTGGCCGCGGCATGACGCCGCAGAGTAGAGGCCCCATGCAGGGGATCGTGGGGGGTCCCAGTGTTCGGACCCCCGCGATCAAACATTTATCCCCTATCCTGTGGATAGAGGATAAGTTGTTTTTGCTACAGATTTCCTTGAACTTTTCTAATATACTTAAGACAATTTTATTTCCTTTCCCCCCCCCCCCCCCCCACAAATCTTGGCTTATAAAATCATGGCTTTGTCCAAGCTGAAGCAAAGACAGTGAGGGTGGGCTCGCACTCCTCTGTGCTCTTCCCTGTCTCATAATACACCTCTGTGCTCTCTCCTGTGCTATAAAGCTAGGTTCAAATGGCCATTCTCTCGCATCTTACTATTCTCCCGTTATTTCAGCTAAATAGACCATACTTAACAGACTAACAAACGGATGTAAACTGATGGAAACGGATGCCATTCTTTTGCATCCATTTATATCCTTTTTTGTCCGTTTGTGTCCATTTTTAAAAAATGTTCTGGCTACTTCCTGGTTGCTCACACCTCTTCTGAGCGTGCTCAGATGTAATAACAGATAAAAAACGGATTGAAAAGATGGATGCAAACGGATGACATTAAAGTCTCATCCGTTTTCCATTGACTTTAATGTTTAATTTATGATATCCGTTTCTCTTCTGTTTTTAGACGGGGGGAAAAATACTGCACGTACCGTAATATTTCCTGTCAAAAAAGCGGAATAGAAATCAAACAGATGACAAGGGATTGCAAAACATCCCAATTGACATCAATGGGATTCTTTTACATCCGTTTACATGGATTTAAGAACATGCATGACATTGCAGAGACAGATGGCAATGTGAATGAGCTCTAAGACAGTTGAGAGCACAGAGGAGTCCTATCAGACAGGAGAGAGCACAGAGGAGTCCTATCAGACAGGAGAGAGCACAGAGGAGTCCTATCAGACAGGAGAGAGCACAGAGGAGTCCTATCAGACAGGAAAGAGCACAGAGGAGTCCTATCAGACAGGAGAGAGCACAGAGGAGCCCTATCAGACAGGAGAGAGCACAGAGGAGTCCTATCAGACAGGAGAGAGCACAGAGGAGTACTATCAGACAGGAGAGAGCACAGAGGAGTTCTACCCGACAGGAGAGAGCACAGAGGAGTGCTATCAGACAGGAGAGAGCACAGATGAGTCCTATCAGACAGGAGAGAGCACAGAGGAGTCCTATCAGACAGGAGAGAGCACAGAGGAGTCCTATCAGACAGGAGAGAGCACAGAGGAGTGCTATCAGGCAGAAAAGAGCACAGAGGAGTACTGTCAGACAGGAGAGAGCACAGAGGAGTGCTATCAGACAGGAGAGAGCACAGAGGAGTACTATCAGACCGTAGAGAGCACAAAGGAGTACTATCAAACAGGAGAGAGCATAGAGGAGTACTATCAGACAGGTGAGAGCACAGAGGAGTCCTATCAGACAGGAGAGAGCACAGAGAAGTACTATCAGACAGGAGAGAGCACAGAGGAGTTCTACCCAACAGGAGAGAGCACAGAGGAGTGCTATCAGACAGGAGAGAGCACAGAGGAGTCCTATCAGACAGGAGAGAGCACAGAGGAGTCCTATCAGACAGGAGAGAGCACAGAGGAGTACTATCAGATAGGAGAGAGCACGGAGGAGTACTATCAGACAGGAGAGAGCACAGAGGAGTGCTATCAGACAGAAAAGAGCACAGAGGAGTACTGTCAGACAGGAGAGAGCACAGAGGAGTGCTATCAGACAGGAGAGAGCACAGAGGAGTACTATCAGACCGTAGAGAGCACAAAGTAGTACTATCAGACAGGAGAGAGCATAGAGGAGTGCTATCAGACAGAAAAGAGCACAGAGGAGTACTGTCAGACAGGAGAGAGCATAGAGGAGTACTATCAGACAGGTGAGAGCACAGAGGAGTCCTATCAGACAGGAGAGAGCACAGAGGAGTCCTATCAGACAGGAGAGAGCACAGAGGAGTCCTATCAGATAGGAGAGAGCACAGAGGAGTCCTATCAGACAGGAGAGAGCACAGAGGAGTACTATCAGACAGGAGAGAGCCCAGAGGGGTGTTATCAGACAGCACAGAGGAGTACTATCAGACAGGAGAGAAAGCACAGAGGGGTGTTATCAGACAGCACAGAGGAGTGCTAGCCCACAATCACTTACTAAACTTTGTCCATACCTGTGCTTCAGCTTAGACAAAGCCATGATTTTATAAGCCATGATTTCTATAAAAAGGAAATTAAATGTTCTTATGAAGTATATTAGAACTGTTAATGTTTTGCAAAGATGTACAAAATATAAAAAACGTTTTGAATCAGTGCCCGTTGAACCCCTTCACGCATTCTTTCGTAAATATGGCATTCATTAAAAATACGTTCCCGTGGCACTGCGCAGGTTAATCAGCTGGACTCGGAGACCAAAGCTGGATGGGAGATCGCTTCTGGCCTGCCACCCCAACTGATTAACCCGTGCAGTGATTGGGTGTGCGGGATCAGTGGGCATGCAGCGTGATCGGCGGGCATGCGGCGGAATTGGCGGTGCACAGAGGTCCTGTTGGGTGAGCGGAAGTCCCGGCGGCAGCAGCAACGGAGCGGGTGAGTCCTCGCCCTCTAGTAGTTGAAAAACTACAACTCCCAGCATGTCCCAACTGTCTGGCCATGCTGGGGGTTGTAGTGTAGCAACATCTGGAGGATCACAGTTTGGAGACCACTGTGTAGTGGTCTCTAAACTGTGGTCCTCCAGATGTTGCAAAACTATAACTCCCAGCATGCCCAGAGTTGTATTTCCATACTCAAGAGAAATTGGTTTACAAGTTTTGGGGGGCTTTTTCTCCTTATGCCCCTTTTAAAAATTGAAAAAAATGGGGCTACAAGAACATGTTACTGCAAAAAATTGAGTTTTTGAGTTTTCTCTTACTTTGAGGGTGCAGATTCTATAATGGGATAATTTATGGGGTATTTCTCAAAGAAAGGCCCCTCAAATCCACTTTAAACTGAACTGATTTAGATTTAGAATCTTTCGAGAAAATTTGGAAAATTGCTGCAAAATTTTGAAGCCCTGTAATGTCTTCAAAAAGTAACAACATGTAAACTTTATGATGAAAACATAAAGTAAACATATTGTACATGTGAACCAATATATAATTTATTTGGAATGTCTGTTTTTGTTACAAGCAGAGAGCTTCGAAGTCAGAAAAATGCTAAATTTTCTACATTTTCATGAAATCTTGGAAATTTTCACCAAAAAATGATGCAAGTATCGACGGAAAATGTATCACTATATTAAAGTAGAATATGTTACAAAAATACAAGCTCTGAATCAAATTAATAAGTAAAAGCAACTCAGAGTTATTAAAGGGGTTATCAAGGAAAAAACTTTTTTTTATATGTCAACTGGCTCCAGAAAGTTAAACAGATTTGTAAATGACTTCTATTAAAAAGTCTTAATCCTTTCCGTACTTATGAGCTTCTGAAGTTAAGGTTTTTCTTTTCTGTGTAAGTCCTCTCTGATGACACCTGTCTCGAGAAACACCCAGTTTAGAAGCAAATCCCCATAGCAAACCTCTTCTAAACTGGGCGTTTCCCAAGACAGGTGTCATCAGAGAGCACTTAGACAGAAGTGTCGCCACAGGTGTCGCCTCTCTGTGGTACCCCCCTTGTACCATCCGTCGTCTCCCCGAGAATTGTACTACGGCTGTGAGTAATGTGCAATAAAATCTGCTGAATTGGAAATCCGGTGAGTGCTCATTTTTCTTTGTTTCCTTATGCACTCATGGTATATTCTACATGAGTCTGAGCACCACCGTACCCTCACTCCGCTATAGCGACTTAGTGTCCACCCACCTTCAGGTACAGAAGTTAGCAGTGCCGAACTACTCATCTATACGTAATTTACAAATCTGTTTAACTATCTGGAGCCAGTTGATACCGTATTTATCGGCGTATAACACGCACTGGCGTATAACACGCACCCCATTATAACAGGGAAATTTAAGTAAAAAAAATAAAATGTAAAATAAATTATTTGGACTAAATGCCACATCATCCCCCCAACTTTGTTTTCTTCTGCACCTCAGTTTGGTCCCGCCCCTCCAGTGCCACATCATTCCTTCCCTTTTATCATTCCCTGTGCCACATTTACCCCTCTCATCACCACCCCCCATGTCTCATCATCCCCCCATGTCTCATCATTTCCCCCTGTCATAGACCACCACTAGCCATACAGACATTAAACATTTAGTGTCTCCCCCACCATCATTTCCCCCTGTCTCATCATCCCCCACCCTGTCTCCTCATGTCCCCCCATCATTCCCCCCTCATCATCCCCCACCCTGTCTCATCATCCCCCCACCCTGTCTCATCATGCCCCCGATAATTCCCACCCGCCTCATCATCATTTCCCCCTGTCTCATCATCCCCCCACCCTGTCTCATCATGCCCCCCATCATTCCCCCCTCATCATTTCCCCCTATCTCATCATCCCCCACCCTGTCTCATCATGCCCCCTATCATTCCCCCCTCATCATTTCCTCTTGTCTCACCATCCCCCAACCTGTCTCATCATGCCCCCCATCATTCCCCCTTCATCATTTCCCCCTGTCTCATCATCCCCCACCCTGTCTCATTATGCCCCCCATCATTCCCTCCTCATCATTTCCGCCTGTCTCATCATGTCCCCCATCATTATCCCCCCACCCTGTCTCATCATGTCCCCATCATTCTCCCCTCATCATCCCCCCACCCTGTCTCATCATCCCCCCCTCATCCCCCCTCATCATTTCCCCCTGTCTCATCCCCCCATCATTCCCCCCCCACCCCCCCCTCATCATCATTTCCTCCTGTCTCATCATCCCCCCACCATGCCAGTGGTCTTCACCCTGCGGACCTCCAGATGTTGCAAAACTACCAACTGCCAACTGCTGTCTGGGCATGCTGGGAGTTGTAGTTTTGCAACATCTGGAGGTCCGTAGGTCCACTCTTCCCCTTTCCTTACTTGTTTGCGCTTTGGCTGTCTTGCGGGATGCAGGGTCAGTGAAGCAGATGAGTGACGTCCTTTCCCGGCTCCTCTGCAAGCCATCAGGGATGTCACTTTTCGTCGGCGACTACAGGAAATGAAAAGTGACGTCAGTGATGGCGCGCAGAGAAGCCGGCAGAGGACGTCACTCATCTGCTTCACTGACACCGCAGCCTGCAAGACCTGCCGCCTGACTTGACCTGCCGAAGTGCAGCCAGGTAAGGAAAATAACAAAACTATGAAAAGCAGGGAAAGGGGGAATGATGAGGGAGGGGGGAGGTAGGGAAAATGAAAAGTAAAACGTAGGCAGGATGACCCTGAATCACATGCAGCATATCAGCAGCTAGTCACCCCAGTGATGTCACAGCCCTATATAATCAGCAGCCATATTGTGGCCAGTCAAGTCAGCCTTTCATTGCAGCGAGATTGATAGGGACATACAGCGCTGTCTGTGTTGGCCAGAAAAGCTTTTTTCCAGCAGCGATTCACCTCCTAGTGACATTCTGTTGCACAGAGAGAGGGACAGAGAGCAGTGTTTGTTGCACAGAAAAGCATTCTTACTGTGGCGATTCACCTCCCAGTCACTATTACTGAGAGGGACAGAGAGCAGTGTGTTGCACAGAACCAAAGCGATTCAGCTCAAGAAAAAATCCTGCCTAGAAGCACTGATAGGGAAGGGAGTGAGATTGAGAGAGAAAGTGCAATTTTGGGTGTAGTACAGAGCGACTGTGTACTGCAGCACTGGTGTGTACTGCTGGTGTTGTACACAAATACTATTCTAAGCATACTGGAGCCCATTATCCTCCCCATAGGACATGCGTACAGCTAAGTGGTGTACCATTTTGTTCCGGTTAAAGTCTCAAGGGCCTAGATTCTGTGAAAGGCCAGGCAAAAGTACTCACCGGCTGGTGTTGTACACAATTACTTTTTTAAGCGTACTGATGTGCATTGTCCTCCCCTCATAAGTGCATACCAAATACTTACTTCTAAGGGGTGTACTATTTTGTTCCTGTTAAAGTCTTAAGGGCCTAGATACTGAGAAAGGCCAGCCAAAGGTACACACCTGCTGGTGTTGTAGACAAATACAGTTTTAAGCGTACTGGAGCGCATTGTCCTCAGAGTTCCCCTCACTCAGGTTTATGGAACGAACTGTTGCAGAAATTTCTACAACTTAAACTGCCCACTTTTAACCCATTCATGACCCAGCCCATTTTCACCTTCATGACCTGGGCATTTTTTTAAAATCTGACCACTGTCACTTTAAACATTAATAACTCTGGAATGCTTTTACTTATCATTCTGATTCCGAGACTGTTTTTTCGTGACATATTCTACTTTATGTTATTGGTAAAATTTCACTGATATTTGTATCCTTTCTTGGTAAAAAATCTAAAAATTTCATGAAAATTTTGAAAATTTTGCATTTTTCTAACTTTGAAAGTCTCTGCTTGAAAGGAAAATGGATATTCCAAATAAATTACATATTGATTCACATAGACAGTATGTCTACTTTATGTTTGCATAAAAAAATTGACATGTTTTTACTTTTGGAGGGCACCAGAGGGCTTCAAAGTTCCGCAGCAATTTTCCAATTTTTCTCAAGATTTTCAAAATCGTAATTTTTCAGGGCCCAGTTCAGGTTGGAAGTGGATTTTAAGGGTCTTCATATTAGAAATACCCCATAAATGACCCCATTATAAAAACTGCACCCCCCAAAGTATTCAAAATGACATTCAGTAAGTGTTTTAACCCTTTAGGTGTTGCACAGGTATAGCAGCAAAGTGAAGAAGAAAATTCTAAATCTTCATTTTTTACACTCGCATTTTCTTGTAGACCCAATTTTTTTATTTTTACAAGGGGTAAAAGGAGAGAAATCACCCTAAAATTTGTAACCCAATTTCTCTCGAGTAAGGAAATACCTCATATGCGTATGTAAAGTGTTCGGCGGGCGCAGTAGAGGGCTCAGAAGGGAAGGAGCGACAATGGGATTTTGGAGAGTGAGTTTTTCTGAAAGGGTTTTTGGGGGGCATGTCCCATTTAGGAAGCCCCTATGGTGCCAGAACAGTGAACCCCCCCACATGTGACCCCATTTTGGAAACTATACCCCTCATGGAATGTAATAAGGGGTGCAGTGAGCATTTACACCCCACTGGCGTTTGACAGATATTTGAAACAGTGGACAGTGCAAATCAAAAATTTTATTTTTCATTTTCACAGACCACTGTTCCAAAAATCTGTCATACACCAGTGGGGTGTAAATGCTCACTGCACCCCTTATTACATTCCGTGAGGGGTGTAGTTTCCAAAATGGGGTCACATATGGATATTTATTGTTTTGCGTTTGTCAGAACTGCTGTAACAATCAGCCACCCCTGTGCAAATCGCCTCAAATGTACATGGCGCACTCTCCCTTCTGGGCCTTGTTATGCGCCCCCAGAGCACTTTGCGCCCACATGGGGTATCTCCGTACTCAGGAGAAATTGCGTTACAAATTTTGGGGGTCTTTTTTCCCTTTTACCTCTTGTGAAAATGAAAAATATAGGGCAACACCAGCATGTCAGTGTAAAAAATTTATTTTTTTACACTAACATGCTGGTGTAGACCCCAACTTCACCTTTTCATAAGGGGTTAAAGAAGAAAAAGCCCCCCAAAATTTGTAAGGCAATTTCTCCCGAGTACGGCGATACCCCATATGTGTCCCAAAACTGTTGCCCTGAAATACGACAGGGCTCCAAAGTGAGAGAGCGCCATGCGCATTTGAGGCCTGAATTAGGGATTTGCATAGGGGTATTCTATGCCAATGATTGCCAAACAAGGTGCCTCCAGCTGTTGCAAAACTACCAGCATGCCTGGACAGTCAATGGCTGTCCGGCAATACTGGGAGTTATTATTTTGCAACAGCTGGAGGCTCTGTTTTGGAAACAGTAGCGTACCAGACGTTTTTAATTTTTTTGGGGGAGGGGGGGCTGTGTAGGGGTATGTGTATATGTAGTGTTTTTTACTTTTTATTTTAGGTTAGTGTTAGTGTAGTGTAGTGTTTTTAGGGTACAGTCACATGGGCAGAGGTTCACAGCAAGTTTGCCGCTGGAAGTTTGAGCTGCAGCGCAAAATTTGCGCCATCTCAAACTTGCAGCATTCACTGTAAACCTCCGCCCATGTGAGTGTCCCTGTACATTCACATTGGGGGGAGGGGGCCAACATCCAGCTGTTGCAAACTCCGAGCATGCCCTTTGGCTGCCCGTGCATGCTGGGAGTTGTAGTTTTGCAACAGCTGGAGGAACACTGGTTTGGAAACACTAAGTTAAGTAATAAACTTTCAAGTGTTTTGCAACCAAACGTAGTGTTTCCAAACCAGTGTGCCTCCAGCTGTTGCAAAACTACAACTCCCAGCATGCATGGTCTGTCAGTGCATGCTGGGAGTTATAGTTTTGCAACAATTGCAACAGCTGGAGGCACTGAGGTAGGAAACGGACAATGTTTCCCAACTAGTGTGCCTCCAGTTGTTGCAAAACTACAACTCGCAGCATGCCCAGACTGCCCAGGCATGCTGGAAGTTGTAGTTCGGCAATATCTGAAGGATCAGATGCTGCCGAACTACAACTTCCAGCATGCTTGGGTAGTCTGGGCATGCTGGGAGTTGTAGTTTTGCAACATCTGGAGGTCCACAGTTTGGAGACCACTGTATAATGGTCTCCAATCTGTGCTCTTCCAGATGTTAGAGAACTACAACTCCCAGCATGCCTGAACAGACTGAGCATGCTGAGATTTGTAGTTTTGCAACATCTGGAAGAGCACAGATTGGAGACCATTATACAATCGGTCTCCAAACTGTGGGCCTCCAGATGTTGCAAAACTACAACTCCCAGCATGCCCAGAAAGCCAAAGGCTGTCTGGGCATGCTGGGAGTTGCAGTTTTGAAACTCTCAGAGGCAGCAGTGAGATCGCTTTACGGCGATCTCACTGCTGCCAATGAAGATGCCGCACTGCTGCTGCAAACTCACCTCCGGAACGCAGCGCAGCCGGGACCGCATGGAGGACGCCGGGACCGTCGGGACCGCTCGGGACACCGCTCGGACGGGTAAGTGATGCCGGGGGACGGGTCAGGGACACTTAGCAGAGCGGTGTGTGTCCCGATCCCCGTGATCGGAACTCACACACCGCGCTGCTAAGTATTTTCATAGCGAAACGCTGCTATCAGCTAGTCAGATTTGACCAGCTGATAGCAGCGATCGCTGGGGGGGGGGGGGGGGGGGATGAAACCCCCATTGGTCGCATGGTAATATGGCTGGCTATCAGTGATAGCCACCATCTTTCCGGGCGTTGCGGGATGCCGCGAGTAGCGGCAGTAATGTTCATGACGTACGTGTATGTCATGGGTCGGGAACACCTTGCCACCCATGATGTACAGGTATGTGATAGGTCGGGAAGGGGTTAAATCCACCTTTGATGACCTTGTCACATATAATGCTACCTCTTTTTTGATAGCACTTTTATCACCGATTTTAGCTTTTTTTGAAGTTTGTGTTTTTTGCACTTGTATGTTCTATAATCAGGGCTGTAGCTCTGATGAGGCGAGTGATCGCCTCAGGTGCGCTGTTGCAAGGGGGCCCAAGGGGTGTCCAGCACACATTACACGGAGGCATTGATTCCCAAGCAGGGTGCCAGGACACTCTGGTGGGAAATATGGCACTAACATTTTGTGATTTTTCTGCCCAAGCCTGTGCACCTGTGAGTCACAGGCATGCAGGCCAGGTGGGAGGGAAGTCTGTGTGCAGTGCCGGGACGGGTGATGCTGCAGCTCCAATCTTCGTGTATCCTCCCTTTCCCATGGAGCAGCTCTGGATTCTCCCTGGTCCCTCAGCAGAATAAGGTGGATGGAGGGAAGGAACAGGGGCAGCGCTGACAGAGGCCTACTCAGCTTCAGGTAGTGCACCCCCACCCTTCTTTCATTCCTCTACACCTCTCTGTCACCCCTCGTAACCTCTCTGTAACCCCTGGACACCCCTCTGTTATGCCGGACACCCTTCTTTCACCCTTCTGTCACCTCTCTACACCCTTCTGTCACCCCTCTAAACCCCTCTGTTACCCCTGTTCACCCCATGGTTACCCCGTACACCTCTCTGTCACCCCTCTACACCCCTCTGTCACCACTGTATGCCCCTCTGTCACCCATGTACACCCCTCTACACCCCTGTCTCCCATGTACACCCCTCTGTCACTGTGTGGTGTAAAGCAGGAGGCATTGTGTGTGCTTGTGGTGGTTGGGGGAGATTTATCAAAACCTGTGCAAAGGAAAAGTTGCCCAGATGCCCATAGCAACCAATCAGATTTATTATTTAATTTTTCAAAGGCCTTGTTATAAATGAAAGATGCAAGCTAATTGGTTGCTATGGGCAGCTGGGCAAGTTTTCCTTTTGCACAGGTTTTGATTAATCTCCCCCTTGTGCATTGTGGGAAGGCTGGGGGTATTGTGTTTGGAGGAGGCTGGTGGCATTTGTAGGGAAAAGGGGATGATAATGCTGGAAAAGTGCAGAGCCTAATACTAATATATTTTTGTTGCAGGTTTAATGATGTCCTGTGCCAGATGGAACAAAAAGAGCTAGCTATAGGTCTGTCTGTAATGTGCATGTAGCAATATTTAGCACTTATCTGATCTCCTTGTAGTTTGCAGACTTTGTTTAACACATTAGCGACCATGGACGTGTAAACACGTCCAGGGGGAAGCATGTTCACGCACCTGGACGCGTATACACGTCCATGGTTCTTGTGGGTACTGCCCAGTGTACCCATGAGATCACGGCAGGGACTCAGCTGTAACACACAGCTGGGACCTTGCAAAACTGCCGGGACCAAAGTAACATAGTAACATAATTCATAAGGTTGAGTCCATAAAGTTCAACCTATATCCCTAATGAGTCCCTACTGAGTTGATCCAGGAAGGCAAAAAACCCTCATACTAGAGGTAAAAATTCCTTCCCGACTCCAAATATGACAGTCAGAATAAATCCCTGGATCAAAGTTCTGTCCCTATAAATCTAGTATACATGACCAGCAATGTTATTCCTCTCCAAAAATGCATCCAGACCCGTTTTGAACTCTTTTACAGAGTTCACCATGACCACCTCCTCCGGGAGAGAATTCCACAATTTCACTACTCTTACAGCAAAGAACCCCCATCTGTGCTGGTGTAGAAACCTTCCTTCCTCTAAAGGTAGAGGATGCCCCCTTGTTATGGATACAGTCCTGGGTATAAATAGACAATGGGAGAGATCTCTGTAAGGTCCCCTGATATATTTATACATATTTATTAGGTCGCCCCTAAGCCTTCTTTTTTCTTAACTACATAAACCCTAATTCTGATAATCTTTCTGGGTACTGTAGTCCTCCCATTCCCCGTATTACTCTGGTTGCCTGTCTTTGAACCCTCTCCAACTCCACTATATCTTTCTTGTACACTGGTGCCCAGTACTGTATACAGTATTCTATGTGTGGTCTGACTAGTGATTTGTACAGCAGTAGAATTATTTCCATGTCATGGGCATCTATGCTCCTATTGATGCACCCCATGATTTTATTTGCCTTGGCAGCAGCTGCCCGACACTGGTCACTACAGCTAAATTTATTGTTAACTAAGACTCTCAAGTCCTTTTCCACATCAGTCGTCCCAAGTGTTCTCCCATTTAAAACATAATCCCAGCCTGAATTTTTCTTCCCCAAGTACATAACCTTACATTTATCAGTGTTGAACCTCATCTGCCACTTCCCAGCCCAAACATCCAACCTATCCAGATCTATTTGTAACAGTGCACTGTCCTCTATAGTGTTTACCGCTTTACAGAGTTTAGTATCATCTTCAAAGATTACTACTTTACTATTCAACCCCTCTACAAGGTCATTAATAAATATATGAAATAGAACAGGACCCAAGACTGACCCCTGTGCTACCCCGCTAGCAACAGTCACCCAATCAGAATAAGTACCCTTTATAACACTCCCTCTGTTTCCTATCACTGATACAGTTACTTACCCACTTGCACACATTCTCCCCCAGCTCCATCCTTCTCATTTTATGCACCAATCTTTTATGTGGCACTGTATTAAATGTTAGTTTGATAGGACCGATCCCTCATAAAGCCATGCTGATATGGTGTAATACATTTATTTTTATCAAGATTCTCCAAAATAGCATCTCTTAGAAAACCCTCAAACAATTTACATACAACGAAGGTTAAACTAACAGGTCTATAATTCCCGGGGTCACCTTTTGACCCATTTTTAAATATTGGCACCACATTTTCCATGCGCCAGTCTTGGGGAACAGTCCCTGTCACTATAGAGTTAAAACTAGGGGTCTGTCTATTACATTACTTAATTCCTTTAGAACACAGGGATGAATGCCATATGGGACTGGTGATTTGTCTATTTTGATTTTTTGTAGGCAGCACTGTACTTCTTCCTGGGTTAGACAGGGGACCTGTACTGGGGAGTATACCTTATCTTGCTGTATTTCACCTGGCTTTCATTTTCAGTATTCTTGTTTTTGAGGACATTATCCCATTTTATATTGTTAAGGGCTTCTCTGAGTTGATCGAACTTTGCCTTCCTAAAATTCATTGTTTTTGTGGCCCCTCGAGAGATTCCCTTACAGAACAAGTTATTTATGATCTCTATTTCCTAGATGTCCTTCTACTTGCACATAAGTTACTCTGTCAGGTCTGTGGATAATATTAAGTCTAGTAGGGCGCCCCCTCTGGTCAGGCCCTGCACCATTTGGGACAGATTATTGTCTTTAGCTATAGTCAGAAACCTGTTTCCTTTATGAGATTCACAGGTCTCAGTCTCCCAGTTTATAAGTTTATATTTATAAGTCCCCCATTATTATCAATTCATTCTAATTTGCTGCCTTGTTTATTTGCCTCAGAAATTGATATTCTGCCTCTTCCATTATGTGTGTGGCTTATAGAAAACCCCTATCAGGATTTTTTTTTTTATTTCCATCTATTTCTTCCCATAATGACTCCACATTATCGTTTCCCTCCCGTACATTCTAATGCAATGCGGCCTTCAAACGGGGCTTTAAATAAAGACAAACTCCTCCCCTTTTCTGTTTTGTCCGATCCTTCCTGAATAGACTGTAACCCTGTATGTTGACCGCCCAGTCACAGCTATTGTCCAACCAATTCTCTGTTATACCCACTAACTCAGACATCAACTCCAGTTTGTCAGTTTTATTGGACAGATTTCTGGCATCAGTCAACATGCAATTCAATGGTGTATGTTTTTTTTTCCCTGTGAAGCCTATTCCTATTAACTATTCTAACCCCTTCCTCCGCTCCACCCCCAAGTACATTGATAAGTCCCCTCTCTCTATCTACACTATCTTCACCATCTATGTTGTAGGTACCCTCCCCCCAGTCCCTAGTTTAAACACTCATCCACTCTTCTAGACATCTTCTCCCCAAGCACAGCTGCACCCTCCCAATTGAGGTGCAGCCCATCCCTACGGTAGAGCCGGTATGCGAAGTCGGCCAAGTTCTCCATGAACCCAAACCCCTCCTTCCTACACCAACTTCTGAGCCACTTGTTTACCTCCCTGATCTCCCGCTGCATCTCTAGTGTGGCTCGTGGTACAGGTAATATTTCAGAAAACATTACATTCGAGCTTGCGGCCTAAGTCCCTGAAATCATTTTTAAGGACACTCCACCTATTTCTTACTTTGTCATTGGTGCCAATATGTACCATGACCGCTGGGTCCTCTCCAGCCCCACCCAGCAACCTGTCAATCCGATCCACAATGTGCTGAACTTGAGCGCCAGATAGACAACACACTGTTCGGCGATCCCGGTCTTTGTGACAGATCGCCCTGTCTGTCTCCCTAATAGAGTCCCCCACTACCAGTACCGATCTGGCCTGCCCTGCACTCCTCCTTCCCTCCTTACTGGAGGAGACACCCCCCTGGCGGTCCTGGCAGTTTAACCCTTACAGCCACTGTCGGAAGTGACCGTGGGCTGTAAATGTTTTGACAGAGGGAGCTCCCTCTATCTTCCCTGCAGCACCCTGCAGCGTGATCGCAGGGTGCTGTGCGTGATCCCTGGCTGGCGGGGGCTTGCTACACTGCTGGGACCGAAGTAAACTTAAGTCCCGGCAATTTAACCCTTACGGTTGTTTTCGTAAGCGACCGCAAACTATAAGGAGTTTGACAGAGGGAGGGGTCTCCCTCTGTCTCTCTCCTGTAGCACCGCGCAAAGATCACGGGGTGCTGCTGGTTACCTGGGCAGGAAATATGCTGCGGATGTGCTCTATGTGACCCTACACTGCGTCCCGTTCATACTGCGTTTAAGCAGTATGTTAGAGGTATCCGTCAGCATCATGTCAAAAAAAGTGATGCTGACGAATACTTACTGTAGCAGCTACATTCATTTCTGAATCAGACTGCTACAGTATACATTGATATCCCTTTTTTGACATCACAACGGACACCAATACTGCAGAAATGCAGTATGAATGGGGACTATCACCCCCAACAAAGATTTTTCAAGATTTTTTTTTTTTAACGCCCAGTGATGGATATATTCGCTATGAATGAGTGCTTATTCCCACAACAAGATGGATGTATTCATTTGAATCTTTAACTGTCTAAGACAGCCGCACGTCAATACTAGTCAAGCGGTTCCTGGTCCAGCCAATACACTTGTAGGGGTGCGGTATTGTTCTGTAGGGGTGGGGTCTATAATTCATATAATGATGCCCTGAAGCCCCAAAAGGGGGGCTCCTCTCTTTCTTGGTACTACCAGGCGGTCAGACAACCAGATACGGCCTAAGTAGGGGTACTGCCCAGCCTGGGATGAACAGCATGATAAAATATGGGCGCATTTCCTCAATTTCTATAGCGACTTGAAAATGATGTCCCACCAATAAAGAATTTGTGGAAAAAAATGCTAATTGCTATCTTTTTCCCACTGACTTTGAAATAATTCTAGCCACACAATAAGGGCTCAATGTACTCACTTTTGCCCTAGGTGAATACTTTAGGGGCTGTAGTTTCAAAAATGGGGTCACTTCTGGGGGGGTGCAGTATTGTTCTGACAGCTAGAATGCTTTGCAAGATGAAGTGCGGTCTATAATTTGTATAATGATATCCTGAAAGCCAAATGGCGCTCCTCTCCTTTTGGGTCCCACCATGTGGCCATGTAACCAAATATGGCCTAAGCGGGGGTATTTCCAAACATAGGATGAACAGCATAATAAAATATGGGGAGCATTTTCTACTTTTCAGATGCAATGTACAAAAAATATTTCCCACAAATGATGCATTTGTGAAAAAAGAAGCAAATTAAAATTTTTCCACTGACTTTGTAACCATTCCAGCCACACAAAAAGGACTCAAAGTACTCACTTTTGGTCTATGTGAATACATTAGGGGGTGTAGTTTCCAAAATGGGGTCACTTGTGGGGGTTCTGTATGGTTCTGGCAGCTAGGACCCTTTGCAGGCATAAAGTGCAGCCTAAAATCCATTCTGTCTAAAATGATGCCCTGAAAGCCAAATGGCGCTCCTCTTCTTCTGGGTCCTACCACGCCGCCAAGGAACCAAATATGGCCTAAGCAAGAGTATTTCCAAACACTGGCTGAGCAGCTCAATAAAATATAGGGTGCATTTCTTTCAATATCAGAAGCGATGTACAAAAAATATGTCCCACAAATGATGCATTTGTGAAAAAAAGCTAATTTAGAATTTTTAACACTGACTTTGTAATAATTCCTGCCAAAAAACTATGGTGTTAAAATACTCACCTTTCCCCCCTAGCGAATACCTGGAGGGGTATCGTTTTTTAAAATGGCATCATTTAAGGGGGGTTTCCCATGTTCTAAACCCCCTTCAAATTTCTACAAACCTTGCATAGCAAAATTAGAAAATTTCAAGTAAAATTGTTAGGCTTCTAATTCATTTAAAATGTTAATAAAAAAAAAATGAAATGCTTTCAAAATACAGTAGACATCTGAGAGTAAAAGTTTCATAAACTATTTGGTCAGTAATAGAGATGAGCGAAGTTACAGTGATTCGATTCGTCATGAACTTCTCGGCTTGGCAGTTGATGACTTTTCCTGCATAAATTAGTTCAGCTTTCGGGTGCTCCAGTGGGCTGGAAAAGGTGGATACAGTCCTAGAAGACTCTCTCTCTCTCTCTCTCTCTTTCTCTCCTAGGACTGTATCTACCTTTTCCAGCCCACTGGAGCACCCGAAAGCAGAACTAATTTATGCAGACTAAAGTCAGCAACTGCTGAGCCGAGAAGTTCATTATGGATCGAATCACTGTCACTTCGCTCATCTCTAGTCAGTAAGTATAAATATATGCAACCTATTATTGTTAAAATAACAAAGAATCATTTTTTTTTATTTCATGATTTTTTGCATTGTAAAAAAAAAAACTACAAATGATATTAGCTTACTTTTACTATGTACAAGAAGGACAACTTGTGACAAAAAAAAAACTATGTCAGAATTATCGTGATTGGCAAAATGTTACCAGAGTTATTCTCTGATAAAGTCAGACATCCCCGATTTGAAAAAACAGGCCTGGTCTTTAAGGGGCGTACAGACCTAAATTGACTTGGCCCTTAAGGGGTTAAATACTTTTTATAATTTATGAAAAGTGACTTGTAAATTTTGAAATAAAATATTATAGAATTGAAATAAATAATTTTGATCCATAAAAGCCAGGTAAGAAGTCCAGAATGGAAGGTAACTCTTGTCACTACATTCTCATGGCATGAAGGACATTTCCAAAAGAATCTGCATGTCATACTGAATAACAGTATTATTTCACTAATCCAACACACTCCCTAAGGCAAAGTGTTCTACACCCCTATTGAACCTCTCTGTAGCCCTGAAATAGCCGTTTTTAATAGCGATTCACCACAAATAAATTCGGATCAAACCACATTTTTTAGGAAAGTTCGGTGAATCGGCCGAATCAAATTTTTCAAAAATTTGCTCATCTCTAATGTGCAGCGTCCAGCACAGTTTCCATCCGGCGTGCATCGGAAAGAAACTGATGCTAGAACTGATCCCATTCATTTGAATGGGACAGTTCCCAATCATTCAGCATCTCAATTTTGACATATCATTTACTGCAGTGTTTCCCAACCTTTTTTTTTTTTTTTTAGCTCGGACACACCTCAAAATAGTTTTTCTTTTACTACATGGCATACCTTAGCCTTCCCCCTTCTCCTCGTATGCAGTTTACACACTGTAGAAAGCTTGCTCTGTGGCGGTAGGACTCCCCTCTTGGTAGTTGACCCCTGTAAGTAGCTTGCCACTGTGTTGGTATCTTGCCCTTCTGTTGGTAGGACCCCCTGCAGGTAGTTTGTTCTATTGCCCCTATGCTGTAGGTAGGACCCTCAGCAAGTAGTATGCCCAAAGTAGGTATCTTGCCCCTCCCCTGTGGAGTTGTATAACAGTGTTTAATTTTGTTGTCCCTTCAAAATAACACAATACACAGCTATTAATCTATACACCTTGGCAATAAAAGTGAGTACACCTCTAAGTGGAAATGTCCAAATTGGGCCTTAACCCCTTAACGACCAAGGACTTATATTTACGTCCTTGGCCGACTCCCGCGATATAACGCGGGGTCACGCGGTGACCCCGCATCATATCGGGTCGGTCCCGGCATGTATCTGATGGCGGGACCCGGGGCTAATAGTGCACGGCAGCAATCGCGGTGCCGCGTGCTATTAACCCTTTAGACGCAGCGTTCAAAGTTGAACGCCGCATCTAAAACTAAAGTAAAACCTTCCCGGCTGCTCAGTGGGGCTGATCGGGACCACCACAGTGAAAATGCGGTGTCCCGATCAGCTGGGACACGAGCGGAGGTCCTCTTACCTGCCTCCGGCGTGTCCCCTCGGCGATTGCTCCAAGCCTGAGATGCAGGCACAAAGCATGGTGGGCGCAATACGTCCCAGGGACCTCCAAAAGTCCTTAAGCAAAAACTATAGAGTTTACCTGATCACGTGACCTGCAGGTCCTGCTACGCTTCGGACAGGTAGTTAACTATTTATATACATTTATACAATCTTTACATATAAATCCTAAATAATTACTAGATAACTAATACCTAGATGAGAGGTGACTAGGGGTGGACTAGGCAATAAGGACCCGATGTCCTAGGGACTCTGGCTATGGGGACCTATACACACAGGTACCGGATAGGATGCGGTATCGGGACACCACATAAATATAAACATATGTGGTATCGCCGCGTGTGTAAATGTCCGAACTATAAAAATATATCATTAAGTAAACCGCATGGTCAATGGCGTATGCGCAAAAAAAATTCCAAAGTCCAAAATAACGTACTTTTTGTCGCTTTTTATATCATGAAAAAATGAATAAAAAGCGATCAAAAGGTCTGATCAATACAAAAATGGTACCGCTAAAAACGTCAGATCACTGCGCAAAAAATGAGCCCTCATACCGCCCCATACGCAGAAGAATAAAAAAGTTATAGGGGTCAGAAGATGACAATTTTAAACGTAGACATTTCCATCCATGTAGTTATGATTTTTTCCAGAAGTGCGACAAAATCAAACCTATATAAGTAGGGGATCATTTTAATCATATGGACCTACAGAATAAAGATAAGGTGTCATTTTTTACCGAAAAATGTACTGCGTAGAAACGGAAGTCCCCAAAAGTTACAAAATGGCTTTTTTCTTCAATTTCGTCGCACAATGATTTTTTTCCGTTTTTCCGTAGATTTTTGGGTAAAATGACTGGTTACTGCAAAGTAGGATTGGTGGCGCAAAAAATAAGCCATCATATGGATTTTTACTAGCAAAATTGAAAGGGTCATGATTTTTAAAAGGTAAGGAGGAAAAAATGAAAGTGCAAAAACGGAAAAAAACCCTGGTCCTTAAGGAGTTAAGGGTCTTGGGCACAAAGTTCACCACAGCTTCCCTGGTTGCCACTGGAGTTCTCTTTCACTCCTCCATGAGGACATTCCAAGGCTGATGGATGTTAGAGACCTTGCGCTCCCCCACCTAACGTTTGAGGATGTCCCACAGATTAAGACATACTTGGCCAGTTCATTAACTTTAGCCTCAGCATCTGTAGCAAGGCAGTGGTGGTCTTGGAGATGGGTTTGGGGTTGTTATGATGTTGGAATACTGCCCTGTGGCCTAATCTCTGAAGGAAGAGTATTATGCTTTACTTGTCTGCTTGTCTTCAGCAAACAGTTTGTGGGCTTTATCATGCATAAACCTGGGAAGAGACTTCCTTCTGGGATGACAGCCGTGCAGGCCAATTTAATGCAATGTGCATTGTATAGTTTGAGCACTGAGAGGCTAAACCTAATTTCATAAAATAAGAAAAACAGCACCATCCCTGAACTCTGGTTGTTAATGGAACTGAGCTGCAATTCCATACACATGACAGGTGTGGTGCTGTTTTTGGGAAGAAATTAACTATGTGTTTCTATTTCTGGACAACCCCTTTAAAGTCATTTAGCGTTACACAAAGTGCAAACAAGCGAGAGAAGTCGGAAAACTCGGAAGTAATGAGAGGAAAAACCCCTGTTAAGCCATAGTAATAAATAAAGTTACTACGCTTTTCAATTTACTCCATGCAATATAGACAATGATTTCAGGAATAACACTATAAGTCCTCCTATTGTCCTATTGTACGCGATAAGCAGAAAAAATGCTTTCATTTAACTCTGTCTATGTAAAGATTGGGATTTTGGGACTGATGTGAATAGGGACAATGGGAGATATACAAAAACTTGTGTAGAGGAAGAGTTGTACAGTTTCCCATAGCAACCAATCAGATAACTTCATTTTTCACAGGCCTCTTTAAAAATGAGAGAAGCGATTGATTGGTTGCTATGGGAAACTGCACCAATCTTCCCATACACGGGTTTTAATAAATCTCCCCCAATCTATGTACAGAGCTGCAGAATATGTCATTTCTATATAAGTAACAGAAATAAATGATTGATTTATTAAAGGGGTACTCCGGTAGAAAACTTTTTTTTTTTCAATCCACTGGTGCCAGAAAGTTAAACAGATTTGTAAATTACTTCTATTAAAAAAATCTTAATCCTTCCAGTACTTATTAGCTGCTGAATACTACAGAAGAAATTATTTTCTTTTTGGAACACAGAGCTCTCTGCTGACATCACGTGCACAGTGCTCTCTGCTGACATCTCTGTCCATTTTAAGAACTGTCCAGAGTAGGAGAAAATCCCCATAGCAAACATATGCTGCTCTGGTCAGTTCATAAAATGGACAGAGATGTCGGCAGAGAGCTCTGTGTTCTAAAAAGAAAACCAATTCCTCTGTAGTAATCAGCAGCTAATAAGTATTGGAAGGATTAAGATTTTTAAATAGAAGTCATTTACAAATCTACTGCTAACTAACTTATTTCGGCACAGTGCCGTTCCTGCAAAGCTATTGGCTATACACAATCCATCTCCAGTTGCGGAGGAAATATCCATATTTGCCTAACATAGCGTAAAGACTTTCCTATATCCGTGTCCAGTTCTAATTATATTTAATAGGGGTATTATTATCCAGTGTTGTTTTTATATATACCTTCAGTACAGTTTTCATAGTATATCTATATATTATATTTTATATCTCGTGAATAGTCCGAAGAACGGGCCCTAAGGACCTCACTCCACTAAGTTTATTTACATAAATGCTATTTTCATTTGGAAACTCTCTCTCTTATTCTCTTTTCTTTTTCATTTATTTTATTACTCTTTGCATTTTTTTTTCTGTTCTTTCTCTTATCTCTCACCCCTAGCCTAGTAGGACTGTTACCCATTTTTTGTCTCCACTTGCATTTTTTTGGCACATTGGGTTTTTTGTGCAACACAGTATCCTCGGCTTGGGCAATCACGTTTCATGTTGAGCTCCCATTTATTTTAACTAATTTACAAATCTGTTTAACTTTCTGGCACCAGTTGATTTAAAAAAACCCTTTAAAACGGCTTATAGTGACACATTTATGTCCCCTCAGTAAAACTATAAAGCACAGATATTTTGTACTGGTACATGATCAAGATAAAACAGATAAAAGTAAGACGTTTATCCTTCGAGCGTTAACAAATAGCAGGAATCTGTTCCTTGTGGTCTCATGCAGCAGAGACATCTAGTGGAGGAGAACGCACAGTACTATCGGAATACATCGCTTAGGATCTTCTTTATTCAATATTTCAAGGTATGATAAAGGGTTAAAGCTGTAAAAAAAACAAAAAAAAACATTGTATTAAAGTTTACACATTAGATGGTATTTTACCATTTTAGATCTGTATTATTTTTTATAGATGTAAATACATTGTTTCTACTATATGCAGTGCTTATAGAGTATCATTCTGATTTGACAGGCAACCACTATGTTAAAGAGGTACTCCGGTGCTAAGACATCTTATCCCCTATCCAAAGGATAGGGGATAAGATGCCTGATCGAGGGAGTCCCGCCGCTGGGGACCCCCGTGATCTTCCACGTCGCACCCCGTTAGAATCAGCCCCCAGAGCGTGCTCGCCCCGGGTCTGATTACTGCCGATCACGGGGACAGAGCATAGTGACGTCACGGCTCCGTCCCCGTGTGATGTCACCCTCCGCCCCCTCAATGCAAGCCTATGGCGGAGCCGTGACGTCACAATGCTCCGTCCCCGTGATATCCAGTAATCAGACCCAGAGCGAGCACGCTCCGGGGGCTGATTCTAACGGGGTGCGGCGTGGAAGATCACGTGGGTCCACAGCGGCGGGGCCCCCGCGATCCTTTGGGTAGGGGATAAAATGTCTTAGTGCCGGAGTACCCCTTTAATCTTACAACATATAGTCAAACCCTGTACAGTATTTACATATAGGGACTTTCTGAGGATTCTGAAGTGTATGTTGCTTCATTGCTGTTGCTTAGAGAATTTTAATGATGGTTTTTCCTTAACTATTGTTTATTTTATTCCAGTTTGATCATGAGCTTTATCTCCTTCTCACCTCGGCCAGTTTTGGCCTATATAATCCGTCTCACTTAAAAAACCTTTTGTGTCATTTTACGTGAGTGATCATGTACTACAGAAATGAGAAATGTGCATAGCACATGACTGTATACAGTAAAGGAGCTGGACTCAGCTGTGCCCTGGGCCAGGGGCATAACTATAGGGAGTGCAGAGGTAGCAGCCAAACTGATGCCCTGTGACTGAAGGGGCCCCGCACTGCAGGAGGACACCAAGTATATATACCAATAGTATAATTGACACATGGTAGACACGGATCTGTTACAGATTTTGCCCATAAACTACAAGCTATGCCTTTGCCTGTGGCTATACAGATGCGGAAACAGCTAGGCAGGAGGTATATATTGTATACTGCTACTTAACTCTTTGGCATACGGTAACCAGCAATGTATGTACATGTGTATATACACCCCCAGATCGCTACTTAAATGGGCACTGTCATTAAACATGAGTTTTAATAATTCATTCCTTTTGTAATTGGCTCCCATAAAAAAAAGAAAAAAAAGACTTCTGGCCACCAGAGGTCTTCCTTCTTGCCCACATTCTGTTTGGTCAAAATATCAGATTTTTGTCTCCTGCTTGTAATGTCAGGAGACCAAACTCAGGAAGTATTTCTCTGCACTGAGCTTGATTGACAACTCCAAAGAGCCTCACTGACAGCTGCACAGACTGAAAGCTGCACAGAGCCTCACTGAAGATACACGGACTGAAACCTGCTGCATAGAGCTTGAGGTCTTCTATTCATCACAGCACTGCAACAATGTGAGGGTGAAAGTGGTCCCCCAGCAGGCTTCATGCCTGCTGAGAAATGCCCACTTTCTCCTGCTGGGAGATTGCACTTGATACACAGCTTTTTAAAGTGCTGAATTTTTTTTAACGGCGGGAGGGGTGTTAGGAGTAGTTAGGAAACATAGCCCAAGTTAGTTTAGAAAATATTATTTGGTGACAGGTAATCTTTAACTCCGGGTCCCTGTGTCTCCCTAGCATCGCTAGTTAACTCTTTGTGGGATATAAAGTGTACAGCCATTTTATAGAGATGGCTGTATACAATGGGCAGATGTCTTGTGTATAAACACTGTATTTGACCAACATGTTCTTTCTTCATAGTACCCTGCGTTTGTCTTATGGGAGGTTCTCCTAGCAGCAATCTAGGGAGACTACTTTGAATTATACACAAGGTGTCACATGCCACTTCTGAAAGTACATCTGAAATGAGGTACTTAAATATTGAGATGATGATTTTACATATAGGTGACAACCTACTTTTATCCACCCACTTTCAGAAGGGGGGACATTTCTTCTTATCAGAACCCCTAAACCTGGGTGTACCATAATGTACTTTTGTCCAGCTTATACATTTTTGTTCAATTTTATTGCACTGTTACTGGGCAGGTATTGGCAAAAGTTAAGTGTCTTTGGTGTATGGTTGGGCATGGTTGGGCCCCAGATCAAGCACTGTAGACATGTAAAGGTTCTGCTTGGTGTGGGTACTATGTGTTATCATTATGTGTCACATGGCTGTGTCTGGATCAGGTAGTAGAATTTGGGTTCTTTAGCAGCACAACATTTAGTACATGACCCCAAAACATAATCATGTCCGTTGCATCTATAGGGTTCACCCAAGGGGTCTAGCAAGTGATGACTTAATTTTTGGGGAACAATATTTCTGGGCTTATAAATTAGTTTGGGCCACCATTTTGTATTACTGCTTATTTTTCTGTTGATGTTGCTGTATAAGGGCTTGCTTCTTTTGGAAATGTTTTAAGATACGTATGATATATTGAAAAATTGGGGAGGGGATTGTAAAGTTAAAGGGGTACTCCAGTGGAAACCTTTCTTTTTAAAATCAACTGGTGCCAGAAAGTTAAACAGATTTGTAAATCACTTCTATTAAAAAAATCTTAATCCTTCCAGTACTTTTTAGGGGCTGTATACTAAAGAGAAATACAAAAAAGAAATGCATTTCCTGTGATGTCCTGACCTCAGTGCTCTCTGCTGACCTCTGCTGTCCATTTTAGGAACTGTCCAGAACAGGAGAAAATCCCCATAGCAAACATATGCTGCTCTGGACAGTTCCTAAAAGGGACAGCAGAGGTCAGCAGAGAGCACTGTGGTCAGGACATCACAGAAAATGCATTTCATTTTTGTATTTCTCTTTAGTATACAGCCCCTAAAAAGTACTGGAAGGATTAAGATTTTTTAAGAGTAGTGATTTACAAATCTGTTTAAATTTCTGGCACCAGTTGATTTAAAAAAAAAAAAAGTTTTCCACGGGAGTACCCCTTTAAGCAGTTCTGCAAAATAAACCATTTTTTTTTAGTAAGGCTTGTTCTTACCTCATTCGATGTGTACGGTATAAATGACATTACCTTATTATGTGGCTAAGTACGATCACAGCAATACTAAATATATTGCATTCAGAAAGTCTTCTGCAGACTCTTTCATTTTTTTCAAATTTTATTATGTTGCGGCTTAAAGAATTTCCCCCATCATTCTGTACTCAAAAGCATGTAATGCTCGAAATCTCAACCGCTCCAAGGAATTTCAAAGCAGGGCAAATGGACTGCGATATACAGATAAAATACTTTAGAATCTCACAGTGCTGTAAAGCGTTTTATTGGTACTTCCAGAACAACGCGTTTCAAGGCCTGTACGGGCCTCTACATCAGGTTGATATACGTATCCTTTAGAACGCATTCTTTGACTTGTAGTCTCTACTCTCACACTGCACTCAGGACTGCTGAGTAGAGCAGCATAGGCGAGGCTGCGCAAGTGTTACCAGAATGGTAATGACAAAGTGGAAACAGAGTGTTCAAATTCTTTCATATATTGAAAAGGAAACAACTAAAATATTGTATTGTTCTCTGATGTACAGCATGTCTGATTTTAATAGATTTTTTTTCCTAAATGCACACCCATGTGGGTCTGTGCCAGTGAGTAGAGGCTAAATTGTGTTTTTTTTTTTTTAGGAAGACTGTTAGGCTATGTTCACACGGCAACATTTCTGTGTGGAATTCTGCATGAAAATTCTGCAATAAATTGCGCAGAAATTTATAACCCATTCACTTCTGTGGAATTTCTGCAGTGAAAATTCTGCAGCAGAAATCCTGCTGTGTGAATGGGACAGAGGAGTCCCATTGAAGTGTATTGGCTATAAATTCATACAGAATTTTTATGCAGAATTCCATGCAAAAATTCTGGCATGTGAATATAGCCTTAATGGTTCGGTGCTCTTATATAGGCCTTTTTTCAGCCCATCTTTCTTGCTTAGTGACAAGCTAGCATTACTAAACTAGACCTGTACATCACCAACAGCAATGAACTAAAACCTAACAACTAGCTCCTGCCTCCTCTGTACTAAGCTTATTTGTTGTATGTATGTTTCCTAACATCGATGTTCTTTTTTATTTTCTCCTACCAGGTCATGAAGTGTCAAATCTTTTGTATCAGCTGTCAACACTGATTCATGGCCAGCTTAAAATGTCCTCTCTGGATCTTATTTTCCATGTACAATAAACACATCTCACTTCTTCATTTCTTTTCAAGTTTCTGAATGAGTTGTGGTTCTCACTGGAACATGGATCACTGTCACTGTTCTTTGTGCCTTTCTGCTTTTGCCTTTTCTGACTATTTTCCCTGTCCCAGTTTTACCAACTATTTCATGTATGTAATTACTTTTAGTGCTCTTATCCTATTAATGGCTCTATATACACTTTCAGCAACATCTCATCACGTTAGTGACCATAAAGCATACCTTTGGTTATGCATAAAAAATAATTTTAGTGCAGGAATGTGCACAATAATCATTTTTCTAAACTACTTGCATTGCTTATTCTGCATTAAATTGCTGCATGGACTGGTCATGCTCTGACCTACAGGCTGCTATGCATTCCCCCCCGCTGCACAACCGGACGCATTTCGCTGTTCTTCCTCTAGGAGTCTCCTAGAGGAAGCACAGCAAAACGCGTCGGAGTGTGAGGTGGGGGAACACCCTGGAGTAACCTCTACTGCTATGCATTGGTCTGTATTATGAGCTCCTTATTGTGACTATGTTACCTTATTGTTTTGTCACCTGTGTATTTGCATGTGTAATGCCCATTACCCACTGTCTGTATTTAGCTCTAGCCACGTTATTATATATTGCACTTAATTGAGTGCTCAATTTTCTAATATTTCATGTGTGGCATATAGTATTTGACACTCATCTTACAAGTGGTGTTTTACCGTTATTGGGCAATGTGCAATATATATATATATATATATATATATATATATATATATATATATATATATATTTATACATATATATATATATATATATATATATATATATAGGTGATCCATTGGTACTAGTCTTTCTCCATGCCTCAGTCTTACCATATTAATTCTATGGGAGCATATGTATAGATATACCTAGAGAAAGTTTATGGGTAGTCTTTACCATTTAGACTGTTCAGGATGTTCCCCCATCTATTACAGTGATCCCTCAAGTTACAATATTAATTGGTTCCAGGACGACCATTGTATGTTGAAACCATTGTATGTTGAGACCAGAACTCTATGGAAACCTGGTAATTGGTTCTAAAGCCCCAAAATGTCATCCAAAAACAGGAAAAAGTGAGGATTAAAGAAAAATAAGTAGATAACTAATATAGATAAAGCAAGTCCTTACATATAAAAGTAAGAAAGATCTGGTGGGAGCTGTAAATCACTGTCTATGTCAGTGTTTCCCAAGCAGGGAGCCTCCAGCTGTTGCAAAACTACAGCTCCCAGCATGCCCGGACAGCCAAAGGCTGTCCGGGCATGCTGAGAGTTGTAGTTTTGCAACAGCTGGGGGGCACCCTGCTTGGGAAACACTGGTCTATGTAGAGGACAGGAGCTTCTTCAGGGTCCTGTACAGTACACACAGTGTCCTAAAAATGTAACATGGAGCCGCCCTTACCTGGTGTCCAAAGGAGCAGCTAACCCTGGGACAGATAAAGAGTAGTACAGGACATGTAATACCTTCCTGTACTGTAGGGGGCGCTACCAGACACCAGTCAGTGCATACGCTTCAGTAATAAAGGTGTTTTACCAGTGAATTGCCCATTCTGATTGGTAAGTTCTTCCGGCCATTGACATGTTTCACAGATCTGGACTGTCTGTAGCATTGTATGCTGAGTCTGGTTTCAACTTATAATGGTCCAAAAAAGACCATTGTATGTTGAAACTATTGTATGTTGAGGCCATTGTAAGTTGAGGGATCACTGTATTTTAATCTGTCCTTTATGTCATTGCTTTTATTGGGGATGGTGGGATTGCCAATTATGTGTCTATGATTTTTTCTAATAAAGTACATTCTGATTATTATATCTTGTGGCATATTCTTTATTTGTCATAGGGCAAGTACTTTGTAGGTTTATAGAGCTGTATGTATGTTGCTGCGCCTATATATACAATATAGGGGCTGCTGCTGATCTGTGGGAGTTTAAAGGGGTACCCCAGTGGAAATTTTTTTCTTAAATCAACTGGCGCCAGAAAGTTAAACAGATTTGTAAATTACTTCTATTAAAACATCTTTACCCTTCCAGTACTTTTAAGCAGCTGTATGCTACAGAGGAAATTCTTTTATTTTATTTTTTATTTATTTTTGTCTTGTCCACAGTGCTCTCTGCTGACACCTGATGCCCGTATCAGGAACTGTCCAGAGCAGCATAGGTTTGCTATGGGGATTTTCTTCTGCTCTGGACAGTTCCTGATATCAGTTCCTGAGTGTCAGCAGAGAGCACTGTGGACAAGACAAAAAATAAATTCAAAAAGAAAAGAATTTCCTCTGTTGCATACAGCTGCTAAAAAGTACTGCAAAGGTAAAAAAAAATTAATTTACAAATTTTAATTTACAAATCTGTTTAACTTTCTGGCACCAATTGATTTAAAAAAAAAAAATATTCCACCGGAGTGGAAAACATTGCATGGAGGGGGCTAAAACATTGCCTCTGAGGGGGCTAAAACAAAAAAAGTAAAAAGTGGTAAAAAAGTAAGAGAATAAATGTGAATACCCCCCCCTAATAAAAAATCACCCCTTTTCCTATTTTTTTATAATGTAATAAAAAAATCATATGTGCGTAAATGTCCGAACTATTAAAATATAAGGTTAACTATACTGCACGTGAACTATACATTGTGAACTTTTGGTCACTTCACATTCCATAAAAATATTAATAAAAAGCGATCAAAAAGTCCCGTTAATAGCCCCATACGTGGAAAAATGTAAAAGCTATAAGGGTCAGAAGATGACAATTTTAAATATACTAATTTTGGTGCATGTAGTCATAATTTTTTTTAAAGTAGTAAAATAAATAAAACCTATATAAATTTGGTATCCCTGTAACCATATGGACCTACAGAATAAAGATAATGTGTCATTTTTACCCAAAAGTGCACTGCATAGAAACGGAAGCCCTAAAAATTTGATAAATGGCGCTTTTTTTTATTTCACAACACAAATATTTTTTTTTGTTTGCCGCAGATTATGTTATAAAATAAGGAATGTCATTACAAAGTAAAATTGGTGATGCAAAAAACAAGCTCTTATATGGGTCTGTAGGTGCAAAACTGAACACGTTATGATTTTTAGAAGATGAGGAGGAAAAAAAAAGTGCAAAAATTAAGATTGTTTGAGTCCATAAGGTGAAAATGGGCTGAGTCCTTAAGGGGTTAAAGGGGTATTCCAGGCCAAAACTGGATGTCCCCCAGTTTAGACAGAAAATCAGAAGTGTCCCTGATATAGGATTTTGTATTAACTGCATACTGACGCAGAAATTTGTCAACATTTATAGCTGATGGACTCAATAAAGACTCTCGTCCAGAAACAATAGGTCTCCCTGGTGGTCTAGTGAGGCACTTGTGTATCTTGGGCAACATATAGATCATTGGTGTTTTAGGATTTTTTGGTAGTAGAAAATCATGCAAATCTGAATCAATAATATCAGTTGCTAATGCATTATCCACAAGAATCCTCAACCTCCTTTCTACGATAGCTCTAGGATCCTGTTTCACACACTTGAATACCTCTGTATCTCTAATTTGACGGTAAACCTCCTCCAAATAAAGCTATTTATCCATGATGACAACAGCCCCGCCTTTATCGGCGGGTTTGATGGTAATGTTGTCATCATAGGCTTGGTAGATATCATCTTAAGTTGTAATTACTTTTTATTTGGAGAGGATTACTATGTTCAATTAAGGGGGACCGCCATGGGTTCGAACATGGCGCCAACTTACGCGAACATAGTGATGGCAGATCTCGAGGAGTCGTCTATATACCCATCCCACCTATTTGAGCATGTCTCAAGGTGGTATCGGTATATAGATGACATCTTCGTTATCTGGACAGGTACAGAGACCCAGTTAAAAGAGTTTTTTTCAGGGGCTGAATGCCATAGACGGGGACATAAAATTTACGATGGAATGTTCCCAGGATGGCATCCAGTTCCTGGATACATGGGTTTACGTTGAGAACAATGTTTTGAAAACAGACCTTTTTGTTAAGCCCACTGACAGGAACAATTTGTTGATGTTTGACAGCTCTCACCCTAGGAGTATGGTGAAATCTCTTCCATACAGCCAACTCCTCAGAGTGAAGAGGATCGTGGATGATCCAGTAAAAGTAGAGGGGAGGCTGAATGAGATGGGGGATAAATTTATCCGGAGGGGTTACCCAAGGGAGCTGATCAGGCATCACACTGAGGGGGTTCAACAGTTGGACCGGGCAGATACATTAACATCTGGTAAAGATAAGTCGCAACAAACACGTATACCCTTTGTATCCACATTTACCCATCTGAGTAATAGGATAGGAAGAAGTATCCGGAGACACTGGAGTATCATCTCTGATACTTTTGGGCATATACCTGAATTTCAGGCACCTCCTATGTTGGCCTATAGGAGATCTCTGAACCTCAGAGACAAATTCGTGAAGACGGATGTCCTCAATGTTAAGACCAACTTATCTACACAATATAAGCCGGGTAGTTTTCCATGTATGCATTGCGATAATTGCAAACATATATTGAAAGGTGATATCTTTACTCACCCCAATTCTAATGCACAGTACAAGATTCGCCATCATTTGACATGCAGGTCGGATTTTGTAATCTATGTCCTGGTGTGCCCCTGTCCATACATTTATGTAGGTGAGACGACTATTGAGTGCCGCTTTAGGTTGAGCAATCATAGGTCGTCCATCCGCACTGGTAAAATTGAACTACCTGTACCTAGGCACTTTAAAGATCATAATCACCAGGTAGAACAGTTGAGATTTATGATTATAGACCATGTCCCTAAACTACGCAAAGGAGGTGATAGGACTAAAGAGTTAAAAAAGAAGAAACTCATGTGGATTGACAGACTAGGCTCCCTATACCCAAGGGGGCTGAACAGGGATTTTTGCCTAAAACCTCTCATGTCATGATACCTGAGGGAATACGACTGGTGACACATAGTATGATGTCCACTTGACTTGAACAGTATACGTTTGGATTTTATCATTTCTTGATTTTAAGTATTTTTTTCTATTTTCTTCATTTTTAGTGCACAAAGTTCACTTGAGGATACATCACGTCACCACTGATCGCGACTTCATTCATCGTGTCATCTGAAATTGAGAATTCTTTACTGTCCGGAATTTCAACCTCTTGCATTATATATGGTACTGTAGACAATAAATGTGGATGTTTTTGGTTCACGGGGGATGACCCCAAATTTCACCGATGTTCTTTGGTGTGATGGCACTGATCTGGGATAACAGTTGTGGAGGGGGAGGAGCTTTTGTGGGACCTCGGAGGGGAGAGGTGATGACATGGACAGTGGGGGAGTCTATTGAGCTGGACAAGAGATAGGACATAGGTACATATATGCACCTGATATGGAGTGTGGAAGCTTGGATATAGCCCTTGAACACCCGATGGTATGCAATTAGATGGTCACATATGTGGACGGGATGTCCCAAATGACCGATTATTAAGTACATGATATACACAGGGTCGGGCTATATACGATTATAGATCGTGTATTGACGATCACACCCGTCCTATAAGTGTGTGACTGTTTCAGCATACACTTGGGACATATAGGGTACTGTGGATATATACACTTGTTGATGAATATAATACAACTGATATAATCTATTGATCAAGGTAATAAACTTAGGGTAACCATGGAACTACTTTTGTCCTCTCACTGATTCCTATATGCTCTGTGTCATCTCCTTTATTCCCTAATCTGAGTGCCCCGATACTTTTCATACCCCACACGGATTTCCCATTGAGATTATGTGCCACACACCAGTGATTATCGGGTTGACGGGGTACATTTTCATTGTGTCCAATTCTATCCCTAGTGGTATTGATATGACTTAGTGCCGATGCCGATCTTCTACATATAGTGGAATAATTGTGAGGGCAGTGTGCCCCTTAGTAAAATGGCCACTGAATGAATATTGGAGGTACGGCATTGGCCCTCTGTTTTCTCTATATAGCCCGACTTCAAGATGTCTGATTCTGTGGTCTCCGATGTGTGCGCATGCGCCGGGGCAACACAGAAAGCCGGATGAGAGAAATACTTAGAAAGTAATAAGGATGCATGTCAAGTTACACATTTCCGGTCCTGCGCATTAAGTATGTGAAGTCAGTGAAGGGGGAACGCGCGTGAGTGACGTGATGCCCTTCCGATTTTGCGCAGTTGAATTATTTACAAACAGAGGACCCGATGATGAAGCAGCGAATCAGGAGGTGAACACATGGCTATGAAGGTGAGGGACCACCCTCTCGGCTGACGTGATGTTATGTTTACATGATGCACTTTTGTATTTAAACACTGTTTTGTATAGATCAACACTTGGCTATGATTTGCATAGATGTCAAATATGGTTTTATGATGCACATGATATCATAAATGTACTTTTCTATTTTGTATATGGATGTTTAATATTTAATTAATGTAAATGAGGTGATGATGTCACTATGATTAATGATATTTAAGGAAGTGATGTAACACTAATACACTGCTTGAGAAAGGCTTCATTGTGAGGCTGAAACGTCGCATTTGACTTGATGGGTGAATAAATACACCTTTTTTCTGCCATTGGAGTGCTGCTTTCCTTTTTTTGGAGTTATATATATATATATATATATATATATATATATATAAAAAGGTTTTGCCTGGAATACCCCTTTAAGGGCCTGAAGTAACACCACTATTGTAACAGTACCCCAAAACAGTAGCTTTGCAATTACATTTTTTGATCCTTACCGTACAGGCTTATAGAAGTAAATTATATAGAACATCTGCAACAGCTCCGTTTCGCACTGTTTAGTGCTTCATCCGGCCATATGTCCGGATGAAGCACTAAGCAGTGCGAAATGGAGCTTGTTGCCTTTCTGTACCCCCCCCCCCCCCCCCCCGTGTGTGTCCCCAAGTTATGGGAGTATTTCATCCAATGAAGAAGTTGGAAGACGTAAGATTGGTGAGTTGCCATTTTTTCTTCGTTCTTGCCTACACCATACAACAGGGCTAACTACTGAACCACTGTGCTACAAATGTACAATAGCACTTATGAGTGCACCTCTGAAGTCTGCAGAAAAAAGATGCAGAAAACAGCAAAACAAGGTACAACAGGGGGCGCTACTACTGAAATTAATTGGAGATATCACATAACAGGAAAAAGTAATTTTTTGATCAGTTGCTATGGATAAAATATGGATATGGATGAAATATATATTTTGATACATACTGTTGAAATATATACAATATTTTTTTGTGGGATAACCCCTTGAAAGGTTAATGCTTTCTTTGCAACTCTACCGAAATCCACAGTGCTGGTCAATATTGAAGTTGTGGTAATTTTTTTGCAAACAAGAAGGAGTTGCTGAGGACCTTGCGCCAGGAGGGGGTTTGAGCCCCACTGAGAACTTTTCATTTTTTTTTATATATATATTTTTTTCATTTTAAACTCCTTTAACATAAATAGAAATTATATAGAGTACATTGGTCCCTCAACATACGATGGTAATCCGTTCCAAATGAACCATCGTTTGTTGAAACCATCGTATGTTGAGGGATCCGTGCAATGTAAAGAATAGGAAGTTGTACTCACCCGTCCCAGCCGCTCCGGACCATCACCGCTCGTCACCGCTGCCCTGGATGTTGCTCTCCATCACTGTCGCCGTGTCCCCGTGATGTCCCCGCTGCTCCGGAACGTCTCTGCTGCCCAGGATTGTAGCTCTCACGCTACCATCATCACGTCACTACGCTCCTATTGCATGATGGGACGCCGTGTGCAGTGACGTCATGACGACGATGGAGAGCGCCGGCGATGGAGGGGATCCCGAAGAGGACTCTCCAGAGCCCCGAGGACAGGTAGGAGACCATCACCGAAGCACACGGGGCACCGTAAATGGCTATCCGGCGGCAGCTGAAGCAGTCAGCACTACCGGATAGCCGTTTATGCGATGGCCCCGACATACAAAAGCATCGTATGTTGATGCTGCCTTCAATGTTGAAATTAACGTATGTCGGGGCCATCGTAGGTCGGGGGGTCACTGTATATAGGTATTTAAAGTGGTACTCTGCCCCTAGACATCTTATCCCCTATCCAAAGGATAGGGGATAAGATGTCTGATCGCGGGGGTCTCCAGCTGCACCCGCGTTCGTTTAGAGCGTTGGGTGCCACGCCGGAGGCTCGTGATGTCACAACCGTGTCCCGCTCACGGCCACGCCCCCTCAATGCAAGTCTAAGGGAAGTCTACGGCGGTCACACCCCCTCCCATAGTCTGGGGTTTGCTGCACTTGTAAGAGCCGGTGACAGGTGGGGTGTCCATCAGGGTAGTTTGTTTCTTTGGTGCTTTGAGTTTACTGGGTGCCAGCATATTTTTGAGAGACCGGTTCTTTCTGAAAGTGATATTAGGTCTTTGGGGGCAGAATGTCTTTAAGGAAGGGGTCCAGCAGGAGAGTCTTCCAGTGGTCTGTGATGATCTTCTTGATGCTTTTGTGGTCATCGTTGTAGGTAGTGATGAAGTTGAAGGAGTGGGTATGTTCAGGTGGGTCATTGTTGGTGACATTAGGTTTCAAGCACTCTTTCTGTGAGAATTTGCAAGCCTTGCGTTTGCTCTGGTTGATGAGTGAGGTGGAGGAGCCTTTGGATTTGAAGCGCTGGTCCAGGATTTTACTTTGGTCCACAAAGTCTGAGGGTTCGGTGCAGTTTCTTCTGATTCTCTTGTATTGACCAAAGGGGATGTTCTGAGTCCACTTCTTGAAGTGGCAGCTGTCATAGTTGAGGTAGTTGTTCCCATCCACTTACTTGAAGTAGGTCTTAGTCTGTGGGGGCATGGCCATGATGTCATGAGCAGGGCGTGACCGTGACATTATGAGCCTCCACCCCGCATTGCTAGTCATCCGGCACAGTGTGAAGTTCGCTCTGTGCAATGGATGTCTGGGGTGCTGCAGCCGAGATAAGGTAGGGGATAAGATGTCTAGGGCAGAGTACCCCTTTAAAGATGCTCCATATCTTAATAGAGAGTCAGCTCAGTTATGCCTTCCCTTTTAATATGGTATTCCACTATAGCATGAGACAATTTAAAGAAGCTTTAAAACTGTGATTATTTTTCAATTTCGTTTTCCTTGTACGGTGACTTCTGGCTCTGTGTCTCTTTTGCTCTTTAATAAACTGCAGCTGTGAAAATTCCCTACAGTTCTTAATGGAGAAGGAAAGCAAAGTTCACCTCCAGCTGCCATTTCTGCTTTGGAAAAGGCTGTGAAATTTGGCCAAATGTACTTATTAAAAAGACAAAGCATTCTATATAAAGAACAGTCACAGTAGAAATCTACTTTTTACTGAAAATATGGGGGGAGATTTATCATTGCTTTTACAGCATTTTTTTTTGTCTATGTTTAGGCGCAGTTCAGGCACAAGCAGAATATTTAGAGACTTTTATGCGTCTTTTGATATAGACAGTTTCACTCTTTTTGCCTACCCGTAGAACTTTTTCTTTTTGGCCATGCAGTGGTCACGTATTTATCATTTGCGACTTTTGTCAAAAGTCGCTATTTTGTGTGCAAAGGTACTTTTTTAGGTGCAAAGCTACACCACCTACCAGTAGGCGTGAGAATCACTTCTACCTTCCGCAATTCAACCTTTAACCTCTTGTGGACGACAGCGTCCCACTCACCTTCTATGACACGTGCTCAGGAGCTGAGTGCGGGTCATAGCTGGGTGGTCCTGGCGGCTATCTGCCACCAGGTCCCATCTCTAATGCCAGACATCACCGATCACGGTGATGCACGGCTTTAACCCCTTAGACACTGCAATCAAATTTGATTGTAGTGTCTAAAATGCAAGTAAAAATATCCCGACAGCTCTGTGAAAGTAAGTAAAAACACCTAACCTGCCAAATTCAGGACCCGGGAAAGTGTCTACTTCCCTTCCTCACAAATGTCTAGAAAAAGTATATGTGGTAGAGCTTTTCCCACGACAGCAGAGCTGCGCAAAATTCGTCATCCTGCTGCACCTTCTTGATAAATAAGATGCACGCTAGTCAAACCCACCACCCAAATAAACGTGGGAAAATAGCTCTACCATGAGCATACTGTGATAAATCTGGGCCATTGCGTCTGATATTTAAAAACTTGAAACTTCCCAATGAAACATTTCCCATATTACAAGCTAGACTTGTGTTAGTATGTGACCTCCTTTGATCTCTTGTAGATAAATAGCAGTAAAGTGAGGCTTCTCTGACGTGCATCATTTACACATTAATTGCAATATCTACATTAACGTAATTAGGACTGAACTCTAATTGAAATCTAATGAGTATACATGATATAAATGGCTTTGCATGTTGTCAGATTTTTATTTCCCTCATGTCTTTCAGGTGAGGACATGAAAGCTTTTTTTTTTTTTTTTTTTTTTTTTAATTTAGCAATGTCGTTAGATTGGTATCCTTATTAAAAGTTTCAGGATAAGTAGATATTTGATGGAGCTTAATGATAATAAGTTATAAAATGTATGTGTGCTAACACGTTGCCTTTCTGAATGGGTCAGTTGCTGCACATCAGCGATCACTGCTTTTCTTGTAGTAATGGATCTGCTAGTATTTTAGAACAGATATTACCAAGGAGTGAGATACTGTTATTTGTAATTGTTGTGATATCTATCTATCTATCTATCTATCTATATATATATATATATATATATATATATAAATAAAAACATGTCTTTTCCCCAAATGTAGGCCACTGATTCCATTCATTTAACTTTTATGGCCTGGTAGACAATACAGTATATATGCTATCCTATTCTACATTTTTCTCTTGCAGTATATTGAAGTATACTAGTCAGATGGTAGACAAGGGGACACTCTTTTGGCCAGGCTAATCCACCCCTATGAACACATATAGTGTGGAAGCTTAGAAGGCATACATGCTAAATGTACATCACAACTGTGATGTGAACATGGCCTTAGTGGCCTTAGCAGCCTGAGGCTGGGTTCACACTACGTTTTTGCCATACTGTTTTTAAAAGTGCATACAGTTCCGTCAGTTTTTATAGAAAAAAAAACCCTAAGGTTGGGTTCACACTACCTAAAACCGTGGTTGACCACAGTTTTAGGTCCGGTTGTAAAAGCGCATACGGCGCAAAAATGAGCCGACCGGACCGAACGTTTCACTCCGGCCGGCTCATTGAAATGAATGACATACGGGAGCGCATACGGTGGCATACGGGAGCGCGAGGTTTTAGCTCCCCCCTGCCGTATGCGCTCCCGTATGGGAGAAAACGTAGTGTGAACCCAGCCTTAGCTGGGATTCACATTGGTTCTATTAAAACCATTTCAGTTTGTCTACTAAACTATGTCTCCTCTCTCTGTCTTCAACAAATAATAACAATAATAAAATAATTGTTATTGAATAAACTGTATTGGCTATTGATTACCTAAAACAATTGTAGAATATACAAATTAAAAGGGGAATTGTGCCTCAAACTAAGGTTACATAAGTGTTCTATTATCAGGTTCTTCTTCCTACTGTGACAAACTCCAGGAACATGTTTTCTTATCTTCTGTCAGTGGAAATACAATTGATGTAACTCCAGAAGGGACATGATGTAATTACATGGACTGTTCCAAAAATGTTTACTTTTATTGAATAGATGATAAAATCCATACAAAAATGTTCAAAACTTATAGTCAAATAGTTTAATGCATAGTCAAATAGTTCTAACGTACTGTGCACTCAAATACCTATTTACTCAGTAAATCAACTGGCAGGAAAATGGATGATGTCCAATAAATGCAAGAATAATTCCTCAAACCTGACGTATAGTAGGGATACATGACTACTGTGCTGAAACTGTCCCCTATTGCACCCAAAAGCAATTCCCCTCCTGATGCCTTTTATCTAAAATATAGTTTCATTAGTGGACAAATACAGGGATTTTGAACAAAAAACAGTTACAGGACACAATATGGTTGGATGAACTAAACACCTTAAGCACAGGTGATCTACATTTGTCTTAGGCCGCATTAACATCAAAACACTGACATATATATTCAGGAAATTACCTGAATGTAGTCACTAGCTGTGCAACTTTGTACCAGTAAAGTCATTGGAGCCTCTGCCTTTCTGTGCTCGTGTACGCTGGCATCCCATTTTGATGTTTATGTGCCACGGAAGACACAATCGTGATATGACTGCGGCTTTATATGAAATCATTTTGCTGTAAAGGCACTTTTTATATGTGGTAGCTTGGGGGTGTAGGGTGTAGGTGATGTAGCTGTGCAGTGATGAAAGGGTCTTGGATTAACCCTTAACTGTTGTGACGCCAGGGTGCGGGTTCTTCCTCTATATATATGTCCTACCGCCACCCGTCCCATGAACCATAGGGAGTAATAAAGGATTGTCCACAACCGGAGGTTTAGTAAACTTTTGATGACTTTACTGCAGCTTTTATGCAGGTTGATAACGGCAAACAGTCTATACAGAAGAGTAGTCTGTAAGTTTCTCACAGTTGGTTGGGACCTTGTAGTATATAAGCTCTGAGTCTGCAATTAAGCTGTTCTGCTGGATTTAGGGGAATTATTTAGGTCCTGCAGTCACGCAAGATTAAAGGGATTTAGATTTGGTAGACTCACGTAAGCTGCTGAATTGGTAGGCTTCAGGCCTAGTTTTGTCTTGTAGGTTTGCACGTATCTCCTCTCTCTCTCTGCTAGTCCGGAACCAAAGAGAGCGATGATTGGGTAACAGCTTCCTTATATGGAGAGGGGCAGACTTAGAGCTTATTGGTTCCCACCAGCTGTCAGTCCTTTCATAAAGCATTATGGTACATCATGTGACCACATCACGTGCCCTGGAAGGTCCTTAAGCTTAACTTAACATTAGACTTATTAATCATGTGACCTAAGGTCCTGGAAGTACAATACATATAATAAAATATATACAATTTATATACATCAAACACAACTAAATTAAAGAAGGAAGAGGTGACTAGGTGTTATCCCACCAGGAGGATCCTACCGGTACATAGGAACTCTGACTTTGGGGACTTAGCACACAAGGTACGGTACAAGTTATGGCAACAGGACACCAAATATATGTTCCACATTATGTAAGTATATGACATTATGTTGCAGTGTGTCCATAATCAGGATGAGGGTTTTTGTTTAAAAAAAAAAAAAAAAACAGTTTCTATTTAAAATGCTTCAAACTATATAGAAATAAATAAATAAATATATATATATATATATATATATATATATATATATATATATATATATATAACACACATGTACACATACAGTTTTCAGTTCTGGGTCTTACCATTTTTACCAACAGTGCCTGTTGCCTTCATAAAGTTAGTGACTTTTCCATGATTAATCAATACAGATTTTGCACTGGGAGTCAGTAGTTGCAAGTTTCACCTCTCGATAAGCAACTGGATTCACAACTGCATTGGCCAGAAGAGGGCTACCACTATGGCTGTGTGTAATAGTTTACCTGGCCATGTTCCAACGACAGGTGCAGTGTCCCCAGGTCCTTGGCTTCTGGGCCCATGCATGTTGCTCTGATGCTATGGATATCTGCTGTGCTTCTAGTAGGGATACTTAGCCAATCGAGAACTACCCCAGTGTCTCATGCTCTCTCAGCAGGAACTATGTGAATAGAACACCTGCTTAACACAGGGGCCTGTGATTGCTTAGTTCTGGCATTTACCAATGTTCCTTATCCCTGTGCTGACTTGCTATTACCTGACCCTTTGCCAAGTTTTCCATTTCATTTCCTCTGGCTGCTGTTTGGACCCTGTTGAATCTTCCTGGCTTCAGAACTTTTGACTGGATACTGACAACCCTTGTTCGCTAATTTTGCCATTACTTAACCTCTTTAACCCCTTAAGGATCGGGGTTTTTTCCGTTTTTTGCATTTTCGTTTTTTGCTCCTTGCCTTTAAAAAATCATAACTCTTTCAATTTTGCGCCTAAAAATCCATATGATTGCTTATTTTTTGCGCCACCAATTCTACTTTGTAATTACATCAATAATTTTGCCCAAAAATCTACGGTGAAACAGAAAAAAAAATCATTATGAGACAAAATTGAAAAAAAAAACGCAGTTTTGTAACTTTTGGGGGCTTCCGTTTCAACGTAGTACATTTTTCGGTAAAAATTACACCTTATCTTTATTCTGTAGGTCCATAAGATTAAAATGATACCCTACTTATATAGGTTTGATTTTGTCGTACTTCTGGAAAAAATCATAACTACATGCAGGAAAATTAATACGTTTAAAATTGTCCTCTTCTGTCCCCTATAACTTTTTTATTTTACCGTGTATGGGGCGGTATGAGGGTTCAGTTTTTGCGCCGTGATCTGAAGTGTTTAGTGGTACAATTTTTGCATTGATAGGACTTATTGATCGCTTTTTATTCATTTTTAAATGATATAAAAAGTGACCAAAAATGCACTATTTTGGACTTTGGAATTTTTTTGCGCATACGCCATTGACCGAGCGGTCATAATTTGGACATTTCCGCACGCGGTGATACCATATATTTTTATTTTTATTTTTATTTACACAGTTTTTTTTATGGGAAAAGGGGGGTGATTCAAACTTTTAATAGGGGAGGGGTTAAATGATCTTTATTCACTTTTTTTTTTGCAGTGTTATAGCTCCCATAGGGACCTATAACACTGCACACACTGATCTTTATCATTGATCACTGGTTTCTCATAGGAAACCAGTGATCGATGATTCTGCCGCTTGACTGCTCATGCCTGGATCTCAGGCACTGAGCAGTCATTCGGCCATCGGACAGCGAGGAGGCAGGTAGGGACCCTCCCGCTGTCCTGTAAGCTGTTCGGGATGCCGCGATTTCGCCGCGGCTATCCCGAACAGCCCACTGAGCTAACCAGCAGTTTTTACTTTCACTTTTAGCCGCGTGGCTCAGCTCTGAGCGCGCGGCTAAAGGGTTAATAGCGCGCGGCGCCACGATCGGCGCTGCGCGCTATTAGCGGCGGGTCCCGGCTTCTCTATGACTCCGGGCCCGCCGTGATATGATGCAGGGTTACCGTGTAACCCCGGGTTATATCACGGGAGCAGGACCAAGGACGTACCGGTACGTCCTTGGTCCTTAAGGGGTTAATTTGAACTCTCGGACTATACTTTGATTTTCCATTGTTTATTGATTCTGTGTGTCCTCCAGGTATTGACCTGGCTTCCCTTCTGCCAGCTTAGTGTCCTCGTACACTTAGGAAGGGACTGTTGCCCAGTTGCGGGTCACTCTTATGAGGGTGAGTGCTCCAAGTATAGACAAAGGTGTTGGAGGAGATAAGGGCTGCACATTCTTGTGCTTATTATTACACTGCAATTTTGGTTTGTAAATAAATACACCCTGTAATTTGACAATCTTGACAGTGTGATCTACACTTAGTCATAAAGGGAAAAAAAAACACTACTGTCTTACATTAAAACAATAAAATAAACATCATTCATACATTAATTCCCTACTTAATATTACATTATCATGTATACATTCTAACAGAAATGACTTTACTTGTGTACTCAGTCTTGTGGATGAATAGCTGTGAAGCATCAGTATGTGTAGAGGCACACAAGGTTTTCATAATGCTGTAAATCATTACGGAGACATTTAAAAACATGCCATTATAGGCATAAAAATAAATGGTGTGCTGAACCTGCTACAATAAAATGAAGTGAAATTGGAGTCATGCATCTTACAGAAGACAGAACTATTTGCCAAGTTGCTGCAAATAGATGTGTGTGTTGTAAATATTATATTGAAAATAAAGTTTTTTTCTGATAGAAATCTATTAATTATAAGATTTCTCATCATGTTGCTTCTCTGTTTGCACTTAATATCATTCCCTTCCTGAGCTAGCTGAATAATGTAAAAAAAAAACTCGGCAGGGACAAGAGCACACTGTCATATTCTACGATTAAATAGAACCTCCTGAAAAAAGGCTTGATGCACTGAAATTGGCAGGTGTCTTGAATAAGTCTGATTTCTATATAGGATCCAATTTAATGAAGATTGAATAAAATATATATTATCTTCAACTGTAGAATTTCTCTACAGGAGACCAAGAAAACTATTATGGAGCTAGCTGTTGGGCAGTTAGCTGTTCATACCCTAATTTCAGGATGATAGCCGTATGAATTGTATCCTCGTAATTGTGGATGATCACAAGCTAGCTGTACAGACTACTTATTAAAGGGGAGAAAATAAGATTTTTTTTTTTAAAATCAACTGGTGACAGACAATTATACAGATATGCAAATAAATTTACTTAAAAATCTCAAGTCTTGCATTACTTATACTTTGCCGTATGCTCCAGAGGAAGTTGTGTATTCTTTCCGTTCCCCTTCTATGACGTGCTCAGGAGTTGAACATGTTTCATAGCTGGATGGGCCCAGCAGCTGCCAGGACCCATGGCTAATGCTAGACATCATCGAACGCATTGTGGCATCTAAGATAAAAAAAAGAGAATTTCGGCTTCTCAGTTGGGCTGATCTGGTTTCACCACGGGGAAATCACAGTGTCCCGATCAGCTGAGAGGATGGCGTGAGGGCCCTTACTTGCCCAAATATCCAATGTCTACAATTGCATATTTTTGGTCACTTCGTTTACCATAAAAAAATTTATAAAAAGCGAACAATGCAAAAAAAATGAGCCCTCCAATCTGCTGCAGAAATCACTTAAGTTACATTCCTTAGGTTGTAGATTGGGCTCTTTCACGAAAGTGTTACTGATATCTTCAAAAACTTTTGACATGTTCTCAAGCATAAAATCTAACTTAATACAAGTTAGTGAGACCAACTTAGAATCAGTTTGGGTTACATTGCAGTTTGGTAATCATGCAGTAACTTGTGTAGGTGTGATTTATAGAACGCCTGGCCAAGTAAAGGAATTACCGTAAATGATCTACTAGGTAATAGCTAAAATGACATTAAAAGTTATCATTATGGGAGGCTTTAATCTTCCTGATGTGAACTGTAAAACCAAAATAGCTAGTTCTGCCAGAAGTACAGTTATTCTTAATTCCCTACTGGGATTATCTCCACAATAAGTAGTTGAGGAGCCAAACCAGAAGGAGGCCATTTCCGATTTAGTATTCACAAATGGGGAATTTGACATAACTGTAGGTGAAAACTTGGGATGTAGTGATCACCAGTCAGTCAGGTTTAATATAAAAACTGACTTAGTCACACCACACATATAAAAGTTTATCATTATTATAAAAAAAAACATGTTTTCTAAAATGAGATCAGTGATAAGTTCCTATCCAGGAGAAAGGCAAAAGATAATTATGTTAGGTTTGTCAGTAAAAGCAAAAAAGGGAAGAGACTACTGTGGTACTCTGCAGAAGTGGGCAAATCATAAAAAAAATATACAAAAAGCTAGAAATCAGTAATTATATGAAAAACCCAAAGCAGTGAAGATAGGTAAATCTATAAGATTAGGCAGAAAGAGGCTAAGCAAGTTATAAGAGATTCTAAAGCACAGACAGAACAGAAACAAGCTCAGTCAGTGAAGAAAGGAGATAACATATTCTTCATATACTGAATATAAGAGAAATATGAAATATATGTGAAAAACACAGACAGAACAGAATCTAGCTATCAGTGAAGAAAGGAGATAACATTTTCTTCAGATATATAAGAAAAAATATGAAAAATATATGGAAAAAAAGAAAATTAAAACAAGGAATAACCAAGTTAAATACAGAGCAAGGAAGATAATGTAGAAGAGGAATAGCCGATTGCCTCAATAAATACTTCTGTTTAGTTTTTACAGAAGAAAATGAAGGAAAAGGACCTTAGTAAGGGAGAAAGACTAATAAATCTTTTGATGCATGTGTCTTTACAGAGGAAGAGGTTCAAAGTCAACTGTCTAAAGTTAAAGGGGTACACTAGGGAAGTTAATAAAAATAAAAATGCCCCAAATCCACCACAATACCTGTTCTGTGTCCTCCATAGTTATGCATGTGGATTTTGCAGCTCCTTTGGCCCCTGATGTCTCCTAAATACTTGTTCCTTGTTTGCAGCACAGACTACAATTCCCAGAAGTCAGTTTAATAGGTGCCAGCCAACTGATTAAACTATCTGTGTACATGCTCACACACACACTGTACATGTCTTTTCTTTCAGACTATGCTTCCTCCAGCAACAAATCATGCTATGCTCTGAATAGCAGAAGTCAGTGATTAGATATTCTGCAGAAAAACAGCAGCTATGTGCCCAGTTGTTACTAAGAATCTTCACTGCTTTTCTCTCACAGCTCACAAGCATACCACATACATACATCTAAGTGTTGTACCATTTTGTGCCTGATAAAGTCTTAAGGGCCTAGATACTGCGAAAGGACAGCCAAAAGTACTCACCGGCTGGTGTGGTACACATACTTTTTTGAACGTACTGTGGTGCACTGTTCTGCCCTCATAAGTGCATACCACATACGTACATCTAAGTGTTGCACCATTTTGTTCCTGATAAAGTCTCAAGGGCCTAGATGCTGTAAAAGGACAGCCAAAAGTACTCATCGGCTGGTGTTGTACACAAAAACTTTTTACGCGTACTGTATCGCATTTTTCTGCCCTCATAAGTGCATACCACATATGTACATCTAAGTTGTGTACTATTTTGTTCCTGTTCAAGTTTCAAGGGCCTAGATACTGTGAAAGGCCAGGCAAAAGTACTCACTGGCAGGTGTTGAACACAAAGACTTTTTTAAGTGTACTGTAGCCCATCTTTCTGCCCTCATAGGTGCATACCACATACGTACATCTAAGTGTTGTACCATTTTGTTCCTCATAAAGTCTTAAGGGCCCAGATACTGTGAAAGGACAGCCAAAAGTGCTCATAAGCAGGTGGTGTATACAAAAACATTTTTAAGCATACTGTGGCGCATTTGTCTACCCTCATAAGTGCATACCACATTCGTACATTTAAGTGTTGTACCATTTTGTTCCAGATAAAATCTTAATGGCTTAGATACTATGAAAGGACAGCCAAAAGTACTCACCGGCTGGTGTTCTAGACAAATACTGTTGTATGCCTAGGGGAGCGTATTGTACTCCCTCATATACGCACTTAGTATGTCAGGCAGAGAAGTGCCAGGACGTTAACAGAGGAGTGACAGAGACCAAAATTCATCAGGCCCAGGCAGAGGTCACAGCAGACTAGGGGCGAGTGTCAGCAGGAGTTGCAACAAGAGGCCTGAGCTCCCGGTATCAGCTAGCGGTCGTGTCTCGACTAGCAACCCATCTGCCGTCATCGATTGGTTAACATGGTCATCCACTTCATCAGAAGTGACATCTGATACCCCCAGTCATCAGTTGGTGGGTTCCTCAGACACAACCCTCAGTTGGCATGGCCCGGGAGCAGTCCCGTCCTCCTATTGCCTCTGTCCTATGCTGTTCCTCCCCTACAGAAGGAACTTATGCTGTGGGTTCAGCTCCATTATTCAGTGAGGACGATCTAATAGAGGACAGTCAGCAGCTACTGCCCAGAAAAAGACGTGGAGGAAATATTCGCCGTTTCCTCCGCTAGGCAGGCAAGTAGTGATGAGGAGAGTGACGTGGGAGGGGGTGATGCCAGCATTCAGGGTCCTGAAGCAGGACACTGTTCAGGAACCTGAATAGACATCAGTGACGTGCAGACACTTGTTGATGATGATGAAGCCGGTTGCAATTGGGAGCCGGGTGCAGAAGGGGCTTCATCATCATCAGGAGAAGAGAGTTGCAGGTTACCTGTGAGGCAGCAGCTGAGCCAGCAAGGTGGTAGCATGGTTGGCAGTCAGCATGGTGGCAGAAGCGGAAATTCTGGACCCAAACGTACCCAGGGGAAACCATCTGCTTTGCGGCAGCCTACCTTCCCGGGAGGTAGTAGAACAGGGGTTCCTGGAGACGGCAACAGTAGCAGTCAATTAGTGCGGACTATTGGTGGGAAAATCAGCTACTCGGCGGTGGGGCAGCTTTTCATCAAGCATCCGGAGGAGGTTAACATAGCCACATGCAAGATGCGTCGGCAGAAGGTGGGCCAGTCCTTGAGCCTGTCGGCTGTGTACCAAAGTGCACGGCAGAGCCAACATCTGGAGCTGTAACTATGGTCAGGGACAATACATGTTCGTTACGGCCCACTGGGTGAACGTGGTTCCAACTTACATGTCACACTGCTTCCTCCTCCACGCTCTCAGGCAGTTGGTCCTGTGACAGTGTGCGACTCCGCCTCCTCATCCTCCACTGTGTCCTCAGCCTCCACTGCACAGACAAGTATCAGTGCCCCTTCAGCATACTATGTGTGCAGGGCACGGGGGTGTCACGCTGTTCTTCACATGGTTTGCCTTGGCGAACAGAGTCACACAGGGGAGGAACTGCTAAAAGTCATTCATCAAGAAATCGAATCATGGCTTACTCCACGAAAACTGGAAATGGGAACCATGGTTACTGACAATGGTAAGAATATCTTGTCTGCACTGCGACAAGGAAGGCTGAGCATTCAATCTGGTTGTCAAGCGGTTCCTGAAGTGTTCTCCCCATTTGCAAGACATCCTAACAATGGGAAGAAAACTTTGCATGCACTTCAGCCTCTCGTAGATCGCAAAGCACACCCTCCTTGAGTTGCAGCATCAGAATGGTATCCCAACATAGTCTGATTTGCGAAGTTGCCACATGTTGGAATTCCACCCTCCATATGTTGGACCGACTATACGAACAGAGAAAAGCCATCACCGATTTCTTGATGATCCAAGCGGATAGGGGTATTCCCCTGTGTAACTTCAACCAGTGGCAGCTCATACATGACACCTGCCGTCAGTCGCCAGGATTACAGGATGAACTACATCATTCCACTGCTTCATTTCCTACAACACATGTTAGAAATGAGGGCTGGTCAGGGCAATGGAGACGTGGTGGCTACATCTCACGGCCACATGAGCCCTGTGGGGGGCTGAACTGGAGGAGGAGGGGGAGGGGCATAGTGGAGCACAGTTTAGGTTTAGCGAAATCAGCATTTTTTCTAGTCATCTGACAGGAGTGGAGAAGCAGGAGCAGCCAGAGGAGCTAGAGGGTTATGAGGAAGGCGGGAAAGAGGACCAAGAGACACACCGTGGCAGTATGCAGTGGAGATGGAGGCAGGGAGTCCTTCCGAGTCACTTGCACAAATTGCACGATGCATGCTCAGTTGCTTGCGTAGTTACCACCGAATTGTCATAATTCGGCAGCGAGATGACTTCGGGCTCTCCACCTTATTGGACCCTAGCTTCCATCACAAAATGTGGGCCTTTTTTACAGCCACTGAGAGAGACGGCAAACTGACCTACTACCGAGGCATCCTACGTAGTCGGTTGGCCGATGCCTATCGGCACCATCATCCATCCTCTCGCAGATCTGCCATGGGGGGGCCCTCTGCTCTCACCTTCCACTGCCATGGCTGCTGGGGAGGGGTGGGGGGGCAGGAGCAGTACCAGCTCCATCAGCAGAGGCCTGAGTCTGCAGCCTGAGTCTACCGATGAGTAGCTTTCTTCACTCGCATAGTGAAGCAACTCATCAGCAGCAGGTAGATCTGGAGCAGGAGCTGAACCAGCAGGTGGTGACATACCTTGGCATGCCATTGCCAACACACCTTGAAGATCCGCTGGATTTCTGGGCAGCCAAACTTGATTTGTGGCCGAAACTAGCAGAGTTTGCCAACGAAAAGCTGTCCTGCCGGACTAGTAGTGTGCCATTAGAGCAGGTGTTTAGTGCGGCGGGGGCCATAGTCACCCCAAGGAGAACTTGTCTGTCTCCGAAAAATGTGGAGACACTGACCTTTGTGAAGATGAATCAGGCATGGATCAGCCAGGATTTCCACCCACCAATGCCTGATGCATCAGAGTAGATTGACCATGGTGCCACACCAACACTTCCCAAATATGGATAGTGCCAAACAGATTTAAGGTGCTGCTCCCCAGTTACAAACATTCCTCCGCACAGGGCCGTTTGAAGGAATTTGGGGGCACCAAGCAAAATAGACATGGAGGCCCCCCTTCCGCACATGGGGCATTATATGTGGGGGGCACAGGACAGGGGGGCATTATATGTGAGGGGCACATGACACGTGAGGGGCACATAACCCCTGTCCTGTCCCCCTCACACATAATGCCACATGTCCTGTGCACCTCACGTATAATGCCCCCTGAGGGGGCAGGACAGGGGCATTATATGTGGGGGGCACAGGACAGGGGTTATTATAAGTGAGGGGCACAGGACCGGGGGGCATTTTATGTTTGGGGGCACAGGACAGGGGGTATTATATATGAGGTGCACAAGACAGGGGGGCATTATATGTGAGGGGCACATGAAAGGGGGGCATTATATGGGCACATGACAGGGGGCTGTCATGTGCCCCTCACATATAATGCCCCCCTGACATGTGCCCCTCACTTATAATAACCCCTGTCCGGTGCCCCCCACATATAATGTTCCATATCATGTGCCCCTCATGTATAAAGCCCCCTGAGGGAAAATGACGGGGGCATTATATGTGGGGGGGAACAGGACAGGGGTTATTATAAGTGAGGGGCACATGTCAGGGGGGCATTTTATGTGTGGGGCACAGGACAGGGGGTATTATATATGAGGGGCACATGACAGGGGGGCATTGTATGTGAGGGGCACATGACAGGGGGGAATTATATGGGCACATGACAGGGGGGGCTGTCATGTGCCCCTCACATATAATGCCCCCCTGACATGTGCCCCTCACTTATAATAACCCCTGTCCTGTGCCCTCCACACATAATGTCCCATATCCTGTGCCCCTCAGGTATAATGCCCCCTGAGGGGGCAGGAAAGGGGGCATTATATGTGAGGGGAACATGACAGGGGTTATTATAAGTGAGGGGCACACGTCAGGGGGGCATTATATGTGGGGGGCACAGGACAGGGGGTATTATATGGGCACATGACAGGGGGGCCCTGTCATGTGCCCCTCACATATAATGCCCCCCTGACATGTGCCCCTCACATATAATGCCCCATGTCCTGTGCCCCCCCTGTTTTAATAATTCCCCTGTACCATAACGCCCAAGCAGCTCTCACCTATCTCACACGCTGCTCCGTTCTTGCAGTTAGAGCCGCGGGGATGTGATCTCCGGGCGCCGGCGCGATGATGTGATGTCATCGCGCTGGCCTGTCGTGGATGGCGTCCCCATGGCTGACGCTGCGTGAACTGAGCAGCGTGTGAGAAAGGTGAGGGAATGGTGGAGCGGGACAGCTGACAGCTCCCGCTCCACCATGCTAAAGGACAGGAGGGGCTGTAGTCTCTGCCTCTCGCACTGCTGGCCCGGCCAGCCGACAGCTGCCGAACTGGGATGGGGGCGAGCTGCCGAACTGGGATGGGGAAGGAGGACGGCACTCTGTCACAGGGTCACTTTCAGGACTCCTGATGCTGCTGTTGCCACCTCCAGGCTGCCTCATTCTGCCACCATATGTTGTCCTCATGCTGCCGCCACCTCCAGGCTGTGCCATTCAGCCACTATATGATCTCCTCATGCTGCCGCCACCTCCACGCTGTGTCATTCAGCCACTATATGTTCTCCTCTTGCTACCGCCAACTCCAGGCTGTGCTATTCAGCCACTATATGGTCTCCTCATGCTTTTGCCACCTCCAGGCTGTGTCATTCAGCCACTATAATAATAATTTTATTTAATAATAATAATTTTATTTATATAGCGCCTACAGATTCCGCAGCGCTTGCAATTATGGGGTACAAACAAAGACAAGTATCAGACATAATATTACACAATAACTATTCAAACAAGAGGTGTGGGGATATGTTGAGGCCAATTAAAGAATGTTATAGGCTGCCACCAACTCCAGGCTGTGCCATTAAGCAACTATATGGTCTCCTTATGCTGCCGCCACCTCCACGGTGTGTCATTTAGCCACTATATGTTCTCTTCATGCTGTCGCCAAATGACATATAAGAATACTGTCTCGAGCCGACCTGAATAGCTGAATAGTCAGCCTGAGACAGTACTGCTGGATGTTCCCAGCTTACCTTAAAGGGGGCTCAGCTTCCCCAAGAATGCATTGCTGAACCCTTGGGACAGTCAGAGTGACCTTGTGCCAAATTTTGAGAGGGAGCTGCATTACAGTGAATGTGCAAGCTCTTGTTCTACCCAGTGAGATCTTGCTGTTAAAATAGAGCAAGTAAATAGCACCTAATCTCGCACTTTCAATGTATCGCAGCGCAATTTTGCTAATTGACTAAATAAAGTACGGTCTACTGTTGAATTTCTCTTTTTGTATGTTCTGTTATAACTTAAAAATGCCTTGATAGGATTGTCTGAATTTCAGTGTAATAACACATTAGGGGTAGATACACATTCCTGTTGAATTTACTGAAATCGTTTAAGCAAAAGAGGATGACTACCCCCTGGATATGTTCTAAATAGTACGTCATGAGTATATCCAAAAGGGCTATGTAGTTTTAGACTGTTTCACAATAGAGGAATTTGCCACCATTTCATGCAACATCTGTTGCTGTGTTTGTGCCCCACAACTTAATGTCAGGGGTAAATTATGCAAAAGCACATTCAAACCAGTGCAATTTGTGACAACACTGTATTAGTAAGTTATATATCTTGGGCTGATAGCCTTATTTAAATACATAAGGAATACCCCTTTCATTTTCACTGTGATGGTACTGCATGGAAATTGAACACTAACTAGGTTTCTCCACAGATAACAAGCGATAATTGAGGGTCTCAGTTGGGATATTCTTTATGATTAAATTATTGTTAAGGGGAAACTTCTAACAAGTAAAAATTGTTCAAAGCAGAAAATATGTTAACGTACACTTGTCATTCACAAAAACTTTTTATATAATGTAGATAAAACCATTATATGTATATTTTTTATATACATTGGTTAAAAAATGTGTATAGTTTTGTCCCTACAGGTATTGCCTGTGTGTCTCTGTGAGGAGACCAAATAAAGGAAGTGTGGATGGACAAGCAGGGCACTGTGCAGTGAGGACAAGCAGGGGTCCATACACTGAGGACAAGCAGGATTCTGTGCACTGAGGACAAGCAGAGCTCTGTGCACTGAACTAGTGAAAGGCGGATACCTTTCGTCAAACGGCCAACCGGAAGTAAACTGACAAGTGCCATGCCCCCATTTCTAACAGAGCCTCACTAGGCAATGCCCCCTTCCCATCACTAGGCCACGCCCCTTTCCCAGCATAGCTTCGCCCCCTTTCTCCCACATTCACTGATGTAGTCTCCTAAATGGATGTGTGGGGCCCCCCAACTCCGAGTAATAAGTAAACATGTCCCGACAAGTCTGCGTAGCAGAATGTCTCAGTAATGTATAATTTTATAAAGCTTTATTAATAGAAGTAATCATATATTCTAACATGTTTCAAAGAATTGTTTCTACATTTATAGGGATGAATACATTTTATATAGTTATTAAAACATATATCAAAATAGGGCCTCTCACAAAAAAAATTACCATAGGCTGGTCATTCCTGTTGACTTCCAGTTACATACAGTAGGGATCAAAAGGGTTTGGGTAACCCAGGTAAAAATTTGTATTAATGTGCATAAAGAAGCCAAGGAAATATGGAAATAGCTCCAAAAGGCATCAAATTACAGATTAGACATTCTTATAATATGTCAACAAAAGTTAGATTTTATTTCCATCATTTACACTTTGAAAATAACAGAAAACAAAAAAAATGGCGTCTGCAAAAGTTTTGGCACCCTGCAGAATTTATAGCATGCACTGCCCCCTTTGAAAAGCTGAGACTTGCCAGTGTCATGGATTGTTCATCTGGGAAGACCAGATGATGTCAATCTCAAAGGTTTTAAATCCCCAGACTCATCTGACCTTGCACCAACAATCAGCACCATGGGTTCTTCTAAACAGTTGTCTAGAAATCTGAAACTGAAAATAGTTGACCCTCACAAAGTTGGAGAAGGCTATAAGAAGATAGCAAAAAGTTTTTAGATGTCAATATCCTCTGTTCTGAATGTAATTAAGAAATGGCAGTCATCAGGAACAGTGGAAGTTAAAGCAAGATCTGGAAGACCAAGAAAAATATCAGACAGAACAGCTCGCAGGATTGTGAGAAAAACAATTCAACACCCACGTTTGACTGCACAATCCCTGCAGAAAGATCTGGCAGACACTTGAGTTGTGGTACACTATTCCACTATAAAGAGATACTTGTACAAATATGGTCTTCATGGAAGAGTGATCAGAAGAAAATCTCTTCTATGTCCTCACCACAAAAATCAGCGTTTGAACTTTGCAAATGAACATATAGACAAGCCTGATGCATTTTGGAAACAAGTTCTGTGGACCAATGAGGTTAAAATTTAACTTTTTGGCCGGAATGAGCAAAGGTACGTTTGGAGAAGAAGGGGAACAGAGTTTAATGAAAAGAACCTCTGTCCAACTGTTAAGCATGGGGTTGGATCAATCATGCTTTGGGGTTGTATTGCAGCCAGTGGCACAGGGAACATCCCACGAGTAGAAGGAAAAATTGATTCAATAAAATGTCAGCAAATTTTGGGTGCTAACTTGATGCTATCTGTGAAAAAGCTGAAGTTAAAGAGAGGATGGCTTCTACAAATGGATAATTATCCTAAACACACCTCAAAATCCATGGAGGATTACATCAAGAGGCTCTGTAGAATGAGTGACTTCTGTAAAGAAAATATGTGCTTCTGCTGGAAAACTCTGTTTATACAGCTTGGTTTGGATATATTTATTTTCCTTACATTTAGAACAATATCTGGTTGCGAAGTATATTATTGGGGGTAATATTTTCCTAAATCTTTGTCATGTATACAGTACCTAAAGCGCTTATGGAGCGGTGTAAAATAACTAACTCTAAGTTGTGAACTTTGAGAATATCATGGTTTACAAAGAAAGAAAACAAAACCCAGAGTATGAGCCCCGTGCAATGATTCACAACAGCTGGAATGTATATAACTGGAAATCAAAAGGAATGACCAGCCTGTGGTAATTTTTTTTGTGAGAGGTCCTATTTTGATATATGTTTTAATAACTATATAAAATTTATTTATCCCTATAAATGTAGAAACAATTCTTTGAAACATGTTTGAATATATGATTACTTCTATTATTAAGGTTTATAAAATGATACATTACTGTCTGTTTTTTACTATAAGACATTCTGTTACGCAGACTTGTTGGGACATGTTTACATATTACTTGGGGTGGGTGGGCCCACTCTATAAACATTCACATCCATTTAGGATGTGGGAGAAAGGGGGGTGAAGCTATGCAGGGAAGGGGGTACATATTACTTGGGGTGAGGGGGGCCCCACACTATAAACATTCACATCCATTTAGGAGACTACATCAGTGAATGTGGAAGAAAGGGGGGGGCAAAGCTATGCAGTGAAGGGGCATGGCCCAGTGATGGGAAGGGGCGTGGCCTAGTGAGGCTCTGTTAGAAAAGGGTGTGTCACTTTACTTCCAGTGGGCGGTTTTACGAAAAGTATCCCCCCTTCACTACTCACTGAGGACAAGCAGGGCTCTGTGCAGTGAAGCTCTTTGACACGCTCCAGGCTCATACATCAGGCTGATTTACAAGCCAGGAGCCTGCACAGAGCCCTACTTGTTCTACCCTCACTTCCTGAATTTGGTCTCCTCACTGAGACACACAGGCAATAGCTGCAGGGATAGCATTTTTTCACCTAAAATATACATATTTTTTTAACCAATGTATATTACAAATATATATAATAAAACAGTATCTTCTACATTATATCAAAAGTTTTTGTAAACGACAGGTACACTTTAACAATAGATTTTTCAGGACTAAAAGTGATGGAATTTTGTTATTTATTACTTTAGACACCATAGATATGTTTCTTTTACATAAACATTGAATGTATTTATTATCGATACCCATCTAGTAGTGTGTCAGACCTCCTTTGGCCTTTGGAACCACAGCAAAATTCCTTTTTGTTGCCACAAATGAGTGAGGTGAGATAAAATGCTGTTAACAGAGCATTCTACAAGAGATGCTTGTCACGATGCCGGCTGGCAGGTAGTGGATCCTCTGTGCCAGAGAGGGATTGGCGTGGACCGTGCTAGTGGATCGGTTCTAAGTCACTACTGGTTTTCACCAGAGCCCGCCGCAAAGCGGGATGGTCTTGCTGCGGCGGTAGTGACCAGGTCGTATCCACTAGCAACGGCTCAACCTCTCTGGCTGCTGAAGATAGGCGCGGTACAAGGGAGTAGACAGAAGCAAGGTCGGACGTAGCAGAAGGTCGGGGCAGGCAGCAAGGATCGTAGTGAGGGGCAACGGCAGGAGGTCTGGAACACAGGCTAGGAACACACAAGGAAACGCTTTCACTGGCACGATGGCAACAAGATCCGGCAAGGAAGTGCAGGGGAAGTGAGGTGATATAGGGAAGTGCACAGGTGAACACACTAATTGGAACCACTGCGCCAATCAGCGGCGCAGTGGCCCTTTAAATCGCAAAGACCCGGCGCGCGCGCGCCCTAGGGAGCGGGGCCGCGCGCGCCGGGACAGGAGCGACGGAGAGCGAGTCAGGTACGGGAGCCGGGGTGCGCATCGCGAGCGGGCGCTACCCGCATCGCGAATCGCATCCCGGCTGGAGGCGGTATCGCAGCGCCCCGGGTCAGTGGATCTGACCGGAGCGCTGCAGTGAGGAGAGTGTAGCGAGCGCTCCGGGGAGGAGCGGGGACCCGGAGCGCTCGGCGTAACAGTACCCCCCCCCTTGGGTCTCCCCCTCTTCTTAGAGCCTGAGAACCTGAGGAGCAGACTTTTGTCTAGGATATTGTCCTCAGGTTCCCAGGATCTCTCTTCTGGACCACAACCCTCCCAATCCACTAAAAAAAAGGTTTTCCCTCTGACCTTTTTGGATGCCAGAATCTCTTTGACGGAGAAGATGTTCGAGGAGCCGGAAACAGGAGTGGGAGGAACAGATTTGGGAGAGAAACGGTTGATGATAAGTGGTTTAAGAAGAGAAACGTGAAAGGCATTAGGAATACGAAGAGAAGGAGGAAGAAGAAGTTTGTAAGAGACAGGATTAATCTGGCACAAAATTTTGAAAGGACCAAGATAGCGTGGTCCCAACTTGTAGCTAGGGACACGGAAGCGGACATATTTAGCGGAGAGCCATACCTTGTCTCCAGGGGAAAAAATGGGAGGAGCTCTTCTTTTCTTATCCGCGAACTTCTTCATGCGTGATGAAGCCTGTAAGAGAGAATTTTGGGTCTCTCTCCATATGATGGAAAGATCACGAGAAATTTCATCCACAGCGGGCAGACCAGAGGGCAAGGGGGTAGGGAGGGGGGGAAGAGGGTGACGGCCGTACACCACGAAAAATGGGGATTTGGAGGAAGATTCAGAGACTCTGAAGTTATACGAGAATTCGGCCCATGGTAGAAGATCTGCCCAGTCATCCTGGCGGGAGGAAACAAAATGTCGTAAATAATCACCCAAGACCTGGTTAATTCTTTCTACTTGTCCATTGGATTGAGGATGATATGCAGAAGAAAAATTTAATTTAATCTTGAGTTGTTTACAGAGAGCCCTCCAGAATTTAGACACGAACTGGACGCCTCTATCCGAGACGATCTGCGTAGGCAACCCGTGAAGACGAAAAATGTGTACAAAAAATTGTTTAGCCAACTGAGGCGCTGAAAGAAGACCAGGAAGAGGGATGAAATGTGCCATTTTGGAGAATCGATCAACGACCACCCAAATAACAGTGTTGCCACGGGAAGGGGGTAAGTCAGTAATAAAATCCATACCAATCAGAGACCAAGGCTGTTCGGGGACAGGCAGAGGATGAAGAAAACCAGCGGGCTTCTGGCGAGGAGTCTTATCCCGGGCACAGATAGTGCAGGCTCGCACAAAGTCCACAACATCCGTCTCCAGAGTCGGCCACCAATAGAAGCGAGAGATGAGTTGCACAGATTTCTTGATGCCCGCATGACCTGCGAGATGGGAGGAGTGACCCCATTTGAGGATTCCGAGGCGTTGGCGTGGAGAAACAAAGGTCTTTCCTGGAGGAGTTTGCCTGATGGAGACTGGAGAAGTGGAAATCAGGCAGTCAGGAGGAATGATGTGTTGCGGAGAGAGTTCAACTTCCGAAGCATCCGAGGAACGAGAGAGAGCATCGGCCCTAATGTTCTTATCGGCAGGCCGAAAGTGAATTTCAAAATTAAATCGGGCAAAGAACAGAGACCACCTGGCCTGGCGAGGATTCAGCCGTTGGGCAGACTGGAGGTAGGAGAGGTTCTTGTGATCGGTGTAAATAATAACTGGAAATCTTGATCCCTCCAGCAGATGCCTCCATTCCTCAAGTGCTAATTTAATGGCTAGAAGCTCTCGATCCCCGATGGAGTAGTTCCTCTCCGCCGGAGAGAAGGTCCTAGAAAAAAAACCACAAGTAACAGCATGCCCGGAAGAATTTTTTTGTAGAAGGACAGCTCCAGCTCCCACTGAGGAGGCATCAACCTCCAATAGGAAGGGTTTAGATGGGTCAGGTCTGGAGAGCACAGGAGCCGAAGAAAAGGCAGACTTGAGCCGTTTAAAGGCGTCTTCCGCTTGAGGAGGCCAAGACTTGGGATCGGCATTTTTTTTGGTTAAAGCCACGATAGGAGCCACAACGGTAGAAAAATGTGGAATAAATTGCCTGTAATAATTGGCGAACCCCAAAAAACGTTGGATAGCACGGAGTCCGGAGGGGCGTGGCCAATCTAAGACGGCAGAGAGTTTGTCTGGATCCATTTGTAGTCCCTGGCCAGAGACCAAGTATCCTAGGAAAGGAAGAGATTGGCATTCAAACAGACATTTCTCTATTTTGGCATAGAGTTGATTGTCACGAAGTCTCTGAAGAACCATACGGACATGCTGGCGGTGTTCTTCTAGATTGGCAGAAAAAATCAGGATATCGTCCAGATATACAACAACACAGGAGTATAAGAGATCACGAAAAATTTCATTAACAAAGTCTTGGAAGACGGCAGGGGCGTTGCACAGGCCAAAGGGCATGACCAGATACTCAAAGTGTCCATCTCTGGTGTTAAATGCCGTTTTCCATTCATCCCCCTCTCTGATGCGGATGAGATTATAAGCACCTCTTAAGTCCAGTTTGGTAAAGATGTGGGCACCTTGGAGGCGATCAAAGAGTTCAGAGATGAGGGGTAGGGGGTAGCGGTTCTTAACCGTGATTTTATTAAGACCGCGGTAGTCAATGCAAGGACGTAGAGAGCCATCTTTTTTGGACACAAAGAAAAATCCGGCTCCGGCAGGAGAGGAGGATTTACGGATAAAGCCCTTTTTTAAATTTTCCTGGACGTATTCAGACATGGCAAGAGTCTCTGGGGCGGACAGAGGATAAATTCTGCCCCGGGGTGGAGTAGTGCCCGGGAGGAGGTCGATAGGACAATCATAAGGCCTGTGAGGAGGTAGAGTCTCAGCTTGTTTTTTGCAAAAAACATCCGCAAAGTCCATATAGGCCTTAGGGAGACCGGTTACAGGAGGAACCACAGAGTCACGGCAAGGGTTACTGGGAACCGGTTTTAGGCAGTCCTTGGAACAAGAGGGCCCCCAACTCTTGATCTCCCCAGTGGACCAATCCAGGGTTGGGGAATGAAGTTGAAGCCAGGGAAGTCCAAGGAGAATTTCAGAAGTGCAATTGGGGAGGACCAAAAGTTCAATCTTCTCGTGATGAGATCCGATGCACATTAGAAGGGGCTCCGTGCGGAAACGTATGGTACAGTCCAATCTTTCATTGTTTACACAATTGATGTAGAGGGGTCTGGCGAGACTGGTCACCGGGATGTTGAACCTGTTGACGAGAGAGGCCAAAATAAAATTTCCTGCAGATCCGGAGTCCAAGAAAGCCATAGTAGAGAAGGAGAAGGCAGAGGCAGATATCCGCACAGGCACAGTAAGACGTGGAGAAGCAGAGTAGACATCAAGGACTGTCTCACCTTTGTGCGGAGTCAGCGTACGTCTTTCCAGGCGGGGAGGACGGATAGGACAATCCTTCAGGAAGTGTTCGGTACTAGCACAGTACAGGCAGAGATTCTCCATGCGGCGTCGTGTCCTCTCTTGAGGTGTCAGGCGAGACCGGTCGACCTGCATAGCCTCCACGGCGGGAGGCACAGGAACAGATTGCAGGGGACCAGAGGAGAGAGGAGCCGGGGAGAAGAAACGCCTCGTGCGAACAGAGTCCATATCCTGGCGGAGCTCCTGACGCCTTTCGGAAAAACGCATGTCAATGCGAGTGGCTAGGTGAATGAGTTCATGTAGATTAGCAGGGATTTCTCGTGCGGCCAGAACATCTTTAATGTTGCTGGATAGGCCTTTTTTAAAGGTCGCGCAGAGGGCCTCATTATTCCAGGATAATTCTGAAGCAAGAGTACGGAATTGTACGGCATACTCGCCAACGGAGGAATTACCCTGGACCAGGTTCAACAGGGCAGTCTCAGCAGAAGAGGCTCGGGCAGGTTCCTCAAAGACACTTCGAATTTCCGAGAAGAAGGAGTGTACAGAGGCAGTGACGGGGTCATTGCGGTCCCAGAGCGGTGTGGCCCAAGACAGGGCTTTTCCAGACAGAAGGCTGACTACGAAAGCCACCTTAGACCTTTCAGTGGGAAACTGGTCCGACATCATCTCCAAGTGCAGGGAACATTGGGAAAGAAAGCCACGGCAAAACTTAGAGTCCCCATCAAATTTATCCGGCAAGGATAGTCGTAGACCAGAAGCGGCCACTCGCTGCGGAGGAGGTGCAGGAGCTGGCGGAGGAGATGATTGCTGAAGCTGTGGTAGTAACTGCTGTAGCATAACGGTCAGTTGAGACAGCTGTTGGCCTTGTTGCGCTATCTGTTGTGACTGCTGGGCGACCACCGTGGTGAGGTCAGCGACAACTGGCAGAGGAACTTCAGCGGGATCCATGGCCGGATCTACTGTCACGATGCCGGCTGGCAGGTAGTGGATCCTCTGTGCCAGAGAGGGATTGGCGTGGACCGTGCTAGTGGATCGGTTCTAAGTCACTACTGGTTTTCACCAGAGCCCGCCGCAAAGCGGGATGGTCTTGCTGCGGCGGTAGTGACCAGGTCGTATCCACTAGCAACGGCTCAACCTCTCTGGCTGCTGAAGATAGGCGCGGTACAAGGGAGTAGACAGAAGCAAGGTCGGACGTAGCAGAAGGTCGGGGCAGGCAGCAAGGATCGTAGTCAGGGGCAACGGCAGGAGGTCTGGAACACAGGCTAGGAACACACAAGGAAACGCTTTCACTGGCACGATGGCAACAAGATCCGGCAAGGAAGTGCAGGGGAAGTGAGGTGATATAGGGAAGTGCACAGGTGAACACACTAATTGGAACCACTGCGCCAATCAGCGGCGCAGTGGCCCTTTAAATCGCAAAGACCCGGCGCGCGCGCCCTAGGGAGCGGGGCCGCGCGCGCCGGGACAGGAGCGACGGAGAGCGAGTCAGGTACGGGAGCCGGGGTGCGCATCGCGAGCGGGCGCTACCCGCATCGCGAATCGCATCCCGGCTGGAGGCGGTATCGCAGCGCCCCGGGTCAGTGGATCTGACCGGAGCGCTGCAGTGAGGAGAGTGTAGCGAGTGCTCCGGGGAGGAGCGGGGACCCGGAGCGCTCGGCGTAACAATGCTCTAAAGGACATTCCTGTCCCAGAGTGGCTCTATGGAACTAAGATATGGACACTGCAAGGGCTGGGGAAGCAAGAAAACTTTTCATGTTCTTGGAACCAATCCATGACTGTATGGCTCTTGCGTCATGACAGATTCATCAAAAGACCCAGGGTGTGCCGAGAAAACATTCTCCACACCATTACAACATGTCTGCCAGTAATGTTACTAAAAAAGAAAGGTTCATCAATGTATGCTTCTTACACCAAATGTTGACCCTCCTGTCAGCACGATGCAACTGGAATCTAGTCAATGTGTTTCCACTGCCATTTTGCCAACTGGTTGTCTGCTATTATAGCCCATGTTTTGTGTTCAGATAAGTTAGTTGGAGCACTAGCAGTTTTGTAGACTGTACACTGCCTGTTCTTCAGAACAATACCTGACATCCTCTTCTGACCCCTTCTGGCTACAATATATTAACATCCAAAAGATCTGCTTTTACTGGATATTTTTCCCAACTCATATCATTCTCTGTATACTTGAACCTCATTGCATCAGAAAACCACACAAGGTAGACAGATGTGGCCATTTAGTGTACACATGTTTGTTCATGTAGATATATATATATATATATATATATATATACGTATATATGCTGGAGCATTTATATACGCAGCAATATGGCAATTTGGCCATTTACTAACAGTAAATCATACACAAGGATAAAGCAAAATGGACATGCTATATATAAATATATGTGGAATCAATTCTGCAAATAAACTGTAAGACAATGACCTAAATTTATTCCTTTAGTGGTTTCCTTTTCCAGAAGCTAGTATACTTTTATCAAGTCTTGGACAATAAAGGTAAAGTTTTTGCCGGTCAATAAAGTGAATCAATGAGAAGTATGAGGAAACAAATAAGGACCACAACACAAATACAAAAGATTTCAAACGGAAATTATTTTTTTACAGTAGATTTTCCTGGAATCAAGGCTGCTGCCCAGTTAGAATTTAAATTGATTGATTTTGCTATTGACCCCTGCAGAATGTCAAATTTCACATTTATATGGAAATAGTGTAGCTCACAGGTGCTTGTTATGAGCGTTTTATCGCAGTCAGAGAATACAGTGTTATTTCTTCTCATATTTTCTCCTTTGCACTAGATCTGTCAGAGTCCATTATTTCCACCGAAGCCTGACAGCTGAGGTTAATACAAAAGCCAAATTAGACTTTAGGAAGGGATATTCAGCCTTAAATTAACACAGAACTAAGCCCTGATGCTTAGATCTTTAAAAATAAAAAAATAAAAAAAAACGGGAGAAAAAAAAAACATTAAACCTGTTTCCTTAAAGTTGTAATATTTAATTCAATGACTTAATCAGGCAAACAGGAGTATTGCCATATCCCCCAAAGGTACCATCGCAATCAGTTAGACTGCCTACTGCATACATTCAGACAACCATTAAGGTTTATCATGCTTTACAGCATTAGAAGAAAGCTCCTACACGGGAAGGCCTCTTGCTGCTTATAGAACAGTTGGAGTCCTTTTCTATTTCGATTGTGATTTGATTACTACTGTTGCTGTTCTTTCTTTTTGTTCGTAGCTTAATAATGCCCATGGAGAAAGGCTGCCATTTTTATATGGTGATAATAATGCCAGCTTTATTCCTGTAGATAAAGGGTTTTTTGGAATCACAGTCACCACATCCTGTTACCTTATTCAAGAAGCAGAGAAAACAACATTGCCGTGTTTTGGCTGTTTGTGATGCAAATGAACATGGCAGATAAATAATGTGTGACCTTTTAACTTTAATAGAGCACCCCATGAACTGTGCTAATGCTTGAGATAAGGAAAATGGTTATTTTATTGTTAAGAAAAAATTAAGATATGTGAAAGGTTTTTACCTTTAATCACCAGATACTAATCTGGTGACCAAACCAAATGACCGAAACCTTTCTTGTAAGTATTTTGGTTGCTGGCAAAATATGTTATGTTGGAATGTTTAATTTGGAATAAACTTTACTGGTTCTGCTGAACACCAAAGGTTATAGTTGTAATTTATTGTCCAGAGTACGGGCTATTTCACCACACAGGATAGATAGGACTACCAAATCCACATTGTGAAGCAGGAAGGGGAAGAAAAAACCAAGCCAAGGAAAAGCAGCACCTGAGCAGAAAAAAAGTATTTTTTCTAACTAAATTAAAGAAAATTCATAGTCAAGACCCAGTACTCCTTTGAATCTAGGGGGTTTACTCTATTTCAGTGCAGCAGCTCTTAGCCGGGCACATCCTGCCCACCAGCCAAGCCTATAATTTAGGACAACAGTAAAAAGGCATGCAAATGACTGCTGTATATCACTTGGGTTGACATTCTGATATTACCACCCTATGACCTCCATACTTTCCTTTTCTGGGCATTTAACATAACTATATTAATAATTATAGGCAAGTATAATGCTTAAAATGTACCAGTCGTCAATAAAAATTTAGATAATGTAGATAATACCATTATATGTATATTTGTAATATACATTGGTTAAAAAATGTGTATATTTTTGTCCTTACAGATATTGTTTGTGTGTCTCTATGAGGAGTCCAAATACAGGAAGTGTGGGCGGACAAACAGGGTTCTGTGCACTTAGGACAAGCGGGGCTTTGCACACTATGACATGCCCCTTGCATGTCACAGCAGCATGATTGACAAGCCAGGAGCCTGCACAGAGTCCTGCTTCTCCTGCCCTCACTTCCTGTATTCGGACTCCTCATAGGCACACAGGCAATAGCTACAGGGACAGCATTTCACCCAAAAATATAGACATTTTTAATTAGATACATATATACATGTAATGGTATTGTCTACATTATATCAAAAGTTTTTGTTGGTGACAGATGCACTTTAATAAAGCTTGTGGAATAATACGGGAGGTATATTAATATAAAATTAAGATTTTTTTATTTGCAGCCGGTCAGCTGTGGGATATCTGCCTATCTGTCTGTCTATCTATCTATATTTTTTATTTCTATAATATTTTAAGTGTTATAAGATAGAAAACAAGACAACTGGCAATAATACATTTGATCATAAAGTATTGTTATTAATGGGCTTTCTAGTTTTCATGATTGCTAGCAGCAGACATTGTTGAATAAAGTCTAGATTATATAGTATATTTCCAATTAACAATATTTTTTTTAAATAATATTTCCCGGGAAGCATTATGTCAGTTTTGTGTTTACACTTATAGTTCTCTCTTTCACTATATATATATATATATATATATATATATACTGCTGTCCTTGAGAATACAGCTGTTAATTGGTATCACAATGGTGGCGGCTTTCATTCTGATATTGACTGAATTGTTCCTTGAAAATATCTATTTGACAAAACAAAAGTTCTTTGAATTGCCTTTTATGCTGCCGAATTGTACCATGCAGAATTAATTGACTTTCAGAATGTTTTCCACTAAACATAAGAGGCATGTATGAAAAGGAAAAAATATGTGCTTTGGGAATGTATGCTTCAATTCATGACTGACAGAAAGACGGCAAATTCAAAACATAAAAAAAAAGTTTCACAAATAAATTAAATAAAACTCAAACAAAAAAAATCCTGAAAACTTAAATCACCTGAATGACTTAACCCACATTGGCAAACATTTTGTTTCCAGAAAATGTGGATAGTAGGAATGAAGCAAAATAATGTACATGTACAGTGAGAAACCAAGTTCATTAAGGTAGCTTTAATAGTGGAGTTTGGAAACAATTTTTGTGCTGCACTATTGATATTTGTTTTAGATTTTTTGCTGACTGAAGTAGTGAAGGTAAAATAAAACTTTTTATTTATTTATTAAAATTATGAGAGCGCAAACTGGTTAACTTAAAATGAAGGTAATAATAATATAAATATTAATTAAAAAAAATGCTGGTAACAAAGAAATGGGGGTCCGGCAACTCACAGTTAGACGCTAGCTGTTAATCGGCTTGAAGTCCGTCCATGGGGCAGGGGTAAGTGCACTTACCCCTGCCCCATGGACGGACTTCAAGCCGATTAGCAGCTAGCGTCTTACTGTGAGTTGCCGGACCCCCATTTCTTTGTTACCAGCATTATCTTGTTTGCATTAGTTCTGTCCTGGCACCACTGTTGCGCAGGACATTTTGAATGTATAGGGACTACCACTATAGTTTGCTATCTGTGGGACCTCTATTATTGACATTGCTGCATTTTTTCAATATACCGTTAGATGCCACTGCCACTATCTATTTCTGCTTTACATAAATTAATTTAAAAAAAGGCTGAGAGGCTGGTTGCTTTTTGGAACATGCTATCTGTTTACCCCTAACTCCTGCAATTTGTTTGTAGGAACTGCACTAAACTGACTCATGCTACCGAAAGGTCTTTTTTTTTTAATCAACCTTACTTTTACAATCTTGTTGATTCAAAGTGTAGATAAAATGTTAAACTTCTGACATGTCATACAAACATCAGAAGTCAGAAGTTCGAAGGTGGAAGTTTAGCTGCTAAGACCCCACCGATTGGTAAAATGAAGGGGCAGCATTGCTTGGCTGAGCATTGCGCCCCTTTGACTCTCCTTGACTTTCATATGGAGCTGAGTGTACAATGTAAAGAGGCAGTAAAAGTCCATAGACTTTTATGAAATTTTAGTTTCTTTAATATGATACATAACTGGCAGGTCTTGGAACAAGTATAGAAAATAATATGGCACTCTCTGGTATATGGAAGGTGCTCGAGTACGATCCCACTCCTCAATGTATAAGATGAATAAACTCAGCACTCATATGCATTTGAATAGTATGAATTTTATTCTGCATATAAAGCAATCCAGACAGAATTTGATGTTTGAACCCATAAAAGGGTCTTATATCAATATACAAAATGGTGATAAAACCGTGACCAGAAAATCAAAAGATAATAGTCAAACAATGTATATACAGTTATGCACCTAGGGGTATATCTGAGTTGGAGGAAATCATGTTGGTAGGAGATATAGGTGGAGGTATCTGTATGAGGGGTAATCTGGTGTTTGTGGATTAAATATGTCGGATAATACCCGTACAGCAGCGCAAAAACTAATACAGGGCAGTTATGCCACAAAGTAAGATAAACTGTACAATAGCGTTCTATAGAGCCAATAACATGATGGTTATGGATATCTTATGTAGGGACCATATATAGTGAGTCCACTGTCAGAAACAGCATATGGCAAGGTAGGAGCAGTAGGAGATATAGAGGACAGGGTATGTGAATAAAGTGGAGACATAGCATAATACTGCCACATACCATGATGGGCAGAGGACCCATATATATATATATATATATATATATATATATATATATATTACCTCAGAAAATAGGTATTAGCAAAACATCATGCACAATAGAAAAACAGAATCATGTAATCCCAAGGAGAACCAGCCACAATGGAGGGAGTCTGGGGGATCATATAATCCCAGGGAGAGTCAGCCACAATAGAGGTGTCTTAAACCGGCAGGACTGGAAGTGGATCCTCTGAACCTGAGAGGCGATGACGCGGGTTGTACCAGAGGACCGGTTCTAAGTGGTTACTGGTTTTCACCAGAGCCCGCCGCAAGGTGGGATGGACTTGCTGCGGCGGTAACCACCAGGTCGTATCCCCCAATAGCAACTCGACCTCTTTGGTGGCTGATATGGCGTGGTACACAGGGAGCAGGCAAGAGCGTAGTCGGACGTAGCAGAGGTCAGGGCAGGCGGCAAGGGTTCACAGGCGAGTATACGGTAGCAAAGGGTTCGGCAACTGGCAAGGCAATAAACACTGTAGGGAACGCTTTCTCAGAGGCACAAGGCACAAAGATCCGGCAAGGGCAGGAAGGGGCAGGTGCCTTTTATTGGAATTTGACAATGGGAGGTGCGCTGGCCCTTTAAATTTACTGAAGCCGGCGCGCGCGCCGGGACCCAGGAGCCAGGGACGCCGCACGGGGAGCAGGTGAGCTGAACGGGAACGCAGCGCGACGCTAGCTGCCTCCCTGCCAGAGTGAGACCAGCACTCCCGGTCAGTGTGTTTGACTGGGAGACACCGGGACCCCAGAAGGGAGGACACAGGCAGCGGGCGCTCCGGTCCGGAGGTGGATCGCTGTGACAAGAGGGAGTCTGGGCAATCACAGGGGTTAAGGTAAAATACATGAGAATATGAGATCAGAGTCAAACAATCTGTGTAGACTAGTGCAGGGAAGGACGGCCTATCGCCGAGGAGGCCAGATGAAGCACTATTCTGTGCAAAATGGCTACCGTTGCCTGCTGTAGCCCCCCTACCGTCCCTCTTCTGTAACGTTTTATGTGAGTATGTGTAAAAAAAGTCAAGATTTGAACACGAAGACTGGTGAGTCGCCGACTATCTTTCTGCTTGTTTTTGTGATTAGAAATAGAAGTCTATGTTGCGGTCTGTGACCGCGATGTGAATGGCAGCAGTATAGGAAGTCCGTCTATTAAGGGTGTCCCGGCCGGATGTGACGGGGGCCCACTTCCGGTATGCCAAGCTCTGCATTCGGAGTGGGCCGGAGAGGAAAGTGCGCATGTGCATGTGCGCAGATGTTAAAATCCCGTGGAACGCAAGTTTGCGCTCCAGGGGAGTTAGCAATAGGGCGAAAAAGATGTACATAAGAGAGAATAAATGAAAGTAGGTGCGAGAAAGAGAGTAAATCAATTAAAAAGAAATAGAAAAAAATGGAAAATAGGTATATGGTGAAATGAACTAAACAGAATGACTGTAGGAAGATTGGATGGTAGGGATATGAGAATGGATGTCAAGAGGGAGAAAATGTATAGGGATATAGAATCGCAAGTTTGTTTATATAGGAGGAAGCTGACAGAAGTGAACTATGTGAAGGGAAGTACATATAATTGTGTACCTGCCCATGTGTATACACATGTATATACATCAGTGTGTGGATAGAAATAGCTGATAAATGGCATCAGGTGCAATGGGAATTATAACAATGGAGGAATGTAATAGATAAGCCAGCAATGTATATAAATGTAGGGCATGTTGGAAAAAGGTGACAAGGATAGTACTTCAAAGAAAGGGGAAGGAAAAAGAGGAAGAAGAGTAGAGGAAGAGGGAGAGTGGGGAAAGGAGGGGATAAGAAGGAAGAAGGAGGAGAGATGGATAGGAGAATAAAGATTACCTATAAAGGATACGGTGGTCAAGATAGATGGTGATGGCCTCCACAGCAACTCAAGTAGCCTAGGAAGAAAAAATGGTGTTAGATATAGATAAATAAAAATGTAGATCTAGATTTACAGAAATTCTTTCGTAACATCCGACTAAAATCATTCTTTGACAAACATACATTCGAGGATAGACGGACACAACCTTGACCCGTGAACATAAAAGACTTCGGCCTCAAGATTCCAAGTAGATTTACCCCACCTAAAGGTTCACCCACGCTAGAAACATTTGTCAACCTGGTTAGTCAAGATATCTCCAAACTTAGAACTGAAAAAGGCCACTTGCACTTTCATAACAACCTAGACGCCACAGATTTCCAAGCCCTACAAACCCTCAGAAATGATGACACAGTCATCATAAAACCAGCAGATAAAGGGGGCACAATAGTGGTACAGGTCAAACAGGATTACATTTCAGAGATCGTGTCAAAGCTATCAGACCAGAACATATACAGAGTACTGGATAGGGATCCCATCAGCCATATTACCAACACATTTACTAATTCCTTGACAGATTCCTGGAATCTGGTGTCATTGACTCTAAAACTAAAGATTTTCTCATTAATAAAAACTCCATCACTCCAGTTCTCTATACGTTACCTAAAATCCACAAGAACTTACATAAACCCCCTGGCAGACCCATTGTTGCATCCACAGACTCCATTCTATCACCACTATCCATCTGTCTTGAGAAGATCTTTACCCCCTTAGTCAGGAACACAAAATCATTCCTTCTAGACACAAGCACTTTCCTTGAACTCATCAGGAAAATTCCCTGAGTACCCCCCAACACTCTGCTAGTCACCTTTGATGTCAATAGCCTTTATACATCTATCAATCACGACAAGGGCCTTTCCACTGTTACCCGATTATTACATAAATCCGACCTCAGTAATGCACATTTCGACTTCTGTAATTCTCTATTAGAAATCATATTACACAGCTACTTCATGTTCCAAGATACATTCTACCTACAAACACAGAGGTCTAGAAGAAAAGGAAAAGAGCGCTTCTTGGTGTAATAAAAGAGGGATCCTCAGTTTAAACGTAAAAGTAAGAAAGCCACGCACCAGAGGTGGTTGTGTAGCAGCATACACAACAATGGTCAGAGTATTAACTCCTTAAGGACGCAGGGTTTTTCGTTTTTTGCACTTTCGTTTTTTCCTCCTCAACTTTTTGAAATCATAATTCTTTCAATTTTGCACCTAAAAATCAATACGATGGCTTATTTTTTGCGCCACCAATTCTACTTTGAAGTGACATCAGTCATTTTACCCAAAAATCTACAGGGAAACAGAAAAAACATCATTGTGCGACGAAATTGAAGAAAAAATGCCATATTGTAAATTTTGGGGGCTTCCGTTTCTATGCAGTAAGTTTTTCAGTAAAAATGACACCTGATCTTTATTTTGTAGGTCCATACGATTAAAATGACACCCTACTTATATCGGTTTGATTTTGTCGTACTTCTGGAAAAAATCATAACTACATGCACGGAAATGTATACGTTTAAAATTGTCATCTTCTGACCCCTATAACATTTTTATTTTTCTGCGTATGGGGCGGTATGAGGGCTCATTTTTTTGCGCCGTGATCTGACGTTTTTAGCGGTACCATTTTTGTATTGATTGGACGTTTTGATCTCAGGCTTGGAGCAATCAATCGCCAAAGGGACACGCCGGAAGAAGGTAAGAGGACCTCCGCTTGTGTCCCAGCTGATCGGGACACCGCATTTTTACTGCAGTGGCCCCGATCTTCCCCGCTGAGCCGCCGGGCAGCTTTCACTTTTGTTTTAGACGCAGCGTTAAACTTTGCCGCGCGCTATTAGCCCCGGGTCCCGGCTTCAGATAAATGCCAGGACCGACCCGATTTGATGCGGGGTCACCGCGTGACCCTGCGTTATATTGCGGGAGCCGGTCAAGGACGTAAATATACGTCTTTGGTCGTTAAGGGGTTAAATAGTATAGTATCCTTAGCCCTCCGGCTAAGTGCTAATGATCAATCGGTCTGGCTTCAGGGAGAACGCCGGCTCCACCTGGTGCAGGACACAAATGGACGGAGATCAGCTAAGATCAAGGTAGTTTATTTCCCAAGATGCATCTTGGGAAATACACTACCTTGATCTTACCTGATCTCCGTCCATTTGTATCTTGCGACACGTGGAGTTGGCATTCTCCCTGAAGCCAGACCGATTGATCATGCAAACACAGAGGACCGTCATGGGGTCTAACGTGACCCCTCCTTATGCAAATTCATACAAGGCCAAATTTGAAGACCGCTTTGTATACACCAATTCCAGCTTTTGTGAGCATGCCAAAATATGGGAAAGATATATCGATGACATTTTTTGCATATGGGAGGGGCCTACTGACTCATTACAGGAATTTCACAACTACATCAACAACATATGGCCCAAACTCCAGTTCACCATTCACTACAGTGACACATCAGTCAGCTTTCTGGACATGACAGTACACATAGACAACCATGATATCCTTTCTACTGACCTCTACTTCAAACCAACTGATCGCAACAATCTCCTTCACTTCAGCAGTCATCACCCCAAAGCTACACTTAAATCCCTTCCCATCTCACAGTTCGACAGAGTAAAGAGAATAGTTACAGATGAGACCACCAGATCCAAAAGACTAGAAGAAATGTCCAATAAATTTAGAGAAAGGGGATACCCAGAATACAATCTAAAATCCTGTTCCAGAGAGAGGGAAAGTTAGAGATCCAATTCTAACTGCATCGCCTTTGTACATACCTTCCATCCATACGCTTACAAAGTTCAGGGAATAATCCGGAAACAACGGTCCCTAATACAGAGAGCCCATTCCAATGTACTGGAATTCAAAGAACCATTCCTACCGTGTTTGAAAAGGCCCCCTAACCTCCGAGACAAACTTTTAAGAGCTGACATTGGTGGACCCCGTATTTCCACCTTCAGTACCCTGAAAAAAGGCACTTTTCCATGCCTCCACTGTGTCCAGTGCAACAGCATCACTAAAGGCAATAAAGTGTACCATCCACTTACAGGCAAACCATATCCCATAAAAGGCTTTTTCACATGCGATTCATCATACGTCGGTTACATGATTAAATGCCCGTGCAGTCTCGGATATGTTGGAAAACCACACAACATGTCCGAGACCGCATCTCCCAACACAAATCCACTATTAGGAGGAAGAATATGCTACTACCCATTCCTTACCATTTCATCACAGCAGATCACACCATCTCACAGCTACGTTTTCAGGTGTTGGAACAAATCCTGAGACCCCGGAAAGGGGGTGATAGAGTTAACAACCTCAAAAAACGTGAGACGTTCTGGATACACACCCTTCAGACACTAGAACCCCGGAGCCTGAAAAGAGAATACGAGATTACACACATGACGTAATTTGAATTATCGACATTTTTATTTATCTATATCTAACACCATTTTTTCTTCCTAGGCTACTTGAGTGGAGGCCATCACCATCTATCTAGACCACCGTATCCTTTATAGGTAATCTTTATTCTCCTATCCATCTCTCCTCCTCCTTCTTCCTTCTTATCCCCTCCTTTCCTCGCCCTCCCTCTTCCTCTACTCTTCTTCCCGTTTTTCTTCCCCTTTCTTTGAAGTACTATCCTTGTCACCTTTTTCCAAAATGCCCTACATTTATATACATTGCTGGCTTATCTATTACATTCCTCCATTGTTTTAATTCCCATTGCACCTGATGCCATTTACCAGCTATTTCTATCCACACACACTGATGTATGTACATGTGTATAAACAATTATACATATTTCCCCTCACATAGTTCACTTCTGTGAATTAGACGCGTTTCAAGGCCGCGGGCCTTTTCTTCAGTAGCGATTTAAAAATATATATCGCTACTGAAGAAAAGGCCCACGGCCTTGAAACGCGTCTAGTACTTTATCTATGTACCCCTGCCACCCTCAGTTTGTATACCAACTTGCATACCAACCACAAGCTTGGATTTCATGTATTCGCAACAGCTGGATGCCCCTTGTCTTGGGACCACTTGCATTCGCGCGCAATCAGCACATCACTGACACGTGGATGCTTGCTTCCACTCCTGTTCCACCACAAGGACTTACCGCTTTCTCCACTACATCAGCTACGGCAACCATCTCCCCACCAGGCCAGACACCAACCTGTGACAGCCACAGACTACTGAGACACCCAAAGCCATCACCGCACAGACGGGCATTACCCCTAGTGCCAGACGCCTCCGTGCCAGCCCGGACTGCATGCTTTTCCATCATCTGTATGGTTGGTGAGTGGTGCCATGCACCAAATCCAGACTTTATTTTTTATCCAGCGACTACTATGATATTTAGTTGGTATACATACTTGAACTGTCCTGTTTTTATTATTTCATTTATTGCCACATATTTAACATTCTATTCATGACATTTTTACCACACTTGTTTGAGCTCCTTTGCCCGATGCAAGGGCCCTGCTAGGGCGACAGGAGGCTTCCATATTTTTTTTTATATTCTATTTTATTTTGCTCATTTGAATAAATTGCCATTTAGTATACCATTGGGTCCACCTTCTTTTTCTCAGATGCACCTTTGAGGACTGATATATAGTTAATTGCAAAATTAATTATAGATCTATCCATTAATATATTTGTAAAATCTTGTCTTAGAGCTGTGTATTCTCCAGCTGTGTGCCTCCAGCTCTTGCAAAACTACATACAAAGGATGTATGGGCATGCTAGGAGAATGATATGTCATGTGGCAGGGTGGTGTATCTAGCCGATTTTACCTGTGGTTCAACCATAACCTTTTGTCAAGAAACCTGCATGAATGAGACCACTGGACACTAGGAATCCATGAAAAGAACTTTAACATTTTAATAAATTTTTTGTGCAATGCCAACAAAATATAGTGGCTTTGGTATATGCTGGAATGTTATAGCTTTCTTAGCCTGAATAATGGATATTTTTCACTGTCCCTTAAAATATTTCTTTTTATAGCAGCTTTACTGAATTTTGTAATTTTTGAGTTTTTTTTTCCATGAGATGTGTAATGACTAATGCAGATGTCGAAGTTCACAGTTAAATATGTTCATAGCCCCAAATTCCTGTAAGTCAATGTATATTGCAATTGAGAACCTTTGAACTTTTTGGTGCTTTCCTCAAGGGAAAAATTTACTCCCTGAGTCCAACAACAAAGGCCTTTCTGCCAGCCACCCAGCACCCTGCTCTATACTGACCTTAAACAACCTTAAACAACCTTAAACAGCTGATGGGTAAATTTCCCTTTTGGGAGAGATTCTGCTTTAGTTATTAAATCCCCAGTCATGGTCTTAGGCATTTGGTTGAGTCAAACTTTTAATTGCCGAGCTGCTACCTACAATAGAGGGCACCACGAGCAAGCAAAGACCATACCTTTTTGTCCTTATGAATTTCACTGTTGTGTCTACAATAGCTCATCCTCTTAATTAGAACAAATACTACTTTCTTTTTCCACTCTCAGCTGAAAATCATTTGGATATTCCATGCCAGGAGGAGGCACGTACCGTATTTTTCGCCCTATATGACGCACCGGCGTATAAGACGCACCCAATTTATAGGTGCCAAATCTAAAAAAATAAAGATTCTGAACCCAACAGTGGTCTTCAACCTGCAGACCTCCAGATGTTGCAAAACAACAACTCCCAGCATGCCGGACAGCCGTTGGCTGTCCGGGCATGCGGGGAGTTGTAGTTTTGCAACATCTGGAGGTCCGCAGGTTGAAGACCACTGGTATAGGAGGTAGTACTCACGTGTCCCCGCTGCTCCGGACCCGTCACCGGTGCCCTGGATGTCGCTCCATCGCTGTCGCCGCGTCCCCCTGGTGTCCCCGACGCTCCGGACTTCTTCTTCCCCGGGATCCACACTCTCCGTCGCCGTCATCATGTCGCCGTCATCACGCCGCTCCGCACGCCGCTCCTATTGGATGACGGCGTGCGTGACGACGTGATGACGTAGAAGGAGAGCGCAGGGGATCCCGGCAAGGAGAAGACACCGAGGAGGCAGGTAAGGTCTCTCCCGATGTCCTGTAAGCTGTTCGGGACGCCGCGATTTCACCGCAACGGTCCCGAACAGCCCAACTGAGCAGCCGGGTTAGTGTTATTTTCGCTTCAGACGCGGCGGTCAGCTTTGATCGCCGCATCTGAAGGGTTAATACAGGGCATCACCGCGATCGGTGATGTCCTGTATTAGCGGCGGGTCCCGGCCATTGATGGCAGCAGGTATTCGCCGTATTAGACGCACCCACTTTTCCCCACCAGTTTTGTGCGTCTTATACGGCGAAAAATACGGTAGTCTCTTTTATTTCTCACTAGATCTCACTAGCACTACAAATAAAACTGAAATGGTGCAAGTGAAAGCAATATGGAGAGAAGAAGTGAAAGTTAGGGAAGTCTTTTATTTAATATTTTCTTTGTTATGCCTGTTATGCCTTGGTTTATAGATATGACCATATTACAGGAACCTAACAAAGAAATAGTTTAATGCCATTTGAAAGACGTACACGCTCAGTACTATATTGTATTATTCAGTTATATAGGAAGAAAGTACTGTAAAAGGAAATCTATGAAGCTTTCCATGATTCACCTGTTGAATCTTAAATGAAAGCATGAATAGATTTCATTTTACCAAAGGTTAGTGTTAATTTGTGTAAGAAGAACACAAAGAAATTACCATAAGAATAAGACACACATTGCGTAACTTCATGAGATACTTTCAGGTGATGAAAAGTGGATTGGCACTTGTTATTGGCAAAGGTAATTCAGTAGAAATCACTATTGAACCACTGGTGAATATTCTCAAAGCCTTTTCATGTATAGTCAGGTCACTGGAAGGGTTACAAACCGATTCATTTTCTTTGTAATAGTTTAGAATTTATTTTTGCTTTTGTCTGCATACAAGAATCCCTATTCTTCGGTGGCAAAGCCTCTTCCAATAACTCCTCCATGTATCTTGCGTAGACGCCTCTTTCTTAGTTTATTTCCTGCTTTTGATTATTTGTCCATGTTATCGATTTCTATATTGCTTTACCCTACCTGTGATTTTTGCCTCATAAAGGAGTAGTGTTGTAAATAATAACTTATCCCCAACCCAAAGGATAGGGATAAGTTATAGATCATGGGAGTTCAGACCGCTGGGATTCACCGAGGTCTCCTAAATGGGGCCCAGGCATTCTGCTGGATGGTGTGGCAGCCTACACGCCTCCTCCATGTATCCCATAGAGATACATAGAGGGGCGCGTCGGCCACGGCTTCCCGTGGGGGTCGGAACGGCCGCTTCCGGCAGACTACCAGGGCCCTGTTCAGGAGATCGCAGGGGTCCCAGTGGTCAGACCCCCCATGATCTGTAACTTATCGCCTATCCCCTATCCTTTGGATATTTTTCACTGCACTAATCCTTTAACTTGTAAGATTGACACAATGTTGGAACTCTTAGGCTTAATTGGACTTGTGGAATGACACAAAAACATACTGTACTAATCTAAAGTATTTTCAGTACAGTTTAGTGTCCAGGCTAAAGAAGTAAAAAATGTCTCCTTCCACTGCCTTTAAACCTTCGGAGAGAGACATGGCAAGTAGCACTATATGAAGTACACTTAAATTTTATTGTAAATATTAATGTAAACCATATGCAGATGTAACATTCATCTAGCCAGTTCATGTTCCTCCAATAGTGTGTTCTAAAAGTTGTAGATTGTTCAGTTTTTAGTTCTGTAAAGAAAGGGAATGCGCTAAAATGTTAAGTAATATATATATAGAGGAAACAATAAAAATTTCTGCTGCCCCATCTGAGCACAGGACAGAAGAGAGAGAGAGAGAGAGAGAGAGAGAGAGAGAGAGAGAGAGAGAGAGAGAGAGAGAGAGAGAGAGAGAGAGAGAGAGAGGGCTAGGCTTTTTGATTTATATCTGGACTTCTAGGTGCAGTACACACTGATATAGGAAAATTTGTCAATCATCTTGTGTAGGTGGGGCCAGCAGGACTCTTATAGTATCTCATAGGAGTCCAGACAGAATGTTTTCTCCTTGAATAAATCCTTTGCAAAGCTTTTATTTCTAAATCCTATTCTGCTTTCAGGACAGTTCAGTAAGGTCAGACATAGAGGAAATAGAAAAAAAAATCCATAGATAATCAGGTAGTTATTCCTTATGGTTAGGATAGCAGCTAACTTGCAATTGTAGGACATCCCATTTAATGCCTAATAAAAAATAATCTATTAGCACACTGAATAATGGTCACCTGCTGGTATTTTTCTACGGTGGGTGGAAGACAATGCATTATGGGGAGTAATTGTAGGAGGGGAGATTTACCAAGGAAAATGTCAAAACATTTTAATAGAAATGGAATTCAAACAAAATTGTGACTATGGCATTTAACAGATTTATTGTGTGTCTTAGAAACTTTTAAGGTATACTTGGGCCATTTTTTAAGCGATAGAAACAGAGGACAAGTAGTGCGTGCAGTTTATGAATTTAAATCAACAAGGTGCATAGCTTGTCCCCCCCACTGCTTCTAATGTGTTAAAAAAAACAAATTTCCTGTTTTGGATGTTCCTATTGCGCAAATTCCATTTCACATCAAGTGTGCGACATCAAGTGGAGATTCAGTCACCCCTAAAGGCACAACTACCTTCGCAATTTATGTGAAAGGGTATTATCATTATGTTATGTTTAATGATACATGTAAAGCAAGTGTCAATAAATCAGCATTTTTAAAATACATTTTTGCAGCCATATTGACTCAATTATCTTGGGAACAGTTTGCTGTAATTCTTTTAGTGCATAGTTTTAGTGGTAACTTTTGTTATCTATAAGCTTATAGTTTACAACCTTAGGCTCTCCAGCTGTTGCACAATTACAACTCCCAGAATGTTCAGACAGCCAACTGCTGTCTAGGCATGATGGGAGAGTCCTTTTTGACAACACTTGGAGGGCCATATTTCGGAGATAACTGTCTAACCAAACTTACTGCTCTTTTTTTTTTTTTCAGGAGACAGTTAATTTGTTTAAATAGTTTGTGAAAATGCATAGAAATACATTTACAGCTTTTTCTAAAGTTATTCAGTATACTAAAAATACCTCCAAACGTTGTCAAGTGCACACACTAATAGACATAGAGTAAAATAAGGTTGTCAAGACAAAGTTAAAGATACTAGGGTCAGAGGTGTTCATAATACCATAATGGTCAGGCTGTTTATTCCCACATAGAGTAGCGACAAGGTACAGTCATTGTAAAAAGTAGGCTCTTGCCATACTCTATGCCGCTCTAGCCCCACTTACCCTGCCCAATTACCCATCGCCCTTGTAATGTCCCAGTACAGAACATACTCCTGTACTACACTTAGGCCCTGTCAGGTTGGGTCCCTCAGTGTCCTGGGGACTCTCCTGCAGTGTCTCCCCTGCTACAATGTTATTTATTGTAATAGATATATAGTTAGTATGCTAATGTATAGACAGTATAAAGGACCTTTGGAGGACTAATGTAATTGTCTAAAGGTCACATGTTACCCAGAGAGCACCAGTTAAACACATGACCTGCAGCTTGACCTATGGGCTTCTGGCTCAGCCCCCTTTTATAAGAGGGGCACCCATTACAATCTCTTTTTTTCTCTCCTGAGGAACAGAAAAGCACAGACATCACAGATCCTGTGTCCAGTACACCTGGAGGCCATAAAGCCTGCACACCAGCCACATTGTCAATAAGTCAACTCATCTATGTCTGCTGTCTCTACCTACAGCCAAGTCAAGTTACCAGTCAAGTCAATCATAGTCAGAGTGGCTGCATGGAAGTCTGATCCAAAAGTATTGCAACCCCAAGCAAGCTGCAGGGCCTTTTCCGTGTTACTGGCTGACTCTCTGGGATTCTGGCCGAGCTGTAGAGACTATAACAACTGTCTGACCTCAGTAAAGCCAGTAAAGCAGTAAAAGCCTTTCTCAATGATTATGGCATACATGATGTTGAAACGCGTCTGATACGGCAATAAAGAACATTTTGAACCAGACTAAGACTCACCGAATCCTTATTCCATCCACGGTTGGCGCCGGACATCCCGGGAACTTTTTTTCCAGACTCTGCAAACTTACTTCATCGAATGTGTTGCCACACATCTCGAGCAACCCGGATGGCTGCACCGCAAACAGGAACCCAAGGGATCATATATACCTGACGCTCACAAGGTTGTTGTGTGCCAACACAACCTTGCAAGGTGAGATCACAATCTATATCCACCTTATTGCTTTTACCAAGTTAAAACATACTGCCCAATAGGAAGCTCTGTTTTGTATTTTCTAATACAGCCCCACTTATTCCCGTCACAAAATAACATCCATTATTAATAACGGGCTGTGACGGGTTAAAACGCATCCCATAGACTGTTATGGGATTTCGCAACGGCCGTTTAATGCCTGATTTTCAGGGTTTTCATAATGGAACATATAACAAATCTTTAAAAATGGATGAATGGTGGAATTTAATATAAGCCATAAGCACTTTTTCCGGTATATGCAGCTATGTGCAGCAGATAGGGCAATTAAGGATAGAGAAATAAGGTGGAACACAACAACTTTGTAAATTGGATTTATCAAATGGGGCACGGTAATAAGAATATGGTGAATATATATATATATATATATATATATATATATATATATATATATATATAAAGCTTAGAAAGGTGAAGGGAAGTGGAAAAGACGATAGAATAATGTTGAAATGGGAACAAGAGGGCATTGAATTAAACTCTGAACAATGGGTGGCCATGATTAAAAATCTAGGATCTCTTACATTTGGTATGAATTTAAAGATTACATTCTGTAAGTGTATTCATAACCTTTATTACTCCCTGAAATCACTAAAGAAGTTGAAATACTGGAGTCATGCGAAATGTCCAAGATGTCAGCAAGATGATGCTGATTTTTTTTCTTATTATTTGGGATTGTTTGGTTATTAAGAAGTTTTGGAAAAATATCCTGGTATATTTGGAAACAAATTGAGTTATAGGGGATCACTACAATATAACTTTCCAACAAGTGATCTTAGGGGCGGACTGGGGGACAGATGACTATGAGCTAAAAGCAAGACTTTTTATAATGGTAAAAATATGTATTTTGAGAGTGTGGCTGGCAGATAGATCACCAGATTTTGGGGAATGGATTTCCTTTGTGGAAATAATCAGGAAATTTGAGTATTGTAAAGCTAGACAATCAAGCAAAGGGACTGGGTGGTTAAAGGGGTTCTCCAGGGCTTACACATCTTTTCCCCTATCCAAAGGATAGGGGATAAGAGGCCTGATCGCGGTAGTCCCGCCGCTGGGGACCCCCGGGATCATGCACGAAGCACCCCGTTTGTAATCAGTCCCCGGAGCGTTTTCGCCGACGTGCGGCCGACGTGGGTGAGTTAAAAGTTTATTTTCTGTATCTTTTGCAGCCCGGGCATAGGTATACAGCGTACAGCAGTGGTCTCCAACCTGCGGACCTCCAGCTGTTGCAAAACTACAACTCCCAGCATGCCCGGACAGCTGTTGGCTGTCCGGGCATGCTGGGAACTGTAGTTTTGCAACAACTGAAGGTCTGCAGGTTGGAGACCACTGGTGTACAGTATAGAGTTCCAGCACCCGGTGGCCCCCAACAAAGAGCTTTAATATGCAGAGCTACACCCCCCCTCTTCCCCATAGGTATATGCAGAGCTACACCCCACCTTTCCCCATAGGTATATGCAGAGCTACACCCCCCCTCTTCCCTATAGGTATATGCAGAGCTACACCCCCCTTCCCATAGGTATATGCAGAGCTACACCCCCCCTCTCCCTCCCTTTCCCATAGGTATATGCAGAGCACCCCCCCTCTCCCCCCTTCCCTATAGGTATATGCCGAGCACCCCCTCTCCCCCCTTCCTTATAGGTATATGCAGAGCAACCCCCTCTCCCCCCTTTCCCTATAGGTATATGCAGAGCACCCCTCCTCTCCCCCTTCCCTATAGGTATATGCAGAGCACCCCCCTCCCCCCTTCCCTATATGTATATGCAGAGCACCCCCCTCTCCCTCCTTCCCTATAGGTATATGCAGAGCACCCCCTCCCCTATAGGTATATGCAGAGCACCCCCCTCCCCTATAGGTATATGCAGAGCACCCTCCTCCCCTATAGGTATATGCAGAGCACCCCCCTCTCCCCCCTTTACTATAGGTATATGCAGAGCCCCCCCCCTCTATAGGTATGTGCAGAGCACCCCCCCTCCCCTATAGGTATATGCAGAGCACCTTCCTCTCCCCCCTTCCCTATAGGTATATGCAGAGCACCTCCCCCTCTCCCCCCTTCCCTATAGGTATATGCAGAACAAAAAAAAAGGATGCTCACCTGATATCCCACGCAGCGATCTCCTCAGCAGGGGCCAGCGTCTTCTACCCTCCACAGTACAGGCGCCGGATGAGTGACGTCACTGGCACCTGTACTGCGTGCTGCGTGGGGGCGGAGGTCACGCCTTCTCTGTGTAAGCTGCAGATGCGGCTCACACAGAGGAGACACCTTCTCCTGTATGTGCGTGTATCGCGCATACAGGAGAATGTAGCGCTGTCTCCTGGGGATCTGGGACGAGTGTCCTGGACCTCAGCAGTGGTGGCGGCGGGTCAGTCCGCCCCTGGCACCCCCCTTGAGAGTTGCACCCGGGCCGGGCTGCCCCCCTCGCCCCCCCTTGGTACACCACTGCCCTATCCTTTGGATTAAGATGTGTAAGCACCGGAGAACCCCTTTAAAGTAGAAGGAGAGTCTTGGTAATGCTGTTTTTTTTCTTTTTTCTTCTTCCCTCTGGACAGGGGTGGGAAAGGGCGGGTTGGGTTGAATGAATATATTATTGCATTTGTACTATGGGAAACTGATACTTGGATAAAGTTGATAATAAGCGATGTTTGTATCATTTTAAATGGAAAATTAAAAAAAGAAACGTTAAAATAAAAGTTCACAAAAAAACTATAGCTATTTAACATAATTTTTGAGACACATAGGGTTAAGAAAATCAAAAAAAGCAACTAAAAAGAAATACGAATGTCAAAAAGGGAATAGAATATATAAAATATGACACCAAATAGTACCCATTATTAGAACTTACAAGATATCTTTTAATATTTCTTTCAGTGTGTTTCCCCCATCGTATGTTTTATGGGTTCATTAGGAAAGTTTCAGATGACAAAGTTACAATATTAAATACAGTACCAAGGCACAGATAGTAAGTTCTTCGCCAGAGCTCGCTCCCAATACCTGCCTGCTCAGAACACCTGCACAGTGCTAGAGGCAGGGAGTCTATCTTCACCACGCAGCAACACTACGCAGCAGCTCTGAGCAGGGAGGCATCGGTTGCGAGCGTTCAGTCAGAGTACTTTGCCAGTGGCAAGTTGGAAATGATGAAGTAATAGTTACTTATTAAAGGAGTATATCTGTTTCTATAAGGGGACTTTCTGATACCCCCCTTTCTTTTGCTTCAAATCTAATAGTTCTGTTTTTCAGGATCTATTCCCTTCTTAGGTGCCCTATTAAGATAGCTGGTATGACTGATTCTCTTGGAATTCCCTTAGATCTCTCACAAATTGATCTATGTTCCAGTTTCTTAAGATTATTAATATTGGATGAAGGAATATCAGATGTTATGAGCGATGAAAGTTCAACTCAAATAAAGTGGAGCTTTTCACACAGCATGGAAATGGTCAGATTTCCTGCCATCACTGGACAATTGTCTCCTTTTTTATTGTCAGGGGCTAAATTCACTACAAGATCCTGTCTATGTCTGTTAGATTTCCCAATTTCAGAACAAATAGAATGCTGCAATATCTAGTATGTTGGTACTGCTATATCTGTGCAAGTGGAAAAATAACACAAGACAGTGCTCTAAAAAAAAATCCAAAAACTACTTTTAATATGAGAAAAAGATAATCCAAGTAAATACAGCATGATATTTTCAATGTTGATATCATTTTATGATGGGGGAAAATGTTGTTCAGTCTAACTTAGCCCTATGTGAAAAGGTAATTGCCCCCTTAGCTACTAAGTCCTCTAGATATCCAAATTCAATTGACAATTGGGTTACATTTTATTATATAAACACCTCTTAAAAAGAATCTGTCTAGGATTGTGAATAAGGCTAAAAGTCATAAAAAACAGTGCACCTTGCGACATCCTAACTCTTTCCCACACTATGACGTATAGTTACATCATGGGTGGAAATCTGTTAAAGTTGTTGTTTGCTAGCAGCGGGACCCAGCAGAGAAGCAGCAGTGGTGACGTCACAAAGCTCTGCCCATGCTCCAAGTTGGCCCTGAAACGAAAACAACAGAGGTAAATAGCGGGTGAACCAGAGCATGGAATGGGACCGGGTAAGTATGGTTGTCATCAGTGTCACCTACACTTGCTGTCTGTACTAACAGGCAGGTGACACTGATGACAGATTTTCTTTAATACCAAATGACACATATTTAAATAAGCTAGCACTAACAGTCTATGAAGCGAGTACAGGAGCTGTGCTAACTTCATAGACAGTCAGAAATGGCTGCCATCACTTCATGCTGCCTGAGCCATGAGTTATTGGTGCAGTCCTTAGCAGTGAAAAAATTATTGCACATTAAAACTGATGTAAAAAAACATAAAATAAAACAATGGCCCTGTCACGATTCGGCTTGGCTGGAGGTGGATCCTCTGTGCCAGAGAGGGATTGGCGTGGACCGTTTTGGTGGACCGGTTCTAAGTTGCTACTGGTATTCACCAGAGCCCGCCGCAAAGCGGGATGGTCTTGCAGCGGCAGTAGCAACCAGGTCGTATCCACCGGCAACGGCTTAACCTCTCTGACTGCTGAGATAAGCGCGGTACAAGGGAGTAGACAAGAGCAAGGTCGGACGTAGCAGAAGGTCAGGGCAGGCAGCAAGGATCGTAGTCAGGGGCAACGGCAGGAGGTCTGGAACACAGGCTAGGAACACACAAGGAAACGCTTTCACTGGCACAATGGCAACAAGATCTGGCGAGGGAGTGCAGGGGAAGTGAGGTATAAGTAGGGAAGTGCACAGGTGAAGGTACTGATGAAAACCTGATGCGCCAATCAGTGGCGCACTGGCCCTTTAAATCGCAAAGACCCGGCACGCGTGCGCCCTAAGGTGCGGGGCCGCGCGTGCCGGGACAGCACAGATGGGGAACGGGTCTGGTAAGGGAATCGAGATGCGCATCGCGAGCGGGCGCGTCCCGCATCGCGAATCGCATCCCGGCTGGGAACATTATCGCAGCGCACCCGGTCGGCAGGTCTGACCGGGGCGCTGTGAATAAGAGAACGCTGTGAGCACTCCGGGGAGGAGCGGGGACCCGGAGCGCTCGGCGTAACAGGCCCGCATTTATTAAAAATTACTGAGACAAAAACTGCCTTATTTGCCCATATCAAGCAATCAAATCTCAGGTGTAATTTTAGCAGAGAAATTTGAGAAATAAAAGCTGAGCTCTTTCATGTTTATATTTTGCAGATATTGATTAAAAAGTATTAAAAAAAAAATAAAGAAAAAAAATGTTCACACAAGCCAAAACCCCTCTGATACAACTTTTACATCAGTGTGGAATTTGCTGTGCGGTTTTTGTGCTGATTTTGATGTAGTTTTTCATGTGGCTTTTTAGGCTTTTTTTTTTTAGTCCCTATTGATTTCACCACTTGAGAAAATAAAATATAAGATATGATCACTTGCCATCTGTCTGAGACAAAAATCAGACAGATTTTTGTCTCAAGCAGATTTATAAATCTGGGCCACTGTGTCTTTAAAGTGGTTATCCAGAATTGGAAAAACAGAGCTGATTCCTAAAAAAAAAAAAAAAAAAATAGCACCATCCCTGTACTCAGGTTGTGTGTGGTACTGCATCTCAACTGCATTAAAGTGAATAAAGTCTAGTTGTAATACCACACACAGACTGAAGGAGTGCTACATTGTGAATAAATCAGTTCTTTTTTTTTCTGGATAACCCCTTTAAACCCATGATTAGCTGCCTCCTTAAAGGGGTACTTCGGTGGAAATTTTTTTTTTCAAATCAACTGGTGACAGAAAGTTAAACAGATTTGTAAATTAGAGGAAAAAAATGTGTATGTGCAGCTCACAATTACTAATACACACCGAGGTCAAACTAGGGCATGCAACTATACCTTAGTTGCAAAAAAGGGAAAACCAGAAACAAATACTTTTGCCCGGACCTTCTAGGTGAGTATAAATGTACTGAATTTGAATTTATAATTATAGAAAAAATATTGGGTCGTGCTTCAATAATAATATGATATATTTATTAAAATGGCAATGTATAAAAGGTTACTCCTCACAGGGCCCTGTGTGGAGAACACATAAAATGTTTTCGCATATGCGAAGTTTCGCACGCCAGTCTCACACAGTAGTATTACAGCCTTCTTTACACCACACAAGCTGGAAGCAGAGAGGGGTGATCACTGTGATGTGTACTGTGAAAAAAAAACAAAAAAAACAAAAAATGAATATTCGTAATTACGAATATATAGCGCTATATTCGCGAAATTCGCGAATTCGCGAATATGCGATATTCGCGAATAATATTCGAATTGCGAATATTCGTGAGCAACACTAATGACTATACAAAAGAAAGGAAATTCAAAAAGAAAAGAACTTCCTGTGGAGTATACAGCAGCTGATAAGTACTGGAAGGATTAAGATTTTGAATTAGAAATAATTTACAAATCTGTTTAACTTTCTCGCACCAGTTGATCTGAAAAAAAAAATTTATAATAAATGTTTTCCACCAGAGTACCCCTTTAAAGGGTTAACTAATTGGTAATCCATTTAGGCATTTAAAAGAGAAAGCATAGGGATTGTCTTCTTGACGATTTCTTACTCATGCTTATAAAACTCTGCATAAAGAGGAAAAAGACTTGTGACATCTAACTTATCATTTCTAGATGTAATCTATATGTTGCGACTTCCAACAGAGATATGATGGATTGATCAAACAACCAACAATTGAAATTGTGGTTCATGGAGCACAGGAGCATTCTAAGGAATCATTTAGAGATGTTGAATCCATTTCTCACCCGTGGCTACATGTTCTATGCCAAAGAAATATACAGTTAGCCAGTTACAATATATTTCCAAGCAATTGAGCTTATTCTCACTCACAAAAGAAGTGCTGCGCTTTTTTTAGAAGACAGAAATACCAGGTTACAAAGCAGAATAATCCTCATGGTTGCTGAGAGAATGAAGAGCGATTTTCCAGCTGCCCAAATCTTGTGTAAACCCTCTTTGAAAAGAGTGGAGGAGAAATTCTGGGGTGTATTTAGCATTCCTGGGAGGAGTGTATAGATTTCTTGATAGGTTTGTATAGTTGTAATTATATACTACTTGTGCTTCTTATTTCCATATTCTTTGTAATAGCTGATAAAGTAAATTCTTAGAGAAATGTTGGACACTGTTCCTCCATTTAATCCTTTAAAACTATTCTGCAAAAAGCGCTCCTTTCAGAAGTAGGAAGAAGGGGAACTGGACAGAGCAGAACGGGAGATGCAGAAGATTGGGGTAGGTACGTTTTTTAAAAGTTTTTTTCATATTTTCCCTCGGCTCCAGAACCATATATTTTTTTTAACACTTGATATCCTTTTTAATTCTATAAAAGAGTTATTTAGGATTAGGAAAGACATGTATGCTCTCTTCAATAAACAGCACCCCACATATCCTAACCATGTGTGGCATTACAACTCAGCTTCAGCTAAGCTGCAATACTATACACAAACTAAGGACAAGAATGGCATTGTTTTTGATAGTGGCCAGCTATGTTTTTCTTTATCCTAAGCCCTTTAATATCAGGAAAGTATTATTATACCAGATAAGGAGAATTGAAGATTTACATTGCCACTAAGGTTCCTTATTGGCTTCATGTAGATTGATGCTTAGTTAGATGCAGAGAGGAACTAAACCCATAGCCCAACCTGTTTTATTGTCTAGATATCATTTATTAGCTATATAGAGCAGTTTACCCTCTTTCAGTTGTCACTTACATGCAGGGAGTAAGGAGAATACCTTATCCGGCCGTCCACTGTGTCTCTGTCCAACTCCCTCTCTGAAAGCAGCCTCAACGCTCCTAGGAGACACAGACCACATGGTTTCTGTTCTGCACTGATGAGTCATACATCCTTTAGTGCTGAGAGCTGGAAGGTGTTGTGCAGCCTCAACCAATCACACACTGTATCTCTCTGCTCACAGAGCAGGAGGGTGTTCAGAGAGAGAGAGAGATGACCCACAGTGAGAGCAGAGCTACAATGACTGCCGGAAAGTGTAGCAAAGCTACAATGACTGCAGGGGATGGAAAGGATGGGAAATATCAAGCAGCCAGAGAAAACAACAGAGGACACAGGAGCCATGCATATCAGGCAGGATTATTTATAGGGAACATATGCAGGTAGTGTGGTGGTGGAGCATATATATATATATATATATATATATATATATATATATATATATCCAAGGAACACCCCTCTGGCTCTAAGACATCTTATCCCCTATCCAAAGGGGACCCCCGCAATCTTTCATTTAGTACCAACCTTTGTGAGCTCTCCGTAGCGCTGGAGGTTCCGTTTCGACCACGGGCTGGAGTATCATGACCTCACGACTTACGCCCCCTCCCATAGACTTGCATCGAGGGGGCGGGGTGTGACCTCATACGGGGGTGGAGTCGTGACATCACAATACTCCGGCCCCGTGGTTGTAATGCTTCCCACTCAGAGGCCTTCAGCATTACGGAGAGCTCACAAAGGTGGGTGCGGAATGAAAGATTGCAGGGGTCCCCAGCAGCGGGCCCTTTAATAAAACATGAGCAGGATGCAAACATTTTTTTTTTTTACAATTACTGGATTACTATCTCACAAAACAAAAGTTGGTCACATACAGCAAAAATAGAGAGTAACTAAAGATAACAGCAGACTGTTTCACATATTTATTACTATTATAGTTTATAGTGTTGAATTATAACGTTCTTGTGGATTTGATCAATGTTCACTTTTTAAAGTCCCAGTTTAGTTATAATATTCCTGTTACCAACAGTTGTTCTGGACGTAGTTATAGTCTGAGTCTTCCACTGAGGTTATCTCAAGCTGTTACATTCATAAAATATTAAACTAACAAGTGAATGAATGAGTAAACATACAGTGCTATTGGATGTGCTGTTCAATCCTCATATAAAATAACTGTGTGCAATTTTTAGTGTAATCTCAGCCATTTGTGATATAGGCATTTCCTGCTATTAGCTTCTGACACAAGCTACTGAGCAAAGGAAAGAGTTATGACTTGGTCAAGGAAATCTAGTACAGGCAATCCAATAAGAATCAGAACACCTGAAGCACATTCTTTTGATATTCTGAGAGGCTGAGGCTGACATTACACATGAAAGTTTTAGTTTTTTTTAACACTACTCATGCATTTAAGAGTCAAAAATAAGAGTGGATTGAAAAGGAATGATAAATATAAAGGAATGATGTGTACGTCTCCTTCCTGCAGGGTCTACTTCTTGCTATGGCTCAAAAAGTGCAGTGGCAGTTTACAAAGGAAAAAGTATGCAAGATGAGAAACAAAACAAATACTAATTTAAAAAAAAATCAGCTGTATCTAAAAACCAAACAACCAATGCCTCCCCTACATGTTTCGTGACAGCAGTCACGTCATCAGGGGTATATGAGGCATAAGGTCTTATGCCTCATATACCCCTGATGACGTGACTGCTGTCACGAAACATGTAGGGGAGGCATTGGTTGTTTGGTTTTTAGTCTTATGCCTCATATACCCCTGATGACGTGACTGCTGTCACGAAACATGTAGGGGAAGCATTGGTTGTTTGGTTTTTAGAGGTCTTATGCCTCATATACCCCTGATGACGTGACTGCTGTAACGAAACATGTAGGGGAGGCATTGGTTGTTTGGTTTTTAGATACAGCTGAGTGTCAATAATATAGATCCTGTAGCACTGCAGGCACAGGAGATACATGATTTGGAATACCAAATAGTAATACAATTATATCAGTTGGACAAGATCAGCTGGGTTTTTAAACTGTTCTGTTTACCCCAAAAACATTTTAATATGCAATTGAAATAAAAGTGAAGTTTTAGGGAGGGTGCTTTAAAAAGGGTTTTGCACTCCCACCTGGAGTAGCGTCTAGGTGTGGGGTTTGGCTATTATTCTGGTTTATAGTACCCTAGCACAACTCCTGGGGCATTTGTTTGTTTGAAATCCAGCTGTTGCAAGACACACAGACTGATATTTGAGCCATAAAAATGGCTTTTCTGGGTGCTGTCTTTAAATCAGATGTTAGACTAGTGCTTTAGGAGTACAGTGGACCCTGAATACATCACCTAGCAGCAACCTAGCTATCACTTTCCCTATTACAGCAGGAGCCGCTTCTCTGTCCCTCCACTTCCTAAGCCTGCAGCATGCCGAATGAAGGTAAAATGGCGTCCTGCAGGAGGTAGGAGGGTCTGGAAGAGAGGGACTGCTGCTGATTGGCTGTAATGTGTCTGCTGACTCTGACTCACAAGGTCAAAGTTTACCACAATGTTAAAGTATAGGGGGCGAATCGAACTTCACACATGTTCGCCCGGCGATGCGAACATGCTAGGTTCGCCGGGAACTGTTCGCTGGCGAACAATTCGCCACATCTCTACTGAATATATTGAAGAATAAATAAAAATGAGTTTACGATCGCATATTTTATACATTTTAAATGACAATAACTATTTAAATTATTCCAACTGAGAAGCTTTATTTAATGTTATGTGCAGTATAATAAAAAATGTAATACATCATTGTTGGACAATCCCTAAGTAGTTGTTATTCAATTGTCAGAATGGCATTGTGTATATTAGTATCAGCCAAATTACTTGGTGTACCAGACTTCATCCCAATAGATCCAATCAGTAGCCAATAAACAGAATCAAGAAGCGTCAAATATTTAATAAGTGAAGGGTGAATAATCATGTCCTGTTTGAAGATTTGGCGCGCCACTTCTTGTTCCTCTCTAATTAATATATAATATGAAATTGACTAAATTTGACTTATCTGTCATTCTCCTTTCCTTGAGTCCAAAGGCAGCACAGAAGGTAAATTCTGTTCCCCAGACTGCACCCTAGGACCACGATAATCAAGAAATTATCATATGTAATTGGTGACCTCATAAGAACCCTCTACCTAAGCTTACACCTCTTTAATGAAATAGATACGAATCACCTTTAAAAAGAGTTTGAGAAGGTATGTGTGTGCTACCTTTGGACTCAAGGAAAGCAAAATTACAGGTAAGTCATAATTTGTCATTCCTTTTCATCCTCAGGCAGCACAGAAGTGATTTAAATTGCAAAAACATAAAGGGAGGGTACATTTTTAAGTACAGGTAAATAAAGTGCACCAATGTCACAGACTGAAGCCTCAGATTTCAGGAAAGAGAATTGGACCCTCTCTGCCTGGTGGAAAGAAGCTGGACTGGCAGAATAACTAATCCTGGGAAAAAATTGAGAAGTTCTCTTTGCTGCATGGGTTCTGGAGCTTTCAAATTTTCTTGCTTCTCTAGAGAAACCTTACAAGTCTTAACCCTATTCTAGGCTAGACATCAATTAAAAGGTACTCAGATAGTCTCAAACCCTTATAATGGGCAAATATAGCTTGCCCTTTTAAAATCTAATAAATTAAGATGTCTGTTAGATCACAAAAAATAAGCAAATATAACTTTATTCTATTACACTACATCAAAAATGTCCATGAGTGAAATGGAGGATCAAGTCCTAGAAAAGCACTATCCAGCAACCGCATAGGTAAGTTTTCCACTTCTTCCAACCTTCATGTGGACATATTGGCTTCAAAAATAACATCTAGTTTCAAACTTCTGATGGCACCAACAAAGCTGGTGATCAGCAGCTGAACTGCAAAGTCCCATCTATAACACAAGATTGTAGAGACTTATACTTAAAGGGGTACTCCACTGGAAAACATTTTTTTTTAATCAACTGGTTTGTAAAGTACTTCTAATTAAAAATCTTAATCTTTCCAGTACTTATCGGCTGTTGTATGCTCCACAGGAAGTTCTTTTCATTTTGAATTTCCTTTCTGTCTGACCATAGTGCTTTCTGTTGACACCTCTGTCCGTTTCAGGAACTGTCCAGAGCAGGAGAGGTTTGCTATTGGGATTTGCTCCTACTCTGGACAGTTCCTGACATGGACAGAGGTGTCAGCAGAGAGCACTGGGGTCAGATTGAAAAGAACAACTCAACTTCCTGTGGAGCATACAGCAGCTGAGAAATACTGGAAGGATTAAGATTTTTAAAGAGAAGTAATTTACAAATCTGTTTAACTTTCCTGGACCAGTTGCTTTAAAAAAATTTTTTCCAGTGGAGTACCCCTTTAAGACCTTGAATGAAAGTTTTCCTGAAGGAAATTTGAACCCCGTTAGAGCCAGGTTTAATTCCAAAAACTGTTTTAAATCTGTCAAATTGTTCAACAAATTATCCAAAGTCTAATACACATTAAGTCCAGTCTGGTGGAGACCGGAGCGCTCGCTGCCTCTGTCCTCCGTGCCGGGGTCCCGGCGTCTCCCGGTCAAACGCACTGACCGGGGGCGCAGGTCTCTCTGTAGCAGGGACGCGGCCAGCGTGGCGGCTGGTTCCCGCTCACGCGCCGCTTCCCCGTTAATCTCACCTGCTACTTGCGCGGTGTTCCTTGCACATGGGTCGCACGCGCGCCGGCTTCAGTAAATTTAAAGGGCCAGCGCACCGGTAATTGGTGTGCTGGTTCCTCACCTCCCACTGTTATTTCCCAATAAAAGGCACCTGCCCCTTCCTGCCCTTGCCGGATCTTTGTGCCTCTGAGAAAGCGTTCCCTACTGTGATTATTGCCTTGCCAGTTGCCGAACCCCTTGCTACCGTATACTCGCCTGTGAACCCTTGCTGCCTTCCCTGACCTCTGCTACGTCCGACTACAATCTTGCCTGCTCCCTGTGTACCACGCCATATCAGCTACCAGAGAGGTCGAGTTGCTATTGGAGGACACGACCTGGTGGTTATCGCCGCAACAAGTCCATCCTGCCTTGCGGCGGGCTCTGGTGAAAACCAGTTACCACATAGAACCGGTCCTCTGGTACAACCCGCGCCATCGCCTCTCTGGTTCAGAGGATCCACCATCAGTCCTGCCGGTAAGTGACATGTGTGAGTCAGTACAAGTCTACAACAGCCTCCAAAATGTTTAGTTTAAGTCTAAAAGTCTTGTCAAGCGTACTACAAATTCCACCATCTCTACTAAGTCAATGGCTATTTACCAAGCCCATCAGCTTCACTGTAAATTCTACATCAAGTCTGTAACATCTGTATTTTACGGATCTGCAACCAGTTCATTAAAGTTTAAGTAGTTATCCAACATCTTGGCATTTAAGGATTCATTTCCCTGTGCCCTTATACAAATTATTGCTTCATATGAGTCCTGGTAAGTGGAAATTCACACAACACCACAAATACCATCATCACTGCAGGTCTACGCCCTGCTAAACTCCTGGCGTCAGGAACAAAACACTGCCATCCTAGTAACTCTCACTTAGAGACTGCTCATATGCAGCCATTGACCTCTAACTAGAAACTTTGGCCTTTATACAGCATGATGTTTTATGGGAGGAACCATCAATCCCTAATAGCAATATATGCCAATTATTCTTCACTACCAGGGTCTCCAATGGCTAAGAAGGGAATCTGCTGTGATAAGCCTACATGGGGCCTCTTGCTATGGTCCAGGTAGCACACAGACCTACAAGGTAGCAAAAAGCCAAAACACCAAGACCTCTGAAAATTTAAAAAGAAATCTGATTGGTTGCTATGGGCACTTGGTCAGCTTTTTCTCTGCACAGGTTTTGATAAATTTCCCCTATTTTGTTCATTATATTGACACAGTATATATATATATACACAGAAACATGGAAAAATTATGATTTAAAACATATACTAGCTGTGCTTGGTGAATGCATTGATTGTCCAGATATACAGTATATATACTGTATACTTGTTAACTGTATTTATGTGTATTCTGTATTATGAACAGAAAAAGAATCACCTGGCAATTTCCCCGACCATTTAAGATGTTAATGCAAAACGGGGAAGGCACATAAAATTTTGTGTGCTATAGTTATTACCAATCTTATAGGAAATTGCATGTTATGTCTCCAGGCCATGATCACAATTTCCATCTATGTTAGGGATGGAAACAGTTTTATAAGTAAATGGTAAAAATAAATATAGACTTTGATTTATGCCAAACATTATGTGCATAAACCACATGGGAGATTGACAAATAATGTTATTATAACAAGTCATTTGCATCTGTGCAATTTAAATGATGAAATTATAGAGTTATGAGTGGAGGAAATCTCCAGAGAACAGGTAAGAATAGGCCTTTTTAAAAATGAAGGTGAAAATGACCCCCTATAACTTAGAACAGAAATATATATACATATATACATTAAAATATCCAAAGTATTCCCATAAAGTTAATATTTTATATTAATCTCATATGCAGAATGTGCAGATGATGGCATTAAAATATATTTCATAGAATAGATGCCTCCCAACAATATTTATTCTTCACCCATAAGGTGAGCCTTCTGACCTCTTCCTGATGCCCCCCCCCCCCCTCTTTAAATTTTTATTTATTTTTATAATTGGCTTGCATTTTCTTCCTCATTGTGAGACAAGTTGTACTTTTTACTGGCACTCATTATTTTACCATATAATGTAGTACAGCACAAGAAAAAAATCCGAATTCCCCCTAGGGTAAAACTGACTTGCTAAGCTAATTCTCTGGGTAAGTACAATTCCAAGTGGATATTTAGTGGATTGTTTTAGCATAAAGAAAAAAATTATATCTAAAGTTAAGAAAAAAAAGCTATACATTTTCATGTTCTGACTCTATAACTTTTGCCCTGACATGGCATGAAATCACGAGGGGGCGGGGCCAACCCCCGCAGCGTTCGGGACTAAATGTTCTGAATGCTGGCCAGTGGAGTACTCCTTTAATGCTCTGTTGCTTCATATTCACTGAAAAACTAATAAATGAAATACAAGTTATTTGCCTATTTGTTAAATAGTATTGAATAGATTGTATACAAATGGGCTGCTCATATTTTTCCATGGTAAAGTTGTGGCCTCACCAGTGAAAAAATACTGCAGGGCATGACCAAATACTGCTTTGCAGCATCCATATTACTCCCAACAATGTCATTCAAATGCCAACATTCAGCGCACATGAGCAGCATCAAATTTCACCTTACAGAACAATGTGCATTCCCAGCAGCGCCAATTAAATGCAACAATGCAGAACAAAATACCTCCTTAGCAGTGCTAAACACCACAATACAGGAAAATTGGCAGCAACGTTGCCCCCATTTTCACTCCTTCCCCCTTGCAGCAGTACTATCCCCATTCCAACCGCTCTCCCACTAGGAGCAGTGTTGTTCTATTTCACACCTATTCCCTACTAGCAGCAGTGCTGCCCTCTTTCCCCTCCCCCACTCTTTTTCCTTTCTTGTTTGTCTTCCTCTCCATTGCCAGCAGCATTAAGGGGGTACTCCGGTGGAAAACATTTTTTTTTCTTAAATCAACTGGTGCAGAAAGTTAAAAAGATTTGTATATGACTTCTATTAAAAAATCTTTACCCTTCCTGTATTTTTTAGCAGCTGTATGCTACAGAGGAAATACTTTTCTTTTTGAATTTCTTTTTTGTCTTGTCCACAGTGCTCTCTGCTAACACCTCTGTCAGTGTCAGGAACTGTCCAGAGCATCATAGGTTTGCAATGGAGATTTTCTCCTGCTCTGAACAGTTACTGATACGGGCATCAGGTATCAGCAGAGAGCACTGTGGACAAGACAAAAAATTAATTAAAAAAGAAAAGAATTTCCTCTGTAGCATACAGCTGCTAAAAAGTACTGGAAGGGTAAAGATTTTTTAATAGATGTAATTTACAAATCTGTTTAACTTTCTGGTACCAGTTGATAAAAAAAAAAAAATAATAATGTTTTTCACCGGAGTACCCCTTTAACTCACCTATTCTCTGCCAATCCACCCTTTTCAGGCTGACAGGAGCACAGAAGGCTTTGGAGGTTAGAGGGAGAATGTCAGGAGCTCTCTTACTTCTTTTACAGTTCCTTGTAGTTTCAGGCCCATTGGTACACTGCTCTTTGGGGGCAGTACCTCTGGACTAACAGTCTTGGGCCCTTCATGTCATCACAGGTCCTCTACTATTTCTAACCGTGGGAAGAGCAATGACATAGCAAAGCTGGCATTATCAGTGCAGTTACTGCTGTGGAGTCCCTGCTTTGTTTCACTATCCAACATACTCTATCTCACTAGCTTAGACATAATAGTTTAAAAAAGACCTCTATATTAGCAATGATGACTTCTTTATTTCTCTGTAGGTTGTATTGGACTATGTGAGTGCGTAGACATACGTTCTAACGTAGAAATAAGAAAGTGCTCTCAATTAGATTATAATAATGCTATACCCAATAATTAAGCATGGTTAGGCATCTTTTCTTTATTTATTTAATAAATGTTGATATCATTACATTTAACTCCATTTTCCCAGGTGCAACAATGCATGTCACCTCTTCAGCAGGTATTGAAGCAAATTATAGGTTACCCATAGAGTTTAAATAATATTTGTCTCTGTTTCCAATTGTACTTTATTCACAACATGTTTCCATGCTCCTCAGATGCAATTGCATGCACTGTTAACTGCATGAACTCATATTTTACACAATAATACACAACCTCCCGGGATTTTGTTTGCAGTCTGAATAAAACCCATTACTTTGCTCAGTGATAGTCATGTACCGAAACATTTTGTTACTTCTTTCACTATGTGCAATCACAATAGGCAAATTCACTGGCATAGACAAGGGATATGGCAATTTTGAAAAGAAAAATAACACTGTTATTCAAATAATATAGAACAAAAAGATGAGAAGGGGGTTGAATTTTCTTATGACTTCCAAATGTTTAAAAACTATTTATGCTTCTCATCAAATGTATCTTCAACTTCAAATGAGATCATAATAGGCACTAAAGATGACCAAGCTGAGCCCTGCAAACCAGGATTTGAAACAAATTTTGGGGTGGCTACAGCTCACAGAACTTTTGAACATTTCCAGGTTCGGCTCACGGGAACCAGGAAATGTGTGAAAACATAACATGAGGAATAAGAAATACATGGCATTTTGATGCCCAAATGAAGCAAGAAGAAGAAGAAGATGTCAGGGTAGACCAGCATTCCTTGCAACTATCACTTGATGACCCCAGGTTATACAACAGTATGTGTCAATCAGCTGCCAGGCCAATAGGAGAAAGTAGGGTCTTAGACACAGTTTTAAACCAATGGATTTCCACGTAGCCAGCATTCTGGGAAAAGAGGGTTAGTGTGAGCAGGAGCCGGTGTAAGCCTGCAGAATCCAGAAAACCTTTTCAAATCATAACCTCCACAGCAGGATGAGCACACACCGTAATCTATACAATTCCATAGCAGTGAGCACAGCATTAATCTGTGGGCTGAGCTCAGGGCCCTCCTGTCCCTATCTGCAGAAATCTGATCCTGCACTACAAATCCCAGCCAGCATTGTTCCAGGCCATAAATAGCGCATCACATACACATATCTGTAAAACTGAGCAAAGCTGTGGGTTGACCTGTAGGAAAGAAATTTAAGCGCTGTGAATGCAGCATAGCCATCTAAAGCCCCTTTATGTATATTTTTGGGGTTTATTCACACAGTATACCTACCTGGTTTAATGTGGGTACATTGAACAGACATTGGCCATCTAAAGTTCCTGTTTGTATACATTCTTGGTTTAATCGCATACACAGTAATACCTACCCTGTTTCACCCCTTAAGGACTCAGCGTTTTTCCGTTTTTGCACTTTCGTTTTTTCCTCCTTACAATTAACAAATCATAACCCTTTAAATTTTGCACCTAAAAATCTATATGATGGCTTATTTTTTGCACCACCAATTTTACTTTGTAATGATATCAGAAATTTTACCCAAAAATCTACGGCGAAACGGAAAAAAAATCATTGTGCGACAAAATGGAGGAAAAATGCCATTTTGTAAATTTTTGGGGCTTCTGTTTCTACGCACTACATTTTTCATTAAAAATTACACCTTATCTTTATTCTATAGGTCCATACAATTAAAATGATACCCTACTTATATATTTTAGATTTTTTATTACTTCGGAAAAAAATCATAACTACATGTACGGAAAATGTATATGTTTAAAATTGTTCTACATTTTTTTAGCTCTGTGTTCTGAAGTTTTTATCGGTACCATTTTTGTTTTGATCAGACTTTTTGATAGCTTTTTATTCATTTTTTATGTAATAAATAGTGAACAAAAATACGCTATTTTGGGACTTGGATTTTTTTTTGCGCATATGCCATTGACCGTGCAGTTTAATTAACAATATATTTTTATAGTTTGGACATTTATGCACGCGGCGATACCACATATGTTTATTTTTATTTTTATTTACACCATTTGTTTTATGGGAAAAGGGAAGTGATTCAAACTTTTATTAGGGAAGGGGTAAAATGATCTTTATTAACTTTTTCGTTCACTTTTTTTCCCCAGTGTTATAGCTCCCACAGGGACCTATAACACTGCACACACTGATCTTTTACACAGATCACTGCAAAGCCATAGCTTTGCATTGATCAGTGTTATTGGCGGTTGATTGCTCAAGCCTGGATTTCAGGTTTGCAGCAATCAATCGCCGTTCGGACGTGCAGGAAGCGGGTAAGGCACCCTCCTGCTGCATCGTAGCTGATTGGGACATCACGATTTTATCCAAAATAGTCATACCGCCCCATACGCGGAAAAATAAAAAAGTTATAGGGATCAGAAGATGACAATTTTAAACATGTAAATTTTCCTGCATGTAGTTATGATTTTTTCCAGAAGTACGACAAAATCAAACCTATATAAGTAGGGTACCATTTTAACCGTATGGACCTACAGAATAAAGAGTATGTGTCATTTTTACAGAAAAATGTACTGTGTAGAAACAGAAGCCTCAAAAGTTACAAAATGGGGTTTCTTTTTAAATTTTGTCTCACAATGATTTTTTCCATTTCGACGTAGATTTTTGGGTAAAATGACTGATGTCATTACAAAGTAGAATTGGTGGCGCAAAATATAAGCCATCATATGGATTTTTAGGTGCAAAATTGAAAGAGTTATGATTTTTTAAAGTTAAGGAGGAAAAAACGAAAATGCAAAAACTGAAAAACCCCGGGTCCTTAATAATGGTACCGCTAAAAACTTCAGAACAAAGTTTCAGATCAACAAAAAATGAGCCCTCATACTGCCCCATATGCAGAAAAATAAAAAAGTTATAGGGGTCAGAAGATGACAATTCTAAACGAATACATTTTCCTGCATGTAGTTATGATTTTTTTTCAGAAGTATGACAAAAGCAAACCTATAAAAGTAGGGTATCATTTTAATCATATGGACCTACAAAATAAAGAGTATGTGTCTTTTTTACTGAAAAATTTACTGCGTAGAAACAGAAGCCCACAAAAGTTACAAAATGGCGTTTTTTTTTCAATTTTGTCTCGCAATGATTTTTTTTTTCTCCGTTTTTCCATAGATTTTTGGGTAAAATGACTGATATCATTACAAAGTAGAAATGGTGGTGCAAAACATAAGCCATCATATGGATTTTTAGGTGCAAAATTGAAAGATTTATGATCTTTTAAAGGTAAGGAGGAAAAAATGAAAGTGCAAAAACGTAAAAACCCATGGTCCTTAAAGGGTTAAGGGGTTAAAGAGATATTTTTATGTAATTTTTATTTAATTTAAATTTTATTTACATTTTTTTAAATCCTTTTTTTGAGGACCCATTCTTGTTCTTCACATTGTCGGTCACCATGGTTCCCATTTCCAGCCATGATTCGATTTCTTCATAAATGACTTTTAGCAGTTCCTCCCCTGTATGACTTCGTTCGCCAAGGCAAACCATGGTATGATGGAGGTGGCATTTTTATTAAAATTATTAATTAAAATTCATTAAAATACAAATGTATTTATTAAAATTAATTAAAATTATTTATTATTTTAAATTTTTATGTAATGTACCAGCAGCGTGAGGAGACCACATGGCAGCACAATGACACAACCTGGAGGTGGCAGGAGCATAAGGTGACCATATAGTGGCAGAATGACCAAGCCTGGAGGTGGCAGCATCAAGAGGAGACCATGGGGCCTCACAATTGAAAAGATATATGTTTTAATTTATATTGAAGATTTTAAATAGATTAACGGGGTAGTCCAGTGGTGAAAACTTATCCCCTATCCTAAGGATAGGGGATAAGTTTCAGATCGCGGGAGGTCCGACCGCTGGGGACCCCCCCGATCTCTCTGTACGGGGTATCAGCTCGCTGGCCAGATAGCGCATGTTGACCACCGCTGACACGCCCCCTCAATACAACTCTATGGCAGAGCCGGAGATTGCTGAAGGCAGCGTTCCGGCTCTGCCATAGAATCGTATTGAGGGGGCGTGTCAGCAGCCGATTCGTGCGGTGGTCAACACGCCCCCTTCCAACGGAAGGGCCCCATACAGGAGATCGTGGGGGGCCCCAGCGGTCAGACCCCCCGAGATCTGAAACTTATCCCCTATCCTTAGGATAGGGGATACGTTTTTCACCACTGGATATCTCCTTTAACATAACATTTTTTATGTAATTTGCCATCAACATGAGGAGACCACATGGCAGCACTATGACACAGCCTGATGGTGGCACCAGCATGATGAGACCAAAATGTGGCAGAATGGCAAAGCCTGGAGGGCGGAAACCTGACGAGACCATAGGGCCTCACAATTGAAAAGATTAAAGATAGTTTTTAAAATTGCATGTGGCCATGTTAACCTCCTTCGGATGCTTGCTGAAAAATTGCCACACTGCCAAGTAGCTGATTTTCCCCCCAACAGTCTGCACTGACTGACTGCTACTTCCACCGACTCCAGGGACCCCTGTTCCACTACCTCCCGGGAAGGTGGGCTGCCACAAAGCAGGTGGTCTACCCCGGGCATGTTTGGCTCCAGACTTCTCACTGCTGCCACCATGCTCACTCCCAACCTTGCTACCACCTTGCTGGCTCAACTGCTGCCTCACGGGCAACCTGCCACCCTCTTCTCCTGATGATGATGAAACCCCTTCTGTACCCGGCTCCCAAGTGCGATCGGCTTCATCATCATCAAGTTGTGTCTGCAAATCACTGATGTCCTCCTCACGTTCCTCAACAGTGTGCTTTAGTAGCCTGAATGCTCCCAACACCACCTCCCACGCCACTCTCCTCATCACTACTTGCCCACCTAGCGAAGGAAGCGGGGGATGTCTCCTCCATGTCTTGGCTGGGCAGTAGCTGCTGACTGTCCTCTAGTAGATTGTCCTGACTAAAAACTGAACCCACGGAATAGGATACTTCTATGGAGGGAGGGAACAGCATAGGACAGAGGCAATTGGAGGTTAGGGACTGCTCCCGGGCCATGCCAACTGATGGGTGGCACCTCCAGCCTTTTTGCTTTCATGAAGACAGTCAATGACAGCAGATGGGTTGCTGGTCGGGACACAACCACTAGTTGATACCAGGAGCTCAGGCCTCTCACTGCAACTCCTGCTGCCACTCGCCCCTAGTCTGCTGTGACCTCTGTGCGCGCCTGATAAATTTAGGCCTCTGCCACTCCTCTGTGCACGTCCTGGCACTTCTCTGCCTGACATACTTAGTGCATATATGAGGGGAGTACAATGCGCTCCACTACGCTTAAAACAGTATTAGTCTAGAACACCAGTACTTTTGGCTGGCCTTTCACAGTAACTAGGCCCTTATTCTTATAACAGGAACAAAATGGTACACCACATGGATGTACTTACGTGGTATGCACTTATGAGGGGAGTACAATAAGCTCCACTACTCTTAAAAAAAATTTGTCTACAACAGCAGCAGGTGTGTACTTTTGGCTGGCCTTTCACTGTAACTAGGTCCTTAGGATTACAACACGAACAAAATGGTACACCACTTAGGTGTACGTACGTGGTATGCACTTATTAAAACAGGGGTTCTCAACCAGTGGTACACCAGTGGTAGGGGTACGCCAAGAGTTTTGCGGGAGTACGGCAATTCACTGAGAACTATCGGCCATGAATTGGCCAGTATTTGTCAGCGCAGAGCACTCACTATATTGTACCGCGGCCACTATACATGACCTGCAGTGGCTGCCGGGCCTGATGTGTGATGTCCCGCCGAACGGGATAGATACAGGCCTGGTAAGCATTTTAAACTAAGTGTAACACCGCAGTATTGGAGGATGTTATTTTATGTATCTCACCTATATTGGCGCAGGGGGATTGGAGAGGGGAAAAGTGGCACAAGAGGATTAAGATGGAGGGGAGAACAATGGCACAAGTGGATAAGTATCACATTAGTATCGCATTAGAAAGCTAAGCACACGCCATTATGAAATTAAGTACTTTTATCACTTATTTTGTCCGCGGGTACCCCTCGTGCATAAGTCCCGTGCTCCCGTGCATGAGGGGTACCCGCGGACATACTTTCCCCCTTTGGGGGTACAGTCGCAAAATAGGTTGAGAACCACTGTAATAAAGGACAATGCGCTCTGCTACTCAACAAGTATTAAGCACTAATAGCAGGTGATTATGGCTTTTAGTGCTCTGCTCACTCTAACTGGCTGGCTACTATTAGCTTTTCAGTTGTTGTACACACCAGTGCTGCAGCACACAGTCGCTGTGTAGTACACCCAAAATTGCACTCTCTCTCAATCTCACTCCCTTCCCTATCAATGCTTCTAGGCTGGATTTAGGCTTCAGGTGAATTGCTGCTGTAATACACCCACAATTGCACTTTCTTTCTCAATCTCTCCCCCTCCCTATCAGTGCTTCTAGGCTGGATTTGGGCGTGAGGTGAATCGCTGCTGTAAAAATGCTTTTCTGTGCAACACACACTGCCCTCTGTCCCTCTCTCTCTGCAATTAAACGATGTGACTGGCCGCAAGATGGCTGCCGATTATATAGGGCTATGACATGGGGTGGCAGGCTGCATACTGCATGTAATTCAGGGTCATGCCGCCTACCAGCCTTGCCACCTTGCCAGCGTTCCTCTCCTTATGTCCTGACATGTGGAGCTGCCATCTTAGATGCCCTGGAGCCTGGACCGCAGTAAATGGAGTTTAATGAAGCGATTCGTGCTATCAAATCGCGGCGATATTCGCATTCGTTGCGTCAGATTCATTAGATTCGATTCGCTTATCCCTAGACCTGACTGTCTCCACACATACCTGTCATTCATTCCCGGTATGGAAGCTGAGAACCTCTAAATTCAATTGACTTGGTATCCAGGCAAATCCATGTTTAAATTGAGCAGGAGGAAATCAGTAGCTAAGCTGTTTATCAGTGTGCAGCATACTGACTGCGGACATTATCACTTCACTGTGAATGAAATAGGAATTATATTTTCTTTAATTTCCAGTCTGCTTGAACCTTAAATTATGTCAGATTTTCTACATTTCCTAATAGATGTTGCAATGTCTGACACCAGTTAAGTTTTATTTTACATGTGTTTCCAATTTGTTTGTGTATTGTATTTTTACATGAAGCAGATGGACTTAATCAGATAAGCTTTGGCTGTGAAACCAGAACATAAATTGATTAAAATAGCTAATATTCTCCATCCTGTAACTTCTGGAATGATGCCAGACCTCATCAGCTGATATCTTCAAAAAACATATATGCTTTTTCAGCTTATCTGTTCTGTTCACTGCAGTCTAAGACATCTGAAAATAATGATTTCTGAGATTGTACATCTTGTCTATATAAGTATATGCACTTACAGGTATGATAATAGGACTGTATGAGGCACATTTCCATCTTTACTACAATTTCTAGCACATTTGAGTCACATTTTTAAGAATAATGCAGGACATGTATTATGGATAATAGACAAACTCTTACACAATGTGACAATGACGTGATGTTATAAGGATCATATTTGATTTTTGGCATTCAATACTGTCTGGGCAGAATGCCTTAAAGGGAACCTGTCGCATTGAGAATGCTTTCCAGTTTGTGGTCAGCATGTTATAGAGCAGGTATAGCTTACATCAGTGGTTCCCAACCCGGGGTACAAGTAATCCCAGGAGTACTTAGCAGTTCTCCAGGGGGTACTTAAAAAAACATGAGCAATGGTGGCCACAGCCACTGGCCACTGCTTCTAAAGTGTTGGTATGCTGATGTCACTGCACAGAGGAGTGGAGCATAAGGACAACAGAAGAGAAGGGTGGGAACGGGGTTTCTCTGGGCAGTAACTACAATAAGCTTCGGTGCTCAACTGCTCCTGCAGACTGGGGACCTGCTGCTATGAGCCATAACAATAGGTCCCCAGACCAAAGGAGCAGTGACGCACCGTAGCGGGACAGTATGGCAGCCTACAACTATAAATGGGGGCATTTTGGTGCCTAAAATGATATATTGGGGAAGTATGGGCACCTAGCGGAATGGGGACACAAAGCAGGAACTTTTACTGTGTTGGGCAATGCACATGGAGAGTTTTTAAACTGGAGATGGGAATTATACTGGAGAAAGGAGCCTAAAATGTTTGTTTGGCTGGTCTTGGGCGGGAGAAATCTTATTGGCAATTTAGGCCACATAGTGAAGAAAAGGAAAAGTAAACAACTACGATCAGAGAAGATTTACCCTGTAAATTGGGGGTCTGTGGAGATAGGAAGAGGAGCAGGGGGCCTAGTGAGAGGATATGGAGTAAAGTTAAGCATATAAAATTATACCATAGTCAGCACAAAAAATTCTCTCATATGGGGTACAATTTTTGGGAATGGACTATCAAGGGGTACTCAGGGAAAAAAAGGTTGTGAACCACTGGCTTAGATTACTAATATATTGTTTTGTGGACAAAAGTATTCAGTATTAAAAAAAAAATCCCTGCTCATTCTAGGCTTAGGAGTCCAGTGGGTAGAGTGACAAAGATTTACATCCTCCCTGTATGAGCATGCATACAGAGATCACTGTCAGTCACTAAGTAGGACCATTCAATGGACTCCTTAATCCAGAATAATCAGGGATATTGTAGTTTAGGGCTAATTTGTTTCACATTTGAGCCCTTTTTGATATATACTGTATACATTGTCAAAACGCCAAAATGGCATGCTGACATATCCGTGCAAGGACAAGCAAGGGCTCCACTGATTTAGCTAGTGACTATATTTGGGTTATGTCCCGAGTGCCCACAGGTTTTACACAGACTCAAAAGTGTGGTCTGCTGTGATTTGGGTTGTGATTCAAAACTTGTATATATGGGTATTTGGGTAAAATTACCCAAATGTACTCACTAACAGACTATGTGTGGACCATTAAAATCAATGCAGTCCCTGCCTGTCTCTGCATGGATCCATTGGCATGCAATTTTGACATTTGTGCTAAGATAGGCCCCAACATGCTATGAACCTAGCTTTACACTGAATCTTTTAAGACAAAACTATATATCAATCTTCTCAGATTCTTCTGCTCTATAACATACTGTCCACAGATTGGACTCTAAAATCAATGTGATAGGTTCCCTTTAATAGTTTTAACAACCACAGAAATTGTACATGTACAATACACTTAATATTTACACTTGTATTTACTCAATAAACAAAGAAATAAAAAGGTGGGTATCGAACACAAAGAGTAAAGAAAAGGCATGATCTATACATGATGAGCGCATTTACAAAAAAACAGAGTAAAAAAAAATAAAAAGCAAAAAATAAAAATAAAAAATTAAGGAAAGTTCCAAAGCAACCAATAACATTGTCCTTTTAATTTAATTTAAACATTGTCCTTTCCTCAGGAGACCGGGACCTTCATTGTTGTTACATGCAGTTGTACCTCTTCCATCAGCTAGTTATCACTTTTCCTCTGGATAGGTGAGAACTTTAATTCATGGGATAGCCAGTTTAAGAATTTTTTGATGGCTGATCATCCTGGTCCTGCATGAAACCCATGGGCAACATTAGTATGGGTACCCATGGTGCTTCTGGACATGATAAATCTTAACATGCAGTTCCTGTATTGGTCTTACCCATGTCTTCTTGTCTGATTAAGAATGACTAGGGCATGATGGATGGGAAGTGGAGATTTACTGTAATAATTAAAAGTGGTAATAATAACTTGCCACTTAATATTAGTCCACTTGATATAGCCATAGTATTGTTACTGCATAATTGTATATGTTTTAACACAGATGTATTCATTTTTCTCACTGTTTGCCCAAAATTATACTTTTTAGTTGGCCATTAAGTAAACAACACATGAATCAGTCTATTGATTTAGGGGAAATAATGCAATGTAAGCAGAGACTGACTTGTTAGTGGAGCTTTTTCCAACATTATTACATTGATGTAGTTTTCTGCAGCCAGACTAGATCGCATTAAGATGACAGGATGTGATTTATTGATGTTTTCTGTCAGAGAAAAATGAAATATGTGCTAAACCCAAGATTCTTAGGTCATTATTGATTAAAAGGTCCAATTTAATTGGTTGCATCAAAGTAATCATTAGCCTTTAACCCCGTAAGGACCAAGCCCATTTTAACATTAAAGGGGTATTCCAGGAATTTTTATTTTATTTGACTATGCTACAGGGGCTGTAAAGTTAGTGTAGTTCATAATATAGTGTCTGTACCTGTGTGTGATGGTTTTCTCACGATTCTTCTGTGATTTTCACCCCAATATTTATTTTTAACAGCATGCAAAATTACTGTTGTCTCAGATTTTTTTCCCAGGTTGCAATGTGGCCGAGACCTGACTCACTAGTCAGCTGATGACAGGGAGCCTGTCTGCTTCAATGGGTGAAGGGATCTTTGGTGGGAGAGAGATCAATCTGCAACTAATGCAACAGCTGTTTTTATATTACGTATTGTAACGCCGAGCGCTCCGGGTCTCGCAGCTTCCCCGGAGCGCTCGCAGCGTTATGCTAACAGCAGCGCTCCGGTCTCTGTCTCTGACCGCGAGCGCTGCTGTGTTCTTGCTGGCGGGGACGCGATCTGCGTGGCGGGTCAGACCCGCTCGCGGATCGTGCCCCGTTCTACTCACCCTCCTCCTCCTGTGGCTGTCTTGTCCCGGCGCACGCAGCCCACCTCCCTAGGGCGCGCGCGCCGACATTCTTAGATTTAAAGGGCCAGCGCACCGCTAATTGGTGCCTGGCCCAATCAGTTCAATCACCTCCCTACACATAAATACACACTTCCCCTTCCCGTCCTTGCCGGATCTTGTTGCCTTGTGCCCTGTGAAAGTGTTATAGTGTGTTCCCTAGCCTGTGTACCTTGACCTTCTGCTGTTGCCCCTGACTACGAACCTCGCTGCCTGCCCTGACCTTCTGCTACGTCTGACCTCACCTCTGTCTAGTCCTTGTGTACCGCGCCAGTCTCAGCTGCCAGAGGGGTCGAGTCGCTACTGGGGAACACGACCTGGTAGTTACCGCCGCAGCAAGTCCATCCCGCTTTGCCGCGGGCTCTGGTGAACCATTAACTGCTTAGAACCGATTCCCCATTACGACACGCGTCATCATTACGACATGCGTCATCACCTCCAGTGTCATCACCACCTCCAGTGTCCTCACCAGCCGCTAGTCCGGATCCTGACACGTATATGAATGGAGCAGTCAATATTAAATAATCTATCGAACACATGGAGAAGGAGGAATGTCGGCACTGCCGCACTCACGATTCTGCCGGAGTATACTGGATCACTGCACCTTCAGGTCCAAATGCCACAAATCCGGTGCTTAGTCCGCCATAAGCATAAGTGTAGAAAACTTGAAAAAAGAGATCGCAGACGGCACTCACGGAAACAGCAAGAAGTTTTATTCGGGATCGCTGGTCCACGCAACAACAACGACAGGTAAGTCGACCGGTTTCGCGCTACACAGAGCGCTTACACGTGACCTCTGACATCAATTAACCCTTCCCCCTTAAATACATACACCAGGTAATACAAAAATAAAAAACTAGACATTACAGGGTTAAAAGCACAAATATGGTGTGTGGTATAGAGAGACTAGCATTAGTATTTACTAACTAGCTATAACAGCGCCTAAAACTGTGTAACACTAACGGAGGTAATGCATAGTATTTAAAACGCTAGGTGTGAACATAGATCCTATGCTAACAATATCCACCTGCACTATGGAAATACATTAAAATCCTCCCGTAGGTTTAATCCTAGTGGTCCTATGGCGTCTGTAAGTATAATCATTTCAGATTCTTTTTGTAACAATAATTTATGTCTATCTCCACCAAATTTTAAGGGTGCAACTGTTTTTAATCCTAGGAATTTTAAATCTTCAATTTTGTTATTGTGTTTATATTTCATATGTTCTATTACTTTTGGAAAGCCTTTTCCAGTAATGAGTGAACGAAAGTGTTCCCTAATTCTTTTGTGCAAGGGTCTTATGGTCTTCCCAATATAGTATAAACCACATGTACAAACTAATGCATAAACGATATAGGTAGATTTACATGTCACAAAATCATGGATATCAATATTCTGTGACCCTAAATGTATGCTTTTCGTTTGTATCATGTGAGAACATAAATTGTACTGTCCACATTTAAAACATCCTTGTGGTTTTGATTTTTCTATCCAATTTTTGGACGTATCATCTTGTAATCTACCTCGTACAATATGATCTCTAATATTCTTAGTTCTGCGAAAATAAATTAATGGTTTATTCAACTGTGTTTTACTTAAGATGTCATCCTGCTGAAGAATATGCCAATTTTTATATATCGCTGACCTAATTTTATTTTCCATAGGGCTGTACATGAAGGAGAACGTAAAATTTTTTGTTTGATTTTCTATGTTTAATTTAGCATGGTCATTATCATGCTTTTTATGCAACAATTGACTACGAGGTATTCTCCTGACCTTAAATAGTGCCTCACTCAGGATAGATGTAGGGTAGCCCCTCTCTTTTAGTCTGTCCCACAATTGTTTCGCCTGTATTTCAAATGTTTCCGTAGTGGTATTTATCCGTTTCAATCGGACAAATTGTCCGAAAGGAAGGGATTTTTTGACATGTTGAGAATGAAAGCTGTCATATCTAAGTAAGGAATTAGTAGCTGTAATTTTTCTAAATCCCTCAATCTCCAAGTAATCATTTTTAGCAACAAGTTTAGTGTCAAGAAATTCTATATTATTAATGCCCACCACACTAGTAAAATGCATATTGTAATTATTGTCATTCATGTAGGCGACGAACTGGTGAAACCGGGCCGTACTACCCGACCAAATAACCAGCACGTCGTCGACATATCTAACATAGAGGGCCAGATATTCAAGGAAAGGATTATTAGAAGAGAAGACCTTATCTTCCTCTAGGACCCCCAAGAAAATATTTGCGAAAGTAGGTGCCACGGGGGTCCCCATCGCAGTCCCAGATCGCTGGTTAAACCAGCGATTATTGAACTGGAAAGCATTATGGGATAATACAAACTGTAACATCTCACAAATGTAATTAATGTAAACAGGGCTATGATTTTCCGTTTGGTCTAGTCGACGTCGGACAGCCTCCACACCCGCACCCTGAGGGATGCGGGTGTAGAGGCTCTCCACGTCGATACTAGCCAAAATAAAATGCTCCTGCCACCCAAAATTTTCCAAAATTTGCAGTAAGTGTTGAGTGTCTTTTAAATAAGCTGGTATAGTAAGTAATAATGGGCGCAGGACCCAATCAAGGTATTGGGACAGGGGCTCAGTAACTGAGCCTCTGCCCGCAACAATAGGCCGACCTGGCGGTAATTGTGCATTTTTGTGAATTTTGGGTGTCCAGTACCAGTATGGCTTTTGTGGGTGAGTAATAAAAAGTTTGTTCGCAAATCTCTCCGAAAAAATATTGTTTTCCACTCCCCTCCTAAGTAGTGATCTAGCACTCTCCTGGTAATGTGTGGGGGGGTCTTTTAATAATGCTGTATAAGTATTTAGATCACTTAACTGACGATTTGCCTCTTGTAGGTAATAATCTTTGGTCAAAAGTACAACATTACCTCCCTTATCCGCAGGCTTCACTACTATTTCTGTGTTTTCAGATAGCCATTTTAAAGCACTCCTTTCTCCCACCGTAAGGTTCGGGGTAGATTTAGGGTAAATTAGTGCTTTAACGTCTTGAATGACGCTTTCCATAAAGTTCTGGATATTGGAGCCTGCGGGCAAGGGCGGATTAAATGTGGATGGAACACCTCCTGTAAAAGGTCTGTAAGTTGTAACTTTATCTGGATCGTGAATAATTTCATCATCTGCAATTTCCATTAGTAACGATACAACATCTCTATCTTGTTCTGACCAGGATGGGTTAACCATAAAGCCCAACGGGCTAATAGATGTTGGAACTTCCCCTTCTAACTGATCAGACTCTTTATCAGGGGTATAACCACTAAGGAAAAACCTATGTAAATTAATTTTCCTAATAGATTTATACAAATCTATAGTAAAATCCGTAAAATTGAATTCGTTATTAATACAGTAGTTTAACCCCTTCCTTAACAAAGATAGACAATCTTCAGAAAGAACATGCTGTGTCAAATTAATAATGTTGGACTGACCTGTAGGATCTGGAGAGGCAAGATCACCTATTGTTGCCAGGTGACTTGCTTTCTCTTCATCCCACCTCTTTTTGAAAATCTTTTTGCACCTGCCCCGCCGTATCCTCCTCTTGCGGGTAGGTGCAGTTGTTGGTCCCCCAAAACCACAAGGTTAGAGGGGTCTTTAGGCAGGGTGGTATCGCCAGTCCCACTTGAGTCGGACCCTGAATCTGTAGTCCAGTAATCCTGAGGTGGTCTCCGCAGTCGTCTTTTTCTTCTCATCTTATTAAGATTCCAATCAAAGACATGACCTCCATCATAGTCTTGTTTGTCTCTCAGGTATTTATTCTTTTTACGTTCCTTAATATCAGCCTGGATCGGTAATATCTTTTTTTCCACCTTCTTTTCGAACGCTTCATATTGCTCTTTGTTCACACGGGTTTTCAACTCTAACTTAGCTTTAAGCAGTTGTGCAGTAATTAGGGCATATTCTTTTTCTGTCCGTTTCAACATCAATTTAGTGAGTTTTAAGCTGTGTTCTTGATGTAGTGATGCCCATTCATCCGTAAATTCATTATCATCTTGAAATTGAGACAACTCTTTAAAAACTCGTAGTCCACGTGGAACACGGCCACTCTCACAATAGGACTGTAGTGAATTAACTGTCCAGAACAATTTCACTTCTTTTTCAGAAAGAGTCGTGACTTTGTATTCCAAAGATTTGGTACCTAGTACCTGCAGTTCATCCCTTAAGTTACATTGTGCAAAGAATTCAGTTGCGTCTTCTCTACCAGCCAGTAAAGTCCCGGGACCAATGTGCAGTGTGCTATCCAGTGCAGCACTCGCCTCTGAGGCTGCTTGTTCCATAGACTCCATAATCTGTGAGTGGAATACACCTGCGACGTGCTCAGACTAGGATATTCAACACAACACTATCGAACACATGGAGAAGGAGGAATGTCGGCACTGCCGCACTCACGATTCTGCCGGAGTATACTGGATCACTGCACCTTCAGGTCCAAATGCCACAAATCCGGTGCTCAGTCCGCCATAAGCATAAGCGTAGAAAACTTGAAAAAAGAGATCGCAGACGGCACTCACGGAAACAGCAAGAAGTTTTATTCGGGATCGCTGGTCCACGCAACAACAACGACAGGTAAGTCGACCGGTTTCGCGCTACACAGAGCGCTTACACGTGACCTCTGACATCAATTAACCCTTCCCCCTTAAATACATACACCAGGTAATACAAAAATAAAAAACTAGACATTACAGGGTTAAAAGCACAAATATGGTGTGTGGTATAGAGAGACTAGCATTAGTATTTACTAACTAGCTATAACAGCGCCTAAAACTGTGTAACACTAACGGAGGTAATGCATAGTATTTAAAACGCTAGGTGTGAACATAGATCCTATGCTAACAATATCCACCTGCACTATGGAAATACATTAAAATCCTCCCGTAGGTTTAATCCTAGTGGTCCTATGGCGTCTGTAAGTATAATCATTTCAGATTCTTTTTGTAACAATAATTTATGTCTATCTCCACCAAATTTTAAGGGTGCAACTGTTTTTAATCCTAGGAATTTAAAATCTTCAATTTTGTTATTGTGTTTATATTTCATATGTTCTATTACTTTTGGAAAGCCTTTTCCAGTAATGAGTGAACGAAAGTGTTCCCTAATTCTTTTGTGCAAGGGTCTTATGGTCTTCCCAATATAGTATAAACCACATGTACAAACTAATGCATAAACGATATAGGTAGATTTACATGTCACAAAATCATGGATATCAATATTCTGTGACCCTAAATGTATGCTTTTCGTTTGTATCATGTGAGAACATAAATTGTACTGTCCACATTTAAAACATCCTTGTGGTTTTGATTTTTCTATCCAATTTTTGGACGTATCATCTTGTAATCTACCTCGTACAATATGATCTCTAATATTCTTAGTTCTGCGAAAATAAATTAATGGTTTATTCAACTGTGTTTTACTTAAGATGTCATCCTGCTGAAGAATATGCCAATTTTTATATATCGCTGACCTAATTTTATTTTCCATAGGGCTGTACATGAAGGAGAACGTAAAATTTTTTGTTTGATTTTCTATGTTTAATTTAGCATGGTCATTATCATGCTTTTTATGCAACAATTGACTACGAGGTATTCTCCTGACCTTAAATAGTGCCTCACTCAGGATAGATGTAGGGTAGCCCCTCTCTTTTAGTCTGTCCCACAATTGTTTCGCCTGTATTTCAAATGTTTCCGTAGTGGTATTTATCCGTTTCAATCGGACAAATTGTCCGAAAGGAAGGGATTTTTTGACATGTTGAGAATGAAAGCTGTCATATCTAAGTAAGGAATTAGTAGCTGTAATTTTTCTAAATCCCTCAATCTCCAAGTAATCATTTTTAGCAACAAGTTTAGTGTCAAGAAATTCTATATTATTAATGCCCACCACACTAGTAAAATGCATATTGTAATTATTGTCATTCATGTAGGCGACGAACTGGTGAAACCGGGCCGTACTACCCGACCAAATAACCAGCACGTCGTCGACATATCTAACATAGAGGGCCAGATATTCAAGGAAAGGATTATTAGAAGAGAAGACCTTATCTTCCTCTAGGACCCCCAAGAAAATATTTGCGAAAGTAGGTGCCACGGGGGTCCCCATCGCAGTCCCAGATCGCTGGTTAAACCAGCGATTATTGAACTGGAAAGCATTATGGGATAATACAAACTGTAACATCTCACAAATGTAATTAATGTAAACAGGGCTATGATTTTCCGTTTGGTCTAGTCGACGTCGGACAGCCTCCACACCCGCACCCTGAGGGATGCGGGTGTAGAGGCTCTCCACGTCGATACTAGCCAAAATAAAATGCTCCTGCCACCCAAAATTTTCCAAAATTTGCAGTAAGTGTTGAGTGTCTTTTAAATAAGCTGGTATAGTAAGTAATAATGGGCGCAGGACCCAATCAAGGTATTGGGACAGGGGCTCAGTAACTGAGCCTCTGCCCGCAACAATAGGCCGACCTGGCGGTAATTGTGCATTTTTGTGAATTTTGGGTGTCCAGTACCAGTATGGCTTTTGTGGGTGAGTAATAAAAAGTTTGTTCGCAAATCTCTCCGAAAAAATATTGTTTTCCACTCCCCTCCTAAGTAGTGATCTAGCACTCTCCTGGTAATGTGTGGGGGGGTCTTTTAATAATGCTGTATAAGTATTTAGATCACTTAACTGACGATTTGCCTCTTGTAGGTAATAATCTTTGGTCAAAAGTACAACATTACCTCCCTTATCCGCAGGCTTCACTACTATTTCTGTGTTTTCAGATAGCCATTTTAAAGCACTCCTTTCTCCCACCGTAAGGTTCGGGGTAGATTTAGGGTAAATTAGTGCTTTAACGTCTTGAATGACGCTTTCCATAAAGTTCTGGATATTGGAGCCTGCGGGCAAGGGCGGATTAAATGTGGATGGAACACCTCCTGTAAAAGGTCTGTAAGTTGTAACTTTATCTGGATCGTGAATAATTTCATCATCTGCAATTTCCATTAGTAACGATACAACATCTCTATCTTGTTCTGACCAGGATGGGTTAACCATAAAGCCCAACGGGCTAATAGATGTTGGAACTTCCCCTTCTAACTGATCAGACTCTTTATCAGGGGTATAACCACTAAGGAAAAACCTATGTAAATTAATTTTCCTAATAGATTTATACAAATCTATAGTAAAATCCGTAAAATTGAATTCGTTATTAATACAGTAGTTTAACCCCTTCCTTAACAAAGATAGACAATCTTCAGAAAGAACATGCTGTGTCAAATTAATAATGTTGGACTGACCTGTAGGATCTGGAGAGGCAAGATCACCTATTGTTGCCAGGTGACTTGCTTTCTCTTCATCCCACCTCTTTTTGAAAATCTTTTTGCACCTGCCCCGCCGTATCCTCCTCTTGCGGGTAGGTGCAGTTGTTGGTCCCCCAAAACCACAAGGTTAGAGGGGTCTTTAGGCAGGGTGGTATCGCCAGTCCCACTTGAGTCGGACCCTGAATCTGTAGTCCAGTAATCCTGAGGTGGTCTCCGCAGTCGTCTTTTTCTTCTCATCTTATTAAGATTCCAATCAAAGACATGACCTCCATCATAGTCTTGTTTGTCTCTCAGGTATTTATTCTTTTTACGTTCCTTAATATCAGCCTGGATCGGTAATATCTTTTTTTCCACCTTCTTTTCGAACGCTTCATATTGCTCTTTGTTCACACGGGTTTTCAACTCTAACTTAGCTTTAAGCAGTTGTGCAGTAATTAGGGCATATTCTTTTTCTGTCCGTTTCAACATCAATTTAGTGAGTTTTAAGCTGTGTTCTTGATGTAGTGATGCCCATTCATCCGTAAATTCATTATCATCTTGAAATTGAGACAACTCTTTAAAAACTCGTAGTCCACGTGGAACACGGCCACTCTCACAATAGGACTGTAGTGAATTAACTGTCCAGAACAATTTCACTTCTTTTTCAGAAAGAGTCGTGACTTTGTATTCCAAAGATTTGGTACCTAGTACCTGCAGTTCATCCCTTAAGTTACATTGTGCAAAGAATTCAGTTGCGTCTTCTCTACCAGCCAGTAAAGTCCCGGGACCAATGTGCAGTGTGCTATCCAGTGCAGCACTCGCCTCTGAGGCTGCTTGTTCCATAGACTCCATAATCTGTGAGTGGAATACACCTGCGACGTGCTCAGACTAGGATATTCAACACAACACTATCGAACACATGGAGAAGGAGGAATGTCGGCACTGCCGCACTCACGATTCTGCCGGAGTATACTGGATCACTGCACCTTCAGGTCCAAATGCCACAAATCCGGTGCTCAGTCCGCCATAAGCATAAGCGTAGAAAACTTGAAAAAAGAGATCGCAGACGGCACTCACGGAAACAGCAAGAAGTTTTATTCGGGATCGCTGGTCCACGCAACAACAACGACAGGTAAGTCGACCGGTTTCGCGCTACACAGAGCGCTTACATGTGACATTAAAAGCATGATAATGACCATGCTAAATTAAACATAGAAAATCAAACAAAAAATTTTACGTTCTCCTTCATGTACAGCCCTATGGAAAATAAAATTAGGTCAGCGATATATAAAAATTGGCATATTCTTCAGCAGGATGACATCTTAAGTAAAACACAGTTGAATAAACCATTCATTTCTTTTCGCAGAACTAAGAATATTAAAGATCATATTGTACGAGGTAGATTACAAGATGATACGTCCAAAAATTGGATAGAAAAATCAAAACCACAAGGATGTTTTAAATGTGGACAGTGCAATTTATGTTCTCACATGATACAAACGAAAAGCATACATTTAGGGTCACAGAATATTGATATCCATGATTTTGTGACATGTAAATCTACCTATATCGTTTATGCATTAGTTTGTACATGTGGTTTATACTATATTGGGAAGACCATAAGACCCTTGCACAAAAGAATTAGGGAACACTTTCGTTCACTCATTACTGGAAAAGGCTGCCCAAAAGTAATAGAACATATGAAATATAAACACAATAACAAAATTGAAGATTTAAAATTCCTAGGATTAAAAACAGTTGCACCCTTAAAATTTGGTGGAGATAGACATAAATTATTGTTACAAAAAGAATCTGAAATGATTATACTTACAGACGCCATAGGACCACTAGGATTAAACCTACGGGAGGATTTTAATGTATTTCCATAGTGCAGGTGGATATTGTTAGCATAGGATCTATGTTCACACCTAGCGTTTTAAATACTATGCATTACCTCCGTTAGTGTTACACAGTTTTAGGCGCTGTTATAGCTAGTTAGTAAATACTAATGCTAGTCTCTCTATACCACACACCATATTTGTGCTTTTAACCCTGTAATGTCTAGTTTTTTATTTTTGTATTACCTGGTGTATGTATTTAAGGGGGAAGGGTTAATTGATGTCAGAGGTCACGTGTAAGCGCTCTGTGTAGCGCGAAACCGGTCGACTTACCTGTCGTTGTTGTTGCGTGGACCAGCGATCCCGAATAAAACTTCTTGCTGTTTCCGTGAGTGCCGTCTGCGATCTCTTTTTTCAAATTAAATAATCTATAATTGTGTGGATTGTGGTACATATGCGGTAAGTCAGTGAGGCCACAGACAAACCTGGTAACATACCTCCTGGAGAAGGAGAGTGGAGAGGCCATGCCCCTTTGACACTAGAAAACAGCAATATAAAAGTGTTTTCAAATGGAATGTAGCAATAGACAATGAAAATAAAGTAACAAATAGTCATATTTGCCTTTTATCTATTTAACCATGTCACCACGTATATGTTTTCTATGTGACAGATTCAATTTAAGATTGCAGATAGCTATCACTATATTGAGACTGTGTACATTGCTATATACATGACTGCATAAGCTATGTACACAGATGTCTGTGTAATCTGTTCCTTACAGAGATGAGCCTTGTACCAGCAAAATACTCTATACGCTATGCAGTAACTATTGTGGTCTAGGGTAGGTACATTATTGCTCGTGTTTCCTATATTGTGCTGGTCTGCGAGATATTTATAAGCAAATTACTTACAATATTAAATGAACGCTACATTTTTAGGCCATAGAGCCTCTTTAATCCAATGTTAATTGTTCACCTCCATATATTAGCTTGGTGTTCTCACCTGGGAGAGTTAAAGCTCTGCTTGTAATAAAAATATTGCCATTTCAAATTCTTCATTTTATAGATTACCAAGGGAAAGAAATATATGAGGAAAAGGTTTTTGTGAAGAAACTTAAGTGCTGTTTCTCCACGAGTAGGAATAAATTACCAGCTTGGGATTTTTAACCTTTTAACTGTATTATGGCTTTATTAATCCACTTGATTGTTATGCTTAAAATTGCAGTTATTGTAGCCATAAGGAGATTTAGGAAATATCACCAGCATAGGTAAAATATATCTTTAATTGACAGTATAGTTGAGTTTTTTTTTTACAGATCCATTGATATGTTGTACATTTTAAGCTACTGTTGACATGTGATTACATTAATGCATGACCTCTCCATTAAGTTAATGTAGCTGAAACAGGGATTTTTTCTGCTATAAAACATACAGTCATCTACTTTCCTGGAAAAAATGTGAGCATGAAAGAATCTTCCTGTCAAGAATTCCATCTGAGCCAACTAAATCCAGGAATCAATATGAATTGTTGACCCAGATAAAGAGCAAAGTCAAATTAAGAATGATTTTTGGACTGCAGTTCTTTTTTTTAACAACACACAACATTTCTGTATAAATACTGTCCAATACAATAATGCTAAAAAACCTCCATGTGTCTTAATATACTGCCCAATACAATAAATATAGAAAACTCTATCTGTCTTAATATTTAATGAGATATAAGATAAACTACATTTCCAGGGATTTACGAATCAGGAGCTGTAGTATGGTGCAATGAAATTAGCTAAAATGAAACTAAAGCACATGTGCAATAAAATATTAATAATAATAATGATAATGAAACATAATAATAATAATAATCCTCATCATCATCATCAACGTGGCGTAACTTTGGAAGTATTTTAAGGGGTACTCCGCTGCTCAGTATTAGAGCCTGCGGGGGGCTCGTGACATCACAGCCCCACCCCCTCATGACGTCATGCCCCTCAATGCAAGTCTATGGACTCACAAGCCCCCCCCCCCCCCCTCCAGCTCTAAGCGTTCGGAACAAAATTTGGAACAAAATAAAATTTTAATTTTTACTTTTCATAATATAAATATCACAGTATTTTATTATTGTCAATATTCAAAACATGTTCTACTTACCTTTTATTGGCCCAGCTGTAAGTATAATTGATATAGTTAACTATACAGTTCTGGTTGCAACTGGAACCAGTCAACTGGTTTACAAAGATAGCTCTGTAGGTTGTTGTTTGAAAAAAGCAAAACATTTTTTGTGCAAGTCTTGTTTCCTTTAAAAAATTTGCTATGTTTTTACACAAATTTCCTGGTGTAAAGAATTGACATATTCCCCCCTATAGTTTTTAGATTGCAGATGAACAGCACAAGTTCTGTGCCTGTGATGATGTTGGAAGATTTTGGTTCTCAAAGAGGATTTTGTAATCCAAAAATACAGATGGCTTTGTGTATAAAATGACAAAATACATAGGGCGAAATTTATCAAAACCTGAGTGGAAGAAGAGTGGTGCAGTTGCCCATAGCAACCAATCAGATTGTTTTCTCAAATTTTCAAAGGTCTTTTCAAAAATGAAAGAATTAATCTGATTAATTGCTATGAGCAACTATACCACTCTTCTTCTACACTGGTTTTGCTAAATCTTCCCCATTATACCCATCCTCCAGTGCCAATATTCCCTTCTTCCCAGCTGCCTCTGTTTTCTTACAGTGATGATGCTCTCTTTCTGCTCACATGATGACTTTCTAAACACACTGTAGCCAATCACTGGCCTCTGTCTAAACCCTGTTCCAAATTATTATGCAAATTCTATTGATGTGTCACAAAGATTAAATATTTTGTTTTTCAGTTTATCTCATGGATGGCATTGTGTCTCAGGGCTCTTTTGATCACTGAAAACAATCTTGGACACCTGAGATGTGATACAGTAGAATCTCCCACTAGCAGACACTCACGTGGGAATAAAAAAGTGGCTACTATTGACAGATATCCCCTATAGGGAAAAAAAGGCAAATTTTTTTTCTAAATGACGGAGTACTGTCCTGTACTCACTGCAGAGTGTTATTACCTATAAAACATGATGAAAGGCAATATTACAGTACAATATCTCAGTGCTGTTTAATCTCCCCTTATCACCCCTGTATAATTTCATCCCCCCTTTTTACACTGTGCCACCTTATTCACCCTGTGCCTTGTGCCAAATTATCCCCCCCCTTACACACCTGTGCCATATCATTTCTCCTTGATCCCCCCTCCCTGTGCCATTTAATTCCCCCTATTTATAAGGTGGCACAGGGGGATAAAGGGGAATGAAATGGGGGGGGGATTCGCACGGGGAAGAACTGGCACAGGATTTTATAAAAAGAGGTTGATGATTTTGCAGGGAGGGTAATATAGGGTAATAAAATAACACAGGAGGATAAAGAGGAAATGATGTGGCATAGGGGGTAATAAGGGGTGGAGGGGGGGATCAGGGAAGGAGGGGGTGAATGATGTGGCCAGCAAACATACAGAAGCAGGAGACCACTGTTTAAACAGTGGTCTTCTGCCTCTGTAGGGGGTGGGATTCTGGGCCCCTTACTGGGGAATTGGCTCTACCCCCCACCCCCCATGGCGGCCCTGTGTACAAGGCAGGGCCGACATATAAGCCTGGTTGTCCCCTATTGGGTGTGTTTTGTCCCCTATTAGGAGTGTTTTGTTCCTTATTGGGAGTGTTTTGTCCCCTATTGGGTGTGTCCACATCCACTATTGGGAATGTCCCCCATTGAGAGGGTGCAAATACAAGTCTTATGGGACTCTGCCTAGGAATTAAAAACTGTCCGCTAGTCCCCTATTTGGAGGTGTCCACTAAGGGAGATTCTACTGTAATGAGATTGCCAGGTGAGCCCAATTTAAGGAAAAACTACCAAAGGTGGGTGTCCCACATTATTAAGCAGAGCACCATTTTCAAGCAATATTGGGAAGAAAAGGGATCTCTTTGCTGCTGAAAAGAGTGAAATAGTTTAATGCCTTGGACGAGGTATGAAAACATAAGATATTTAACTAAAACTTAAGCATGATCATCGCACTATTAAGAGATTTGTGGCTGATTCAAAGCATAGAAGGCACATCGAGGAAGATTTCAGCCAGATCCATGCATTGGATCAATGAGCAGCTGCTAAAATACCATTACATAGCAGCAAACAGATATTTAAAGCTGCTGGTGCCTCTGGAGTTCCACAGACATCAAGGTGTAGAGTTCTCCAGAGTCTTGCAACTGTGCATAAACCTTCTATTCGGCCACCACTAACCAATGCTCACAAGCAGAAATAGCTGAATTAGGCAGAAAAATACATGAAAACTAATTTTCTAACAGTCCTGTTCCCTGATGAGTGCCGTGCAACCCTGGATGGTCCAGATGGATGGAGTAGTGGATGGTTGGAGGATGGCCCCCCTGTTCCAACAAGGCTGCGACATCAGCAAGGCGGTGGTAGAGTCATGTTTTGTGCCGGAATCATGGGAAGAGAGCTGGTCGGCCCCTTTAGGGTCCCCGAAGGTGTAAAGATGAAAAGTTTATGAAGTTTCTGACTGACCACTTTCTTCCCTGGTACAGAAGGAAGAACTATGCTTTCCATAATAAAATCACCCTTATGCATGACAATGCACCATCTCATGCTGCAAAGAATACCTCTGCATCAATCGCTGCTATGGGGATAAAAGGAGAGAAAGCCATGGTGTGGCCTCCATCCTCCCCTGGCCTCAATCCTATTGAGAACCTTTGGAGAATCCTCAAGCAAAAGATCTATGAGGATGGGAGGCAGTTTACATGCAAACAGCAGCTCTGGGAGGCTATTCAGACATCTTGCAAACAAATTCAAGCAGAAACTGTTCAAAAACTCACAAGTTCAATGGATGCAATACTTGTGAAGCTGCTCTCAAATAAGGGATCCTATGTTAAAATGTAACGTGACCTGTTAAAATGTTAAAAAAGTTAAAATGTTGTTAAAAGTTTGATTGAAATAGCTTTTGACTTCAGTAAATATGCTGCAAATGCAACAAATGACAATTTTCAGTTCTTTACAACCTATAATGTGTTTTGAAACTTACTGGGGGAGATTTATCAAAGGATTTAGACTGTTTTTTCCTGTCTAAATTTGTCGCACAGAAAGTCGCAGTCTAAATATGTGCGCCTTTTCTGCGACTTTTGCTGTAGAGGATTTTTAGAACATGATGCATGCAAGTCTATTTTAGACGGAAATGCATTGGAAAATGCATTGGTGCTGAATTTATCAAGTGCGACTTTTGTGCGACAAGTCGCAACTGCCCAAAATACATTGAAATGTCAGATCATGTTGGAGCAGGTCTAAATGCAGTTTAAGCTGTAGACCCTGAAGCACAGAATTTATCAAGGGCTGTGAGACCTTTGATAAATTAGGAGCACAATAGACAGGAGACTACCACATACGCTGGTCTATAAGCATACCCAGAATAGACTAGATTAGTAAATGTCCCCCACTGTGCGTAATAATTTGGAACAGTGCATTATACTTTTTTTATGTTTAAAAAAAAATACTGTTATCATTAGGAGGTTTGTTCACTAAAATTTGAATTGTACCCTTAATAGTTGATAACTTGAGAATTATGCTGACTGTTATTTACATCAATTATTTAGGTAAATGAGAAAAATATAATTTGAATAATAATTTGGAACAGGGTGTATGTTCAGAACTACATCTAGCGCACATCATCGGGGTAAGAGCCCTTTCATCAGGACTAAGCAGGTCTCAAATATCAGCGCTCAGTTATTCCTGGATCACTGGTGCAGCCCATTCCATCATTGTTGTGTGCCTAATAATGAATAGCATTTTCTCATTCATCAGATGGTCGCTGACCATTTTCATTGTGAAAGTTCAATCAGAACTTTAGATAGGAATAGGACCTCACATACATAATAATTGTAGAGCAAAAATAGAGAAACAGAAACAAAGCCGCACATCCACAATTTGTGTTATATAATAATTGTGTAATATAATAATTGTAGTAAACTAGTACTGCAGAGAGTGTTCTGTATCTGTTATGTCAGTGCAAAATTTGTTTTTATTGGAAGCCGGGCAGGTTTTGTGTCATTTTGTTCCCTTTCTAGGATTACAATCCTGTTGCTACTCCCTAAAATGGGAATCATTTTTACAGCTTGTAAAAATTCACTGGCACAAAACCTATTGCTACTCCCAAAAAGGGAAGACTTTTGAACCACTTGGAAAAAGCCATTGCTTTTTCGATAACCCTGTGTGCATATAAACACCAGTAGGCATCTGCCTCCAAACAGGATCATTTCTGGACTTGAATTTTTAAAAGCATAAAATAAAAATATAAAAATGTTTTTATTAAACTTGTCACCACCAGAGAACATCTGTTTACTTATAGCCATACATGTTGTCATATCTTTGAAATTGACTTTGACTTAAAGACCTATCAGTGTTATACAGGGCTTCTAGGGCTCTTAGACGAGTGGTTCTTAACCTGGGTTCCATTGAACCCCAGGGGTTCGGTGAGACAGTCTCCGGGGTTCGGCGGGGAGGCCCGCCGGGTGTTTTTGCCTCGGGACATCCCTATGTTCCAAAAGATGCTTTTGGAACACAGGGATGCCTCTGTTCAGTCCCTGCGGCCCTGCGATTACTTTAAAAACACGGGGATCGCCAGGAACTAGCACACACAGGGACGTCACATCATGGCAACGGAGCGCAAAGAAGAAGCAAGAAGGATGCGCGCTGGCAGTTGGTAAGGGTCTACCAGCAACGCGTCAGCTTCGGTGTTCCGAGCACCGATCCTCCGGTCCTGCAATGGCCGGACTCGAGGAGCGGTGATCGGAACACTGAAGTGGGGCGCAGTACACAGGTATACAGCTTCCAGCCATACTGTATGGCTGGAGGCTGTATGCTTGTGGGGGAACATACTGCACCTAATGTGGGGGGAACTATACTGCCAGCCTAATGTGGGGGAACATACTGCCAGCTTAATGTGGGGGACTATATTGCACCTAATGTGGGGGAACATACTGCCAGCCTAATGTGGGGGACTATATTGCACCTAATGTGGGGAACATACTGCCAGCCTAATGTGGGGGACTATATTGCACCTAATGTGGTAGGACTTTACTGCCGTCCTAATGTGGGGGACTATATTGCACCTAATGTGGGGAAACATACTGCCAGCCTAATGTGGGGGACTTTATTGCACCTAATGTGGGGGAACATACTGCCAGCTTAATGTGGGGGACTATATTGCACCTAATGTGGGGGCACTATATTGCACTTAATGTGGTGGGACTTTACTGCCGGCCTAATGTGGGGGACTATATTGCACCTAATCGGGGGAACATACTGCCGGCCTAATGTGGGGGACTATATTGCACCTAATGTGGGGGAACATACTGCCAGCTTAATGTGGGGGACTATATTGCACCTAATGTGGGGGAATATACTGCCGGCCTAATGTGGGGGAACTATACTGCCAACCTAATGTGGGGGGGGGGGGGGGCGACATACTGCCAGCTTAATGTGGCGGACTATATTGCACCTAATGTGGAGGACTATATTGCACCTAATGTGGGGGAACATACTGCCAGCTTAATGTGGGGGACTATATTGCACCTAATGTGGGGGGACTTATACTGCCAAGCTAATGTGTGGGGGGGGGGGGGGGAGGGACTATACTGCCAGCCTAATGTGGGGGAACTATACTGCCAACCTAATGTGGGGAAACTATACTGCCAGCCTAATGTGGGGGATCTATACTGCCAACCTAATGTGGGGGGAACTATGCTGCCAGCCTAATCTTAAATATATACCTCCTATGTTTTGAATTTGAAAAAATCATATTTTATTTGTCCAATTAAGAGGGGTTCGGTGAATGCGCATATGAAACTGGTGGGTTTCAGTACCTCCAACAAGGTTAAGAACCACTGTCTTAGACAGTGTCATTCACATGTTTTTGGTCTAATGGTGAAGTAAAGGTTTGGACAGGCATTAGTTCAGTCAGAACCAGAACCACAAACTTTTCAAAAGGTCACTCATCTCTAGTTATTATGTATAAAAGTTTTTCTTGCCCAGCAGTTGCAGAGCCACATATATGTGGTTCTCCAAAAAACGTGCATCAATGTTACCAGGAAAATCCCCGCATTATCCAAATATATTGCTAGTGTCAAAAAGCATTGTTTAACATCAACACCATTTTTTTATTTCATCCAAAACATGTAAAAGGTCTGGGATCACAGGTATATGGTATAAAATAATTATGATAAACAAACATTAATTTAATAATTTCTGTATAAAATGTTTTCTCAACCCCTACCTGATCCTTGCAAGTGGCAACCATTGGTCTGCATATAATTGAATGTAAGGTCAAAATATAGTTTCATGTGAATTGCCTATATTTGTCAACATTGCATTGAAGGGGTACTCTGCTCTTAGACATGTGAATTGCCTATGCATGTCAACTTAGCATTAAAGGGGTACTCCGCCCCTAGACATGTTTTCCCCTATCAGAACGATAGGGGATAACATGTCTAATCACAGTGGCTGCTACGACCCCCCCCCGTGATCTCTGTGCCGGCACTGCAGCATTTCGGTAACGGAAGCCTGGGCTTATCCGAATACAAGTGGATCCAATCAGTATTCACTATGGATACGGATACAGTTACAGAAAGTAGCCCGACAGTGGCTGAAATATATTGCCCCTTCTGTGGCACATTCATCCAATGACAAACTGCTGGTTGAGTAGCTTGTTAATCATTCCAGGTAACGAGTGAGAGGGGCATTACATCTCCCCCACCGCTCACCAGCACCCACTGCATGCCTCCTATTGACCACTATATGCGACTACTAAATCTCTCCACTATAGTCTTGAAATCGCTCACTATTTGTGAACCATTTGAAAATTCCATCTAAGTACAAAGATGTATTTATCTACCTAAAATATGCATTGAATTAAGTTGTTTTTACCTTATATATTTTTTATATTTTTCTTTTTTTTAATCCTACCTTGGACTTTTGATGAAGTGTAAAACCAACCGGAGTGGTTGGCTCCCGCTGCAGGTGCATACATCTGACCACTGCCGGCACGACAATTTGGTGCCTGCCCAGGGCGGAATTGCAGTTGTGACAAGTCTCCCATCCCCTGCGCGGCCGGCTGATGTCTGCCGCGCTTTTTTCATCTTTCCAGGAACTTTACCACCGTACCATTGAACCTGGTCTCTGTTCTTAGTGTCTCAATATGCGAGCCACGTGAAACTCTCCCCTTTCTTTTTAGTCTTTGAGTTTACAACAAATAAGTGTTTTATTTCATTTTTTAAGAAACTTAACAGGTATCTTTTCATTAATGTTCTGTTATATGTGAATAACGCAGTAGTACTGTATTTTGATGTTTTATGGAATGTCTGTAACACGACCCGCTGAAGCAATTTCGCAGGCTTTTTTGTATATATAAAAAGGGAGCCTATCCCTGATCAGTAGTGGATCTGACGAAGAGGGGGTCTCCGCCCCTCGAAACGCATTATCCCTTGGAAATACTTGTACGGATAAATATCTCTTTGCTTCACAAGATACTCGACTGTGTGGATGGATATTCTACATTTCTACATTGAAAAGGAGCGCTTCTCAGCACCACATTTTTTCGGATCATAGATCCCATCTTTCTTCCTCACTAACCAGACGTCCAGGACCAGCTCCCGAGACGACCAGGTGCCAGCAGCCCTTTCACTATTACGTGCTTCCCAGGGATCTGGGACCAAAGCCTACAACGGTTTTGTGTTTGGAACACAACACCCCCAGGTGAGCATACTAAAACCTGTTCACCTACATATATATTCCTAATATCACAGAATCATGGCACATTAGGGCGCTTTTTAATCTGTTTTCTTTTTCATATATCTGAGTCCTTATAAATGTCTTGGGGCCCTTTGAGTCACAGGGCCCTGATGCGACTGCTACATCTGCACCCCTATTGCTACACCCCTGCCTTCTCCCACAATCTGGCATAAATTTGTGGTGTCTAATCTGTGGACCTTCACATGTTGCAAAACTACAACCCCCAGCATGCTGTGAGATGCTAACTAGAGCACACCCACCCCCCCAAAAAAAGAAATTTCTACAATATAAATATTTGCTCTTACAAAGCTAAATACTGCATAGAATTCAAAGTACATTTACAGTGTGACAAAGAACACTGCATATGTAACTTGCAAAGTTATAAGCTATAAAAACTTATTATACAAAACAACAACCAGAGAAAAGTCGTAATCACTTCAGCTATGAGGACATTGTATTCACTGTACCAAAAAATAGAACATTTTGCAAAGTAAGTCAGAAAATGTTGCTGATATCATGAAGTATATTTCAAGTAGAAACTTACAACTAAATAGCTATTAACTTCTCTTGCTGTGACCATATCAAAAAGCTATATCCGTTCACTCCAAATTTCCTAAGAAAAAAACAACATATTTAACATATAAAGTGCCCTTTCTGCATACCAATGTGGAACTCCCTCCCTCCCCTGAAGAACACCTCTTTTAGAGTTCCATAAAAACATGATATTTCTGTTCTGCACCCTTCTTTAACCCCTTCATGACCCAGCCCATTTTCACCTTCAGGACCTGGGCATTTTTTGAAAATTTGACCACTGTCACTTTAAACATTAATAACTCTGGAATGCTTTTACTTATCATTCTGATTCCGAGTTTGTTTTTTCGTGACATATTCTACTTTATGTTATTGGTAAAATTTCACTGATATTTGCATCCTTTCTTGGTAAAAAATCTAAAAATTTCATGAACTTTGAAAGTCTCTGCTTAAAAGGAAAATGGATATTCCAAATAAATTACATATTGATTCCAATATACAATATGTCTACTTTATGTTTGCATAAAAAAATTGACAAGTTTTTACTTTTGGAAGACACCAGAGGGCTTCAAAGTTCTGCAGCAATTTTCCAATTTTTCTCAAGATTTTCAAAATCGTACTTTTTCAGGGACCAGTTCAGGTTGGAAGTGGATTTTAAGGGTCTTCATATTACAAATACCCCACAAATGACCCCATTATAAAAACTGTACCCCCCAAAGTATTCAAAATGACATTCAGTAAGTGTTTTAACCCTTTAGGTGTTTCACAGGAATAGCAGCAAAGTGAAGGAGAAAATTCTAAATCTTCATTTTTTTACACTCGCATGTTCTTGTAGACCCAATTTTTGAATTTTTACAAGGGGTAAAAGGAGAGAAATCACCCTAAAATTTGTAATCCAATTTCTCTCGAGTAAGGAAATATCTCATATGCGTATGTAAAGTGTTCGGCGGGCGCAGTAGAGGGCTCAGAAAGGAAGGAGCGACAATGGGATTTTGGAGAGTGAGTTTTTCTGAAAGGGTTTTTGGGGGGCATGTCCCATTTAGGAAGCCCCTATGGTGCCAGAACAGTGGACCCCCCCACATGTGACCCCATTTTGGAAACTACACCCCTCATGGAATTTAATAAGGGGTGCAGTGAGCATTTACACCCCACTGGCGTTTGACAGATATTTGAAACAGTGGACTGTGCAAATGAAAAATTTTATTTTTCATTTTCACAGACCACTGTTCCATGGATATGGATATTTATTGTTTTGCGTTTGTCAGAACTGCTGTAATAATCAGCCACCCCTGTGCAAATCACCTCAAATGTACATAGTGCACTCTCCCTTCTGGGCCTTGTTGTGCGCACCCAGAGCACTTTGCGCCCACATATGGGGTATCTCCGTAGTCAGGAGAAATTGCATTACAAATTTTGGGGGTCTTTTATCCCTTTTACCTCTTGTGAAAATAAAAAGTATAGGGCAACACCAGCATGTCAGTGTAAAAAATTTATTTTTTTACACTAACATGCTGATGTAGACCCCAACTTCACCTTTTCATAAGGGGTTAAAGAAGAAAAAGCCCCCCAAAATTTGCAAGGCAATTTCTCCCGAGTACGGTGATACCCCATATGTGTCCCAAAACTGTTGCCCTGAAATACGACAGGGCTCCAAAGTGAGAGAGCGCCATGCGCATTTGAGGCCTAAATTAGGGATTTGCATAGGGGTGGACATAGGGGTATTCTATGCCAATGATTCCTAAACAGGGTGCCTCCAGCTGTTGCAAAACTCCCAGCATGCCTGGACAGTCAACGGCTGTCCGGCAATACTGGGAGTTGTTGTTTTGCAACAGCTGGAGGCTCCGTTTTGGAAACAGTAGCGTACCAGACGTTTTTCATTTTTTTGGGAGGAGAGGGGCTGTGTAGGGGTATGTGTATATGTAGTGTTTTTTTACTTTTTATTTTAGGTTAGTGTTAGTGTAGTGTTTTTAGGGTACAGTCACATGGGCAGAGGTTCACAGCAAGTTTGTCGCTGGGAGTTTGAGCTGCAGCGCAAAATTTGCTCCATCTCAAACTTGCAGCACTCACTGTAAACCTCTGCCCATGTGAGTGTACCCTGTACATTCACATTGGGGGGAGGGGGCAAACATCCAGCTGTTGCAAACTCCGAGCATGCCCTTTGGCTGTCCGTGCATGCTGGGAGTTGTAGTTTTGCAACAGCTGGAGGCACACTGGTTTGGAAACACTAAGTTAAGTAATAAACTTTCAAGTGTTTTGCAACCAAACGTAGTGGTTCCAAACCAGTGTGCCTCCAGCTGTTGCAAAACTACAACTCCCAGCATGCATTGTCTGTCAGTGCATGCTGGGAGTTATAATTTTGCAACAATTGCAACAGCTGGAGGCACTGAGGTAGGAAACGGACAATGTTTCCCAACTAGTGTGCCTCCAGTTGTTGCAAAACTACAACTTCCAGCATGCCCAGACTGAAGGATCAGATGTTGCCGAACTACAACTTCCAGCATGCTTGGGCAGTCTGGGCATGCTGGGAGTTGTAGTTTTGCAACATTTGGAGGTCCACAGTTTGGAGACCACTGTACAATGGTCTCCAATCTGTGCTCTTCCAGATGTTAGAGAACTACAACTCCCAGCATGCCTGGACAGACTGAGCATGCTGAGATTTGTAGTTTTGCAACATCTGGAAGAGCACAGATTGGAGACCATTATATAGTGGTCTCCAAACTGTGGACCTCCAGATGTTGCAAAACTGCAACTCCCAGCATGCACAGAAAGCCAAAGGCTGTCTGGGCATGCTGGGAGTTTCAGTTTTGAAACTCCCAGAGGCAGCGGTGAAATCGCTTTACGGCAATCTCACTGCTGCCAATGATGATGCCGCCCTGCTGCTGCAAACTCACCGCGGTGACGCACCACCACCGGGACCGCCTGGAGGACGTCGCTCGTGCCGGGACCGCTCGGGACATCGCATGGCCGGGTAAGTGACGCCGGGGGACGGGTAAGGGAAACTTGTGTGTGTGTCCCGATCCCCGTGATCCGGACTCACACCGGACTCACACAAGTATTCTGATAGCGAAACGCTGCTATCAGCTAGTCAGATTTGACTAGCTGATAGCAGCGATCGCTGGGGGGGGGGGGGGGGATGAAACCCCCCGTGGTCGCATGGTAAGATGGCTGGCTATTAGTGATAGCCACCATCTTACCGGGTGCTGCGGGATGCCGCGAGTAGCGGCAAAAATTTTCATGACGTACCTGTATGTCATGGGTCGGGAACACCTTGCCACTCATGACGTACAGGTATGTCATAGGTCGGGAAGGGGTTAAACTGTAGTTAACAAATGTTATAAAATAAAAACTTCCAACATGTGCTAAATGGTAAAGGGCAGGGCAGCACTCCCCAGAGACAGGGAGAAATGTCATAATCATTGGAACAATGATAGCCATATCGGCCATAACAGCTGCTATTGTGCCCAGATGATTAGAAGGCCCATTCAGATGCAAGAACATTGGATGTTTTTGTAGGGAATAAAAAGATGTATATCACTGGTAGCAGTAATATTCAGACCCCATTTTTCTTTACTTCAGTAGTATATTATTGAAAATCTCAGGTGGGCTATGGGTGCAAGGAGGCCGTACACTACTACCTTAGCTGCCATTTGGCGCCTTGTCTGTGGCACCAAAAGCAGAATAAAAGAAGAGGCCAAAGATTTGTGCTTCAGCAGTGGGTTAATGGTCTGGGAGGGGTTGCAGCAGTGAGTGTGTGGGCATTTTTAGTGCAAGGGTCACAGTGTAAAGGGCAGTTTAATCTGGTCACCCAGAGGGGGCACTGAGCACATTGTTAACATAGTAACATAGTAGCATAGTTTGTAAGGTTGAAAAGTCCATCAAATTCAACCTAAAACCCTACTGTGTTGATCCAGAGGAAGGCAAAAAAAATAAAAAATGAGGCTGATGCCAATTGCCCCTCAATAGAGGAAAAATTCCTTCCTGACCCCAATATGGGGATCAGAATAAATCCCTGGATCAACGTTCCATCCCCATAAATCTAGTATTCATAACCTCTAATGTTGTTACTCTTTAGAAAAACATCCAGGCTCCCCTTGAACTTGTTTATTGAGTCAGACATCACATCATGCGGCAGAGAGTTCCATAGTCTCACTGCTCTTACAGTAAAGAATCTCTGTCTGTGATGATGGTGAAACCTTCTTTCTCTAGACGTGGGGGATGCCACCTTGTCATGGTTACCAGTCTAGGTATAAAAAGATCACTGGAAAGATGTATTTTCCATTCATATATTTGTACATTGTGATCAAATCTCCCCTAAAACATCTTTTCTCTAAACTAAATAATCCCAAGCTTGATAACCTGTCTTGGTTCTGTTATCCTACCATACCATTAATTATCTTTGTCACCCTCCTCTGCACCCTCTCAACTTCAGCCATGTCCTTTTTTTTATACAGGTGCCCATATTTGGACACAATACTCCATATATGGTCTGACTAGTAATTTATACAGAGATAAAACTATGTCCTTGTCAGGTGCCTCTATGCCTCTCTTGATACATCCCACGACTTTGTTAGCCTTGGTAGCCTCTGCCTGGCACTAATCAATAAAGTAGAGTTTACTGTCCACCAGAGTACCCCCAAGTCTTTTTCGGTAGAAGTTTTACCTAATGTCCTATTATTAAGCACATAATGGTACATTTTGTTTTTACAGCCCAAGTGCATGACCTTACATTTATCCACATTAAATGTCATTTTCCATGCCTGTGCCCAAGCCTCCAGGTTCCCCAGATCCCTCTGTAATATTATGGTATCATCCTAACCCAGTTTGGTGTCATCTGCAAATATAGAAATTTTACTCTGTAAAATTTACTAACATTTTGAAATGAAGTGGACCCAGTATTGACCCCTGTGGTAACTGTCAGCCTTTGGCTGTCCAGGGATGATGGTAATTGTAGCTTTGCAACAGCTGGAGGCACATTGTTTGTAAAAAACTACATTGTAGAGTATATCAGTGACCGTGCCAATAATGTAAATATATTTGCCTGCAAAATATTCACTATACTATATGATTTTTTTTTTTGCATTTTTTTTTATTAATGAGAGAAATATTAGTAAAAATTGAAATATTCAAAATTTCACATATTTACTGCATTCCTTTCCCATTTTTAGACTATGAAAGTTAAAATGTGAACCTCACAGATTTGTTACATTATACAACTGTGAGCAGAACTGAACAATGTTTTTGGGCTACGTTACATCATTGTGTAAAACTTCAGCTGTACTTTTAAGTATATTTCATGTTTCTTTTCCTACAATCCAGCAATTTGAAAGGTTGCATAGATAATGCATGAACAGAGAAAGATGATTCGGAATTTTAAAGATCTGGAGTGAAAGGTCAGCTAGATTAGAATGGTTACTGAGCGCGGAGTGCATTCAACCAGCTTCTAAATGAGTTGAAATAATAACTTTATTCAGAGCTGTTTATTACTGCATTAGCATTAACTGTGATAGGCCATACTATTAGCTGAAGATGACTTCCCTTTCTCCAGTCCAATTTCTCATTAATCAGGAAAATACTGCGGCACCGAGTTATAGATAATTCATGTCCAACAAAGCATTGGATGAGTTAAACTGCAAAATTTACTTTCCTTAAAAGAGAGGGATATGGGATCAGCATATGGAATGTTTAATATAGAAAGTCAAGTTAAACATTCCATTTTTTTAAGTATAAAAAAAGAAAATCAATAACTAAATTAAACCTATTAATCTCATATCTATCTATCTATCTATCTATCTATCTATCTCATATCTATCTATCTATCTATCTATCTATCAAATAGAGAAAACTCCAGCACACCAAAGTTTCTGTGTATAACGTGTGGCTTTATTCCCCAAACATCACAAGGTGCGACGTTCAGCCGTCTCACACGGCCTTTGTCAAGCAGTGACTAGTACAAAATGCTGAGTATATATACGATACATGTGATACGGGATTGGTGGAGCTTAATTAGTGATAATTAACATACAAATATTACAAATTATAAGATCATATGTTACAGGTCATACAAATCCCACTGCAACCTATTATAGAGATCCGCTGCGCACCTTTTTCACGCTGTATTCCTATTACACGCCACTGTATTTTCCTCGTGGCGCACTGTGTGTAGATATCGGCCGGAACTTCCGGTCATCTCGCGGATATGACATCATGTAAACAATTCCATGTGTGCCCTTGCGCATGCGTCCTCACATTAAGCTCTTGGACGTGCGCCATCTTGGAAACTGGCACCTCCCTTGCTGTCTTTCTCCGTGACATCTGCAGATGTAGCTTGATACCGGATATACTGGCACATCGTGGGGGTGGAGGTGTGTCCACTTACTAGGAGCGATAGTCCTCAGAAACAGGTAACCCGATCCCCTGGACGTCCCGGCATTTTGTCCCCGGCGGGTATATCCCAACAGATGACAGCTGACCGATTCGCTCTCACTCTGGGTCACTCCATTGCATCCACTTGCCCATCTTTGCATATGGCTCTCTGCAGTTCTGGTCGCTTCTGTCGCAGGGTGGGCACATTATTTTCCAAGATAGTAGATGGGTCACACAGGATGCAACAAAAAATAATAAAAAATAATAAAAATAAGGAATACGAAATCCAGTGTTACTTATTCAGTGCGCCGCGGCACGCCCCCAACCTATGCGGAAAAGAAAGAGAAAAATTAATTAATTTGTACAATACTACACTCTTACATCAGAGGATAGGCAGTAGAGAAACCTGTGGTAACATCAAACAGAGATAATCTGCAGAGGCTATTTTATATATATTCACTTGTTGTTCATTATATTCCATATGGTACATCATAAATTACAGATATTCTGTTTAATCTTAAACTCAACGTTCAAGCCATTTGGCTTGAGGGATTTCAAGGTGTATATCCACTTAAGTTGAAAAAGCAGAATGTCCAGCGCGAATGAAAAGGAACTGGATGTTTATTCCAATAGCCAAAAAGACACGTAGAACATGACCTTGTCATGTTCTACGTGTCTTTTTGGCTATTGGAATAAACATCCAGTTCCTTTTCATTCGCGCTGGACATTCTGCTTTTTCTTGTCAATTCCAGTCGGCGTTGCCCACGCCGGTCCTGGCGCGACGGGCTGAGGGAGTGAGCTGGACTATACACTTCTTTGTTTGCGATCCACTTAAGTTCTCTCCTTTTGAGATGTGTGACCCTGTCTCCACCTTTTTTTAGTGGGGGGATATGGTCAATAAGCATGAACGGGATGTCTTTTTCGGTATGACCCTTCTCTGTGAAGTGTTTGGGTATGGGGAGGTCTTTCCTATTTTTTCGGATGGTGTAGCGGTGATGATTAATTCTTGTCTTAAAATCCCACGTTGTCTCACTCACGTTAAGTAGTCCACAAGGGCACCACATCACGTAGATGACAAACGTGGAGTTACATGTGAGATAATGGTGAATCTTATATTTTTGACCTGTCTGTGGGTGTTTCAATGTTTTACCTTTAGACATGAGGGAACAATTAATACATGATCTACAGGGAAAAGACCCTAGGTTGACACTAGTTATGTATCGCTGTTTAGGGCCCTGAAGGGACACGTCCGCTCTCACCAGACGGTTCCTCAGGTTTCCTGATTTGCGGTAAGCCATCAGTGGTTGGGCTTTAAATTCCTCCACCTTCTCGTATCCCCCGGCAAGGATGTGCCAGTGTTTCCTCAATACACTGCACAACCTGCCTGAGAGACCCGAGAACGTGGATACAAATGCAATCCGTTTATCATTCTTCCCTTTGTGGTGTACTGATCTTTCCATATCAGGTTCTAGGACTTTTTTCCTGCTCTGCTCAATAAGGTACTGTGGGTACCCGCGTTCAGCGAAGTTGGAGGCCATCTTGTCCAAGGCTGGCCCCAACTTTTCTTCTGAACAGACAATCCTTTTAGCTCTTAACATCTGACTGGTGGGTAAAGATTTGAGCATTGTTTTGGGGTGCTGACTCTCGTACCTCAGTATGGAATTACAGTCTGTTTCTTTTGTAAACAGGTCTGTAGTCAAGCAGCATCCCTCAATCTGGGCCTTTGTGTCCAGAAATTGTACTGATGTTCTGGAGTGGGTAAGTGTGAACTTGATGTTAGGGTGTATATTATTGAGGTAGTCATGAAAACAGAGAAGTTGTGATTCACTTCCAGACCAGACCAGGAAGACGTCGTCTATGTACCTACACCACTCCAGCCCATTTCTGAAGTGGTGTGATACATAGACGGCATCCTCCTCCAACTGGGCAGCGAATACATTCGCGTACGTTGGCGCGACGTTCGTTCCCATCGAGGTCCCCGTCCGCTGTATGTAGAACTGCTCATTGAACCTGAAGTAGTTCTTGGTAAGTAGGTCAATGAGCAGTCCCACTTGTTCTGGTGAAAAATCTGTGTTGATGGCTGTTCTAACTGCATGTATCCCTCCTTCATGGGGGATTGATGTGTATAAACTAACCACGTCCAGAGATGCGACAATTGCATTCTCTGGAACATAGATAGTTTTAATGCGTTCAAGAAAGTGGGAGGTGTCCCTTCGGTAGGACTTTGCCCTGCTGGCGTATGGACGTAAGGCCTTGTCTAAGAATGTAGATGTATGGCTAGTGATGGATTCCCTCCCGGAGACGATTGGTTCTGTACCGATTTAAGTATTTTAGGTAGTATGTATCTATCTATCTATATATATATATATGTATCTATCTATCTCATATCTATTTATCTTCTATATATCTCCTATCTATCTATCTATTTATCTTCTATCTATCAATCTCATATCTTTCTATTTATCTTCTATCTATCTCATATCTATCTATCATCTATCTATCTCATATCTATCTATTTATATTCTATCTATCTCCTATTTGTCTATCTATTTATCTTCTATCTATGCGAGCTGTTCTGTCTGATATTTTTCTTGGTCTTCCAGATCTTGCTTTAACTTCCACTGTTCCTGATGACTGCCATTTCTTAATTACAATCCCAACAGAGGATATTGACATCTGAAAACGTTTTGCTATCTCCTTATAGCCTTCTCCAGCTTTGTGAGCAATAACTATTTTCAGTTTCAGATTTCTAGCTGCTTAGAAGAACCATGGTGCTGATTGTTGGGGCAAGGTCAGATGAGTCTGGGCATTTAAAACCTTTGAGATTGACATCACCTGGTCTTCCCAGATGATGATTGAGAACAATCCATGACACAAGCAGGTCTCAGCTTTGCAAAGGGAGCAGTGCATGCTATAAATTCAGCAGGGTGCCCAAACTTTTGCAGATGCCATTTTTTTGTTTTCTGTTATTTTGAAAGTGTAAATGATGGAAATAAAATCTAACTTTTGTTGACATATTATAAGAATGTCTAATCTGTAATTTGATGCCTTTTGGAGATTTTTTCATCTTTCCTTGGCTTCTTTGTGCACATTAATACATTTTTTTACCTGGGGTGCCCAAACTTTTGATCCCCACTGTATCTATCTATGTAAAACAAAATGATCCACACAGCACACCCATATAGTGCAAAGCAGTGAAGGTATATTAACCCATAAGGACAATGCGACGTTTCACCAGCATCACGCTGCCATTCTCAAGCATGATACAAGGTTACAGGTGCTGGTTTTTATCAAGTGAACAATTTACATCATAATTAGTGTTTGGCGCGAATATTCGCATTTTTTATCGCGAATATCGCAAATTCACAAATTCGTGAATATTGCGAATATATTCGCTATATATTCTAAATTGCAAATATTCGCTTTTTTCCCGCATATGCGAAAATAACGAATATGTGAAATTCGTGAATATTCATCTATATATTCGCGAAATATCGCAAATTCGAATATGAACAATGCCGCTCATCACTAATCGTTATCAAACAAAATACAATGTAATAAAAAGACATATTTTAAATACTTAATAAAAAAAATTACAAGGTGAAATCACATTGTGCATAATGCATATAAATAGCATATTATAAAATCTTGATCTCAAGAATAAAGTGCATATTTTCATGTGAAGTGCTCAATAATTGTCTAATAAACAGCTGTGTTAATTAAAAAAAAAACACATGGATTCCGGGGGTTGTCTGGGGCAACATACCATCAAGCGTTGTCAAGTGTGAATTCGTGCCTGTGTTCCTGCGTCCCAGGGACTGCACATAATCATCACGTGATGAATGCGCAACCTATAGTGTATGCAGTACATGAAGTGTCATCACTGTCGGCCCTTGTTCGGTGTCCGCGCATGCGCAGAACACTCTGGGTGATCGGCGTGGCTATCTAAAGTAAGGGCATGTCACAGGGCTATGGAATCGCACATATTACATAAACAGAGTAACAGTGAAGCCGTAGGAGAAATACAATATTGTGGGAATCTAATGAAGAGTTGGGAGTGAATGTGTAGTTAATATATGTGGTGCCTAGGCCAGGGTACCCCCCAGACCGATATGTGTGCATATAAACAGTATGATTTTCCGGGGCATAGTGATTTCCAACCACCGGTGGAGTCACATGCTATTACTACATTTTATGATTGTTTGAAGAGGGATTTTTCGAGACTTAGACAACATCGGACACATTTAAAACATCCTAACCTGTCATATGACGAGATTCTGGATATGCAAGAATTGATCCATGACCACAGCCTTATCATTAAGCCAGCCAACAAGGGTGGTGGGGTTGTGGTAATGGATCGAAGCACCTATCTAAAAGAGGTACAGAGACAATTGAACGATGAGGCGGTATACAAAATTCTCAAAAGGGATCCCAGACCTACAATTATCACGTTTCGGTTTACAGGTTGTGGATCCACTGTGTCAGCGAGGGATTGGCGTGGACCGTGCTGGTGGACCGGTTCTAAGAGGCTACTGGTGTTCACCAGAGCCCGCCGCAAAGCGGGATGGTCTTGCTGCGGCAGTAGCAACCAGGTCGTATCCACTAGCAACGGCTCAACCTCGCTGACTGCTGAGAAGGCGTGGGACAGAAGGACTAGGCAGAGGCAAGGTCAGACGTAGCAGAAGGTCGGGGCAGGCGGCAAGGTTCGTAGTCAAGATGGATAGCAGGAGTTCAGGTAACACAGGCTTTGGATAACACTAAACGCTTTCACTGGCACAAGGCAACAAGATCCGGCAAGGGAGTGCAGGGGCAGTGAGCAGATATAGCCAGGGAGCAGGTGGAAGCCAATTAAGCTAAGTGGGCCAGGCACCAATCATTGGTGCACTGGCCCTTTAAGTCTCAGAGAGCGGAGCCGCGCGCGCCAGCACATGACAGCAGGGGACCGGGACGGGTAAGTGACTTGGGATGCGATTCGCGAGCGGGCGCGTCCCGCTGTGCGAATCGCATCCCCGACGGCCATGTCAGTGCAGCGCTCCCGGTCAGCGGGACTGACCGGGGCGCTGCAGGGAGAGAGACGCCGTGAGCGCTCCGGGGAGGAGCAGGGACCCGGAGCGCTCGGCGTAACAGTACCCCCCCTTAGGTCTCCCCCTTTTTTTGTCCGACAACTGCTTTACCTGGGACGAGGACACCGGGAGTGAATGGAGGGTTTCCTCAAAGGCAGGCAGTACAGCAGGAGTGGGAATGGGGAGGGAGGGCAGAGTGCGAATCCTGGCACGGGGCAGTGTGTCACCAGGACGGGGGCCATGAGGAGGCACTGAGGCTTGCCTGACGGGACTGGGAGGGGGGGAGAGGCACTTCCTATGGCAAGCAGAGTCCCAGTTCTTGATCTCCCCGGTGGTCCAGTCAAGGGTGGGAGAATGAAGCCGGAGCCATGGCAGACCGAGGAGGACCTCAGAGGTACAGTTGGGAAGGACGAAGAACTCAATCACTTCGTGATGGGGTCCAATACACATCAAGAGGGGTTCTGTGCGGTAACGCACGGTACAATCCAATCTGACTCCGTTGACCGCGGAAATGTAGAGCGGCTTGACGAGACGGGTCACCGGGATGCAGAATTTATTCACCAAAGACTCCAAAATGAAATTCCCAGAGGCACCAGAGTCCAAGCAGGCCACGGCTGAGAGGGAGGAGTTGGCTGAAGGAGAAATACGCACGGGCACCGTGAGACGTGGAGAAGCAGACTTTGAACCAAGGGACGCCACACCCACGTGAGCTGGGTGCGTGCGTACGTTTCCCAGACGTGGAGGACGAATAGGGCAATCCACCAAGAAATGCTCGGTACTGGCACAGTACAGACAAAGATTTTCTTCCCTACGGCGATTCCTCTCTTCCTGGGTCAGGCGTGACCGATCCACTTGCATGGCCTCCTCGGCGGGAGGCCCAGGCGTAGACTGCAAAGGATGCTGTGGGAGAGGTGCCCAGAGATCTAAGTCTTTTTCCTGGCGGAGCTCCTGATGTCTCTCAGAAAAACGCATGTCAATGCGGGTGGCCAAATGGATAAGTTCTTGCAGGTTGGCAGGAATCTCTCGTGCGGCCAGCACATCCTTGATGCTACTGGATAGGCCTTTTTTAAAGGTCGCGCAGAGAGCCTCGTTATTCCATGAAAATTCGGAAGCAAGAGTACGAAATTGGATGGCGTACTCGCCCACTGAAGAATTACCCTGGACCAGGTTCAGCAGGGCAGTCTCGGCAGAAGAAGCTCGGGCTGGTTCCTCGAAGACACTACGGACTTCAGCGAAGAAGGACTGGACTGTGGCTGTGGCAGGATCATTGCGGTCCCAGAGCGGTGTGGCCCAAGACAAGGCCTTTCCTGAAAGAAGGCTCACTACGAACGCCACCTTAGACCGTTCTGTAGGAAACAAGTCCGACAACATCTCCATATGCAGGGAACATTGAGACAGAAATCCACGGCAGAGTCTAGAGTCCCCATCAAATTTGTCCGGCAGGGACAAGCGGAGGCTAGGAGCGGCCACTCGCTGCGGAGGAGGTGCAGGAGCTGGCGGAGGAGATGGTTGCTGCTGTAGCAGAGGCAGAAGTTGCTGTAACATGGCGGTCAACTGCGACAGCTGCTGTCCTTGTTGGGCAATCTGCTGCGATTGCTGAGTGACCACCGTGGTAAGGTCAGCGAGACTTGGCAGCGGCACCTCAGCGGGATCCATGGCCGGATCTACTATCACGATTCGGTTTACAGGTTGTGGATCCACTGTGTCAGCGAGGGATTGGCGTGGACCGTGCTGGTGGACCGGTTCTAAGAGGCTACTGGTGTTCACCAGAGCCCGCCGCAAAGCGGGATGGTCTTGCTGCGGCAGTAGCAACCAGGTCGTATCCACTAGCAACGGCTCAACCTCGCTGACTGCTGAGAAGGCGTGGGACAGAAGGACTAGGCAGAGGCAAGGTCAGACGTAGCAGAAGGTCGGGGCAGGCGGCAAGGTTCGTAGTCAAGATGGATAGCAGGAGTTCAGGTAACACAGGCTTTGGATAACACTAAACGCTTTCACTGGCACAAGGCAACAAGATCCGGCAAGGGAGTGCAGGGGCAGTGAGCAGATATAGCCAGGGAGCAGGTGGAAGCCAATTAAGCTAATTGGACCAGGCACCAATCATTGGTGCACTGGCCCTTTAAGTCTCAGAGAGCGGAGCCGCGCACGCCAGCACATGACAGCAGGGGACCGGGATGGGTAAGTGACTTGGGATGCGATTCGCGAGCGGGCGCGTCCCGCTGTGCGAATCGCATCCCCGACGGCCATGTCAGTGCAGCGCTCCCGGTCAGCGGGACTGACCGGGGCGCTGCAGGGAGAGAGACGCCGTGAGCGCTCCGGGGAGGAGCAGGGACCCGGAGCGCTCGGCGTAACAACAATATTGCAGCAACTTGAGGGTATTCTAACAAAAGCAAGAGAAGAGGGCATTATTGACAAAAAATGTAATTAATTTTTCTTGGATGAGTTTCCAATCACACCTGTTCTATACCTCTTGCCAGAAATCCACAAGAGCCCAATAGATCGACGAGGTAGGCCTATAGTTTACGGCAGAGGTTCCTTATCTAACCATGTCTTCATCTTTTTAGATAAAGTTTTAAGACCATTGGCCACCAACACAAAATTATTTCTTCAAGACACTATGCACTTTCTTTCCATTATTACATCTGTTATTCTTCCAGACAGTTGTATCATTGCCACATTTGATATAATCTCGCTCTATACCTCTATACAACATACTAGAGGACTTAGAGATGTGGATAAGGGTTTAAGAAAAACTATCTTTACCCCTAAACAAATTGATTTGATTCTGTAGTTGTTGACCTTTGTTTTAGAGAACAATTACTTCACATTCAATGAAACATATTATCTCCAATTATGCAGGACTGCCATGGGAAGCAACATGGCGCCCACGTACACAAATATGGTCATGGTGGACTTTGAGGAAGAGTTCACCTGTGTGTCCCACCATTCCAGGAATCTCCTGGGGTGGTGGAGATACATAGACGATATCTTCATTATTTGGAAGGGTGATGTCAATGATTTACATGAGTTCAAAGATTTTCTGAACAGTATTGATCCTGATTTACAATTCACTCTTACTCTTTCAGACAAGAAAATCAACTTCTTGGACACAGAAGTCACCATTGTAGGTAACAAACTTTCTACTGACGTCTATTATAAACCAACTGATTGTAACAGCCTGTTGAAATTTGAGTCCACCCACCCAAGACCAATGGTCTCTTCACTCCCATATAGTCAATTGTTAAGAGCTAGCCGCATCACAGACTCCGATGCCAGATTTGAGTGGGCAGTTAATCAAATGGTGAATCAGTTTAAAGAGAGGGGTTATCCCCCGAATGTTATATCCCATCATGTAAATAAGGTTAGAATAGAGAGACAATCTGGAAAAATACAAAACAACAAAAAAGATAACTCTAACCATATACCGTTTATTTCTACATATAATGAAATATCAGGGGGTATTGCTCAATCTATTAGAAGACACTGGCATTTAATCAAAAACATTTATCCGGATATTATTGAGTTTCAAACCCCACCTCTGATGTTGTACCGTAGAGCATGTAATTTAAATGATTCCCTGGTTAAGTTAGATATTACAGGAAGTTCAAACAAAACACAAAAATACTGTCTGTGAAGTCTAAAGGCTGTTTTCCATGCAGATGATGCATTAGTTGTAAATATATCCAAAAAGGTAGTGCATTTATTCATCCTACTACACAACAGATTCACCCCATAAAATTTTATCTCACGTGCGAGAGTGACCACATTGTGTACATATTATGGTGTCCATGCAAATTAATATACGTCGGAGACCAACGGCGATCTAAGAACGAGACTTAACCAACATAGGTATTCCATAAGAAAAAAATTTGTGACCTTCCGGCATCTAAACATTTTTTAGGTGCGGGACACGTCGAATCAGATTTAAAGTGCGTGAGAGTAGACCACATCCCCCTCTGAAGAGAGGTGGTGATAGAGTGACTCAATTACAAACAAGAGAATTAAAATGGATATTTTTGCTTAACAGTCTGAAACACCTAGGACTGAATGTAGAGTTTACTGTATTATCCAAAATGGTTAAGCGTTGATGGATATAGCCTATAATGTGCTCTCGGGTATCTTGATGTATGATGTACTGTGACATGTAAATACTGGTATGTAATATTAACTTTCATTTTCTATTTGTATTTTAGTAAACTTTCCACACCTTACACCGACCATGATGCCATGCCAACCAGGACCATATGTCAACTCTTTTTTCTCTTCCTGTTACCGGTAGCAACCGAAAGAATGTGTCTGCCACCACAATAGCTGTCTTCTTTTTCATGTGAGGATAACCAACAGTGAACCATATGGTGGGTCATCTAGGGAGAACATTGTAGCCACGGAGTGTGTAAATTCTATGTATAATTTTAGGGTGCGTTTTGACACTTCTCTTTAACTGCATGGGTTGGGGATAACTGATTGTGGGTGATGATCTGGTGCTGGTGTTATCCATGTGCATGATTTACACCAATATAGCACCTCCCAGGGGAACACAGTGTCTTTTGTCCCAGTTTGAATGCTATGAATGAACTAGTGGGGGCATTGTTCCTCTTAGCATGAATTACCCATTATACGTGCATCTGTGAGATTTACTTCTGTGAAATGGAATTCTGAATCTATGTAAACGGAGGATCCAGGTGCTAACTGAAGAAAACTTGGAACTACATTTCTTGTACCATGTTGGAAGTTCAGCCTTTGCCAATACGCTATGTTGCTAAGGACACTTTTCTATTTCAAGCATGCGCTGATGCACATCTCTAAGGATGCTCTCCTGACACTATGAATCATGCGCAAACAGTAGTGCTAGGAGCGGCAGTACACAGATTGCTAGGGACGCATAGTGATGTAATCCGGATACTGGAAGTGAGCGGTCTCTCCGCGGCTCTCAGCTGTAACCTTGCTGACTCGGCATCCTGAATGGATGGTGTCATGGCAGAGGCTCAGGAGGTAATTTATAAACACAGGAGGATGGACACTGTATTTTTAACTCCTTAAGGACTCAGGACGTACCGGTACGTCCTGAGCCCAGCTCCCGGTGTTTAAAACGGGGTCATGCCGTGACCCCGCATCACACTGGGTCGGTCCTGGCTGCTAATCATAGCCGGGACCCTGGGCTAAAAGCGCGCAGCACCGAATGTTGTGCCGCGCGCTGTTAACCCTTCAGGCGCGGCGATCAAAGTTGACCGCCGCATCTGAAAGTGAAACTAAACGCTTCCCGGCAGCTCAGTCGGGCTGATCGGGACATCGCGATAAAATCGCGATGTTCCGATCAGCTGGGACGCAGGCGGAGGTCTCCTTACCTGTGTCCGTGGCGTCCGATCGGGGTTTGATTGCTCCAAGCCTGAGCTACAGGCTTGAGCAATCGAGCCCTTATCTCGCTGATCCATGCAGAGCTATGGCTCTGCAGGGATCAGCATAGGAGATCAGTGTATGCAGTGCTACAGCTCCTTATGGGAGCTATAACACTGCAAAAAAAGTGAAAAAAAAGTTAACAAAGGTCATTTAACCCCTTCCCTATTAAAAGTTTGAATCACCCCCCTTTTCCCATAAAAAAAATAACTGTGTAAATAAAAATAAAATAAACATATGTGGTATCGCCGCGTGCGTAAATGTCCGATCTATAAAAATATATCATTAATTAAAGCGCACGGTCAATGGCGTACGTGCAAAAAAATTCCAAAGTCCAAAATAGCGTATTTTTGGTCACTTTTTATATCATCAAAAAGTCTGATCAAAAAGTCCGATCAATACAAAAATGGTACCGATAAAAACTTCAGAAAACCGACCTGTACACAGAAAAATAAAAAAGTTATTGGGGTCAGAAGATGACAATTTTAAACGCATACATTTTCATGCATGTAGTTATGATTTTTTTCAGAAGTGCGACAAAATCAAACCTATATAAGTAGGGTATCATATTAATCGTATGGACCTACAGAATAAAGATAAGGTGTAATTTTTACAAAAAAAAATGCACTGCGTAGAAACGGAATCCCCCAAAAGTTACAAAATGAAATTTTTTCTTCAATTTTGTCGCACGATGATTTTTTTTTACATTTCGCTGTGGATGTTTTGATAAAATGACTAACGTTACTGCAAAATAGAATTGGTGGCGCAAAAAATAAACCATCATTTGTAATTTTATGTGCAAAATTGAAAGCGTTATGATTTTTAGAAGGTGATGAGGAAAAAATGAAAATGCAAAAACGGAGTCCTTAAGGGGTTAAATGCACAAGATGAGAAACAATGATCGACTGTACACAGTGAAATTGTATATGTATACTGCACATGGATGACTATGTAATTCTCACTGGTCTCTATTTATGTATATGGAATGCCTTAATTGTGTGTTGTTTATATATGTAAATTACAACTTGTGATGTCACGATTTTGTAATGAGTGGGCTGATAAAAGCCCGGGTCATGTCACATGTCTGCACTTGAGAAAGCCAGTGTGAAACATAGTCTCTTTCACATCATGGAATAAGTTCACCGTTTGTATTCCACTTCTTGGTGTGTCGCATCTATTTTTGTTTATGGATTGGAGAACCGGTGGACTGAGGTTCTGAACATGCGTGCAACCCCCTGCATTTTCTTAGTTTTTCTGGATGTGCTCTTTTTATTGGGATATTATCTATCTAATTTAAGGAAAAGGCAGTGGCACTCCAAGTTGTGAAGTAAAGAGATTACCGTATTTATTCATCTCTGTGTGCAGCGACGTTTCAGTGTTCTCACACCATCTTTCTCAAGCCTTGAAAAAGATGGTGTGAGACCATCGAAACGTCGCTGCACACAGAGATGAATAAATAATCTCTTTTCTTCACAACTTTGAGTGCCACTGCCTTTTCCTTTAATTATTTACAAGAGGATCCTGGACCGGGACCCTGGCTGGCCACCCGCTTATAACTTAGGAGTGCTGCTTTCTTCATGGATCTTTATCTATCTATCTATGTGTCTATCTCATATCTATCTATCTATCTATCTATCTATCATCAGCTATCTCATATCCATCTACCCCTCATATCTATCTATCTATCTATCATCTGCATGCGAATCCTAGCCCATCACTCACCTATCTCTCCTGCTGCCTCCAGGCTGTCTCAGTTTCGGCATGCGCGTCCCTGTCACTTAGGGCGCACGTGCGCCGGCGCTCAAAAATTTTAAGGGCCAGTACTCCCATAATTATTGTGTACACCTGACACTATCCTATAAGTCCATGCCCCTCCCACACTTCCCTGCCGGATCTTCAGTGCCCCTAGCCTGAAATTAAGTGTTCCATATTGCCTGTTTGCCTTACCCGTGTATCCAGACCTTCTGCTACGTTATTTGACTGCACACCTTTGCCGCCTGCCTTGTCCTTCTGATACGTTTGACTACGCTACTGTCTACCTTATCCTTCGGTACCTTGCCTTGCCCAGCTATCTGTGTGGTCGAGCCGTGTCGGGGGGTAGAGACCTGGGTGTCGACTTGGACCGTATCAGGAAGCGGAGTCTAAAGTGCCGCTGGTCTTCACCAGAGCCCGCCGCAAGGCAGGATGGGCTTGCTGCGTGCTCTGGTGATGACCAGCGGCACTTTAGACTCCGCTTCCTGATACGGTCCAAGTCATCGGCCATACAGGTTAGTGGATCCACATCCAGCTCTGTTACAACAGGCAGCCAGGGCATATGCATGTATAAGCTGTATCATCTATGGGTTAGTTTATGTATTTGTTTTTTTGATTAACAAAATGCAAAGAGAATGAGCAGAATAGAAATGTAAATCAAATAATTTGGTGTAACCACCATTTGCCTTCAAAACAGTAGGATTCTTCAACCGGCACTAGTACAAAGTCAAAGACTTTGCAGGATTATAGTCAAGTGTATGATTAACCAATCATACCATACAGGTAATCAGGGCCAGACTGTGATTTAACACCAGCCCTGGCACATAAACCCCACAAGCCCAAATATCATATTAACCTCCCAGCCCTATTTCCTCCAAATGCCCCCAAATCTCACCACTGCTACTCTCTTGTACGTGGAAACCACACTTTCCACAAATTAAACAGAACATTCCTACACTTGACTCCATGTAAAGATTTTCCGGAACTGTTATACAAGGGTTAACTATAGAAAACATGTCAGAAATGGCTTCTCACTGCCTCCTGGGTGACATCTTCTCTGACAGAAGTTGTGTCTCTTTCTCTTTTCTCCTCCATTCACCTCAGACCGCCATGACAAATTCCCCCATCTAAGGCTTCTTTCACACTACAGCAATTCACTTGTTATTGTACATCCATTATTCTGCCGTAACGGATCATTAAAAAAACAGATGAAATAATGGGTAATAACAGGTTAAAAGTCGGGCCTTTTTCATCCGTTAGTACCCGTTATTACATCCGTTATGTATTTTTCTAACGTACTTTTTTATTAACCCTTTTTTGACCTCTCCTACCTGTCACACCTTGCAACACCTGAAACTCTGCCTCCTACTCCAAGGCAAGAGTATAAAAGGGTGCCATAGTGATCAGACACCAGTCTGAATTCCAGCATTGAGAGGGAGAGTACTGTTGCTTGGTTTTCTTGCTGTCAGACTTTACCATTGCGATTTTCACCATATTTTCTACCCACCTTTCCTACAGTTTTGATGTGCTGCTGTAGTGTGCCCAAAGAAGGAGAAGATCCCAAGGAAATGAGTGATGTCACCGACGATATTGGATCCATCCCATCACTGCAGCACGGATGACCCATGGGGTGCATAGTACTTTGTATGGGGAGCTGCGCCAGCCCCAGAGAAGTTTTCATGCTACTTTCAGATGTCCGTAGCAAATTTTGATGACCTTCTCCAACGTATCAGTGAAAGGATCCATCGCCAAGACACCCACCTCAGAAGGAGCATCTCACCAGAGGAACACCTCATTGTCACCCTCAGGTATGTAGCCAAAATCTTCTTTTTCTGTGCTCATCAAATGTGTTTTTTAAAATATTAAAGCTTTTTAACTTTTTAATTTCAGGTTCCTGGCATCCGGTGAGAGTTTTCCGTCGCTCCACTTCCAGTTTTGGCTGGGAATTTCCACCATCTCTGGCATTGTCCGTACCACCTGCGAGGCCCTGTGGGATTGCCTTCTAGCAGACTTTATTCCACATCCTTCAACAGAACATTGGCTTTACATTGCTGAGAAGTTCCTGGAAGTCACACAGTTTCCAAACTGTGTGGGAGCAGTCGACGGGAAACACATCTGGATCCAGAAGGTCGGAGATCTAGAAGGTCAGAGTTCTACAATTACAAGTTCTTCTCCACCATACTTATGGCTATAGCGAATGCACAGTACAAATTCATCCCTGTGGACATCTGGTCATATGGAAGAACCAACGACTCCCGTGTGTTTAAGAACTCACCATGAGGAGGAGGATCTACTCTGGTGAGATGGGACTTCCTCAAGCAAGGGCCTTTCCTGAGACGGATGGACCTCCAATACCCTTTGTTTTTGTTGGGGATGAGGCCTTCCAGATGTGTGCCAACTTGCTGAAGCCTTACCCCAGCCGAGGACTCGAGCACCAACAGCGGATTTTCAACTACAGACTGCCATGTGCAAGACGCTATGTGGAGTGTGACTTTGGCATTTTTGCGGCCAAATGGTGGATTTTCACACGGCCAATCCAACTGCACCCAGATGTGGTTGATCAGGTGGTTAAGGCAGCTGTTCTCCACAACTTCATCCTAACCAAGGAGCCTCCCCCAGTGATCTGAAAGAAGTGGAAGCAGCTCTGCCTAGACCACAGAAGGCATTAAGAAGATCAGGCCATCATGTATCTCAGAGACAATTTTGCACAGTTTTTTCCTGACAGAAGCTGACAGAGTGTCTTGACAGGATTGTATGATTTGAAGATTCTTGGACTATTTTTTTACCTTATTTTTTTTTGTTAAGTCTCTTTCTTTTGAAGTTATTTAGAGTTTGGAAAGGGGTACTTTCTACCCCCCAGTGTGAAAGTCACTGGGAGGTAGAAGGTACCCTTTCCTTATCATGCTAGCAAAGTGTTGATGTATTTTGCTTGTTGTGGGTACACTTTGCTTGCAGGATAGGGGAGTGTGTAGCTTCTATGCCCCAGTGTGACTTTCACACTGAGGCGTAGAAGCTAGCCCCTCCCCTATCCTGCTATTAAAGTGCTGATGTATTTTACTTGTTGTGGGTACACACTGGGGGGTAAAAGCTACCCTATCCTACTAGCAAAGTGATGATGTATTTGGCTTGTTCTGGGTTACACTTTGCTTGCATTTCAGGGGAGGGGGTAACTTCTACGCCCCAGTTTGAAAGTCACACTGAGGCGTAGAAGGTACCCTCGCCCATATCTTGCTAGCAAAGTCTTTATGTTATGTTCATTTTCCCTGTGTTGTGTACACTTTGCTTTCAAGATAGTAGAGGGGTACCTTCTATCCCCCAGTGTGAATTTAAAACTGGGGGGTAGAAGTTATCCCTCCCCTATCCTGCTAGCAAACCCTGGTTGGGTGTTCAAGAAAAAAGCAAACTCATTATATAACGTGAACCAAAACTCTTTTAATTGATTTTTTTTTTTAAAATAACAATAAATACAACTTTGTACAAAACACTCTAGTGCAAGTTTTTTTGGATCCTATCGGGCATGTGCCCTACAAATCGGTGAATCCGGGCAGGGAAGGGGGTCATGGGAAGGGTCTGGGGAGCCGGGGTCCTCCGGGGGCCGCATGGAGTTGATTCTGCTTTCTGGGTAGAATCTGGGAAGATGGGTTTCCAGGAAATAGGATTGGGACTGGGAATAAGAAATTTGTGGAAATGGTGTGAAGGAAGGAATGAAGTTCTTCCTGGGACAACAATTGGACCATACTACTGGAGAACTGATCCAAATGCTGGGAATGTCCCAGGGAGTGGGGCAGGGTGTGGGACATGGACTGGGGATAATGGGGAGGGGAACGGTGATGGCCATATGAATGGGGAGTGGAAAGGGAAGGGTAACGGCCATGGGAAGGGGAACGGGAACGGGAGTGGTGATAGGAGTGTTGACAGGAATAGCAGTGTCGGGGGTCGGGAGGCAGGGGGGTGGCCTGGGTCTTGTGTGATGACAGAGACTGCGAAACACTGGAACGTGTCCTGAAAGAGACAAATAAAATATAGTTACTTTATTTAAAACTAGTTAAATCAAACATTTCTTAATAAAAAGAAAAAATAACATGTACGTACTTCCTCATGTCATGGCACTTTTGAAGGAATCTGAGTGGCAATAAGGCCTCTGCTCCTCCTCCCTTAGGTACATCATGTGTTAGTCCCTGATGGATGCCCACCTCTTCCTAATCTGGGTTGCTAGAAGGACTGAGGTGGCACTGGCACAGGAGTGAGGTGTCACTGGTGCCACCTCACAATCGTCCTGATTTGTCGTGTGTTACCGGCCAACGAATCAGGACTCCTGCTGTGGGGGTGTTCCTAATGGCACCCGCTCTGCCCCTATTCCAGAGGACGAGAGCTGGTGCCGCGAGTCCTCACCTGGACCTGAGGAGCAGAGACAGCCACATCGGCATCAGGCAGGATCCGGCAGAGCAGCAGCAGGAGGTAAGGCCGTGCCTCCTACTGTTGCCTAGCAACAACTCCCAGCATGCACAAAAGGGCATGCTGGGAGTTGTTGTTATGCAAAAGCAGAAGGCACAACTACAACTCCCAGCATGCCCTTTGTGCATGCTGGGGGTTGTGTTTATGCAACAGCTGGAGGCACATTTTTTCTATCCCTCCAGCAGTTGCATAACTACAACCCACAGCATACACAGCTAAAAGGCATGCTGGGGGTTGTAGCAGTGTGCCTCCAGCTTTTGCATAACTACAAGTCCCAGCATGCCATTTGACTGTCATTGCATGCTGAAAGTTGTGGTTTTGCAACAGCTGGAGGCCCACTGGTTGCGAAACAGAGTTTGTTACCTAATTCAGTGTTTTGCAACCAGTGTGTCTTTAGCTGTTGCAAACTACAACTCTCAGCATGCACTGACAGTCGAATGGCATGCTGGGAGTTATGCAACAGCTGGAGGCACACTGCTACAACTCCCAGCATGCACTGAAAGACCGTATAACCACAACCCCCAGCATGTATTGACAGCCAAAGGGCATGCTGTGAGTTGTAGTTTTGCAACAGCTGAAGGTTTGCCCCCCCCCCCCCAAGTGAATGTACAGGGTACATTGACATGGGTGGGGGTTTACAGCGAGCAAATTTTCCGCTGCAGCTCAAACTCCCAGTGGGAAATTAGCTGTGAACCCCCACCTGCGTGAATGTACCCTAAAAACACTACACTATACTACACAAAATAAAAACGCTACATATACATATACCCTTACCACCCCCCCCCCCCCAATAAAAATGAAAAACATCTGGAGCCTTCAGTTGTTGCAAAATAAAAACTCCCAATACTGCCGGACAGCCATTGACTGTCCAGGCATGCGGGGAGTTTTGCAACAGCTGGAGGAATATGCATACAAGAAGGACTGGAGTCATTTAACAATTTTTTTTGGGAAGAAATACACATGTATCACTCAGATATCACATAACAGTAAACCACAGGTATCACTCAGATATCACATAAAGTGCCTTGGTGCAAAGGTTTGCCGAAACCCCGCATTACATAGTTACATAGTTACATAGTTAGTATGGTCGAAAAAAGACATATGTCCATCAAGTTCAACCAGGGAATTAAGGGGTAGGGGTGTAGGGGTAGGCATTGAGGTGGTGTCACTCCAGTATCCCGTGCCTGTTTACAGCAATGTATGGTTGAGTATACACTCTTTGTACTATTTTATGCATTATTTGCACTATATGTTCGTTTACATTTTCGATGCTGCTACTCACCTGTTGTAACGAGACTCATTCCATGTTATGCACCAAGGCACTTTATGTGATATCTGAGTGATACCTGTGGTTTACTGTTATCCCACTCCTGTGTGGATATCCTCCTATTTTTATAACAACTATATGTTAATAAAGAATGTGTATTTTTTCTAAAAAATTGTTAAATGACTCCAGTTCTTTTTGTGTGCATATTCTGTTATCATAGAGCACAGTGTATATGGGGGGGGGGGGGGGGGGACACTATATGTGATTTAAAAGTAGTATACAAATGTATTACTCATATTTTACCCCCAACGATCTGAGATCTAAGTGTGTAACAGCTGGAGGAACCCTGTTTGGTAAATACTGCCATACAGTAATTTTAGTATCGGAGGCAAGTGTCATTCTCCCTATGCAAATTCCTAATTTAGGCCTCAAATGCGCATGGCACTCTCTCACTTCGGATCCCTGTCCTATTTCAAGGCAACAATTTATTGCCACATATGGGGTATTTCTGTACTCGGGTGAAATTGCCTAACACATTTTGGTGGGCTTTTTCTCCTTTTACCCTTTATGAAAAGGTAAAGTTGTGGTCTACTCCAGCATGTTATTGTAAAAAATTAAATTTTTTACACTAATATGCTGGTGTTGCCCCATACTCTTCATTTTCACAAGAGGTAAAAGGAAAAAAAGACCCCCCCAAAATTTGTAATGCAATTTCTCCTGAGTACGGGAATAACCCATATGTGGACGTAACATGCTCTGCAGGCGCACAACAACGCTCAGGAGTGAGAGCACCATGTACATTTGAGGTGCACAAGGGTGGCTGATCGTTACAGCGTTTCTGACATAAATGAACACCCACATGTGACCACATTTTGGAAACTACACTCCTCACAGAACATAATAAGGGGTATAGTGAGCCTTAACACCCCACAGGTGTTTGAAGAGTTTTTGTTAAAATTGGACGTGAAAATGAAAAATTTAAATTGTTTCAATAACATTTTTCATTTTCACAAGGGGTAATAGGAAAAAAGACCCCCATAATTTCTAACACCATTTCTTCAGAGTATATAAATACCCCATGTGTGGATGTAAAGTGCTCTGCTGGCGCACTTTAGGGCTAAGAAGAGAAGGAGCGCCATTGGGCTTCTGGAGAGAGAATTTGGCTGGAATTGAAGGCATGTGCATTTACAAAGCCCCAATGGTGCCAGAACACTGGACCCCCCCAAATGTGACCCCATTTTGGAAACTACACCCCTCAAGGAATGTACTAGGGGGTGCAGTGAGCATTTACGCTCCACTGGTGTCTGACAGATTTTTTGAACAGTGGTCCATGAAAATGAAAAATTAAAATTTTCATTTGCACAGCCCACTGTTCCAAAAGTCTGTAAAATGCCAGTTGGGTATAAATGCTCACTGCAGCCCTTATTACATTCCGTGAGGGGTGTAGTTTCTGAAATAGGGTCACATGTGGGGGGTGTCCACTGTTCTGGCACCATGGTGGCTTTGTAAACGCACATGGCCCCCGACTTCCATTCCAAACAAATTCTCTCTAAAAAAGCCAAATGTGGCTCCTTCTCTTCTGAGCATTGCAGTGCGCATGCAGAGCACTTTACGTCCACATATGGGGTATTTCCATACTCAGCAGAAATAGGGTTACAACTTTTGGAGGGAAATTTTTTTTCCTATTACCTCTTATAAAAAAAAATGGTAAATTTGGGAAAAATCTGCATTTTAGTGAAGAAAAAAAATTTCATTTACACATCTGACTTTACCTAAAGGTAGTCAAACACATGTGGAGTGTTAAGGCTCACTGTACCTCTTGTTACATGCCATGAGGGGTGTAGTTTCCAAAATATTATGCCATGTGTTTTTTTTTTATTTTGCTGTTCTGACACCACAGGGGCTTCCTAAATGCGACATGTCCCCAAAAACCATTTCAGCAAAATTCACTCTCCAAAATCCCATTGTCGCTCCTTCGCTTCTGAGCCCTCTAGTGCACACACAGAGCACTTTACGTTCGCATATGAGGTATTTCCTTACCCAAAAGAAATTGGGTTACACATTTTGGGGGGCTTTTTCTCCTTTTATGCCTTGTAAAAATTCAAAAACTTGGTCTACAAGAACATGTTAGTGTAAAAAATTTTGATTTTTAATTTTCTCCTTCACTTTGCTGCTATTCCTGTGAAACACCTAAAGGGATAACAAACTTTCTGAATGTCATTTTGTATACTTTAGGGGGGGGGGGTACAGTTTTTGGGTATTTATTTGGGATGCCCATTTTCCTTATAAGCAGAGAGTTTCAAAGTAAAAAAAAGATTCTAAATTTTCAAATGTGTCTTAAAATATTGAATTTTTCACCAAGAATTGATGCAAGTATCAAGAAAAATTTAACACTTACATAAAGTAGAATATGTCTTAAAAAAACAATCTCAGAATCAGAATGAGAAGTAAAAGCATCTAAGAGTTATTAATGCATAAAGTGGTCAGATTTGCAAAAAATGCTCAGGTCCTTAACCCCTTAAGGACCGGGGTTTTTTCCGTTTTTGCATTTTCGTTTTTTGCTCCTTGCCTTTAAAAAATCATAACTCTTTCAATTTTGCACCTAAAAATCCATATGATGGCGTATTTTGTGCGCCACCAATTCTACTTTGTAATGACGTCAGTCATTTTGCTCAAAAATCTATGGTGAAACGGAAAAAAAATCATTGTGCGTCAAAATTGAAAAAAAAAAGCCGTTTTGTAAATTTTGGGGGCTTCCGTTTCTACGTAGTACATTTTTCAGTAAAAATGACACCTTATCTTTATTCTGTAGGTCCATACGATTAAAATGATACCCTACTTATATAGGTTTGATTTTGTCGTACTTCTGGAAAAAATCATAACTACATGCAGGAAAATTAATACGTTTAAAATTGTCATCTTCTGACCCCTATAACTTTTTTATTTTTCCATGTATGGGGCGGTATGAGGGCTCATTTTTTGCGACGTGATCTGAAGTTTTTAACGGTACCATTTTTACATTGATAGGACTTATTGATTTATTGATAGGACTCATTTTTAAATGATATAAAAAGTGACCAAAAATGCACTATTTTGGACTTTGGAATTTTTTTGCGCGCACGCCATTGACCAAGCGGTTTAATTAATGATATATTTTTATAATTCGGACATTTCTGCACGCGGTGATACCATATATGTTTATCTTTATTTTTATTTACACTGTGTTTTTTTTTTATTGGAAAAGGGGGGTGATTCAAACTTTTAATAGGGGAGGAGTTAAATGATCTTTATTCACTTTTTTCTGCAGTGTTATAGGTCCCATAGGGACCTATAACACTGCACACACTGATCTTCATCATTGATCACTGGTTTCTCATAAGAAACCAGTGATCAACAATTCTGCCGCATGACTGCTCATGCCTGGATCTCAGGCACTGAGCAGTCATTCGGCGATCGGACAGCGAGGAGGCAGGTAGGGGCCCTCCCGCTGTCCTGTCAGCTGTTCAGGATGCCGCGATTAGCCACGGCTATCCCGAACAGCCCCACTGAGCTAGCCGGCCACTTTCGGTTTCGCTTTTAGCCGCGCGGCTCAGCTCTGAGTGCGCGGCTAAAGGGTTAATAGAGCGCGGCGCCGCGATCGGCGCTGCACGCTATTAGAGGCGGGTCCCGGCTTCACTATGACGCCGGGCCCGCCGTGATATGACGCGGGGTTACTGTGTTATATCAGGAGAGCAGGACCAAGGGCGTTCCTGTACGCCGTTGGTCCTTAAGGGGTTAAGGTGAAAATGGGCTGGGTCCTTAAGTGGTTAAATAACTAGGAAATGGGAAGCCCAGTGAACTCCTTATCCTTTGGGAGTGAATGGTTAAATGGTTCCCGGTATTTCACATATTAGGCCACCTGCTGTTTACTCCCTATTGGTTACCTTTCCATGGACTAGTTGGTAGCCCCGACCTTTCACCCAACCAATGAAGAGAAAGTATTGTCAATTACAGATGTGAAAATCCACTTCCTCCAAGAATAGATGGTGTTGGTCCTCTATGATAAGTACAGGGAGAGAGTATGGTGCAATTAAAAGACACATGTTTTGTGATGCCCTCTTACCACCCCTATAAGAGGTCACATCCCCTCTTTACTGTGTATTAAACTTTGTATTTGCTCTTTTATAGGGTGATTTTGTTCAGCTCCCAACTTTTAATAAGTGGTAAGATACTCCAGCACAGGTAGCCTTGGCTTTTGTCACAAACAATGGCATTTGGTTCCTGCATAGGACTGCTGTAGCCTGACATTTCCCTAACCGTATAGCAAATGCAGTTGGTGTAGAAGAAGACAGTGGGGGAGATAATAAAAACTGGATTATTCTTAGAAAGTGTACAGTTATACTAGGCAGTTTAAGATCACACCAGACTCTTTTTCAGTGGCTCAGGCTGTTTAAAAATCTAGCAAATCTTACACTGTTTACTCTAAGTTTGCACCACCATCAGTTGGCTTAGCTTAAGCCAAAAATTTGCACCTAAAAATTGCTAAATGTTGACGTATGTTTTGGTGCATTCTAAGCCCTGCCCCTTTTTACAGAAATCATGGCCATTTTTTTTTAAAGTAGCAATGAAACGTTTTGCACAAAAAAAGGACAAAATCCTTTGAATAACCCCTCCCCCCCTCCCGTTTGTTTAAATAGTTGGAGAGTAGACCAGTGACAGTTCTAGTGACCCTTATATTCTTGGGCTAATGTTAACTTGGGTGCCATTTGTGTCCAGGGGAACATGACCTTACAAGCATGCCATACTTATTTGCCTGTTAGGGATGATGGAAAAGAAAGCCTTGTAGTAAACCGTGGTCTTTGTCTAGCAGTACATGTATTGTAGTTTCCTAAGGTCTTGGCACTTTCTATAGAATGCCATGTTAATTCATGAAATCTCAAGTAAACAGATCCTGAACTGATGCGTCATTATCCTAGCTCTTCCTTACTCTATTTCTTCCCTTTGGTCACTCTCTGCTTTTCTTTTTATGTTTCTGTGCTTCTTCCTCCTCCACATGATCACATTTTTACATTGCAATGAATGTATCCATCACTTACCGTTTTTTATTACCCTTACACATTCAGAATAAATGCAGCTGAATGATTTACTTGTCGATTTAATGGCTGATAATCATTTGGAATGTTTCAGCATCATTTTTATGGCACCAATCTGTACACACTCCATAAAGACTTTTTTCAGCTGCGTTTTATATATCTTCCTGTATGTAGCATAAAACTGTAAGATATTATATTAAAAGATGAAATAGGAAACAGGTGGTTCATAAAAAAATGTGTGTAAAAACCATGGAAAATAGGCTTACATTTTATAGTGGTGTATGAAATGATATGATCGACACATACAATGCCGATGTCTGACAATTGCAAATTACACAATGCTTTTATTGTAAGAATTCAGTTTAATTCAGCTATTACTATCTCCAAAATATATAACTCTGCTGTTGTTTCTGAAAGTGTCTAAATCCATCAAATCCAGCAACCACTGCTATGAAATCAGTAGTTGCTGTCTGAAAAGGGGAGGCATATAATAAAATTAAATGAATAAACATTTTAACCCCTTAAGGACTCAGCCCATTTTGACCTTAAGGACCAGGCCAATATTATTTTTACGTTTTCGTTTTTTCCTCCTCGCCTTCTAAAAATCATAACTATTTTATATTTTCATCCACAGACGAGTATGAGGGCTTGTTTTTTGTGTGACCAGTTGTCCTTTGTAATGATATCACTCATTTTACTATAAAATGTATGGAGCAACCAAAAAAATACTATTTGTGTGGGGAAATTGAAAAGAAAACCGCAAAAAAGTAGCATTTTTTTTAAGTTCACGCTGTTCACTGTACAGGATCATTAACATTATATTTTAACCCCTTAAGGACCAAGCCCACTTAAGGACCAGGCCAATTTTATTTTTGGGTTTTTATTTTTTCCTCTTCGCCTTCTAAAATCCATAACTTTTTTTATATTTCCATCTACAGACCCATATAAGGGATGTTTTTTGCGTGACCAATTGTACTTTGTAATGAAACCTCTCATTTTACCATAAAATGTACAGCGAACCCAAAAAAAATATTTTTATAGGGAGGAAATTTAAATGAAAAGCAAAATTTTGCACATTTTGGAGGGTTTCATTTTCACACTGCACAATTTATGTTAAAAATGACATGTGTTCTTTATTCTGTGGGTTGTATTAAAATGATACCCATGGCTAGATACTTTTATATTTTTGTACTGCTTAAAAAAAAAATCTAAAACTTTTTGTACAAAATCAGTAATCTAAAATCGCCCTATTTTGACCACCTATAACTTTTTCATTTTTCCATATATATAGGGTAATATTAGGCACATTTTTTTGTGCCGTCATCTGTACTTTTTATCAATACCACATTTGCATATATAAAACTTTTGGATAATTTTTTATACATTTTTTTGGGAATAAAATGTGACAAAAAAAGCAGCATTTTTGGATTTTTATTTTTTATGTTTACGCCGTTCACCGTACAGGATCATTAACATTATATTTCGATAGTTCGGACTTTACACATGCCGTGATACCAAATATGTTTATAAAAAAAAATTGTACGCTTTTTGGGGTTAAAATGGGAAAAACTGACAATTTTCATTTTTATTGTGGGAGGGGATTTTTTTTATTTTTACATTCTTCAACAGTTTTTTTTTACACTTTTTATGTTCCCATAGTGGACTATCTATAGCAATCATTTGATTGCTAATACTGTTCTGTGCTATGCATATAACATAGCACTGATCAGTATCATTGGCTATCTTCTGCTCTGGTCTGCTCGATCTCAGACCAGAGCAGGAGATGCTGGGAGATGGACAGAGGCAGATGAGGGGACCTCCGTCTGCCATTACAGATGATCGGATCCCCGCAGCAGCGCATCTATTTTTAACATGTGCATTGACGCAGAGGCCGTGATCTGCACTGATCACGACATCGGAGGGGTTAATGGCGGACATCCGCGGGATCGCTTCTGTGTGCCATTACAGGTGGGTCCCTGGCTGCTGAGCAGTGGAGTACCACTTTAAGTACCAGTGCACCAGGAGTTACATTTACATCCTGCATCATTAAGGGGTTAATATTCTAGCATTTTTACCTTTCAAGCTTTTGCATATATCTGTTTATACCCAAATTACAATATCTAGCATCTGATAACAGAAAAGGGGTGTCACCCCTGAGGAAGTCGCCTTAGCATTGACGGAATACGTGGGGTCTCTTGTGGCCCAGTTCCCATGCATATACTGTCCCCTATCTGGCTTCTCCATCCAGTCTGGGAGGCTTGCTTCCAATGCAATTTACATGACTGCAAGTATTACGGGATTGTGGCAAAATTAGTTGGGAAGTAATAGTGATACTGTTTACATTGCTGATATCATTTTTTATATGAGTGTGTGTAGTTTAAGAGGTTTAAGAGGTTTAAGAGGAAGGCGTATGTCCCATGTGTCCCGGATGTAATCCAATATCATCTTCCAAAAGCTGTCTGTGAATGGACATGTCCATATCCTGTGCCACAAGTTGGTTAAATGGGTCGCACATTCAGGAGATACAGTTATACTACCTGGGAAATTTGAAGTAGGGAGTATATTGAACCCAGAAAGTTTGAAATATGTTTCTCTCATTGATCACACATTTCCTGACCATGTGCCAACCATTTAAGATACATTCCTCATCCGGAATCCAGGATCACCATGGGGAGCATCTGTTGGATGGGTAAATTTTTATAAGAGTGCTGCGAAAGGAGGGATAGATTTCAGACATCATGCGCTTGCACGGGTGGGTGCCTATAAGGTCATCTAACCCATGTGTGGTCGTTTCCCTAGATAAATTCTCTACTACTATGAAAAGAATACAGCTGATTAAGAGGGAATACATGTGAGGGGAGGGGCAACATACATTTAGAAGTCAACATTGCGTGAGAGAGCCAACGTTTGGTAGTGACATCTATGAGGTCACTGACGGTGTTGAGACCCTTGGCCGCCCATATATTTAGAACCTGAAAGGGTAAGGCACTGGGGAATTTGGGATGCCTGTCAATAGGCAGATGTTTAGACACCAGGAAGGGGAGATGAAAAAGTTTCTGGATCTCCTTCCATGCAATTACGGTGTCTTTCAATAAAGTGGAGTGTTTCACCGAAAGAGGCAATTTGGAGTAGGAGGTATGCAAAAGAGTTGTCAAGTTCCAAGGCACAGTCAAGGCCGATTCCAACTCCGGAATTGCATGGAAGGAGGATCTCTATCAATCTATCACAAAGCGAAAAAGACAGGCCAAATTATACCCGCGGACATTAGGGAAGTTGAGTCTTCCCTCCTACTTACTCAGAATTAGTTTATGTAGTGCTATGCGCGGGCATTTACCCACCCATATACATTTTGTAAAGGCAGTAGTAAGTAGGCAAACATCATCATGTCACAACAATAAGAGAATAAGAGCAGTGTTTTTGCATTGGGTATAAAAGGCATGAGAAATTTACCATTTTGAGCAAGTGACACCTGCCCATGAAGGTAAGAGGGAGCCCCGCCCATTTTCTAAGTTCCGCTTGAATTTTAGAGAATAGAGGAGGGAAATTTAGACCATATAAAGAATCAGGAGTGGTGCCCACCTTAATCCCCAGGTACGTGATCGAAGAAGACGTTATGTGGAGGCCCAATTCACTTACATCTGGCAACCATCTAGGGGGGAGGGGCTCAGCGGCAGTAGCTCTGACTTGGTGATATTAATTTTATACCATGAAAACCACCCAAAAGAGGCCAAGAAATCCAGTACACCCTGTAAGGAAGAACCTGGGTCGTCAATGAATAAGAGCACATCATCAGCAAACATCTTTAATTTGACTTTGAGGGACCCAACTTAATACCTGAGTAGAGGGAGGAATCAAGGAAATACCTGGCTGAGGGCTTCAAGGCTAGGTCAAACAGAAGGGGTGAAAGCGGGCACCCCTGACGGGTACCCCGAAAGAGTGGTATAGGAAAGGACAATATCCCTGATGTAGACACCCTAGCTATTTGTGCCGTATAGACGACAGTTAAGTAATCTCGGAAATACCCAATGATACCAAACCGATCCAGCACCAGCCACAACCAGTCCCAGTGTACGTTGTCAAATGCTTTTTCTGCCTCTAGGGATAATAGAGCTGGTTTATCACCCTGGTGCGGCTGGTGCTGGAGGCGGTCCAAGACAATGAAGACCATTCATATATTTATGGTTGCTGAGTGATTTCTGATAAATCCTACCTGATGGGCACCCACTAGGCCTGTAATAAACTGGGACAAGCGATCTGCCAGAATCTTTAAAAGCATTTTTATGTCCTGGTTTATCAGTGCGATTGGGCAGTATGAGCCAGGATCAGTTAAGTCTTTCCTCGGTTTAGGGAGTACCTTGATGTACGCCAAGGAGGCTTCTCTAGAATTTTTTTTCTGGAATTAAGATAGGCATCTTAGACATCCCTGAGCACGGGGAACAATTGGGGCAACAGGGCTTTATAGGACTCCCCCGAGTAGCTGTCAGGACCCGGGGCTTAACCAATGTGAAGGCCCCTGATTTAACCAATGTGAAGTTGCCTGGATTTCCTCCTCACTGGGGCATTAATGATATCTCTCTGATCCATCGAGAGGCTAGGTAAGTTGAGCCCGCTCCAAAAATTCCTCCCCTTCGAGAGATCAGAGGGAGAATCACTGTACAGGGTCTCATAGAAATTAGCAAAAATGTTATTCACTTAGTGTGAGTCAGTTTGTAGGGAGCCTTTGTCGTCTCTGAATTGCGTTTGTTGAGATGGTGCACATCGGCCCACATCACCAAACCCGCCATAAGTCATCCTGCTTTGTTGCCATGGCAAAATAGATCCATTTCAAAATGGGAGCAGTGGAATCTTTCTCTCCTGTCAAGCGGGAGCGAGCCAGTTTCCATTCCTCTCTATGGGCCTCAGTGGTGGAGCTGTGAAAAAGTGCATAGGCTGCGTGCAGGTGACTGCTGGCCTCATGAAATTGTAGCTGAGAGGTGCGCTTGAGTGTTTACAAGTGGGCTGTTAACTTCCCCCTCATGACGGCTTTCCCTGTTTCCCAGTATAACTGTGTGTCAGAGCGGTGTGCAGTATTATCGCTAATAAACTCTAGCCAGCATGCACGGAGTAGATCAACAAAGGTTTCATCTTTCACCAGGAAAGAGGGGGAGCACCGTAAAATGTCCGATACCTTCGGGTAAGAAGGTCGGAGAGATAAGCCCACCAGAGCATGGTCAGATATAGCCAGATCTCACATGTACACTTGTCGCACTCAGTCTCCCATTCTGGGATTGAGAAACATATAGTCTATCCTGGATCACGATGAATGGACATGGGAGAAGTGGGTAAATTCCATATCATCCAGATTGGACATCCTTAATTAAATCAAGTTAAATTTAATTAATTTAAATTAATTAAGTCAGTTAAATCAAGTTGATCAAGAAAAGCAGGAAGGTCACAGTCACGGGGCCTAGGTGGGGGAGGTAGAGTGTGCACTCCTTTTCTATCTACTAACCGGTCCAAGACCATATAAAAGTCACCTCTCAAGAATTTCCATTGCTGGGTATCCTTGTGCACCATATCAGCTAGATCCCCGAAAAACAGTCTGTTTTCCCCATTGGATAGATTGCATAGATGTTGTTAAAACTAAGCACCTCTCCATTATGGTCTAACTGGAGATGTAAAACCTTTCTGTCCTTATCATGAGTGTGGGATAAAAATGTGTAAGTTAAAACCTATGATGTAAGGTCAGCACACAAGCCTTGCCTTCGACCGCAGGTGAACCATAAATGTGACCGACCCACTGCTGCTGCATCCTGAAGACATTTTCCTGAGATAAATGCGTCTCCTGTAAAAGTACTATAGCAGGTTTGTAACATTTTAGAAAACGGAGCGAAAGCCGTCTCTTGTGAGGGGAACGGAGTCCCTTAACATTCCAGGTTATAAGCATAACCATGGCAGCTGTCAACCCAGTGGGTTCAGAGAAAGAGCGTTGGCAATAATGGTGGCTAAGGACAAAATCAGGTGCAGCAGCAGAGAGTCAAGCATCCTAAATACAAAAAAAAAAAAGAGAACGTGCATGGACAATGATTAGAACAGTATATGGAAGGGTGAAACCCATAAATAAATGAGCAATAACAGAAAGTAAACTGAACATTGCAGAACCCAACAAACCAGGGCACGCCTCTGAATGAGAGAAGGTAATGCCCATAAAGGTAAAGGACTTCCTTTTTTCAGGTGATACAGGGAAATAGAGAAAGCAAGTATAATAATACAAAAAAAAACAGAACATCCACATCAAAAGAGAGAACTCCCTGCCCCCGGGCAGTATCTAGGGGTGGTCCCCACATAGTCCCTTAGCAAAGCAACTGACATACAGCACATATATATATATATATATATATATATATATATATATATATATATAGGCCAAAGTTAAAAAGTGGGGAAGCACAGGCATAGTAGAGTAAAATAAAGTAGAGAGAATAGCCGGAGGGGTACAGAGTGGAATAGAAGGTGAAGGCAGGAGAAAAAGGTAGGAAAGAGGAGAGTGTTAAACCTGTGCGATGAGTATTTGCCTGTGTCAGATCAGAAGAAGGCTGGGGGCAAACCTGAAGAAGTCCACCAGAACGTAGTGACAGTCACTCGATCAATCAATCAGGGGAGGAATGACGATTACTGTCCCAGTGATGTCGGGGGGAACGAGGCCTCTTTCGCAATTCTTTTGGTTCCAGGGAGCGGGTAGAGTCCCTGGTCACTGACATGGAGTAACGATCCTCACGTGGTGAGCAGGATCTGCTGTCTGGTCATCTGGAGTGGCTTGAACGGTTCTGCGAGGGGGAGGGATCCGGAGCTAGGGCTGCCATAGCCGCTTCTGACGTTTTGTAGACTGATGTGGTACCATCTGCCTTGAATACCCATAGGATATTGCAGCTGGAAGAGTCGACAGGCCTTGAAAAGAGAGATGCAGATGGCGCTGAAGGCCCTTCTCCATTTTACCACTTCCACTGAATAGTCCTCAAAAAGCATGCCGTGTATGATCAGCGGCTGGGTGAGGCGTCGGTGTGAGGTGGAAACTTGCGCCCTGTGAAGACTTGCGACCGCTCCTCCCCTTAGCTCTCACAAGGTTTCCAAAGCTAGAGCTGGGTGGAGCGTAGGCAGAGCAGAGGACGCAGGTCTGCACAGGAGAAAAGTCACGCCCCCCCCTCATCTCCCCTCCCAGAGGACGCAGGTCTGCATGGGAGAAAGAAGGCAGATCAGGGGAGAGAGGACATACACGGCTCCTCATCTCCCCTCCCCAATGATTTCTACATCCTCCGGGAGGGGAGATGAGGGGGGCGTGGCTTCTTTCTCCTGTGCAGACATGCGTCCTCTACTCTGCCTTTGCTCCACCCAGCTCTAGCTTCGGAAAACTTCGAAGAGCTGAGGGGAGAAGCGGTCACATGTCTGCACTGGTCACAAGTTTCCAGCTCACACCGGCATGTTTTCAAAATCTCCACTCTGTCATTAAAGTCTAGCAGACGGAGAATCACCTGGCGAGGTCGGTGAAACCAAAGCAGAGGAGGTCTCCTGGGAAGAAGGAACAGCAGGACCAATTTCGTGGGCTCGTTCGACCCTGCAAGGGTAAGACATGCCTAGTGCTCTGGGGAGGTCTTGTTCACAGAAGCGCAGCAGCTCCTGGAAGGGCGACTGATTCTTTTACCCCTACAAAGTGCAGATTATTGCGACGAGATCTGTTTTCCAGGTCTTCCAGCTTGTCTGCCATTCTTGACAGTTCAGACTCAGCGGTTTGTAAGCGGCGCAGCACGGCAGGTTCGCCGTCCTCCAGTGGTGAAATTCTATTCTCCACCTCCCCTAACCTGGTGGAGTGGTCAGCTACTTCTAATTGAAGATTCTTCAGGGCAAGTCTTAGGGCGTCCTCAACTATCAGTTGCACACTGGGGGCAACGCGCTGGGCCACCTCTGCAGCCAGGCGCTGATAATCAATGTGCACTTGGTATGAAGTTGCTGGGTGAGCACTTGCCTGTGAAGCCTGTGGGTGTAGTGCTGGTTGAGGTTCCTGAGGCTGTGTGAGGGCTGCTGTGGAAGCTGTCATCGCAGCTGCTGCACTCACTGTATCTGTGTCTGCGGCCGGAGCTGCGCTCAGGGCCGCAGGAGAGAGAGGTGTGGCGGCCATATTTTGGCGGCAGTAACGGCAGTTCCGGCATCTCTGGTCCCACTCCACCTTGCAGACTGCAAAGCTGGAGAAAACGTTCCATGCTGGGGGTCTTCAGGAGGTCGGGGGAGCAGGAGGGGACCCCTTATCTCTGGATACAAGCGGTTACAGGAAGGTAAGAGCCGGCGGGGACGGGAGCTCACTCACTCCATGTCCTGCATCCCCTGCTCCGGAACCAGAAGTTCAAGTAGTTTTAAAGTGGTTTTAAAGGGGTACTCCAGTGAAAACCTTTTTTCTTTTAAATCAACTGGTGGCAGAAAGTTAAACATATTTGTAAATTACTTCTATTAAAAAATCTTAATCCTTCCTGTATTTATTAGCTGCTGAATACTACAGAGGAAATTATTTTCTTTTTGGAATGCTCTCTGATGACATCACGAGCACAGTTCTCTCTGCTGATGTAATTTTTATAATAATGCTTTATTCATTGTTGTCCTTAGTGGGATTTGAACCCAAGTCCCCAGCACTGCAAGGCAGCAGTGCTAACCACTGAGCCACCATGCTGCCCTTAGCATACATATGCTATGCATGGTTGCTGAAATGGACAGAGATGTCAGTAGAGAGCACTGTGCTCGTGATGTCATCAGTGTTCCAAAAAGAATGGAATTTCCTCTGTAGCATTCAGCAGCTAATAAGTACTGGAAGGATTAAGATTTTTTTAATAGAAGTAATTTACAAATATGTTAAACTTTCTGCCACCAGTTGATTTAAAAGAAAAAAGGTTTTCACCGGAGTACCCCTTTAAGTTAATGACATAGTTATGGTGACATGCGGTAACCCATGGTTACTAACAGCTTGCTTAAAATCACACTGCAGTAGTGGATTTTGTCTGCTTATTTAACAATAAAGTAAAGGTTCATAAGTTAACCCTTTTTGTTGCAAGATGTCTACAGGTGGTAAAATGCACACAGAGGTATTGAAAGATGCAATGGTTTTTTCCAAGTGTTTCAAAAATTCTCCCTTGTTGTGGGAGTAGCAACAGGATTGGTGATGGTGTCTTAAACTAGTGAAGAAATAGCTTATGTTAACAATGAAAAGTAAAATATATATATATATATATATATATATATATATTTTCAAACTTCTCCCTGTTTGGCAAAACAATAAAGAAGAAAACATTTTTGTATGAAAAGCTGAAAAAAATTATCCCTTTTTTGGGGATCATCGGTTGTGTGTGTGTAGACTTGGCTTGTAGTAGCGGCAGCAAGGCTAATGGTAAATTGGTGGTACTTTTTGTAGCCCACAGACAGCATAGCAAGCAGTAATTTACTAATGGTAGCTGTAGTAGCCAGCAGAAAGGAAGCAGTGGTGGACAGGTGGGAGTTGTAGTAGTCAACAGACAAAAGTCATTGGTGGATTGGTGAGAGTAGTAGTGTCCAGCATACAGCAGAAGGTGAGGGACTGGTGGGAGTTGTAGTAGCCAGCAGACAGCAAGCTGTGGTGGACTGAGGTGAGTTGTAGTAGCCACTGGACAGCAGGGGTGGTGGTAGTACTCTGTCTGGTCAGGTTAGAATTTCTCACTAATCCATGCCTGGTTCATTTTTTATAAATGTAAGTTTTTCACCATTGGTGGCAAACAATCTTGTTAACTTAGAGGGGACCCGCCTGCTATGCCAAAAACTCTCTCTGATGCTACACTGGAAAGCAGACAAGAAAGAACCTCAATGGCAAACTGGGCAAGTTCTGGCCAATACTGTTGTCTATATGACATAGATTCCCTAATAGATGACTGATGGGATAGAGGAGCATGCAGATGCAGCAGCGTTGCCGTCACCTTAGCTGATTAGACCAGCAAACTAATGTCTGTTATATTTGACAGGTGTTCTGGTCCTACCTCGGCTACGCTCTTCTTCACTGTCACTGCCTTTACCCTCCTGCTCTGAACATGTCCATTCCTCCTTATCTGGTTCCCCTGTCCTGTCCAACACTACATCATCATTATCAAACTCCTCATCATACCTGCTATTTCATTAATCAAGAACTTGATAATGGGCTTCTTGCTCCCTCATAACATATTCATCATGATGCCTTAAAGTATCCCCACCACACCTACCACCACCAGTTACACTAGTGCTATGCTCAGCCACTGTTTTCACCTCGTCTGCAGCAACACACTTCAAAGGCTGGCTGTCCTTATACAACTCTTAATCATGGCAAATGCAATCCTTCTGCTTAGCACTGAGTGGTAGGGAGGGGGTAAAGACCGAGATGATGGAGCAGAATGTCTAGGACCAACAGTGGCTCAAAGTGATATCATCAGACTTTTTTTCCACTTTTTTTTTATTGAATAAGATTTGGAGGTTGCTTACATGTTTTTGGGGTCCTATGTCAGGAACCCAGGACAGGTAGTCAACATTCATTCTCAATGCTAGAAGTTTGTATTTATGTTAAATCCAGCCACAAATACTATGTTTTTTAAATGCAACCCAGAAAACAATTAAATTGTCCTTTGATTGCTCCTTCCATTACATATAGGTAAAAATTATACATGTTTGATTAAGCCCGGAAAAAACATCTAACTTATCCTTAGATAGCTATGCCATGTCTACTTTCAATGTTTTTAAATGTGCATTTATGTTAAACCCAGATACAAATACTATATCTTTGATTAAACAATGAAATAACATGCAACTTGCCCTTACATGGCCATGCCGTGTTCATTATCAATTATTTTAAATGCAGAGTTATGTTAAACACAGTAGAAATACTGCATGTTTGAATAAACCCAGAAAATACATGTAACTTGTCCTGAGATGGCTATTTTATGTTCACTCTCAATGCTTTTAAATGTGTGGTTATATTAGACCCATGAAGAAATACTAAACGTTTGATTAGATCTAGAAAAAATACCTAACTTGGCCTAAAATACGTATTCCACATTCTCAACACTTCTAGTGTAGGGTCACACATGCTGTATTTTGCTGGTGCATATTTTCCTACCCATGAAAGTCAATGGGTAGCAACATACGCAGCTGATTTTGCTTCTCACTGATTTCAATGGGTGGAAAAAACGCAGCAGCAAATGCGCTGCAAAATACAGCATGTCTGATCTTACCCTTAATGTGTATTTATGTTAACAAACAGCCCACTGCATGCTCATCTTGCTAGGTATTGGTTTGTAATGGCTGGCTGGGATTTGTAGTGCACCAACTGGACACAGTACTGCAGGTAACAGGAGGTCACTCGCCTGATTTATGTTATGCACAGCATGCTTTGAAATTCCCTTGGATTTGTGAAGCCTTTGTGAAATCATTCGTTCTTGCTCTCTTTCTCAGCTTTCTCTCTCCAAAATGATGGCATCCACAATGCAGCGCATAAGGCTTCATTAGCCTTTTAAACTCATCCCTATGCTGCCCCCTGATTGATCTGGAAGCTGTATATCACATAAATGCAAGCAATGATTGGATAATCTGGGGTCATGTGATCTTTAGTTGCAAGGTATGCTGGGATACCCTGATGTCTCAGTTCTCCTAGTACATCCTCCTTTCATTCAGGTGCCAAAACACCATGTGTTCCTAATCCCTCCTGCTATTATTACAGTTGTTGCCATGTTCAAACGTTCTGTGAGCTGCTGTCACCCCAATGTTCTGAGAGAGATCAGGTTTGCCAGACTCAGCTCGCTCATCTCAAATCTTTAGTTTCGAAAACTATATTTTACTAAAGCTATACTGTATACATGGTATGTAACGTGTGGACTCACATTGTGCAATATAACAGTAAGACAATTTTTCTGGACTTGCAAGTGATACTAATAATTAGCGTGATAATTACTATTAGTTGTTTTAGAATTGTAGTCTGCATTTATATGCAACTCTTTTAAATTTAGAATATTCATGTTGACAGGTCCTATTCCGTTAAATTAGATACATAGACTTCCAAAGCAGATGAGTATAATAGATTTTTGCCCTTAGCAAACTCCTCTTCAAACCCATTTGAAGTGTTGTCTTTCATTAATTATTCATCCTAATTGAGGGAACAAAAAGCAGAATAATAATATGTGACTGTCATCTGCTCTTGCAGCAAATACAACAACTTATTTAGCTGTTTACTCTGTTCCACATAAAGCAACTGATCATTTCAATGTATTATCAAGAAACCTAAATGGCAGTTGTAAGAGGTAAAAAAGACATAGATAGAAAAGATAGGGTCATATTGTAGTAAGTACCATGGGCATTGATGGCAACCAAAATTGTTGACATATTGTCACTGAAGGTAAGATGGACATCACATAATAAAGTGATATAGTTCTATGAATCAGGAACTGAACTGAGGTTTTATGTTTTTAGTCTGCTGGCATGGCAAATACGACTAACTTTTAGCCTAACACTTATACCATCTATATCACGTTTGCCAAGGAGCCACCGGAGCACCAGCTCCTACATATGTTTCGTTAACACAAGGAACTTATTCTGATGGTCACTACTATAATGATTCCACATTATAATTTCACTGATATATATCTTCCCTCAATGTAGCCATTTTTGGTAATTTTTTAAAACTTTTCTATATTTACAAAAGCTATTTGTTCACTTTCTACTAGTTCACTATTTTGAGACACTGACACCAATCCTGTTGCAACTCCCAAAAAGGGAGAATTTTTGGGAATGGTTTGAAAAAACCACTGCATCTTCCACAGGCAGGCATCTGCCAACAACCAGGGATACATTATGCAGCTTTATTTTAAAACACATACAAAATCTGCTGGCGCAGTGTGTTTTTAAACAAGCCATTAGTTACTATGGGTTATTGCATGCCACTGTAACCTGACATAAAGGGGTATTCCGTCCCTAGACATCTTATGCCTTATCCAAAGGATAGGTCATAAGATGTCTGATCATGGGGGTCCCACCTCTGGAAGCCCCGCCATCTCCCTGCAGCACCCGGTGTTCATTTAGAACACCGGCTGCTGCACCGGAGGCTTGTGACATCATGGCTACGGCCCCTCAATGCAAGTCTATGGGAGGGGGCATGCATGTAGCTTGCATGGAGAGGGAGGCCATGACATCAGCGCCGCATCGCTAGTCATCAGGCACGGAGCGACGTTTGCTCCGTGCACAGGATGACTGTGGTGCCGCTGCAGAGATCGCAGGGGTTCCAAGCGGCGGGACACCCCCCTGTCACGTACAGCCCTCACGACCTGGCGTACGGACACGTCCACGCCTCTCAGAAAAGAGTGCACGGACAAAAGAATCACAAAACCCAGCAGAATATCTTCTCTAATATTCCACCTCTAAGCTACACGTCCATGCCTCTCAGAAAAGAGTGAGCGGACAAAATTAACACAAAACCCAGCAGAATATCTACTCTAATATTCTACCTCTAAGCTACACGTTCACGCCTCTCAGAAAAGAGTGAGCGGACAAAATAAACACAAAACCCAGCAGAATATCTACTCTAATATTCTATCTCTAAGCTGCCACCGTGGTACGTTCACTCTTGGCTCACCTGAGCACACTCTGCTCCCTTATGAGCCAGTGAACCAGCTTAAACACACACTGTGTGTAGGTTCCTCGTGTCTTTCCTGCACACGTGACCTCGGCCGGGAAGGTATAGGGGTACTCTGCTTCCACACTCACTTTCACACACACCTACCACAATAGGCCCCAAAAATTAGCTACACGCACCCCAAAACCAGTCCACATGCCCACACACCAATACGCTGCCACCATCTATCAGTAGGCCGATAGAACGCCTCCGTTCATACACAGATTCTTGCACTCTGCGCTTTGACACCAAAACTATGGTAACGGCACGAGCCACGCTTATACACTAATACAACTATATAAGCTATAAGGCCATAGGTTCGTTAGGGCATACAAGGCTACGCATTAAAGCTATGGCTTTAATGTACATAATGTGTAAAGTACTTAGTTACGAAAAGAATTAAAGAAACAGACATACAAAATGTGTGAAACAGTTATAAAATAAAAGGGGAATAAAAATCGGAAGAGTTCCATACTTAAAGTCGTTGAGTAAAGTCCTAATCCGTCCTTGGGGCCAAGGAAGAAAAATAGCGGGAGAAGTCCATTCAGAACGGGCCCCAAACTTGTAACAACTAGATGCGGTGGGCCCACCACTTTTATGGGTGCAGCAGGGGGTTGGGTTAGAAGGGAGGTCTCCAGCTTCTTCTTAGATCAGCCCACATCATCCCGCCTCCCAACCTCCTCTCAAACACAGATTGATAGTTCATAAATCATAACTCCCATCATACACAACCGATGTGACATAGATGGCAGTACCCTTATTGATATGGTGACATTATAACGCACATTTTGATAGGATCCATAAAGGGGTTATACATAGTTATAGGATACATACAGCTTAGGGATACATACAGCTTAATCTATGGGTACAAAGGGGTCATGTTTGGGTTCTAAGTAAAGCCTAATATTTGGGGATCATGATTCTGGGGGATATATAACTATGGCTACTATGAGGAGCCCTGAAAACATATTTCTAAAACTGGGACATATTTACCTATAGGTAAGATGTAAACCGTTTGTTCACGTTGGCACCAACTGGCAGGATATGCGCGATTAACCCAATCAGCAAACAAGCTGTCTTGAGGCTCCTCACAGCTAGGTGTCAAGGGATATGTAAAGTAACCACCAACAGAATACAAAACAGTACAGGGGGTATACAGAAAAAGGAAAATAATCAGAGGACCAGAGGATATATCCATTTCAAACAGGATCCCAGACAGCCAGGAGACAGAGATTATCCACCATATTTTCCTAAAAATGATATCCTCAGCCTATACTCACTACACCTCCCGTGCAATCAGACATCTTATACCCTATCCTTTGGATAGGGGACAAGATTTCTAGGGGTGGACTACCCCTATAAGTGCAAAAATGAAGGACATAGATTATTTTTTTTGTTTGATAATCCTACATTGTCAATAATGTGGGCATTTTATGGAAATCAGATTGGCATGTTTGATAGAGGATCAATTGTATCCAAAGTGAATGCAAAATGTGCCTGGATTTTTTAATATTGATTATTTTTTTCTTCTTATAGTAGGATCAAAAGGGTTTTATTTTTGCATTTTAAACATGACACTTATATTGGGTGACATCTTTGCTACTTGATTGACAAGGTTATTATTATTTCAGTTCTTTGTCACATTAGCAGAAACAAGCTGTCACCATGACAGCCTGGTGGAGGGAATTGCAGTGTTGTATTACACAGTCAATCAGCCATCAAACTGTTAACTTAAATGTAGTCTATAAGGAGTTAAAAGGTATACTTTCTCCTTATATTATTTTAATAGGCAATAAATGAAAATGAAGGATGGTATAAAGATGATGAGAATGAATACAATAATAATACTAATATTAGGATTTTTTCAGACATTGGATTCTATTGTTGGACAAGTCAATGGTCATTTACACTATTAAATATATGAAATTACATTTATTGCATGGCAAACATTTAATAGTAATCTGGTTTGCAATTTACAATTTTTATAATAAAGAAATGAAAATATCATTATTAGGGTAGGTTCACATGTCGCACATTTTATTATGGCAAATCTGACGTCTACTATATTTGCAAGTAGAACACAGCAGAAATCTAAGGCTGACGCTCATGTGCAGTTTGATATGTTGTGGACCCACATGAGGCTTGACCTCATTCATTTGGGATAATCTGCGTGGAGCTAATGTGCTGACATTTCTGTGTGGAATGCGCAAAAATTGCACAATGCAAGAATGTTGAGGTGGGTGCTAAAAAGTGTGAATGGCCCAAGATGTTGGTTCAGCAGGTCCTGTGGAGACAAGTTATGGTTAGAGGGAGTCGTCATGGCCGTAAATAGCCCTGGGGTCTAAGGAACTGTAGATATTTCCCTCTTGAACATGTGAATTGGCATGTATATAGATAATAGATACTTAAGGGTAAGAACACACATTGCGTATACGCAGGGTATTTCATGCTGCACAAAAATCGGAGCACAGCAGGTCTGTGGAGGTGGGCAATGAGCTTATTGCTGCAGCCTCTCCTTGTCTGGTCTTAACTTACTAGCCACTTGCTCCTTTTACATTTTCTGTAGAGGCTGTCATAGGCTTCTATTAGAGATGAGCGAACTTACAGTAAATTCGATTCGTCACAAACTTCTCGGCTCGGCCGTTGATGACTTATCCTGCATAAATTAGTTCAGCTTTCAGGTGCTCCGGTGGACTGGAAAAGGTGGATACAGTCCTAGGAAAGAGTCTCCTGGGACTGTAATCCACCTTTTCCAGCCCATGGGAGCACCTGAAAGCTGAACTCATTTATGCAGGAAAAGTCATTAACTGCAGAGCCGAGAAGTTCGTGACGAATCGAATTTACTGTAAGTTCGCTCATCTCTAGCTTCTATATTCTTCCAACAAGAGCTGCAGAGCAACATCCCATTCTAGTTGATTAAAAAAATAAAAAAAAATAATATATATATAATTTTATGTCTATGTAAACTTCAAATGCAGAGAGTCAAATATCTAAAGAATCACATAATGTATAGAAAATCTAACTAAAAATGGTAACATAATCATACATATCAAAGTATATACAGAAATGCAGATTAGCATGATATTCTGATTCCATGTATTTTGTGTGGTAAACATGGACTCTGTGCATGTTAGTAATATCCACATATATTAACAGATAAACGTCCAGGAAACTACATTGTTCTTTTCTAGTCAGGTATTATATTTATAAACACAATGGTCATACTGCGATTGGCACAATTTGTCTTGGATAACTGTTCGCTTGTTGGCAGTCAATTTCCTGGCCAAAGCTTCAAGCAACTCATATCTTTCTGATACACATTTAGCTATAAAACTAATAAAGTGACAGCATAGAAATATATATTGTACTGTGGTTCTCCACACAGATGGAAAAAGAAGTATGTCAGTTATAAATGAGACTGTATATCATAGAAGGCAACGCAAGCATTTTATTATGTAGCTCTCCTACATTAGGCTCTAAATTCTAAGCGCTCTCAGTGAATTGCATATAGTTCATGTTATGGCTCCTTTGTTTAATATATTCAGCATATGTGATATAAGGTTTGTGCGCAGATATATTGTTATCTAGAAAAAAAATACATTCAAGAACAATGTCAGTGTCAGCTAAAGGAGTAAACTTTAAGTTAGTAAATTATCACATTTAATCATCCTCTAAGTATATGTAAGATCAGTAGTGCACATTTTGGTTTAAAAGGAAAACATTATTATTTTTTTTAATCAACTGGTGCCAGAAAGTTAAACTGATTTGTAATTTACAAAGAAGAAAGTGGCAACTTTCTTCTTTGTACATTTTGTATTTGCCACAGCAGCAGGCACCCGTGTATTAGGTTGTTGTGCTGGCTATTTTTCCTTTTGTTTTTACTTGATTTGTAATTTACTTCTATTTAAAAATCATAACCCTTCCAGTATTTATAAGCTGCTGTATACTCCACAGGAAGTTATTTTCTTTTTTAATTTCCTTTCTGTCTGACCACAGTGCTCTCTGCTGACACCTCTGTCCATTTTAGGAACTGTCCAGAGTACAAGCAAATCCCCATAGCAAACCTATACTGCTCCGTACAGTTCCTAAAATGGACAGAGGTGTCAGCAGAGAGCACTGTGGTCAGACAGAAAGGAAATTTAAAAAGAAAAGAGCTTCCTCTGGAGCATACACCAGCTGATAAACACTGGAAGGATTAAGATTTTTTAATAGAAGCAATTTACAAATCTGTCTAACTTTCTTGCACCAGTTGTTGAAAAAAATTTTTTTTTCAGGGGAGTACCCCTTTAAGTAGCAAAGGAAAAAGAGATCTCTAACAATTATTTAGCTTAGCTGCTGATAAGACAAAAGGGTGGGCGACATTAAGTACGGCACATATGTTTGCATATGACTCCTTGCAAGGCTGGGTTTACAAATTGTGAAATGAAAACAATAAACAGCAGAATAATTGGCATAAAAAGCAGAATTAAAAAAAAAAAATAATAATAATAATAATAATAATAATAATATATATATATATATATATATATATATATATATATATATATATAGTCTACAGAAAAACAGTGCACATTGGTGCACACATTATAAAAGCAGTAATTCCAACATTAAAACTATTGCCACTTCTTAATGTGTGCACTGGTGGCTGCTTTTCCATAGACTTTAATAAAACACATAATACATTTTTTCTTTTAAATGCAATGGTCCGGACAAGCACCTGCTCCTTCTTATCTCGAAACTTCTGAGACGACCAGGGAGTGGTAGTGGCGCGCCGAGCAGCAGGACAAGTAGGAATGCGCCTGAAACTGTCTGGTTTCCCCATAAAAACCAATCACAGCGCAGCTTTCATATTTTAACAAGCTCTAGTAAATCTTTCGGAGCTAGGACCATGCAGACATGCACCTTCACCACTGACGGCAATGCAGTCCACCCAGGTTAATTTCCCAAATTAGAATTTTTACTGCAGAAATTCCGCAATGATTAGAATTCCATTGAATACAATAAGAGGCTGCTGCACCAAAAGTTCCGCTTGTCCTGGGTCAATATATTTAAAGGGATACTCCAGTGAAAAACTGTTCTTTTTCTAATCAACTGGTGTTACAGTTGATTAGATTTGTAAATTACCTCTATATAAACATCTTAATCCTTCCAGTACTTATCATCTGCTGTATGCTGCAGAGGAAGTTGTTCAGTTCTTTTCTGTCTGACCACAGTGCTCTCTGCTGATATCCCTGTCCATGTCAGGAACTGTACGCAACAGAAGAGCTTTGCTATGGGGATTTGCTTCTGCTCTAGATAGTTCCTGACATGGACAGAGGTGTCAGCAGAGAGCACTTTGGTCAGACAGAAAATAACTATACAACGTCCTCTAGAGCATACAGCAGCTGATAAGTACTGGAAGGATTAAGATTAATATTTTTTAAATAGAAGTAATTTACAAATCTGTCCGGGCATGCTGGGAGTTGTAGTTTTGCCACATCTGGAGGTCCGCATGTTGAAGACCACTGATAAAGGGATTGACAGGCGGTGATGATGAAGGGGGGGGGATGATGACGGGGGTCTGGATGATTACATGGGGGGACGATGTACTTCCCACCCTAGGCTTATAGTTGAGTCAATAACTTTTCCTGGGTTTTTGGGGTGAAATTAGGGGCCTCGGCTTATATTCGGGTCGGCTTATACTCGAGTATATACGGTATGTTCTTTATGCCACTTTTCAGCTATTTGTTGGTCCTGCTTCGTCTCATACAATACATTCAACTACTCTACAATTTCTCTTTTATGCTTCACTGTTAGTGTAATAGTATTTAAAGAGTTCTGACAATGTATTTTGGATTATGGAGCTTTATACTTATGTATTTTATAGCTCTTTACTTTACTTTGATTGTGAATGTATTTTTTCTCATTTGAACATAATCTAGGCACAGTGTTCCTTTGTAATAACTCTGTTATTTTCAGTATTTACCATTTGGTAAATACTCCATGTATATATAAAAGCAGAGAACCACTCCAGATGATGTATGGTTGGAATCAATTTAAATAAAGTATTAAAACTGCATTTCTCATTTAATCCTTGAGCTGCTTAGCATGTAATCGACAGCTCCAAACACGTACTTCACTAGTATTCTCTTGTTCAATTCAAGCTCACTTACAAGGTCCTTAGTTTCCTATGGTACAATCCATCTCAATTTGGCCACATTATGTCTCATAAGGTTAAAGTGTATATCAGATGGAGAGACAATTTTTTTTCTGTCTTAATTGTGAGTGACATTTTTATGTGCGTTTAGACTAGTTTAGAGGGTGACTTACTTGTCCTACATGATTGCACCCACAAGGGCATTAAATGAGATTCTAACCTTCTATGAACTGAATGTGAAATAAACGCATGGTGCTGGCTTACAATAGTGATGCTTATAACATACTACAGAGAAGAAAGAGTGAAAGGTCCACCAAGAACGTCATAAAGCTGAGTTAATACTTATGAATTAGGAATTTAAAGTCCCCTTCTTAAAGGGGTATCCCAGGAAAAAAACTTTCTTTATTATATCAACTGGCTCCAGAAAGTTAAACAGATTTGTAAATGACTTCTATTAAAAAATCTTAATCCTTTCAATAATTATCAGCTGCTGAAGTTGAGTTGTTGTTTTCTGTCTGGCAACAGTGCTCTCTGCTGACATCTCTGCCTTTATCGGGAACTGCACAGACTAGAAGAGGTTTGCTATGGGGATTTGCTTCTAAACTGAGCGGTTCCTGAGACACGTGTCATCAGAGAGCACTTAGACAGAAGTGAACAACTCAACTTCAGCAGCTCATAAGTACTGAAAGGATTAATATTTTTTTTTATTATAAGTAATTTACAAATCTGTTTAACTTTCTGGAGCCAGTTGATATATAAAAAACAGTTTTTTTTCCAGGATAACCTCTTTAAGTTGAAATAAGTTACTACAATATTCCCCAAATGTATAAAGATGTGCAAGCCTCTCAAAGAATTAGGTGCATTTTGATTGTTTGGGGACTAGCACCTAGCTTAGATTTGTGAATAAGATTATGGTAATATTCTTGCATAAGTTTATAGAAAATGTATAGGGCTGTGGTAGGCCACACCCCCTCCTGCTGTGTTCCACCCATTTTTGAAAAAGCAGTGGGAGCGTAGAAAAAATTGGAAATGTTTTTGCATAAATCGAATATTGCATATGGAATAAAACAATAAATAATTCAGGTGCCATTTAAATAGATCGCCAAGACCACAAAAATAAATATTCTGAGAACTTAGTGTCTCATTGCTTTCTTAGCCCTTCTATTTCCTGTTCCTAAATCCTTACTGCCTTGTGTTGGGCTCACAGAATGGCATCCTGATTAATTTACCGTATGTCACAGATGGGGCTTTATTTTTTATCATGCTTTTTTTTATATACGAAAGGCACCATACCATACAAGGCGATACCATATTTGTTAATTTTTATTTTTATTTACACTGTGTTTTTTGTTTTTATGGGAAAAGGGGGGTGATTCAAACTTTTAATAGGGAAGGGGTTAAATGATCTTTATTCACTTTTTTTCCCACTTTTTTTTGCAGTGCTATAGCTCCCATAGGGACCTATAACACTGCACACACTGATCTTTTACATTGATCACTGGTTTCTCATAGGAAACCACTGATCGAGGATTCTGCCACTTGACTGCTCATGCCTGGATCTCAGGCACTGAGCAGTCATTCGGCGATCGGACAGCGAGGAGGCAGGTAGGGACCCTCCTGCTGTCCTGTAAGCTGTTCGGGATGCTGCGATTTCGCCGCGGCTATCCCGAAGAGCCCACTGAGCTTACCGGCATATTTTCTCTTTCACTTTAGACGCGACGTTCATCTTTGAACGCCGCGTCTAAAGGGTTAATAGCGCGCGGCACCGCGATCAATGCCAAGGGTCCCGGCCGTTGTTAGAGGCCGGGCCCGACCCGCTATGGCCCCCCATTATAGATCGGGAGCGGACATATGAAGTTCCAGTACGCCATGTGTCCTTAAGGGGTTAAGTCTTCTCTAGAGACTCTCTAAACTGCCTTTACAGAAAGCTACCAAGGGGATTGGAAACTCTTCTCATACACTGAAGCCAAGACTGTGTAAACTTGCTTTAATCCCAGGCCTTAAAGAGTGTCTGTCAGCAGAAAAACAAGGGTATAAATAAACCCATATCTGTATTGGGCTAGTCGTCAGGATTCTGGGTATACTTTGTTTAAATGTTTATATCTCAGCACTATTATTAAGTTATTGTTACTGGTTCAAGTTTACACCCGTGTCATGTCCGGTTTATTTACACCTAACATCATGGGTACTCCCACACATAGGCATGCGCACAGGGTGTGCCGGGTGTGCCTGGGCACACCCTAATTAAGCCCACAGGAAGCCCCATTCACATTCAGGACATCCCTGTGTCCCGAAAGATCTTTTCAGGACACAAGGATGTCCCAGTTACCTTTAAAAACGCAGGGGCCGCCGGGAGGTAGCGCATGCAGGGACGTCACCGCCAACTTCCCGTTCGTGTGCCCATAGGAGAAGAGCATCGTGGAGGACGCGCGTGCATGGTAAGTCACCAGCACGTCATCTTCGGTGCTCCGACCAGCGCTTCTCCAGACCCGGGACATACTGCTATGGCCTATAGGCCATAGCAGTAGATCGTGACCCCGGTCCCGGGGGGCCCAAGATTGGAGCTGTGGTGATCGGAACACTGAAGTGGGGCAGTACTCAGGCATACAGCCAGCATACAGTATTTGTGTGTGTGTGTATATGTGTGTGTGTATATATATATATATATATATATATATATATATACGCACGCAGGCGCGTGGCGTGAGTTTGTGCTTTAGGGTGCACACCCTAATGCAATATGCTGCGCAAGCCTATGCTCCCACACCGAAATACCACATAACAAGATCACAGGAAGCTACTGTGATACCAATAATTCTATTTGGAGTACTGCAACTCTCATCTGATCCGACATTACTACTCTTACATTCCACACACACTGGCCTCTTCATTAGGTACACCTGTTTGTTAACACAACCAGATATTACATTGTAGCAATGCATTCAGGCATGTAGACGTGGTCGAGACAATTTGCTGAGGCTTAAGCAAAGCATCAGAATAGGGGAAAATGGGGATCTAAGTGTTGAGTTGGTCTGAGTATTTGAGAAACTGCTGACCTACTGGGATTTTTACACACAACCATCTCTAGGGTTTACAGAGAATAGTCAGAAAAAAGAGAAAATATCCAGTGAATGGCAGCTGTGTGGATAAAAATAAGAGGTTAGAGTAAAATGGGCAGACTGTTTGGATGTGGCAAAAAGGCAACAGTACCTCAAAGAATCAACCAACCTTGAGCCAGATGGGCTACAGTAGCAGAAGACCGTACCAGGTGCCATGCCTGTCAGCTAAGAACAGGAAGCAGAGGCTACAATTCCCACATGCTCCCCAAATATGGACAATGGAAGACTGGAAAAAGTTGCCTGCTCTGATGAGTCTTCATTCCAACTACATTATTCAGATGACGGCTTATGAATTTGCCATAAACAACATAAATGCATGGACCCATCCTGCCTTGTATCAGCAGTTCAGGCTGGTGGTGTAAAGGTGTGGGGGAGATTTTCTTGGAACACCTTGGGACCCTAAGTACCAATTGCCGTATTTATCGGCATATAAAACGCATTTTTAAACTAAAATTTTAAGCTTAAAGGGATTCTCCGGTGGCAAACTTTTTTTTTTTTAATCAACTGGTGCCAGAAAATAAAACAGATTTGTAAATTACTTCTATAAAAAAAATATTAATCCTTCCAGTACTTATTAGCTTCTATATACTGCAGAGGAAATTATTTTCTTTTTGGAACACAGTGCTCTCAGCTGAATCACGAGCACAGTGCTCTCTGCTGACATCTCTGTCCATTTTAGGGACTGTCCATATCAGTATATGTTTGCTATGGGGATTTTCTCCTGCTCTGGACAGTTCTTAAAATGGACAGAGAAGTCAGCAGAGAGCACTGTGCTTGTGATGTCAGCAGAGAGCTCTCTGTTCGAAAAAGAAAATAATTTCTTCAGTAGTATTTAGCAGCTAATAAGTACTGGAAGGATTAAGATTTTTTAATATAAGTAATTTGCAAATCTGTTTAACTTTCTGGCACCAGTTGATTTAATAAAAAAAAGTTTTCCACCGGAGTACCAGTCTATCTGTGTGTTACACGCCGATAAACTCTTTCTGGCCCTGCAGAAGCTGCTGCGGTTCAATGATTTAATGCTGCGGCTTTGAATAATGTAACTGCAGTGACTTCTGCGGGGCCAGAGCCCCCTCCCCACCAGGTTCCCATCCCAGGTTCCCATCCCCGGCTTTCATATTTACCTGTCGGCGTGCTCCTGCATGCTCCGGCGGCGTCTTGCTTCCAGCCCCGCAGAAACCACTGCAGTTTTATGATTTAAAGCGGCTGCTTTAAATAATTGAACCACATCGGCTTCTTTGGGGCCAGAAAGATTTTTTGGGGTATACACGCACTTACATGCACCCTCATTTTAACAAGGATATTTATGTAAAAAAACTTTTTTACTCAAATTTTCTTGGAAAAATTAGCATGCGTGTTATAGGCCAGTGCATGTTATACTCCGATAAATACGGTAAGTATGGTATTGTTTTTGTGTATATGACCACCGTATACCCAGGGCTCGAGTCCTGCAGGAACTCATAGGAACGGTGTCCCTGCACTTTTTTCACAGCAGGAACGCTGTTCCCTTTGTCCGAATCGTTTGGCTGCTGGGCTGGACTGTGGCTGCTTTTCCTTGTCTTCTTCTGCACAGCCGGGTAGTACAGCCAGTGCACTGTGCAGGGGAAGATGCCCGCAGTTACATGGAGCAATTTAGGAGGAAGATCACGCACCATGATCGGGTCCGTAGCTCTTAGTAAGAATGACATCATGTTAGGGGCGGGGCCTATTTCAGAACAGACAGGGCCTCATGGGCTGCACTATTATATATAACTACAGCGTACAGGAAGCAAGTGGTAAGTGTGTTAGGGGGGCAGTGATAATATTTACATGGGACTGTATGTTAGAGAGGAGGTGGTGTTATTTACATGAAACTGTTTGTTAGAGAGAGAGGGGAGTAGTGTAATTTACATGGGACTGTATGTTGAAGAGAGGGAAGAGTTTTTTACATGGGACTGCATGTTTGAGAGAGAGAGAGGGGGTGGAGTTATTTACATGGGACTGTGTTAGGTTTAAGGTAGGGAAGTGATATTCACATGGGACCGTATATTGGAGGGGACTATAGCTGGCTTGCCCCCCTGTGCACTGCAGTCTGCTGGGGGCGCATTTTGAAGTATCATTACAATTATTGATAGGGGGTGGGATGCAGGGCTTCAACTGGGTCTCTGGCTGATTTTTCACAGTGGAAATTCTGCTTCCGAAAATCTGCAATGGAGAGCTTGCCCCCATCAGGGCCGGATCATCATTGGAGCTCATGGAGTGCCTGCTCCGGGCCCCGTGCCCACAGGGGGCCTCCCGTCACATTCGGGACATCCCTGTCTCCCGAAAAATATTTTCAGGACACAAGGATGTTCCTGTTACCTATCTGCAGCCCCGCGTCAACTTTAAAAAAGCAGGAGCCGCCAGGAGGTAGCGCAGGAAGGGTCGTCACTGACGTCCCGTGTGTGTGCCTATAGAAGAGCAGAGCAGAGCAGTGAGGAGGACGCGCGCATGGTAAGTCACCAGCGGCACGTAATTTTCAGTGTTCCGATCATCGCTCCTCGGAGGAGTGGTGGTCGGAACACTGGGGCAGTAAACAGGCATACAGCCTCCAGCCATACACTGTATATGGCTGAAGGCTGTATGTCTGTGGGGGAACTATACTACACCCCTAATGTGGGGGAACTATACTGCACCCCTAAAGTGGGATAATTATACTGCACCCCTAATGTGGGGAACTATACTGCACCCCTAATGTGGGGGAACTATACTGCACCCCTAATGTGTTGGAACTGTACTGCACCCATAATGTGGGGGTACTTTACTGCACCTTTTAATCCAATAAAGCACCCTTAAGTTGTGGTTGTACAGAGATTTGCATCTTGGCTGTGCCAGAAGAATGAAGGTATTTCTGAAAGTCAGCCTAACATGGTACTAGCACGGCGTACCCAGGAAAGTGGCCAATGACTGTACATTCTGTACTCTGCAGGGAACACATAATAGAAAGAGGTCTTTATTCTGGATGCTGACAAAGCATCCTATTGTACTGTATGCCTACATACCTTCGGTAGAAGCACAAAAAGCAATGTGAAACTAGCCTTATCCAAAAATCATATTTGTATGGAAACTAGGAAAACCATAATAAATGAGTGCTAAGTGTCTATAGCTCAACATACTGATATAAACCCTTTACCATTACCGTATTGTGAGCTAAAAAAAAAAAAAAAAGGATTATTCCAATCACAATAACCTGACTCAGTAACTCTAGCCTCAAAATCATGTAAGCACCTATATTTTCATGGACACAGGAAAAAATGTCCCCATTTTTTCCAGACTGTCTGGAAAATGATGGATGAATGGCAACTCTGTTTCACTCTATTCAGTATGTAATGCGACTAGTTTTATGGTGGGTTAAGTTTTACTCATTACGTTGAGGAGAATTTTTAGTGATTCTTACACTAAAAGAAATAATTAGTTCAAATGTTCAGAAACAGCTATAAATGAATGCAACTCCTGCCTGCTGTTAGCATCTGCTCCTTAATATGTCAGCCAACACTCATTGACCTTGTGTGAGCATTTTCAATATGCGGAATGTAGTAAAAAAGAAAATGGCAGTAATTAGATTTTTCACAGTAGAAACTGTCACGGCTTGGTCCTATAAGCCCAAAGTGCCTCCAACATTAATTTGCTATAGTATATAATGATTTTGTAGCTGAATATATGATCAAACATAATTGTTCAGGCAGTGGTAATGGTAAAGGGAACACTTTCAGAAATTCTATAGATGTATTTTGTCTTGAAGATTAAAGAATAAGTACATAATACAGACTTGCCTGCAACTGTGCCATTGAGATGAGAACAAAAAGAACTCAAAGGTGAGAAAATGTCTAAGAAATAATTTAAACTAAAGTACAATAAATTATTTCACACATATTCACACATAAGATTTGTATAGAATATTTCCACATCATATTCTTCAATGTTTTTTTAACTGGTATATGTGAAAGAACACACTGTACAATACATATTGAATCCTTCCTCCTGTTTCCACATTGAAGACACATGATTCGCAGCATTTGTAATAGGCAAATGTTTCTATGATTTAATGAGGAAAGTTACCTTTATCGGCAATTAGCTATCATTGGGTTCCCAAAAGGCCATGTACCCCTTACTATGCATTGGCTAACATTAGCGATGAGCGAATTTTTGAAAATTTGATTCGGCCGATTTGGTCTGAATTTATTTGCAGCAAATCTGTATTCAAATTGGCTATTGATGGCCTACAGAGAGCCTCAATAGGGGTGTAGAACACTTTGCCTAGGGTGTGTGCTGTGTTAGTGAAATAATACTGTTACTCAGTATGAAATGCAGATTAGAGGAGACGCTATTAGAATCACTGTCGCAAAGCGGCACAATGACAGAGCCTGGAGGTGGCATCAGTATAAGGTGGCTGAATTACATAGCCTGGAGTTGACGGCAGCAAGAGCAGACCATATAGTGGCTGAATGACATAGCCTGGAGTTGGCGGCAGCATGAGGAGACCATATAGTGGCTGAATGACACAGCCTGGAGGTGGCAGAAGCAGAAGGAGACCATATAGTTGCAGAATCAGACAGCCTGGAGGTGGCAGCAGCATGAGGAGACCATATAGTGGCTGAATGACACATACTGGAGGTGGCATCATCATGAGGAGACCATATAGTTGCAGAATGAGACAGCCTGGAGATGGCATCAGCATAAGAAGAACATATAGTGACAGAATGAGACAGCCTGGAAGTGGCATCAGCAGCATCAGCAGTCCTGAAAGTGTCCCCGTGACATAGTGGGGCGGTGTGTGGCAATACTAGTACCCGGTGACGAAGGTGGGTGAAAAAAAGGAGAACTTGGCATTAGAAGTGTGGCATCAGGCAGGTGGCAGGATCAGAATAGTAGCTGAGGCAAGTAGGCAGAAGAAAACGGTCTCTTTTGTAAAAGTGTTAGTGTGCACAAGTAAGTATTGAAGATATGCATTATTTAAAACTTAACTTTTAATAATATTCTTAGTAGAGATGAGCGAATCGAAGCTGACGAACCCAAATTTGTTACGAATTCCATGAAATATTTGATTTGCAACCGATTTGAATATCGCCGCGATTCTATAGCGCAAATCGTTTCATTAAACTCCATTTACTGTGGTTCAGGCTCCAGGGCATCTAAAATGGCAGTTCCACATGTACAGTACATGGTGTAAGGAAGGCTGGGAAGCGGGAAGGCAAGGCGGAAGGGAAGTAGGCGGGATGACCCTGAATCACATGCAGGATGCAGCCTATCAGCAGCCAGTTAACCCTTGTGATGCCACAGACCTATATATTCGGCAGCCATTTTGCGGCTCGTCATATCATTCATTACCGTGCATGGAGTTAGGACGGACATCGCTGTGTGTGTGTTACACAGAAAAGCTCATTCCAGCAGCGTTACACATCCTAGTCACATCAGTGTTCTGGTGGACAGAGAGCAGTGTTTTTTTTACTGAAAAGAATTTTTACTGCAGCCATTAACCTCCCAGTCACTTTCTTCAGCATTGTATTACAGAGAGGGGCACATAGCTGTGTGTTGCCTCATACATTTCAACAAGCTGCCTCAACTTCATAAACCTTAGGAGAGGAGGCAGGAATAATTTTTCTGCGCAATTCTGTGTCTTTGTTCCACAGCAAATCATCTGCTGGTTATACTAATCTGTAGACGGTATACTATCCAGCAGTCTATTCCTAATAGTCTTTGACTGAGTTCAATTTTGTGTTTAGTACACAGCTTTTTTGTGCTGCAGCACTGTTGTGTACTGCTGGTGTTGTACAAAAATATGTTTTTTTTTAAGTGTACTGTACCGCATTTTTCTGCACTCATACGTGCATACCACATATGTACATCTAAGTAGTGTACTATTTTGTACCTGTTATTCTGTCAAAGGCCTAGATACTGTGAAAGTCATGACAAAAGTAATAACCATCTGGTGTTTTACTAAAATAAGTTTTTCTAAGCGTACTGTACCTCCTTTCTACCCCCAGTGCATACCACATACCGTATATACTCGAGTATAAGCCGAGTTTTTCAGCACAATTTTTTGTGCTGAAAACACCCCCCTCGGCTTATACTCGAGTGAACTCTCCACCCGCAGTGGTCTTCAACCTGCGGACCTCCAGAGGTTTCAAAACTACAACTCCCAGCAAGCCCGGGATGCCATCGGCTGTCCGGGCTTGCTGGGAGTTGTAGTTTTGAAACCTCTGGAGGTCCGCAGGTTGAAGACCACTGCGGCCTTCGACATCATCCAGCCCCCGTCCCCCCTTTAGTTCTGTACAGTACTCACCTCCGCTCGGCGCTGGTCCGGTGCTGCTGGACTGTCCGGTGAGGAGGTCGTCCGGTGGGATAGTGGTTCCGGGCTGCTATCTTCACCGGGGAGGCCTCTTCTAAGCGCTTCGGGCCCGGCCCCAGAATAGTCACGTTGCCTTGACGACGACGCAGAGGTACGTTCATTACCAACGTACCTCTGCGTCATCGTCAAGGCAACGCCTCTATTCTGGGCCCAAAGCGCGGAGAAGAGGCGCCCCCGGTGAAGATAGCAGCCCGGAACCACTATCCCACCGGACGACCTCCTCACCGGACAGTCCTGCAGCACCGGACCAGTGCCGAGCGGAGGCGAGTACTGTACAGAAATAAAGGGGGTGAGAGGGGGCTGGATGATGTCGAAGGCTGCAGTGGTCTTCAACCTGCGGACCTCCAGAGGTTTCAAAACTACAACTCCCAGCAAGCCCGGCAGGTTGAAGACCACTGAGGGCGGATGATGACAAGAGGATGATGAAGGGGGGTGTGGGATGATGACAAGGGGATGATGAAGGGGGGTGGGGATGATGACAAGGGGATGATGACAAGGGGGGGTGTGGGATGATGACAAGGGGATGATGAAGGGGGGTGGGAATGATGACAAGGGGATGATGAAGGGGTGTGGGATGATGACAAGGGGATGATGACAGGTGATGATGACGAGGGTCTAGATGATGACAGGGTGATAATGATGAGGATGTTAATGACAGGGGTATGGATGATGACATGGGGGGATGATGTATTTCCCACCCTGGGCTTATACTCGAGTCAATAACTTTTCCTGGGATTTTGGGTTGAAATTAGGGGCCTTGGCTTATACTCGAGTATATACGGTACATATATCTAAGTAGTGTACTATTTTGTACCTGTTAATCTGTCAAGAGCCTAGATGCTGTGAAAGTCCAGGCAAAAGTACACACCTGCTGCTGTTCTAGACAAGTACTGTTATATTTTGTACCTGTTAATCTGCCAAGGGCCTAAATACTGTGAAAGTCCAGGCAAAAGTAATCACCGGCTGGTGTTTTACAAAAATACGTTTTTTTAAGCATACTGTACTGTATTTTTCTGCCCTCATATGTGCAAGCCACATACCTACATCTAAGTGGTGTGCTATTTTGTGCCTGTTAATCTGAAAAGGGCCTACATACTGTGAAAGGAAAGCCAAAAGTAATCACCGGCTGGTGTTTTACTCAAATAATTTTTGAAGCGTACAGTAGCGCATTTTTCTGTCCTCATAAGTGCATACCACATACCTACATCTAAGTGGTGTACAATTTTAAACCTGTTAATCTGTCAAGAGCCTAGATACTTTGAAAGTCCAGACAAAAGTATTCACCAGCTGGTGTTTTACTAAAATACATTTTGGTAAGCTTACCGTACCACATTTTTCTGCCCTCATAAGTGCATACCACATACATACATCTAAGTAGTGTTATACTTTGTGCCTGTTAATCTGCCAAGGGCCTAGATACTGTGAAAGTCCAGGCAAAAATAATCACCGGCTGGTGTTTTACAAAAAAAAAAAATTTTAAGCATTCTGTACCGTATTTTTCTGCCCTCATAAATGCATACCACATATCTTACATCTAAGTGGTCACCTAATTTGTGCCTGTTAATCTGTCAAGGGCCTACATACTGTGAAAGGACAGCCAAAAGGGTTCACCGACTGGTGTTTTACTCCAATACAATTTTTTAAGCATACTATAGCGCATTTTTCTGCCCTCATAAGTGCATACCACATACCTACATCTAAGTAGTGTACTATTTTTTACCTGTTAATCTGTCAAGGACCTAGATACTGTGAAAGTCCAGGCAAAAGTACACACCTGCTGCTGTTCTAGACAAGTAGTGTTATATTTTGTACCTGTTAATCTGCCAAGGGCCTAGATACTGTGAAAGTCCAGGCAAAAGTAATCACCGGCTGGTGTTTTACAAAAATACAAAATTTACAAAAAAATTTTAAGCGTACTGTACCGTATTTTTCTGCCCTCATAAGTGCAAGCCACATACCTACATCTAAGTGGTGTACTATTTTGTGCCTGTTAATCTGTCAAGGGCCTACATACTGTTAACCCCTTAAGGACGCAGGACGTAAATGTACGTCCTGGTGAGGTGGTACTTAACGCACCAGGACGTACATTTACGTCCTAAGCATAACCGCGGGCATCGGAGTGATGCCCGTGTCATGCGCGGCTGATCCCGGCTGCTGATCGCAGCCAGGGACCCGCCGGCAATGGCCGACGCCCGCGATCTCGCGGGCGTCCGCCATTAACCCCTCAGGTGCCGGGATCAATACAGATCCCGGCATCTGCGGGAGTTCGCGATTTAAATGAACGATCGGATCGCCCGCAGCGCTGCTGCGGGGATCCGATCATTCATAACGCCGCACGGAGGTCCCCTCACCTTCCTCCGTGCGGCTCCCGGCGTCTCCTGCTCTGGTCTGTGATCGAGCAGACCAGAGCAGGAGATGACCGATAATACTGATCTGTTCTATGTCCTATACATAGAACAGATCAGTATTAGCAATCATGGTATTGCTATGAATAGTCCCCTATGGGGACTATTCAAGTGTAAAAAAAAATGTTAAAAAATTTAAAAGTAAAAGTAAAAAAAAGTGAAAAATCCCCTCCCCCAATAAAAAAGTAAAACGTCCGTTTTTTCCTATTTTACCCCCAAAAAGCGTAAAAAACATTTTTTATAGACATATTTGGTATCGCCGCGTGTGTAAATGTCCAAACTATTAAAATAAAATGTTAATGATCCCGTACGGTCAACGGCGTGAACGAAAAAAAATAAAAAAAGTCCAAAATTCCTACTTTTTTAATACATTTTATTAAAAAAAAAATTATAAAAAGTGTATTAAAAGTTTTTTATATGCAAATGTGGTATCAAAAAAAAGTACAGATCATGGCGCAAAAAATGAGCCCCCATACCGCCACTTATACGGAAAAATAAAAAAGTTAGAGGTCATCAAAATAAAGGGATTATAAACATACTAATTTGGTTAAAAAGTTTGTGATTTTTTTTAAGCGCAACAATAATATAAAAGTAGATAATAATGGGTATCATTTTAATCGTATTGACCCTAAGAATAAAGAACACATGTCATTTTTACAATAAATTGTACGGCGTGAAAACAAAACCTTCCAAAATTAGCAAAATTGCGTTTTTCGTTTTAATTTCCCCACAAAAATAGTGTTTTTTGGTTGCGCCATACATTTTATGATATAATGAGTGATGTCATTACAAAGGACAACTGGTCACGCAAAAAACAAGCCCTCATACTAGTCTGTGGATGAAAATATAAAAGAGTTATGATTTTTAGAAGGCGAGGAGGAAAAAATTAAAACGTAAAAATTAAATTGTCTGAGTCCTTAAGGCCAAAATGGGCTGAGTTCTTAAGGGGTTAAAGGAAAGCCAAAAGTAATCACCGGCTGGTGTTTTACTCAAATAATTTTTGAAGCGTAAGTGCATACCACATACATACATCTAAGTAGTGTTATACTTTGTGCCTGTTAATCTGCCAAGGGCCTAGATACTGTGAAAGTCCAGGCAAAAATAATCACCGGCTGGTGTTTTACTAAAAAAAAAAATTTTAAGCATACTGTACCGTATTTTTCTGCCCTCATAAATGCATACCACATACGTACATCTAAGTGGTGTACTATTTTAAACCTGTTATTCTGTCAAGGGCCAAGATACTGTAAAAGTCCAGGCAAAAGTACTCACCAGTTGGTGTTTTTACTCAGATACTTTTTTAAGTGTACTGTAGCATATTTTTCTGCCTTCATAAGTGCATACCACATATGTACATCTAAGTTGTGTACTATTTTGTAACTGTTAATCTGTCAAGCGCCTAGATACTTTGAAAGTCCAGGAAAAAGTACACACCTGCTGCTGTTCTAGACAAATACTGTTTTAAGCGTGTCAGGCTTAGAAGTGCCAGGGCGTGCACAGAGAGGCCTAAATTCTTAAGGCAGAGGTCGCAGCAGACGATCTAATAGAGGACATTCAGCAGCTGCTGCCCAGCCAACAAGTGGAGAAGACATCCGCCGCTCCCTCAGCTAGGCTGGCAAGTAGTGATGAGGAGAGTGACGTGGGAGGCGGTGTTGTCAAGGTTCAGGGTCCTGAAGCAGACACTGTTGAGGAACCTGAGGAGGACATCAGTGACGTGCAGACACTTGTTGATGATGATGAAGTGATCGCAATTGGGAGCCGGGTGCAAAAGGGGCTTCATCCTCATCAGGAGAAGCAAGTTGCAGGTTGCAAGTGGCAACAGGTGTTGCAGCGAGAGGCCTGCGCTCCCAGTATCAGCTAGCGGTTGTGTCTAGACCAGCAACCCACCAGAAACCGTCAACGATTGATTAACACGGTCATCCACTTCATCAAAAGTGACATCTGATACCCCCAGTCAACAGTCGGTGGGTTCCTCAGACACAACCCTCAGTTGGCATGGCCCGGGTTCAGCTCCACAATTTAGTGAGGACAATCTAATAGAGGACATTCAGCAGCTGCTGCCCAGCCAACATGTGGAGGAGACATCCGCTGCTTCCTCAGCTAGGCGGGCAAGTAGTGATGAGGAGAGTGACGTGGGAGGCAGTGTTGTCAAGGTTCAGGGTCCTGAAGCAGACACTGTTGAGGAACCTGAGGAGGACATCAGTGACATGCAGACACTTGTTGATGATGATGAAGCCAATCGCAATTGGGAGCCGGGTGCAAAAGGGGCTTCATCCTCATCAGGAGAAGCGAGTTGCAGGTTGCCCGTGAGGCAGCAGCTGAGCCAGCAAGGTAGTAGCATGGTTGGCAGTCAGCATGGTGGCAGAAGTGGAAATTCTGGAGTCAAACATGCCTGGGGGAGACCACCTACTTCGTGGCAGCCTACCTTCCTGGGAGGTATAGGAACAGGGCGGCAGTAGCAGTCAATTAGTGCGGACTGTTGGTGGGAAAATCAGCTACTCAGCGGTGTGGCAGTTTTTCATCAAGCATCCGGAGGAGGTTCACATAGCCACATGCAAATTATGTTGGCAGAAGGTGAAGCATGGCCAGGGTCCCAATGTTGGCACCATGGCCCTGCGTCAACATATGCATTACCACCATAAAGCGGCCTGGGAGAACCATGGTTCTGATGTAGTGGTCCAGTCTGCTGCATCACCCAGTGACACGCCGCTGGGATTGTGAAGCCCTAGTGTCTACTCGTATATCAACTGGCTCCAGAAAGTTAAACAGATTTTATAATTAGTTCTATTAAAAAATCTTAATCCTTCCAATAATTATCAGCTGCTGAAGTTGATTTGTTCTTTTCTGTCTGGCAACAGTGCTCTCTGATGACATCTTTGCTTGTCTCGGGAACTGCTCAGAGTAGAAGAGGTTTGCTATGGGGATTTGCTTCTACTCTGGACAGTTCCTGAGACAGGTATCATCAGAGAGCACTTAAACAGAAAAGAAAAACTCAACTTCAGCAGCTCATAAGTACTGAAAGGATTAAGATTTTTTAATAGAAGTCATTTACAAATCTGTTTAACTTTCTGGAGCCAGCTGATATGTAATTTTTTTTCCCCTGGATAACCCCTTTAACAGCCACAGTGTGCATATCCCTATCCCCTGACCCCCAGTATCCTTATTTCCCCTCACGCTGCCTGCTCCTCATCTTCTTGGAGCAGGGCAGCAGTGGGACATGTCGGGAACTGGCGGTGGTTAATGAACGAATGAAGCCGACATGTCCCGCATGTAGGCTTCATTCACTGCCGCCGCTTGACATGTCCCGCTGCTGCCCTGCTCCTAGCACAATCAGCGTACAGCCGGGACATGTCTATTCTCTGCTGCTCATCTCCGTATGGAGAAGAGACATGTCCCAGGAGTGCTCCACTGTGCCCCTCCCCCTCCTCCACTTCCTCCAGTTAATCCCCCACAGGGCTCATGTGGCCGTGAGATGTAGGCGCCACTTCACCAGTGCCCTGACTAGCCATCGTTTCCAACATGTGTTGTACTAAATGAAGCAGTGGAATGACGTTGTTCATCCCCTAATCCTGGTGACTGACTAATAATGTGGCTTCCTCAAGGGGCCTGAGCAAACGGCAGGTGTCACGTATGAGCTGCCACTGGTTGACATTGAAGTTACAAAGGGAAGTCCCCCTATCCGCTTGGATCATCAAGAAATCAGTGATGGCTTTTCTCGGTTCGTATAGTCGGTCCAACAAATGGAGGGTGGAATTCCAACGTGGGGAAACGTCGCAAATCAGACTATGTTGGGGGATGCAGTTCTGACGCTGCAGCTCAAGGAGGGTGTGCTTTGCGGTGTACAAGTGACTGAAGTGCAAGCAGTTTCCTTCCCATTGTTAGGATGTCTTGCAGTTGGGGGGAACACTTCAAGAAACGCTTCACAACCAGATTGAACACGTGTACCATGCAGGGCGAATGCCTCAGGCTTCCTTGTTGCAGCGCAGACAAGATGTTCTTCCCATTGTCGGTCACCATGGTTCCCATTGCCAGTTTTTGTGGAGTAAGCCATGATTCGATTTCTTGATGAATGACTTTTAGCAGTTCTTTCCCTGTGGTCTCACAGCCCTTCCTACTGGTCTGGTGGGGGAGACCGTAGGTCATCCTGATCAGGGGAGGAAACTTTGCACTTGATTCCATCCAATTATCTGTGGAAGACTTCTTGTTGCAGATGGTTCCTGGGTGGGTGAGCCTGTGCGGCTCATCAACATGTATGCCTCCCCTGAGAAGAATGTCCGACTGGAGGTTCTTTAGACCCTGCGGGCTCAGCTTGCCACCACTAGGCCAGTATTGTTGGGTGGGGACTTCAACTGCCTCATTGAGGTGGGCAGGCACTGCTCTGGCACATCCGCCAACCTTGACGTGACATCCAGGCTGCTGATCGAGATGGTGACAGGGGCATCCTTGCAGGACGTTGTTGGATCCATCGGGAATGGCTCCGTAAACTATACGTGGAGCCGCCCCGATGGCTCGCTCTGTTCACTTCAAGAGCAGTCAGAAAGGTGTTGAACTCTATGGTCCTTTGCTTATTCTCTGGCCATTCGATTTCGGGGGACTCTGGGCCATAGATTTCCACCTGGACCAGGCTCCTGCAAGTTGAATTGTGCCCTGTTGGTGTAGAGGGAGGTCATGGAACAACTTAGGGATGCATACGTTGTATGGCGTAATGATAAATGTCTGTTTAACTGCAACAGCGATTGGTGGGAATATGTTAAAGTCGAGTTTTGTTGTTTCTTTCAGGCAAAAGGCAGACAACAGGCATGTGAAAAGAAGTGGGACTTCAGGAGGCTGCAGTGCGATTTGCTGTCACTGCAAGACCTGCTCCAGTGTGGCTAGAACGTCAGGGAGTAGCTGGAGGAAACCAAAAAGAGGTGAAAAGACACTTTGAGGAGGAATCCAAGCAATTAATTTTTCGTTCCTAGGTGGACAACCTGGGAAAGGGTGAGAAGTGTTACTCTTTCTTTTTCAGGAAGCTCCATGCCGGCCACATGCCCCTGACTGAACTGCGAGATGAGACCGGACACATAAGGAGAGGCAAGGAGGAGGTGATGGGGGTTGTCTCGGACTTCTAAAGCAATCTCTAGGCCCCAAAGTCCTCCGACTCTGAAGCTGCCGACAGGTTCCTTTCAGGTATCTCTAACGTTGTTGATCCCACAGGTGCCACGGCTATGGACGATCCCTTGACAGTGAGGGAGCTGCTCTCTGCTGCTAAATCCTTTAAGCCCAGCAGGACCCTGGGCAGTGACGGTCTCCTGGCCGAGCTCTATGTAGTGCTCGGGGAACTAATCTGTCCAGACCTGTTGAAGGTGTACGAGGATATGGTGGTGGGGGGCAGAATGCCCCCGTCGTTGGGGCAAGGGATAATCACGATCTTGTATAAGCAGAAGGGGGAGAGATGTGACTTGAAAAATTGACGTTCCATCTCTCTCCTGAACGCGGACTACAAGATCTTCGCCAAGGTGCTAGCCAACAGGCTGAAATCTGTCATCGGGCAGATCGTCCATCCAGACCAGACCTGCAGCATCCCCCGGTCGCAGGATCGCTGATAGCCTTTCCCTGGTGAGAGACACGGTCTATTACATTCAGGACCGTCAAACCTGTGCTGCCATGGTCAGTCTGGATCAGGAGAAGGCGTTTGAACGTGTCTCCCACGCTTTAATGGGCAGGGCTTTGCGCAGGCTGGGTCTGGGGAAGATGTTTTGCTCTTTTATTAACGTCATGTATTTTGATATTTGCAGCACGGCTGGTGAACGGCTGGAAGACTGACCCCTTTCCGGACAAGGCTGCCCTCTTTCACCTCTTCTTTTTTTTGTGTTATAGAGCTCTTCGCTGAGTCTATCCAGCAGAATGGAGAGATCAGAGAGATCACCGCAGCAGGACCAGATGGCTACGAGGTCAAGTGCTCACTCTATATGGACAACATGACCGTCTTCTGCGCTGACCGGCGTTCGGTGACTGCACCCATCCAGACCTGCGAGGACTTTGACAAAGCTTTCGGGGCAAAAGTCAATTGTGGGAAGTCGGTAGCCATGCCCTTCAGGGAATGACACTTGGCTTCTTCCCCCCCCCTTCCCGTTTGCTGCTTATCAATGGACATAAGGACTTGTAGTGGATGGCCATTAAGGGAGGACTGTCTCTCAGGTCTTCATGCATTCCTGTGACCTGTGCTGAACCCGGTACTGCCCCCGGTGCCCCTACATGGAGGAAACACCTTTGCACGTGCTTTGGCAGTGTCTCTTTGCCCAGGGTCTGTTGGATGCCCTGGAACACGGACTCAGAGACTCTGTACCCAGGAACTGCCTATCGTACCATACGGTGCTTTACGGTCTGTTCCCTGGGACCCACGAGGCCTGGCGCCTTATGAACTGTTTTAAGGACGCTGTATGTCCGTCTGGGACTGCCGCAGGTTCATTCGGAGCCCACTGAAAGACTATTCCATCATGGACAGCCCGGCCGTCGGTGAAGAAGAGGAGTGAAGACCCCTCTCCTTTCCCCATGTCCCCCTAATGTTATAGCCCAGTAGTTTGGCCACATGATCCGCCATCTCCCTACCCCCACATAGTTGCTCACTCCCCCATGCCCCCAGCCCTGCCCCATAGCCCACGGCCCTACCCTGATCATTGTATTGTTTGGTTTCCTGATTTCTTGTGCTTTTCTCTTACAGGATTGAGCGGAGTGTTAGAGTAGCATGCTGTGCCATCACTGCTTTGTGTGATTGTTATTTATTGTATGACTTGTAATGACTGAACGATAAATAAAGCTCTTTCAATAACGGTTGGATGAGTTGGCGCATACTGTTGTCTCTTGGACATGGCTCCGCCGATGGATTGCTGGCGGAATGACGGACTCGAAGTAGGAGGAGCAGGAGCATCTGAAGCAACAGAAGATGGGTATGACACACAGCTCCCTTCGGCTGAGGTGGTGGAGCCTTGGCTGGCTGAAAGTTGGAGCGGCGTGCAACTGGGTGATGCAGCAGGCTGGACCACCACATTGGAGCCATGATTCTCTCAGGCCGCTTTATGGTGACACTGCATATGTTGATTTAGGGCTGTGAAAATTGCGACCCTGGCCATGATTCACCTTCTGCCAACACATCTTGCATGTGGACAGGTTAATATGCTCCAGATGCTTGATGAAAAACTGCCACACCGCCAAGTAGCTGATTATCTCACCAACAGTCCGCACTAATTTAATGTTACTGCTGCCGACTCTAGGAATCCCTGTTCCACTACATCCCGGGACGGAAGGCTGCCGCAAAGCAGGTGGTCTACCCCAGGCATGTTTGGCTCCAGATGTTCCACTTCTGCCACCATGCTGACTGCCAACCATGCTACCACCTTGCTAGCTCAGTTGCTGCCTCACGGGCAACCTGCAACCCTCTCCTCCTGATGATGATGAAGCCCCTTCTGCACCCAGCTCCCAAGTGCAATCGGCTTCATCATCATCGAGTTGTGTCAGCATGTCACTGATGTCCTCCTCAGGTTCCTCAACAGTGTCTGCTTCAGGAGCCTGAACGCTCACAACACCACCTTCCACGCAACTCTCCTCATGACTACTTGCTCGCCTAGCAGTGGAAGTCTCCTCCACTACTTGGCTGGGCAGTAGCTGCTGACTGTCCTCTAGTAGATCGTCCTCACTAAATAGTGTAGCTGAACTCACAGCATAAGATATTTCTGTGGGGGAGGGAACAGCATAGGACAGAGGCAATGGGAGTACAGGTTCTGTGGAGAAAAGAAAAAGAAGACCGACGAACGGCGCCTCGTGTTTTACCTAAGGGTGAAATGAGTGGTGAGTGGGGGGGCAACCTCGCGAAGCTTATAGATGGCTCCTCACCTGATGGTAGTAATAAATGCGCATGTAACCCACAGATGGGGTGCTAGAGGTCTGAGCCGCTGCTGAGCCAAAGGGTTGCAGGAGAAGACTGAGTCGTCCTGGAGTGGATAATGGAAGAAGGCAGGAAAATGACCCTTGAGATAGGCGCTGCTAGCTCTGATAGGAAGGATGAAGCGGAGCCAGAAATACTGAAAGAAGTCCTCAGCGGGACATTTATTAAGTACAAAAATAAAAAAACGGATGAGATGATGCGTTTCGGGAGGATCTCTCGCTTCCTAAGATCAGGATAACAAGATAGCAGTATTGACAGGTTTATATTGCCCCAAAATGGGCGCCAAAGACAGGGGGGAGGAGTTAACAGAGTACAGGTAAAATCACAGTATAAGGTACAAAACATTAAAATAATACAATACATATATAAAGCATCTCTAAAAATACATATTTATTGAATTCTAATATAAAAAAGATATAGGGTTGGTAAACAGGTTCTCCAGCTGTTTTATCATAACACACCTGTTTACCAACCCTATATCTTTTTTATATTAGAATTCAATAAATATGTATTTTTAGAGATACTTTATATATGTATTGTATTATTTTAATGTTTTGTACCTTATACTGTGATTTTACCTGTACTCTGTTAACACCTCCCCCCTGTCTTTGGTGCCCATTTTGGGGCAATATAAACCTGTCAACACTGCTATCTTGTTATCCTGATCTGAGGAAGGGAGGGATCCTCCCGAAACGCGTCATCTCATCCGTTTTTTATTTTTGTACTTAATAAATATCCCGCTGAGGACTTTTTTCTGGCTTCGCTTAATCCTTCCTATCAGAGCTAGCAGCGCCTATCTCAAGGGTCATTTTCCTGCCTTCTTCCATTAATGGGAGGACAGGGACTGCTCCCGGGCCATGCCAATTGAGGGTTGTGTCTGTGGAAGCCACTTACTGTTGAACGGGGGTGTCAGATATCACTTGTGATAAAGTGGATGACCGTGTTAACTAATCAATGATTGAGTACAATGTGCTTCAGTACTCTTAAAACAGTATTTGTCTACAACACCAGCAGGTGTGTACTTTTGGCTGGCCTTTCACAGTATCTAGGCTTTAAGAATTTAACAGTAACAAAATGGTACACTTAATAGCGCACATTACACTTTTAGTGCTCTGCTCACCCTAACTGGCTGGCTACTAATAGCTTTTCAGTTGTTGTACACACCAGTGCTTCAGCACACAGTTGTCGTGTATTACATCCAAAATTGCTCCCTCTCTCAATCTCACTCCCTTCCTTATCAGTGCTTTTAGGCTGGATTTGGACTTGAGGTGAATCGCTGCTGTAAAAAAGCTTTTCTGTGCAACACACTGCTCTCTGTTCCTCCTTCTCTCTCTCTGCAATAGAGCACTGATGTGACTGGGAGAAGAATCGCTGCTGTAAAAATGCTTTTCTGTGCAATACACACTGCTGTCTGTCCCTCTCTCTGTAACAGAACACTTATGTGACTGGCCGCAAGATGGCTGCCAATTATATAGGGGTGTGACATCACAGGGGTGGCTGGCTGCATGCTGCACGTGATTCATGGTCATCCCAATGACCCTTGTTCTCACCTCCCCAGGATTCCTTGCCCCATGTCCTCACATGTGGATCCACCATTTTCGATGGCCTGGAGCCTGGACCACACTAAATGGAGTTTAATAAAGCGCTTCGCGATATTCGCATTTTTTGCGAATCAAATTTTTCTTGAAATTCGTAACGAACATTCTTCACTGAGTTAAAAGGACATAAGGAACTACAATTGATGTACTGTGGAAAAAGATATCGGGCATAACAGGTGCAATACAGCTTTCAGAGTAACATAAATCTAGGACATTCATTTGTCAGAAAATAAAGTTTAACTGATTAACGACCAAGGACGTGTATACACGTCCTTGTGCCATTAACGGGGTATGGCACGGGCTCAGGACTCGAGCCTGCGAAATACCGGCCCTCAGCTGATTCTTGTAGCTGAGGGCTGGCGTTAATAGCCGACATGCGGCTATCGCCACGGCTGGCTATCAACCCTTTAGATCGCCGCTGTCAAAGCTGTCAGCGGCATCTAAAGGAACCTGTAAACGCTCCCTGGGGTTCCAGTGGGGTGGATTGTTATCCACTGCTGAGGTAGCTGGAGGGCTTACCTCTCTTTCTGTGCTGGCTGCAACTCTGAGAATGAGAAAGCCTGGCTGAACCAGGCTTTATCAATGGAGTACAGAGCACACAAATCAATGTGGTTCTATGGAACCACATTGATCTGTATGAGGAATCTAATGATTCCTCTTAAAACTCCCCAAAGGGCACTTAAAGTGAAAAAAAAAAAAGTTTAATAAAAGAAACTTAAATTAAAACTTAAATTATAAAAACACACATTAACCCCTTCCTTATGAAAAGTTTAAATCACCCTTTTTTTCCCTAATTCCATATAAAAAATATGAAAACATAATATAAATAAACATATGTGGTATCGCCGAGTGCGTAAATGTCTGAACTATAAAAATATAACATTACTTAAACCACACGGTCAATGGCGTATACGTAAGAAAATGCCAAAGCCCAAAATTGTGTCTTTTTGGTCCCTTTGTATACTCTAAAATTTTTTATAAAAAACAATCAAAAAGTTCCATCAAAGCATAAATGGTACAGATGAAAACTTCAGATCATAGCGCACAAATTGAGCCCTCATACCGCCCCTATATGGAAAAATAAAAAAGTTTTAGGGGTCAGAAATGAATATTTTAAACCTACAAATTTTCGTGCATTAAGTTACAATTTTTTAACAGAAGTAAAACAAAATCAAACCTATATAATTAGGGTATCATTTTAATCTTATGGACCTACAGAATAAACATAAGGTGTCATTTTTACCCAAAAGTGCGCTGCTTAGAAATGGAAGCCCCCCAAAGTTACAGAATTCTTATTTTTTTTCCAATTTAGCCTTACAAATATTTTCACCATAGATTTTGTGGTAAAATTATTGATGTTATTACAAAGTAAAATTGGTGGCGCAAAAAACAAGCCCTCATATGGGTCTGTAGGTGGAAAATTGAAAGCGTTATGATTTTTAGAAGGTGAGGATTAAAAAACAAAAGTGTTAAAATGAAAAAAAACGGTGGTCCTTAAGGGGTTAAGGCTATTTCCACCTCAGTCTAGGGAAAAGGCCAGGGGTGGAATATTGATGAAGCAGGAGAACTGGGCAAGCTGGCTCATCTCCATTTCGCGCTGCATGCGATTCTTATGAAACAGAAACATAGGGGGAAAATTATCAAAACTTGTCCAGAGGAAAATTTGCTGAGTTGCCCATAGAAACTAAGCAGATTTATTCTTTCATGTTTCTAAGGCCTTTTTTTTAAAAAAAGGAATGAAGCAATCTGATTGGTTCCTATGGGCAACTCAGCAACGTTTCTTCTGGTTTTGATAAATCTTCCCCATAGAATGTGTTGGCAGATAAGAGCCATTTGGCTTATATAGTCTGCCCAATATTCTGAATACTTATGAATCGTCCTTGTCCCTACCTTATATGAAGGATAGCCTTATACCTATCTCTATCTTATATGAAGGCTAGTCATACCTATCTCTATCTTATATGAAAGATAGCCTTAAACCTAACTTTATCTTATATGAAGGATAGCCTTATGCCTATCTCTATTTTATATAAAGGATAGCCTTATACCTATCTCTATCTTATATGAAGGATAGCCTTATACCTATCTCTATCGTATATGAAGGATAGCCTTATACCTATCTATATCTTATATGAAGGATAGTCATACCTATCTCTATTTTATATGAAGGATAGCCTTATACCTATCTCTATTTTATATAAAGGATAGCCTTATACCTATCTCTATCTTATATGAAGGATAGCCTTATACCTATCTCTATCTTATATGAAGGATAGCCTTATACCTATCTATATCTTATATGAAGGATAGTCATACCTATCTCTATTTTATATGAAGGATAGCCTTATACCTATCTCTATCTTATATGAAGGATAGCCTTATACCTATCTCTATCTTATATGAAGGATAGCCTTATACCTATCTCTATCTTATATGAAGGATAGCCTTATACCTATCTTTATCTTATATGTAAGATAGCCATATACCTATCTCTATCTTATATGAAGGATAGCCTTATACCTATCTCTATCTTATATGAAGGATAGCCTTATACCTATCTCTATCTTATATGAAGGATAGACTTATACCTATCTCTATCTTATATGAAGGATAGCCTTGTACCTATCTCTACCTTATATGAAGGATAGCCTTATACCTATATCTATCTTATCTGAAGGATAGCCTTATACATATCTCTATCATATATGAAGGATAGCCTTATGCCTATCTCTATCTTATATGAAGGATAGCCTTATACCTATCTCTATCTTATATGTAAGATAGCCGTATACCTATCTCTATCTTATATGAATGATAGCCGTATACCTATCTCTATCTTATATGAAGGATAGCCTTATACCTATCTCTATCTTATATGAAGGATAGCCTTATACCTATCTCTATCTTATATGAAGGATAGCCTTATACCTATCTCTATCTTATATGAAGAATAGCCTATCCCATGCATGCTTAAGCTGCCATGTCTGCAGGAAGATTATTCCATACATCAAATACTCTCTCAGTAAAATAATACTTCCTGATATTACTGCATGAGTCTTTGCCCCTCTAATATAAAACTATGTCCTCTTTTGGTAGTTTTTCTTCTATTAAATATACTCTCCTCCTTTACTTTTATATATTTATGTGATTCCCTTTGTGTATTTAAAAGTCTATCATACCCCCTCTGTCTCTTCTTTCTTCCAAGCTATACATGTTAAGGTCCTTTAACCTTTCCTGGTAAGTTTTATCCTGCAATCCATGTACTAGTTTTTTTGCTCTTCTCTGAACTCTCTCCAAAAAATCTGTATCCTTCTAGAGATACAGACTTCAGTGCGGCGCACAATACTTCAAGTGAGGTCTTACCAGTGCTCTGTGGGTAGAAGTCAGGAAATACGTTACCTAAAACGTTAGTAACTCTTCTTTTCACAGCAATTCACCCACACTATAACTCAGTTTACTGGTTCAGTGTGGGTGAAAAAGCTGTCAGATTCTCTTAAAGCATGTATGCCCTGGCAGAGCAGCTTTACAGCAGGCATGATAGTCTTCCTGTACGTCAGCTTTCTGGAAAAGGTGCCAGAATCATAGAAAACCCAATTGCCCATAGAAGACCCAGTTGCCCACAGAAGACCCAGTTGCCTGAATCTCAAGTAAGTGTGGACATTGTGGCCCTAAAACAATGTGCTGCAATGCTGGTAGAAGGGGGCTAGAGGATGGTTAAGGGAATTGTTTTGGATCAAATGGGGAGTGTGTGGTGGAAGTCAGGAGGTGTCTTAGAGACCTGCTGTGGCATAAGAGGTGGCTTAGGCTTGAGTTTCCTGCTGAGGGGCCATCATGGACTGGGAGCTGAATAGCTTGATGGCGTGCTTAAGTAGCAAAAGTAGCTATTCTTTGGGCTGGGCAAGACCTTTAGCCCTGTAGGAAACAATAGTAAGGCCTGTGTAGACTGTGTTAGGCTCTCTGTGCTAAAAGTAAGCATATGGCCTGTGCACTGTGGAAGATAGACTGATCTTAGTGGAAATTCTTCCTGTAAGCTTGTGGACTCATTAACCCCTTAACGACGCAGGACTCCCGCGCCGGTTCCCGCGATATAACAGTAGCAGGGACCCATGGCTAAAAACAGACATCACCGATCGGGGCGATGTCCGATATTAACCCTTTAGACGTGGCAATCAAGGTTGATTGCCGCGTCTAAAGTTTTAAAAAATAGTATTCCTGGCAGCTGAGTCTGGCTGATCGGAACCACCGCAGTGAAACAGTGGTGTCCCAATCAGCTGTACGGACACAAGGAGGGTCCCTACCTGCCTCCTCGTTGTCCGATCGCCGAATGACTGCTCCCTACCTGAGATCAAGGCAGGAGCAGTTGAGCACCGAAAACACTGATCAATGCTATGCTATGGCACAGCATTGATCAGTGTGGGCAATCAATGTAATGCATGTTATAGTCACCTATGGGAGCTATAACATTGGAAAAAAAAGTGAAAAAAAAAAGTTAATAAAGATGATTTAACCCCTTTTCTAATAAAAGTTTGAATCACCCCTCTTTTCCCATTTAAAAAAAAACTGTGTATATAAAAATAAATATAAACATTTGCTAACTAAACCGCGCGTTCAATGGCGTACACGTAATAAAATTCTAAAGTCCAAAATTGCGTATTTTTGTTCACTTCTTAAGCCATGAAATGTATAAAAAGCGATCAAAAAGTCAGATGAAAACAAAAATGCTACTGATAAAAACTTCAGATTACGGCACAAAAAATTTAATTAGCACTCATATATCTACGTATGCGGAAAAAGAAAAAAGTTATAGGGGTCAGAAGATAAACATTTTTAACATATTAATTTTTGTGCATGTAGTTATGATTTTTCCCAGAAGTAAGACAAAATCAAGCCTATATAAGTAGGGTATCATTTTAATCGTATGGACCTACAGAATAAAGAGAAGGTGTAATTTTTATGAAAACATTCACTGCATAGAAACAGAAGCCCCAAAAGTTACAAAATGGCATTTTTTTCCAATTTTGTCGCACAATGATTTTATTTTTTGGTATAGCTGTAGATGTTTGGGTAAAGTGACTCATTACAAAGTAGAATAGGTGGCAGAAAAAAAAGCCACCATATGAGTATGTAGGGGCAAAATTGGAAGGGTTATGATTTTTAAAAGGTGAGGAGGAAAAAACAAAAGTGCAGAAAGGTTACAAAACACTGGGGCAAGAATAAGGTGTCCCTTTTATTAAAAGAAGGTTATAGAAGAAACTCTTCTCTAATGTATAAATGACAGTTATTTTAAGCCCAATTTTTTTTTTTTTTTTGCAGATTCCCACAGTCCAGCTAAAGCCCCTATTACCCTGTCGATATGCCCCTTCAAATACTGCCATCAAATTCTCTTTTTTTCTTGCAGTTTGACGGCCCTAATTTTGACGGGTCATAGTCAATGGGGTCCATCGAGCACCATTATTTTCGGAGAGAATAGTGGGAGAAAAAGATGGTGCAAGCACTATTTTTTCTCCCGCTACTCTCGATCCTAAAATAATGGGCTTCACACTGCCGGATATAACCAGCAGTATGAATGTAGCCTATGTCTGGCACTTTTTTTTTTGCAGTTTCCCACAGTCCAGCTAAGCCTCACTACTTATAAAAGAAGGAAAAAAAGACTATCAATGATAAATAAATGTGGTGCAATACATGCATGCAAGTTTTTTGGCTAAAATTGGGCAAAAATATCTGAAACATTTGCAGCAGTAAACCTGCCATGTTCTGTATATTCCATATTTTGCAAGTAAATCTGAAAGCATCAACAGGAGTGGGATCAGCTTTCTGATTGTTGACCTTTACAGAATAAGTATAGGGAGTCCAGCCATCACGCTCGATTTGAGTTTTGGTCACAGTGCACTTATGCATGCGCCATTTTCTAATCTACCCCTTAAATACACCAAGAGTTTTTGTGATAAATATTATACACTATATAAAGATCTTTACAGTCAACTGACAAAACTGATGCAGGATGAATTCACACAGTATTCTGTTTCCACTTTTTCTGCATAATTTTTCTCTGTGTAGATACATGGCTTCTGTAAAATGATTGACCTAAATAAAGTGCAAAATAATGCTCAAAATAAGGCCCCAAATACCATGTGTGAACATAGCCACACTCAATATTGCTTGTCATTACATGATTCTGCCCTTTTTGGTGAGCCTAAAGGTAAATTTCATACAAACATAACTATGGTAGCAAGTCCTAAACCTTTTTTGTGCCTGAAATGCCGGAAGCCACACAAGGAGGAGGCAGGGCAATATGAACATGTGGACTGCCGGCTAGGGATGCCGGTTTCAGCAGGGGCCATTATGATTCCATGTTAGACACAGCATGTCTTTTGCTGGATCTTTATTAAAGGGGTACTCTGCCCCTAGACATCTTATCCCCTATACAAAGGATAGGGGATAAGATGTCTGATCGCGGGGGTCCCCCCCAATCTCGGCTGCGGCACCCCAGACATCTGGTGCAATGAGCGAACTTCATGCCGGATGACTGGCGATGCGGGATCGGAGGCTTGTGATGTCGCTATCACGCCCATTCATGACAATGTGGACAAATATGGCCATTCCCCCTCAATGCAAATCTATGGGAGTCACGCCCCCTCCCATAGACTTGCATTGTGGTGGCGCGGCCATGATGTCATGACTGGGCGTGGTCATGACATCACAAACCTCCGGCGCTGCACCCGATGCTCTAAATGAATGCAAGGTGCTGCAGGGAGATTGCGTGGCTCCTGATGCTGGGGACATCTTATCAGACATCTTATCCCCTATCCTTTGGTTATGGGATAAGGTGTCTAGAGACAGAGTACCCCTTTAAAGAATATTACAACAGGTACTAAAAGCAGGCTTGGATCTTCCTGAACATACACTTGAATATTTCTGAAACATACTACTGTCCGGAATTAATCACCTTGGGGTACTAGCCAATTCTGATATGGTACAGAGAGCATCAGCGGGACAGTTTCTCAATCACAGTGGATCAGAAGGAGTGTGAGGAAGAACTGTGGTTGGTAAGCAATCTTGGCTTGACCCATGTAAAACTCTGCCCTACCCAACTAACTGTATAAGAAGGCATGTTCCTGGGACCTATTTAGCAGTTGGCCTAACCAAATCTAGTGGCTTCTTGTGCGCATAAGCTATCCATGCTCAACAATACATGTGCCACTGCACAACCCTGCCTGTCTTGCAGTACTTTCCCTCCCTACACTTAGTTGCAACCACCTTAGCTACTTGTTCTGCCTTTTTATAAGTTTAGTTGCCACCGCTGGGAAGGCACAAACACTAATACATACTATTCTATCATGTGATGAACCCATGGCTTTAAGATGAGAGAGGACCAGTTCTTGAGTACTCAGGAAACAGCATTAAAGGGGTACTCTGCCCCTAGACATCTCATCCCCTATCCAAAGGACAGGGGATACAATGTCTTTTCATAGGGGTCCTGCTGCTGGGACCCCCACAATCTCTGTGCATCACCCGGCGTTTGTTTAGTACTTTGAGTGCGGTCAGCGGGGTCGTGACATCATGACCATGCCCCTTGTGACGTCACGCCATGCTCCCTCAATGCAAGTATATGGGGAAGGGGCTGCCATGCCCCTCCCATAGACTTGCATTAAGAAGGCAAGGTGCGACATCACGAAGTGTGTGTTTGTGACATCACGGCCCCCGCTGCCCGCTCCAAGCGTTAAGAACAAATGTTCCGAACACTGGCGCAGAGGAGTACCCCTTAACCCTTGTTAAAGCTCCATGTAAAATACAGATTAGCAGTGTGATATAAGACATATCATGCATACATATGGCTGCAATCCTATTACAGCTATATATCCCTCTAAATGTGCTAGTAATGAATACTGATGAATGAAATGCCAGCTCATTAAATTATACAACAATGTGATAGTAAAAGTAACATAATACCCATCTACCACAGATTGTTATTAAGAAGATTATTTAATTAATAGCTGATGACTGTTAATTGAATCAGAGATTAGGCCCAGGTTCCCTCCTTCTGAAATGAATGTGTTCACATTAATACTCCTGTGAGATGCAGTTCTGTGTATAGTTCTTGGTCTACTGTACATCACTTCCCAGACACCACACTAGATGGCAGCCATACCCTGTATAAACCGTTCTGCTCCCTTCCCCCACACATTTATATTCTAGGAAACTATTAGGTTCATTCAGAAAATGCAGCTGACATATAATTTTAAGTAGCGGTCAATGTGTGCTCAGAAATGTGCAGATGCTGATTTTTAATGTGAGACTAGAAGTCTGGATTTTTTTTAAATGCTGTTTTTAACAGTTTTGAACACGTAGTTATACTCTGCATATAAGGAACTTTGTTAAATAATCGCATATATCTAAACATTTATGTATATATACTGTGTCAACATGCTTTGATCTAGCCTGAGCTGTATATAAGATAGGTAAAAAGAGCTTGTCATCTAACCCCCCCTTCCTAAATGTGACTCTAAATATTATAGCTAACACGTCACATAGTAAAATAAAGCTAAAGCGATAAAATAAAGATAAAAAGTTTATCCATCAAGATGTTTATCTAGACAAGGATGTAAAAAATTTAAGGGAGAGTAAAATAAGTTAGAAATACATGTTTATGCACATTTGCTCAGTATTCAGAATGTATAATGTTTCCTAGATAATAAATACCGTATATACTCGCCGAGTTTTTCAGCACGATTTTTCGTGCTGAAAACACCCCCCTCGGCTTATACTCGAGTGAACTCTCCGCCTGTCAATCCCTTCTCAGTGGTCTTCAACCTGTGGACCTCCAGATGTTTCAAAACTACAACTCCAAGCATGCCTGGACAGCCATCAGCTGTCCGGGCATGCTGGGAGTTGTAGTTTTGAAACATCTGGAGGTCCGCAGGTTGAAGGCCACTGCTGCCTTCGTCATCATCCAGACCCGCCCCCCCCCTTTAGTTTTCTACTCACCTCCCCTTGGTGGGAAGGAAGGGTGAGCTGGTCTGGGACATCTATGCTGCAGGGACCGTCCGGGAGGGTTAGTCGTTGCAGGCTTTCCAGCTTCACCGGGGGGGGGGGGGGGGGGGGGGGCCCTCTTCTCCGCTCCGGCCCCGGACTAGTGATGTTGCCTTGACGACGACGCACAGGGACGTTCGTCCCTGCGAATGGCGTCCCACTGAGGCAACATCACTAGTCCGGGGCCGGGACCGGAGCGGGGAAGAGGGCCCCCCCCCGGTGAAGATGGACAGCCCGGAACGACTAACCCTCCCACCGGATGGTCCCTGCAGCACAGGTGGCCCGGACCAGCTCACCCTTCCTTCCCACCGAGGGGAGGTGAGTAGAAAACTAAAGGGGGGGAGGGGTCTGGATGATGACGAAGGCCGCAGTGGTCTTCAACCTGCGGACCTCCAGATGTTTCAAAACATGCTGGGAGTTGTAGTTTTGTAACATCTGGAGGTCCGCAGGTTGAAGACCACTGAATTGACAGGAGGTGATGATGAAGAGGGGGGGGGGATGTGGGATGATGACAGGGGGATGATGACAGGCGGTGATGATGAAGGGGGGGGGTGTGTGGGATGATGACAGGTGGTGATGATGAAGGGGGGGATGATGACAGGCGGGGATGATGAAGGGGGGATGATGAAGGGGGGATGATGAAGGGGGGATGATGAAGGGGGGATGATGACAGGCGGTGATGATGAAGGGGGGAATGAGGACAATGGCCTGGATGATGACAGGCGGTGATGATGAAGAGGGGGGATGATGATAGGTAGATGATGACAGGCGGGGATGATGAAGGGGGGGATGATGACAGGGTGATGATAACGGGATGTTAATGACGGGGGTCTGGATGATGATGGGGGGATGATGTATTTCCCACCCTAGGCTTATAGTCGAGTCAATAACTTTTCCTGGGTTTTTGAGGTGAAATTAGGGGCCTTGGCTTATATTCGGGTTGGCTTATACTCGAGTATATATGGTACATTAATTCATAACATTATAAAGCATACTCACACTTGTTTTGTAGTATGATGTTGTGGCATAGCAGACAAATAGACCTGCTTGTATTTCTATCAGGGAAAAAATGCTGCTATTTCCAGTAGAGCATAAAGTAACCTTTAAAAAAAAAAAAAAAAAAAGTTAAGGCCCAAGTTCAAGTAATGTGGGGTTATCTGTTCATCGCCCTGAACCCCCTTATAGGTGTATGGACAGTCTCAATATAGTCATTGTTAGCAAAAGCCATTTATGAATACAGGCTAGGGATTTATAGCACAGCAGCACAATGATAGACAGTCATGTAGCAATGTAAAAGCCATGTATAAAATCTTGTAGAATGAACAACTAGGTCCAGGACATACAGTGTACAGCAAAAGGAAGCAAGCAGGAGTCAAGCTGAGTCAGAATCATAGAAAACCTTTTACAGAATAATGGGGACCAACTGCCATTGTTTTCTGCAGATTCTCTCAAGCTTTGTCAGGTTGACAGTCAGTGGACAGCCATTTTTAGGTCTCTTTAAAATTGTTCCATTGGGTTCAAGTCAAGTTTCTGGCTAGGCCATTCAAGTACATTCACAGAGTTGTCCCTGAGCCACTGTTCTGTTGCCTTGGCTGTGTTCTTAGGGTCATTGTCTCGTTGGAAGGTGAAGCTTTGGCCCAGTTTGAGGTATAGAGCACTCTAGAATATATCTGCACTTTGCTCCAGTCAGCTCTTCCACAACACTGGCCAATCTCTCTGTTCTAGCTGCACCCCCACAGTATGAAGCTGAACACCATGCTTCACTTTAGGGATGGTATTGGTAAGGTGATAAGCAGTGTCTGGTTTTCTCCAGACATGATGCTTAAATTAATGCTTCAATCTAAGAGTACTTTAGATTTGACTTTAACATGTCTTTTTGCTGAGGAGAGTCATTCCGTCATTAAGCTCAGATTGGTGGATTTCTGCAGTAATGGTTGACCTTCTAGACACTCAGCCAGAGTGACCATTAGCTCACCTCTACTACCAAGGTCCTTCTCTATGGATTACTAGTTTGGTGCAGCAGCCAGCCCTGTTTATTCCAAACTTCTTCTATTTAAAAATAATGAAGGCCACTATGCTCTTTGGAACTTTCAGTGCAGCAGAATTTTTTGTCCAGATTTTTCTCCAGATCTGTGCCTCCACACAATAGTGTGTTTGAGCTCTACATGCAGTTCTTTCCACCTCATGTTTTTTTTTTTTTTGCTCTGATATGCATTTTCAGATCTTAAAGTGACAGGGGGTGTCTATATGAATCCTGTACAATTACTGAATTCGCCACAGGTGACTCCGATCAAGGTGTAGAAACATCTCAAAGAGAAATTCTGCATTGAAAGTGGGTCAACAGAAGACCCATTCACACTCATATTAGATTCATGCAGCTAAATCTCTGAGTAGAGATTCCTTAGGGAATCATATAAAGATAATATATGCTCACGATCATCATGATGCACTATAGCATTGCTTGATTATTTGTCCACTACAGGGTGCATAGAAAACCTAATGGCTACTGTATATTACAGCAGGATCAAGAATCAATATAATATTCAGTTTGGGCTAAAATAGCAAGAATATGCTAAGAATGAAAAAAAAAAAAACTGTATCTACTGCATATGCATAGATGTCTCTCAATCTTACCCTCTTAAGTTTATATACTATATTTACTAATGCTGTCTGTCCATTTTAGCCATTATTTAAAGTGTACCTATGATTGCAGGTGAATTTTTAAGAATAAGCAGTCATGCCTGTGTCCATTTTAATCTTTTTTTAAATTAATTTCTTTCTTTATTTCAAACTTTAAAACCAAACAGAACCGACAACCTGGGATGGCTTAAGAGAATAAAAAAATGGTAGTGAGAAGAAGAAGAAAGAAAAAAATAACTAAATAAGTAAACAGACAATAAATGAGATATTTTAAACTATGCTAATGAATAAAATGTATCCTCCCTCACACCACACATCATTACTCTATGGTCACCAATAGCAACCTTGATACCCTTACTGGTACGTCTTAAGCCAAGAGACTAAAAAACCGACATGGCTTAAAGGGGTATTATGGCTTTAGACATTTTATCCCCTATCCAAAGGATAGGGGATAAGATGTCTGATCATGGGGGGCCCGCCGTTGGGACCCCCCGTGATCTCTCTGCAGCACCCGCATTATGTGCGGAGCTGCGTCTCCAGGCTCAAACACCAGAAGTGGATAAAATGTCTAAAGCCGGAATACCCCTTCAAAAAGTATATTTTTTATTATTTCTATTAAACTGACTCTTCTTACCACTCCCTTTAAGAATTTCCTGATTTGCTGGAAAAAGGTGCTGCCCTTCTTGAGACTTCCCTCTCTCCAATCCTCTCGCCACCACCTGAAGTGCATATATTACCACTCGGATAAGTCAGTGAGTGTGGGGGAAATTTTATTTTCCACCAGAGTACCCCTTTAAGGATATGGTATACAAAAAAAGAGGATTACAGCAGCACACATTGGTCAAAAAAATTGAGGCTCTTAGCGCACTTTTTGATCAAAACTTGTCCCCCATCCACCACGGGGAGGTGGCCTCATTTAGGATGGGAACCTAGCACAAATTCTGAGCCTAACACTCAACTATCCACTCACCTCTGCTGGGCATATAGCCTCTGACTGGGTGACATGCTGGATCCATTTAAAACTCCACCTGTGAGAAAGGGGGAGGGGTGCACAGCTAAAGAGGGTGCCATTTATCCCTGAATTGTACATACAAGAAAAAAGAAAGATAGCCAGCACAACAGCCTAATACACGGGTCCACACTGCCATGGCATATACAGAGTATACAAAAAAAGAGGATTGCAGCAGCACACATTGGTCAAAAAAATTGAGGCTCTTAGCGCACTTTTTGATCAAAACGTGTCCCCCATCCACCACGGGGAGGTGGCCTCATTTAGGATGGGAACCTAGCACAAATTCTGAGCCTAACACTCAACTATCCACTCACCTCTCCTGGGTACCCCTTTAAGGATATGGCTTCCAATCAAAAATTGCCTTCAAATTCATAAAACCCCTGTAAGCTAAACACACACAATCCACCATTTTTCATCTGAGTCAACTTACAAACCCTCCATGAGAGGAGAGAAAAATAAATGAAAAATAAAAATAAAATAAACAAATAACAATATATATATATATATATATATATATATATATATATATGTGTGTATATATATATATACAGTCATGGTCGTAAATGTTGGCACCCCTGAAATTTTACTAGAAAATGAAGTATTTCCCAGAGAAAATGATTGCAGTAACACATGTTTTGCTTTACACATGTTTATTCCCTTTGTGTGAATTGGAACTAAACCAAAAAAGGGAGAAAAAAAAGCAAAATTGGACATAATGTCACACCAAACTCCAAAAATGTGCTGGACAAATTTATTGGCACCCTTAACTTAATATTTGGTGGCACACCCATTGGAAAAAATAACTGAAATCAGTCGCTTCCTATAACCATCAATAAGCTTCTTACACCTTTCAGCCGGAATGTTGGACCACTCTTTCTTTGCAAACTGCTCCAGGTCTCTCTTATTGGAAGGGCGTCTTTTCCCAACAGCAATTTTAAGATCTCTCCACAGGTGTTCAATGGGATTTAGATCTGAACTCATTGCTGCCACTTCAGAACTCTCCAGCGCTTTGTTGCCATCCATTTCTGGGGGCTTTTTGATGTATGCTTAGGGTCATTGTCCAGCTGGAAGACCCAAGATCTCGGACAAAAACCCAGCTTTTTGACACTGGGCTGTACAGTGCGACCCAAAATCCGTTGGTAATCATCAGATTTCATGATGCCTTGTACACATTCAAGGCACCCAGTGCCAGAGGCAGCAAAACAACCCCAAAACATCATTGAACCCCCACCATATTTCACTGTAGGCACTGTGTTCTTTTCTTTGTAGGCCTCATTCCATTTTTGGTAAACAGTAGAATGATGTACTTTACCAAAAAGCTCTATTTTGGTCTCATCTGTCCACAAGATGTTTTCCCAGAAGAATGTTGGTTTACTCATGTTCATTTTGGCAAAATGTAGTCTTGCTTTTTATGTCTCTGTGTCAGCATTCGGGTCCTCCTGGGTCTCCTGCCATAACGTTTCATTTCATTTAAACACTGATACTCCCTGAGCCTGCAGGACAGCTTGAATATCTTTGGAACTTGTTTGGGGCTGCTTATCCACCATCCGGACTATCCTGGGTTGACACCTTTCATCAATTTTTCTCTTCCGTCCACACCCAATGAGATTATCTACAGTGCCATGAGTTGCAAACTTCTTGATAATGTTGCGCACTGTGGACAAAGGCAAATCTAGATCTCTGGAGATGGACTTGTAACCTTGAGATTGTTGATATTTTTGCCCAATTTTGGTTCTCAAGTCCTCAGAGAGTTCTCTTCTCCTCTTTCTGTTGTCCATGCTTAGTGTGACACACACAGACACACAATCCAAAGACTGAGTGAACTTCTCTCCTTTTTATCTGCTTTCAGATGTGATTTTTATATTTCCCACACTTGTTACTTGCCCCAGGTGAGTTTAAAGGAGCATGACATGCTTGAAACAATCTTATTTTTCCACAATTTTGAAAGGGTGCCAATAATTTAGTCAAGCCCATTTTTGGAGTTTTGTGTGACATTATGTCCAATTAGCATTTTTTCCTCCCTTTTTTGGTTTAGTTCCAATACACACAAAGGGAATAAACATTTGTATAGCAAAACATGTGTTACTGCAATCCTTTTGCTACAGAGTAAATTCCTTTCTTTTGGAAAACTGATGACATCACGAGCATAGTGCTCTCTGCTGACATCTCTGTCCATTTTAGCAACCATGCATAGCAGGTGTATGCTAAGGGCAGCATGGTGGCTTAGTGGTTAGCACTACTGCCTTGCAGTACTGGGGACTTTGGTTCAAATCCCACTAAGGGCAACAATAAATAAAGCATTATTATTATAATAACATCAGCAGAGAGAACTGTGCTCGTGATGTCATCAGAGAGCATTCCAAAAAGAAAATAATTTCCTATGTAGTGTTCAGCAGCTAATAAGTACAGGAAGGATTAAGATTTTTTAATAGAAGTAACTTACAAATATGCCCGTTGAAGCACTACTAAGTGCGAAACACAGGTGTCGCCTCTCTGTGGTACCCCCCTTGTACCATCCATCGTCTCCCCGAGAATTGTACTACGGCTGTGAGTAATGTGCAATAAAATCTGCTGAATTGGAAATCCGGTGAGTGCCGACTTTTCTTTATTTTCTCATGCACTAATTTACAAATATGTTTAACTTTCTGCCACAAGTGGATTTAAAAGAAAAAAGGTTTTCACCAGAGTACCCATTTAGAGTCTTTATTTTAATAACTCCACAGAAACCTGTGTGTGTGTTATTTTCTTAAGTTTAATTATATTCCTTATTTTCTTTTCATCTATTATCCTGGTCTCCATAGATTAGCTGCATTTGGGGAAATTAACTAACCCTGATCTTTTATACACTGGTGTTAAAGGGGTACTCCGCTGTAAACATCTTAACCCCTATCCAAAGGTTAGGGCATATGATGTTAGAACACGGGGGACCCGCCACTGGGGATCCCCGTGATCTCCACTGTGGCATCCCTTTCATTCGGTGCATGGAGCGAACTACACTCCGTGCCCGATGTATGGCGATGCCGTCCACCACACCCCCTCCATTAGCCATAGACATGAATGGAGGAGGCATGGTATGATGGAGATGCTTTAATAGAGGATAAGATGTTTACAATGGAGTACCCCTTTAAGGTAAATCGTGGAGCAGTAGTTTCACTGAATTGCTCCTCTAAATAAATATAGCACCCAGCGCGGAAATTTACACCAAAATCATAGTCAATTTTTCAAGACACCATGTCCTTACTTCTTTTACGCTCAGCTCCATGGACCTTTTCCTAAAGTAGTGAGTAGAGACGAGCCTGGATGTGGCATCAGTATGAGGAGACCATATGGTAGAAGAATGTCACAGCATGGAGGTGGCGGCCGCATGAGGAGATCAAATAGTGGCTGAATGACCCAGCCTAGAGGTGGCAACAGCCTGTAGAGACCATAGGGCATTACAATTGAAAAGATTAAAGATATATTTTAACATTTAAATTGAGGATTTTAAATAGATGAACCTAAAAAGGTTTATTTAATATGCCAGCAGCATGAGGAGACCACATGGTGGCACAGTGACACAGCCTGAAGGTGGCAGCAGCATGAGGAGACCATAAACTGGCAGTATGACATAGCCTGGAGGTGGCGGCAACAAGAGGAGACCATATAGTGGCTTAATGACACAGCCTGGAGCTGGCGGAAGCAAGAATAAACCATATAGTGGCTGAATTACACAGCCTAGTGGTGGCGGCAGCATGAGGAGACCATATAGTTACTGAATTACACAGTCTGGAGGTGGCGGAAGCATGAGGAGTCCATATAGTGGCTGAATGACACATCTTGGAGTTGGCGGCAGCAAGTGGAGACCATATAGTGGCTGAATGACACAGCCTGGAGGTGGCAGAAGCATGAAGAGACCATATAGTGGCTGAATGACACAGCCTGGAGTTGGCGGCAGCAAGAGAAGACCAGATAGTGGCTGAATTACTCAGCCTGGAGTTGGGTGCCGCATGAAGTGACCATATAGTGGCTGAATGACACAGCCTGGAGGTGGCGGAAGCATGAGGAGGCCATATAGTGCCTGAATGACACAGCCTGGAGGTGGCGGAAGCATGAAGAGACCATATAGTGGCTGAATTAAACAGCCTGGGGTTGACGGCAGCAATAGAAGACCAGATAGTGGCTGAATGACTCATCCTGGATTTGGTGACAGCATGAGGTGACCATATAGTGGCTTAATGACACAACCTGGAGGTGGCGGAAGCATGAGGAGGCCATATAGTGGCTGAATGACACAGCCTTGAGTTAGGAACAGCAAGAGGAGACCATATAGCTGCAGAATGAGACAGCATGGAGCTTGCATCAGCATGAGGAGAACATGTGGTGGCAGAATGAGACAGCCTGGAGGTGGCATCAGCATGAGGAGAACATATGGTGGCAGTATGAGAAAGCCTGGAGCTGGCATCAGCATAAAGAGAACATATGGTGGCAGAATGAGACAGCCTGGAGCTGGCATCAGCATGAGGAGAACATATAGTGGCAATATAAGACAGCCTGAAGCTGGCATCAGCATGAGGAGAACATATGTGGCAGAATGAAACAGCCTGGAGGTGGCATCAGCAGCATCAGGAGTCCTGAAAGTGACCCAGTGACAGAATGGGGTGGTGGGTGGCAGTACCTGTACCCGGTGACAAAGGTGGGTGAAAAAAAGAGAACTCTTTTGTAAGTAAGTATCGAGGATATGCATTATGTAAAACTTAACTTTTAATAATATTTTTAGGATATAATATATGTACCCCAATTTTTTTTTATTTAACAAAAGGAAAGGTGTGCAAAAAACACCATGTGCCACCTACACCACCAAGTATTGATGTGATGCAAAGACCTCTAAAAAGTGGAAGGGAACAACGTATGGTCAAATGCAACCGGTGGGGGTAAAAACTTTCCATGTAAGGCCCTACTCTCGCACTATTAATTCCCTTCTTGGCAAGTGTTACTCTCTGTAAAAAGGGTGGCCCCACACAGGAAACATTCCCTATTTCCACCTAAAAACCCTGTGAAATGGCAGTGTTTGTAGGTGGAAATTGGGAGAGGTTCCTGTGTGGGCTGCACTTTTTAGGGCGAGTAACACTTGCCAAGAAGGGAATTAATAATGCAAGAGTAGGGCCTTACAGGGGAATTTTTTACCCCCACCGGTTTCAATGGACTATACGTTGTTCCATTTCACCTTTTAGAGGTCCTTGCAACACATCAATACTTGGTGGTGTAGGTGGTATATGTTGTTTTTTGCACACCTTTCCTTTTCTTAGATATAAAAAATTTTAAAATTTTAGCTAATGCATATCTTCAATACTTACTTGTGGTCTGATGCAGAGGAATTTCTGTAACTGGGGAGCAGCACCTTAAATATGTTTTGCACTATCCATATTTGTGAAGTGTTGGTGTGGCACCATGGTCAATCTACTCTGATGCAACAGGCATTGGTGGTTGGAAATCTTGGCTGATCCATGCCTGATTCATCTTCAAAAGGTCAGTCTCTCCACTTTTTTAGTGGACAGACGAGTTTTCCTTGGGGTTACTATGGCCCCCGTCTCACTAAACACCCGCTCCGATGGCACACTACTGGCAGGGCAGGATTGCTTTTCCAGGGCAAACTCTACTAGTTGTGGCCAAAAATCAAGTTTGGCTGCCCCGAAGTCCAGAGGATCATCAAAGTGTGTTGGCAGGGTCATGTCAAGGTATGCCACCACCTGCTGGTTCAGGTCCTCCTCCAGGTCTACCTGCTGCTGATGAGTTGCTTCACTATGAGGGTGAAGAATGCTACTCATCAGTGACTGCAGACTGGAGCTGGTACTGCTCCTGCCACCCCACCCCTCCCCAGCAGCCATGGCAGTGGAAGGTGAGTCAGACCTGCAAGAGGATGGACGATGGCACAGATAGGCATTGGTCAACTGACTACGTAGGATGTCTCTGTAGTAGGTCAGTTTTTCCTCCCTCTCAGAGGGTGTAAAAAGGCCCCAATTTTGTGCCGGTAGGGAGGGTCCAATAAGGTGGAGAGCCAGAAGTCATCTGAATGGTGACAAATTGGTGGTCACTATGCAAGCTAGTGAGCATGCATTGTGCCATTTGTGCAAGTGACTCGGAGTGACTCCCTGCCTCCATCTCCACTGCATACTGCACAGTGTATCTGGGTCCTCTGTCTTGTTTTCCTCACAAACCTCTAGCTCCTCTGGCTGCTCCTGCTCCTCCTCTCCTGTCAGATGACTATAAAAACCATTTCGCCAAACCTAAACTGTGCTCCACGATCCCCCTCCTCCTCCTCTTCCAGTTCATCCCCCACAGGGCTCATGTGGCCATAAGATGTAGGCTCCACGTGTTGTAGGAAATGAAGCAGTGGAATGGCGTTGTTCATCCCATAATCCTGACTAATAAGGGGGCTTCCTCAAAGGGCCTGAGCAATCGTCAGGTGTCACGTATGTGCTGCCACTGGTTGACATTGAAGTTACAAAGGGGAGTCCCCCTATCCCCTTGGATCATAAAGAAATCGGGGATGGCTTTTCTCTGTTTGTATAGTCAGTCCAACACATGGAGTGTGGAATTCCAATGTGTGGAAACAATGCAAATCATACTATGTTGGGGATACTGTTCTGACGCTGCAGCTACGGGAGGGTGTGCTTTGCGGCATATGAGTGGCTAAAGTGCATGCAAAGTTTTCTTCCCATTGTTAGGTTTTCTTGCAGATGGGGGGAACACTTCAGGAACCACTTGACAACCAGATTGAACATGTGTGCCATGCAGCGCGAATGGCTCAGGCTTCCTTGTCACAGCGCATGGTTTCCATTTCTAGTTTTTGTGGAGTAAGCCATGATTCGATTTCTTGCTGAATGACTTTTAGCAGTTCCTCCCCTGTGTGTCTCCGTTCACCAAGGCAAACCATGTGAAGAACAGTGTGACACTGCCGTGCCCTGCACACATGGTATGCTGGAGGGGCACTGAGATTTGTCCGTGCAGTGGAGGCTGAGGACGCGGTGGAGGATGAGGAGGCGGAGTCGCAGACTATCACAGGACCGACGGCCTGAGAGCGTGGAGGCGGAAGCGGCGTGACCTGTCCAAGTTGGTGTTGTGGCTGTGAAGGAACCACATTTACCCAGTGAGCAGTAAAGGACATGTATTGTCCCTGACCATAGTTACAGATTCAGACGTAGGTGCTGCCTTGCACTTTAGTACACACCGACAGGCTCAAGGACTGGCCCACCTTCTGTTCCACAAAAGGATGCAAGGATGGTACTGCCTTTTTCACAAAGACATGATGGCTTGGAACTCTCCACCTTGGCTCGGCACAAGCCATCAGTTCTCTGAAAGGTTTAGTCAACCATTTGAAAAGGGAGGGACTGCAACACCGGCAACTTGGACAGGAGCACATTCAGCTTCTGCGCCGTTGGATAAGTGGGCGCATCTCTTGGACATGGCTTCGCTGATGGATTGCTGGTGGAATGACAGATTTGAAGTAGGAAGAGCAGGAGCATCTGGAGCAACAGAAGATGGGCATGACAGGCAGCTTCCTTCGGCTGAGGTGGTGGAGCCTTGGCTGGCTGAAAAAGGGAGCAACATGCCACTGGGTGATGCGGCAGGCTGGACCACCACATCGGAGCCACGGGTCTCCCAGGCTGCTTTATGGGGACGCTGCATATGTTGACGCAGGGCTGTGGTGCCAACATTGGGACCCTGACCACGCTTCACCTTCTGCCGACACATCTTGCATGTGGACAGGTTAACATCCTCCAGATGCTTGATCAAAAACTGCCACACCGACAAGCAGCTGATATTCCCCCCAACAGTCCGCACTGATTGACTGCGACTGCAGCCGTCTCCAGGAACCCCTGTTCCACTACCTCCTGGGAAGGTAGGCTGCTGCAAAGCAGGTGGTCTGCCCCGGGCACTTTTGGCTCCAGACTTCCCACTTCTGCCACCATGCTGACTCCCAACCATACTACCACCTTTCTGGCTCAGCTGCTGCCTCACGGGCAACCTGCAACCCTCTTCTTCTGCTGACGATGAAACCCCCTCTGCACCCAGCTCCCAATCGGCTTCATCATCATTGAGTTGTGTCTGTACGTCACTGATGTCCTCCTGAAGTTCCTCAACACTGTCTGCTTCAGGGGCCTGAACGCTCGCAACACCACCTCCCACACCACTCTCCTCATCACTTCTTGTCTGCCAAGTGGGGGAATCGGTGGATGTCTCCTCCACTTCTTGGCTGGGCAGTAGCTGCTGACTGTCCTCTAGTAGACCGTCCTCACTAAATAGTGAAGCTGAACGCACAGCATACGATACTTCTGTGGGGGAGGGAACACCATAGGACAGAGGCAATGGGAGGACAGGGACTGCTCCCGGGCCATGCCAACTGAGGGTTGTGTCTGAGAAACCCACCGACTGTTGACTTGGGGTGTCGGATGTCACTTTGTGATGAAGTGGAAGACCGAGTTAACCAATCAATGACGGCTGATGGGTTATCGGTCAAGACACGACCGCTAGCTGATACTGGGAGCTCAGGTCTTTCGCTGCAACTCCTACTGCCACTCGCCCCTAGTCTGCTGTGACCTCTGCCTGATGAATTTAGGCCTCTGTCACTATTCTCTGCATGTCATGGCACTTCTCTGCCTGACATACATATACCCCATCTGAGTGTGTATTTGTTACACTTATGAGAGGAGGAATATACGCTGCACTACCCTTAAAACTGTATTAGAATACAGAAACAAGTGTGTAGCTTTGGCTGGCTTTTCATGGTAACTAGGCCCAAATTAGTTTAAAAGGGAAATATATACAGGACACCATGGAGGTGTACGTACAGTTTGACTATGCACTCCAGTACAAACTGTATAAGGCTACAGAAACAAGGGTGTAGCTTTGGCTGGCCTTTCACAGTAACTAGTTCCAAATTAGTTTTTCAGGAAAAAATCATACACCACGTTGGTGTACCTACACTTTACACTTATGAGAGCTGGGCAAAACGCTCTGCTTAAAACTGTATAAGGCTACAGAAACAAGTATGTATCTTCAGCAGGCCTTTAACAGTAACTAGGTCCAAATGTGTTTTTCAGGAAAAAAAAAAGTACACCAAGTAGGTGTACCTACAGTTTTAACTTATGAGAGCTGGACAATACGCTCCACTTAAAACTGTATAAGGCTATAGAAACAACTTTAGCTGGCTTTTCACAGTAATTGGCCAAAATTAGTTTTTCATCCCCCCCCCCAAAAAAAAAAAAATACACCACCTATGTACGAACAGGTTGCACTTATGAGAGAACAATAAGCTCTGCTACGCAACCTGTATTTGGCACTGTAATCAGGTGACTATGGCTTTTCTTGCTCACCCTAGCTGGCCCCTGTTAGCTTTACATTAGTTGTACAACTGCAGCAGTACAGAATCGCTGTGTAGTAGAGCCCAGTACAGTACTATTAGGCACTAATAGCAGGTGTCAATGGCTTTTACTGCTCCGCCTAACTGGCTCCTTTAAGCTTTAGAGTTGCAGTACACCCCACTGCAGCAGTGGAGTCGCTGTGTATTACACCCAAAAGTGTACTTTCCCTCTCTCTCTGTCAGTGCTTTTATGCAGTGATTTGGGCTAGTGGTGAATCACTGCTGTAAAGCTGTTTTACTGTCCAATGCACACAATGCTCTATCTCTCTCCCTGCAGTGAAACGCTTTCTCTGAAATAAAACGATGATGTGACTGGCCGCACAATGGCTGCTGATTTTATAGCTCTGTGACATTACAGGGGTGGCTGGCTGCATGCTGTATGTGATTCAGGGTCATCCCGCCTACCCACCTTTCCGCCTTTCCAGAGTTCCTTGCTCCATGTCCTCACATGCAGATCCGCCATTTTAGATGTCCTGGAGCCTGGACCACACTAAATGGAGTTTAATCAAGCGATTCGTGCAATCAAATCGCGGTGATATTCGGATTCATTACGAAGCAAATTTTTCCTGAAATTCTTAACGAATTTGTATTCGTCAGATTCGATTTGCTCATCCCTAGTAGTGAGCATAGTGTAAACACACTCAAAGTGTTGAGCAAAAGCTTGTGACTTTTTTTTTACACAAGAAAACTAGCATGAATGTATGATAAATCCCTTCATATCATTATATCCCTCACCGGGTTTAACCCGTTCTCCGCTCCTGAGAATGGTTTAAACCTGGTAAACGAGACTTAAAGGGGTACTCCCCTGAAAAAAAATGTTTTAAGTCAACTGGTGCCATAAAGTTAAACAGATTTGTAAATTACTTCTATTTAAAAATCTTAATCCTTCCAGTACTTATCAGCTGCTATATGCTCCACAGGAAATTATTATCTTTTTGAATTTACTTTCTGTCGGACCACAGTGCTCTCTGCTGACACCTCTGTCCATTTTAGGAACTGTCTGGAGAAAGATAGGTTTGCTATGGAGATTTGCTCCTATTCTGGACAGTTCCAAAAATGGACAAAGGTGTCAGCAGAGAACACTGTGGTCAGACAGAAAAGAAATTCAAAAAGAAAAGAACTTCCTCTGGAACATAATGCAGCTGATAAGTACTGGAAAGGTTAAGATTTTTAGAAGTAATTTACAAATATGTTTTAAATTTCTGGCACCAGTTGATTTAAAAAAAAAAATGTTTTCCAGAGTAGTACCCCTTTAACCCCTTAAGGACTGAGCCCTTTTTCACCTTAAGGACTGAGCCCTTTTTTAGAATTCTGACCACTGTCACTTTATGCATTAACTTTATGCATTAACTAACGATAGCCGGGACCCTGGGCTAATAGTGCACGGCACCGATCGTTGTGCCGCGTGCTATTAACCCTTTAGACGTGGCGATCAAAGTCGATTGATCGGCAATTGATTGCACCAAGCCTGAGCTACTGGCTTGAGCAATCGATCCGCTATAAAGCTATGGCTTTGCAGGGATCAGGGTAAAAGATTAGTGTGTGCAGTGTTATAGCCACCTATGGGAGCTATAGCACTGCAAAAATAGTTTAAAAAAAAGTTAACAAAGGTCATTTAACCCCTTCCCTAATGAAAGTTTGAATCACCCCCCTTTCCGATAAAAAAAAAAAAAAAAAAAAGTGTTGATAAAAATAAACATTTGTGGAAATGTCCGAACTATAAAAATATATAGTTAATTAAACCGCACGGTCAATGGCGTACACGCAAAAAAATCCCAAAGTCCAAAATAGCTTATTTTTGGTCACTTTTTATATCATGAAAAAATGAATAAAAAACGATCAAAAAGTCCGATCAATACAAAAATGGTACCAATAAAAATTTCAGCACACAGCTCAAAAAATTAGTCCTCAAACCGGCCCGTAGGCAGAAAAATAAAAAAAGTTATAGGGGTTAAAAGATGACAATTTTTAACATATTCATTTTCTTGCATGTAGTTATGATTTTTTTCCAAAGTACGACATATATGAGTAGGGTATAATTTTAACCGTATGGACGTACAGAATAAAGATAAGGTGTTATTGTTACTGAAAAATGCACTGAGTAGAAAAGGAATCCCTCAAAACTTACAAAATTAAATTTTTTTCTTCAATTTTGTCGCACAATGAATTTTTTTTTCCATTTTGCAGTGGATTTTTGGTAAAATGACTATATTCACTGCATTTTTCTAACTTTAAAACTCTCTGCTTGTAAGGAAAATGGATATTCCAAATACATTTTATATTGATTCACAAATACAATATGTCTACTTTATGTTGGCATCATAACATTGACCTATTTTTACTTTTTAAAGACATTAGAGGGCTTCAAAGTATAGCAGCAATTTTCATAATTTTCATGAAAATTTCATAATCTGAATTTTTCAGGGACCAGTTAAGTTTGAACTGGATTTGAGGGACCTTTCTGTGAGAAATACCCCATAAATGACCCCATTATAGAAACTACACCCCTCAAAGTTTTCAAAATGACATTCAAAAAGTGTGTTTATCCTTTAGGTGTTTGACAAGAATTGCAGCAAAATGGAGGAGAAAAATCAAAATCAGCGTTTTTTACACTAACATGTTCTTGTAGCCCCATTTTTTTCATTTTTAAAAGTGGTAAAAGGGGAAAAAGCCCCCCCCCCACAATTTGTAGCCTAATTTCTCTTGAGTACGTAAATACCTCATATGTTGACAGAAAGGGCGCTGTGGGCTCACAACATGGCTCAAGAGGGAAAGAGCAACTGTAGGATTTAAAAAAGAAATTTTGCTGTCATGGTTTTTGGGGGGCATGTTGCATTTAGGAAGCCCCAATGGTGAAATTATGGTGTTACCTCATATTTTTATTTTTTACAAGGGATAACAGGAGAAAATGGACCCCAAAATCTGAAGCCCAATTTCTCCTGATTAAGAAAACGCCGTTGTGGACGTTAAGTGCTCTGCTGGCGCACTACAATGCTTAGAAGAGAAGGAGCAACATTTGGCTTTTTGAAAGAGAATTTAGCTGAAATAGTTTTTGGGGGGCATGTTGCATTTAGAAAGTTCCCAGGGTGCCAGAACAGAAAAAATCCCCCCATATAACATACTATTTTGGAAACTAAACCCCTCAAGGAACGTAACAAGGGGTATAATGAACCTTAACACCTCACAGGTGATTGACGACTTTGCGTTGAAGTTGGATGTGAAAATGGAAAATTAGATTTTTAACACTAAAATGATGGTGTTACTCCAAATTTTTCACTTTCACATGGTGTAATAGGAGAAAATGGACCCCACATTTTGAAGCCCAATTTCTCCCGGTTAAGAAAACAGCACATATGTGGACATAAAGTGCTCTGCTGGTGCACTACAGGTCTCAGAACAGAAGGAGCGCCAGTGGACTTTTGGAGATAGAATTTTGCTTGAATTGAAGTCGGGGGCCATGCACATTTGCAAACCTCCCATGGTGCCAGAACAGCAGAAACTGGGGGGGGGGGGGGGGGGGGGGGTCCACTGTTCTGGCACTATGGGGGCTTTGTAAACACACATGGCCTTCAATTCCAGACACATTCTCTCTCCAAAAGCCCATTGGCGCTCCCTCTCTTCTGGGCCTTGTAGTTTACCCACAGAGCACTTTATGTCCACACATGGGGTATTTATATACTCAGAAAAAATGGGGTTACAAATTTTGGGGGGCTTTTTTCCTATTACCCCTTGTGAAAATGAAAAATTTGGGATAACACCAGCATTTTAGTGAAGAAAATAAAACTTTTCATTTTCACGTCCAACTTTAACGAAAATTCGTCAAACACCTGTGGGGTGTTAAGGCTCACTATTCCCCCTTGTTACATTCCGTGAGGGATGTAGTTTCCAAAATGGGGTCACATGTGGGTATTTTTTTTTTGCGTTTATGTCAGAACCGCTGTAAAATCAGCCACCCCTGTGTAAATGACCAATTTAGGCCTCAAATGTACATAGTGAGCTCTCACTCCTGAGCCTTGTTGTGCGCCCGCAGAGCATTTTACGCCCACATATAGGGTATTTCCGTACTCAGGAGAAATTGCGTTACAAGTTTTGGGTGTCATTTTTTCCTTTTCCTTCTTGTGAAAATGAAAAGAATGGGGCAACACCAGCATGTACGTGTAAAAATTTTAATTTTTTTTGCACTACCAGGCTGGTGTAGACCCCAACTTTACCTTTTCATAAGGGGTAAAAGGAGAAAAAGCCCCCCCAAAATTTGGTGGGCAAATTTTCCCGAGTACGGAAATACCCCTTATGTGGCCCTATACTGTTACCTTGAAATACGACAGGGTTCCGAAGTGATAGAGCGCCATGTGCATTTGAGGCCTAAATTGGATATTTGCATAGGGATGGACCCGGATGCAAGAGTTTGACTTGCCTTGGATACCAAATTACCCTACGGCAGTGCTTCCCAAACAGGGCACATCCAGCTGTTGCAAAACTCCCAGCATGCCTGAACAGTCAATGGCTGTCCGGCAATACTGGAAGTTGTTGTTTTGCAACAGCTGGAGGCTGCGTTTTAGAAACTGTGCTGTACCAGAGCTTTCTCATTTTTATTGGGGCGAGGGAGCTGTATGTTGTGTAGGGGTTTGTGTATATGTAGTGTTTTACCCATTATTTTGTTTAAGTGTAGTGTAGTGTAGTGTTTTTAGGGTACATTCAGACTGCCGGTGGATTACAGCAAGTTTCCTGCTGGGAGTTGGAGCTGCAGCGGAAAATTTCCTGCATCTCTAACTTGCAGAGAGAGACTAACTGTAAACCCCCGCCCGTGTGAATGTACCCTGTACCCCAATGTACCCTGTACATTTCCATGGGGGGGGGGGGGGCAAACCTCCAGCTGTTGAAAAACTACAGCTCCCAGCATGCCCTTGGCTGTCCGTGCGTGCTGAGGGCTGTGGTTATGCAACAGCTGGAGGCACACTGGTTGCAAAACACTGAGTTAGGTTGTGAAACATTGTCTGATTCCCAACTCAATGTTTCCCAACCAGTGTTCCTCTAGCTGTTGTAAAACTACAACTCCCAGCATGCATGGTCTGTTCAGTGCATGCTGGGGAGTTATAGTTTTGCCACAGCTAGAGGCACACTGGTTGGGAAACACTGAGTTAGGAAACAGACAGTGTTTCCCAACCAGTGTGCCTCCAGTTGTTCAAAACTACAACTCCCAGCATGCCCAGACTGCCGACGGGCATGCTGGAATTTGTAGTTTTGCAACATCTGGAAGAGCACAGTTTAGAGACCACTATACAGTGGTGTCCAAACGGTAGCGCTCCAGATGTTGCAAAACTACAACTCCAAGCATGCCCAGACTGCCCAGGCATGCTGGGAGTTGTAGTTCTGTAACATCTGTCCCTTCAGTCTGGACAGTCTCAGCATTCTGGGAGTTGTAGTTTTGCAACATCTGGAGGTCTATAGCTAAGAGACCACTGTATAGTAAACTGGGCTCTTCCAGATGTTGCAAAACTACAACTCCCAGCATGCTGAGACTGTCCAGGTATGCTGGGAGTTGTAGTACTGCAACATCTGAAGGGACAGATGAGATGTTACAGAACTACAACTCCCAGCATGCCTGGGCAGTCTGGGCATGCTGAGAGTTGTAGTTTTGCATCGTCTGGAGAGCTACCGTTTGGGCACCACTGTATAGTGGTCTCCAAACTGTGGCCCTACAGATGTTGCAAAAGCCTTTGGCTGTCTGGGCATGCTGGGAGTTGCAGTTTGGCAACCCCTAGAAGGCAGCAGTAAAGATTGCTTTACTGCTTCCTTCATTGCTGCTCCGTGCTGTCACCTCCCAACCTCTGCCGCTGATCTGCGCTGGTGCCACGATGATCGCCGGTCCCTGCCGCAAGTCCCCTGGTACTAGCCGCCATCTTCTCCCCCCCGCCGCTCTGTCCGACATCCAGGGGCAGGCAGCGCGGGGAATTTCCATGACTAATGGCAGGGGATAGGAGGGGGTGGCATCACTGCCACCTCCATCCTATCCCTTAGGATGATCGGGGCTGTCACTGACAGCTCTGATCATCCCTATTTTCCAGGCGATCGGGTTATCAGAGACCCGATCAGCCCGGAATTGCTGCAAATGGCCGATCTGAATTGATCGGCCATTTGCAGCGATCGCCGACAAGAGGGGGTCTCAGGACCCCCCCAGGCATTTGCACGGGATGCCTGCTGAATGATTTCAGCAGGCATCCCGGTCCGGTCCCCGACCAGCTAGCGACGGGGACCGAAATTCCCACGGACGTATCCATACGCTCTCAGTCCTTAAGGACCTTAAAACGGGGGCCTATGTATATGCCCACCATCCTTAAGAGGTTAAGATCCAACTAATCCTGTCTCATATACAAAATAAATTCAAACCTAAGTAGATAAATAAGAGCAGGAGAAAATCCCCATAAAAAACCTAACCTGCTTTGGACAGTTCCTGACATGGACAGAGGTGTCAGCAGAGAGCACTGTGGTCAGACAGAAATTTTAAAAGAAAATAACTTCCTCTGTAGTATACAGCAGCGAATAAGTACTGGAAGGATTAAGAATTTTAAACAGAAATAATTTACAAATCTGTTTAACTTTCTGGCACCAGTTGATTAAAAAAAATAAAAATAAATGTCCACCGGAGTACCCCTTTAACCCCTTAACCTCTTAAGGACCCATGACGTATGCGTACGTCATGAGTCCCGGTCCTGCGATATAACGCGGGGTCACACGGTGACCCCGCATCATATCGCGGCGGGCCCGGCGTCATAGTGAAGCCGGGACCCGCCTCTAATAGCGCGCGGCACTGATCGCTGTGCCGCGTGCTATTAACCCTTTAGCCGCGCGCTCAAAGCTGAGCCGCGCTGCTAAAAACGAAAGTAAAAGTGCCCGGCTAGCTCAGGGAGCTGTTCGGGATCGCCGCGGTATAATCGTGGCATCCCGAATAGCTGTAGCACAGGAGGAGGTCTTCTTACCTTCTCCTGTGCTGTCCGATCGCCGAATGAATGCTTCAAGCCTGAGATCCAGGCTTGAGCATTCAATCGCCGAAAACACTGATTGATCCATTCCTATGGAGATGGATCAATCAGTGTAAAAGATCAGTAAATGCAATGTTATAGCCCCCTATAGGAGCTATAATATTGCATAAGAAAAGTGTAAAAAAAATCATTAACCCTTTCAATTATCCCTTCCCCTAATAAAAGTTTGAATCACCCGGCATTTCCAAAAATAAAAAAAACATTATGTAAATAATAATAAAAATAAACATATGTGGTATCGCCGCGTGTGGAAATGTCCGATTTATAAAAATATACCGCTTTTTAAACCGCTCGTTCAATGGCGTACGCGCAAAAAAATTCCAAAGTCCAAAATAGCACATTTTTGATCACTTTTTATACCACAAAAAAGTGAATAAAAAGTGATCAAAAAGTCTGATCAGAACAAAAATGGTACCGCTAAAAACTTCAGATGACGGCGCAAAAAATGAGTCCTCAAAGCGCCCTGAACACAGAAAAATAAAAAAGTTATAGGGGTCAAAATATGACCATTTTAAACGTATACATTTTCCAGATTTTTTTCGGAAGTGATACAAATTTAAACCTATACAAGTAGGGTATCATTTTAACCGTATGGACCTACAGAATAAAGATAAGGTATCATTTTTGACAAAAAATGTACTGCGTAAAAAGTAGAAGCCCCCAAAACTTACAAAATAGTGTTCTTTCATCAATTTTGTCGAACATTGATTTTTTTCCCCGTTTCACCGTAGATTTTTGGGTAAAATGACTAATGTCATTACAAAGTAGAATTAGTGACGCAAAAATTAAGCCATTATATATAATTTTAGGTGAAATTTTTTAAGAGTTATGATTTTTTAAAGTTAAGGAGGAAAAATTGAAAATGAAAAAACGGAAAAAGCCCGGGTCCTTAAGGGGTTAAGGACCAGGCCATTTTATACCTTAAGGACCGGAGCGTTTTTTGCAATTCTGACCACTGTCACTTTAAACATTAATAACTCTGGAATGCTTTTAGTTATCATTCTGATTCCGAGATTGTTTTTTCGTGACATATTCTACTTTAACTTAGTGGTAAAATTTTATGGTAACTTGCATCCTTTCTTGGTGAAAAATCCCAAAATTTGATGAAAAAAATGAAAATTTTGCATTTTTCTAACTTTGAAGCTCTCTGCTTGTAAGGAAAATGGATTTTCAAAATATATTTTTTTTGGGTTCACATATACAATATGTCTACTTTATGTTTGCATCATAAAATTTATGAGTTTTTCCTTTTAGAAGACACCATAGGGCTTCAAAGTTCAGCAGCAATTTTGAAATTTTTCACAAAATTTTCAAACTCACTATTTTTCAGGGACCAGTTCAGTTTTGAAGTGGATTTGAAGGGTCTTCACATTAGAAATACCCCATAAAAGACCCCATTATAAAAACTACACCCCCTAAAGTATTCAAAAAAACATTCAGTAAGTGTATTAACCCTTTAGGTGTTTCACAGGAATAGCAGCAAAGTGAAGGAGAAAATTCAAAATCTTCATTTTTTACACTCGCATGTTCTTGTAGACCCAATTTTTGAATTTTTGCAAGAGGTAAAAAGGAGAAAATTTTTACTTGTATTTGAAACCCAATTTCTCTCGAGTAAGGAAATACCTCATATGTCTATGTTAATTGTTCGGCGGGCGCAGTAGAGGGCTCAGAAGGGAAGGAGCGACAAATGGTTTTTGGGGGGCATGCCGCATTTAGGAAGCCCCTATGGTGCCAGGACAGCAAAAAAAAAACACATGGCATACCATTTTGGAAACTAGACCCCTCAGGGAACGTAACAAGGGGTAAAGTGAACCTTAATACCGTACAGGTGATTCACGACTTTTGCATATGTAAAAAAAATATATATATTTTTTACCTAAAATGCTTGGTTTCCCAAAAATTTTACATTTTTATAAAGGGTAATAGCAGAAAATACCCCCCAAAATTTGAAGCCCAATTTCTCCCGATACAGAAAACACCTCGCATGGGGATGAAAAGTGCTCTGCTGGTGCACTACAGGTCTCAGAAGAGAAGGAGTCACATTTGGCTTTTTGAAAGCAAATTTTGCTCTGGGGGCATGCCGCATTTAGGAAGCCCCTATGGTGCCAGAACAGCAAAAAAAACACATGGCATACCATTTTGGAAACTAGACCCCTCGGGGAACGTAACAAGGGGTAATGTGAACCTTAATACCCTACAGGTGTTTCACGACTTTTGCATATGTAAAAAAATATATTTTTTTTTTACCTAAAATGCTTGGTTTCCCAAAATTTTTACAATTTTAAAAAGGGTAATAGCAGAAAATACCCCCCAAAATTTGAAGCCCAATTTCTCCCGATTCAGAAAACACCCCATATGGGGGTGAAAAGTGCTCTGCTGGCGCACTACAGGTCTCAGAAGAGAAGGAGTCACATTTGGCTTTTTGAAAGCGAATTTTGCTCTGGGGGCATGCCGCATTTAGGAAGCCCCTATGGTGCCAGGACAGCAAAAAAAAAACCACATGGCATACCATTTTGGAAACTAGACCCCTCGGGGAACATAACAAGGGGTAATTTGAACCTTAATACCCTACAGGTGTTTCACGACTTTTGCATATGTAAAAAAATATATATATTTTTTACCTAAAATGCTTGTTTTCCCAAAAATTTTACATTTTTTAAAAGGGTAATAGCAGAAAATACCCCCCAAAATTTGTTAGGCAATTTCTCCCGAGTACGGCGATACCCCATATGTGGCCCTAAACTGTTGCCTTGAAATACGACAGGGCTCCAAAGTGAGAGCGCCATGCGCATTTGAGGCCTAAATTAGGGACTTGCATAGGGGTGGACATAGGGGTATTCTACGCCAGTGATTCCCAAACAGGGTGCCTCCAGCTGTTGTAAAACTCCCAGCATGCCTGGACAGTCAACGGCTATCTGGCAATACTGGGAGTAGTTGTTTTGCAACAGCTGGAGGCTCCGTTTTGGAAACAGTGGCGTACCAGACGTTTTTCATTTTTATTGGGGAGGGGGGTTGTATAGGGGTATGTGTATATGTAGTGTTTTTTACTTTTTATTTTATTTTGTGTTAGTGTAGTGTAGTGTTTTTAGGGTACAGTCGCACGGGCGGGGGTTCACAGTAGTTTCTCGCTGGCAGTTTGAGCTACGGCAGAAAATTTGACGCAGCTCAAACTTGCAGCCGGATACTTACTGTAATCCTCCGCCCATGTGAGTGTACCCTGTACGTTCACATTGGGGGGGGGGGGGGGGAATCCAGCTGTTGCAAAACTACAACTCCCAGCATGTACGGTCTATCAGTGCATGCTGGGAGTTGTAGTTTTGCAACCGCTGGAGGCTCCGTTTTGGAAACAGTGGCGTACCAGACGTTTTTCATTTTTATTGGGGAGGGGAGGGGGGCTGTGCAGGGGTATGTGTATATGTAGTGTTTTTTACTTTTTATTGTGTGTTAGTGTAGTGTTTTTAGGGTACAGTCGCACGGGCGGGGGGTTCACAGTAGTTTCTCGCTGGCAGTTTGAGCTACGGCAGAAAATTTGACGCAGCTCAAACTTGCAGCCGGATACTTACTGTAATCCTCCGCCCATGTGAGTGTACCCTGTACGTTCACATTGGGGGGGGGGGGAACATCCAGCTGTTGCAAAACTACAACTCCCAGCATGTACGGTCTATCAGTGCATGCTGGGAGTTGTAGTTTTGCAACAGCTGGAGGCACACTGGTTGTGAAACACCGAGTTTGGTAACAAACTCAGTGTTTTGCAACCAGTGTGCCTTCAGCTGTTGCAAAAGCTACAACCCCCAGCATGTACGGACAGTGGAAGGGCATGCTGGGTGTTGTAGTTATGCAACAGCTGGAGGCATACTACTTTGGCTGGGGATGCTGGGGATTGTAGTTATGCAACAGCTGGAGACACACTGGTTTGCTACTTAACTCAGTGTGCCTTCAGCTGTTGCAAAACTACAACTCTCAGCAGTCACCGACAGCCAACGGGCATGCTGGGAGTTGTAGTTATGCAACCACCAGATGCACCACTACAACTCCCAGCATGCACTTTAGCTGATTGTGCAAGCTGGGAGTTGTAATTACACAACAGCTGAAGGCACACTTTTCCATAGAAAGAATGTGCCTCCAGCTGTTGCAAAACTACAAGTCCCAGCATGCCCATAAGGGCATGCTGGGAGTTGTGGTGGTCTGCCTCCTGCTGTTGCATAACTACAGCTCCCAGTATGCCCTTTTTGCATGCTGGGAGCTGTTGCTAAGCAACAGCAGGAGGCTGTCACTCACCTCCAACGATCCTCGCTGCACCAGGTCAGTCCCTCGTCGTCTCCGCCGCCGCTGCTCCTGGGGCCCCGATCCCAACAGGGGCGCCGGGGATCGGGGTCCCCAGCACCCGGGGTGCACGTCCCGCACCCGCTCACGTCCTCCGGAAGAGGGGCGGAGCGGGTTGCGGGAGTGACACCCGCAGCAGGCGCCCTGATTGGTCGGCCGGTAATCCGGCCGACGAAACAGGGCGATCGTGAGGTGACACCAGTGCCACCTCACCCCTGCTGGCTCTGGCTGTTCGGGGCCGTCTCTGACGGCCACGATCAGCCAATAATTCCGGGTCACCGGGTCACTGGAGACCCGATTGACCCGGAATCCGCCGCAGATCGCTGGACTGAATTGTCCAGCGATCTGCGGCCATCGCCGACATGGGGGGTCATAATGACCCCCCTGGGCGATATGCCCCGATGCCTGCTGAACGATTTCAGCAGGCATCGGGCACCGGCTCCGCTCCAGATGGTTGCGGGGGGCCGGTAAAACACATGACGTTCTCATACGTCATGTGTCCTTAAGGACTCGGAAATGGAGACGTATGAGAACGTCATGTGTCCTTAAGGGGTTAAACTTGCTTAGCAACCAATAATGAAACTTTTGGAGCGATAAGTATTAATATACAAACCACGGGGCAGCAACACTACTGCAAACCGTTATATTTGCAGCCTCTTCGGAAAAGACATAAATATGGGAAGAATAGGCAACAAAACCAATGTGTCCCATCCAAATGAGCAACAGGGACCTATAACATTCAGTTTATTTTGTACATTTTTCATTAAATTATGTCTGGCAAATCTTCCCAGTTTTTTTACAGCATTCTCTCTGCACTAGTCTTATTTTAGTTGTACATGACATTTGTGAATTATCTTGTTTCTTTTTGCCACTAATGGGCTTAGTTGTGTTGCCGTGCTCCCCGGTCATCATGAATAAATGTAAGTAATTACCAGATTGTCAGGAATAGTAGAAAACACTAAATAATAGGTTACTTTTTTAAATCACTGGAACAATGTAACTTTCAATTAATAACAGTCAATGTCAGGCAGTGAGACAAGAGACACACATAGTGGTTATTGTACACATTTACTAAGGGGGAGGTTTATCAAAACCTGTGCAGAGGCAAAGTTGCCCATAGCAGCCAATCAGCTTTCTTCTTACTTTCTTAACAAGGCATCTAAAAAATGAAAGAAGAAAGCTGATTGGTTGCAATAGGCAACTGGACAACTTTGCCTCTGCACAGGTTTTGATAAATCTCCCCTTTAGTCTTTACTTTAGACAGAAAAACAAGATCTTCAAATTTTAGTCATAGTCTCAAAACAACATCCTTCATACCTCACAAACAAAGCTAGCGTGTCCCAAATACAGTTTGTCACAGAGGTAGGGTGCTACAATAGCCAGATCCTGAATACTCCTATAAGCATTATTGGACTGCTCTTACAAATACTGACATATTACCCCTATTAATAGAGGTAGAGTAATGCCTTGTGCTAAACAAGATCACTTTGTTCTAGGTTAGTCTGCTTTCTTACCACTAGCTGAATAAATCATTATTAGTGGGAATCCAAATACACTAGACCACACTGTTAATATAGTAAAGACAGAACTGTGACTTAGCTGTTCATAAGTCGACTGCCTCAATAAATACTTCTGTTCAGTTTTTAGAGAATAAAATAAAGGAAAAGGACCTCAGTTATGGAGGAAGACTAATGAATCTTTTGATGCATGTGTCTTTACAGAGGGAGAGGTTCTAAGTAAGCTGTCTAAAGTAAAGACAAAAAGTCACAAGGACCAGATGAGATACACCCAAAGATATTAAAAGAGCTTAGCGATGTACTAGCAATACCATTAACAAATGTATTTAAATAGTCACTGGTAACAGTTGTTCCAGAAGATTGGAAATTTGTAAATGTTGTCCCAATTCATAAGAAAGATAGTAGAGAGGAATCAGGCAACTATAGGCCAGTTGCCTGATGGAAACCCTACCAACCCTACTCATTCCAAACTAATCTTATTGATTTATTTTTTTTTTGATTGGGTGACTAAAATAATAGATGACAGTGACAGTAGACATCACTTATCTAGATTTTAGTAAGGCTTTTGACACTGTACCACATAGAAGGTAAACTAGAAGAATGGTCAGAACTCAGGAAACAAACATTTTATATGGATATATGCAAGATAATGCACATGGGATGCAAAAACCTCAGGCAGAGTATAGACTCTATAGAGTAAGTGGTACAGTCCTAACCTTAGTATCTGAGGATTGAGATTTAGGGGTCATTATTTCAGAAGACTTAAAGGTAGGCAGACAATGTGATAGAGCAGCTGAAAATGCTATCAGAATGCTTGGATGTATAGGGAGAGGTATAAGCAGTAGAAAGAGAGAATATACAGAAAACTGGTGAGACTTCACTTGGAATATTGTACGCAGTACTGGAGGCCATATCTCCAGAAGGATATAGATACTCTAGAGTTCAGAGAAGAGCTGGTGAACTAGTACATGGATTGCAGGATAAAACTTACCAGGAAAGGTTAAAGGACCTTAACATGTATAGCTTAGAAGAAAGAAGAGACAGAGGGGATATGATAGAGACTTTTAAATACATAAAGGGAATCAACACGGTAAAGGAGGAGAGCATATTTAAAAGAAGAAAAACTACCGCAAGATGACATAGTGTTAAATTAGAGGGGCAAAGGTTTAAAAGTAATATCAGACTGTTTTGGTTTCAGGCTGATTGATACATTTTGGCCATAGTGAGGGGCAGCAGATGCAAATCTGCAGGTACATTTAAAGGGGTACTCCACTGCAAAACATTTTTTTTTAAATCAACTGGTGCTAGAAAGTTAAACAGATTTGTAAATTACTATTGATTCGCCTACTGAGGAAGGGGTCGTTTTTAGCACCTTGAAACGCGTCTAGGGTGATATCTAATCTGAACAGAGCACAATTCGCACGCACCACCTAGACTGAAGCCGGCCCAGAACTTTGTGCACCACTTGCTGCATTCATCAAACATCCTCTCCCACTGAGCGCATTACCAACCTGCTGCCTGCAATACCAGAACCCAGCCACGATCTCTCCAGCGAAGGTCCGATACACATCCAGGTATTTGCCGATACCACGGACCGCTCCCGAGAGAGTCTCCTGCCGGAGCCCATATCCATCCAGGCTCTCACGCCGGGATTGCTGCAACCAACACAAGAATTTCAACTATCGGCCCGTCGCAGTACGGGACCAGCAGCCAGGGTGAGGTTGAACTTTGCATTTGTTTAACATCTGTGGGCAGCTTTTTATACACCTGTACATCAGTCCATCAAGTGACTTTGCCTTTTCCATTACAAGTGCCGGACTATCAGCCCTTTTTTATTCATCATAGGTGCCGGACTAATAGTCGACTCCGGATTATTATATGCCGTTGAAAAATTGCATTTGTTTTTAACATCTATAGATTATTCTATATTAGGTGGTTGCTATATATATATTCATATTTTCTAAATCTGTCATTAGGGCCCAATGACAGTTTAAGATAACATTGACATTGCTTTGATATTTTTAACCATTTAGGTTTTTATTGTTTTAATAATATCTGCATTTTTTTTCAAAACTTTATGTCTCAAACAATTATTCACTGTGTACCCTAGGGTAGTATTCTTGAGGTGTGGTTAATCTTTGTTTTAGATTTGTAAATTACTTCCATTAAAAAAATCTTAATCCTTCCAGTACTTCATCAGCTGCTGTCATGATCCACAGGAAGTTCTTTTCTTATTGAATTTCCTTTATGCTGACATCTCTGTCCATTTTAGGAACTGTCCAGAGCAGGATAGGTTTTCTATGGGGATTTGCTCCTATCCTGGACAGTTCCTAAAGTGGACAGAGGTGTCAGCAGAGAGCACTGTGGTCAGGCAGAAAGGAAATTCAAAAAGAAAAGAACTTCCTGTGGATCATAACAACAGCTGATAAGTACTGGAAGGATTACGTTTTTTTTTAATAGAAGTAATTTACAAATCTGTTTAACTTTCTGGCACCAGTTAATTTAAAAAAAAAAAAATACAATATTTTCCAGTGGAGTACCCATTAAACAACAGTTTTTACCCATTTGGTGGATGCAGTAATTTTCCATTTGTGAAGTTTCATTTTTCCCTCCTCCCTTTAAATAGCCAAATCTTTTTAAATTTTCCACCTACAGGGCCATATGATGACTTGATAAAAGCAGGCCCAATGATAACACCTGAAGGAGAAGAGGAAAAAGGTGTCCTTAAATGGCGCTTCCCAGCAAAAATCAAGATAAAGTCTAGTGGGAAATGTTCTTTTATTGAATTAACTTATCTATTAAAACAATAAAATCAATACATCCATAAGCAAGACGCGTTTCTGGTGTATAATCACACTTTCTCAATTGCAAGTGTCAATGACAATACTGTAATGATATTACTCATTTACCACAATATCTACAGATGCAGTATAACTTATTGATTAAATTCCCTACTCATTCTATTCTTAGGACTCCAGTGATCAGTGTCACCACCCACTGGACTTCTTAGTATGGAAATATTTCAATTAATAAGTGACAAGTTCTATTAAATCTTCTACCACGGATGTATATTATTCTGCTCAGCATCTCCTGCCCTATAACATGATAGCAGATTACAGGTTACATGGTAAGAGTAGATGTAGATGTGCATGCAACTATATAAAAGGTTGAGCAGTGGAAGTAACAATGCATGCAATGACTCAAATTTGAGAACACTCGCCTTTAGAGGGGTACTCCAGTGGAGTATCTTACTACTTCCAGTACTTATCAGCTGCTGTATACTACAGAGGAAGTTGTATTTATTTCTGGAGTTCTTTTCAGTCTTACCACAGTGCTCTCTGCTGACCTCTGTCCGTTTCAGGAACTGTCCAGAGTAGGAGAGGTTTGCTATGGAGATTTGCTATTACTCTGGACAGTTCCTGACACGGACAGAGGCGGCAGCGGAGAGTATTGGGGTCAGAATGGAAAGAACTTCACAACCAACTTTCTCTGTAGTATACAGTAGCTGATAAGTACTGAAAGGTTTACGATTCATAAATAGAAATCATTTACAAATCTGTTTAGCTTTCTAGAACCAGATGATTTGAAAACATTTATTTTCCATCGTACTACCCCTTTAAATAGAAAATCTCAATATGGTATCTCCAAGCAGTGAAGAATGGAGAAAATAAATGCATATATCAGGCACTGGCTTCTCTCTTCGTAGGCAGCCCATGTAGGGATAACAGTCATATGTAACACAGGCTTTTATTTACCATAAAACAATAAAAGGGTAAGCAAAAGATTGAACACTTTGTGAGGTCTGATGGTCTGATTACACACATAATGCTGACACTCGATATAGTTTGGAAGAAGCCGCCACAATCCGGTTGAAAGTTCATGTTGGGTGGTCTTCAGCAAGGAAATAGTGCTATGTTACATATGTTAAATAAATAAATAAATACATGAATAAAAGAACCATAGAAATAAATAGTAAGTTCCTACTGATATACACTTTTAAGGATTTTTCCAGTTTTAATTACAAAAAAAAAATGTGTCTAAGTCCGTCCCAGTCTACTCTGGTTATATCATTCATTTTGAATTTACTTTTCTTATTCTTTTTCTTTTTTTTAAATTCTGACCACTGTAAAAAAATCTCAAAACAAACACAATACAGAAAATGACAATAAAAGGAATCTTTTATATGTGCTGCCCTGACCCAAATGATTCAAATGATGTAAACAAATTGATTTATTGTTATATTATCCAAGCTTTTTTTGTTTTATATGATTTATCTAGAATGAGTCTGATTTTCTTTCATATAGAAATGGAGTAAACTGATTTTCAGACAATATGAACAGAAGGTGTTTTAAAAAGTTTCTTATAGTCACAAACTTTTAAATTAGATTTACAGTCATTAAAGTTTTTATTTGAGAACAGAACATTGATAAAGCCACAGATTTGTGACCTAAGTATTTAACAAAACACCAAAAATCTTTAAAGCCAAACAACAATGTGAGAAAAGTTTTGGAAAAGAAATGATTATATACCTATACATACCGTACTGGAACAAATCAACGCTTTATGGAAGATTATATTTATATTTAGTATTATAAATGCAAGTTATGAATTCTTACTCTATCACGTATTATCTTATGCTATGCTATGACTTTTATTATCTTATGCTATGACTACAACGCAACATCAATATAAAAAAAATCAGTTATATTGAGCTAGATGTATCGACAACAAGTACAGAAGTCGCTCAATTACAACAGTGATCTCAAACTGTGGCCCTCCAGACATTGCAAAACTTTAACGCCCAGCATGCCCGGACAGCCGTTGGTTCACTAGTTAAATATCAGTTCTGCCTTTGACACATATCATCAAAACTGTCTGTGTATGGTTTATGAAGTTGACAAGTTTTATGTTACAATGGTAACTTTAAGGATTATTGTACATGCTTTTCTGCAAGCTTGATCTAAATGACCGCATACATACATCTAAGTAGTGAACTATTTTGTACCTGTTAATCTGTCAAGGGCCTACATACTGTGAAAGTCCCAGCAAAGTACTTGTCACGATGCCGGCTGGCAGGTAGTGGATCCTCTGTGCCAGAGAGGGATGGCGAGGACCGCGCTAGTGGACCGGTTCTAAGCCACTACAGGTTTTCACCAGAGCCCGCCGCAAAGCGGGATGGTCTTGCTGCGGCGGTAGTGACCAGGTCGTATCCACTAGCAACGGCTCACCTCTCTGACTGCTGAAGATAGGCGAGGTACAAGGGAGTAGGCAGAAGCAAAGTCGGACGTAGCAGAAGGTCGGGGGCAGGCGGCAAGGTTCGTAGTCAGGGGAGATAGCAGAAGTTCTGGTACACAGGCTTTAAACACACAAAACGCTTTCACTAGGCACAAGGGCAACAAGATCCGGCAAGGGAGTGCAAGGGAGGAGACCAGATATAGCCAGGGAGCAGGTGGGAGCCAATTAAGCTAATTGGGCCAGGCACCAATCATTGGTGCACTGGCCCTTTAAGTCTCAGGGAGCTGGCGCGCGCACGCCCTAGAGAGCGGAGCCGCGCGCGCCAGCACATGACAGCAGGGGACGGGAACGGGTAAGTGACCTGGGATGCGATTCGCGAGCGGGCGCGTCCCGCTGTGCGAATCGCATCCCCAACGGCCATGACAGAGCAGCGCTCCCGGTCAGCGGGACTGACCGGGGAGCTGCAGGGAGAAAGACGCCGTGAGCGCTCCGGGGAGGAGCGGGGGCCCGGAGCGCTAGGCGTAACAGTACCCCCCCCCCCTTAGGTCTCCCCTTCTCTTTGTCCGGTAACTGCCTCCCCTGGGATGAGGACACCGGGAAAGGATGGAGGGATTCCTCAACGGCAGGCAGAACAGCAGGAGTAGGAATGGGGAGAGAGGGCAGAGGGCGAGACCTGGCACGGGGCAGTGTGACACCAGGACGAGGGCCATGAGGGGACACAGAGGCTTGCCTGATGGGACTGGGAGGGGGGGAGAGGCATTTCCTGTGGCAGGCAGAGTCCTTAATGACCTTAGGGGGACCGGATACAGGAGGAACCACAGGGTCACGGCAGGGAGTACTGGGAACCGGTTGAAGGCAGTCCTTGGAACAAGAGGGACCCCAACTCTTGATCTCCCCAGTGGACCAATCCAGGGTTGGGGAATGGTGTTGAAGCCAGGGTAGTCCAAGGAGAATTTCGGAAGTGCAATTAGGAAGGACAAAAAATACAATTTCCTCGTGATGAGGTCCGATGCACATTAGGAGGGGCTCCGTGCGGTAACGCACGGTGCAATCCAACCTGGCTCCGTTGACCGCGGAAATGTGGAGTGGCTTGACAAGACGGGTCACCGGAATGCGGAATTTATTCACTAAGGACTCCCGAATAAAATTCCCAGAAGCTCCAGAGTCCAGGCAGGCCACGGCTGAGAGGGGAGAGCTGGCTGAAGTAGAAATCCGAACAGGCACCGTGAGACGTGGAGAAGCCGACTTAGCATCAAGAGACGCCACACCCACGAGAGCTGGGTGCGAGCGTGCGTTTCCCAGACGTGGAGGACGGATTGGGCAATCCACCAAAAAATGTTCAGTACTGGCACAGTACAGACAAAGATTCTCTTCCTTACGGCGATTCCTCTCTTCCAGGGTCAGGCGAGACCGATCCACTTGCATGGCCTCCTCGGCGGGAGGCCTAGGCGCAGATTGCAGTGGAGACTGTGGGAGGGGTGTCCAGAGATCTAAGTCTTTTTCCTGGCGGAGCTCTTGATGCCTCTCAGAAAAACGCATGTCAATGCGAGTGGCTAGATGAATGAGTTCATGCAGGTTAGCAGGAGTCTCTCGTGCGGCCAGAACATCTTTAATGTTGCTGGATAGGCCTTTTTTAAAGGTCGCGCAGAGAGCCTCATTATTCCAGGATAGTTCAGAAGCAAGAGTACGGAATTGTATGGCGTACTCGCCAACGGAGGAATTACCCTGGACCAGGTTCAGCAGGGCAGTCTCAGCAGAAGAGGCTCGGGCAGGTTCCTCAAAGACACTTCGAATTTCCGAGAAGAAGGAGTGTACAGAGGCAGTGACGGGGTCATTGCGGTCCCAGAGCGGTGTGGCCCATGACAGGGCTTTTCCAGACAGAAGGCTGACTACGAAAGCCACCTTAGACCTTTCAGTAGGAAACTGGTCCGACATCATCTCCAAGTGCAGGGAACATTGCGAAAGAAAGCCACGGCAAAACTTAGAGTCCCCATTAAATTTGTCCGGCAAGGACAGGCGGAGGCTAGGAGTGGCCACTCGCTGCGGAAGGGGTGCAGGAGCTGGCGGAGGAGATGGTTGTTGCTGCTGTAGCTGTGACTGTACTTGCTGTAGTTGTGACTGGAGTTGCTGTGTCATGGTGGTCAAGTACGACAGCTGGTGATCTTGTTGGGCGATCTGACGAGCTTGCTGGGCGACCAGCGTAGGGAGGTCAGCGACAACTGGCAGAGGAACTTCAGCGGGATCCATGGCCGGATCTACTGTCACGATGCCGGCTGGCAGGTAGTGGATCCTCTGTGCCAGAGAGGGATGGCGAGGACCGCGCTAGTGGACCGGTTCTAAGCCACTACAGGTTTTCACCAGAGCCCGCCGCAAAGCGGGATGGTCTTGCTGCGGCGGTAGTGACCAGGTCGTATCCACTAGCAACGGCTCACCTCTCTGACTGCTGAAGATAGGCGAGGTACAAGGGAGTAGGCAGAAGCAAAGTCGGACGTAGCAGAAGGTCGGGGGCAGGCGGCAAGGTTCGTAGTCAGGGGAGATAGCAGAAGTTCTGGTACACAGGCTTTAAACACACAAAACGCTTTCACTAGGCACAAGGGCAACAAGATCCGGCAAGGGAGTGCAAGGGAGGAGACCAGATATAGCCAGGGAGCAGGTGGGAGCCAATTAAGCTAATTGGGCCAGGCACCAATCATTGGTGCACTGGCCCTTTAAGTCTCAGGGAGCTGGCGCGCGCGCGCCCTAGAGAGCGGAGCCGCGCGCGCCAGCACATGACAGCAGGGGACGGGAACGGGTAAGTGACCTGGGATGCGATTCGCGAGCGGGCGCGTCCCGCTGTGCGAATCGCATCCCCAACGGCCATGACAGAGCAGCGCTCCCGGTCAGCGGGACTGACCGGGGAGCTGCAGGGAGAAAGACGCCGTGAGCGCTCCGGGGAGGAGCGGGGGCCCGGAGCGCTAGGCGTAACAGTACTCACCGGCTGGTGTTGTGCTCAGATATTTTTTTAAGTGAACTGTAGAGCATTTTTCTGCCCTCATAAGTGCATAACCGCATATGTTCATCTAAGTAGTGTACTATTTTGTACCTGTTAATCTGTCAAGGGACTACATACTGTGAAAGGACAGACAAATGTAATCTCCTGCTGGTGTTTACAAAAATTACAGAGTTTTTAATGCATAATGTATCGCAATTTTTATGCCCTCATCAGTGCATACCGCATACGTACATCTACGTATCTGCTAATCTGTCAAGGGCCTAAAAACTATGAAAGGACAGCCAAAAGTACTGTAGCTCATTTTCTGCCCTCATACGTGAATACCGCATATGTACATCTAAGAAGTGTACTATTTTTTTACGAACTGTTAATCTGTCAAGGGCCTACATACTGGGAAAGTTCAGGCAAAAGTACTCATCGGCTGCTGTTTACTCAGATACTTTTTTAAGTGTACTGTAGAGCATTTTTCTGCCATCATCAGTGCTTACCACATACCTACATCTGAGTAGTTTACTATGTTGTTCCTGTTAATCTGTCAAGGGCCTAGATACTGTGAAAGGCCAGGTAAAGCATGGCCAGCGTCCCAATGTTGGCACCACGGCCCTGCGTCAACTTATGCTTTGCCACCATAAAGCGGCCTGGTAGAACCGTGGCTCCGATGTAGTGGTCCAGCCTGCTACATCACCCAGTGGCACACCGCTCCCTCTTTCAGCCAGCCAAGGCTCCCCCACCTCAGCTCAAGGGAGCTGTGTGTCATACCCTCCTTCTGTTGCTCCAGATGCTCCTCCTCCTCCTACTTTTAGTCAGCCATTCCGACAACAATCCATCGGCGAAGCCATGTCCAAGAGACAACAGTATGCGCCCACTCATCCAATGGCACAGAAGCTGAATGTGCTCCTGTCTAAGTAACTGGTGCTGCAGTTCCTCCCTTTTCAAGTGGTTGACTCTGCACCTTTCAGAGAACTGATGGCTTGTGCCGAGCCAAGGTGGAGAGTGTCAAGCCATCATTTCTTTGCGAAGAAGGCAATACCAGCCCTGCACAATTTTGTGGAAGAGAAGGTGGTCCAGTACGTGAGCTTGTCGGTGTGTACCAAAGTGCACAGCAGTGCCAACGTTTGGAGCTGTAACTAAGGTCAGGGACAATACATGTCCTTTACGGCTCACTGGGTGAATGTGGTTCCTGCACAGCCACAACACCAACTTGAACAGGTCACGCCGCTTCCTCCTCCATGCTCTCTGTCCATTGGTCCTGTGACAGTGTGCGACTCCGCCTCCTCATCCTCCACCGTGTCCTTAGCCTCCACTGTCCAAACAAGTCTCTGTGGCCCTTCAGCATACCATCTGTGCAGGGCACGGCGGTGTCACGCTGTTCTCCACATGGTTTGCCTTGGTGAAAAGAGTCACACAAGGGAGGAACTGCTAAAAGTCATTCGTAAAGAAATCGAAGCATGGCTTACTCAGCAAAAACTGGAAATGGGAACCGTGGTGACTGGCAACAGGAAGGACATCTTGCATGCGCTGCGTTTGGGAAGGCTGAGCCATGCGCCCTTCATGGCACACCTGTTCAATCTGGTTGTCAAGCGGTCCCTGAAGGGTTCACCCCATTTGCAAAACATCCTAACAATGGGAAGGACACTTTGCATGCACTTGAGCCACTCGTACAACGCAAAGCACACCCTCCTTGACCTGCAGGGTCAGAACGTTAGCCCACAACACAGTCTGATTTGTGACATTGCCCCACATTGGAATTCCACCCCCATATGTTTGACCAACTGTACCAACAGAGAAAAGCCATCACCGATTTCTTGATGATCCAAGCGGATATGGGTACTCCCCTGTGTAACTTCAATGTGAACCAGTGGCATCTCATTCGTGACACCTGCCGTTTGCTAAGGCCCTTTGGATGAACGATGTCATTCCACTGCTTAATTTCTTACAATATATGTTGAAAACGATGGCTGGTCAGGGCACTGGAGACATGGCGCCTACATCTCAGGGTCACATGAGCCTTGTAGGAGCTTAACTGGAGGAAGAGGAGGAGGGGGAAGGGCACAGTGGAACACAGTTTAAGTTTTGCCAAATGGACGTTTTTTCTTGTAATCTGACAGGAGAGGAGGAGCAGGAGCAGCCAGAGGAGCTAGAGGGTTATGAGGAATGCGAGACAGGGGATCCAGACACACCATGGCAGTATGCAGTGGAGATGCAGGCAGGGAGTCCCTCTGAGTCACTTGCACAAATGGCATAATGCATGCTCACCTGCTTGCGTAGTGATAGCCGAATTGTCACCATTCTGCAGCGGGATGACTTCTGGATCTTCACCTTATTGGCCCTCGCTACCGCCACAAAATAGGGCCCTTTTTTTACACCCACTGAGAGGGAGGACAAAATGACCTACTACTGTGGCATCCTATGTAGTCAGTTGGCCGATGCCTTTGGGCGCTATCGTCCATCCTCTTGCAGGTCTGAATTGGGGGGCCCCCATCATTTAGCCACTATATGGTGTCCTCATACTGATGCCACCTCCAGGCTCTGTCATTTTGCCGCTCTGTGGCAGTGATTCTAAAAGCGATGCCTGTAATCTGCATATCATACTGATTAACAGTATTATTTCACTACCCTCAGCACACTTCATATGCAAGTTAGAACACAGCAAAGTGTCCTACTCCCCTATTGAAGCTCTATGTAGGCCAGAATAGCTGTTTGAAATATAGATTCACCGCAAATAAATTTGTATCGAACCAAATTTTTTCGAAAATGTTTTCGAAATTTTGCAAATCGGAATTATTAGCCCAGTGTGCCATTTCAGAGGTTTGGGGGACTGCATGGAATTATGCGGGTATTTTTGTAACCACCTTTCCAGAATAAAAACCTGAAGGTTTATATATTTGGTCCTGCGACACCCATGGGATCCCAATCCCATTTAATACTCTACCTTCTCTCTTATTATAGGTTGACAAACTACACTATAGTAATGAAAAAGTGTATAAAAACCCACATTTCAATGGATGTTACAATAGACATTGTTAAACCAATTGTTACCTTGTTAGAGTCATCTTTTACAATCAGAAGTAGTGCCATTCTAGTTCATTGGCTGTGTGTAGTGTTGCAGTGTTATTGTAGTTTTGTATTATATCTGTAGTGGTATTTGTGCATTGAAGGTTGACTGTAGGTACATAGATTTTTTCAGGTATCCACATTCTTTCATATGTATGATACTACCACACAGTTACTTGATGATTCATTCTAAAACATTACAAAAAACATTCTTTATCTTACATTTGCATTTCTATTTGTCTAGGAAAATAATAAATGGATCAATTAATTAAATTCTCTCCCCAGAAATGTAATCAACTTCTCCAGCATCGAAGAAGCCTCGGTTTACATTCACTCGTTACATAAAACAAAATAAGAACTCCTTTTCTCCCATACAATACACTTTGAAATGAAATGCACAATGTTAGTTCAAAAGAATTTTTGAAAGCAAGAAAAACCTCAAATAGAATCAAGAGTTAGAATAGAAATCACAATGTTCAAAATGTATCTAAATCTTTTCAGACGCCTTAAATTCCCAAATGACCTTGACACATGAAGGACACTTTTTAATAAACAATAATTATACATAAAAGGCTGTTACTTCAAGTAATTTAAACAGATTCTTTTTCAGCGTTCATCCAGGCAATGAAGACAATTCTTTGCAGCAATTGTAAATTTCCTTTCCTTTCTTAAAAACCCATTGTTCGCCTGCAGAAATTAAACTATAATGCAGGTGCTCTGACTGAAAGAAGACATGCACGTAATTATAATGCTTACTTCCTCCTCCTTTGGTGGATTCAATTATACCTTTGAGTTGGCATTTGCTACGTTATTATGCAAAATGTTTGTGTAAAATGAATAGAGAATAGTTAGGCGAGCACTGTGCTAAGCAAAATAATCTCAATAAACTGTGTACATTTAAAGAAAAGGAGAAAAAATAAAAAAGAGCCTCCAAAAAATAAAAATAAAAAGGCTCAAAAAACATTGCTGCTTAGAAACTGCTAATCATGGTAAATGACCAGAAAGACCAGAACACTTCTATTAAGCACAGGATAATAAATGTACTGTACCCTGCAGAAAGTCATAAAAATAGCTATAAAAGACAGCAAGGTGGAAGTAAAGTACTTTAAGAAGCCTGGAAAGAAAAATGGAAATGAAGCACAGTAAGGGGTCTAGCAGAGCCCTACAAGAAGCAGGAAAGTGTATGATTTGGTGTTTTGATTTTTAAGCTAAATAAAGCGGATGTGAACCAGTATCAGCTACCGCTAAATAATTCTCCTAATTTAATGCTGAAAATTCCACAGCTTATTACATTACAATGGGCACTGTCAGATTCAAAAACTGTTTATATGTTGTACATCATGGCAAAACATTACCCTTTCTTATATAGTTTATAAAAAATAAGTTCCTTTGTTGCAGAAATCATGGCTAAAAAAAATAAAAATAAAAGACCACTAGGGGTCCCCATACTGTCCAGAACATAAACCTTTCTGGCTGCAGCATCATCTCTGTCCATGCTAAAGCAAAAGCAATTCCAGTAAGTAAGGGTGGTACTAGCACTCCTCTGTGCTTACTCCTGTCTGCTCAGACTGCAGTGTGGAAACAGGCAAGAGGAGGATATAGAACAGCCTTCAGTGATTGGATAGAGAGACTTAGCACAGCACACCAGACTCAGGGAGGAAGATGAGTCATGCAGAGTGAGGGACACACCCCCTCCTAAGCACAGAATGACAAATAAGGTGAGCAAGAGTAAGAAGATATTTGAGAGAGAAATATAGGTGCTAGACACATAACATAGGCACGTGATCAGGATTAGGTACTGGGCAATATATGACATTTATTTTTTTTTAGAGGGATATGACAGGTGGGATTGTGTTTTCAGATTCATATTTTCTACATGTATGTATGTATGTATATTACTTATTAAATGTAATAGATATTAAAATCTATAGTAAAACATCAGTTTTTATAGTTTTTTTCTGTGTATCATTATCGCAGCAGATCTCTTGCCTGAGCTGTTCCTTTGGGCTGTGACTAGCAGTTCAGATTTGGTTTACAGCAACCACATGAACATTGTAAATAGAGATGAGCGAATCGAAGCTGACAAATCCAAATTCGTTATGAATTTCATGAAATATTCGATTCGCAATGAATGCGAATATCGCTGCGATTCTATCGAGTGAATCACTTCATTAAACTACATTTACTGCGGTACAGGCTCGAGGGCATCTAAAATGGTGAATCCACATGTCAGTACATGGGGCAAGGAATGCTGGGAAGGCAGGAAGGCAAGGCGGGAAGGGAAGTAAGCAGGATGACCCTAAATCACATGTAAGATGCAGCCTATCAGCAGCCAGTCACCCCTGTGATGTCACAGCCTTATATATTCAGCAGTCATTTTCTGGCTCATCACTTCATTCATTACACTGCATAGAGATAAGACAGACATCGCTGTGTGTGTTACACAGAAAAGCTCATTCCAGCAGTGTTACACATCCTAGTCATATCAGCGTTCTGGTGGACAGAGATCAGTGTTTTTTTCACTGAAAAGGATTTTTACTGCAGGCATTAACCTCCCAGTTACGTTCTTTAGCATTGTATTACAGAGAGGAGCACATAGCTGTTTGTTGCCTCATACATTTCAACAAGCTGCCTCAACTTCATAAACCTTAGCAGAGGAGGCAGGAATAATTTTTCAGCCCAATTCTGTGTCTTTGTTCCACAAAAAATCTCCTGCTGGTTATACTAGTCTGTAGACGGTATAATACCCAGCAGTCCATTCCTAATAGTCTTTGACAGAGTGAAATTTTGTGTTTAGTACCCAGCTTTTTTGTGCTGCAGCACTGTTGTGTACTGCTGGTGTTGTGCAAAAATACTTTTTTTTAAGCCCTCATAAGTGCATACCACATTCGTACATCTAAGTAGTGTACTATTTTGTACCTGTTAATCTGTCAAGGGCCTAGATACTGTGAAAGTCCAGGCAAAAGTAATCACCATATAACCAAAAAAGTTAGGACAAATTCCTCAAATATCAACAATTGCTTACATAACAATATATATTCCCCAAGATAATTAAGCTAGTTAATCATAAACCACACAATGTAACTGTATTAAATTCACTTTTATTAGTAAATAGATCAACCCAAAATACCCATAAAAACATAAACACAATCAATAGACATATTAAAATTTGATGGGGGAGCTGGGATCACATAACATGATTGATGTCAAAATTACATACAAAGACTATACCTGATAGTTATAACTATTAATATGGCAGCCTTTATATTAGTATCTCCGTAACAAGTGGTATTAAATAGTCAAAAATATTAAATCCTGTGTTCACATAATAAATGCCAGTTGATGCAGATGATGAATGGTAGCACAAAAGTCAGTTAATATGGCATATATATAACAGTACAATGACTATAGCAGCATAAAAAAACTGATTAAAGTGCACAAGGTTATTATTGCACTCAACAGACTGACCTTATATATAATGTAACAGCAGATGGTATTAAAGTGCATATGTTATTATTGCACTAAAAAACTGGCACTATGTGCAATATAGCAGCAAATGGTATTGTGCATAAGAAGTTGGTAAAGTGCATCAGTGTGGCAGGGAACACAAGTTAAACACTCCAGAAAGGGAACAATAGTGCAAATAGATACAAGTAGCAATCCTCAGATGTCAAATAGTAAAGAAAGTGCTGACCAAAGATCCCAAACTCCCTCACTTCACCCTCCAACGCGTTTCACCACTGCTTTGTCCAGGAGCGCTCCTGGACAAAGCAGTGGGTTGATCTATTTACTAATAAAAGTGAATTTAATACAGTTACATTGTGTGGTTTTTGATTAATTAGCTTAATTATCTTGGGGGGGAAAAGTAATCACCAGCTGATGTTTTTACTCAGACACTTTTTTAAGTGTATTGTAACACATTTTTCTGCCCTCATACGTGCATACCACATACATACATCTAAGCAGTGTACTATTTTGTACCTGTTAATCTGTCAAGAGCCTACATATTGTGAAAGGACAGCCGAAAGTAATCACCGGCTGGTGATTTACTCCAATACGTTTATTAAGCGTACTGTAGCGCATTTTTTTTCTCTGCCCTCATAAGTGCATACCACATATCTACATTGTACATCTGTACAAGTAGTGTACTATTTTAAACCTGTTAATCTGTCAAGGGCCTAGATACTGTGAAAGTCCAGGCAAAAGAACACACCTGCTGCTGTTCTAGACAAATACTGCTTTAAGCGTAGTGAAGCGCATTGTACTCCCCTCAAATATACGCACAAAGTATGTCACGCAGAGAAGTGCCAGGACGTGCACAGAGGAGTGGCAGGGGCCTAAATTCATCAGGCAGAGGTCGCAGCAGACTAGGTCGAGCAAGTAGCAGCAGGAGTCGCAGTGAGAGGCTTGAGCTCCCCGTATCAGCTAGCAGTCGTGTCTCGACCAGCAACCCATCCGCTGTCATCAATTGGTTATCCACTTCATCACAACAGTCAACAGTCGGTGGGTTCCTCAGACACAACCCTCAGTTCGCATGGCCCAGGAGCAGTCCCTGTCCTGCCATTGCCTCTGTCCTATGCTGTTCCCTCCCCTACATATGTATCTTATGCTGTGAGTTCAGCTCCACTATTCAGTGAGGACAATCTAATAGAGGACAGTCAGCTGGTACTGCCCAGCCAAGAAGTGGAGGAGACATCCACCGCTTCTTCCGCTAGGCGGGCAATTATTGATGAGGAGAGTGACGTGGGAGGTGGTGTTGCCAGCATTCAGGGTCCTGAAGCAGACACTATTGAGGTACCTGAGAAGGACATCAGTGACGTGCAGACACGTCATCAGGAGAAGAGGGTTGAAGGTTGCCCTTGAGGCAGCAGCTGAGCCAGCAAGGTGGTAGCATGGTTGGCAGTCAGCCATGGTGGCTGAAGGGGAAATACTGGACCCAAACATGCCCTGGGAAGACCACCTGCTTCGAGGGAGCCTACCTTCCCGGGAGGTAGCGGAACAGGGGTTACTGGAGACAGCAGCAGTAGCGGTCAATTAGTGCGGACTGTTGGTGGGAAATCAGCTATTTGGCAGTGTGGCCGTTTTTCATCAAGCATCCGGAGGAGGCTAGCATAGCCACATGCAAGATATATCGGCAGAAGGTGAAGCGTGGCCAGGGTCCCAATGTTGGCAGGGTCCCATGATGTAGTGGTCCAGCCTGCTGCATCACCCAGTGGCACGCCGCTCCCTCTTTCAGCCAGCCAAGGCTCCACCACCTCAGCCAAAGGGAGCTGTGTGTCATACCCTCCTTCTGTCGCTCTAGATACTCCTGCTCCTCCAACTTTTAGTCAGCCATTCTGCCAACAATCCATCGGCGCAGCCATGTCCAAGAGACAGAAGTATGCGCCCACTCATCCAACGGCGCAGAAGCTGAATGTGCTTCTTCCGGAGTAGATGGTGCTGAAGTGCCTCCCTTTTCAAGTGGTGGACTCTGCACCTTTCAGAGAACTGATGGCTTGTGCCGAGCCGAGGTGGAGAATCCCAATCCATCATTTCTTTGCGAAGAAGGCAGTACCAGCCCTGCACAATTTTGTGGAAGAGAAGGTAATCCAGTCCTTGAGCCAAGTAGTAGTAACTATGGTCAGGGACAATACATGTCCTTTACGGATTACTAGGTGAATGTGGTTCCTGCACAGCCACAACACCAACTTAGACAGGTCACGCCGCTTTCTCCTCCACACTCTCAGGCCATTGGTCCCGTGACAGTGTGTGACTCAACCTCCTCATCCTTCACCGTGTCCTCAGCCTCCACTGCCCAGACAAGTCTCAGTGCCCCTTCAGCATACCGTGTGTGCAGGGCACGGGGGTGACACGCTGTTCATCATATGGTTTGCCTTGGTGAAAAGAGTCACACAGGGGAGGAACTGCTAAAAGTGATTCACAAAGAAATCGGAGCATGGCTTACTCCACGAAAACTGAAAATGGGAACCATGGTGACTGACAATGTGAAGAACATCTTGCATGCGCTGTGACTGGGAAGGCTGAGCCATGCTCCCTGCATGGCACTCATGTTCAATCTGGTTGTGAAGCAGTTCTGGAAGTGTTCTCCCCATTTGCAAGACACCTAACAATGGGAAGGACACTTTGCATCCACTTCAGCCACTCGTACACTGCAAAGCACACCTTCCTTGAGCTGCAGCGTCAGAATGGTATCCTCCAACATAGTGTGATTTGTGAATATGCCACATGTTGGAATTCCACCCTCCATATGTTGGGCCGACTATGCGAACAGAGATAAGCCATACCAATTTCTTGATGATCCAAGTGGATAGGGGCACCCTGTGTAACTTCAATGTCAACCAGTGGCAGCTCATAAGTGACATCTGCCGTTTGCTCAGGCCCTTTGAGGAAGCCACATTATTATTAAATCACCAGGATTACAGGATGAATGATGTCATTCCACTGCTTCATTTCTTACAACATGTGTTCGAAACGATGGCTGGTCAGGGCACTGGAGACATGGTGCCTGCATCTCATGGGCACATGAGCCCTGTGGGGGCTGAACTGGAGGAGGAGGAGAGGGGCACAGTGGTGCACAGTTTAAGTTTCGCCAAATGGGCATTTTTTCTAGTAATTTGACAGAAGAGGAGGAGCAGGAGCAGCCAGTGGAGCTAGAGGATTATGAGGAAAGCGAGAAAGAGGACCCAGACACACCATGGCAGTATGCAGTGGAGATGGAGGCAGGGAGTCCCTCCGAGTCACTTGCACAAATGGCACAATGCATGCTCACTTGCTTGCACAGTGACAGCCAAATTGTCACCATTCGGCAGCGAATTGACTTCTGGATCTCCACCTTATTGGACCCTTGCTACCTCCACAAAATGGGGGCCTTTTTTACACCCACTGAGAGGGAGGACAAAATGACCTACTACAGAGGCATCCTTTGTAGTCAGTTGGCGGATGCCTACCGGCGCCATCGTCCATCCTCTCGCAGGTCTGACTTGGGGGGCCCCCTGCACTCACCTTCCACTGCCATGGCTGCAGGGGAGGGGTGGCAGGAGCAGTACCAGTTCCATCAGCAGCAGCCTGAGTCTACAGTCGATGATGAGTAGCTTTCTTCACCCGCATAGTGAAACATAACAAGTACACCTGGAGCAGGACCTGAACCAGCAGGTGGTGGCATACCTTGACATGACCATGCCAACATACCTTGAAGATCCGCTGGACTTCTGGGCAGCCAAACTTGATTTGTGGCCGCAAACAGCAGAGTTTGCCTTGGAAAAGCTGTCCTGCCCGGCCAGTAGTGTGCCATCAGAGCGGGCATTTAGTGCGGCGGGGGCCATAGTCACCCCCAGGAAAAACTTGTCTGTCCATGAAAAATGTGGAGAGACTGATCTTTGTGAAGATGAATCAGGCAAGTATCAGCCAGGATTTCCAACCGCCAATACCTGATGCATAAGAGTAGATTGACCATGGTGCCACACCAACACTTATGGATAGTGCCAAACAGATTTAAGGCGCTGCTCTCTAGTTACAAATAGAGATGAGCGAATTGAAGTTCACAAACCCGAATTTTTTACGAATTTCATGAAAATTCGATTCGCAAAGAATGCGAATATCGACGCGATTCGATCACGCAAATCGCTTCATTAAACTCCATTTTACAGCGTTCCAGGCTATTGGAGACCTAAGATGGCAGATCCACATGTGAGTACATGGGGCAGGGGATTATGGGAATGCAGGAAACAGTGGCGGGAATGAAGGTAGGCGGGCTGACCCTGAATCACATGATGCAGCCTATCAGTGTTCACTGACCCCTTTGATGTCACAGCCCCCATATAATCGGTGGCCATCTTGCCTCTCTTCATTTCATCTATGCTATCAGATAGAGAGGACGGGACTGCGTGTGTGTGAATTGCTCATACCACAGCGTTACACTGCAACTGCTAGTCCCATCAGCATTAGGGAAAGACAGGAGTGCAGAGTGCTTTACTGTTCACACTGGGAAGGATCATTGATAGCTAAACCTCCTATTCACGTTATTGAGCATTGCAGCAAAGAGGGGCAGATACCTGTCAGCTGCCTCATACAGATCTCCAAGCTGCCTGAACTTTCTGAAGCATCTTATCTCCTAATTTTTCAGCCCAATTGATTTTATTTATTTTTTTTGCTCCACAAATCTTCTGCTGCTCAGAATTGTGTGACAGAGTGCAATTTAGGGTTTAATCCCTGTATTTTTTGTTTTTTTGTGGTGCTGCACTGTTGGGTCCTGCTGCTGTTCAGAAATACGTGATTGTTCAGTGGACTATAGTGCATTTGTACCATTTTGTACCTGTTAACCTGTCAAGGGGCTACATACTGTGCAAGTCCAAACAATAGTATTCAACGGCTGTTTTTTTTTTTTTGAATACAGAGTTTTTTCTGCGTATAGTTACGCATATTACTGCCCTCATCAGTGCAAACCGCATAGGTACACCCAAGTATTGTACCATTTAGTACCTGTTAATCTGTCAAGGTGTTCCATACCGTCAAAGTCCAAACAATAGTATACACCCGCTGGTGTTTTACAAAAATACAGAGTTTTTTTCTGCGTATAGTTGCGCATCTTACTGCCCTCATAAGTGCATACCGCATACGTACATCCAAGCAGTGTACCATCTTGTACCTGTTAATCTGTAAAGGGTCTACATACTGTGAAAGGACATCCGTAAGTAATCACCTGCTGCTGTTCTGGACAAATACTGTTTAAAGAGTAGTGTAGCGAATTGTAATACCCTCATAAGCGCACTAAGTATGTCAGGCAGATAAGTGCCAGGACGCGCACAGAGGAGTGGCAGAGGCCTAAATACTTCAGGCAGAGTTGGCAGCAGACTTGGGGCGAGTGGCAGCAGGAGTCGCAGCGAGAGGCCTGAGCTCCCGTTATCAGCCTGCGGTCGTGTCTCCACCAGCAACCCATCTGCCGTCATCGATTGGTTAACACGCTCATCCACATCATCACAAGTGACATCTGACACCCCCAGTCAACAGTCGGTGGGTTCTCATTGCCTTTGTCCTATGCTGTTCCCTCTCCTAAAGAAGTATCTTATGCTGTTGGTTCAGCTCCACTATTTACTGAGGACGATCTCATAGAGGACAGTCATCAGCTATTGGACAGCCAAGAAGGGGAGGAGACATGCGCCGCTTGCTCTGCTAGGCGGCCAAGTAGTGATGCGGAGAGTGACGTGGGAGGCGGTGTTGCAAGTGTTCAGGGTCCTGAAGCAGACACTGTTGGGGAACCTGAGGAGGACACCAGTGACGTGCACACACCTGTTGATGATGATGAAGCCGATCGCAATTGGTAGCCGGGGGCAGAAGGGGCTTCATCATCATCAGGAGAAGAGAGTGGCAGGTTGCCCTTGAGGCAGGAAGGCGGTAGCACGGTTGGCAGCCAGCATGGTGGCAGAAATGGAAATTCAGGGGCCAAATGTGCCCGGGGGAGACCACCTGTTTTGCGGCAGCCTACTTTTCCGGGAGGTAGTGGAACAGGGGTTCCTGTAGGCGGCCCCAGTAGCAGTCAATTAGTGTGGACTACGGGTGGGAAAATCAGCTACTCGGCGGTGTGGAAGATCTGTCGCAGAAGGTGAAGCGTGGCCAGGGTCCCAATGTTGGCACCACGGCCCTGCGTCAACACATGCTTCGCCACCATAAATCGGCCTGGGAGAACCGTGGCTCCGATGTAGTGGTCAAGCCTGCTGCATCACCCAGTGGCCATCTGCTCCCTCCTTCATCCAGCCAAGGCTCCACCACCTCAGCCCAAGGGAGCTGTGTGTTAAACCCTCCTTCTGTCGCTCCTGCTTCTCCCGCTTTTAGTCAGGCATTCCGCCAACAATCCATCGGCGAAGCCATGTCCAAAAGACAACAGTATGCGCCCACTCATCCAACGGCGCAGAAGTTGAATGTGCTCCTGTCCAAGTTGCTGGTGTTGCAGTCCCTCCCTTTTCAAGTGGTGGACTCTGCACCTTTCAGAGAATTGATGGCTTGTGCCGAGCCGAGGTGGAGAGTCCCAAGCAGTCATTTCTTTGCGAAGAAGGCAGTACCAGCCCTGCATAAGTTTGTACAAGAGAAGGTGGGCCAGTCCACCGTGTCCTCGGACTCCACTGCACGTCCAAATTTTGGTGGCCCTGTGGCCCTTCATCGTAACATGTGTATAGGACACGGCAGTGTCAAGCTGTTCTTCACATGGTTTGCCTTGGAGAACGGAGTCACACAGGGGAGGAACTGCTAAAGTTAATTCGTAAAGAAATCCGAGTATGGCTTACTCCACAAAATCTGGAAATGGGAACCATGGTGACGGACAATGGGAAGAACATCGTGTCCGCGCTGCGACAAGGAAGTGTGAAACATGTGTCCTGCATGGCACACGTGTTGAATCTGGTTGTCAAGCACTTCCTCAAGTCTTCACCCCATTTGCAAAACATCCTGAAAATGGCAAGGAAACTGCATGCACTTCAGCCACGCGTACACCGCCAAGCACACCTTCCTTGAGCTGCAGCGTCAGAACGGTATCCCACAACATAGTCTTATTTGTGACGTTGCCACATGTTGGAATTCCACCCTCCATATGTTGGACAGTCTATACGAACAAAGAAAAGCCATCACCGATTTCTTGATGATCCAAGCAGATAGGAGTACTCCCCTGTGTAACTTCAATGTGAACCAGTGGCAGCTCATACTTGACACCTGCCGTTTGCTGAGGCCCTTTGAAGAAACCACATTATTTGAAAGTCGCTTGGATTACACCATGAATGACATAATTCCACTCCTACATTTCTTACGACAAATGATTGAAACCATGGCTGGTCACGGCAATGGAGATGTTGCGCCTACATCTCAAGGCTACATGAGCCCTGTGGGGGCTGAACTGGAGGAGGAGGAGGATGAGGGGCAGAGCAGAGCACAGTTTAGTTTGGATGAGATGGCCGGTGTTTCTAGTCATCGGACAGGAGAGGAGGAGCAGGAGCAGCCAGAGGAGCTGGAAGGTTATGAGGCAGGCGAGACAGAGGACCCAGACACACCGTGGCAGTATGCAGCGGAGATGGAGGCAAGTAGTCCCTCCGAGTCACTGGCGCAAATGGCACGATGCATGCTCAGTTGCTTGCGTAGTGACCCCTGAATTGTCAAAATTCTCGGCGCTCTGCCAGGGCCTTCTCCTACCCCGCCGGGGACAATCCGAGGACCTCACTAAACCATCCAATCGGTAGTAGAGACATGCGGTGTGTACAAAGAGCAGGGACTTAATGAACCCGAGCTTTTGACCCACACTTAGTTGTGATTCTTCTTTCCTGGCAAATAATTGCAATCCCCGATCCCTATCGCGAACGAGGTTCAGTGGGTTACCCGCACCTGTCGGTGAAAGATAGACACACACAGTGTAGCGCGCGTTCAGCCCCGGACATCTGAGGGCATAACACATCAGTTATTGCTCGATCTCGCGATTGATCGTGCAATGTAAGGGGTTATTAACTCCTTAACGACGTAGGACATATATTTACGTCCTGCGCCGGCTCCCGCGATATGAAGCGGGATCGCGCCGCGATCCTGCATCATATCGCGTCGGTCCCGACGCTCATCAACGGCCGGGACCCGCGGCTAATACCACACATCGACGATCGCGGCGATGTGCGGTATTAACCCTTTAGAAGAGGCGGTCAAAGCTGACTGCCGCTTCTAAAGTGAAAGTGAAAGTGACCCGGCTGCTCAGTCGGGCTGTTCGGGACCGCCGCGGTGAAATCGTGGCATCCCGAACAGCTTGCAGGACACCGGGAGGGCCCTTACCTGCCTCCTTGGTGTCTGATCGGCGAATGACTGCTCAGTGCCTGAGATCCAGGCAGGAGCAGTCAAGCGCCGATAACACTGATCACAGGCGTGTTAATACACGCCTGTGATCTGTGCAAAAGATCAGTGTGTGCAGTGTTATAGGTCACTATGGGACCTATAACACTGCAAAAAAAAAAGAAAAAAAAAAGTGTTAATAAAGGTCATTTAACCCCTTCCCTAATAAAAGTTTGAATCACCCCCCTTTTCCCATAAAAAAATAAAACAGTGTAAAAAAAAATAAAAATAAACATATGTGGTATTGCGTAAATGTCCGAACTATAAAAATATATAATTCATTAAACCGCACGGTCAATGGCTTACGCGCAAAAAAATTCCAAAGTCCAAAAAAGCGCATTTTGGTCACTTTTTATACCATTAAAAAATGAATAAAAGGTGATCAAAAAGTCCGATCAAAACAAAGATCATACCGATAAAAACTTCAGATCAAAAAGTGAGTCCTCATACCGCCCTGTACGTGGAAAAATAAAAAAGTTATAGGGGTCAGAAGATGACATTTTTAAACTTATACATTTTCCTGCATGTAGTTATGATTTTTTCCAGAAATGCGACAAAATCAAACCTATATAAGTAGGGTATCATTTTAACCGTATGGACCTACAGAATAATGAAAAGGTGTAATTTTTACCGAAATATGCACTGCGTAGAAACGGAAGCCCCCAAAATTACAAAATGGAGGTTTTTTTTCGATTTTGTTGCACAATTATTTTTTTTCCGGTTTCGCCGTGCATTTTTGGGTAAAATGACTAATGTCACTGCAAAGTAGAATTGGCGACGCAAAAAATAAGCCATAATTTAGATGGAAAATTGAAAGGGTTATAATTTTTAAAAGGTAAGGAGAAAAAAACAAAAGTGCAAAAACTGAAAAACCCTGAGTCCTTAAGGGGTTAATGCCTCCTTGGTACTGCTGATGCCTACTCCTGACTGCTTCTGTGTCTTTCAGGAACTCCTTGACTTCATGATGCTTCTGGGCTTGGGCCTTTAATTTTAGGATTTTTGAAATACATACATACATGCTTAATTTAAATTTCAACATTTATCATGCAATGTATGAGGTTATTAAACACTCTTGGGTAGTGTTTTTTTTCAAATTTTCTGATAATTATCACTGTAATAAACTTGAATTTTCCAGAATAATTACCATTACACTATTGAACGCTTGTTGCGTGTGATTTTTTAAGTAAAAATTAAATAATAAAAAAAAAATGGAGAGGGATGAACTCTGCTTCTTTATTTCATAAAAAATTATTTTAAAGAAAAATGTCTTTTGGTGGTCCACCGTCCTGCATTATATATTCTTCTGGACTCTTGGATATGCGCTTGTTCTTAAACAAAGGTACAAAAACCAAAAATGGACGGTCAGGGCTATGGAGACGTTGCGCTTACATCTTACGGCCACATGAGCCCTGTGGATGCTTGTGAGATTAAGTCCTTTATACCCACACGGCGGGGTCCGGGACACAAATTTTGATTTAAATTTCAAATTTAAAAATCACACATTTCAATGGTCTCATGCTGCAGCCAACTCCAGGCTGCGTCATTCTTGTAATATATAGAGAGCACTCACTGTCCTAAATTTTCATTAAAATTTTTCGCCAAAAATGTTTGTCTTTTTTATTAGGGATTGTGAAGCTCTGGTGCGTACTCATGCATCAGCCAACTCCAGCCTGTGTCATTCAGGCAATTTATGGTTTACTGATGGCGCTGCTGGGCCTGGGTCTGGGAATTTCAAATTTTCTCATAGGTAGCACCCGCTATCCAAAAGTCTTCTTCATAAATTTCTACTATTGTTGTGTTTTTTTGGGGGGGATTGTGAAGCCCTAGTGTGTTCTCATGCATCAGCCAACTCCAGGCTGTGTCATTCAGGCAATATATAGGTAGCTCCCGCTGTCCTAAATATTCAAAAAAAATTTTTTTTTTAATGGTTGTTTTTTCTTTGGGATTCTGATGCCCTGGTGTGTACTCAATGCTGCTTCCTGCTACACTCTGTCAGCCCGTTGGTCCTGTGACAGCGTGCTACTCTGCCTCCACATCCTCCACTGAGTCTTAAGCCTCTACTGCCCAGAAAAGTCTCAGTGGCCCTTCAGCATACCATGTGTGCAGGTCACGGCGGTGTCACGCTGTTCTTCACATGGTTTGCCTTGGCGAGAAGTCTTGGAAACAATGGCCGGTCAGGGCAATGGAGACGTTGCGCCTACATCTCACGGCCACATATGCCCTGTGGGGGCTTGTTGGATTTGGTCCTTTGTACCCACACGCTGGAGTCCGAGACAAGCAAAGGTTGTTTTAAATTTCAAATCAAAAAATGATGGCGCTGCTGGGCCTGGGTCTGGGAATTTCATTTTTTCTCATAGGTAGCACCCGCTATCCAAAATCTTTTTCAAACATTTCTAAAATTGTGGTGTTTTGGGGGGGGAATTGTGAAGCCCTGCTGTGTACTCGTGAATCAGCCAACTCCAGGACGTGTCATTCAGGCAATATATGCTTTACTGATGTTGCTGTGGGGGCTTGTTGGATTTGGTCCTTCGTACCCACACGATGGGGTCCGGGACACTCAAAGTTTGTTTTAATTTTCAAATAAAAAAATTAAGGCACTGCTGGGCCTAGGTCTGGGAATTTCAAATTTTCTCATAAGTAGCACCCGCTATCCAAAATCTTTTTCAAAAATTTCAAAAATTGTGTGGTTTTTGGGGAGGGGGTTTGTGAAGCCCTGGTGTATTCTTGTGCATCAGCCAACTCCAGGCTGTGTCATTCAGGCAATATATAGGTTACTGATGCCACTGCGGGGCCTGGGTCTGTTAATTTCAAATTTTCTCATAGGTAGCACCTGCTATCCAAAATCTTTTTCAAAAATTTCAAAAATTTTTATGTTTTTTTGGGGGGATTGTGAAGCCCTGTTGTGTACTCGTGCATCAGCCAACTCCAGGCTGTGTCATTCAGGCAATATATGGGTTACTGATGCCGCTGTGGGGCCTGGGTCTGGGAATTTAAAATTTTCTCATAGGTAGCACCCGCTATCCAAAATCTTCGGTTTAAATTTCTTAATTCATCTTTTAATCTTAGGGATTGTGAAGGCCTAGTGCCTACTCCTGCTGCTGGCAACTCCGGGCTGTGCCATTCATCCACTATATGGTCTCCTCATGCTGCCAACACCTCCATGCTGTGTCATTTAGCCACTATATGGTGTCCTCATGCTTCAGCCTCATCCAAGCTGTGTCATTCAGCCACTATATGGTGTCCTCATGCTGCCAACACCTCCACGCTGTGCCATTCAGCCGCTATATGGTCTCCTCATGCTGCCAACACCTCCACGCTATGTAATTCAGTCACTATATGTTCTCCTGACACTGATGCCACAACCAGGCTCTGTCATTGTGCTGCTGTACGGCAGTGATTCTAAAAGCGATACTGGTAATCTGCATGTTATTCTGAATAACAGTATTATTTCACTACCCCAGCACACTCCATATGCGTTTTAGAACACAGCAAAGTGTTCTATACCCCTATAGAGGCTGTATGTACGCTAGAAATAGCCTTTTCTAATATAGATTAGCAGCTAAAAAATCCGTATCGAAGCAAACTTTTTCAGAAAATTCGGCGAATCGAATTTTTGAAACGTTTGCTCATCTCTAGTTACAAACATTGTTCCGCATCAGACCATTTTTAACCCACCTTTGTCACTGGGTACTGGTATTGCCACTCACTGCACGACTCAGTCACCGGGTCCCTTTTACGACTCCTGATGCTGCTGCTGCCACCTCCAGGCTGTCTCATTCAGCCACTATATGGTCTCTTCTCATGCTTCAGCCAACTGCAGGCTGTGTCCTTCATCCAATATATGGTTTACTGATGCTTCAGCCAGTTCCAGTCTGTGTCTTCAAGCAACTACATGGTTTAGTGATGCTGCTGGGCCTAGGACATTACCTATATATGTTTATGGTAGCACTAGGTACCATACATCTTTAACAGAAATTTCATTGTTAAACCCTAGTGTCTCCTCATGCTGCTGCCAACTCAAGGCGGTGCCATTTAGACACTATATGGTCTGCAGATGCTTCAGCCAACTCCAGGCTGTGTCATTCAGCCAACATATGGTTTCCTGATGCTGCTGGGCCTAAAAAATGTAATGGTAGCACTAGCTATCCTAAATCTTCAATTTAAATTTCAAAATTTGTCTTTTAATCTTAGGAATTGTGATGCCCTAGTGTCTCCTCATGCTGCTGCCAACTACGGGTTGTGTAATTCAGCCAATACATGGTTTACTGATGCTGCTGGGCCTGGGTCTGGGCCTAAAAATTTTTTTATGGTAGCATTAGCTACCCTAAATCTTCAGTTTCAATTTCAAAATTCTTCTTTTAATCTAAGGGATTGTAAAGCCCTAGTGTCTACTCATGCTACTGCCAACCCCAGTCTGTGCCATTCAGACACTATATGGTCTCCTAATGCTTCAGCCATATCCAAGCTGTGTCATTAAGCCACTATATGGTCTCCTCATGTTGCCAACAACTCCACTTTGTGTCATTCAGCCACTATATGGTCTCCCCATGCTGTCAACACCTCCATGCTGTGTCATTCAGTCCCTATATGGTCTCTTCATGCTTCAGCCACATCCAAGCTGTGTCATTCAGCCACTATATGGTCTCCTCATTCTGATGCCACCTCCAGGCTCTGTCATTTTTCTGCTCTGCAACAATGATTCTGAAAGTGATGCCTGTAATCTGCATGTCATTCTGAATAGCAGCATTATTTCACTACCCCAGCACACTCCATATGCATGTTAGAACAAAGTAAAGTGTTCTACACCCCCAATTGAGGCTCTGCGTAGTCCAGAAATAGTCATTTTAATATAGATTTGCCACAAATAAATTTGTATTGAACCAAATTTGTTTCTGAAAAAAGAATCACATTTTTCAAAAGTTCGCTCATCTCTAAACTCATAAAAAGTGTCCCACTTCTAAACTATATGTCTATAAACGTTGCACTTATCCCATTCTTGGTCAATAGGTGATATATTTGCAATTCACCATAATAACAATTATATGCACAGAGTGAACTCAAAAGTTCGGTTCTACTGGATCGTTCAATGCTGGCAAAACATTCTTGTTTTTGCCAAACTAGTTCTATCCAAACCTGTACTTCACCAATGGCACCAAAAGTGTGTGCATAACACTGTCTAAGAGCTGTAAGAGACCTGTATAATACTGTTAGCTTACCAAGGAGTGTATCTATTCCTTCTTAGCTGTTTTTTAGGCAAAGTTCATTTAAGAAATGGTAACATTTCCCTCCCAGATATCTTTACCTAACTCTACCAACTCTTACCAACTCTTTCTTAAATGGCTGCTAAAGCTATGTGTATAGGCTTCAACATCATCCCTATACTGCTTCCTCATTGGCTGGGGTAGCTATTTCAAAGGCATTATGGTTTTTTCTGAGGTCATGTATTTCGTCCTCTTTCTCTTTTTTGCCATGTGGCTGGTGTTGTTTTATTGGGTTTGCCAAACCAAACTTCCCAAAGTTCAAGTCCTAGCAAAACCAAATTTTCAGTAAAGTTCTGACTGAACTCATGATGTACGAGTTTGGATCGCTCATCTCTAATCATATGTGTGAAGTTTCAGTCCTGTTTGATCTTTATCAAACAATTGAATTGCTTAGAAAAATTACTAAGATTGAAGTAGCATAGTGTGGGAAATGAATGTCCTATCTCAATCTTAGCCATTTCTGTAGCAGTCCGACTGTTTGATAGAGGTCATATACAGTAAGTATATAGTTGCTTTCTTCCCAAAACAGTGCCACATCTGCCTTCAGGTTGTGTGGGGCATTACAACTTTGCTCAATTCATTTAAATGGAATTGAGCTTCAATGCCACACACAAACTGAGGATAAGAGGGTAAGACCGGTGCCACTTTTTTTTTTTTTAAATCAGTAAACCAAGATTACACTTTAAACATAGGTAGAGACAAGGTACATTAAAGGTAATATTCCATTTAGGAGTAAGATCATTGCTAGCTCTTTGTTTCTATTTCCAAAAGCAGGTGTCCTGTGGTATTGATGCATTTCTAGCTTCAATAATTCATGGCACAATTTTTTTTTTTTTATGTTTATCATTACCATTCACTTTTTTTTTAAATCAAAAGTTGAACTCATCAGTTTGAGAGACAGGCATTGTTGTTTCTTCAAGGCTGGTCATCAACATTGGATTCTAACTTAGTGCCTAAAGCTGAGATCACAAGTATAGATCAATTTCGGCTGTTACAGAGGCCAGGTTCGATGCAGAAAATAAGCTCCAGGCAGAGAAAATCATATCACGAAAGCAGGCAAATGCAACTATTTCATAAATACTTTACTACACTGAACCCAGTGGTCCCATAGCCATTTAAAGTTTTCATTGCAAGCTGCAGTAACTCACTGTTCCCTTGCTCCGGCTCAGTGTGAGAAGCATTAATATTCACAGTCATTGTATATGGAAATGTTCAAGCATTAGTAATTTAAAAATGTATAAAATATAGCTTGCAATAAGTTTTGTTATCAAGAAGACAATAAAGAGAAGCTATAGAATTTACAATATCAAATGTGTATTTCCTTTGTAGTATTTTTCTTTAAAATTTATATTTTCACCAAATATATTATGATATGCAAATGTTTTAGGCTGGGTTCACACATCATAAAATGACATTGAAAATACAGTCATAACATAGCTATATAAAAAGGCAGTATTTTAAATGTAATAAAGTGCAGTAAGCAAGTCAAGGAAAAAGCAATTGTTAGGGGCATTTTTTTTAAAACAAATTGTGCGCTGACATTGATTTTTTCACAGACTTTAAGGGAGCATATTGTTAGATTTAAAGTAAGGCTGCTTGTAATATATATTTCATGGTCATGTTTGTTTTTTTGATTTTATGATTTGTAAACCAAACCTAACATTGGCGTACAGTCGCTGAGCATTAGAAATTAGATGGGGTGGTAATGATATTGACTTGATTGAGAAAGAGAACAATATTAATATTTGTATAGTGTTAACAGTAACATATTACAAAAAGGTACAAAATCACACAGGGAAAAAACTATGCTGGAAAGCAGGCAATGGTCAAACCTAGACTGCGGCGTGGTACCAACTGGATAGACAGAAGAATGGTCAAAGTGCAGGCAAAGGTCCAGTCAAGGAAGGTCAGGACAATAGCAAGGATCAGAATTTGGGACCGTGAGTGATGGGATTAAAGGGGTACTCCAGTGGAAAACTTTTTTTTTTTTTTAAATCAACTGGTGCCAGAAAGTTAAACAGATTTGTAAAAGATCTTAATCCTTCAGCTGCTGTATACTACAGAGGAAGTTCTTTTCTTTTTGAATTTCCTTTCTGTCTTACCAGAGTGCTCTCTGCTGCCACCTCTGTCCATGTCAGGAACTGTCCAGAGCAGGATAGGTTTGATATGGGGATTTCATCCTGCTCTGGACAGTTCCTGACATGGACAGAGGTGGCAGCAGAGAGCACTCTGGTCAGACAGAAAAGAAATTCAAAAATAAAAGAACTTCCTGTGGAGCATACAGCAGAAGTAATTTAACAAAAGTAATTTACAAATCTGTTTGACTTTCTGAAATCAGTTCGTTCTAAAAAAGTTTTTTTTTTTTTTCCCCCAGTGGAGTAACCTCTATTACACGCCATACATCAGTGCAACTGGGTTATAAGATACATCAACCTTTAGGAGGTGGGGCAGCAGCTCCACAGCTGATTGGCCTGAGGTGGAGCAGCACAGCTGATTGGCCTGACTATTCTATCTCCTAGTAGTTCAGCAGAGATGTCAATAAGATGACATGAAGCTCTTCACTGAGCAGAGCTGGTTGTTATAGAAACACTGGGATGCTCCCAGCAACGCCGTGCAGAGAGTAAACACACGATTGGAGCAAAAACAGGTATGTTTATTAAAGCAGCAAGATAAAACTTGGAGACATGACGACAACTGCAAGATACAGACACAAGGACTACACAGGAATAAAGCCAAAACTATCTGGATTGACTAGGAACGAAACTAGTTTGGAGTAAGATACTGGAAAAATACAAGGAATACAGTGTAATCCACACCATACTGCAAAGGCAGAGATGTTTAACCCCTTAAGGACGCAGGACGTAAATGTACGTCCTGGTGAGGTGGTACTTAACGCACCAGGACGTACATTTACGTCCTAAGCATAACCGCGGGCATCGGAGCGATGCCCGTGTCATGCGTGGCTGATCCCGGCTGCTAATCGCAGCCAGGGACCCGCCGGCAATGGCCGACGCCCGCGATCTCGCGGGCGTCCGTCATTAACCCCTCAGGTGCCGGGATCAATACAGATCCCGGCATCTGCGGGAGTTCGCGATTAAAATGAACGATCGGATCGCCCGCAGCGCTGCTGCGGGGATCCGATCATTCATAACGCCGCACGGAGGTCCCCTCACCTTCCTCCGTGCGGCTCCCGGCGTCTCCTGCTCTGGTCTGTGATCGAGCAGACCAGAGCAGAAGATCACCGATAATACTGATCTGTTCTATGTCCTATACATAGAACAGATCAGTATTAGCAATCATGGTATTGCTATGAATAGTCCCCTATGGGGACTATTCAAGTGTAAAAAAAAATGTAAAAAAATGTAAAAGTAAAAGTAAAAAAAAAGTGAAAAATCCCCTCCCCCAATAAAAAAGTAAAACGTCCGTTTTTTCCTATTTTACCCCCAAAAAGCGTAAAAAACATTTTTTATAGACATATTTGGTATCGCCGCGTGCGTAAATGTCCGAACTATTAAAATAAAATGTTAATGATCCCATACGGTGAACGGCGTGAACGAAAAAAATTTTAAAAAGTCCAAAATTCCTACTTTTTTAATACATTTTATTAAAAAAAAATTATAAAAAATGTATTAAAAGTTTTTTATATACAAATGTGGTATCAAAAAAAAGTACAGATCATGGCGCATAAAATGAGCCCCCATACCGCCGCTTATACTGAAAAATAAAAAAGTTATAGGTCATCAAAATAAAGGGATTATAAACGTACTAATTTGGTTAAAAAGTTTGTGATTTTTTTTAAGCGCAACAATAATATAAAAGTATATAATAATGGGTATCATTTTAATCGTATTGACCCTCAGAATAAAGAACTCATGTCATTTTTACCATAAATTGTACGGCGTGAAAACAAAACCTTCCAAAATTAGCAAAATTGCGTTTTTCGTTTTAATTTCCCCACAAAAATAGTGTTTTTTGGTTGCGCCATACATTTTATGATATAATGAGTGATGTCATTACAAAGGACAACTGGTCACGCAAAAAATAAGCCCTCATACTAGTCTGTGGATGAAAATATAAAAGAGTTATGATTTTTAGAAGGCGAGGAGGAAAAAATGAAAACGTAAAAATTAAATTGTCTGAGTCCTTAAGGCCAAAATGGGCTGAGTCCTTAAGGGGTTAAAGAAAGGAAAATGAAGAAAAACTCTCACTCTAAATGAGCCCTTATCTGGTCAATTCCATTAGCTGATCCACACTGATCAGTCAACTGTGAGATAATGCCACAAACTAGTGAACAAGGAGTGAAAATGCTTATTTTGTGGTATTTTTCTTTACTTTAGGTACCTTATTTTTTGGTCCATGGCTGATATTTCCAAACACAGCATGCTTTAGGTATACAGTTTTTTTCAGGTATTTTGCAACTTTTTTTTTCTCACAGGCCTCCATTTCTCTGCCCAAAAAATGTGTAAATGTGAACTGTATTTTTTGGTGCATTTATGTTACATTTATCCCATCACTTCCATGATGCAAAACCCTTGAATCACATGATGTCTTATGAGAAAAAAAATTAAAAAAATAAAAAACATAATCAACTTGCCATCTAACTAATTATTTTAACCTCTAGGGGACGAATGGAATTATGTCCGAACATAACCAACTTGCCATCTAACTAATTATTTTAAAGGGGTATTCCGGGCAAAAATATTTTAGCCCCTATCCAAAGGATAGGGGATAAGGTGTCTGATCGCGGGGGGCTTGCTGCTGAGACCCCCGCGATCTCCCTGCAGCACCCGCATTCTATGCGGGTACTGAATCTCCAGTTTCGGAAACGTCCAGGTTTCCGTGACTGGGGACGTGACATCACGCCACGCCACGCCCCCTCCATTCATGTCTTTGGGAGGCGGTGTGACGACCATCATGCCCCCTGCGGTGTGACGACCATCATGCCACCTGGAGGTTTCCAAAACTAGAGACGCAGTCCCCACATAGAATGCGGGTGCTGCAGGGAGATCACGGGGGGGTTTCAGCAGCGGGCCCCTGGCGATCAGACATCTTATCCCCTATCCTTTGAAATACCCAGAATACCCCTTTAACCTCTAGTGGACGAAGGGAATGATGTCCGGCATTAGCCCGGTAGCAGCCAGTACCATCCCACTATGTCTTTTAGACTACAGGCCCTACAGCTTTAGGTATATGTTTTATATGACTAATGCTAATAGACAATATATAGGAAGGTGTCCTTATATAGAACACTAGATTATACAAGACATGTTATCCTATTGTATTATTATTGTACACATGCAGTCCTTACTACTTATTTAAAATAGCTTATATGCCCTTCTGACCAACAACTACAGTAATTAAATATTATGCAAACGAATTGCTTTACATGTCAACATAGATTTGTCTCTAAAGCTACTTATGATACTGCCAATTCCCCAGTTATCACTTTCTCATAGACAATTTGACTGTAAATATTAGAAAAGTCCCAGAATAAAATAGTCTGTCAATTTATTTTTGAAAACTTGCAAAATTGAAATGGTTATTTCAAGAATTTATATTTGGCTTTTGAATCACACTAAAGGCAAAACATTATTCATATGCCGCTCCATCTCTGCCTGTAAGGAATGATCTTGCTGAGAGATGTGGGCCTTTGGGCTAAATGGAAGTTAGATATTTACTTTTGATTATGTGGATGGATTGAATAAGTTTCCTACAAGTACTTTCTCATGTGTCTACATGACTGAAGTGCGGTAGTAACACAGACCCTTCTATCCTGGCAAATACATTTAGTCACATTTTTTTTTTCTGATGTTTTTTTAATGGAGATATTTTGCAAGGATTGTATAATTCTGCTTGTTTTAGCGGAATTCCGCAAGCGGAAATTCAGAAGTGGGAATGGAAGTGCGGAATCCCATACAAGTCTATGAGATTTAATTTGAGGTGGAATTCCGCAAGCTGAAATTCTGCCATGTGGATAGACCCTCAGTTATCATGGAAATAACGTTTGGTCATTTCTGGTGAATATTAAAGGGGTAATCCGAACATAGACATCTTATATGTCTATATAATATGTCAGATCGCCGGGGTCCCGCTGCTGGGACCCCCTGGATCTCAGCTGTGGCACCCTGCTATCATTACTGCACAGAGCAAACTCGCTCCGTGCGTAATGACCAGCGATACAGGGGACTGAGCATCGTGACATCAGGGCTCCACCCCTCGTGATGTCACGGCCCACCCCCTTATTGCAAGTCTATGGGAGGGGGCGTGATGGCCACCACGCCCCCTCCTATAGACTTGTATTGAGGAGGCGGGCCGTTACATCACGAGGGGGCAGAGCCATGACGTAACGATGCTCTGGCCCCTGTAATGCCCGTCATTACACACAGAGCGAGTCTGCTCTGTGCAGTAATGATAGTGGGGTGCCGCAGCCGAGATCCTAGGGGTCCCCAGCAGCGGGACCTCTGCGATCTGACATCTTATCCCCTATCCTTTGGATAGGGGATAAGATGTCTAGGGGCGGAGTACCCATTTAAGCTATCATGGATAATGATAAAGTAATTAGTGTGGCATCAGGGTGTGAGGTGCAGGGTAGATGTTATAACCCAAGGGGCAGATGTTATTAACCCCTTCTTGTCGTGACATCAGGGTGTGGTTTAGCCTCAACCAACCGAAGGTAATACAGCTGGTCCTGGGCTAGGCACAGGGTCAATCAAGACACCGATGCCAAGTTACGGAAAAACGGTAGCTTTACTGAGGGTAGACAGATGACACAGTCTATGCAGTACAGCCAATATCCCAAGGGGTGACCAGTGACACAGGGGGACCTCCCAGGCTTGCTGGGACTTGCAGCAGTTAGGCAAACTTTGGTGCAGGCCACCGTGACTAAACAGTAGACTTGAATTGACTGACTTGATGACAGACAATTAGATGACTTTGGCTTACTTGCAACTGACAGATATCTAGACTTTAGGCTTGAGCCCTCCAATGCTCCGGACACACACAGTAAGAGGACTGCACTGGACCTCAGGAACTAAGAGCATGGAAAAAGAGAGATTTCAGCCCCTCCTTTGGTTATATAGGGGGGCTGTACAAAGAACCCATAGGTCACTTGGGGGGGGTCACCTGGTCACTGGAGCCTCCTGGGTAACAATCGCGTAATCAAAACATTAAAGCAACAGCACATTATATAAAAAAAAACTATATACAACATGGTGAACTGTAAGGGGGACCCTGGTGACATGCAAGGACTCTGCGTGACAGGGCAGGAGGACAGTACGTGGCCACATCATCCAGTACTGGGACACCACATTAGCATTAAAATGAAAGGCCAATTCAGTAACATTTTGTCATCATGAATTGAGTATCTATGTTCCTAATTTTCATTCCTACAGACATAAACTGATTCATAATGCAGTTTCTATGAAAGCAAAGCTGTGCACTGCAGGTCATTGAATGCACATTCAGGCATCATCTATTGTTAAATTACAGCTTTGTTTCTTTGTAAATTCCCTAAGTGAGCTCCGCTGTGTGAATTCTAAGCTGAGTTTCTGCAGACATTGTTCAAAGATTGATTTGACTCCGTTCACATCCCACCAACCCACTTGACAGTCTACAAACATAATCAATATAGTTACACTACAGGTAATTACTCATTAGAGAAGCTCCGTCTACCCTGAGGTTTGTAGATATCAATTCATCATTTTATTTTCATACTTGTCAGAAAGTTACATTTACCTTTTCCACTGCACCGTTTCCTCAGACAAGGTTAATACTAATACTAATAAGGTTTTGATTACAAATGGGTTCAAAAGATTTGGCATCAGCAATACTTGGAGGCAAATTTTCTTTAAAGCGGTATTTCCATAGGTTTATTAAAGGGGTACTCCGGTGGAAAAACATTTTTTCACATCAACTGGTGCCACAAAAAAAAAAGAAAAAAAAAAACTATTTATGTATTTATTTTACATCTGAGTGGCATTTTGCTCTTATTTTATATTTTATCCAACATACTGGCATTGAAGAGTAAGTGCTTCTCACAGACATCCAACTCAGTGATCTTTGGGGTGCCGGAGATGATGCCAACATCACTTAATTCTGAAATCCTTTGAAAAGTTCAGCATGTTAAAAAGTACTTTTGACAGTAGAAGTATACGTCACCCATCACCCAGCTTTTATAAACACTATGTCTGGCATTGTTACTTAGAGGAGTTGTAATGGAGCTGGATGTGGATCCTCTAACCTGTGTGGCTGATGACCCAGCCCATATCGGGGAGTGGAGTCTAAGGTGCAGCTGGTCTTCATCAGAGCCGACACCCTGGTGGCTACCCCCGACACGGCTGGACCACACAGGTAACTGGGAAAGGCGAGGTACCAGAGGATTAGGCAGTAGTGTAGTCAACGTAGCAGTAGGTCAAGGCAGGCGGCAAAGGTGCGGGATCAAATAATGTAGCGGGAAGGTCTGGATACATAGGTAAGACAACTGGCAAAATGGAATGCTTAATCTCAGGCCAGGGGCACTGCAGATCTGGCAGGGAAGTGTGGGAGGTGCAGGGATTTATAATGTGGTGTCAGTTGCAAACACTAATTATGGGCGCACTGGCCCTTTAAATTTCAGAGCTCCGGTGCGCGCCCTAGGAGACGGGGTTGCGCACGCAAGAGTTGAGACATAAAGGAAGCGGAGCGTGGTGAATGACGGGCTGGGATTCGCATGTGGTCGCGTCCCGTGATGCGAATCTCTGCCCCGCCGGCAGAAGAGGACACAGGGACACTGCGCTCCCGGCCGGAGCTTGCGGTCAGAGTGCAGAGTGTAACAGTACCCCCCCCCCCCTTTAGAGCAGATCCTGGTCTAAGATATTGTCCTGTGGTTCCCAAGACCTCTCCTCTGGACCAATTCCTTCCCAAGCCAAAGAAAGAAGCGTTTTCCCCTGACCAGCTTAAAATCTAGAATGTCCTTAACAGCAAAAACATCACAGGTACCATAGATGGAGGAAAGCGAGATGTCCTTTTGAGAAAAGCGGTTGTGGATGACAGGCTACAAGAGGGAGACATGGAAGGAATTCGGGATCCAGAGAGAGGAGGGCAGAGGGAGGGAATAAGACACGGGATTAAGTCATTTTTTTACTTTATAGGGACTCAAAAAGCGTGGAGCCAGTTTATAAGAGGATACCTTAAATTGAATGTATTTGGAGGATAACCACACTTAGTCCCCAGGAGAGAACTTGGCAGGAGGGCGTCTTTTCCTGTCCGCTTTCAACTTCATATGGGTTGTGGCATGAAGAAGGGAGTGACGAGTCTTTTGCCAGAGGGAGGCAAAATTACGCACCAGTTTGTCAGCCATATGTACTCCGGAAGAAGAAGAAAAGGGAAGAGGAGGATGAGGATGAAGCCCATAGACCACAAAAAAGGGTAAAGTCCCAGTGGATTCAGAATCTCCATGGTTATAAGAAAATTCGGCCCAGGGAAGTAAATTGGCCCAGCCGTCTTGGCGAGCAAAGACAAAATGGTGACGATAGTCCCCAGGACCTGATTCACCCTTTCGACCTGACCATTTGATTGAGGGTGGTAAGCCAAGGAGAAGTCCAGTTCAACTTGGAGACGAGAGCAGAGGGCCCTCCAGAACTTGGAGATGAACTGGACTCCCCAATCGGAGACAATATGAGTAGGCAATCCATGGAGACAGAAGATATGACCAAGGAATAGTTTGGCAAGCTGCAGTGCAGATGGTAAACCTGGCAAGGGCACAAAAGGAGCCATTTTAGAAAATCGGTCCACAACAACCCAGATGACCGTATTGCCACCAGAAGAAGGAAGGTCAGTTATAAAGTCCATTGCTATGTCGGTCCAGGGCAGCTCAGGAACTGGCAAAGGATGTAGTAGACCAGCAGGCTTGGTACGAGGGGTCTTGTCCCGGGCGGCACAGACTGAACAGGAACGAACAAAGTCAATGACATCTTGTTTTAGATTTGGCCACCAATACTGTCGGGAAATGAGTTGCAAGGACTTACGAATAACGGCATGACCGGCCAACAGAGAGGAATGACCCCATTTCAAGATTCGGAGTTTTAGGCGGGGAGTAATGTAGGTCTTCCTAGGAGGCAGGTGCTGAAAACTTGCTGTTGCTGTGTAAATGAGACAATTAGGAGGTACAATATGTTGAGGGTGAGATTCTTTGTCTTGTACTTCAAAGGATCTAGTCAGCTCAAAGATTCTTTTCTGCTGGACGGAAGTGAATAAAAAAGTCAAATCCGGAGAAGAACAGAGACCAGCGAGCCTGTCAAGGGTTGAGACGATGGGCAGTCTGTAGATATAGCAAGTTCTTGTGGTCAGTATAAATGGTAAGTGGAAGAAGAGAGCCCTCCAAGAGATGACGCCATTCTTCCAAGGCCAACTTAATAGCCAAGAGCTCAGGATCTCCAATTGCATAATTTCTCTCCGCAGGAGAGAAAGTCTTAGAGAAGAAACCGCAGGTTACAGTTTTTCCTTTGGATGATTTTTGTGTCAAAACTGCACCTGCACCAACTAAAGAAGCATCTACTTCCAAATAAATGGCTTGCCTGGATCTGGTCTTGACAACACAGGAGCAGAAGCGAAGGCCGGTTTTAACTGTTTGAATGCTTCTTTGGCCTCAGGAGTCCAGTCCTTCGAATTAGCAGTTTTCCTGGTAAGAGAGACGATGGGGGCAACCAAAGTGGAATAGTGTGGAATAAATTGCCAAAAATAATTGGCAAAGCCGAGGAAGCATTGAATCGCTTTCAAGCCAGAAGGTCATGGCAAATCCAGTACAGCGGACAACTTGTAAGGATCCATTTGTAGACCTTGACGGGTAACAATATACCCCAGAAATGGAAGGCTGGTCTTCTCAAAAGTACACTTTTCAAGTTTTGCATAGAGTTGATTGTCTCGGAGGCGCTGTAAAACTTGGCGGAGGTGAGAACGAGGAGTGTAGAGATTGGGTGAGGAGAGGAGAATGTCATCCAAATAGACAACAACACAGGAGCATAGGAGGAGGTCAAGAAAAATGTAATTGACAAACTCCTGGAAGACTGCTGGAGCATTACAGTGTCCAAATGGCATCAACGGATACTCGAAGTGTCCATCACGAGTATTGAACGCAGTTTTCCACTCGTCCCCTTCTCGTATACGAATCAAATCATAGGCCCCGCGAAGATCTAGTTTAGAGAAGAGCCTGGCACCCCACAGACGATCAAATAATTCAGAGATTAAAGGAAGCGGGTATCAGTTCTTCATCGTAATTTTATTCAAGTATTTAGTCAATGCAAGGTCTCAGAGACCCGTCTTTCTTTTCTACGAAGAAGAACCCGGCTCAGGCAGGGGAAGAGGACTTCCTGATAAATCCCTTCTGAAGATTATCCTGGATGTTATTAGACATAGCCTGAGTTTCAGGGACCGATAAAGGGGAATTTCTGTCCGGGGGGGGGGGGGGGTGGGGGGTTGGGGGGGTGAAGCCGGGCAGTTAGTCAATAGGAAAATCATATGGATGATAAGGTGGTAAGACTTCAGCTTGTTTTTCACTGAACACATCAGCAATGTCCTGAAGGAACAAAGGCAAACCGGGCAGAGGACAAGAAGATGATTCCAACTTAGCCAAGCGTATTTCAATACAATAGTTGTTGCAATGCGGTCCCCAACAAAGAACTTCTCCATTTTTCCAATCTAACTGTGGGGCATGGAGTTGCAACCACGGTAGGCCAAGCAGGAGAGAAGTACAGGGTGGGCCATTTATATGGATGCACCTTAATAACATGGGAATGGTTGGTGATATTAACTTCCTGTTTGTGGCACATTAGTATATGTGAGGGGGGAAACTTTTCAAGATGGGTGGTGACCATGGCGGCCATTTTGAAGTCGGACATTTTGAATCCAACTTTTATTTTTTCAACAGGAAGAGGGTCATGTGACACATCAAACTTATTGAGAATTTCACAAGAAAACAATGATGTGCTTGGTTTTAACGTAACTTTATTCTTTCATGAGTTATTTACAAGTTTCTGACCACTTATAAAATGTGTTCATTGTGCTGCCCATTGTGTTGGATTGTCAATGCAACCCTCTTCTCCCACTCTTCACACACTGATAGCAACACTGCAGGAGAAATGCTAGCACAGGCTTCCAGTATCCGTAGTTTCAGGTGCTGCACATCTCGTATCTTCACAGCATAGACAATTGCCTTCAGATGACCCCAAAGATAAAAGTCTAAGGGGGTGAGATCGGGAGACCTTGGGGGCCATTCAACTGGCCCACGACGACCAATCCACTTTCCAGGAAACTGTTCATCTAGGAATGCTCAGACCTGACACCCATAATGTGGTGGTGCACCATCTTGCTGGAAGAACTCCAACTCCGCCAGTTTCAGTGCATAAAGAAGGAAACACATCATCATGTAGCAATTTCGCATATCCAGTGACCTTGAGGCTTCCATTGATGAAGAATGGCCCCATTATCTTTGTACCCCATATACCACACCATACTATCAATTTTTGTGTTCCAACAGTCTTGGAGGGATCTATCCGATGTGGGTTAGTGTCAGACCAATAGCAGTGGTTTTGTTTGTTAACTTCCCCATTCACATAAAAGTTTGCCTCATCACTGAACAAAATCTTCTGCGTAAACTGAGGGTCCTGTTGCAATTTTTGTTTTGCCCATTCTGCAGCAAGGGCATCCTTGATATGAGTGGATAGTCCTTTCTTGAAGGTGGCGCAAAGAGCTTCATTGTTCTATGATAACTCTGATGCCAGGGTACGAAACTGAATGGCATACTCGCCCACAGAAGAGCTGCCCTGTGGAAGATTCAGTAACGCCGTCTCAGCGGAGGAGGCTCCCTCAGGAAAGCCTGGAGATTGGTTGTGAGAGCATCACTGTGATCCCAAAGTTGCCCAGGCCAAAGCCGTTCCAGTTAGGAGACTAATGATGAAGGCCACCTTTGCTTGTTCCATAGGGAACTGTTCCGCCATGAGTTTAATGTGCATGTAGCACTGAGTCACGAAACCCTGACAGGACTTGGGATCCCCCTCTAATTTCTCTGGAAGAGGAGACAAGCGGAGTTTTGTTCTGGAGGAGACTGCAGCAGCGTGAGGCAGTACTGGAGCAGGAGGAGGCTGTGGTTGAGACGGTTGCTTCCAGTTCCAGTTCTTATCAGCTGCTGTATACTTTTCACAGACAAAGGCTAATCAACAAATAGGAGCGCCACTTTCATATTATAGTTAAAAGAGGGAATCAAACAGTATCACCGAAGAGCAAGCCTCTTTTTTGAAGACAATATAATTTATAAAACCTAACCTTTATTTTCTTCTAGATAAAACGAATAATTTCTAACTGTTGACAAAAACAAATTGGGAACACTCCACAAACCAACGAATGCCGGTGTCAAGGGGGCCACCGGCCACGGAGCAATATTTATATAGATAGAGAGAATCTGGATATAGGGGGGGGGGGGGGGTAATAATCAGTACACTGAACCAGTATTAGGTAAATATTTATGCCAGTTGCTATTATATTGATAAATATAGCACAGATGTAAAAATATTGGGTAGGTGCACTCTAAATCTAAGACTCCCTCTGTCCCTGCCTTTTGAGGGACCCACCTCTTTAACAGGGTGGCCTCAACCACGGTGCTGTTCCCTAACTTAACTAAGTGAGGGATAAAATAATAAATAAGAGATGGTAAGGTGAGAAAACGTAAAGTAGCTTTATATGCTCCGAGGTCTGTAACGGCCCAGACACCACATTGTGAATAAACCAACAAAAAAAATGAACACAAAAATATGTGATCACTGATACAAAATCCACTTCTAAAACGTGAATAAAATAGGTCCCAATAATTTTCCAACGCATTTCCACCGTCCGATATATACGGTTTCATCAGGGAACCAGTTCACCTATCGTACAACAATGCTAGAGTTAGAATAGTACTTTTTAGGTGTATCAGACTATTATAAATGATGCAAATTCTGTCTAATACACCATATACATGTCATGTGGAGATTTATCTAAAATGCAATGTAGACAGATAATAGCAGATCCCCAGCTGCTGTATTCTACAGAGGAAGTTCTTTTCTTTTTGAATTTTTTTTTCTATCTGACCGCACTGCTCTCTGTTGACACCTCTGTCCATGTCAGGAACTGTCAAGAGCAGCATAAGTTTGCTGTGGGGATTAGCTTGTACTCTGGACAGTTCCTGACAAGGACAGAGGTGTCAGCAGAGTGCACTGTGGTCAGACAGAAAAGAAATTAAAAAAGAAAATAACTTCCACTGGAGCATACAGCAGCTGATAATAAGGATACTGGAAGGGTTAAGATTTTTAAATAGATGTAATTTACAAATCTGTTTAACTTTCTGGCACCAGTTGATTTAAAAAAAAAAAAAAAATGTTTTACACCGGAGTCCCCCTTTAAGCAACAATGCCAATCATAGTGATTATGAAAGCTGGGTGATAGGTGACATATGCTTCTACTGTCAAAAGTACTTTTTAGCCTGCTGAACTTTTCAAAGGATTCCAGAATTAAATGATGTTGGCATCATCTCCGGCACCCCAAAGATCACTGAGTTGGATGTCTGTGAGAAGCGCTTACTCTTCAGTGCCAGTATGTTGGATAAAATATAAAATAAGAACAAAAAGCCACTCAGATGTAAAATAAATATATAAATAGTATAATATATATTTCCTCCTCATAAACAAAGTGATCAGCTTAGTCTAGATTGATGGAGGAAATAGAGGTCATCAATGGATTTTGTTAGACCGCACTTCTTAAAAAAGCTGACAATTGACCATCTAATACAGCAATGAGGTAGGTGTGTGTGAGCGTTCTGACAGCTGAATTCATTATAGCCCGTGGGATACACAGTGGAATGGATTAGTTCTTTAATTGAGCTGGGCCAGAAAATAGCAGAGAAAAATGAACTTTGTGGAAAATGTCTAAAACTTGACAGGATAACCTGGAGGCAGGACAGGTATTTCTAGTAAAGCAATGACATTTCTGTATTTAAGCATTATGGTACGGGAAGGATTTACTATAAACTGGGAGGCAGCTTTGAGAGCGTTTTCTGTATTTATAAGTTATACTGTCTACCTCCATGCCTTTCCACAATTAATATATCACAAGAGAGTTATAAATATATATATATATGTATATATATATATATATATATATATATATATATATATATATATACTTAGTAGTATATATTTTTTAATAGTAGCCATTACTAAGTGGCATAAATTTTTTGTTGCACAGCTCTTTTTCAAGAATAGAAATAGCAAAAATACTGTATTTATCGGGGTATACCACGCACCGGCCTAAAACACGCACACTCATTTTACCAAGGATATTTAGGTAAAAAAAGTTTTTTACCCAAATATCCTTGGTAAAATGAGGGTGCGTGTGTGTGCATGTGTTTTCCCCCGATACACTGTTTCTGACCCCGCAGAAGCCCCCAGGAAAGGCAAGGGGAGAGAGGCCGTCGCTGCCCGCTTCTCTCCCCCTGCCTTTCCTGGGGTCTAGAGCCCTGCTGCCACCTCTTCTCTCCCCCTGGCTATCGGCGCCGCTGTCCCATTGCCTCCCCCCATCCCCGGTTTTATGATTACCTGTTGCCGGGGTCGGGTCCGCGCTGCTTCTGGCTCCGGTGTGGCGTCTATGCGTCGTTGCTATGCGCTCTCCCCCTGCCTTTCCTGGGGGCTTCTGCGGGGTCAGAGAAACCGGGGGGATGGGGGAGGTAAGGGGGCAGCGGCGCCAGCAGTCTCTGGACCCTAGGATAGGCAGGGGCAGAGATGCCAGAAGCAACGGCAGGTCTTTGGACCTGCAAAAGCCGCTGCAGTTCATTGATTTAAAGCGCCCGCTTTAAATAATTGAACTGCAGCGGCTTATCGGCGTATTAACATGCAGATAGACTTTAGGCAAAAAAAAATTTGCCAAAAAATGCCTGTTATACGCCGATAAATATGGTAAGTCCAATGCAAAATCCAGTTAAAAAAGCTTTTACTATTGTAGACTATTAATAATATATCTTTATTTTGGGAGAATAGAACAAATAAAGAACAAGTGAAGATGTCTGTAATTCCAAAGCTCTTGACTTTTGCGACAATGCCTGTTTTTTTTCCCATAAACAAAACCTTTAAAAAAAAAATAATTACAATAAGTTCAAACAACTGGCAGAGGCTGACCAGGGGGGCCTAGCTGGTTGACAGGGATGTCCCTATGTTAATAGGCACTACTTAACATTTCTTTTAGGCAACTCATGATCACCACCAGCTAGCAACCTAGTCACACTTGCCTATATGTACAGAAATAGAAAATCTGTGCCCCAGTTGTCTGCTTTGTTGTGAGCTAAGAGTAAGGCTATGTTCACACACCAACATTTCCGCTTGGAAATTCTGCATGTGTTTATAGCCTTTTAACTTCAGTGAGATTCCACAGTCATTTTGCATTCCGAGTTCCACAAAAATATAAGTCATGTCTGGAATTCAGCTGCAGAAGCCTATTGAAGTCAATGGGGCTTTTTTTCATCACATAATACAGATTTTGTGAAAAAATTTGTGTGGAATTTGTGTGATAGTCGAGCTAAATTTAACTAAACCATCAAATCACAGCTTCTGGTTCCGAGCGTTCTGAACATTTTGTTGCTGGAGCACCGGAGTACCCCTTTATTAGCATCTAAACTTGAGGATGAAGTCTGAAAAGAAGCAGTCCAGTTCTGGACTACAGGGAAGTGAGTGACATTGACATATAAGAAGCCCAAAGTGATAGAAAATCATGACATGACTAACAGTATCTAGGCCCTTAAGACTTTAACAGGAACAAAATGGTACACCATTTAGATGTACATATGTGGTGTGCACTTATGAGGGGAGGACAATGCGCTCCAGTACGCTTACAAAACAGTATTTGTCTACAACACCAACAGGTGTGTACTTTTGGCTTGCCTTTCACATTATCTAAGTCCTTAAGACTTTAACAGGAACAAAATTGTACACCACTTAGATGTACGCATAGGTTACACTTAGTAGAGGACAATATGCTTTTAGTGCTTTGCACACCCTAACTGCACTGTTGTATTCACCAGTGCTGCAGCACACAGTTGCTGTGTACTACACCCAAAATTGAACTTTCAATCTCTCTCCCTCCCTATCAGTGCTTCTAGATTGGATTTGGGCTTGAAGTGAATCACTGATGTAAAAAAGCTTTTCTGTGAAACACACTGCTCTCTGTCCCTCTCTCTCTGCAATAGAACAATGATGTGACTGGGACATGAATCACTGCTGTAAAAATGCTTTTCTGTGCAACACACATTGCTCTCTGTCCCTCTCTCTCTGCAACAGAACGCTGATGTGACTGGGAGGTGAATCGCTGCTGTAAAAATGCTTTTCTGTGCAACACACACTGCTGTCTGCCCCTTTCTCTCTGTAATAGAAAGCTGATATGACTGGCTGCAAGATGGCTGCCGATTATATAGGGCTGTGATATCACAGGCGTGGCTGGCTGCTGATAGGCTGCATGCTGCATGTTATTCAGGGTCATCCCACCAACCCTTGTTCCCGCTTTTCCAGGATACCTTGCCCCACGTCCTCACACGTGGATCTGCCATTTTAGGTGCCCTGGAGCCAGGAGTGCACTAAATGGAGTTTAATTAAGCGATTTGCGGAATCAAATCGTGGCAATATTTGCATTCCTTGCAAATTTTTCCTGAAATGTGTAACAAATTCAGATTTGATTCGCACATCCCTAGTTATGGCCATGTCCCCTCCTGATGTCTCTCCATGCCCCCTTCATTCATGTGTATGGAAGGGGGCATATTGGTTGACAAGCCCCCTCCCATAGACACGAATGGAGGGGGGGGTGGCGTGATGTCACATCACAGCCTCTGGTTCCGAGCGTTCTGAACATTTTGTTGCTGGAGCACCAGAGTACCCCTTTATTAGCATCAAAACTTCAGGATGAAGTCTGAAAAGAAGCAGTTCAGTTCTGGACTACAGGGAAGTGAGTGATATTGACATATAAGAAGCCCAAAGTGATAGAAAATCAGGTTGGGCCACCAAGATGAACTGTTGTATTTGTTCAAGAATGCAAATGTTGAGACTCTATTTCAGTAATTTGTTGATATCGTGAGATAGGGAATGGTTCTTACACTGGTAGATATACTCTATAGAACTGGTAGACTTTTTTTTAAATGTTTCGAAAATATCTTCAAAGAAAAACAAAAAATACATTAAAGAAATTTTGATAGTGAGCAGTTCCTTCAGCTTTGATTCTTTCATCTATGGTACACTCATTTATCTATAGTCATTCTGCTAATTCATCTACTAGTCATAAATTAAAGAAAATATAGAAAGAAACATACAACATTTTTATTGGCAAATCCTAAAGTTATGAAGCTATAGCTACTCAGCACATAATGTTCTCCCCGCAAGCAAAAGTAATTAGTTACAAACATTGTTAGATATTTGTAGATTAAGATTTTTGTTCCTACATTTTAATTTTCAATGGGATATTGAATTTTTCTTATCGTAAATGTTTTTTTTTCCAAAGTAAGGAAAGGCAGCATCTATATTAATATAAAAGCATTTATTGTGATGAAGTAAGCTAGCGGCCCACCACTAAATTGATCTAGAGAATTATTTGTATGATAATAATCTATACTTTTCTTCAAACTACACAGCCAGAGACTCAATACCAATATGTCAATGTGCAAATTAGATTCACTTGTTATGGTTTGCTCTGTGTTTCCGAAACATTTAAAAAAAATTAAATTGCTTCTACAATCGAATGCATCGCTCTTTTAAAGACGGACCAGTGTTTCAAACGATTGTTTGTTTGATTTTACAGCGGGGGAAAGTTTGAATTTGATAACATGCTGGAAATGGACTTCATAAAAGCAAGAAATGATTTTGTTATACGTAACTTCATGAATACATTGCCGGGGAAAGTGAATTCTAAACCTTATCTTCTATATTCCAGATACTTTTACAATTTCCCATCCAGATCATCAGCATATGAAATATAAGTCCATAAATATAGATATACCAGGATGTATAGAAATCTATTACATATTTACATTATGTATGCGATCGATAAAATTCTACTTCTACATATTAGCTTTCTTTGTTTATAAAAGCTGCTTAATCTTAGATTCAAAGAAATAAATTTTTATGAAAAAAATACTGATTTTCTGAAGTCAAAAGGTGTAATTCAGTTTTTATCCAGTGTTTTCTTTCAGTAATAGTCCTTGGATGTCATCTATTTAAATTCCAATCTGTTGGGAGCTGTTCTCCTGGACTCATTGTGCTAAAGGTTATGCTTCTATTTAAAAGGATTTTCCTATTATAGTATCTTCTCAAATGTGAATCAACAATGTCAGAAGGGTCCAAGCTCCCAGAGCTTCAATGTCTTCTGAACAAACCAGTTTAAGCGTTGACTGTAATAGGTGAATGCTCAATAATACACCAATATACTTCTGGTAGAACGTAATGGTAGTTAGTAAATCCTAAAACCTCTGGACATTTTTTTCTGATGAAAATCCACCTGATATGTCTCCTACTGACATCTTAAGGGTATTTTAACATTTGCATCGGGATTTTATTGAAGAATCTATTTAAATGTATGCAGACTGCATGTAGTATTTTTTGTCACTTTATTTTACAGTACAATGACCGACACCAGAAGAAAAGGAACCCCATTAAGGTGTGATTTCAACCTAAGAAAGGTGCTGCAGTGGGAACACTTTGTCCCTGCTATCCTTAGGGTCCCATATTGTTGATGGCGGTAAAATAGATATGTTCATCTTGAAGAGGAGCCATGCGGTAGCTACAGTAGGTTAGGTAAATATCCTGTTAAATAATAAAAAAATTATACATTGTCCAAACATATATATTTCATGATATATTTTTCCATTGATTTTTTTCCATTACAAATATGTCTCTATTTTCATAAAAATATCATTGATTAAACATTACTTTTTAGGTCAATATCAATAGTATAACACTTTAGGTTTATACTTAGTTCTGCTTAAAGGGGTGCTCCGGTGTTTACACATCTTATCCCCTATCCAAAGGATAGGGGATAAGATGCCTGATCGCTGGAGTCCCGCAGCTGGGGACGCCCTTGATCATGCATGCGGCACCCCATTTGTAATGAGTCCCCGAAGCGTTTTCGCTCCGGGTCTGATTATGGTCGACCGCAGGGCCGGCGGCGTGTGACGTCACGCCTCCGCCCCCATGTGACGTCATGCTCCGCCCCTCAATGCAAGCCTACGGGAGGGGGCGTGATAGCTATCATGCCCCCTCCCGTAGGCTTGCATTGAGGGGCGGAACGTGACGTCACACGGGGGCGGAGGCGTGACGTCCCACGCCGCCGGCCCTGCAGCCGAGCGTAATCAGACCCGGAGCGAACACGCTCCGGGGACTGATTACAAACGGGGTGCCACGTGCATGATCACAGGCGTCCCCAGCTGCGGGACTCCCTGCGATCAGGCATCTTTTCCCCTATCCTTTGGATAGGGGATAAGATGTGTAAGCACCGGAGTACCCCTTTAAAGAGCAACCTATTTAGTGATATATTTTAGGATACGTAACCCCTTCACAACCCCTCAAATTTTGATTTGTGGCTCACGTTTTTTTTTCTTCTTCACCTTCGAAGACCCATAACTTTTTTATTTTTCAGCTGATAAAATTGTATTAGGGCTTTTTTTACTTTTCATTTTCACACTTTATTTTAGCAGATAAAACGAGAATTCCATTTTTTCTGGGATGTGATATAAAATACTTTTCTGGGATATAAAAATCAGCAATTTTGACATTTGAAATTTTTTGTAATGTAATCATTTAATAGTTTGGACAATTATGCACATGTTAATACCTAATATGTTTATTTATTTTTAACATTCTTTAACTTTTCTTTTACACAATTTTTTTGCTCCCCTCGTATCCAATCTAAGCCATCAGTTGTGCAATTACATTGATCTATGTTACTGTTCAAGGCAGGCTTTAGCAGTGGGCATCCGCCGATTATAGCTTGGACCCAACTTCAGCTCCCATGCCATAGCCCCTCACCTATCCTATGACATACCGGTACTTCAAGGGTCAGGAAGCTGTTAAAGGGGTATTCCAGGATTTTTATTTTATTTGACTATGCCACAGGGGCTGTAAAATTTAATTTTTACCAGCATACAAAATGACTGTTGTCTCAGATTTTTTCCAGGTTGCAATGCGGCCGAGACCTGACTCACAAGTCAGCTGATGACAGGGAGCCTGTCTGCTTCAATAGGTAAAGGAATCGCTTGGTGGGAGAGATATCAATCTGCAACAGCTGTAGGCGCTCTGATTGAAAACCACACTGATTTGAATGGATGCAGCTCATTTATGTTTCAATGGGTGGGGTGGCTGATGTGTGGGAGGGAGGAAAATGGAATTGTGGGATTTGTAGCTTGGAGCTTCTGTGTTTGTGATATCACGCCACACTTCTTCCATTCATGTCTATGGGAAGGGGCGTGGTGGCTGTAGTTGCCAGTCATCCAGCATGAAGCGGAGTTTGCTTTGTGCACGAATGATTCGGGTGCCACGCTGGAGATCGTGAGGGTCCCCAGCAGTGGGGCCCCCACAATCAGACTCAGCGTTCAGAGTCATTGGGTGTTACGTAGATGTTTACACCCACCATGACTAATTGCTAGCTCTGCTGTATCTGTATGGTAAAGTCTGGAATACAACTCGCTGGTAAATATTTTACTCATTCCCAACTATATTTTCTGGTGGATTAATATTTTATTTATGTTAAGGGAACATTAGGGAGTTGAGAGTTATTAAAAAACTTTCGGCTAGTTTAATATGAAAGTTGAACAAAAAGTAAAATACACTTGTAACATGAGGTTTGATCACCACATTTTTAAACTTGGTTAGATTGTATTTATATAGTTAACTTAAAACCCTTATCTCTATATGTCAAGTCTGTAATATTGCTTATTGTTAGTTATGGAATGTAAGTAGCATGGAAAGATTATGGAAAAAATATTTTACAACTAGTTCGGATTAGTATGCAACAGAGTACTGTATATACTAATGAAATATGCCTTGAAAACATACTAAACGTGTAAGAATTCTAATGAGGTTTTTCATTTTAATTTTTTTTAAGCATGCCAATTCTTCCAATATATTTAATAGATGGCCCTCAGGCTCAAGGTTATGGGCTATTTGTGAAGATTTGTTTATTGACAATTCTTATCTTTAATGGAAAAGGAAAAGCTCACTTAGGACTAAGGATGTACCCAAGGTTACTGGTGATGCCTACACCCAAAATAGGCCAAGAATAAATATATGGAGGAAATATAAATTATATAAAATAAATGTTATATATATATATATATATATATATATATATATATATATATGTCCTCAAAGGTACATGCAGATAGGGAAATAAATTAGATCCAGCAATTAGGGAGAAACAGTATGATAAAATAAGTGATTATTTATTTGTGTAAAATGTTTTACAATTAATTAGCCTTATTTCACCTTAGCAGTGCCCTTGGATCAGATGAAGGGGCTAATACAAACGTGAAATCAATGATAAAAGATAAATAAAACCATGCATGCATACCAACTATCTATTGCAATATAATAGCAGCTGGATAGCGTATTGATACTTTTCCTGTAGTTTATGTTAGGATATATATATTAATAGAAGCAACTGGTTATGGGATTGTTCATGTAAAAAGTTTGTTGGTGGTACAGTGAAAAAGTTTTAAAGTTCCATTTATGAGGCAAAATCGTTGATGGTATAGTGAAGGCAGTATTACACCTTGAAACAGTGTCTATAAACAGGGTTTGGTGCACAGAACCACTCACCGACCAGAGGAAGTGATTCTGGAGATTGCAGAACTGGCTGGCGCGGCTGCATCCGGCACTGGAGATGATGCCCGTCTGGAGGTGGTAAGGATCGCGGAGTCTCTTTGTTGCTTGTTAGTGCTTGGCTGGCACGGGCTGTATCTGGCCAGATGTGGGTAATGTGCATGGCTGGTATTGGCTTGTAATAGCTAGATGAGATTTAAGGCCGTGTGCCTTTTCTTCAGTAGCAGTATTCTCCATATAGGGCACTACTACTTGCAATCTTCCAATTGCCAACACGGTTCAATGCTATGCCATGTCATAGCCTTAATCAGTGTTATTTGCGCTGTGCTTATACAGGCTGCCAAGCCTGCCTATGGTCTTAGAGCGCCGATCTGACAGCACAGACGCTCTTGGCATTATCTCAGCTTATCAGCTTTTCTAAGGATTTGCCACATGAATTTTACCCCTTTCAGCTTCTGAGCGTGCTTCATACAGTCAGAGCAAGCACAGGGCAGAAATGTACACCCTGTGTCCATTAAGGGATCATTGGTTTGGGTCTTCTATTTGATGTATATTTTTCATATAATTTTTTGCATGTGCACTTTTGTGCATATTATTTGTGAATATTCCCAACTCCAGTCTCCCCTGTGATTTCTACAAAACTGACTAGCTATTTTTCTCTTCGCTGTGCTTGCAGTGGTCATAAATTTATTAAATTCAAATTTTATGAAAATACGCAAATACACACAGTGAATGGTCCAACAATTCACAAATCTACACTACCCCTTGCAGAGCTCTAGAAAAAGGCTTTCCTGCACATTTTTAATCTCACAACCTTATCGCAAACTTTTAATACATTTCCCTCAACTCCACTAAATTTAACGCAAAAAAAAAACTACAAAAAATAAATGCGGAGAAAAGCAACTACACATAAGTACCAATGATCAACTTCCCTTTAAATGTTGATATGGTATATCTCTGGGAGTATTGCAGTAGAGTCAAGCACATTACTCTACCCAGAGACCTTTCACATCTAATTAAGGTTATGGGTAAGCTGTCACTTTTTTACATTATGTCTTGTGTGACAGCATGAGATGATTTTCAAAGGACACAGAGTATAGTGATCGGGAGTAAATGGATTGTTTTCCAGAAATATTGCCTAGATAGGAAGGTTTTTTAAGGTCATGATTATTGGGTCAAGGCCTTATCTGCTGCTGTGTAGCTAGTTACTAGTATTTGGTAAGATGTGTGGTAGATGTCTATGTAAAAAAAATATATAAAGTAAAATCTTGCATGCAAAATTATTACAATTAAGTTATGTTTTCATCAATGTTAGGAGCTCTGTTCACTGATTCAGTTATAATGATGGGAGTTAACTGGAGAAAAAAATCCTGCAGGTTTTTTCTCCACTAAAATCCTGAAAAATAATAGATATCTATGGGAACTTCGACGGACCCTATGCAAAGTGAATGGGAATTGTAGAATCCGTTAATGAACGCTGTTACACCCGCCATCCAGCCCCATTATCAGCCTGTGTAATGAAGTTTCCAAATGGTGCTCTAAAACACTGATGTGAACATAGCCTTAGTAGGCTAGAATTCAGATTGATCAGTTTTAAAGCCTTAGAAGACCCTATATACAAGTTGTACGTAAGTTAAAATGACAGTAATTTATTTGACAAAAAAGGGCAATACCAAATATACACTTCTAATGAAAACAAAATTTAAGTTAATAAATATGCATAGAAAAACCACATAGATAATCTTCACAAAGATGGAACTAAAATCACACACAACCTACAATGGTGCTAGTACGCATAAGAATATACATCTTCCAGTCAAATACATTTGGCCTTTTTTTACTCTGGCTTTGCCGAATATATTTTGGAGTTTTTTTTTTTGCATGTGTTGTGTGCCAGAATTTTCAACAAAAAAATCCCACTAACTCTCCACTTTAATCAGAAAACCCTACAAAGGGGAATGGTCATCAGGGAAAAGGGGCGTGTCTCCAAAAGAACCCTACATCTTCAAAAGAAACCCACAAATTTACTTATGTTTCCACATAAGTGGAGTTCTGAGCTCTGGAAAACCCAACAGCTCAGAACATGTGTACAAAGAGCAAAACGTAGGGAAAATTGCCAAATATAACATAAGATACAATATAAATGCCATGGAAAATACCTGACAGAAACAAAAAATCACAAGAAAACTACACTCCACTCTTAGTAAATTAGGCCTATTGTATACCAGAAATCAACACTCCTTTAGGCTGATTTATTGTATTTGACCCTAAGACGGTCTAAACAAATGCCGGGTGCAGCAGGGAGATCGTGCCCCCCCCCCAATTATACATCTTATCCCCTATCCTTTGGATAAGGGATAAGATGTCTATGGGCGGAGTACCCCTTTAATGTCTAAACCTTGGCTACTAGAGTGAGTGCACCTCTAAGTAGAAATGTCTAAATTGGGCTCAAAGTGCCATTATTTTCCAAAACTGCCTCAAGCCTCTTGGGCATTTAGTTCACTAGAAGCTTCACAAGTTGCCACTGAAGTCCTCTGAAAAGTCTCTAACATCATGGAGCTGTTAGATGTTAGAGACTTTTCACTCTCCCACATTCTGTTTGAGGATGCCCCACAGATGCTAAATAAGGTGTAGGTCTGGAGAAATGCTTGCCCAGTCTATCACCTTTACATTCAGCTTCTGTAGCAAGGCAGGGGTTGCCATGGAGGTGTGTTCAGGCCATTATCATGTTGGAATACTGCCTTGTGGTCCAGCCTCAGAAGGGATGGGATCATGCTCTGCTTTAGTATGTCACAGAACATGTTGGAATTCATGGTTCCCTCAATGAACTGTATGTCTCCAGTGCCCACAGCACTCATGTAGGCACAGACCACGACACTCCTACATCCATGCTTTACTGTAGGCCACACACACTTGTCTTTGGAATCCTTACCTGGTTGCTAACACACACACTTGACATCATCTGAACCAAATAAGTTCATCTCATGGTTCCAGTAATCCATGTCCCTAGTCTATGTGTCTTTAGCAAGCTTTTTGTGGGCTTTCCTGTTCATCATCTTAGAAGAGGCTTCCTTCTGGGATGACAGCCATGCAGACCAATTTGATGCAGTGTGCAGTGTATGGTCTGAACTTGATAGGCTGACCCTGCACCTCTTCAAGCTCTGTAGTAATGCTGGCAACAGTCTGACTGTTAGACTAACAGCATCTTGAGCTCACTGTTTTCATATATATTTTCTGCACTGAATAATAAAGCGTCCATTCCCACATCAAGAACTAGTGAGTGCCATTCATATATTTCTCTTACTGCTTCAGATTAAAGACTTATTTAATTTGAATTGAGCATCACAGGAGTTGAGGAACGAATGGTAACATGTAAGCTGACCAAGTATTGGTGTGAATTGCTTTGCTGTGCCAATTGCTGTCTCTACTGCCGTCTTTTGTCTGTTTTGATTGGAATCTGTTCTGTGAAACCAATTTATGGTTTTGACCACCGTGCTGAAGTTTCAGGATCTTGGCAATTTTCTTATAGCCAAGGCCATCTTTATGTAGAGCAACAATTCTTCTTATCAAATAATCTGGGAGTTCTTTACCAGGGGCGGACAAACCATATGTGTAGCAGGTTAGGGGGCCCACCGCTAGTGGCATAGCTATAGAGGTATCTGTACACTGGGCCCGGGCCTTGAGAGTTAGTGTAACTGTCGCTTTAAGAGCAGAGGGGCTGGTGGGAGTAGACGTTCCCCGCACAGGCAGGAAGTCAGCTCCAAGCCCTCTGACCTGTCCCTGCATCAGGCCGTGCTTCATCCCCCGATAACTTCATGAGGAACAACTGCCTCAGCTCCTCTTCAGGGGGCAGGGGGTTAATGGAAGCAGGGGGTTAATGGAATCAGGGGAGGGGGGTTAATTGAAGCAGGGGGGGTTAATGGAAGCAGGGAGGGTAATGGAATGAGGGGCAGGATGGGGTGAATGAAAGAAGGAGGGGGGTTAATGGAAGCGCAGTGGGGGAATGGAAGCACAGGGGGGGGGAGGAGGGGCAGGATGGGGTGAATGGAAGGAGCAGGGAGTAATGGAAGAAATGGAAGTGGGGTGAATGGAAGCAAGGGGGGCGAATGGAAGCAGGGGCAGGAGGGGGTGAATGGAAGAAAGAGCAGGGGGGTCAATGAAAGCAGTGAGGGGGGGAATGGAAGCATGAGGGGGTAATAGAAGTGGAGGGTGAATGGAAGGAGGGGCAGGATGAGGTGAATGCAAGGAGCAGGGGGTTAATGGAAGCAGGGGGGGTAATGAGATCGGGGGGGGGGGTTAATAGCAGTGGGGGGGGGGGTCCTGAACAAAAGATATATGGGGGGGCAGGCACATTCTTTGCACAGGGGCCCTCTGCTGTCTGTGTCCGCCCCTGTTCTTTACCACGAGGCGCCATGCTGAAATCCCAGTGACCAGATTTAGAGAGTGTAAGAGCAATGACACAAAATTTAAGACAGCTGCTCACCGAGACCTTGTAACACTAACAAGTCACATAACACCTGGGAGGGAAAATGGCTAATTGGGCCAAATTTGGACATTTCCACTTAGGGGTGTACTAACTTTTGTGGCCAAAGTTTAGACAACAATGGCTGTGTGTTTAGTTATTTTGAGGGGACACAACATTAAACACTGTTATACAGACAGTTTTTATCACATGAAAAGACATAATAAAAGATTTACAATAATGTGAGCAGTTTACTCACTTTTGTGAGATACTGTATAAAGTGCACATAAACTTTAAGTGGCAAAAATTCAATGTTCCATATAAAGCCTTTGCATTGCAAATACTGTACTTATGTATTGAACAAATATGTATAAACCCAAGCTTCGTATAAGGAAAATATCAGTATTGAATTAATAAATGTTAGATGAGGTATTGTTGCTGTCATCATTGTGTACGTGTAGTGACACAACATAGAAATGATGTGGGATTATACACAGTACCTTGTCCTCTCGAAAATGTAACCAGCATTTCCTTTCACTGATCTTTTATTACTACATCAGATAATTTATTAAATCAAAACATTTATGGAAAAAAGTAAGTGTATGCAATACCAGACAACCCCTACAACCGCGTATTATTACATTCAAGTCACATGCTAAAAATAGGGATGAGCGAATCGAATCTGACAAATCCGAATTCATTACCAATTTCAGGAAAAATTTAGTGCGGTCCAGGCTCCAGGGCATCTAAAATGGCGGCTCCACATTTGAGGACATGGGGCAAGGAATCCTGGGAAGGCGGGAACAAGGGTAGGCGGGATGACCATGAATCACATGCAGCATGCAGCCTATCAGCAGCCAGCCACCCCTGCGATGTCACATACCTATACTGTATAATCGGCAGCCATCTTGCAACCAGCAACTTCAGCTTTTTATTGCAGAGAGATAGAGGGAAAGACAATACTGTGTGTCACATAGAAAAGCATTTTCCCAGCAGCGATTCACCTCCTAGTCACATCAGCATTCTGTTGCACAGAGAGAAGGACAGAGAGCAGTGTGTTGCACAGAACAGCAGCGATTCACCTCAAGCCCAAATCCTGCCTAGAAGCAGTGATAGGGAAGGGAGTGAGATTGAGAGAGAAAGTACAATTTTGGGTGAAGTACACAGCGACTGTGTGCTGCAGCACTGGTGAGTACTGCTGGTGTTGTACACAAATACTGTTTTAATCGTACTGGAGCGCATCTCATACATCTCAGTGGTGTAGAAAAGAACTATGATCCAGCACTTGAAACTGATTGTATTATTGAAGATCACTTGACACTGTAAAACAGACCATGCCATCAGATGCGTTTCGAGTGAAGTGCTGGATCATCATTCTTTTCTGCATATGGTGTGCCTTGCCGGGCACAGATCTGTGCACTACACTGGGGTGGTGAGCTGGATTTCTTCTCTTCATTCATGTCAGTGGTGTGCTATTTTTTTCCTGTTAAACTTTTAAGGGCCTAGATACTGTGAAAGGCCAGCCAAAAGTACACATCTGCTGGTGTTGTAGACAAATACAGTTTTAAGCCTACTGGAGCGCATTGTCTTCCCCTCATAAGTGTATACCACATACGGACATCTAAGTGGTGGACTATTTTGTTCCTGTTAAAATATTAAGGGCCTAGATACTGTTAAAGGCCAGCCAAAAGTACACACCGGCTGGTGTTTTACATAAATACTGTCTTAAGCGTACTGGAGGGCATTGTCTTCCCCTCATAAGTGCATACCACATATGTTCATCTAAGTGGTGTACTGTTTTGTTCCTGTTAAAATCTTAAAGGCCCAAATACTCTGAAAGGCCAGCCAAAAGTACACACTGGCTGGTGTTGTAGACAAATACTGTTTTAAGCGTACTGGAGCGCATTGTCCTCCCCTCATAAGTGCCTACCACATATGTACATCTCAGTGGTGAACTATTTTGTTCCTGTTAAAGTCTTAAGGGCCTAGATACTATGAAAGGCCAGCCAAAAGTACACACTTTCTGGTGTTGTAGACAAATACTGTTTTAAGCGTACTGGAGTGCAATGTCCTCCCCTCATAAGTGCATACCACATACATACATCTAATTGGTGTACTATTTTGTTCCTGTTAGAGTCTTATGGTCCTAGATACTGGGAAAGGCCAGCCAAAAGTACACACCGGCTGTTTTAAGTGTTGTGAAGCGCATTATACTCCCCTCATATACGCACTAAGTGTATCAGGCAGAGAAGTGCAAGGATGAGCACAGAAGAGTGGCAGAGGCTAAATTAATCAGGCAGAGATCGCAGCAGACTAGGGGTGAGTGGCAGCGGGAGTTGCAGCGAGAGGCCTGAGCTCCTGGTATCAGCTAGCGGTCGTGTCTCGACCACCAACCCATCTGCCATCATAGATTGGTTAACACGGTCATCCACTTCTTCACAGGTGACATCTGACACCCCCAGTCAAAAGACTTTGGGTTCCTCAGACATAACCCTCAGTTGGCATGGCCCAGGAGGAGTCCCTGTCCTCCCATTGCCTCTGTCCTATGCTGTTCCATTCCCTACAGAAGTATCTTATGCTGTGGTTCAGCTCCACTATTTAGTAAGGACGATCTAGAGAACAGTTAGCAGCTACTGCCCAGCCAAGAAGTGGAAGAGACAGAGTGGCATAGGAGGTTTTGTTGCGACGTTAAGGCTCCTGAGGAGGACATCAGTGACGTGCAGACACAACTCTATGATGATGAAGCCGATCGCACTTGGGAGCTGGGTGCAGAAGGGGCTTCATCATCATCAGGAGAAGAGAGATGCAGGTTACCCGTGAGGCCGCAGCTGAGCCAGCAAGGTGGTAGCATGATTGGCAGTCAGCATGGTGGCAGAAGTGAAAAGTCTGGAGCCAATTGTGCCTGGGGAAGATCACTTGCTTCGTGGCAGCCCACCTTCCCGGGAGGTAGTGAAACAGGGGTTCCTGAAGTCGGCGGCAGTAGCAGTCAATCAGTGTGGACTGTTGGTGGGAAAATCAGCTACTCGACAGTGTGGCAGTTTTTCTTCAAGCATCCGGAGGAGGTTAACATGGCCACATGCAAGATGTGTCAGCAGAAGGTGAAGCCTGGCCAGAGTCCTAATGTTGGCACCACGGCCCTGCGTCAACATGTGCAGCGTCACCATAAAGCGACCTGGAAGAACCTTGGCTCCGATGTGGTAGTCCAGCCTGCTGCATCACCCAGTGGCATGCCGCTCCCTGTTTCAGCCAGCCAAGGCTCCACCACCTCAGCCGAAGGGAGCTGTGTGTCATACTAATCTTCTGTAGCTCCAGATGCACCTGCTCCTCCTACTTCGAGTCAGTCATTCCACCATGTCCAAGAGACAATAATATGTGCCCACTCATCCAAAGGCACAGAAGCTGAATGTGGTTGTGTCCAAGTTGCTGGTGCTGCAGTCCCTCCCTTCTCAAGTGGTGGACTCTGCACCTTTCAGAGAGAGTCCCAAGCCGTCATTTCTTTGCGAAAAAGGCAGTACCAGCACTGCACAATTCTGTGGAACAGAAGATGGGCCAGTCCTAGAGCCTGTCTGTGTGAACCAAAGTGCACAGCAGCACCGACGTGTGAAGTTGTAACTATGGTCAGGCACAATACATGTCATTTTATGGCCCACTGGGTGAATATGGTTCCGGCACAGCCACAACAGCAACTTGTACAGGTCATGCTGCTTCCGCCTCCACGCTTTCAGGCCGTTGGTCCTGTGACAATGTGCGACTCTGCCTCCTCATCCTTCACTGTGTCCTCAGCCTCGGACAAATATCAGTGCCCCTTGAGCATACCTTGTGTGCAGGGCACGGCAGTGTCACACTGTTCTTCCCATGTTTTGCTTTGGCAAACTGAGTCACACAGGGGAGGAACGGCTAAAAGCGATTCGTCAAGAACTCAAATCATAAGTTACTCAATGAAAACTGGAAATGGGAACCATGGTGACCAACAACTGGAAGAACATCTTGTCTGCACTGCCGCAAGGAAGGCTGAGACATGCGCCCTGCCTGGCACACGTGTTCAATTTGGTTTTCAAGAGGTTTCTGTAGTGTTCCCCCCATCTGCAAGACATCCTAACAATGGTAAGGAAACTCTGCATGCACTTTAGCCACTCGTGCACCACAAAGCACACCCTACTTGAGCTGCAGCATCAGAACAGCATCCCCCAACACAGTATGATTTGCAACGTTTCCCCACTTTGTAATTCCACCCTCCATATGTTGGACCGACTATATGAACAGAGAAAAGCCATCACCGATTTCTTGATGATCCGAGCGGATAGGGGGACGCCCCTATGTAACTTCAATGTCAACCAGTGGCAGTTCATATGTGACACCTGCCATTTGCTCAGGCCCTTTGAGGAAGCCAAGATTGAATGAATGACGTCATTCCACTGCTTCATCTACTACAACACGTGTTTGAAACAATGGCTGGTAAGGGCGATGGAAAATTGGCACCTACATCTCACGGCCACATGAGCCCTGTGGGGGCTGAACTGGAGGAGGAGGGGGATGGGCACAGTGGGTCCAAGTTTAGGTTTCGCAGGATTGGTGGTTTTTCTAGTCTGAGGAGGAGGAGGAGCAGCTAGAGGGTTATGAGGAAGGTTAAACAGAGGACCCAGACACACCATGGCAGTATGCAGTGGAGATGGAAGCAGGTAGTCCCTCTGAGTCACTTTCACAAATGGCAAGTGGAGCTTTAAGATTTAAAGGGCCAGTGCGTTCATTAATATAATTCACCTGTGGCTCATTAATATAAATCCCTCCACCCTCCTCACTTCCCTGCCGGATCTTTGTTGCCTTGTGCCTGAGAGAAAGCATTCCTGAGAGTTGCCTTGCTGTGTATCTGATCCTTTGCTCTGTTACTTGACCCTCCTGTGCCTTGCATCTTCTCAGCCACCTGTGTGGTCGAGCCATGCTAGGGGTAGCGACCTGGGAGCCGCCTGCCGCAGTAAGTCAATCCCGCTTTGCGGCAGGCTCGGCAGGCTCTGGTGAAAACCAGCAGCACCTTAGACTCCGCTCCCTGGTACGGTCTGAGCCATCTGCCACACAGGTCCAGCGGATCTGTCTTCTGAAATGTGAGTGTTACATTAATAAACCATGCTGTTTTGCGGTTTATAACTTTAACCTTTTAAGGGTTTACTGACAGTATCCTATATACTCTTTTGTATAAGCAGAATATTATTTCCGCTGTCTTCTCCTTTTTCTTTATAGGCTGGTTTCACACATAGTATTTTGGTCAGTATTTGGACAACATTTTAGCAAAAAGGTAGGGAACTGACACATATAAGTATGATAAGTGAAACATTTGCATCTTTGGACCAATAAAATAAATATTTAGTGTATTTAGTTTTGTTCTGAGCTAAGATTTTTATGGAATAGTGGAGTAGTTGAAGGTAGGCCCACTATTTCATTTTTAAGAATTTTTGGTGATGTTTCTAATTCTTCATTTTACTATCTATTCTATATTTCAAAAATGTTGCACTTTTAGTTTAATATTAGACCAAATCTAAGCTAACGCTTCTTGTTCTTTACAGGTCACTTTCCAGCAGTGTCCAGGCTTACAGTGAAATGTGACACCTATATATAGGGTAAGAGGGGATCACCCAAATAAGTGATCTTCAGATCAAAGCCCACCCCTCCCTGCAGAATGACTTCTGCACATAAAGAGAATTCCTATCATACTCTCCCAAATGAGTCTACACCAGACTATTATTTTATAAGGTCAATGTGGCTGCTGTAAAGCATTTCTTTAAATGATCTGAACAGAGCAGATGCTTAGGAAATATGTCCGCCCTCAAAATTAGTGGATTATATAGAGTCTGCTACTGGTGAAGTCTTAGTCAGAGAGGCAAAATAGCCACATGAGCCTGAGGTGACTGGCTGTTTCAAAGCGGTACAATTTGGGTTTATACATAGGTGAAAAAGCCTTCTGATGTTTAGATAAAACCCATACTTTCATTTTTTTGTTTTATTTTTGCATTTATAGAAGAGTTGGAGAGGCTCTTGTCTGACTACCCACCAAATAAACCCGGGCTACCTAATTAGACACTTATACCCAAGGTGTCAGATTGTAGTTTGTCTGTAGAAATATATATATTAGGGCTCAGGGTTTGAGACAACTGGACAGGTTGTGTTTAAAGTAATATTTCAATTTATTGATTGTATATAATGTGACAATTGAATATTAGATAAAATGTAAATAGCAGCAACTGCGTCTCACAGGGCCCTTGTGTAGGCGCAGCACCAACTATTAAGAACTATAGCATATGTATAGTACAGTATATAAAATATAAAAATATACTTGTAAAAAATTTATAAAAGATATAAAATAAGAATATAGAGACCACCATAAACATATATATAGAGAGGGATCTGGGTGGGAGAGTCTTAGACCATCCTCTATGGTAAATAATCTCCTCTCATAAAAAAGTCCTGCTCATATAGACCGATTCTGGTATTGTGGTAACCAATGGCAACCATAAGGTTAGTAACCCGTAGCAACCGTTCTGATGAGTCCGGCTATTTAAGCACTTCAACGTTTAAGTAGAAGATAAACTTGATATTTGTAGATAATATTCAACATGAACAGCTAGTGTGCAGTCACTGTTAATATGCATGCATATTTGTATGATACTTTGTATCTCACCGCTCCCGGACACTGATGCGCTGGACTTCACGGGGATGCTGCGATCTCCTCCTGATGCGCTGTGTAATCCTGCAGTGTATTAGCACTGAGTAGCTGTCTTGGTAAGCGGCAGCATCACCGGAGACTCGGCCGTCTCCCACAGTGGTGATGTTGGTAGATGGTGGGTTGCGGGTGGTGTTGTCGCAGCGGTTCTGCGGATGAGCACGTACATGTGCCGGTGGCGTCCTCGTGGCAGTGAGGCGCGGATGTCTCCTTCACCGGGTGTCGGGTGATTGACAGTTTATTGTCCGGTATCGGACTGCTATTGACTTAAGCAGGGCAAATATACTGGTGGTCTCAATAGGTATTGAGGGGACGCTGGACGCGTTTCAGGACTGTCTCAGTCCTTTCTTCAGCAGCAAAGAATAAGTGTAATGGGGGGTCACTGTATCGTATTTTATACATTTAACTCCTCCTTTATCAATTAGTGACATCAGATCCAGAGTAAACAAAGTAAACAAAACAAAATAGTGGTGTTAGATTTATGAATGAAAGTAATAGAGCTCAGTACTAAATGAATAGGACTGTCTTGAATTACATATAGTCTGCTGTGTAATGCATTGAAAATAAAATAAAAAGACCTGTATTCAATAATATACGTGAGTGAATTACTAAGTGATGTCTTTTTGTGTGAATGGAATGTTTGAGATATATAAAGTAAATTCATTGTGTGCCAATTGTTGACCATAAGTATAAAATCATAGTATCTGTGTACAATTGTATAAAAATATGAGTACTATGTGAAAGTCTAAATATTGATGATAATGCAAATATTTAAAATATTGGTGTAGTGTGAAATGGGATATATATTTTGCTTGTGAGTATAATTGTGATGGTGAAACCTAATATGCAAATGTGGTGATTGTGGATTACTAGAGACCAGGTGTCTGAAGAAAAGTATCTATACTCTTAGTGTCCTACAGTCAGTATATCTGTTGCAGTATAGAAGAAGGGACTAGATAGTGTACATAAGGCATATGGATATGGTTGAATACAAAAGTTGTAGACAATGGAGATATAAATACCCGAGTTGTGTGGATAAAGGCAAGGGCCTGATAAAGGGTCCGTCAGGGTGCTGATAGTACAGCCAGACCCCGACGGGCCGTCCAAAGGGACCTCACCCATCTTTATTCCAAAAAGCCGAACAGTTCCAGGTCATTATTCAAGCCCTTGGGGGCTAGTGACCCAAATTCGAATATCTTGCGAGATTCTGCCCTAGACATTTTCCCGATAAAATTCCCTCCCCTCCAATCTTTGTGTATCAGTTGTAGTGCCGTATATCTTAAAAGGATAGGGTTACCTTGGTGGACAGATTTAAAATGTGCCGATAAGGGCACAAACTTAGACCTATTTATTAATTCACTCAACAACAATAATTTAAATCTTAAATTCACCCCCAATACCAGCTCTGTTTCAGTAGAATTCTTGGACCTATTAATCACCACTAGCACTGACAGACTCATCTGTAGCACTTTCCACAAACCAGTAGCCAAAAACGGATTTATTCTTCACACCAGTTGCCACTTACCACAGTGGTTGACCAATGTACCAACAAGTCAGTACCGTAGACTAAAACGCAACTGCACACAGAATGAACAATTCGAACTGGAAGCCGCAACTCTCACACAACAATTCCTAGACAAACTATATCCATCAGAAAATTTGACACAATCATTAGAAAAGGTTAGAAACCTAGTCCGAACAACCTTCTTTCTCCAAAAAAGCCCAGAAGCTCAAAATACCACCAATATAGACAACTCTAAACTAATCATCCCATATAATACTCAACACCGCAAAATAGCAAACATTATTAAAAAATATTGGCCATTACTCCAACAAGATAAAACAATTGGGAGCCTCATCCCTGAGAAACCTCCCATTATATACACAAAGGCCCCCAATCTCGGCATCAAGATAGCCCCCACTATACGTCCCAATCAAAAACGTACCAAACCAGACTCTACTCTGGTTGACTTAAAAGGTTTTTTTAGATGTGGACAATGTCCGAATTGTAAATCCACGAGATTAGACAAGAGAACCGTGACAGTAAAATCTACAGTAAATGATTACACCTTTACTATTAAAGAATTTTTAAACTGTGCCAGTAAGGGGGTTATTTATCTAATTGAATGTCCATGTCATAAACAATACATAGGACGCACGTCACGTGCACTTAAAACACGCATTCTGGAGCATCGATACAACATCAAAAAACTAAATGATAAACACCCCTTATCGGCACATTTTAAATCTGTCCACCAAGGTAACCCTAACCTTTTAAGATATACGGCACTACAACTGATACACAAAGATTGGAGGGGAGGGAATTTTATCAGGAAAATGTCTAGGGCAGAATCTCGCAAGATATTCGAATTTGGGTCACTAGCCCCCAAGGGCTTGAATAATGACCTGGAACTGTTCGGCTTTTTGGAATAAAGATGGGTGAGGTCCCTTTGGACGGCCCGTCGTGGTCTTGCTGTACTATCAGCACCCTGACGGACCCTTTATCGGGCCCTTGCCTTTATCCACACAACTCGGGTATTTATATCTCCATTGTCTACAACTTTTGTATTCAACCATATCCATATGCCTTATGTACACTATCTAGTCCCTTCTTCTATACTGCAACAGATATACTGACTGTAGGACACTAAGAGTATAGATACTTTTCTTCAGACACCTGGTCTCTAGTAATCCACAATCACCACATTTGCATATTAGGTTTCACCATCACAATTATACTCACAAGCAAAATATATATCCCATTTCACACTACACCAATATTTTAAATATTTGCATTATCATCAATATTTAGACTTTCACATAGTACTCATATTTTTATACAATTGTACACAGATACTATGATTTTATACTTATGGTCAACAATTGGCACACAATGAATTTACTTTATATATCTCAAACATTCCATTCACACAAAAAGACATCACTTAGTAATTCACTCACGTATATTATTGAATACAGGTCTTTTTATTTTATTTTCAATGCATTACACAGCAGACTATATGTAATTCAAGACAGTCCTATTCATTTAGTACTGAGCTCTACTACTTTCATTCATAAATCTAACACCACTATTTTGTTTTGTTTACTTTGTTTACTCTGGATCTGATGTCACTAATTGATAGAGGAGGAGTTAAATGTATAAAATACGACACAGTGACCCCCCATTACACTTATTCTTTGCTGCTGAAGAAAGGACTGAGACAGTCCTGAAACGCGTCCAGCGTCCCCTCAATACCTATTGAGACCACCAGTATATTTGCCCTGCTTAAGTCAATAGCAGTCCGATACCGGACAATAAACTGTCAATCACCCGACACCCGGTGAAGGAGACATCCGCGCCTCGCTGCCACGAGGACGCCACCGGCACATGTACGTGCTCATCCGCAGAACCGCTGCGACAACACCACCCGCAACCCACCATCTACCAACATCACCACTGTGGGAGACGGCCGAGTCTCCGGTGATGCTGCCGCTTACCAAGACAGCTACTCAGTGCTAATACACTGCAGGATTACACAGCGCATCAGGAGGAGATCGCAGCATCCCCGTGAAGTTCAGCGCATCAGTGTTCGGGAGCGGTGAGATACAAAGTATCATACAAATATGCATGCATATTAACAGTGACTGCACACTAGCTGTTCATGTTGAATATTGTCTACAAATATCAAGTTTATCTTCTACTTAAACGTTGAAGTGCTTAAATAGCCGGACTCATCAGAACGGTTGCTACGCATTACTAACCTTATGGTTGCCATTGGTTACCACAATACCAGAATCGGTCTATATGTGCAGGACTTTTTTATGAGAGGAGATTATTTACCATAGAGGATGGTCTAAGACTCTCCCACCCAGATCCCTCTCTATATATATGTTTATGGTGGTCTCTATATTCTTATTTTATATCTTTTATAAATTTTTTACAAGTATATTTTTATATTTTATATACTGTACTATACATATGCTATAGTTCTTAATAGTTGGTGCTGCGCCTACACAAGGGCCCTGTGAGACGCAGTTGCTGCTATTTACATTTTATCTAATATTCAATTGTCACATTATATACAATCAATAAATTGAAATATTACTTTAAACACAACCTGTCCAGTTGTCTCAAACCCTGAGCCCTAATATATATATTTCTTATTTTTGCATTTGTTATATTCTGAAAATGTTACTGCCAATGGTTATTATGCAATAAATATACATATAAAGCCTATAATATATAAAGCCTGTAAGTAAAAAAAAAGTGCCATTGCCAACCATGTACCTCTCACATAGATCCTAATAATATAGAACAAAGATGTTAACTTTACTTCATCTAATCACAAAATTACCAGTGTTAATGAAACATGGAGTTCTACTTTCAAGCAGAATTTCTTAAACTGTGAGACCGGTCTCACCAGTGAGGTGCCCCCTATTTGTCCATGAGGCGCAGCTGGGGAGGCAGTTTTTACAAAATGACTATAAGCGGCATACTCCTTTCCCTGGCTGAATCAATCTCTGGTTTAGCAACACTATTGACTGAGGTTGTACGTGTTTTAGATGCAAATGAGAGGTAGACTAAATATTGTTTGTAATTGTTGCCTTGGACTTCCACCACAGATGGTGAGGCCCAGGTATCCCCATGGACTCTCTGGTGAGCCCCAGGCATCAGTTTGGTCTGTTGGGTAAGGATTCCATAGAAAATGTTTGAGAAGCTCTGCTTAAAGCGTACCTGTCAGATCCAAAAAGAAAAAAAGGTAAAAGGTTACTTTCTTATGAGTTGCAACAGGCCGAGCTGTTCTGTATAGTGTTGCTCTATACAACACAGTACACTACAGTAGGTTACGTGCTATTCATTCTGAATTGGTATATACATTCCATTGAGGAAAATGTAATTGTATTTTAGATTCATATTAGAGGAAGACATATTTAAGTAAAAAGTCTTTAGGAAGCAGCTAGTCTTATACATTTACCTTGTAAGTGAATGAAATGTAGTTTGTAAATTGATTTTTTTTTGTGTGTGTTTTTCCATATTTCTCCAATGCTTTCGCCTTTTGGCCTTTAATAAAATGCTACTCCTTTAAACGGATCATTCAGGCCTGAAGATTAGGGATTCTATTTGTGCAGAGGTCCAGTCCAGTGGAAAATATGGCTTTGGGAACTAGGCCAACTGTGAAGAGTATATTCTGGGGTGAGTGAATAATTGAGCAGCAGGCTTACCCATATGTCAGGTTGTGCCACAAATACTTCACTGCACATCTACCATGACAAACAGGATTACTAAAGACAATTAATCTGGCACGCTTTATTAAAATCAAGAGCAGCCCCAACCTTTTCCACCGTGCGCAGCAGATGCCATACTCCATTCAATAGAGCTCAAGTGTTCCTTTTTCTAACGCTGAAAGGAATCCAGGGCCCATATAAGTCTGGCAAGGACTAAGAGCAACCACTGTCTGATGATAAGAATCTTAATCAAATGTGAGATCAGCTTTATTTCAATCTCTTAGTGAAACACTTGGCTTCTGTCTATCAGCTGCTGCTTCACACAAACCTACATTTGTTTCTACACAAAATAGGACGTCTGTAAAGCTTTTTGTTTATTCAGATACAAGTCATTGGCAGCACATTAACAGAGCCTGCAGAAGTGTGTGTCTATAGACAGAGACACAAATAGGAAGGGAAATAGATAAAAAGATATATAGATTATATAGATACAAATATTTGACTTGATTTGGTACTCCGGATTTGGTACTCCGGTTTGCACTAGTCATACAACACCATTTATTTTGATTCCAGCTCAGCTGCATCTATGCATTTCATTACTCTTACTTGGTCATGTGATCACCAGTCTGACTGAAAAGTTTCTGTGCTTAATGTGAGTCTCAGGATTTCACACCTGGATTCTGACTTCCTGTAGAATACAGGATGACATCATCACCTACCAAATCCCCTCCTATTTACTCCTCCTCTCCCCTTCCAAATGTATATCCCTGCAATCTATATGGAATCAGGATATATAGTAGTTATAAACTTTGAGGCTGTGTTCACACATTGTGTTTCTTGCTGTTTTTTTTTTATGGAAAAAAAATTGAGATATTATAGCGCAATTGTGCAAAATATGGTAAAAATTTCGAATTTTTACCACAATTTTAGAAAATGCAAAAACAGCTAAGGGGACTATTACATGCATTTTTTTGATTGCATACACTGTTCAATGATATGCTGTGGCTGCCTGCACACGCATTGCATTCGTAGTATATTTCATGCTGTGGATGTACCCGCTGCCAGCAGTCACAGAGCAACTGCAGAGCAAGCTCCCAGCTAGGGCTGGGAAGCTATGTGTATCTGCTTATAGCAGTAGATTTCCCACCCCCAGTCACGAGCGGACACACAGTTCGGTAGCTAGGTGCTCACTCTGTGACATTAAATACGCTGCGAATGCGCTATGTGTGACCCTACCCTGAATAAGAAAACACATCAAAACTACACCTAGTGTGAACTGACACCAACCCTGCTTATTAGTCTTAGCTGTTTCGGCTTCTGGTTGCTGGAGTTTAGCCAGTTAAAAACATTGGGCTCAGTAGGTAAATCACAGTGATTTACCATTTCAAAGTCAGAGGATTCATGGGAAATGTAAACAGCATGAAAAGTTATCTCTGCTCTGCATCAGACACAAACATACCCAAAAAATCCATACCTGCCATGTCAGCTAAAACAGGTAAGCAAAAGGCATACTTAAAGGGGTACTCCAGCCCCAGACATGCAATCAGCTAGGATCCCCAAAGGATAGGGGATAACATGTCTGATTCCCCCCCCCCCCCCCCCCCCCCCCCGTGAACTCTTGGACATTACAGACACGGAATCCTGGGGCTTCCATTTTCGGGACGTCACATCATGCCTCCTCCATTCATGTCTATGGGAGAGGCGTGATTGCTGTGTACCAGCCAACATGCCCCCTCTCATTGACATGAATGGAGGGGGCATGGCATGACATCGCAATCATGTAAGTCCCATGCTTGATCACGGAAGCCCCAAGCTCAGGCCTGGAGATCGCAGGGTGTAGTGTATGTTCCTAGCGTCCGGACCCCCAGTGAACAGACATGTTATCCCTTATGCTTTGGATAGGAGATAACATGTCTAGAGGCAGAGAACACCTTTAAAAACCTCTATATTACTCTCTAATAATAGCTTATTAGCTGCACTACATAAGCAAAAAAAGATTTCCTGGAGTGCTTCTTCAAGAGACTTTATCTATAAATTGTGTGAAGAATAGTTTTAACTTAAAGGGGTATTCCAGGATTTTTTTTATTTGACTATGCTACAGGGGCTGTAAAGTTAGTATAGTTCGTAATATAGTGTCTGCGTCTGTGTGTGTGACGGATTTCTCTGTGATTTTCATCCCACTATTTATTTTTATCAGCATACAAAATGACTGCTGTCTCAGATTTTTCCCAGCTTGCAATGCGGCCGAGACCTGACTCACTAGTCAGCTGATGACAGGGAGCCTGTCTGCTTCAATGGGTGGAGGGATCAATCTGCAACTAATGCAGCAGCTGGAGGCACCCTGATTGAAAACCACACTGATTTGAATGGATGCAGCTCATTTATGTTTCAATGGGTGGGGTGGCTGATGTGTGGGAGGGAGGAAGATGGCATTGTGGGATTTGTAGTCAAAAAAAGAAAAGTCAAGCAGGAAATACTAGTTCACAAACAGCTAGCCACAGTGTTATGGTAATCTCACAACATTTAGCCCCAAGACAAGCGCAGATCCTTCCTAAGCATGTCCATTACTGTCTGCCAGGTACATACTAAAATAACCTTATGCTGGATAACCCCTTTAAATATATTATCTGTGGATACTATAAACTGGCAATATATGAAACTTGAACAATAAGTTGCTAACAAATAGGTGATGAAACAAAAGACTTTAAAGGGAAAGTGTTATCACAAAAGTGATGTTGTAACATGTATTTACTTATTTGTTTATTCATCCATTTACAACATAATTATACAATTGCTAATTCATTTTAAAATATTGCTGTTTTCCCAATGGCCATTTGATGTCAGCTGAGGGGACTCTGTGAAGAGTTAATGTTATCAGCTTATAATGAGTGATATTGCATGAATTATTGTATTGCATGATGGACAGTAAGCTAGAAGAAGTACATTTGTATAAAAGAATGAAAGTATATAACTATGCCTACTTGTGAGATATTATGCCAGCTGTTAGCACATATCTTCAGTTAGGATGATACAGACCAGCTCTTTAATTAGTTTATTCATTTAATCCAATTATCCTGGAGAATTCAATAATCCAATTTCTCTGCAAGGTTGTGTATGTCTTTAGTTAACTATTCATAAAGTTATAATCAATAGATCTCAAACTAAATCCATTTTATGGGGATTTTACACAGTCAATGTAGACTAAATTTATACAAAAAATACCAGATAGTTTTTTGGTTCGTAGCACTGTTGCTTTTTTTTTTTTTTTTTTTAATAACAGATTAGTCAGACAGCATAATAACTGGCATAAAAATATAGATAATTGGCCCAAAGATAAGAATATGTTAGTAATTTGTTCCACAAGTAGACCACAAATAAAATGAATACAGAAAGATTGAACATTAGCAGCAATTAGAAAACAAGATCCTAACTGGGTACTTGGAAAATGAGAGTAATAAGAATGGGGGTTACTCCAAGGGAAAAATTAACAAAATGACCATTAAATCTTTTAAGTGCATTCAAATGTAATTCTCTGAACAGAAATGAGCTTATTACCATTTCCATAATCATGTAGTGCATAACTACATTAAACCTAATTAACAGAAAATTAAATATTAACTAAGCACTCATTCAATGAGCTGTCATAGATGTACAGTCACATTTAAGCATAAAAAGGTGCTAAAACAGAGTAAAATAAATTGAATATTATTGTTACGATTCTCTGATATGAAGGACTGTATCAAAATAATAAGCCTATGATTCTAAAATCATAACTGCATCAGGAATAGAAAAATACTCAATATTCACAAGAGTAGTTGCCAAGGAGAAATTAGTATATTGAATATGTAATGGGTTGGAAGATGGACATTTGCCCTTTGCAGCCTATGTGCTACTCATGTATCCTTTAATGTACTGCTTGTTTCTTTCAACACTGAAACAATGTAGACTTTCATTGGTATACTAATGACATGTATATATGTTGCATTTTATGAATATTGTTTTTTTGTAGGTTGGGTGATGGGCGCCACGGTACAATGTGAAACTGACAGAGAGAAGAAATGATGCTCTTCTAGGGGACGGCTACTAAGGTTTTCAGATGAAGCCAAAAAATATCCTGGCATGGGCTAGGAGATTTGATGTTTTTGAAATGCAGTATGGCTGCTCTTCTGTACTCTTATGGGAGCTAACAGTCAATAAAGAATGAAGCCTGTTCAGTTTTGGTTAGGGTTAGTGATGAGCGGCAGGGGTCGTAATCAAATTTGCGATATTTCGCAAATATATTGACGAATATTCATCCTATGTTCACAAAATTTGCAAATTCACTACGTTTGTTCCCTTTTTCCCATGCAAATTTTTAAAAATAAAATTTGCATAGTGCGCATGCGCGATTATATCTTTCACATAAAAAAAGGGAGGGATCAGTGTCCTCTGGAAGTGCCAATATTCATGAATATTTGCATATTCGCATATACAAAATATTCCCACTCCACACCAACTCACACAGTAAATAATATTGGAGCCTTCTTTGGACCACAAACATTTCTGCTGACACCTCTGTCCATTTTAGGAACTGTCCAGTAGAAGCAAATCTCCATAGAAAACCTATCCTGCTCTGGATAGTTCCTAAAATGGACAGATGTGTCAGCAGAGAGCACTGTGGTCAGACAGAAAATAAATTTAAAAAGAAAAGAACTTCCTGTGGAGCATAGAGAAGCTGATAAGTACTGGAAGGATTAAGATTTTTAGATAGAAATAACTTACAAATCTATTACATTTTCTGGCACCAGTTGATTTAAAAAAAAAAATGTTTTCCAGTGGAGTACCCCTTTAACTCTACTATGCTTTAGCTGATGTATGAAATCAAAATATCTCCAGCCATTGGGAAGTTATGCTTAAACATACATTTCCAATAGACTTGCATGGGACAAAAACTCCACCCTTGCAAATAGTGATGGGTAAGGGTTTACTTAATTCTACAAAATGTTTAATTTACATATAAGTAACATTTGTACCAAGTTTCATGTAAATATTTCCAGTCATTTGGAAGTGATGCTGGAACATTTACACACACAAGCTTTAAAGGAGTACTCCGGTGAATTTATTATTATTATTATTTTTTATCAACTGGTGCCAGAAAGTTAAACAGATTTGTAAATTACTTCTCTTCAAAACTCTTAATTCTTCCAGTACTTATCAGCTGCCATATATACTCTACAGGAAGTTTCCTTTTATTTATTTATTTTTTTTAATTTCTTTTCTGTCTGACCACAGTGCTCTCTGCTGACACATCTGTCTGTCTCAGGAACTGTCCAGAGCAGGATAGGTTTGCTATGGGGATTTGAACCTGCTCTGGACAGTTCCTGAGAAAGACAGAGGTGTCAGCAGAGAGCACTGTGGTCTAGATTAGCAGAGTCTGTTGCATTGCCCTGTCTTTCTACCTAAACCTTGTCTGAGAGGAAAAGCAAGAATGACATTCTTGTCCTCATATCCCAACCTTATATCTCATCCTCATATCCTGCCTTCTAATCTAGTTCTCATATCCCGTCCTCATATCCTGACTAGTGTTGAGCAAGAATGTTCAAAATGCAAATTTTTACTGTGAACATCGGCACTTGGCAATTTTGTTAATATTTAGAACATAATGATATACAGGGTGGGCCATATATATGGATACACCTTAATAAAATGGGAATGGTTGATGATATTAACTTCCTGTTGGTGGCACATTAGTATATGTGAGGGGGGGGGGGGAACTTTTCAAGATGGGTGGTGACCATGGTGGCCATTTTGAAGTCGGCCATTTTGAATCCAACTTTTGTTTTTTCAATAGGAAGAGGGTCATGTGACACATCAAACTTATTGAGAATTTCACAAGAAAAACAATGATGCTTGGTTTTAACGTAACTTTATTCTTTCATGAGTTATTTACAAGTTTCTGACCACTTATTCAATGTGTTCAATGTGCTGCCCATTGTGTTGGATTGTCAATGCAACCCTCTTCTCCCACTCTTCACACACTGATAGCAACACCGCAGGAGAAATGCTAGCACAGGCTTCCAGTATCCGTAGTTTCAGGTGCTGCAGAATGGGAAAAACTAAAATTGGAACAGGACCCTCAGTTTACGCAGAAGATTTTGTTCAGTGATGAGGAAACTTTTATGTGAATGGTGAAGTTAACAAACAAAATCACCGCTATTGGTCTGACACCAACCCACATTGGATAGATCCATCCAAGACTGTTTGAACACAAAAATTGATGGTATGGTGTGGTATATGGGGTACAAAGATAGTTGGGGCCATTCTTCATCAATGGAAACTTCAAGGCCACTGGATATGCACAATTGCTACATAATGATGTGTTTCCCTCTTTATGCACTGAAGCTGGCACGTTCCCTGAGTTTTTCCAGCAAGATGGTGCACCACCACATTATGGGTGTCAGGTACGAGCATTCCTAGATGAACAGTTTCCTGGAAAGGGGATTGGTCATCGTGGGCCAGTTGAATGGCCCCCAAGGTCTCCCGATCTGACCCCTTAGACTTTTATCTTTTGGGTCATCTGAAGGCAATTGTCTATGCTGTGAAGATACGAGATGTGCAGCACCTGAAACTACGGATACTGGAAGCCTGTGCTACCATTTCTCCTGCGGTGTTGCTATCAGTGTGTGAAGAGTGGGAGAAGAGGGTTGCATTGACAATCCAACACAATGGGCAGCACATTGAACACATTTTATAAGTGGTCAAAAACTTGTAAATAACTCATGAAAGAATAAAGTTACGTTAAAACCAAGCACATCGTTGTTTTTCTTGTGAAATTCTCAATAAGTTTGATGTTTCACATGACCCTCTTCCTGTTGAAAAAACAAAAGTTGGATTCAAAATGTCCGACTTCAAAATGGCCGCCATGGTCACCACCCATCTTGAAAAGTTTCCCCCTCACATATACTAATGTGCCACAAACAGGAAGTTAATATCATCAACCATTCCCATTTTATTAAGGTGTATCCATATAAATGGCCCACCCTGTATATTTGTAATGATGAATATTCTTTTTTTTATGCAAATTTATGCACTTCCAAACTGGACACTTATCCCTCCCTTCTTTTAGGTGAAATATATAATTGTGCATGCGCATTATGCAAATTTCATTATGAATTTTCGCATGGGAAAAAAAATAGGAGAATGAACATAGGGAATATGCGAATTTTGTGAACATAGGACGAATATTTGTCCATATATTCGCGAAATATCGCAAATTCGAATATGACCCCTGCCGCTCATCTCTAATTCTGTCCTCAAATCCTGCCCTAATATCTCATCCTTAAACCCTTGGGGACTAAGCCTATTATGACCTTAAAGGGGTACTCCGGTGCTTAAACATTTATCCCCTATCCAAAGGATAGGGGATAAGATGCCTGATCGCAGGAGTCCCGCCGCTGGGGACCCCCGGGATCATGCACACGGCACCCCATTTGTAATCAGTGCCCGGAGCGTGTTCGCTCCGGGACTGATTACCGGCGACCGCAGGGCCGGCGGCGTGTGACGTCACACCTCCGCCCCCATGTGATGTCACGCTCCGCCCCTCAATGCAAGCCTCCCGTATGCTTGCATTGAGGGGCGGAGCGTGACGTCACACGGGGGCGGAGGCGTGACGTCACACGCCGCCCGCCCTGCGGTCGACTATAATCAGACCCGGAGCGAACACGCTCCGGGCACTGATTACAAACGGGGTGCCGCGTGCATGATCACGGGCGTCCCCAGCTGCGGGACTCCCGCGATCAGGCATCTTATCCCCTATCCTTTGGATAGGGGATAAGATGTTTAAGCACCGGAGTACCCCTTTAAGGACCAGAGCAATTTTTGGTAATCTGACCCCTGTCACTTTAAGCATTAATAACATGAAGCTTTTACTTATGAATTAGATTCTGTTGTTGTTTTTTCGTGACATATTCTACTTTATGTTGGTGGTAAATTTTCATTGATACTTGCATAATTTCTTTGTGAAAAATTCCAAATTGTCATGACAATTTTGAAAATGTTGCATTTTTCTAACTTTGAAGCTCTCTGCTTGTAAGGTAAATAGACATCCCAAATAAATTATATGATGATTCACATATACAATATGTCTACTTTATGTTTGCATCATAAAGTTGACATGTTTTTACTTTTTGAAGACGTTAGAGGGTTTCAAAGTATAGCAGCAATTTTCCAATTTTTCTCATAAATTCTGAATTTATCAGGGACCAGTTCAGTTTTGAAGTGAATTTGAGGGTCTTTATGCTAGAAATACCCCATAATCGATCTCATTATGAAAACTGCACCCCTCAACGTATTCAAAATTACATTCAGAAAAACTACTACTCCCAGCATGTACTGACAGACCGTGCATGCTGGGAGTTGTAGTGATGCAACAGCTAGAGGCACACTGGTTGGGATTGGGAAACACTAAGTTATGTAACAGACTACCGCAATGTTTCTGCACCACTGTCTGTTTCCTAACTCAGTGTTTCCCAACCCATATGCCTCCAGGTGTTGCAAAACTACAACCCCCAGCATGCATGTTCTGTCAGTGCATGCTGGGAGTTATAGTTTTGCAACAGCAGGAGGCACACAGGTTGGGAAACACTGAGTTAGGAAACAGACAATGTTTCCCAACCAGTGTGCCTCCAGTTGTTGCAATACTACAACTCCCAGCATGCCCAGAAAGCCGGGGCATGTTGGGAGTTGTAGTTATGCAACAACTGGAGGAGAAAAGTTTGGAGATCACTGTGTAGTGGTTTCCCAACTTTAGCCCTCCAGATGTTGCAAGACTTCAACTCCAAGCATGCCCAGACTGCCAGGCATGCTGGGAGTTGTAGTTCGGCAACATCTGAAGGGCCATGTGTTGCCAAACTACAACTCCCAGCATGCCTGTACAGTCTCAGCATGCTTTGAATTGACGTCTGGAGTACTACAGTTTGGACTGTCCTTCCAGATGTTGCAAAACTACAACTCCCAGCATGCCTGGACTGTCTGGGCATGCTGAGAGTTGTAGTTTTGTAATATCTGGAAGGACAGTGGTCTCCAAACTGTGGCCTTCCAGATGTTGCAAAACTACAACTCCCAGGATGCCCAGACAGCCAAAGGCTGTCTGGGCATGCCGGGAGTTGTAGTTTTCAAACTACTAGAAACAGCAGTGGAGATCACTTTATGGCAATCTTCACTGCTGCATCTGGGACACTGTCACTGCTGCCTCCATTTGCCTGCCTCTCCTGTCAGCCACCGGTCCCTGGTGCCCGTGTGAACTCAGGTAACTGCCGCCGGCAGTCCCCGCCGCACCCCCACCCCTGCCCTGCGATTTGTCGGTCAGTCCTGATCAGCCAATCGCAGGGGATAGGAGGAGGTGGAACCCCTGCCACCTCACTCCTATCCTTCAGGATGATTGGGGCTTTCTCTGACAGCTCCGATCATCCCTATTTTGCAAATTGCCGATCTGATCAGGACCCCCGCCCCCCAGGTATTTGCACGAGATGCCTACTGAATGATTTCAGCAGGCATCCCATTCCAATCACCATCCGGCTAGCAACGGGGATAGAAATTCCCACGGACGTACAGGTCCTTAAGTACCAGGGCACAAGGGCGTACCCATACGCCCGTGGTCCCCAACAGGTTAAAGTTGTTGTTTTTCCACTTTGTAAACCCCTAAATATCTTTGGATGCTTTTAACCCCCTCCCCAATTGACCTGCTCTTTCCAAATGTTGTCCACAATTAACCCTTTAGACACCACAATCACACTTGATCACGGCATCTAAAAGTGCTTTCACTTTTCTCCCCCTCCCTAATTTATGACATTATATTCATGCCGGGCATCGAGGAATGTATTAACCATTTTACCACATGCCCACCGCTTTTACCGCCCTAGTACGCATTTAGAGTACTTTACAGTGCTGAAATTACATGGCCTGAGTTTCCGTGTAAATCACGGCACTGCAACTTTTTTCCAACTTTCAGAAAAAAGTCGCAGATCAAGCATCCATCACCACTGCATAAAAGTACAGTGACCCCATCCCCCAACCTACGATGGCCCCAACATACGATCATTTCAACTTACGATGGCCTCTCAGAGGCCATCGCATGTTGAAGGCAGCATCAACATACGATGCTTTTGTAAGTCAGGGCCATCACATAAACGGCTATCTGGCAGCGCAGACTGCTTCAGCTACCACCAGATAGCCATTTACGGTGCCCCGTGCGGTCCGCTGACGATCACTTACCTGTACTTGGGTCTTCGGCGCGTCCTCTTCGGGATCCCTTGCATCTTCGGCGCTCTCCTTCGTCGTCATCATGTGGCTGCGCATGCCGTCCCGTCATCCAATAGGAGCGGCGTGCGTAGCGATGTGATGGCGGGCGACGGAGAGCGCAGATGCCGGGGAAGCAGAGGCCTTGCCAAAGCGTCGGGGACACCCCGGGGACGCGACGACATCGATGGAGGGCGACATCCAGGGCAGCGGTGACGAGCGGTGACGGTCCGGAGCGCCGGGAACATGTGAGTATAACCTCCAATACCAGTGGTCTTCAACCTGCGGACCTCCAGAGGTTGCAAAACTACAACTCCCAGCATGCCCGGACAGCCGTTGGCTGTCTGGGCATGCTGGGTGTTGTAGTTTTGCAACATTTGGAGGTCCGCAGGTTGTAGACCACTGTCCTATACTTTACATTTCGCCGATCCCTCAACATACGATGGTCCATTTGGAACGGATTACCATCGTATGTTGAGGGACCACTGTAGTCCAAACCACTGCAAACAGTAGTTCACTTTCAGATTTGTTCAATAGCAAATGTCGCACAAAAGTTGCAGGGGAATTCAAGGAAGTACCTAGAGCATTTGGCACCCGGGGCGGACCCTTTGTTTGGATCCCCCCCCCCCACCCGCACCCCCCCTTAATTACACCCCCCTCCCTCCCCCCCTTATTTACCTCCTCCCCCCCCTTAATTACACCCCCTCCCAGGAGCAGACTGACATCACTCAGGGCCCCTACTAGGCTCTGCAGCTCGTCAATCTTCTGCCACGCCCCTATTCCACCTAAATCCCACACACAATAAATTAAAATTTATATATATATATATAAGAAACACTTTTAGGTAAATTTCCATGACCAATAATACTGGTATACAAGGAGTAAATATAAACCACCACACAATAACTGGATAATACCGCCATACTGTACTGAATAAAACCACTATACACAGACCAGTATACTATAAAGGATCTGTATAAGTGATTATATACAGGACCATTTGGCGGTAGATATCAGATGTACACAGGATGTGTTTACCATATAAGTGATTGCAGTTACATTTTGGGACTCACAATTATGTATTTTCTGATCAGTGGCATTCTCTTTCCTTTTCCTTTTCTTTTCTGTCTGGATCTCTTAACATCTGCAGGAAAAACATGTCAGACTCTGCATATATTCAGTGCCCTCCTCTACACAATCTTCCCATCTATAGGCCCACAAACTGTAATAATGCCCTCCTTGGTGTCCTGCACAGTAAAAGGGCAGGTAGGTAGGTAGCCAGGTAAATAGGTAACTAGGTAGGTAGACCAGGAAGCCAGATATGTAGGTAGGTGAATAGTTAGGTAGGTAGTGGGTGTTACGCCGAGCGCTCCGGGTCCCCGCTCCTCCCCGGAGCGCTCGCTTCACTCTCCCCGCGGCAGCGCTCCGGTCACGTCCTCTGACCCGGGGCGCTGCGATTCCGCTGCCAGCCGGGATGCGATTCGCGATGCGGGTAGCGCCCGCTCGCGATGCGCACCCCGGCTCCCCTACCTGACTCGCTCTCCGTCTGTTCTGTCCCGGCGCGCGCGGCCCCGCTCCCTAGGGCGCGCGCGCGCCGGGTCTCTGCGATTTAAAGGGCCACTGCGCCGCTGATTGGCGCAGTGGTTCCAATCAGTGTGTTCACCTGTGCACTTCCCTATATCACCTCACTTCCCCTGCACTCCCTGGCCGGATCTTGTTGCCTTAGTGCCAGTGAAAGCGTTCCTTGTGTGTTCCTTGCCTGTGTTTCCAGACCTTCTGCCGTTGCCCCTGACTACGATCCTTGCTGCCTGCCCCGACCTTCTGCTACGTCCGACCTTGCTTTTGCCTACTCCCTTGTACCGCGCCTATCTTCAGCAGCCAGAGAGGTGAGCCGTTGCTAGTGGATACGACCTGGTCACTACCGCCGCAGCAAGACCATCCCGCTTTGCGGCGGGCTCTGGTGAAAACCAGTAGTGGCTTAGAACCGGTCCACTAGCACGGTCCACGCCAATCCCTCTCTGGCACAGAGGATCCACTACCTGCCAGCCGGCATCGTGACAGTAGATCCGGCCATGGATCCCGCTGAAGTTCCTCTGCCAGTTGTCGCTGACCTCACCACGGTGGTCGCCCAGCAGTCACAACAGATAGCGCAACAAGGCCAACAGCTGTCTCAACTGACCGTTATGCTACAACAGTTACTACCACAGCTTCAGCAGTCATCTCCTCCGCCAGCTCCTGCACCTCCTCCGCAGCGAGTGGCCGCTCCTGGGATACGCTTATCCTTGCCGGATAAATTTGATGGGGACTCTAAGTTTTGCCGTGGCTTTCTTTCCCAATGTTCCCTGCATCTGGAGATGATGTCGGACCTGTTTCCCACCGAAAGGTCTAAGGTGGCTTTCGTAGTCAGCCTTCTGTCCGGAAAAGCACTGTCATGGGCCACACCGCTCTGGGACCGCAATGACCCCGTCACTGCCTCTGTACACTCCTTCTTCTCGGAAATCCGAAGTGTCTTTGAGGAACCTGCCCGAGCCTCTTCTGCTGAGACTGCCCTGTTGAACCTGGTCCAGGGTAATTCTTCCGTTGGCGAGTATGCCGTACAATTCCGTACTCTTGCTTCAGAATTGTCCTGGAATAATGAGGCCCTCTGCGCGACCTTCAAAAAAGGCCTATCCAGCAACATTAAAGATGTTCTGGCCGCACGAGAAATTCCTGCTAATCTACATGAACTTATTCACCTAGCCACTCGCATTGACATGCGTTTTTCCGAAAGGCGTCAGGAACTCCGCCAAGATATGGACTCTGTTCGCACGAGGCGTTTCTTCTCCTCGGCTCCTCTCTCCTCTGGTCCCCTGCAATCTGTTCCTGTGCCTCCCGCCGTGGAGGCTATGCAGGTCGACCGGTCTCGCCTGACACCTCAAGAGAGGACACGACGCCGTATGGAGAACCTCTGCCTGTACTGTGCTAGTACCGAACACTTCCTGAGAGATTGTCCTATCCGTCCTCCCCGCCTGGAAAGACGTACGCTGACTCCGCACAAAGATGAGACAGTCCTTGATGTCTACTCTGCTTCTCCACGTCTTACTGTGCCTGTGCGGATGTCTGCCTCTGCCTTCTCCTTCTCTACAGTGGCCTTCTTGGACTCTGGATCTGCAGGAAATTTTATTTTGGCCTCTCTCGTCAACAGGTTCAACATCCCGGTGACCAGTCTCGCCAGACCCCTCTACATCAATTGTGTAAATAATGAAAGATTGGACTGTACCATACGTTTCCGCACGGAGCCCCTTCTTATGAGCATCGGATCTCATCATGAGAGGATTGAACTTTTGGTCCTCCCCAATTGCACCTCGGAAATTCTCCTTGGACTTCCCTGGCTTCAACTTCATTCCCCTACCCTGGATTGGTCCACTGGGGAGATCAAGAGTTGGGGGTCCTCTTGTTCCAAGAACTGTCTAAAACCGGTTCCCAGTAACCCTTGCCGTAACTCTGTGGTTCCTCCAGTAACCGGTCTCCCTAAGGCCTATATGGACTTCGCGGATGTTTTCTGCAAAAAACAAGCTGAGACTCTACCTCCTCACAGGCCTTATGATTGCCCTATCGACCTCCTCCCGGGCACTACTCCACCCCGGGGCAGAATTTATCCTCTCTCTGCCCCAGAGACTCTTGCCATGTCCGAATATGTCCAGGAGAATCTAAAAAAGGGCTTTATCCGTAAATCCTCCTCTCCTGCCGGAGCCGGATTTTTCTTTGTGTCCAAAAAAGATGGCTCCCTACGTCCATGCATTGACTACCGCGGTCTTAATAAAATCACGGTTAAGAACCGCTACCCCTTACCCCTCATCTCTGAACTCTTTGATCGCCTCCAAGGTGCCCACATCTTCACTAAATTGGACTTAAGAGGCGCCTATAACCTCATCCGCATCAGAGAGGGGGACGAGTGGAAAACGGCATTTAACACCAGAGATGGACACTTTGAGTATCTGGTCATGCCCTTTGGACTGTGCAACGCCCCTGCCGTCTTCCAAGACTTTGTCAATGAAATTTTTCGTGATCTGTTATACTCCTGTGTTGTTGTATATCTGGACGATATCCTAATTTTTTCTGCCAATCTAGAAGAACACCGCCAGCATGTCCGTATGGTTCTTCAGAGACTTCGTGACAACCAACTCTATGCCAAAATTGAGAAATGTCTGTTTGAATGCCAATCTCTTCCTTTTCTAGGATATTTGGTCTCTGGCCAGGGACTACAGATGGATCCAGACAAACTCTCTGCCGTCTTAGATTGGCCACGCCCCTCCGGACTCCGTGCTATCCAACGCTTTTTGGGGTTCGCCAATTATTACAGGCAATTTATTCCACATTTTTCTACCATTGTGGCTCCTATCGTGGCTTTAACCAAAAAAAATGCTGATCCCAAGTCCTGGCCCCCTCAAGCAGAAGACGCCTTTAAACGACTCAAGTCTGCCTTTTCTTCGGCTCCCGTCCTCTCCAGACCTGACCCTTCCAAACCCTTCCTATTGGAGGTTGATGCCTCCTCAGTGGGAGCTGGAGCTGTTCTTCTACAAAAAAATTCTTCCGGGCATGCTGTCACTTGTGGTTTTTTCTCTAGGACCTTCTCTCCAGCGGAGAGGAACTACTCCATCGGGGATCGAGAGCTTCTAGCCATTAAATTAGCACTTGAGGAATGGAGGCATCTGCTGGAGGGATCAAGTTCTCCTGTTATTATCTACACCGACCACAAGAACCTCTCCTACCTCCAGTCTGCCCAACGGCTGAATCCTCGCCAGGCCCGGTGGTCTCTGTTCTTTGCCCGATTTAATTTTGAGATTCACTTTCGTCCTGCCGATAAGAACATTAGGGCCGATGCTCTCTCTCGTTCCTCGGATGCCTCAGAAGTTGAACTCTCTCCGCAACACATCATTCCACCTGACTGCCTGATCTCCACTTCTCCTGCCTCCATCAGGCAGACTCCTCCAGGAAAGACCTTTGTTTCTCCTCGCCAACGCCTCGGAATCCTCAAATGGGGTCACTCCTCCCATCTCGCAGGTCATGCGGGTATCAAGAAATCTGTGCAACTCATCTCCCGCTTCTATTGGTGGCCGACTCTGGAGACGGATGTTGTGGACTTTGTGCGAGCCTGCACTATCTGTGCCCGGGATAAGACTCCTCGCCAGAAGCCCGCTGGTTTTCTTCATCCTCTGCCTGTCCCCGAACAGCCTTGGTCTCTGATTGGTATGGATTTTATTACTGACTTACCCCCATCCCATGGCAACACTGTTATTTGGGTGGTCGTTGATCGATTCTCCAAAATGGCACATTTCATCCCTCTTCCTGGTCTTCCTTCTGCGCCTCAGTTGGCTAAACAATTTTTTGTACACATTTTTCGTCTTCACGGGTTGCCTACGCAGATTGTCTCGGATAGAGGCGTCCAATTCGTGTCTAAATTCTGGAGGGCTCTCTGTAAACAACTCAAGATTAAATTAAATTTTTCTTCTGCATATCATCCCCAGTCCAATGGACAAGTAGAAAGGATTAACCAGATCTTGGGTGATTATTTGCGACATTTTGTTTCCTCCCGCCAGGATGACTGGGCAGATCTCCTCCCATGGGCCGAATTCTCGTATAACTTCAGGGTCTCTGAGTCTTCCTCCAAATCCCCATTTTTCGTGGTGTACGGCCGTCACCCTCTTCCCCCCCTCCCTACTCCCTTGCCCTCTGGTCTGCCCGCTGTGGATGAAATTTCTCGTGACCTTTCCATCATATGGAGAGAGACCCAAAATTCTCTCTTACAGGCTTCATCACGCATGAAGAGGTTCGCGGATAAGAAAAGAAGAGCTCCCCCCGTTTTTTCCCCTGGAGACAAGGTATGGCTCTCCGCTAAATATGTCCGCTTCCGTGTCCCTAGCTACAAGTTGGGACCACGCTATCTTGGTCCTTTCAAAATTTTGTGTCAAATTAATCCTGTCTCTTATAAACTTCTTCTTCCTCCCTCTCTTCGTATCCCTAATGCCTTTCACGTCTCTCTTCTCAAACCACTCATCCTCAACCGTTTTTCTCCCAAATCTGTTCCTCCCACTCCTGTTTCCGGCTCCTCGGACATCTTCTCGGTCAAAGAAATTTTAGCTGCCAAAAAGGTCAGAGGGAAAAATTTTTTTTTAGTGGACTGGGAGGGTTGTGGTCCTGAAGAGAGATCCTGGGTACCTGAGGACAACATCCTAGACAAAAGTCTGCTCCTCAGGTTCTCAGGCTCTAAGAAGAGGGGGAGACCCAAGGGGGGGGGTACTGTTACGCCGAGCGCTCCGGGTCCCCGCTCCTCCCCGGAGCGCTCGCTTCACTCTCCCCGCGGCAGCGCTCCGGTCACGTCCTCTGACCCGGGGCGCTGCGATTCCGCTGCCAGCCGGGATGCGATTCGCGATGCGGGTAGCGCCCGCTCGCGATGCGCACCCCGGCTCCCCTACCTGACTCGCTCTCCGTCTGTTCTGTCCCGGCGCGCGCGGCCCCGCTCCCTAGGGCGCGCGCGCGCCGGGTCTCTGCGATTTAAAGGGCCACTGCGCCGCTGATTGGCGCAGTGGTTCCAATCAGTGTGTTCACCTGTGCACTTCCCTATATCACCTCACTTCCCCTGCACTCCCTGGCCGGATCTTGTTGCCTTAGTGCCAGTGAAAGCGTTCCTTGTGTGTTCCTTGCCTGTGTTTCCAGACCTTCTGCCGTTGCCCCTGACTACGATCCTTGCTGCCTGCCCCGACCTTCTGCTACGTCCGACCTTGCTTTTGCCTACTCCCTTGTACCGCGCCTATCTTCAGCAGCCAGAGAGGTGAGCCGTTGCTAGTGGATACGACCTGGTCACTACCGCCGCAGCAAGACCATCCCGCTTTGCGGCGGGCTCTGGTGAAAACCAGTAGTGGCTTAGAACCGGTCCACTAGCACGGTCCACGCCAATCCCTCTCTGGCACAGAGGATCCACTACCTGCCAGCCGGCATCGTGACAGTGGGCTAGCTAGGTAGTTAGGCAGCCATGTATGAAGGCCAGGTATGTACATAGTTAGGTAGCTGGGTAAGTAGGTAAGTAGTTAGGCATCCAGGTATAAAGTTAGGTAGCCCCTCTTCCCTGTAGGTATAGGCAGCAGAGTTAAACCCCCTTCCCAATAGGTATAGGCAGCAGATTCCCCCCACCCCCTTTCCCCGTAGGTATAGGCAGAGTTTTAAAAAAAAAATCCCCCCGTTTCCCATAGGTATGGGCAGAGTTAAACCCCTTTTTTCCCATAGGTATAGGCAGATTCCCCCCCCCTTCCCAATTGGTTTAGGCAGAGTTACCCCCCTCTTCCCCATTGGTATAGGCAGAGTTACCCCCTCTTCCCCATTGGTATAGGCAGTTACCCCCCCCCCCCCTTCCTCCCCTTTCGCCATAGATATAGGCAGAGTTACCTCCCCCCCCCTCTTTCCCATAGGTATAAGCAGTTACACCCTCCTCATTCCCATAGGTATATGCAGTTACATCCCCCCCCTCTTTCTCATAAGTATAAGCAGGTACACCCCCCTCTTTCCCATTAGTATAAGCAGGTACACCCCCCTCTTTCCCATAGGTATATGCAGTTACACCCCCCCTTTCCCATAGGTATATGCAGTTACACCCCCCTTTCCCATAGGTATATGCAGATACACCCCCCCTTTCCCATAGGTATATGCAGTTACACCCCCCTTTCCAATAGGTATATGCAGTTACACCCCCCTCTTTCCCATATGTATATGCAGCTACACCCCCCTCTTCCCCATAGGTATATGTAGAGTACCCTTTCCTCCCCTTCCCCATAGGTATATGTAGAGTAACCCCCCCTCCCCTATAGGTATATGTAGAGTAACCCCCCCCCCAATAGGTATATGCAGAGTAACCCCCCTCCCCTATAGGTATGTGTAGAGTAACCCCCCCACCCCTATATGTATATATGTAGAGTAACCCCCTCCCTTTCCCCATAGGTATATGTAGAGTAACCCCCCTCCCCTTCCCCATAGGTATGTGCAGAGTAACCCCCCTCCCCTTCCCCATAAGTATATGTAGAGAGTAACCCCCCTCCCCTATAGGTATATGTAGAGTAACCCCCCTACCCTTCCCCATAGGTATATATGTAGAGTAACCCCCCCTCCCCTTCCCCATAGGTATATGCAGAGTAACCCCCCTCCCCTTAGGTATATGTAGAGTAACCCCCCCTTCCCTTAGGTATATGTAGATTACCCCCCCCCCTCCCCTTCCCCATAGTTATATGCAGAGTAACCCCCCTCCCCTTCCCCATAGATATATGTAGAGAGTAACCCCCCTCCCCTATAGGTATATGTAAAGTAACACCCCTACCCTTCCCCATAGGTATATATGTAGAGTAACCCCCCTCCCCTTCCCCATAGGTATATGCAGAGTAACCCCCCTCCCCTTAGGTATATGTAGAGTAACCCCCCCCTTCCCTTAGGTATATGTAGAGTAACCCCCTGTCCCCTTCCCCATAGGTATATGCAAAGTAACCCCCCCTCCCTTCCCCATAGTTATATGTAGAGAGTAACCCCCCCCTCCCCTATAGGTATATGTAGAGTAACCCCCGCTCCCCTTCCCCATAGGTATATGTAGAGTAACCCCCCCCTCCTCCCCTATAGGTATATATGTAGAGTAACCCCCCCTCCCCCATAGGTATATGTAGAGTAACCCCCCTCCTCCCCTATAGGTATATGTAGAGTAACCCCCCCTCCTCCGCTATAGGTATATGTAGAGTAACCCCCCTCCCCCATATGTATATGTAGAGTAACCCCCCTCCTCCCCTATAGGTATATATGTAGAGTAACCCCCCCTCCTCCCCTATAGGTATATATGTAGAGTAAACCCCCCCTCCCCCATAGGTATATGTAGAGTAACCCCCCCCCTCCTCCCCTATAGGCATATGTAGAGTAACCCCCCCCTCCTCCCCTATAGGTATATGTAGAGTAACCCCCCTCCCCCATAGGTATATGTAGAGTAACCCCCCCCCCCCCTATAGGTGTATGCAGAGTTGAGAAAATTTTTTTTTTAAAAGGATGCTCACTTGATGTCTAGTGTTGAGCGGCATAGGCCATATTCGAATTCGCGAATATTCGCTAATATATGGACGAATATTCGTCAAATATATTCTCTAAATTTTCATATTCGTAAAATTCGCCATACGGATCTCTTAACATCTGCAGGAAAAACATGTCAGACTCTGCATATATTCAGTGCCCTCCTCTACACAATCTTCCCATCTATAGGCCCACAAACTGTAATAATGCCCTCCTTGGTGTCCTGCACAGTAAAAGGGCAGGTAGGTAGGTAGCCAGGTAACTAGGTAGGTAGATCAGGAAGCCAGATGTGTAGGTAGGTGAAAAGTTAGGTAGGTAGTGGGCTAGCTAGGTAGTTAGGCAGCCATGTATGAAGGCCAGGTATGTGTATAGTTAGGTAGCTGGGTAAGTAGGTAAGTAGTTAGGCATCCAGGTATAAAGTTAGGTTGCCCCTCTTCCCTGTAGGTATAGGCAGCAAAGTTAAACCCCCTTCCCAATAGGTATAGGCAGCAGAGTCCCCCCACCCCCTTTCCCCGTAGGTATAGGCAGAGTTTAAAAAAAAATTAAAAATCCCCCCGTTTCCCATAGGTATAGGCAGAGTTGAACCCCTTTTTTCCCATAGGTATTGGCAGATTCCCCCCCCCTTCCCAATTGGTATAGGCAGAGTTACCCCCCTCTTCCCCATTGGTATAGGCAGAGTTACCCCCCTCTTCCCCATTGGTATAGGCAGTTACCCCCCCCCCCCTTCCTCCCCTTTCCCCATAGATGTAGGCAGAGTTACCTCCCCCCCTTTCCCATAGGTATAAGCAGTTACACCCTCCTCATTCCCATAGGTATATGCAGTTACATCCCCCCCTCTTTCCCATAAGTATAAGCAGGTACACCCCCCTCTTTCCCATTAGTATAAGCAGGTACACCCCCCTCTTTCCCATAGGTATATGCAGTTACACCCCCCCTTTCCCATAGGTATATGTTACACCCCCCCTTTCCCATAGGTATATGCAGATACACCCCCCCTTTCCCATAGGTATATGCAGTTACACCCCCCTTTCCCATAGGTATATGCAGTTACACCCCCCTCTTTCCCATATGTATATGCAGCTACACCCCCCTCTTCCCCATAGGTATATGTAGGGTACCCCCTCCTCCCCTTCCCCATAGGTATATGTAGAGTAACCCCCCTCCCCTATAGGTATATGTAGAGTAACCCCCCCTCCCCTATAGGTATATGTAGAGTAACCCCCCCCCCCTATAGGTATATGTAGAGTAACCCCCCCTCCCCTATAGGTATATGTAGAGTAACCCCCACCCCTATATGCATATATGTAGAGTAACCCCCCTCCCCTTCCCCATAGGTATATGTAGAGTAACCCCCCCTATCCTTCCCCATAGGTATATGCAGAGTAACCCCCCCCTCCCCTTCCCCATAGGTATATGTAGAGAGTAACCCCCCTCCCCTATAGGTATATGTAGAGTAACCCCCCCTACCCTTCCCCATAGGTATATATGTAGAGTAACCCCCCTCCCCTTCCCCATAGGTATATGCAGAGTAACCCCCCTCCCCTTAGGTATATGTAGAGTAACCCCCCCTTCCCTTAGGTTTATGTAGAGTAACCCCCCTCACCTTCCCCATAGTTATATGCAGAGTAACCCCCCCATCCCCTTCCCCATAGATATATATAGAGAGTAACCCCCCTCCCCTATAGGTATATATAGAGTAACCCCCCCTACCCTTCCCCATAGGTATATATGTAGAGTAACCCCCCTCCCCTTCCCCATAGGTATATGCAGAGTAACCCCCCCTCCCCTTCCCCATAGGTATATGTAGAGAGTAACCCCCCTCCCCTACAGGTATATGTAGAGTAACCCCCCCCCCCTCCCCTACAGGTATATGTAGAGTAACCCCCGCTCCCCTTCCCCATAGGTATATGTAGAGTAACCCCCCCTCCTCCCCTATAGGTATATATGTAGAGTAACCCCCCCTCCCCCATAGGTATATGTAGAGTAACCCCCCCTCCTCCCCTATAGTAATATGTAGAGTAACCCCCCCTCCTCCGCTATAGGTATATGTAGAGTAACCCCCCTCCCCCATATGTATATGTAGAGTAACCCCCCTCCTCAGCTATAGGTATATGTAGAGTAACCCCCCTCCCCCATATGTATATGTAGAGTAACCCCCCCCTCCTACCCTATAGGTATATATGTAGAGTAACCCCCCTCCTCCCCTATAGGTATATATGTAGAGTAAACCCCCCCCTCCCCCATAGGTATATGTAGAGTAACCCCCCCTCCTCCCCTATAGGTATATGTAGAATAACCCCCCTCCTCCCCTATAGGTATAGGTAGAGTAACCCCCCCCCCTCCCCTATTCCCCTATAGGTATATGTAGAGTAACCCCCCCCCCCTTCCCTATAGGTGTATGCAGAGTTGAGAAAAAAAATTAAAAAAGGATCACTTGATCTCTAGCTCACTTGATCTCTAGTGTTGAGCGGCATAGGCCATATTCGAATTCGCGAATATTCGCGAATATATGGACGAATATTCGTCATATATTCGCAAAATTCGCATATTCGTAATATTCTCGTTTTATTTTCGCATATGCGAACATTCACATATGCGAATATTAACATATGCAAAAATTAGCATATAAAAAATAAGCATAAGCGAAAATGCGCATATGCGAAAATTAGCATATGCTAATTTTCGCATATGAGAAAATTTGCATGCCAGTCTCACACAGTAGTATTAGAGCCTTCTTTACACCACACAAGCTGGAAGCAGAGAGGGGTGGTCACTGTGATGTTGACTGTGAAAAAAAAAAAAAAAAAAAAAAACGAATATTCGTAATTAAGAATATATAGTGCTATATTCGCGAATATTCGCGAATATGCTATATTCACGAGCAACACTATTGATGTCCCACGCAGCGATCTCCTCAGCTGCAGGGCTGCGTCTTCTCCCCTCCACAGTACAGGCGCCGATGAGTGACGTCAGGTGAGTTCCTCTTCAGCCGCGGTCAGGCCCTTTACAGCAATGCACGTCGCCGTAAAGCGGCATGCATTGCTGTAATGGGACCCTGTATACTACAACTCCCAGCATGCCCAGACAGCCCTTGGCGTCTGGGCATGCTGGGAGTTACAGTTTTGCAACATCTGGAGGTCCACAGTTTGGAGACCACTGTGCCCTTCCAGATGTTGCAAAACTACACATCCTCAGCATGCCCTTACTGTCCAGGAATGCTGGGAGTTGTAGTTCTGTAACATCTGGCCCTTCAGATGTTGCAGAACTACAACTCCCAGCATGCCTGGACAATTTTGGCATGCTGGGAGTTGTAGTTTTGCAACATCTGGAAGGGCACAGATTGGGAACCACTGTATTAGTGGTCTGCAAACTGTAGTCCTCCAGATGTTGCAAAACTACAACTCCAAGCATGCTGGGAGTTGTAGTTCGGCAACATCTGGCTCTAAAGATGTTGCTGAACTACTACTTCCAGCATGCCTGAGAATGTTTGGGAGTAGTGGTTTTGCAACAACTGGAGGCACACTGGTTGGGAAACGTTGTCTGTTTCCTAACTCAGTGTTTCCCAACCCGTGTGCCTCCAGCTGTTGCAAAACTATAACTACCAGCATGCACTGATAGACTGTGCATGCTGGGAGTTGTAGTTTTGCAACAGCTGGAGGTTCCCCCCCACCCTGTAAATGTACAGGGTACATTCACATGGGCAGGGGGCTTACAGTGAGTATCATGGTGCAAGTTTGCGATGCAGCAAATTTTGCGCGGCAGCTCAAACTCGCAGCGGGAAATCGCTGTAATCCCCGCCCGTGTGACTGTACCCTAAAAACACTACACTAACACAAAATAAAAAGTAAAAAACACTACATATACACATACCTCTACACAGCCCTCCTCCCCAATAAAAATGAAAAACGTCTGGTACGCCACTGTTTCCAAAATAGAGCCTCCAGCTGTTGCAAAACAACAACTCCCAGTATTGCCGGACAGTCGTTTACTGTCCAAGCATGCTGGGAGTTTTGCAACAGCTGTAGGCACCCTGTTTGGGAATCACTGGCGTAGAATACCCCTATGTCCACCCCTATGCAAATCCCTAATTCAGGCCTCAAATGCATATGGCGCTCTCACTTTGGAGCCCTGTCGTATTTCAAGGCAACCGTTTAGGGTCACATATGGGGTATCGCCGTACTCGGGAGAAATTGCCTAACAAATTTTGGGGGGTTTTTTCTCCTTTCACCCCTTATGAAAAGGTGAAGTTGGGGTCTACACCAGCATGTTAGTGTAAAAAAATTATTTTTTTACACTAACATGCTGGTGTTGCCCTATACCTTTCATTTTGACAAGAGGTAAAAGGGAAAAAAGCCCCCCAAAATTTGTAATGCAATTTCTCCAGACTACGGAGATACTCCATATGTGGGCGCAAAGTGCTCTGGGGGCGCACAACAAGGCCCAGAAGGGACAGTGCGCCATGTACATTTGAGGTGATTTGCACAGGGGGGGCTGATTGTTACAGCGGTTTTGACAAACGCAAAAAAAAAAAAACACATGTGACCCCATTTCGGAAACTACACCCCTCACGGAATGTAATGAGGGGTGCAGTGAGAATTTACACCCCACTTGTGTCTGATAGATCTTTGGAACAGTGGGCTGTGCAAATAAAAAATTTTGTACAGCCCACTGTTCCAAAGATCTGACAGACACCAGTGGGGGGTAAATGCTCACTGTACCCCTTGTTACGTTCCTCAAGGGGTCTAGTTTCCAAAATGGTATGCCATGTGGGGGTTATTTTGCTGTCCTGGCACCATAGGGGCTTCCTAAATGCGACATGCCCCCGAGCAAAATTTGCTCTCAAAAAGCCAAATATGACTCCTTCTCTTCTGAGCATTGTAGTTCGCCCGTAGTGCACTTCAGGTCAACTTATGGGGTACCTCCATACTCATAAGAGATGGGGTTACAAATTTTGGGGGGTACTTTCTGCTATTAACCCTTGCAAAAATGTAAAATTTGGGGGGAAACACAGTTTTGTGAAATTTTCTTTTTCTTTTTTTAAATATGCAAAAGTTGTGAAACACCTGTGGGGTATTAAGGCTCAGTTTATTGCTTGTTATGTTCCTCAAGGGGTCTAGTTTCCAAAATGGTATGCCATGTGTTTTGTTTTGCTGTTCTGGCACCATAGGGGCTTCCTAAATGCAACATGCCCCCCAAAAACCATTTCAGAAAAACGTAGTCTCCAAAATCCCCTTGTCGCTCCTTCGCTTCTGAGCCCTCTACTGCGCCCGCCAAACACTTTACATAGACATATGAGGTATGTGCTTACTCGAGAGAAATTGGGCTACAAATATAAGTATAAATTTTCTCCTTTAAAAAATTCAAAAATTAGGTCTACAAGAACATGCAAGTGTAAAAAATTAAGATTGTGAATTTTCTCCTTCACTTTGCTGCTATTCCTGTGAAACAGCTAATGGGTTAAAATGCTGACTGAATGTCATTTTGAATACTTTGGGGGTGCAATTTTTATAATGGGGTCATTTGTGGGGTATTTCTAAGATGAAGACCCTTCAAATCCACTTCAAACCTGAACTGGTCCCTGAAAAATTGTGATTTTGGAAATTTTGTGAAAAACTGGAAAATTGCTGCTGAACTTTGAAGCCCTCTGATGTCTTCCAAAAGTAAAAATACGTCAATTTTATGATGCAAATATAAAGTGGACATATTGTATATGTGAATAAAAAAAATTATTTGGAATATCCATTTTCCTTACAAGCAGAGAGCTTCAAAGTTAGAAAAATGCAAAATGTTCTAATTTTTATCAAATTTTGGGATTTTTCACCAAGAAAGGATGCAAGTTACCACAAAATTTTACCACTATGTTAAAGTAGAATATGTCACGAAAAAACTAACTAGGAATCAGAATGATAACTAAAAGCATTCCAGAGTTATTAATGTTTAAAGTGACAGTGGTCAGATGTTAAAAATATTGCCTAAGGTCCTAAGGTGTAAAATGGCTGGGTCCTTAAGGGGTTAATGGCACTTATTCTGATTGGGTGACTGTTACTAGTGGGATACCACAGGGGTTCGTCGTGGGTCCTGTCCTATTTAATATATTCATTAATGACCTTGCAGAGAGGTTGAATAGTAAAGTAGCAATCTTTGCAGATGACACTAAACTTTGTAAAGCGGTAAACACTATAGAGGACAGTGCACTGTTACAAATGGATCTGGATAGGTTGGAGGTTTGGGCTGGGAATTGGCAGATGAGGTTCAACACTGATAAATGTAAGGTAATGCACATGGGGAAGAAAAATCCAAGCTGGGATTATGTATTAAAAGGGAGAACACTTGGGACGACTGACATGGAAAAGGACTTAGGAGTCTTAGTTAACAGTAAATTTAGCTGTAGTGACCAGTGTCGGGCAGCTGCAGTGGCGTCTCTAGGGGGGGCCAGAGGGGGCCACGGCCCCCCCTATATCATGATTGCCCCCCCCTTGTGCCCCCCCTAGCAGCAGTAGGTGACTAGCAGCTCTCATGGCCATCAGGGGGGTACAGCTAGTTCACCAGTAAGGGGCCCGAGCCCCCGCTGCACCCCCACCCCCCAGAGCCATCTACTCCGCCATCCTTTTTTAAAATTTTTATAAATCTTCAGCCTGCAGCCCTGTCACCACGCAGGGGCCGTGCTATGCAGACTGGGAAGAGCAGACAGGAAGGTCCTCCCCCTCTCTCACTCCCCTGTATACTGGACCTTGTGGAGCAGGCCCGCTGTGTGTATACAGGCCCGGACACCACCAGTATGGAAGACTTACCTGCCCAGTGCCCACTGCTCATGCTGCCCTTTTAAAGTAAGTAACTTGCTTGGGGGAGAGGGGGAAAGTTGTAGTTCGGGAGAAAGTGGGGGGTAGTTCAGTGTTTCCCAACCAGGGGGCCTCCAGCTGTTGCAAAACTACAACTCCCAGCATTCCTTTGGCTTTATGAGCATATTGGGAGTTGTAGTTTTGCAACAGCTGGAGGCTCCCAGGTTGGGAAACACTGATCTATCTTTCTATCAATCTCCTATCTGTCTATCTATCTATTTCCTATCTATCTATCTATCTATCTATCTATCTATCTCATATCTATCTCCTATCTATCTATCATCTATCTATCTATCTATCTATCTATCTCATATCTATCTATCCATCCATCCATGCATCTATCTATCTTTCTCATATCTATCTATCTATCTATCTTTCTCATATCTATCTATCTCATATCTATCTATCTAACCCAGATAGATGAAAGATAGATAGATATGAGAGATAGATAGGTAGATAGATGGATACATAAATATAGATAGATAGATAGATAGATAATAGATAGAAAGAAAGATAGATAAATAGATGATAGATAGATATGATATAGACAGATAGATAGATAGATAGATAGATAGATAGATAGATAGATAGATAGATAGGAGATAGAATAGATATGAGATAGATGGATATGATATAGATACATTTATATGATATAGATAGGAGAAAGATAGATAGATAGATCAGTTTCCCAACCAGGGGGCCTCCAGCTGTTGCAAAACTACAACTCCCAGCATTCCTTTGGCTTTATGAGCATACTGGGAGTTGTAGTTTTGCAACAGCTGGAGGCCCCCCTAGTTGGGAAACACTGATCTATCTATCTATCAATCATCTATCTATCTCTCATCTATCTATTATCTATCTATCTATCTATCTATATATCTATCTCATATCTATCTATCTATCTATCTCATATCTATCCATCCATCCATGCATCTATCTGTCTATCTATCCATCCATCTATCTCCTATCTATCTATCTCCTATCTATCTATCTCCTATCTATCTATCTATATCATATCAATCTATCTATCCATCTATTTATGTATCTATCTATCTTTCTATTTATCTATCTATCTCATATCTATCTCAGATAGATGAGAGATAGATGAAAGATAGATAGATATATAGATAGATACATAAATAGATGGATATATAGATAGATATGAGATAGATAGAAAGATAGATGATAGATAGATATGATATAGATAGATAGATAGATGGATATGATATAGATAGATTGATATGATATAGAAAGATAGATAGATAAAGAACAATATGATGCAGCATGCCACAAGTTTGCAGAAAATGGTGGTTTATTCCATCATGTGCATAGACTATGCTGCGTCATATTGTTCTTTGTCTGGATTGAGGAACCAGTGGACCCAGGTTCCAAGTATGCGAGCACCCCGACTTCTCTCTAATCTCTGGATTTTGGTTGTACCGTTTTTATTTGTTATAGATAAAGATAGATAGATAGATAGATACTATCATCTATTTATCTATCTTTCTATCTATCTCATATCTATCTATATATCCATCTATTTATGTATCTATCTATCTATATTTCATCTATCTATCTCTCATATCTATCTATCTCTAATCTATCTCAGATAGATATGAGATAGATAGATAGATAGATAAATACATAAATAGATAGATGGAGATGGATAGATGGATAGATAGATGGATAGATAGATGATTGATAGATAGATAGATCAGTGTTTCCCAACCAGGGGGCCTCCAGCTGTTGCAAAACTACAACTCCCAGTATGCTCATAAAGCCAAAGACATACTGGGAGTTGTCGTTTTGGAATAGCTAGAGGCCTCCTGATTGGGATACACTGATCTATCTATCTCATATCTATCTATCTATTAATCTATATTATCTAAGTGTTTTATTCCCCCATGTATGTGTGACGTTTCGATAGCATCCCGCCATCTTTATCATCCGTACAGTTGTACATTCTGTAGTCTCTGTGACATCACTGTGCTTCATAATAAACTGTGACATCACTGTGCTTCATAATAAACTGTGACATCACTGTGCTTCATAATAAACTGTGACATCACTGTGCTTCATAATAAACTGTGACATCACTGTGCTTCATAATAAACTGACATCACTGTGCTTCATAATAAACTGTGACATCACTGTGCTTCATAATAAACTGACATTACTGTGCTTCATAATAAACTGTGACATCACTGTGCTTCATAGTAAACTGTGACATCACTGTGCTTCATAATAAACTGACATCACTGTTCTTCATAATAAACTGTGACATCCCTGTGCTTCATAATAAACTGTGACATCACTGTGCTTCATAATAAACTGTGACATCACTGTGCTTCATAATAAACTGTGACATCACTGTGCTTCATAATAAACTGTGACATCACTGTGCTTCATAATAAACTGTGACATCACTGTGCTTCATAATAAACTGTGACATCACTGTGCTTCATAATAAACTGTGACATCACTGTGCTTCATAATAAACCATGACATCACTGTGCTTCATAATAAACTGTGACATCACTGTTCTTCATAATAAACTGTGACATCACTGTGCTTCATAATAAACTGTGACATCACTGTGCTTCATAATAAATTGTGACATCCCTGTGCTTCATAATAAACTGTGACATCACTGTGCTTCATAATAAACTGTGACATCACTGTGCTTCATAATAAACTGTGACATCACTGTGCTTCATAATAAACTGTGACATCACTGTGCTTCATAATAAACTGTGACATCACTGTGCTTCATAATAAACTGTGACAACACTGTGCTTCATAATAAACTGACATCACTGTGCTTCATAATAAACTTTGACATCACTGTGCTTCATAATAAACTGTGACATCACTGTGCTTCATAATAAACTGTGACATCACTGTGCTTCATAATAAACTGTGACATCACTGTGCTTCATAATAAACTGACATCACTGTGCTTCATAATAAACTGTGACATCACTGTGCTTCATAATAAACTGTGACATCACTGTGCTTCATAATAAACTGTGACATCCCTGTGCTTCATAATAAACTGTGACATCACTGTGCTTCATAATAAACTGTGACATCACTGTGCTTCATAATAAACTGTGACAACACTGTGCTTCATAATAAACTGACATCACTGTGCTTCATAATAAACTGTGACATCACTGTGCTTCATAATAAACTGTGACATCACTGTGCTTCATAGTAAACTGTGACATCACTGTGCTTCATAATAAACTGTGACATCACTGTGCTTCATAATAAACTGTGACATCACTGTGCTTCATAATAAACTGTGACATCACTGTGCTTCATATTAAACTGTGACATCACTGTGCTTCATAATAAACTGTGACATCACTGTGCTTCATAATAAACTGTGACATCACTGTGCTTCATAATAAATGTGACATCACTGTGCTTCATAATAAACTGTGACATCACTGTGCTTCATAATAAACTGTGACATCACTGTGCTTCATAATAAACTGTGACATCACTGTGCTTCATAATAAACTGTGATATCACTGTGCTTCATAGTAAACTGTGACATCACTGTGCTTCATAATAAACTGTGACATCACTGTGCTTCATAATAAACTGTGACATCACTGTGCTTCATAATAAACTGTGACATCACTGTGCTTCATAATAAACTGACATCACTGTGCTTCATCCTGTAATTTGATGTCACTGTGTATAACAACCCTGTAGTGACATTGCAGTTTATTATTCTTGAATGCTGACTTCACTGTGTATATTTTCCCGGTATAATGACATCACTGTATACTTACCCTCTACTGTGACAACACTGCGTTTATTAACCCTGTAGTGGCAAAACTGTTTATTGTCCCTGTACAGAGACATTACTGTTTATATAAGCTCTGAACTGTGATGTCACTGTGCATATTTACCCTGTATTGTCACTCGCAGTTCAAGGTAAATATGTACAGTGGCAGTAGGGTATACAGGCTTAATATATACAGTGATGTCACAGTGCAGTGTAAGTATCAACAGTGATGTTGCAGTATAGAGATAACACACAGTGATGTTATAGTTCAGAGATAATATACACAGTTATGTCACAGTACATGGATAATACACAGTGATGTCACAGTACAATGATAATACACAATGATGTCACAGTACAGGGATAATATACACAGTGATGTCACAGTACAGGGATAATATACACAGTGATGTCACAGTACAGGGATAATATACACAGTTATGTCACAGTACATGGATAATACACAGTGATGTCACAGTACAGGGATAATACACAGTTATGTCACAGTACTGGGATAATACACACAGTGATGTCACAGTACAGGGATAATACACAGTGATGTCACAGTACATGGATAATACACAGTTATGTCACAGTACAGGGATAATACACAGTTATGTCACAGTACAGGGATAATACACACAGTGATGTCACAGTACAGGGATAATACACACACTGATATCACAGTACAGGGATAACACACAGTGATGTCACAGTACAGGAATAATACACAGTGATGTCACAGTACATGGATAATACACACAGTGATGTCACAGTACAGGGATAATACACACAGTGAGGTCACAGTACAGGGATAATACACACATTGATATCACAGTACAGGGATAATACACACACTGATGTCACAGTACAGGAATAATACACAGTGATGTCACAGTACAGGGATAATTCACACAGTGATGTCACAGTACAGGGATAATACACACAGTGATGTCACAGTACAGGGATAATACACACAGTGATGTCACAGTACAGGGATAATATACACAGTGATGTCACAGTACATGGATAATACACACAGTGATGTCACAGTACATGGATAATACACACAGTGATGTCAGAGTACAGGGATAATACACAGTGATGTCACAGTACAGGGATAATACATACAGTGATGTCTCAGTACAGGGATAATACATACAGTGATGTCACAGTACAGGGATAATACACACAGTGATGTCACAGCACATGGATAATACACACAGTGATGTCACAGCACATGGATAATACACAGTGATGTCACAGTACAGGGATAAGACACACAGTGATGTCACAGTGCAGGGATAATACACACAGTGATGTCACAGCACATGGATAATACACAGTGATGTCACAGTACAGGGATAATACACACAGTGATGTCACAGTACAGAGATAATACACAGTTATGTCACAGTACAGGGATAATACACACAGTGATGTCACAGTACAGGGATAATACACAGTGATGTCACAGTACAGGGATATTACACACTGTGATGTCACAGTACAGGGATAAGACACACAGTGATGTCACAGTGCAGGGATAATACACACAGTGATGTCACAGCACATGGATAATACACAGTGATGTCACAGTACAGGGATAATACACACAGTGATGTCACAGTACAGAGATAATACACAGTTATGTCACAGTACAGGGATAATACACACAGTGATGTCACAGTACAGGGATAATACACAGTGATGTCACAGTACAGGGATAATACACAGTGATGTCACAGTACAGGGATAATACACACAGTGATGTCACAGTACAGGGATAATACACAGTGATGTCACAGTACAGGGATATTACACACTGTGATGTCACAGTACAGAGATAATACACACAGTGATGTCACAGTACAGGGATAATACACAGTGATGTCACAGTACAGGGATAATACACAGTGATGTCACAGTACAGGGATAATACACACAGTGATGTCACAGTACAGGGATAATACACAGTGATGTCACAGTACAGGGATGATACACAGTGATGTCACAGTACAGGGATAATACACACAGTGATGTCACAGTACAGGGATAATACACAGTGATGTCACAGTACAGGGATGATACACAGTGATGTCACAGTACAGGGATAATACACACAGTGATGTCACAGTACAGGGATAATACATACAGTGATGTCACAGTACAGGGATAATATACACAGTGATGTCACAGTACAGGGATAATACACACAGTGATGTCACAGTACAGGGATAATACACAGTGATGTCACAGTACAGGGATAATACACACTGTGATGTGTACAGCTGGTATCTACCACTATAAGGCCAGTGTATGTGGGAGTATTGTTATTTGTAAAATGAATTTTATACAGTAACAATTGTTGTTAGTCGGTCATTAGTCAGTCACAATGGTAGTCGTGGTCATGGTGTGGCAGTATTATTTGTTTCTTGCTAGTAACGCACACAACTATCAGTAAGCACCTTTTGTCTGGAGGTGCTGACCATTTTTAATTTTTTTGTACTGGTATTATCAGTAATATTGGTGTCAGTAACAGTATGACCATAGGTCATTGTTCGCACTAGCGTCTAGCTCACCAGTGCGGCATGGAGCCGCTTTGCCTGCACACCCTGGAATTAAAGCATGAAGTCTTGCAAAAGATTGGTGAGTTGCCTGTAATTTTTCTACATCATTGCGATTGAATGAACTGTCTTTATCTATATCACATGAGCACCACCATGTTACAAGCCTGTGCTGTCTGATACTTTAGAGTCCGGATTATAGGACGAACGTATTTTTTGTGAACCACACAATACAGGTAGTGCCAGCACGCTTCTATCTACACATATATTACTTATGTTAATGTTTGACAGGGAACTGGCCAAAAAATAAGTGACATGTCACTTCTTGTCCACGTAGACACATGCTGAAGCTGCCTTTGAAGTCAATGAGATCTTCATGGTCCCCCGATGCTGCCCTTGGCTTGGATATAATTTGCACGTGCAATGTATAAATGTAGTGTTGTTATAATTGCCCCCCCCTACTTTTGTCCTGGCCCCCAGTGTGCCCCCCCAAAATTTGAAAGCTGGAGACGCCACTGGGCAGCTGCTGCCAAGGCTAATAAAATCATGGGGGGCATCAATAGGGGCATAGATGCCGACGACAAGGAAATAATTCTACCGCTGTACAAATCACTAGTCAGACCTCACATAGAATACTGTGTACAGTACTGGGCACCAGTGTACAAGAAAGATATAGTGGAGCTGGAGAGGGTTCAAATCCCACTAAGGACAACAATAAATAAATAAAGACTTATTATGATTATTATTATAATAATGTCAGCAGAGAGCACTGTGCTTGTGATGTCATCAGAGAGCATTCCAAAAAGAAAAGAATTTCCTCTGTAGTATTCAGCAGCTAATAAGTACAGGAAGGATTAAGATTTTTTAATAGAAGTAATTTACAAATCTGTTTAACTTTCCGGAGCCAGTTGCTTTAAAAGAAAAAAGGTTTTCACCAGAGTACCCCTTGAATGGTATAGAGAACTGTGACTAGTTGCCCATAGCAACCAATCAGATCGCTTCTTTAATTTTTGAAAAAGCCTCAGAAAAATGAAGGAAGTAATCTGATTGGTTGCTATGGGCATCTCAGAAACTTTTCCTCTGAACAGGTTTTGATAGATCTCCCTCTATGGGGGAGATTCATCAAAACCAGTGTAGAGGAAGAGTTGTGCAGTTGCCCATAGCAACCAATCAGATTGCTTCTTTCATTTTTGAAAAGGCCTCTGAAAAATGAAGGAAGCAATCTGATTGGTTGCTATGGGCAACTCAGAAACTTTTCCAGGAAAATCTGCTGAGTTGCCCATAGCAACCAATCAGATCGCTTTCATTTTGCAGAGGCATTGTGAAAAATGAAAGAAGCAATCTGATTGGTTGCTATGGGAAACTGCACAACTCTTCCTCTACACTGGTCTTGATGAATCTCCCCCATAGAGGGAGATTTATCAAAACCTGTGCAAAGGAAAAGTTTCTGAGTTGCCCATAATAACCAATCAGATTGCTTCTTTCATTTTTGAAAAAGCCTCTGAAAAATGAAGGAAGCAATTTGATTGGTTGCTATGGGCAACACAACAGCTTTTCCAGGAAAGTAAAGTTTTACCACAACACTGTAACACTCCGTCCACCCTGGGACTTGAACCAGTGACGGTCTCCCATCCCACTTTGCTGCCGAGACGGTCCTGCTTATCTTACATGCAGTGAGATCCCCATAGACCACAATTAGCCTATTGGTTTTAAAGGGCAAAAAATCACAGAGTTGATGCACTAGTCAAAGTTCTCTATACCAATAATGGAGGGCTCAATATTCGCTAATATGCGCATATGCGCAGAAATTTGCGCATATGCGCACAAATTTTCACATATGTGCAAAAAAAATAAGCGAAAATTCGTAATTACGAATATATAGTGCTATATTCGCGAATATGCTATATTTGCGATTAAAATTCGAATTGCGAATATTCGTGAGCAACACTAGTCACTGCAAATACAGTGAAGGAGTTTAAACATGCATGGGATAGGCATAAGGCTATCCTACACATAAGATAAGGCCAGGGACAATTGATAGGATTCAGATTATTGGGCAGACTAGATGGGCCAAATGGTTCTTATCTGCCGACACATTCTATGTTTCTATACTGTATGGATATCAGAAAAATGGTCCCAAGCTCTTATTTCTTTATTAAATTCACTACTTTGGGGCAGGAAAGCATGAGAATGAAATATGTTTCTTTACCGTTAGCTGAGCACGATGGGGGTTGGGCACTTTTTTTTTTTTAAGTACTTTTTAGCACTAAAATTGCAGACTATTATGAGAAGGAGGGAAAATGTAGTCCTATTTTTTCTCTCTAAGGGTATGTTCATACTACGGAATTCCCGCGGAGTTCCACGGGTGGAATTCCGCAAGCCGAATTACGCGGTGTGAACTTAACATTAGTGTGAATGGGTCTCCGCGAGACCCATTCACACTGCGGAATTGTCTGCCGCTGAAATTGTTCTGCGCAAAGAAAGAACATGTTCATTCTTTGCTCGGAAGTCTGCGAGCACTGCATAGCTGTCAATGGTGACGGCTCAGTGCCGCCCGGTCCTACTGAATTCAGCGAGTGGAGATTCCGTTCACACACTGTAGTGTGAACATACCCTAATGGGTAGTTATAAGGATATTTTTGAGATTTTGAAAGCTGGGATACTCACTACACCCATGCATATCTATATAATAAAGTATGGGAGGAACTTAAAATTTTTTTTAAATCACATGGAGTTTTATACTTTACTTCATTATGGTCGAATAAAGCACTTAAAGAATTCCTTAAAATTAAAGATTCACTCTTTTGGATGAAAAGGGGCTTATTTATGTAAATCAATTATACGCTTTAGGTCAAATAAAGTCGTTTAAAGAGATAGCCCATAAGTATGGGGTGGCAGACGATCAGAAACATTGTTTTTTTTTACAAATAAGTAACGCAGATCATAAATCAATAAAAGGAGAGTTGAAGAGAGTACATTCACATCCCCTTGTTGAATTAATGAGAGGGCCCCCTGTCCCTAAACCCATGACAAAAATTTATAAAATGTTCATGCTATCAAGGGTAGATGGGACAGGGACTTGGGGGGGTTTACATTCAGATTCATGGGGCAGAGCCGTGGTAAACTTGAACTTTACATCATATAGTAAGGCCCATGTAATGATACAGTCTAAGATTTTGTATAGGATGTACTCCATGGAGATAGAAGCGTATGGGCCTCAGACAGGATGCAAACTGTCCAAAATGTCAGATGGAGGATGCTAACTTTTTGTATCTTATATGGAATTATTCCTATGTTCATACATTTTGGAATCATCGATGTTATTGAAAAAAGGTATAACATTAAGATCGAACGAGACCCTTATAGGCTTATCCTTGGAGATTTCAGGGATTCTATATATAAGAAAAGTTTAATTAGACTATTTCCTTATGCGAAGTTGCTGTCTGGGCATGCTGGGAGTTGTGGTTCTGCAGCGGTTGGTGGTTCACAGCTTGAAGACCACTGCTATAGAGGGTGCAAATGTATCTGATCTGAGCCCTGGAACTCAAATAATGTGAAATATGAGATGATCAAAATGGAGCCCCTGCACTAATTACTTGGGTTCTGGGGTCTGTAAGGTCCATAGTAAAAAACATCAGGTTCTGTCTATAGCAGATACTAAATCATCACAGCTCCAAGAAACAAGCAGTCATTCTGACATGTCACATGTGATGTCATAGACAGCTGGAGTCCTGACATTCCACTGACAGCCACCCGAGCCTTCAGTCTGTAGATTGTTACAGTGAGTTTAGTGAGATTAGTGAGATTAGCGTCTTGTTCTTCTACTTGTCTGAAATGGAGCTAAAAGGTTTGAGGTTCATCCCCCTCCTGTTGGCGTTTTGGTGTGCGGCCTGGCTTGCCACCAGCTACATCATGACGGTCGTCCCCGGCCATGCAACCTCACCACTGATGAGCATCAGGTAAGATAAACAAGCACATGATTCTTATTTCATGGGTTGGGAGTGAGGAAATATCCATAATAACATTGGTTTCTTTTCCTTCACAGTGACGTGGGAAATTTCTTTCCCGAAAGCATATTATTCAGAATTGGATTCATAGGGACGTCCATTGGCACTTTGGTACTAACCTTTCTTATTTATAAGTATATGGTTATGCATACTGAAGAGTTCAGGGGTCATCAGGTCCTGATCCAGAGGATCCTGCTGGCCATTGTGTGGGCCTCCTGTTTTGGCACAGCTGTCATGCATGTATTTTCCCCCAAAGAATATCCCAGGATACACTTTGTCAGCAAGATAATTTCAATTACATGTGAAGCCTTATACTACCTTGGGCAGTCCATCCAGATGTATAAATTACCAGGAGCAAACAAAGTCATCCACCATAGTAGATGCACCTGCTGTGGCCTGACTTTTGTTTGCACAATTTTCTATTTTGGATATGAAACATTAAAGGAATTATTCTATAATGATGAAGACTGGGACGAGATCCGTGAAATCCCCATCATAATCATCCAGTGGGTGATGCTTCTACTGATCCTGATAAACATCGTGACCTATTATTCCACCATGCAGAGGTTATTGTTGATCGTCTCCAGAAACAGCTGCACACTCTCCCTTAGAGTAAAAATTGATGACTTTGGGATGTAGACCACCATGTGGGCCATCAAGTGGACTTCTGGAAGAAATACTGCACAGGACACGGAAAAACAAACTAAAGAAGAATAACTGGGGGACTACATATGGTGCCAGTAATCATGGCACAATAATATGAGCTGGTGATATTAAATATACAAAAAAAATAAAAAATAGTACCTAGTTAGAAAAACAGAATCAAATTCATCATTATAACCCCCCTCTGCATTACCCTGTTTATTATTTTTCAAGCTAGCACTTTGTTCTAATTCGTCCACTCTCTGGCGTGCTCCTTGTATAAGGGGTTTGGGATACCCTTTTTGTTTAAAACGATCCTACAGGTTATCTAGTTGTTGCTGGAATTTTTGTGTGGAAGAACAATTCCTTCGGATTCTTTTCATTTGACTGAATGGAATGTTCTTCTTCCATTATTTCAGATGGCAACTGTTAAAGTCGAGGTATCTGTTTGCATCCACCTCCTTAAAATAGGTGGTAGTATGCAAACAGCCATCCTGAATATAGATATTTAAATCCAGGAACTCAAATTTTTTGGGGGACTGATGCAGCGCTGCCTTTGGCAATCTCTGGCTCTGCCATAGCGCTTTTTTTGAGGGGGCGTGTCGGCTGCCCCTTCGTCTGGTGGTCAACACGCGCTATCTGGCCAGCGAGCCAGGGCCCCGTACAGGAGATCACAGGGCCCCCCAGCGGTCGGACCCCCCCGCGATCTGAAACTTATCCCCTATCCTTTGGATAGGGGATGTTTTTCAACACTGGACTACGCCTTTAATGGCCTCCAAAATGAAGTTCCTCTGATGTATGGGCATCAAGGAATCTTCCACTAAAAAAGATCACACAGCTTCCACTCCTCTGTCATGTGGTATGTTACTATATATTGAAGCAACATCTAGTGTTGCCCACATATAGTCCTCTTCCCGTATGATATCTTTCAATAGGGTTAATAAATGCCCTTTTATTTCTGAGGTATGCTGGTAAAGACACCACACATTTCTGTAACTGATGGTCTATATATTCAGATAAACATCTGGCAACTATCGGACGACCAGGTGTTTTTTTTTCCCGGTCTTTATGTACCTTAGGTAGAAAATAAAAATAGGGTACATTTGGGATGGGGTTGAATATATATCATGTTTTTCCCTCTTAAAGGGGTACTACGCACCAAGACATCTTATCCCCTCTCCAAAGGACCCCCGTGATCTCGGTTGCGGCACCCTGCTGTCATCACTGCACAGAGCAAACTTACTCTGTGCGTAATGACGGGTGATACAGGGGCCAGAACATCGGCATAGCCATTGACTGTCCTGGCATGCTGGGAGTTTTGCTACAGCTGGAGACACCCTATTTGGGAAGCACTGCCGTAGGGTAATTTGGTGGTGGATGCAAATCCCTAATTTAGGCCTCAAATGCACATGGTGCTCTTTCACTTTGGAGTCCTCTCATATTTCAAGGCAACAGTTTTGGGTTACAAATTTTTTTCCTCTTCTTTTACCCCTTAAGAAAAGGTAAATTTTGGGTCTACACCAGCATGTTAGTGTAAACAGAGTGTACCATATACATTTGAGGCCTAAATTGGTGATTTGCACAGGGGTGGCTGGTAGTTACAGCAGTTCTGACATAAATATAAAAAACACCCATATGTGACCTCCATTCTGAAAACTACACCCCTCACGTAAAGTAACAAGGGGTATAGTGAGCCATTACATCCAACAGGTGTTTGACAAATTTTAGTTAAAGTTGGGGGTGGAAATAAAAGAAATTTATATTTTTTTCCCTAAAATGCTGTTGTTACCCCAATTTTATCATTTTCACAAGGGGTAATAGGAGAAAGAGCTCTGCAAAATTTGTAACCCCATTTCTTCTGAGTCAGAAAATACCCCACATGTGGATGTAAAGTGCTCTGCGGGTGAACTACGGGGCTCAGAAGAGAAGGAGCACCATTGGGCTTTTGGAGAGAGAATCTGTCTGAAATTGAAAGCCAAGTTGCGTTTAGGCCTCCATGGTGCCAGAACAGTGAACCCCCCCACATGTGAACCCATTTTAGAAACTACACCCCTAATAAGAGGTGCAGTGAGCATTTACATCTCACAGGTGTCTGATAGATTTTTTTGAGCAGTGGTCTGTCAAAATGAAAAATGAGAATTTTTCATTTGCACAGCCCACTGTTCCAAAGATCTGTCAAATGCCAGTGGGGTTTAACCCCTTAACCCCTTAAGGACAGAGCCCATTTTCACCTCTAGGACGAAGCCCTTTTTTTGCAAATCTGACCACTGTCACTTTAAACATTAATAACTCTGGAATGCTTTTACTCATCATTCTGATTCTGAGATCGTTTTTTGTGACATAATCTACTTTAACATAGAAGTAAATTTTTGTGGTAACTTACATCCTTTCTTGGTGAAAAATCCCCAAATTTGATGAAAATTTTGCATATTTCTAACTTTGAAGCTCTCTGCTTGTAAGGAAAATGGATATTCCAAATCATTTTTTTTAATTCACATATACAATGGGGGACATTTACTAATCTAGTCTATTCTGGGTATGCTTATAGACCAGCGTATGTGGTAGTCTCCTGTCTATTGTGCTCCTAATTTATCAAAGGTCTCACAGCCCTTGATAAATTCTGTGCTCAGACTTCAGGGTCTACAGCTTAAACTGCATTTAGACCTGCTCCAACATGATCTGACATTTCAGCGTATTTTGGGCAGATGCGACTTGTCGCACAAAAGTTGCACTTGATAAATTCAGCACCAATGCATTTTCCAATGCATTTCCGTCTAAAATAGACTTGCATGCATCATGTTCTAAAAATCCTCTAGAGCAAAAGTCGCAGAAAAGTCGCACATATTTAGACTGCGACTTTCTGTGAGACACATTTAGACAGTAAAAACCAGTCTAAATCCTTTGATAAATATCCCCCAATATGTCTACTTTATGTTTGCATCATAAAATTGACGAGTTTTTACTTTTGGAAGACACCAGAGGGCTTCAAAGTTCAGCAGCAATTTTCCAATTTTTCACAAAATTTTCTAACTCACAATTATTCAGGGACCAGTTCAGGTTTGAAGTGGATTTGAAGGGTCTTCATATTAGAAATACCCCATAAATGACCCCAATATAAAAACTGCACCCCACAAAGTATTCAAAATGACATTCAGTAAATGTTTTAACCCTTTAGGTGTTTCACAGGAAAAGCAGCAAAGTGAAGGAGAAAATTCAAAATCTTCATTTTTTACACTTGCATGTTCTTGTAGACCCAATTTTTCTATTTTTGCAAGGGGTAAAAAGGAGAAAATTTTTACTTGTATTTGATAAATATAAAGCAAGTACACTATGTTGAGCTAGCGATTGTTTGTCTGTATACAAGAGTGTGAAGCATACAAGTGAGTGAGTATAAAAGTGAGGGGATTTAAAATTAAGGGACTTTAAATTCAGGAATTTTAAATTTAAATATTTGATTTTTTTTTTCTTTTCTGTTAATTTTTGCTATCCCCAAATCTAGTATGACCTCCATGTTGGAAAAGGCAGTGCAGTGTGCATCTTGCACAATGTATGCAATCCTTGAACGGGATCATTAACATTATATTTTGATAGTTCGGACATTTACGCACGCGGCAATACCAAATATGTTTATTTAAAAAAATGTTTACGCTTTTTGGGGATAAAATGGGAAAAACTGACAATTTTCATTTTTATTGGGGGAGGGGATTTTTCACTTTTTTTTAACTTTTTATTTTTACTTTTCAACTTTTTTAGTTTTTTACACTTTTCATGTCCCCATAGGGGACTATCTATAGCAATCCTTCGATTTCTAATACTATGCAGTGCTATGCATAGGACACAGCACTGCTCAGTATTATCCGTGATCTTCTGCTCTGGTCTGCTCGATCTCAGACCAGAGCAGAAGACCCCTGGAGACATCCGGAGCCAGGTGAGGGGACCTCCGGTCGCCATTACAGATGATCGGATCGCCGCGGCAGCGCTGCGGGCGATCCGATCATCCAATCAAAGTACCGCAATGCCACAGATGTCCGCGGATGTACGCCATTAACGCCTCAGATGCCGTGATCAATACAGATCACGGCTTCTGAGGCGTTCATGGCGGACATCCGCGCGATCGCGGATGTCGGCCATTACGGCGGGTCCCCGGCTGCAGCTAGCAGCCAGAACCTGCCGTGTATGACGCGAGCACCCTTCCGATGCTCGCGGTCATACACAGGACGTAAATGTATGTCCTGGTGCGGGAAGTCCCGCCAAACCAGGACGTACATTTACGTCCGTGGTCGTTAAGGGGTTAATTGGTCCTATTGTCAGGCAAATCTGCCTCTGTTTCTGAATGATGATGCAGATCTAACATAGAGATAGATATAGATAATTAATGTGTCTCTTCAACATAATACATTTCCTTGCAATGTAAATATTGTTTCTGAAATATATGGTTTCATATCTGTATGTTCAGGTATCTTTTCTTGACATTCTCTGCCTAGTAACAGACATAGTTACCTCACTAGGTTATTTTAAGTCTAGACTGTCTGGTAATATCTATTGCATTACTACATCCTGAGGGAACGTTACCTCCAGTCTAGTTCAACAACTGATTTCATTACACAGAAAATATATGTTCGTGAATTTCCTTTTGTGAGAAGTCCTACTTCTTAAGGGAAGCATACAGCAGCAGCAGAAGTTTACAGAAACTTTATTCTCTCCTGGTGACATCACAATGAAAGAGCATTATCTTCTTCATATAGAAACCTCTATTATGCAAACCCAAAAGAACCTGATTTTTATTGTACAGTATGGAGTATTGTTAATGACTGACTAAACTCAGTTAAGGAACCTTATAGAGTCTGATGAAGAACTCCTTAACACTATTGTTATATATAAAGGAAGATTTGCTAAACGTATCAGAAACCTTAAAGTGTAACAGTTAGTAAAAACATTTAACATATTGTAGATAATACCATTATATGTACATTTGAAATATACATTGGTTAAAAAATGTGTATATTTTTGGTTGAAAAAATGTTGTCCCTGTAGTTATTGCCTGTGTGTCTCTGTGAGGAGACCAAATACAAGAAGTGAGGGCAGGAGAAGCAGGGGTCTGTGCAGGCTCCTGGCTTGTCAAATATACTGCCGTGTGAGCCAGGAGCATGTCACAGAGCCTCAGTGCACAGAGCCCTACTTGTCCTCAGTGTACAGAGCCCTGCTTGTCCTCAGTGTACAGAGCCCTGCTTGTCCTCAGTGCACAGAGCCCTGCTTGTCCTCAGTGTACAGAGCCCTGCTTATCCTCAGTGTACAGAGCCCCTGCTTGTCCTCAGTGCACAGAGCCCTGCTTGTCCTCAGTGCACAGAGCCCTGCTTGTCCTCAGTGCACAGAGCCCTGCTTGTCCTCAGTGCACAGAGCCCTGCTTGTCCTTAGTGTACAGAGCCCTGCTTGTCCTCAGTGTACAGAGCCCTGCTTGTCCTCAGTGTATAGAGCCCTGCTTGTCCTCAGTGCACAGAGCCCCGATTGGCCTCAGTGTACAGAGCCCTGCTTGACGTCAGTGTACAGAGCCCTGTTTGTACTCAATGTACAGAGCCCTGCTTGTCCTGACTGCACAGAGCCCTGCTTATCCTCAGTGCACAGAGCCCTGCTTGTCCTCAGTGTACAGAGCCCTGCTAGTCCTCAGTGTACAGAGCCCTGCTTGTTGTCAGTGTACGGAGCCCTGCTTGTCGTCAGTGTACAGAGCCCTGCTTGTCTTCAGTTTTTAAACTCCTATATTTTTATAATTTTTTTTGCTCTATTTTGTTGCTTAATTCCCGTTAAATCTTGTGTTTTGCTTGTTTAGTTTGGCACATGCTATTGATGATTTTTATTCTACACCCATGTTTTTTTTTTTTTTAACTCGTAGTGTGTGTATGACACATTTTCCCATGTGACAGAAAATGAACGAACACGTGCAAGACATTAGTCCATCAGCTCCCAGAAAAAGAGGAGTGAAATCTAAAACACTCCAGAAAGAATGATCTCATTTTAGAAAATCAGGGCAATAATGTATTATTCTACATTATATGAAAAGTTTTTGCTAATGTCAGGTACACTTTAAATATATCCTATATGCTTGGTCTGCAACAACAAAATAACAAACCTTTACTTACCTCTTGCAGCTGCTTTGGAGCACTGATGTCAGTGTTCTGTTTTCAGTTCTCAGGGACGTGCACACATAGGACTAAAAGGGGGCTTGAGCCCCTGCCCTTTTTATGCATCTACCCCTTTAATGCCCTGAGTCAAAAAAGTGTCAGGTGCAGACAGTAAGGACATTGCTGCGCAGCACAGCGCAAGTGTTCTGTGCAGGCTCCAGCGGGCAGCAGCATATTGAAAGCATTGGCCGGCCCAAGTGGGGATAATTTGTCCTAGCAGCAGGCCTCCTCATGCTTCAGCCATATCCAAGCTTTGTCATTCAGCCACTATATGGTCTCCTAATGCTGCCAACACCTCCACGCTGTGCCATTCAGCCACTATATGGTCTCCTCATGCTGCCAACACCTCCATGCTGTGTCATTCATCCACTATATAGTCTCCTCATGTTTCAGCCACATCCAAGCTGTGTCATTCAGACACTATATGGTGTCCTCATGCTGCCAACACTTCCAGGCTGTGTCATTCAGCTACTATATGGTCTCCTCATACTGATGCCACCTCCAGGCTCTGTCATTGTGCAGCTCTGTGGCAGTGATTTTAAAAGCTATGCCTGTAATCTGCATGTCATACTGAATAACAGTATTATTTCACTACCCCAGCACACTCCATATGCGTGTTAGAACACAGCAAAGTGTTCTATACCCCTATTGAGGCTCTCTCTAGTCAAGAAAAAGCCATTTTTAACCCCTTAAGGACCAAGGACATATGAGTACGTAACGAATTCGATTCGCTCATTCCTAATTATGTTTGTAAAAATGAAAGTTTTATTTTACCCTAAAAGTATGTAAGTAATCTCATATAAGAACACATTATGAATATTAGGCCACAATGTGTTTTTTTAGGGCTGAAAGTGTTTAATAATAGAATTATTTTTCATTTCTATTTGAAAAATATTTGAAGATGACTACCTCACATTTTCACTTTAATAGGATTTCTCCAGTCATGCCAACCTCACAAAAATTGAATCAGTTATCTCCATCAGCAGCCAATGTCATGGCTCTAAAGATTTCATAAGAGCATAATGACCTGATTCTACTACTAAATTTAAGACTTTCTGTCAGTGGAATGTCCAGTGAATGTCAAGCAGTCATTGACCTTTACTGAAATATGTTTCTATTTTATTGTGTATTAGTTGAAGTTATTTAAATTCTGCTCAGCTTTACTATTACTCCTACTACATTATAAGTTCGTTAGTCATTTCATCCTATTTTGAATTAAATTTACAATAGAGTTAACCCTTTTTTCAATTTCTTAAATATTTTTACATTCCAGTAGTTTCTGGTGTGTTTTATACCTAATTGTTTACAGTTGATGATAAAGTCTTTTATTTAATAGATTTACGGTATGTGTGGGACAAGGATTAGAGGTAGGTTTAAAAGAGGTACTCTGCTGGCTCCAGAAAGTTAAACAGACTGTTAAATTACTTCAATTAAAAAATGTTAATCCTTCCAGTACTTATCAGCTGCTGTATACTACAGAGGAAGTTGAGTTGTTCTTTTCTGTCTGACCACAGTGCTCTTTGATGACACCTCTGTCTGTGTAAAGAACTATCCAGAGTTGGAGCAAATCCCCATAGCAAACCTCTTCTACTCCGGACAGTTCCTGACATGGACAGAGGTGTCAGCAGCGAGCACTGTGGTCAGACTGAAAATAACTAAGCTGAGAAGTACTGGAAGAAATAAGAAGAAATAAGATTTTTTAATAGAAGTAATTTACAAATCTGTTAAACTTTCTGGCACCAGTTAAAGGGGTAGTCCAGTGGTGAAAAACGTATCCCCTATCCTAAGGATAGGGGATAAGTTTGAGATCGTGGGGGGTCCGACCGCTTGGGCCCCCTGCGATCTCTCTGTACGGGGGCCTGGCTCTCCGGCCAGATAGCGGGTGTCGACCCCCGCACGAAGCGGCGGCCGACACACCCCCTCAATACATCTCTATGGCAGAGCCGGAGATTGCCGAAGGCAGCGCTTCAGCTCTGCCATAGAGTTGTATTGAGTGGGCGTGTCGGCCGCCGCTTCGTGCGGAGGTCGACACGCCCCCTTCCCGCGGGCTGTCGGGGCTCCGTACAGGAGATCGCAGGGGGCCCCAGCGGTCGGACCCCCCGCGATCTGCAACTTATCCCCTATCCTTAGGATAGGAGATAAGTTGTTCACCACTGAGTCACCACTGGATATCTCCTTTAAAGGAGATCTGCAGCCATAGATACTTATGCCCTTTTTGCAGGATAGGGGATAAGTGTCTGATCGCAGGGGGGACGAACACTGGGACCCCCCCCCCCCCTGATTTTCTGTACAGGGCCCTGGCTTTCCTGCAGCTCTTCCATGTAGGAAGCATGTTGACCGCAGCATAACGCCACAACCGTCATGTATCTCTATAAGAGAGGTGGAGATGCAGTGTTCAAAAAATTTTTTTTTTCCACAGGAGTACACCTTTAATTGCAGCAGCCTGTTGATAGATTGATTTGTCTTATACTTCCTTACAGGCGCAGTTTACTAAGTAAGAAATAAAGTTCTCTCAGCTCACCTCCTCCACGGTCTGCAAGGACTTGAGCCCGGCCAGGCTTGAGACTTGTAGGTAAATGAAGAAAGATAGTCCAGCAGTCCCTTAAAACGTAGATCCTTTATTTCACTTTTCTTTTAAAATACAGAGCACACACCATCCACCTTCACCTGGTCAGCAAACAACTCCTATGGACGCGTTTCGAACGCATGCGCGTTCTTGATCATCACCGCATGCGTGATCATGGTGATCAAGAACGCGCATGCGTTCGAAACGCGTCCATAGGAGTTGTTTGCTGACCAGGTGAAGGTGGATGGTGTGTGCTCTGTTTTTTTTAAAGAAAAGTGAAATAAAGGATCTACGTTTTAAGGGACTGCTGGACTATCTTTCTGCAGTTTACTAAGTAACTGTCACCTTAATGATTCATTTGACAAGTCAGTAGTGCTTTTTGATGCTGGATTCACACACAGCATTAGGATACTTTCACACAGCAGTATTTTAGAATTTTGCATCAGTATTGTAAGGCAACAGTAGAAGTGGCCCTAGAAATCAGTGCAAAGCTTTCTATATCTTTTCTTTGTGTCAGAAATCTTTCTGATGTATACCTTTTGTAGAAGGCTTTAAATGCAGCATGAGCTCAGCTGGGGAGGTCAGATGTCTGGTGATCAGATGATGGTATGTGGCAATTTCTTGCACTCTGAAGTGGCAAGCAAAAATTCCCAAAATGAGTCAGTCAGTAATATCAAATATTCCCAAGAATTAAAGAAAACCTTAACCTACAGGGGTAATGTTTCTTTTTGAGGAGAGCACCATACATTTGTGTGGAGACTTTTTTGCTAGGCCAATTATGCTCCAATTGGAATTCTGGGAAGAAGAGTATGTAAAGTAACTCTCTAGTGACACCTTTTTGAGCTAACTTCCATTGAAATCAATGTTCGGCTACATTTAGAAATCTTGGAAGAAGTCCATTACTGGTACTTTAACTAATTAAAAGGAAAAGTTACCTATCTGTATATAGCTGTTTCAGAGCTGTGGTCTCTTGTTAGTATAGAGGAGAATTCCCAGGGAAGCATGAATGTCTTATAGGTCTCTACATGCCATTGAAAACATTACCTCTTTGGTCCTTTGACTCATGCCTCTCTGTAACCCAACCAGCACCTGGCTCTGTACAGACAAGGGGAAAACTCCCTGAAATGGCATTTTTTTTTACAGATAGGCAGCCTTTCGTTTTGGAACTAATTTTGGTTTGGTTGGTTAAATATCCAGTCATGTTCTAAGGATTCTCAAAAAAGCCAAACATAGAATTGAAGGGAAGCTACGTCAAAAAGGGAACACCAGAGAGCTACTTTTATATTCTTGAAAGAAAATCTCAAAAACACAATACCAAATGGCTTCTAAAACTAAGCATGGAGCAAAGAAAAGGTCTATATCGTGACCTCTTGCAACCTCTCACAATACTTGATTGTATGTGGTATGGCTTTTAGGGGAGGCGAGTGCCATAACAGACCATACTGATGCATGGAAGTTTACTAGTATTAGTCAATTGTTACGCCGAGCGCTCCGAGTCCCCGCTCCTCCCCGGAGCGCTCGCAGCATCCTCTCATTCGCAGCGCCCCGGTCAGACCTGCTGACCGGGTGCGCTGCAATATCACTCCCAGCCGGGATGCGATTCGCGACGCAGGAGGCGCCCGCTCGCGATGTGCATCCCGGCTCCCGTACCTGACCCGTTCCCCGTCTGTCTTGTCCCGGCGCGCGCGGCCCCGCTCCTTAGGGCGCGCGCGCGCCGGGTCTCTGCAATTTAAAGGGCCACTGTGCCACTGATTGGCGCAGCAGGCCTAATCAGTGTTATCACCAGTGCACTCCCTACTTATACCTCACTTCCCCTGCACTCCCTCGCCGGATCTTGTTGCCATTGTGCCAGTGAAAGCGTTCCCTTGTGTGTTCCTAGCCTGTGTTCCAGACCTCCTGCCGTTGCCCCTGACTACGATCCTTGCTGCCTGCCCTGACCTTCTGCTACGTCCGACCTTGCTCTTGTCTACTCCCTTGTACCGCGCTTATCTTCAGCAGTCAGAGAGGTTGAGCCGTTGCTGGTGGATACGACCTGGTTACTTCCGCCGCTGCAAGACCATCCCGCTTTGCGGCGGGCTCTGGTGAATACAGTAGCAACTTAGAACCGGCCCACCAAAATGGTCCACGCCAATCCCTCTCTGGCACAGAGGATCCACCTCCAGCCAGCCGAATCATGACATCAATGTAGGATCATGTCAGGTTTCAGCATTGTAACAAGGAACCGATTTTCATTGCATTAAATGTCATGACTTGACATTATTACCATCATAGTCACTAAAAGGCTAAACAACATGAAATAGAAAGATCCAGTGGCACTAACATAAAATATAACACAGGGACATGAAAACTATTAACACCTGGGTATGTGGGAATTCCATACATTCACTGTAGGTGATAATATATAATCTCATCAGTACAAAATTCAAAGAAGACCACAGATAATGACTTTCGTAAAAAAAAAAAAAAATATATATATATATATATGTATATATATATATATATATATATATATATATATATCCATAGCGTTATTTTTTTTCCGGTATTATTAAGATATGTGGTTGTATGAGCTATGCTGTAAAGGCTAGATATATTTGCAAATCAAAGTAGAAAAAAATATAATAATAGCCTTGAGGTGAAAGTGAAATTCAACAATGCATACATGTTATACATTGATATGGAACACTGAATAAAATTTTAAATGAATAAGCTGAAGCGTTGTGTTGACAACTTATTAAAATTTTAACTGTGGTTTCCAAGCCTGAGGTTAGTTAAATATTACAGTCCAAATTCTCAACTGGAATAGCAATACAAATATGCCAAACAGCCAGACTCATTATAGCTTAAAGCTTCTTTCCAAAAATAAAATATAGTCTATCTCTGTCAATTCGTTGTGAGCACCTTGTTTTACATGAACTACTCAAGAGCCCCATAATTCATGCTGCTGGAAAACCATATGTCTAAAATTTGTCGGCAGCGATCAGTTTCATTCTACTACATGGAACAAATTATGACTTGCAGACAATGTAGGGAAGGAATTTTCAACACGTTGGCTAGAGAGCTAGGAAAAGATCCAGACATGTAACTCATTTGTCTTGTTATTATTTGTGCAACCATCCATAAAGGTTTGCATATTGTACAGCCTTGTGAATCACTGTAATATACAAAGGTGAGTTACTGTACCATATGACCACCATCATTCTTTGAAATATCCCTAAATGTACAGTAACTTATATGTTTTATACTATAGAGAAGACAATGTTGAGTCAAAATACCATGGACCCAACTCAGAAATTATTGTAAAAGCCTACTCTATCTAAATTGCATTGTTGGTATATTCTACCATAAGACCATACAAGACCAATGAGGCCAATAACTTGTTAAAAATGTACCCAAAAATAAAAAAATTATTACTGTGCAAAATTATCATGGCATGCTTACACTGATCAACAATAACATCAAGACCAGCTGCCTAATATTTTGTAGGTACACCATGTACCACTAAAATACTATTCTCCAGTGCAACAGTCTTCTCTAACAACGTGATGTAGTCTATTGCACAGAAGGAATTTATAATATTAAATTTAAAAAAATCTGGGAGCTCTAAATGGACCAAAAAAGACCCAAAACCAAGGATACTGTATTACACCCTACCCTATGTGACTAATTGGACTAAGAAGAAAAAATATATGAAACAGTCCCACTAGGTAATGGGGGCAATAGAGATAGAAGTAATAGTAGAGAGTGAGAATCGAATATATTACATAACAATTTATTGCTTAATTATAAATAACATCCTCTGCAGGGCCTTTGCATCGGATGCAACACATAAAATACAGTAAAAACTAAATTGGGAATGGATGGTTGAATCCAAGGTTGTAAAATCTAAATTTAAATATATAAAACATATGAAATGATCCCCAACGAGTTAAGAATACAGATGAGGAAGTATGCTCCTGTGGGAAGAACGGGGAAACTTGTACTCCCATCTAGAAGTAACAATTTGTATATTTGTTTGGTTGTAACTTATAAGGTGGATAGTGCTGTGGGTTCAAATAATTTGTACCACTGCAAGTTCTTTGTGTCTCAGGCAGCGCCGGGCCGTTGGGACACTATGGGGGAGATTTATCAAAACCTGTCCAGAGGAACCAATCAGATGGCTTCTTTCATTTTTCAGAGGCTTTTTTTTTTTTTAATGAAAGAAGTGATCTGATTGGTTGCTAAGGGAAACTCAGCAACTTTTCCTCTAGACAGGTTTTGATAAATCTCCCCCTATGTGTCACAAAGATTGCACACTCCATTACACAGAGAGGGAGAGTGGTGCATAGTGAAAGCGCTCGACAGCGCTGTAGATATTAATGTCTTATTCTATTTCACTTATATGGCCCAGATGGCATGGGGCCGATATAATATATAAAAATCACAGGTACAGTATGTAGAGAAAGCATTCAGCAGCGCTGTAAATCCCTTTATCGCAGGTACAGTATATAGAAAAAGCGATTGGCAGCGCTGTAGGTCCCTTAATCCTGTCCCCCTTTACTTGATTGCCCCTGATGGCACAGGGCCAATGTTTATAAACAAGTCACAAGTGGGATACAGTGTGGGGCTGGTACTATGTACTCTTACCCGCTCCTGGTTAGTGGATTGTCTGTGATATAAACTCGTACCGCTGTCTCAAGCATGTTCTCAGGGTACAGGATGTACGGAGCAGGTATCCACGAGCAGCGCACACTCTGATCTTGATATAATGAGTCAATATTTCCAAATGTGCTGTAGTTATTTAGTTCTGCTCGAGTTGGGGTACATCAGAATGTACTGCTGGTGATGCTAGACACATTTTGGGTAACCAGGTCCCCTTTTTCAATTTAAATATTATTATATTATATCACACAAAACAGAAATGAAAATATTATATTATAAGAGAACACAATGGTAGAGGACTAGCCCTCCATCAAGTCTGTGTACCAGTATCAGTGAAGAGTAAAGTTATTTGGAATCCTTAAAGGGTTAGTTTAATTTAAAACAACTTTCTACATGTACCAGATTTGTACTGGGTCTCATTACTGAGACCCACTGCGATCGCGAGTTAGAAGCCGGTAAAGTGCACAGCAGCATACTTCACTCACCAGCCTGTCGACAGATCCAACCTTTTCTCTGCCATAGACCAAAGCAGTGAAAAGGTCAGATTTGATTGACAGCTGGAGAGCTGCTGCACAGCTGCTGCACAACTTACCTGGCTTTAACTAGATTACCTGGGCAACATGTAAAAAGCTCTTTTAAATAACACTTACACTTCAAACAATAGTCTGGGAACTTATCAATTTTTATACCTAAATATAATCTAATGTTTCCATAGTAACAGACAACAAACTTTGTGCAGCCTGAACTTATAGCCATATTAGCTTCTGTCCCCTATTTATTGCTAACCCACCAAAAGTATGTTAGTAAGAATTTTGGCATTCATTGAGGGCAACATAACTGCAGGAGAAAACTATCTAGGATGATTATTTTCTGTTACTATAGATGCATGAAAACAATAACAGAACAAGAAAAATATTTCACAACAATGTTTTGCAGAAATGCAATGCACATCTACCATAGTCATAGCTATTCTAAGGTACTGTACAATCTACTTGCCTAAAATGTTTTATGCCTTTTTTGTTTCTATGATTTGCATTCCTGATCTACTAACATGTCCTAATTATTAATGTCAGAAGCTTTTCCCTGTAGGTTGATTTCTAATTATGGGCTCAGATTATGAAAGTCTCATAACATAAATTATCATTCCGGACTACGGGTGTACGATAAATTCCATATGACAGCAAGGAAAAATGCCTTATGGATTTGAGTATGTTTTAAAGCAGGGATTTACCTACTTATTGTACTGTATCCTATTGTTGTACATTACGGTTCTCATTCAGATTTTGGAAATATAAAAAAAAATTCAACATTTCAATGAAACATTTACATTTAATTTAACATTTGTTTATGACTGTTAAAAGATCCTGATGAGCCAATCTAGCAATGCAAAACAGCACATTGCTGCTGTCAAGCCATATTAATTCTATATCATAAAACATGGGTGCAAAAGCCTCACAGTATTTAATGCTTATTACATTTATGTAAACCATGTTAATCTATTCTGCTCTTATAAATGAGTCTCCATGGTCCTGAAGGACTCTCGGAATGAAAGGAAAGTTAATTCTAGGTCTGTGTTAGGCTATGTTTACACATAACATAAAGACACTCTGTTAAAGGGGTACTCCAGTGGAAAACAATTTTTTTTTTTTTAAATCAACTGGTGCCATAAAGTTAATCCCTTAAGGACCAATAGTTTTTTGTTTTTTGCACTTTTTCCTCCATACATTTTAAAAATCATAACCCTTTCAATTTTGCACCAAAAAATCCATATGATGGCTTTTGTTTTTTGCGCCACCAATTCTACTTTGTAATGACATCCGTCATTTTATCCAAAAATCTACAGCGAAACGGAAAAAACAAATCATTGTGCGACAAAATTGAAGAAAAAAATGCCATTTTGTAAATTTTAGGGGCATCTGTTTCTATGCAGTAAATTTTTCCGGTAAAAATTACACCTTCTTTTTATTCTGTAGGTCCATACAATAAAAATGATACCCTACTTATATTGTTTAGATTTTTTCGTACTTCTGGAAAAATTCCTAACTACATGCATGAAAATTGAAGAAAAAACACCATTTTGTAACTTTTAGATGCATCTGTTTCTACGCAGTAAATTTTTCCGTAAAAATGACACATTCTCTTTATTCTGTAGGTCCATGCAATTAAAATGATACCCAACTTATATAGGTTTGATTTTTTCGTACTTCTGGAAAAAATTCTAATTACATGCACGAAAATGAATACGTTTAAAATTGTCATATTCTGCCTATAACTTTTTTATTTTCCCACGAATGGGGCGGAATGAGGGCCCATTTTTTGTGCTATGATCTGAAGTTTTTATCGGTACCATGTTTATTTTTAACTGACTTTTTGATTGCTTTTTATACATTTTTTATGGTATAAACAGTGACCAAAAATATGCCAATGCGGTTTAACTAACGATATCTTTTCATGTTTTGGACATTTACGCACGCGGCGATACCACATATGTTAGTTTTTATTTTCATTTACACACTTTTTTTTTTAATGTGGGGTGATTCTGATTTTTATTAGGGAAGGGGTTAAATTACATTTATTAACTTTTCTTAACTTTTTTTTATGCAGTGTTATATCCTTATCTAGGGGCTGTAACATTGCATATACTGATTGCCATAGGAATGCATTGATCAGTGTTTTCTGCTCTTGATTGCTCAAGCCTGGCTTGGAGCAATCAAACACTGATCGGACAGCCGGGAAGAAGGTAAGACACCTCCTGCTCTCCTCTCAGCTGTTCGGGATGCCGCGATTTCACAGCGGCGGTACCGAACAGCTCTGCTGAGCTAACCAGCAGTGTATTCTCCCATTTTAGATTCCGCAATCAAATTTGATTGTGGCGTCTAAAGGGTTAACGCCGATGTCCGGTATTGGCCGCGGGTCCCGATTGCTGATAGCAACCGGGACCCCGCAGATATGAAGCACACTCAGCTTCTGAGATCGGGTTTGCAGATCAGGAGCTGGCTACGGACGTAAGTATACGTCCGTTGTCATTAAGGGATTAAACAGATTTGAAAATTACTTCTATTAAAAAATCCTAATCCTTCCAGTACTTATCAGCTGCTGTATGTTCCAGAGGAAGTTCTTTTATTTTTAAGTTTCTTTTCTGTCTGACCATAGTGCTCTCTGCTGACACCTCGGTCTATGACAGGCACTGTCCAGAGTAGGAGCAAATCCCCATAGCAAACCTCTCCTGCCCTGGACAGTTCCTGACATGGACAGAGGTGTCAGCAGAGAGCACTGTGGTCAGACAGAAAATAAATTCAAAAAGAAAAGAACTTCCTCTGTGACTTCCGGTTCCGGCGCGCGGATGTGAGGAACGGCGAGAGAGAGCTCCGGCCACACCGCATCGTCCACCCGCTCCTAACACCTTATCCAGCAATCTTTTCCTACCCGTCTGGGGCCGGAGGTTAGTGGAGAGCGGCAGGCTCCAGATGGACCGCTTTGTACAAAGGAGCGGGGACGGGCAGAGCCAGAGAGCGGGGACGCAATTACAGCCCTGTGGAGAGCTGGGGGCCGGGAAGATGGCGGCGATTCGCGCCCCTGCGGGAGAGCTCCCCATGACTCCACTCACTGAAATAGCGGGATCGCTGGCAAGCCTGCTGGCTGGGTCGGAGGAAGCCATGATTCCGGGACTGCCGTTCTCATTTCAGTCACTGGCCACTCTAATGGCAGCAGAGGTAACGAAAATGCTCCTGCCTGACTTAAAACTGCAAATTGATGCCTCTATTGCCTCTGCCCTTACCCATGTCCAGGGAGAGGTGTCCCTTCATACCTCCCAGATAGCTGACCTGGAGGAGCGGATGAATGTAATGGAGGAGGAGATGATGTCTGCTAAACAAAAACTGCAGCAGTCTGCTCGCCTCACTAAAGCTCTACAGGAAAAGACAGATGATTTAGAAAATCGCTCCCGCAGTAGCAACCTGAGACTGGTGGGTTTACCTGAATCAATACCGTCTCATCAACTATGCGCCATTTGTGCGGAGGAACTGCCACAAGCACTGGGCATTAAAGTTAAAGCTGCAGTGGAGAGAGCTCATAGACTGGGCCCTGTAAGACAACCTGCTGCCTCTTCTGTTGCTACTGCTGATAACAGACCAAGACAAGTGATCACGAAATTCTTAAACTATGCGGACAAGGCTTTGATTCTCTCTACCTACAAAAAGCTGACATCTCCTCTGATGGTACGTGGTCACAAGGTGTTGCTGTTTAATGATTTCTCAGCGGAGGTGGCAAAGAGGCGCAAGGCGTTTTCTCCAGTTTGCTCGCAACTGGTGGCTCAACAGAGAAAGTTCACTCTACAATACCCTGCAGTGCTCCGAGTTAGATGGCACTACTGAATCTTTTACTACGCCTGAAGATGCAATGGCGGCGTTGAATTTGAGAGCCGCAGTTGAAGGGACTGCTTTGTCGGAGAAGAATAAGAGACGACGCCATGCAAGCCCTCCTAATCCACCAGTTGCGATGGAGTGACCTCACCTGACCTGATTCTGACTGATTCCAGGGACTGTGGATTTTTTTTTCTTTTTCTTTTTTGCTCTGCGGACTAGTGTGACCTTCTCCTTGGGACGCTCTTTCCCTGAACTGTGATGGACTGCTTCATGATTCCCCTCGACTGCACGTGAGAAATATACTGTATCCCGTTTTATTTTTATTTTTTCTTCTTCTATTCTGGACTTTGTGACTGTTCCTTGTGCTCATGCTGATTATTTTACAGTTATGGTCTGCTCAGGACTCACTGTGGCAGCTTAGCTACCTGGGTGCTCACTCTTTCCCTTTCCCCACCTTCCCCCTCCCCCCCTCCTCTTTCCTTTCCCCATCCCCCCCGCCCCCCCTACTCTTCTCCTCTACACACCCTCTGTTGCCCCCACCTCTTTACCCTACACCTTACCTTCTCCCCCCCATCCCTCATACTTTTCTATTACTCCTTGCCTTCTTCTCTCCCATCCACTTACCTTTTTACTTTTCTCCTGCCTGTTCTCACATGGCCTTGACACTGTCATCTTATCACCATCCCAGAGGTTCAGGGCCGGAGCCTCTTCTGGTTTCCTTTGTACTGCTAAGAGGTGTACTGATGAGTTGGGTTTGCGGGAACCCAGTGGAGGTCCACGGAAGAAGTGAAGTCCTTAATCTCCCTATCTCGCTTAGATCTATGGGGTTTACCATAGACAGGGATTGGTTCTGTGTTATTGCCATTTATATGTTTGTGTTTTTTGTTTTTTGGGTTTTCTCCCGGGGAGGCTGCACCTCATTAGGTTTATTTACTGTGCCTTTTGCTCCTACCATTACTTGTATTACAGGTACACCTAGGTCTTTTATTCGCATTTTCCTATCCTCCATATGAAGATTATTTCTTGGAATACTAAGGGCTTGCGTTCTCCTGAGAAGCGTTCGTCTGTTTTACGCCATCTACAAAAACTGAAGGCGGATGTGGCACTTCTTCAGGAGACGCATTTGGTTACAGAGGATTTTGTGAGAATGGAGAAAATGTGGGTGGGACGTGTTCTGGGGTCCCCAGCTGTAAATAGAAAAGGGGGGGGGGTATTGATCCTGATACATAGGAGACTGGTACACAGTGTTAAAGCACATTGGGAAGATGTGGAGGGGTTGCTGCAACATGTCCTTTTGATGGAAGGGGATACTTCTTATAGCATATACAATGTGTATGGTCCTCAGTCTGGGAAAGCCATTTTTTTTGATGCTCTGGCCTCGCACATTTTGACGGACACAGAAAGATTTATAGTGGTGGGCGGAGACTTTAATACCGTAGTCAATGCAGCGGAGGACAGGAGACAAGATGTGGGTAATACACCACACATGGAACTATATTTACAATCACTCCTTCACACTATGGGGCTAGTTGATACGTGGAGACATCTGAATCCTACGGAACGGGAGTACACACATTTTTCACACCCTCACCTGTCCTGGTCACGCCTGGACTACCTGTTTATTTCCCATCCTCTTTTGTCGCATGTCCAATCTGAACACATTTATGACATAATTATCTCAGATCATGCACCAGTGGGATTGTCTTTGACCCCAGCAGTACCCCCGGGAGGAGATAGGGTTTGGAGATTCCCTGCTATGCTAGCTAAAGATGAGTCTTTTGTCCAACTACTAAGCCACTGGTGGGAGGAATATGCCATGTTTAACGAGACACATAGGGACGACCCTCATTTGTTTTGGGAAGCTGGTAAGGCGGTGTTGAGGGGGAAAATTATAGCACATGTTGCCCACCATAAGAAATTGGCTAGGGACAATTATGATCGCATGACTACGCGACTGAGACAAACCTATACTTCTTTCTTAGATGATCCAACTCCAGTAAAGAAAGACATATGGGTTCAAGCGCAGCATGATTTTGAAATCTCTCGGGCTGCGGTGGATTCCTACTACAGGGACCAGTTTAGGGCGGAGTTTTACAGGTTTGGAAACAAGTCTGGGAAATTATTGGCCAATATGGCGCGTGGTCAGCGGCCCCTAGAGCCCATCCGGCCCCTTAGAGATAAGGCTGGCACCCTGCATAAGCAGCCTAGGGATGTGGTGGAGGTTTTTCGTCAATTTTATCAAGACCTCTATACGGCCCAACATATAGATATTGCTGCAGGGGGTAGATTTTTGAGCTCCATTACACTTCCTGAATTGTCTGCGGAGGATAGAGACTTGATTAATGCTCCTATTACGCTGGAGGAGGTTACTCAAGCGATTTCCCGCTTGAAAAGCTGTAAGGCACCTGGACCCGACGGCTTTAAGGGGGAATTTTTTAAGATTCTATGTGAGAAGCTTAGTCCAGTATTATTAGCAGTGTATGATCGTACATTGTCGGTGGGGATGTTACCCCCATCTGGCAACTTGGCCCATATAAAGGTCCTACATAAGGTGGGGAAGGACCCTTCTCAACCTAGCGCCTACCGCCCTATATCTTTAATAAATGTCGATATTAAACTCTTGTCCAAAATACTAGCAGACAGGCTGGCAATGTATTTGGCAATGTATCCCTGATAGGTACGCACCAGGTTGGTTTTATTAAAAATAGAGATGCCGTGTTCAATATACGGACAGTTCTAGCAGTTCAAGGGGCGGTGACGTCTCGTCCATACTCCAGCCGGGCTCCAGCACTATTGTCTTTAGACGCCGAAAAGGCTTTCAATAATGTTCACTGGTCTTGGCTGGAGTTGGTACTGAACAAAACGGGGTTAACGGGTAGTTTTAGAACATTTTTGTCGGCTTTTATAAGAATCCTGTATCTAGAATACATCTACCGGGGTATCTTTCTACCCCATTTCCACTACAGAAGGGCACAAGACAGGGATGCCCCCTCTCACCCCTGCTTTTTAACTTGGCCTTGGAGCCACTGGAACAGTATTTTCTTCAGCACAGCATCTATGAAGGTATTATGGAGGGGTCGGAGGAGGTGCGAATTAGTTGCTTTGCTGATGATATACTGCTATATCTAAACGAACCAGAGACCCAGCTGCCGGCTGTTTTTAGAGCCTTGTTCACTTTTGGCTCTTTATCGGGCTACAAGGTGAATTTAGATAAAAGTCAACTGCTATTTTTAGGTTCGGGATCTCATGATCCTGCCCGGGTGCCCTTGGTTCAAGTAGCTCAGAAATATATCTCTTACTTAGGTATAAAGTTAGGTTGCACTCCACTCTCTTCCTGTATACTCTAAACTATCCCCCCTTGTTTGCGAAAATTGAGGGTGAGTTGCACAGATGGCAGAACCTGCCTCTCTCGTTTTATGGTAGGGTGCAATTAATTAAAATGATGAGCTTCCCAAAAATCCTCTATCCGCTGCAGACAATTCCCCTGTTATTACGCCATACTGATGTTAAAAGGCTCCATGCTAGTTTTACTCTTTCACTATCTACCTGTTAGAGAATCAAACCCTCCTGATAGGGGCAAAATGCCCAAGGGTGTACACTTACTTATCTTGATTACTAAACTGTGCTTGCTTAGACATTGGCTCCAACCTACCGTGCCGACAATCACATAAATCTTAAAGGAATATCATTCTGTACTACAGAGAGATGTTATTGTCCATAAGATGCTCAGAGTTGCATGAATAGACCTTTTTTAATAAATAGAAACAATATTTGCACTACTTACCTGATGTCGGCGAACGTCACAGGATAATGACATATTTTAAACATACTACATGGTATTTAACTGAGGCTCTCAGGGGCACTCTTGGTAATCTAGAACTATCATCTTAATGTTGTATGATCCTCTACATCCTTGGCTTTCTATGGGATCCCACTATTAGAACTCTCTGTATGCATAATATATAGTCTGACCTCAGGTGGCCAATACCCTACATAGGCACGACACTGTACTCGGGGTGGGGATGGTGCAGCTTTCCTTGGGAGATTTGAGGTTTTGTTTCACAGTTGTTACTTGTTATTTCCTATATTTTGGGGGCAATCCTCCGTATTACAAAATGGATCCAGACGATACTTTCTGACCTATTATCCTGACATTGTATTGTTGTTCCAGATTCTGACTGATTTCAATGCACCTTTGTCATATATGCTTTGTACATGCTCTGGATCCGTGAATAAAGTATATTTAAAAAAAAAAAAAAAAAAAAAGAACTTCCTCTGTAGTAAACAGCAGCTGATAAGTACTGGAAGGATTAAGACTTTTAAATAGAAGTAATTTACAAATCTGTTTAACTTTCTGGCACCATATTTTGAGGTTTTACCTATGAGGTATCAGCAGCTCCGGTTCCTAACAATTGCTTTACATCTGAATATACATCTGGGGGAGATTTAGTGAACAAAATGTGCCAGCAATCTTGCTCAAGTTTTGCAAAAATACTAATGTTTAAGCCATGCATCAAATGCATATTGTGTTTTAGACACTTTTCAAAAGTTTTTGAAAAGTGTCTCGTAAAGTGAGCATGGCTAAACGGAATGATAAAATGCTCCAGATTCATTTATTGTCTGGGCCATTGTTCTGGACAAAATATTGGTGTAAAAAGCCAGCCAACAGTTAGTGTGCACACTGTGATACATTCAGCCCACTTTCTGCTAATCTCATCTAGTTTTATGCTGTCTAAATGTAGGACAGTATTAATATATCTGCCTTGTGTTTTTTTTTTAGGCCGACATGCAGAAAGACGCTCTTTAACAATAAAATTGCAACAAGTAAACAAAATATTCTAAACATTTCAATTCATTCAGTAGAGAGTATGTATGCCACATGCAGAAACACATGCACTTACATACCTTGGCATGTTATAAATGAGTTTATTCATACTTGTCTAAGGAATGTTCTGCCACGCTGAATGCATTTGGGCATGCAAATCATCAATATCCGCTGTAAGCAGCTCCCTTTAAAATTGCTGACTACTGATGTCCCAGGTATGCTTAAAGGAAAACAAGTAGCAGGCCATGGTATCTTATTCAGGTCATGCAGGTATCTCAAAGCAGCACAAGCGAAATGCGGCCTGACACTATTGTAATGAACAGCAGCTCTTGGGACACTTTGAAAAAAATAACTGTACCACTGGTTCCACAACCAAATGTAACACCAAACTGTTAGTGTATCTGCAATGAAGATTAGAGCGGTCAGGCTACCCATACATTATGCCTCCGAACACAATAATACCAGTAAAATCCAAGTGGCATTCACTCATAAAGTCCTCTTCATGACGTTGCCCATGTGGTCTCCAGGCAAATGTCTGGCTATCATTTTTGAAAATACAGTTAAAGTCTATTCACCTCATGCATTGCTTTCCTGTTTGATTTTTATTTATTTATTTATTTATTTATTTGAACTGATCTGTTTGCAATTTTATTGGTTTTCAATGGGTCATTTGTCATGATTTAATGTGTCAGTTTGTGCCAAATTTGACAAGTTTTCTTCAGGATGTTTTTTCTTTTCTTTTTGTTATAGGATAGACAAATTAATTAAGACACATTTTTCTGTCTGGTCAATAAACAAGTTCCTGACTGATACATTTTTTGTGTAATGCAAATCTACAGCAACTCAATGATGCTGGATAGGCTTCCTGATTCCTCTTTTTAAACCATTCTCTTTAGCAATTGTTTTCCTTCATAAAACATACATTAGCATCTATAAAAATCTATAAAACAAAACAAATACAAATTGATACTGAATTCCTCTGCAACAACACCATTGGAGAAACAAACTTTTACATAGTTTTCCCTTAAAGGGGTTATCCAGTGGAAACAGTCAATTTGTTATTGTCCTCAGGCTGCCTACAAATATAATAAACACTGTAACTCGCCTTCCGCTATCCCCTCATAGCTCTGGTATCGGGGTGCCTTGTCCATGACCGGTGACTCTACTTTTCCCTGAGCAAAGTAGTGTACAGCCGGGGTAACTGACATTGCCATTCGCCAATCACTGGTTGAGACGGGACACTGCTGTGGCCAATGATTGTCACGTTTGCAGCTTTGGCCAGCTCCAGTGAAGCACTGTCAGCAAAGACCAGTCAGAGATGTGGTGGCCTGATCCCAGAGCTACAAGAGAGAGGAGAAAGGTTATTTTAAAAGTTTATTATTTTTGTAGACAGCCAGGAAACAATAGTAAATTAACTGTTTCCGCTGAATAACCCCGTTAAATCAGTTAGCTGCCCATGCATGGATGTGCAAAATCCACCAGAGCATTGATGGAGTTCCTGAATGAGGGACCACCCTGCTTAACTCAGACTACTCTAATAGGCTATTTAAAGTGCCTTTCCATTTCTTTAATGTTAGTAATTCATTCAATAACCAAAATCATTTGCACCAAACTTACCCACTGACTGGAGTTTATGAAAACACACCGATTACTGAGAAACAGAATAGGTTGTTACTGATTATTGTTGCAGGTCTCTTTGTCCCGATCCCCTAAAGATGAGAACTTTTGACATAACATGAATTATTATTGTCATTATATGACTACTGTAACTAATTTGTAGTTCTACATTGTAATTTTGAGGATCATAAATAATGTAAAGTCCGTTAATCCTCATCATTTTACTGGATGGTAAAAATAAATATCAGCACAAAAAAATAAAAAAAACTTTGTGACTTAACATTTACATGCATTTGTGTGAAAATAAATAACACAATCCCATTTATTTAGACACTTACTCCATAGATACACAATCAGTATAAGCAGATTTGCATTTAATTAATCCCCTTGATAACGAACACACATACAAATATGAAACAGAAAAGTATCTTTTGCTGATCTTGTTTTTAGGTCAGTCTGTACTGTTATGGTATCATCATTTTCTGTCATCTTGAGCTAGAATGTGTACCGCTACTCAGTGGGGAATATGCTAATGTTTGGAATCATCTCATTCTTGTTAATTACATATTTAAGCAGATTGCTTTCCATAATGAACAACATAATAGAACTGTGTCAGGAACAGTAACTTATTCTAGCAATACTTTGTACAAACAGTATGTTTTGCATATCCCATCTATTGAAGGGATATAAGCAATGCCCTTTTACAATAGAAAGTCTTTCCAAAAATTGGAATAGTTAAAATTACTAACCAGTGATCAAAAAGTCTGATCAAAACAAAAATGGTACCGATAAAAACTTCAGATCACAGCACAAAAAATAAGCCCTCATACCGTCCCTTATACAGAAAAATAAAAAAGTAACCGTATGCACCTACAGAATAAAGATAAGTGCAATTTTTTCCAAAAACTGCACAGCGTAGAAACAGAAGCCGCTGAAAAAATTTTTTTTTTACATTTTTCCCCACAAATAATTTTTTTCTGGTTTTGCTGTAGACTTTGTGGTGAAATTATTAATGCTATTACAAAGTAAAATTGTTTGCACAAAGAACAAGCCCTCATACAGATGTTTCGGTGGAAAATTTAAATTGTTATGATTTTTAGAAGGTGAGGAGGAAAAAACCATGGTGCAAAAATAAAAAATCGCCATAGAGGGAAGGGGTTAAACATATATGACTTATTAATGTTAGTAATGATTTTGATAGTTTCATGCTACACCATCAGATCCATTTGTTCACATATTCTTTACTAAATTAAGGATAGTTTTTGATTTATTAATTAGTGCAGCATGCTCTGCTTTTCAGTCCCTTCAGGATGCATATGTAATTTGGGGAGTCCATGCATTCTATGGATATTTATGGGATATGCATTCTATGGATATTTATGGGATTAAATATTGTAAAAGTGATAGTGTAGACATACCCAGTCCTTAGGCTATGTTGACATTCAAAACTAGCCTTATCAGTATGACGATGTACACCACAACATACACTGACTATTTAGGGAAAATCTTTATATAGAGGGAAAAGGGTCAAATATTTAAAAAAGTTAATGTGTAAGAGTTTCCAGAAGTTCTAAGAAACAAAAGTATTTTAGAAGTTTTAGTATAAGTATGCATTTTTGCCTGACTATAAGCTCATAATTATTTTTATCCCTGGACTTGCAGAAAAAATTTCTGTGAAAGTCAGCACATATGGCTCCTCTAATCAGACAGAAAAGAAAGCTCAGGTCACCTGTTCCTCCACCAGTGGACTGGTACACTGACAGAACCTGTCAAACACAACACATTCATTAATGTCTGTATATTTCAGCTTACATATCTCACCAAGCTTGATTTTTGGACCACCAGGAGGTGACTGAGTTGAATGTCTTCAGTGCTGGATTATATACTCTGAAGTACTTCTGATGAGCACTGATAAAAACCTGATACTTTTACATAGATGAAACAATGTTTATTAGTTTGTGATACTTGTTTGTATAGTTATAATTAGGGATGAGTGAATTGAATCTAACAAATCCAAATTCATTATGAATTTTAGGAAAAATTTGATTCGCAACGAATGCGAATATCACCGCGATTCAATTGTGCGAATCGCTTCATTAACCTGTTAAGGACCCAAGACGTATGCATACGTCTTGGGACCCTGGTACTTAAGGACCAAGGACGTATGCATACGTTCTGAGAAATTCTGGTCTCCGCCGCTCGCCGGGCAGAGATCGGAACCGGATGCCTGCTGAAATCGTTCAGCAGGCATCCAGGGCAAACGCCGAGGGGGGCCATGTAGGCCCCCCATGTTGGCGATCACCGCAAATCACTGCTGAAATCACAACAGCGATCTGCGGTGACACTGGGCTGATCGGATCCCTGAGACCCGACCGCCAGGTAATTTTGCATGATCCCGGTTGTCACAGACAGCCAGGACCATGCTAAAGTATAGGAGCGAGGTGGCAACCTCCTCCTATCCCCTGCGATCCGTCAGTTAGCTAACCGACCAATCGCAGGGGGGGCGGTTACTTCCTCCCGCCCTGCCCGGCCCCTGGAAGTCCGGAGAGAGCAGGAGGAAGACCAGAGGACGTGGCGGGGGAGTGCTGGGACCCGGCCCAGGTGCTTACCTCGTCCCTGAAGACCCGGATCCCGGCAGCAGAGACGGTGGCGGTGGCGACAGGTGAGTTGATCTTCGGCGGCGTCACGGGACCTTTGCAGCACTCCAGATCGCCGTAAAGCAATCTGGACTGCTCCATCTGGTCCCCTTACACTACTACTCCCAGCATACCCAAACAGCCCTTGGCGTCTGGGCATGCTGGGAGTTGCAGTTTTGCAACATCTGGAGGTCCACAGTTTGGAGACCACTGAGCCCTTCCAGATGTTGCAAAACTACACATCCTCAGCATGCCCTTACTGTCCAGGCATGCTGGGAGTTGTAGTTCTGTAACATCTGGCCCTTCAGATGTTGCAGAACTACAATTCCCAGCTTGCCTGGACAGTTTTGGCATACTGGGAGTTGTAGTTTTGCAACATCTGGAAGGGCACAGATTGGGAACCACTGTATTAGTGGTCTGCAAACTGTAGTTCTCCAGATGTTGCAAAACTACAACTCCAAGCATGCTGGGAGTTGTAGTTCGCCAACATCTGGCACTAAAGATGTTGCCGAACTACTACTTCCAGCATGCCTGAGAATGTTTGGGAGTAGTGGTTTTGCAACAACTGGAGGCACACTGGTTGGGAAACATTGTCTGTTTCCTAACTCAGTGTTTCCCAACCCGTGTGCCTCCAGCTGTTGCAAAACTATAACTACCAGCATGCACTGATAGACTGTGCATGCTGGGAGTTGAAGTTTTGCAACAGCTGGAGATTGCCCCCCTCCCCCGTGAATATACAGGGTACATTCACATGGGCAGGGGGCTTACAGTGAGTATCAGGCTGCAAGTTTGCGATGCAGCAAATTTTGCACGGGAGCTCAAACTCGCAGCGGGAAACTCGCTGTAATCCCCCGCCTGTGTGACTGTACCCTAAAAACACTACACTACACTAACACAAAATAAAATAAAAAGTAAAAAACACTACATATACACATACCCCTACACAGCCCCCCTCCCCAATAAAAATGAAAAACGTCTGGTACGCCACTGTTTCCAAAATGGAGCCTCCAGCTGTTGCAAAACAACAACTCCCAGTATTGCCGGACAGCCGTTGACTGTCCAAGCATGCTGGGAGTTTTGCAACAGCCGGAGGCACCCTGTTCGGGAATCACTGGCGTAGAATACCCCTATGTCCAGGCCTCAAATGCACATTCAGGCCTCAAATGCACATGGCGCTCTCACTTCAGAGCCCTGTCATATTTCAAGGCAACAGTTTAGGGTCACATATGGGGTATCACCGTACTCGGGAGAAATTGCCTAACAAATTTTGGGGGGCTTTTTCTCCTTTCACCCCTTATGAAAAGGTGAAGTTGGGGTCTACACCAGCATGTTAGTGTAAACATTTTTTTTTTTTTACACTAACATGCTGGTGTGGCCCTATACTTTTCATTTTGACAAGAGGTAAAAGGGAAAAAAGCCCCCCAAAATTTGTAATGCAATTTCTACCGACAACGGCACAAAGTGCTCTGGGGGCGCACAGCAAGGTCCAGAAGGGAGAGTGCACCATGTACATTTGAGGTGATTTGCACAGGGTTGGCTGATTGTTACAGCAGTTTTGACAAACGCAAAAAAAAAAAAAAAAACACATGTGATCCCATTTCGGAAACTACACCCCTCACGGAATGTAATGAGGGGTGCAGTGAGAATTTACACACCATTGGTGTCTGACAGATCTTTGGAACAGTGGGCTGTGCAAATTAAAAATGTTGTACAGCCCACTGTTCCAAAGATCTGACAGACACCAGTGGGGGGTAAATGCTCACTGTACCCCTTGTTATGTTCCTCAAGGGGTCTAGTTTCCAAAATGGTATGCCATGTGGGGATTATTTTGCTGTCCTGGCACCATAGGGGCTTCCTAAATGCGACATGCCCACCGAGCAAAATTTGCTCTCAAAAAGCAAAATATGACTCCTTCTCTTCTGAGCATTGTAGTTCGCCCGTAGGGCACTTCAGGTCAACTTACGGGATACCTCCATACTTAGAAGAGATGGGGTTACAAATTTTGGGGGCGTATTTTCTGCTATTAACCCTTGCATAAATGTGAAATTTGGGGGGGGGGAAACATACATTTTAGTGCAAATTATTTTTTTTTTAACGTATGCAAAAGTCGTGAAACCCCTGTGGGGTATTAAGGCTCATTTTCTTCCTTGTTAAGTTCCTCAAGGGGTCTAGTTTCCAAAATGGTATGGCATGTGTTTTTTTTTTTTTGCTGTTCTGGCACCATAGGGGCTTCCTAAATGCAACATGCCTTCCAAAAACCATTTCAGAAAAACGTACTCTCCAAAATCCCCTTGTCGCTCCTTCGCTTCTGAGCCCTCTACTGCGCCCGCCGAACACTTTACATAGACATATGAGGTATGTGCTTACTCAAGAGAATTTGGGCTACAAATATAAGTATACATTTTCTCTTTTTACTCCTTGTAAAAATTCAAAAATTGGATCTACAAGAACATGCAAGTGTAAAAAATGAAGATTGTGAATTTTCTCCTTCACTTTGCTGCTATTCCTGTGAAACACCTAAAGGGTTAAAATGCTGACTGAATGCCATTTTGAATACTTTGGGGGGTGTAGTTTTTATAATGGGGTCATTTGTGGGGTATTTCTAAGATGAAGACCCTTCAAATGCACTTCAAACCTGAACTGGTCCCTGAAAAATAGTGAGTTTGAAAATTTTGTGAAAAATTGGAAAATTGCTGCTGAACTTTGAAGCCCTCTGGTGTCTTCCAAAATTAAAAATTCATAAATGTTATGATGCAAACATAAAGAAGACATATTGTATATGTGAATAAAAAAAATTTATTTGGAATATCCATTTTCCTTACAAGCAGAGAGTCAGAAAAATGCAAAATTTTCAATTTTTTCATCAAGTTTTGGGATTTTTCACCAAGAAAGGATGCAAGTTACCATAAAAATTTTCCACCATGTTAAAGTAGAATATGTCACAAAAAAACAATCTCGGAATCAGAATGATAACTAAAAGCATTCCAGAGTTATTCATGTTTAAAGTGACAGTGGTCAGATGTTCAAAAAACGTTCTGGTCCTAAGGTGTAAAATGGCCTGGTCCTTAAGGGGTTAAACTCTATTAAGTGTGGTCCAGGCTCCAGGGCATCTAAAATGATGGATCCACTTGTGAGGACATGGGGCAAAGAGTCCTGGAAAGGTGGGTAGGCGGGATGAACCTTAATCACATGCAGCATGCAGCGTATCAGCAGCCAGCCACCCCTGTCATCTCACAGCCCTATATAATTGGCAGCCATCTAGTGGCCAGTCACTTCAGCTTTTTATTGCAGAGAAAAAGAGAGAGGGACAGACAGCTGTGTGTGTTGCACAGGAAAGCATTTTTACAGCAGGGATTCCCCTTCCAGTCACTACAGCATTCTATTATAGAGAGTGACAGAGAGCAGTGTGTTGCACAGAAAAGCTTTTTTACAGCAGCAATTCACCTCAAGCCCAAATCCAGCCTAGAAGCACTGATATGGAAGGGAGTAAGATTGAGAGAGAAAGTGCAATTTTGGGTGTACTACACAGTGACTGTGTTCTGCAGCACTGGTGTGTACAACAACTGAAAAGCTAATAGTAGCCAGCCAGTTAGGGTAAGCAGAGAACTAAAAGCATATTGGGGGAGATTTATCAAAACCTGTCCAGAGGAAAAGTTGCCCAGTTGCCCATAGCAACCAATCAGCTTGCTTCTTTCATTTTCAACAAGGCCTCTGCAAAATGAAAGAAGCGATCTGATTGGTTGCTATGGGCAACTGGGCAACTTTTCCTTTGCACAGGTTTTGATAAATCTCCCCCATTGTCCTTGTAATGGCATTGGTGAAGTGGATTCACTGAGCCTGTGTGGATGATGGTGTGTGCAGAGTCTAAGGTGCTGCTGGTTTTCACCAGAGCCCGCCGCAAAGAGGGATGGACTTGCTGCAGCTGGCGGCACCCAGTTCGCTACCCCTGATACAACTCGTCCACACAGGCTGCTGAGGTGAAGCATGGCACAGGAGGGATAAGGCAAACTCGTAGTCGGGGAAAGGCAGGAAGGTCAGGACACCCTTGAGCGAGGGCAGGAAATGTAGCAAGGTGGCCATTTATACAGTAAGGCAGAACACAAGTATGGAACCCTTTCTCTAAGGTTGTGGGGCACAAAGATTCAGAAAGGGGAAACAGGAAGTGCTGACACTTATAGTGTCAGCGAGCAGCAGTAACCAATTAAGAGCGTACTGGACCTTTAAATCGCAGAGAGCCGGCACATGAACCCTAGAGGGCAGGTACACACACGCCGGCAACCTGGGACAGTGGAGGAAGCAGGAGGTGAGTAACAGCCCGGCGTTCGCATGCAGGCGCATCCCGTGGCACTGCCAGCAGAGAAGGACGGAACAGGAGAGCGCTCGTGGCCTGGCCGTTTCTGGCCGGAACGCTAGTTGTAACAGTACTCCCCCTTTGACTCCCCCTCTTTTTAGGTCGCAGAAAATTAAGGACCAGGTCATGGTGCAGGATATTCTCCTCCAGCTCCCTGAACCTTTCTTCAGTATCGAACCCCTTCCAGTACACTAGAAAACAACGTCTCCCTCTTACGGTCTTCGTCGCCAGAATCTCCTTAACTTCGAAGACATCAGAAGAACCAGCCATGGGAGTGGAAACAAAATCTTTTTTCGAAATCCGATTTGGAATACATAGGGATGAAGGCAGAAGGAGCTTGTATTACATTGGATACATTTTTGGCTAAATTTCGAATGGTCCCAGGAATCGAGGACCCAATTTGTAGCTGGGAACCCTGAAACAGATGTATTTGGACAAGAGTCAGACCTTGTCTTATCCGCCTGAGATTTCATTCTGGAGGAGGCATGAAGCAAAGAACGCCGGTTCTCCTGCCAGGTGGACATGAAATCTCGAACTTGTTCATGGACAGCTGGCACATCAGAAGAGGCTGGAAGAGGTAAAGGAGGACTAGGAAGATGACCGTAGACTACAAAAGAATGGAGATGTCTTTTTGAACTCAGAGTATTTGTGGTTGTAGGAGAACTATGCCCAGGGTAAGAGATCAACCCAATTATCCTGTCGGGCCAAGACAAAATGACGAAGATAATCTCCCAGGATTTGATTAACTCTTTCTACCTGGCCTTTGGTCTGAGGAGGATAAGCCGAAGAAAAGTCCAGCTTGATTTTTAGACGTGAACAGAGGGCCCGCCAGAACTTGGAAACAAATTGCACACCGTGATCCAAAACGATGTGAGTAGGAAGGCCATGTAGGCGAAAGATATGTTGAAGAAAGTGTTTTGCCAGCTGAGGAGCAGATGGAAGACCAGGTAAAGCAATTAAATGAGCCATCTTAGAGAACCGATCAACAACCACCCAGATGACCGTATTTTTACAGGAAGGGGGCAGATCGGTGATAAAGTCCATAGCAATGTGAGACCAGGGAGTTTCCGGAATAGGCAAAGGCGCTTGTGGGCGCTACTACAGCACAGGTATGTGACATATTATATGCATGTCAACTGTGTTTTCTGGCACCCATCTTTAGTCTATATATAGCTGTCTGTACCTTTTATATGTATATCTGCCAAGGTCATTGATAAAGAGGCGACAAACCTTGAAACGCATCTGACAAGGCGAATATAGAACCATTGATTATATCACTATACTCCTAGCATTCATTTCTGCAAACAGCTGCCGCCTATCACCCGTAGATTTTTCCCTTTTCTCTACAAACAAGATTTCTGATCGAGTGAGAGGCGACTCAACTCGATAACTCTGGATGGCTGCACCGTTATTAAGATCCAAAGATCGAGATTCGAGACTACAAAGGACTATAAGGTTGCTGTGTGCCAAACACAACCTGACATGGTGAGCAGTCATCATTTATTGCTCACCCTGCTTCTGACCAGTTCAAAAGATATTGCCCAAGGGGAAGCTCTGTTTTTGTATTTTCTCTACTTGTAGTACCATTTTTATTTATGTCATTGTATTGACACTGGGGTCTGATCCAAAACTAGCAGCCAGTACTCCACTTAAAGAAAAACTGTCATCAGTTTCACCTGCACTAACCTATTGGTACAGGTGTGTAGTGCGGGTGACACTGATAATAGCCATACTTACCTATCCCCAATCTATAGTCCCATTGGCCCATTTTCTACCTCATTACAGGAGGCAGGCTTGGTGGATGGGTGGTGCTCCAGGAGCACCCTGACATTACGGTTGCTGCGTCTAAGGCAACCTCTGTGACTTTAACAGAACCTTTTGACAGATTGGACAATACTTGGCTGACAGAGACCCAGGTTGCTTCTGAAGAGCAATAAGATGAAGTGATGGCATTGAGTTGAAGGCTGCAAACTATCACAGAAGCTCCAGAACAGTTTAGCATAGTCATATAGCCAAGTCAGTATTAGGAGAGCTCATCAGGACAAAATCAGTAGGCAAGAGAATAACCAGCAGAGATCACAAGCCACGAGATAAGGTGTATATACAAAAATAAAAACTGAGGAAATAACAGGTAAACATTCAATAAGTCAAGTTCAAGAGGTCATGTGATATTAGAAGACCACATGGATCAGAGGCTGACCAACTAAACACTGCCATTGGATGATGAGCCAGAGTCTTCATTGGCTCAGTGTTTTAATAATGAGGCTAGCAGCCATGGAAACTCTGTAATGCTGCTGCTTAGAGCACAAACTACAGAGGAGAAGAGCATCACAGAGGCCTGGACAGAGAGGTATATTACTGCCACATTGTGTGAGCTATGTTCCATACAATGACTGCTGCTTCCTAAAAAAAAAAGCTACTGGATGCAATATATTATTTGTCACTTTTAAACAGAATTATATTTTGAGGGAGAGTATAAGTTTCGAATGAATTTTGTGTAATGATATAGGGGGAGAGGAGAATTCCTGCAAAGGCCTACAATCTATAAGAGGAAGAAAGGGAAAGAGTAGGTGAGGGAGACAGTTGGTCATCTGTGAGTAGTTAGGGAAGCAGCAATTCATAGGGCAATATAGTGGCAGTTGGGTTAGGATATTTCTTGAAAATATGTTTGTCTGAAGGATGTGCTGGTCATACAATAGAGTTCTCTAGTCATTCTTATGTCTTTAAGCACTTAAAGGGGTACACCGGTAAAAACCTTTTTTCTTTTAAATCAACTGGTGGCAAAAAGTTAAACATATTTGTAAATTACTTCTATTAAAAAATCTTAATCATTCCTGTACTTATTAGCTGCTGAATACTACAGAGGAAATTATTTTCTTTTTGGAATGCTCTCTGATAACATCACGAGCGCAGTTCTCTCTGCTGACATTATTATAATAATAATAACACTTTATTTATTGTCATTAGTGGGAATTGAACCCAAATCCCCAGCACTGCAAGGCAGCAGTGCTAACCACTGAGCCACCATGCTGCCCTTAGCATACATCTGCTCTGCATGGTTGCTAAATTGGACAGAGATGTCAGCAGAGAGCACTGTGGTCGTGATGTCATCAGTGTTCCAAAAAGATAGGAATTTCCTCTGTAGCATTCAGCAGCTAATAAGTACTGGAAGGATTAAGATTTTTTTAATAGAAATAATTTACAAATATGTTTAACTTTCTGCCACCAGTTGATTTAAAATAAAAAAGGTTTTCACCGGAGTACCACTTTAAATAGCAGTAACAACATGGTCTTCCTGAAACCTGCTTAATATGCTCAATATGCTGAAGTGTGCCTTTTTTATTTATATAGTGCAAACATATTCTGTAGCACTTTACAATTCTGAGGAGTACATGAGTAGACAATCAGATATTACACTTACACACTTGTTTAAACAAGAATAGTGAGGGTCCTATTCACAATAGCTGAACATCTAAGAGGAATGGGGTTTAGACAAAAGGCAGAAAGTACTTTATTTGTATAAAGGTAGGTTCTTTGTAAATTTGTATAATTTGCACACTTTTTCAATGCTCTGTAATTCAACCTTACACATGTTAGACTGCCTGTAACAGCAGAAAAAGTGAGCTATGAATGATTTTGTCATGCAGCAGATGGGCAACTTTTGGAGCCAGTGAAATTTTCAACTAAGGCAGTTGGGAACGCTTGTATGGTATAAAATGCTATTTTGAGGGAACATATGTGGCATCTAGATTGTTGGTGCACAGTTAAGGTGATATAAACTCTACTCAAATGATACTGAGCCCAACTGTTGTAAAATCATCCCGCAAATCTATCAGGGATGTAAGAGGCGATATGACTTTAGGGAACTGACTGGTGTATTAAATGTGAGTTGTTTCCCTATTGCTGGACGCCAATCTTGTTGTATTCCTACACATCATTTTTTTTTTGGGGGGGGGGTTACACTTTCTTCCTATGTGGTGAATTTTAATGTATACCTATTAAATAGTATATTTTAGAGACACCCCTTAAAGTTATATTTTTCTTAACTAAACAGTTGATTAGAGATATGTGTCGTGTACTGAGGCCTTTTCAAGGGGTAACAAGGTTTTCCAGCAGGGAAAACAGCAGAATGACTGTCACATTGTGTCTGATATTACTTCTGACATTCACAGCAATAATTCAGCAAGGGATGGAGGAAGAATCACATCTGGCTCACAGCACTATGGTTGGATGGGAGGATGATGAGAAAGTAGGAGATGATGAAGATTTAGTGATAAATTAGTCATCACAGTAAGACATAGGAATCCAGGCAGACACACAACTCAAAGAAGGTGGCCACTATGATGATTAACAACCATGGCAGTTTGGGGAAGAATTGGAAATAGAATCTCAGAAATGGTGGTAAGGACGGCTAGGTATGTGCATTGATGCTTGATCTCTGACCACAGTAGTGTTTTTAAAATTCTACTTTTGTTTTGGCAATTTTCCCCACCTAGATGTCTGCCACTAGCAAAAACAGGGACAATTGAATCTATTGGAAAATGTGACACAAAAACCTTGTTTTCACAGTTTAATCCACTGAGTGAGCCACACAAAAAACTGACATGTTTTACACAGATTTTGCCCTGAAAGAACAAATGTAGTACAGTGTCTGCAATTGCTTTTTTACACTGTTTTTTGTGATTTTTTTGCTCCTATTCTTACCTGGTTTGTTAACTACACAATTCACATTTCAGCACACACTGTCCCTACAGATATCTGTTTCTCTTACCCTGACAGAACAAAGGCAGCACACTCTGCAGCTGCTTTCTATATATTGCTTTTGTAGTATAGAAGTGTAATGCTCCTCTAGGCTATAAACACACACTATCACACACGATTCAGTTCACTCAACACTATATCTAACTATAGAACTCAATATTACTGCTGCTGTTTTGGTTGTCTATTTCTGCATCTGTTTACATGCCTGCATACTGACCACCAGGTGTGCAGTGACATAACTACATCGGGCATATCTGGCTCTTGTGATATTTTGTCCCAAAGTAGATGGGCAAACAGAAATGTATTGGGGAATGTATATGGTGAGATTTTCTTTAAGGTATTTCACTTTTACTACAGTTTCTTTTTATCATTTCAGTATTTTGTGAACAAGCTTTGTTCTTCTGAAATTTGCTTTGCAACAAATCCGAATATCGCCGCGATTTGATCGCACAAATCGCTTTATTAAACTCCATGTATTGCGGTCCAGGCTCCAGGGCATCTAAGATGTCGGCTCCACATGTCAGGACATGGGGCAAGGAACTCTTGGAAGGCGGGAGCACAGGTAGGCGGGATGACCCTGAATCACATGCAGCATTCAGCCCCTGTGATGTCACAGCCCTATATAAATCGACAGCCATCTTGCAGCCAGTCATATCAGCGTTCTATTACAGAGAGAGGGGGACAGAGAGCAGTGTGTGTTGCACAGAAAAGCATTTTAAAGCAGCGATTCACCTCAAGGCCAAATCCAGCCTTGAAGCACTGATAGGGAAGCAAGAGAGATTAAGAGAGAAAGTGCAATTTTAGTTCTACTACACAGCTACTGTGTGCTGCAGCACTTTTGTGTACAACAACTGAAAAGCTAATAGTAGTCAGCCAGTTAGAGTGAGCAGAGCACTAAAAGCCATAATCACCTGCTATTAGTGCCTAATACAGGTTGTGTGGCGGAGCGTATTGTCCTCTATTAAGTGCAACCTGTGCATACATAGGTGGTGTCCGATTTTTTTCCTGTTAAAGTCTTAAGGTCCTACTCACTGTGAAAGGCCAGCCAAAAGTACACACCTGCTGCTGTTCTAGACAAATGCTGTTTTAAGTGTAGTGAAGCATATTGTACTCCCCTCATACTCACACTAATCATGTCAGGCAGAGAAGTGCCAGGATGTGCACAGAGGAGTGGCAGATGCCTAAATTCATCAGGTGCACGCAGACTAGTGGTGAGTGGCAGCAGGAATCACAGCAAGAGGCCTGATCTCCCGGTATCAGCTAGCGGTCAAGTCTCGACCAGCAACCCAGCTGTCGTCATTGATTGGTTAACTCGGTTATCCACTTCATCACAAGTGACATCTGACACCCCCAGTCAACATTCGATGGGTTCTTCAGACACAACTCTCAGTTGGCATGGCCCTGGAGCAGTCCCTGTCCTCCCATTGCCTCTGTCCTATGCTGTTCCCTCCCCCACAGAAGTATCGTATGCTGTTGGTTCAGCTCCACTATTTAGTGAGGACAATCTACTAGAGGACAGTCAGCAGCTACTTTCCAGCCAAGAAGTAAAGGAGACATCCGCCGCTTCCTCCGCTAGGTGGGCAAGTAGTGAGGAAGAGAGTGACGTGGTAGGTGGTGTTGTGAGCGTTCAGGCTCCTGAAGCAGACACTGTTGAGGAGCCTGAGGAGGACATCAGTGACATGCAGACACAACTCGATGATGATGAAGCCGATCGCACTTGGGAGCCGGGTGCAGAAGGGGCTTCATCATTATCAGGAGACGAGGGATGCAGGTTGACCATATGGCAGCATCTGAGCCAGCAAGGTGGTAGTATGGTTGGCATTCAGCATGGTTGCAGTCTGGAGCCAAACATTCCTGGGGTAGACCACCTGCTTTGGAGCAGCCTTCCTGGGCAGGAAGTAGTGGAACAGGAGTCCTTGAGTCAGCGGCATTAGCAGCCAGTCAGTGCAGACTGTTGGGTGGAAAATCAGCTACTCTGGGGTGTGGCAGTTTTTCATCAAGTATTTGGAGGATGTTAATATGGCCACATGCAATTTAAAAAATAAATATCTTTAATCTCGGCAATTGTGAGGCCCCATGGTCTCGTCAGGCTGCCACCACCTCCAGGCTTTGTCATTCTGTCAATATATGGTCTCCTATTACTGCTGCTACCTCCTGGCTTGGTCATTCTGCCACATTTTGGTCTCCTCATGCTGGTGCCACCTTCAGGCGTTATCATTGAGCCGCCATGTGGTCTCCTCATGCTGCTGGCAAATTACATAAAACTTTTTATGTTAATCTATTTAAAATCTTCAATTTAAATTTTAAAATATATATTTAATCTTTCAATTGTGAGGCCCTATGGTCTTGTCAGGCTGCTGCCACTTCCAGGCCTTGTCATTCTGCCACTATATGGTCTCCTCTTGCTGCTGCCAGTTCCAGGCTGTGTCATTCTGCCACATTATGGTCTCCTTATGCTTCTGCCACCTCCAAGGCTGAGGCCCCATGGTCATCGACGTCACACATTACCATAAGACTCCAATGAAACAGGTTGGAGCGATAACAATGAACCATAACTAATTAAATGAAACATTCACAGTTTCACACATAGTAAGACAGTTGGGGGGGGGGACGCTGAGAGGCAGGGGTTGGAACAAGTGATAGCTTGCCTCGCTGCGGACGGTCAGCTCGATGCTCAACAGAATGGGTCCTCAAAAAATGATTTTTTAAATTCTAATGAAATTAAATAAAAATTACATTAAAAAATCTCTTTAATGTCTTCAATTGTGATGCCATATGGTCCCCCTGCTTCCACATCCAGACACTCTGCGGCAGTGATTCTAATAGCGACACCTGTCTTATCTTAATCTGCATGTCATACTGAATAACAGTATTATTTCACTAACACAGCACACTCCCTACGAGTGTTATGACTAGGCAAAGTGTTCTACACCTCTATTGAGCAGTATATAGCAGAAAAAAGCATAGGTAGCGCCAGGTGCGGTGTAGGTCTCTAGCCGGTGTAGGTGGTACCCAGGTGGAGGGTAGCTTGGTATTCAGGCCTGCAGCTTGAGGATGGAGCCCAGAGGTGGATCCGTATGTAGAATGCAGAAAATGTAGAAAAATGCTACGTTGGCGCTTCCAAGGATTTCACCCAAAGTCGTGGGTATAGGTATAAAGGAAATTATTTATTTTACATCATAAAGAAATCAAAGAAAATAAATAAATAAAGCAAGACGTGTTTCGGGAGTCACAGCTCCCTTTTTCAATTGCAGGTGGTTGCTGTGTGGCCAGGTGACAGGTGTGGGAATTTAAATACACAGAAATGACGCCAAACCAGGTGAGCTGGTGACGTCATGTGGGGTGGATTCCGGGGCCAGGTGTGGACTGGGCAAGAGAGACCTACATAGTACAACATTTTCAATAAAAGAGCATGAAAACCACGTAAAACATGAAAAAATGCATAGGTATCGTCTTTTACAGGAGTATTTAGAAGTTCAAATAGAACCACGAGAAATGTCCGTAGTAGCGACCAATCAGAGGGCTGCCGTTGTCCGTGGGACCAATCAGGAGGCGGCAGGCGGAGGCTGTCATCGCTGTGCTGGGTTGCCGCGGCAGGTGTATTAATGGAGACGAGCCTCTTAAGGCTGATTGGTTGCTTGCTGTGGGATAGTGTAAAGGCGACCAATCAGGATCGTGCCGTACATAACTGAGTATAGTTACGCTGTCATGGGCGAAAGTCCGTGTGGAGATGTCGTCCAAAGATGGGCATGGGGATAGTGGGCTAGATTCTGATAGGCTGTCCGTGATATCGAGTGAGCCAATCAGAGGGGGGACGTATAAGTCCGGGTTCCAGGTTGCTGCCGCTGGTGGCAGTAAAGTGTCTTTAAGAAATGTCAGCCAATCGCTGCTAGGGTTGTCCGGGCGGTGGCCAATCGGAGATGAGACGTGTATATCCTCTCCGGGAGATTCCTAGAGGCATCGGCGGCAATTCTTTTTTGAAGAGTACGACCAATCGCTGCTGAGCAGGTTCGGGCGGCAACCAATCGTGAAGAAGGAGGTGTTTTGGCGACCAATCATGAAGAAGGAGGTCTTCGAACGCTGTCAGGGTGCCGGTGTCAGGTTGAACTTTGTCCGGTCAGGCTGTCATCCGATCTGGTGGTCATCGGGGTCCGGATACCACTTGGAATTTTTCATGGAATGGCTGTGAGACCTGTAAAGAAAGAGAGAGAAAAGGGGAGGGGAGAGAGACAGATGGCTTCTGCGGCAGCTTGGTGTTGTCTTGTCCCGCAGTGAGGAGGCATCCGCTACGGCTGTCACAATGTCATCAGGACCCATCGGCTTGTCTTTAGCTGGCATCGGTGAGGTGGGTGGACTTGCATTCTGGCAGCAGTAGGTGGAGGAGTGGATTAGGTAACATTTTCGATGTATTCATTCAAACCCAAGGGTGTCAAAGTTTTAAGAGTGAAGATCCAGAAATGTTCCCGTTTTCTCAGTACTGCGAAGCGGTGGGCAGTGTCAGCGGAGATGTGTTCAATAGGTGTGAATCGGCTCCCCATCACTGTGCCGCAGGGCTGCGGCACAGCGATGAGGAGCCGATTCGCACCTAGCCTCGCTAACCTCTTTATGGGTCATTTTGAAGAGACTGTACTGTGCAAACATGAACTGTTCAAATATTGCATACTATACAAAAGATACATAGACGACATCTTCATCATCTGGGAAAGCTCCAAGGAAAACCTCAACCACTTCCTGACTTCCCTAAATAAAAATTCCTGGAACATCCAATTCCCCTCTAACCACTCAGAGGACTACTCCATCGAATACCTGGATGTTATCGTCTACCACACCGAAGACAATCAGGTCAAAACCAAGACCTATTTCAAGTCAGTGGATGGGAACAGCTACCTCAACTATGACAGCTGCCATTTCAGAAAGTGGACACAGAACATCCCCTTTGGTCAGTACAAATAAATCAGAAGAAACTGCACCAAACCTTCAGATTTCGAGAACCAAAGTAAAATCCTGGACCAGCGTTTCAAATCCAAAGGCTATCCTACCTCACTCATCAACCAAAGCAAGCTCAAGGCAAGCAAATTCTCACAAAAGAGTGCTTGAAACCCAAAGTCACCAACAATGACCTACCTGAGCAAACCCACTCCTTCAATGTCATCACCACCTATAATGATGATCACAAACTCATCAAAAGGATCATCACTGACCATTGGAAAACTCTCCTGCTGGACCCCTTCCTCAAAGACATTCTGCCACCGAGACCAAACATCACCTTTAGAAAAAACAGGTCCCTCAAAAATATGCTGGCACCCAGCAAACTCAAAGCACCAAAGAAGCAAACCACCTTGCTAGAAACCCCACCCGTCAACGGTTAATACAAGTGCAACAATCCTCTCTGCAAATGCTGCAACAACATTGCTAACAAATGCACAAAATTCACCTGCAGGGTGACCAACATTACTTACCCCATCAGGAGTTTTATTAACTGCAGCACCTCCTGCATGATCCACCTCCTCAAGTGCCCCTGAGGTCTTCAATACGTCGGCGCACCATCCAACCACTAAATTAGCGCATTAACAAGCACAGATCCAATGTCACCAAGGGGTACCAACTCCACAGTGTCTCCAGGCATGCAGCGGAAAAACACAGCAGCGATTTCAGGTGCCACACCATCACACCGATTGAACACATCTCGGCTGACACTGCCCCCCGCTTCGCAGTACTGAGAAAACGGGAACATTTCTGGATCTTCACCCTTAAAACTTTGACACCCTCGGGTTTGAATGAATACATCGAAAATGTTACCTAATCCACCCCTCCACCTACTACTACCAGTTCTCGCGGTTCTATTTGAACTTCTAAATACTCCTGTAAAAGACTATACCTATGCATTTTTTCATGTTTTACGTGGTTTTCATGCTCTTTTATTGAAAATGTTGTACTATGTAGGTCTCTCTTGCCCAGTCCACACCTGGCCCCGGCATCCATCCCATATGATGTCATCAGCTCACCTGGTTTGGTGCCATTTCTGTGTATTTAAATTCCCACACCTGTCACCTGGCCACACAGCAACCACCTGCAATTAAAAAAGGGAGCTGTGACTCCCGAAACGCGTCTTGCTTAATTTATTTATTTTCTTTGATTTCTTTATGATATAAAATAAATAATTTACTTTATACCTATACCCACGACTTTGGGTGAATTCCTTGGAAGCGCCACCGCAACATTTTTCTACATTTTCTGCACACCTCTATTGAGGCTCTCTGTAGCTGAGAAATAGCTGTTTTTAATATCTAAAAATTCGCTCATCTCTAACTGGAGCAATCCTTTTAGTACCTGGGAAAGATCTAATAAATTATATGACAATATTTTGTGTAAAATGCATAACCATGAAATCTCGAAAAATTGAAGTCAAACTAATGGAACACATTCAATCAAAAGAAACCTTTTTGTGCGTATTCTGTATTCCTTGGGGGAATAATGTTCTTTCAATTACTAAAATAGTAGGATAAAATGTTCTCTGAATGTTTTAGTTTCCTTTCATTTTACAAATCCTGTTTTACTTATGGAATTTGTAAGTATTTGCTTAATTCTTTGCCAGAGTCTGCACAATCTACTACATTTACAAAGTTATTCCATGATTAGGAAGGAGGAAGTATTTGTACAGTATATCTATTTGACTGTTAACTTGTAAGGTCAATAAATAGAAAGACAATGGAGGGAATGTATCAAACTTTGGTGGAGGTGCATGCCTTTTTACCCCTCTAATTTGTATGATGGAAACTGTGTACGTGTGCTCAATTTATTGAATGGTGCAGGGCATTCAAAAACTTTAACTTCACTACGCCACTATGTATGGTGCCTCCTCTATGACTTTTTGTGCGACTTTTAACCCGTGCAACAAATATGCGACTTTTCACAGTCAGTTATGTAAGCCAGGCCAGGGCTGGTGTAGACTTGTGGGGTTGCACCAAACAATGCGACAAACTAAAAAGTTGCAAATCATAAATTTATGACCACTGCAAATAATCACCTGGAATCACAGCTTTGTGTGTACTTTTATAAAAAAAAACTCTTTATATAAAGTTGCAAAACTTTTGCGCAAAATAACACAGAGTCAAAGAAAAGTGCAAGAAACAGCAAGAAAACCAGGGTAAAATGATTGTCAAATCCCCCCCCCTTTGTGCTCCTAGTAACCAATCAGTATACTTCTTTTATCCCTTTCCGCCCCAGGACGTATGCTAGCTTCGATCTCCTGCTATGTGCAATGCGCTGCAGGAGATTACAGCTGGGGTCCCGCCGCAGCTGCCGGGGCAACGATTGCACCAGTTCTGCTCACAGCATCTATGGTGTTGACAGGGGAAGGGTGCTCCCCCTGTTCAGCAAAGGCGGCACCCCAATACGATCGCGGGTCGCCGCTGGTTGCTATGGCAGCAGGAGGTCAGATGATGACCTCCGGTATGCCTGCTATGAAAGCCTGTGAGATCCAGAAAGAGGCTGGATCACACAGGCTGTAGTGTGTGCAGCTCATCAGGTCATACTGTGCTGCAGTACAAATATCTTGAAGCATAGTATAACCTGTCAAAAGTGAAAAAATTATAATAAAAGGTTCTTCAATAAAAGTATCAAGTGTAAAAAAAATAAAACAAATGCCCCTTTCCCAATAAAATCCTTGTATTTTCATAAAAAAACACAAATCATATACATACTAGGTATTATCACGTCTGTAATGATGTGTACTATAAAGCTGTAATGTAAAGTATCCCGCACAGTGAACGCCGTAAAGAACAACAACAAAAAAGCGCAAAATTTGCCAATTTTGGTGCGGAATAAAAAAGATCAAAAGGTAGTATGTATCGCAAAAATGATACTAATAAAAAGTTACGGTTGTCCCGCAAAAAATAAGCCCCCACTCAATGGCGTCAGACGAAAAAAAAATTTAAACAGCTGTCGGAAAATTATAACACAAAAAAGGGAAAAAAAAGATTTTTGCTCAGAAAATGGGTATCACCATCATCATACCGACCCACAGAATAAATATAACATCACTTTTACCGCACAGGGAACACCATAAAAAAATCTAAATAAAAACTGCCAAAAATTTTCCAGTTTTTCACAATATTTTGGAGTTTTTCACAAAAAAATGCTGCATGTGTTAACAAAAATGCACCTCTTATATAAAGTACAATATGTCACAAAAAACAATCTCAGAATCGGTCCGCTCAGAAAAAGTGTTCAAAAGTTATTACCATTTAAAGAGACACATGTCAAATAAAAAAAATAAATAAAAAAGAGACTGGTCATAAAGGTAAAAAATTGATCCGTCATTAAGGGGTTAATTTTTTTAAAGGCCTCACATCAGTTTTTGAAGTTTTAATCTGATTGGTTGCTATGGGCAACTGGGCAACTTTTCCTCTGGACAGGTTTTGATAACTCTCCCACAATGTTCTTTTATAAATCTCACCTAATGTGATTTAATATTGCGATTTATGTTTGAATAAGGAATTATTCATTTTAGTTTGTCTTAATTTAGTACGTAGGAGAATATTATTAGTATTATTATCATGGAAAATTGTCATGTTATATTATTAATAATATTTTGTTCAGCCATACTATTTGCAAATGTAATCACCACAGAATATAAGGCTCAAAGCTAACATTAGATTTAACCCATCAACAGTTTTCAATACATTAAGAGGACCACAAATCATTGTAATATCTCACCTGTATGTTTCATTGTATGCCCATTGTATATTGAAAGATGGGGCTTACCGAAGCATTATAAGATAAGCTTGCCATTGCTCGTGTCATTGCTTGCCCTTGAATCTTATTTTCTTTTGCATCTCATCTTGTCATAAATTTACTGTCTATTATCTAAGTGAGTGAATACACTTTTTTTCACTGGGAAAAATGTATCACTTATGCCACATTATTTCATAAGCTTTACAAGGTCCATGGGAATTCATGTCAGATAGGCATTAGAAATCATGAGATGGTTTCACCATAACTGAAAAGCTCATAATGTTGGTCTTTCGAAACCTGTCACACGTGAAAATAAAGTTGTCACTCTATAAACAATGTCCTTGTTCAGGAAACAAAGGGCACCTCTTTCTATTGTTATTTAAATGGGTTGATTTATATAGGATGGACATAAATAAAAAAATTGGGCTATGGTGTAGTTTTATTTGTGAAGTTTATTGCTATTTTATCACTACAATTTCATGTATTTTTATGATTTCATTAAATATTCAAGTAAATGTTGATAGTTTAACAGGTAGCTCCACAGCTAAAATTATTATCAAATACGGAATCCTTCATCAGGGAGATTGCTATCTGCTCCTGCTATCCTTTTAAAGGCTTCAGATGGGATGGTTTTATCATGTAGCATGATAAAAAAAAACATCCCATCTGAAGCCTTTAAAAGGATAGGAGGAATAGATAGCGATCTCCCTGACTAAGGAGGCTGTATTTGCCTCTAAAACTTGTGGAAGCATTTCTGATCCTTCAGGTTCACAGTAGTGAAGTCACTCGAACCAAACACACAGACTTTAGAGGGAAAGGTTTTCGGTGGAGACGCCGCTGGCCGGGGCAGTCTCCCAAACCTCCCCAAACTCAGGCTATCAAGCATTACCTGCAAGGACAAAGCTATAGTATGAAAAGGAGCATATCAGTACAGAGCCTTATTGGGTGAGATTCTCAAGAATGAAACTCTGAACATTAGCACAGAACATCGTATCTTCATTACAGAGGAGTGAATTTTTTAAAAATTCGATTTGGACGATTCGCCGAATTTTCCGAAAAAAATTTGATTTGGTCCGAATTTATTTGCAGCAAAATAGGGGTGTAGAACACTTTGCCTTGTCGTAACACGTATAGGGAGTGTGCTGTGTTAATGAAATAATACTGTTATTCAGTATGACATGCAGATTACAGGTGTAGCTATGAGAATCACTGTCACAGGGTGGCACAATGACAGAGTCTGGAGGTGGAAGAAGCATGAGGAGACCATATAGTGGCTGAATGACACAGCTTGGAGGTGGCGGCAGCATGAGGAGACCGTATAGTGCCTGAATAACACAGCGTGGAGGTGGCGGCAGCACGAGGAAACCTTATAGTGGCTGAATGACCCAGTCTGGAGGTGGCAACAGCCTGGCGGGACCATAGGACCTCACAATTGAAAAGATTAAACATATTTTTTAACATTTAAATTGAAGATTTTAAATAGATAACCCTTCAAAGTTTTATTTAATGCGCCAGCAGCATGAGGAGACCACATGGTGGCACAGTGACAAAGCATGGATGGGGCAACAGCATGAGGAGACCATAATCTGACAGAATGACACAGCTTGGAGTTGGCAACAGCATGACAAGACCAAAGTGTGGCTGAATGACATATCTTGGAGTTGGCAAAAGCCTGAAGTGACCATAGGGCCTCACAATTAAAAAGATTAAAGATATTTTTTGACATTTATATTGAAGATTTCAAATAGATGAACCTAAAAAGTTTTATTTAATATGCCAGCAGCATGAGGAGACCACATGCTGGCTCAGTGACACAGCGTGGAGGTGACAGCAGCTTGAGGAGACCATAATCTAGCAGAACGACAAAGCCTTGAGTTTGCAACAGCCTGATGAGACCATATAGGGGCTGAATGAAACAGCCTAGAGGTGGCGGAAGCATGAGGAGACCATATAGTGGCTGAATGACACAGCGTGGAGGCAGCAGCAGCATTAGGAGACCATATAGTAGCAGAATGACACAGCCCGGAGGTGGCGGAAGCATGAGGAGAACATATGGTGGCAGACTGAGACAGCCTGGAACTGGCATCAGCATGAGGAGAACATATGGTGGCAGAATGAGACAGCCTCAGCATCAGCAGCATCAGGAGTCCAGAAAGTGACCCGGTGACAGAGTGGGGCGGTGGGTGGCAATACCACTATATGGTCTCCGGTGACAAAGGTAGGTGAAAGAAGGAGAACTTGTCATCAGATGTGTGGCATCAGGCGGGTGGTAGGATCAGAATAGTAGCTGAGACAGGTAGGCGGAAGAGAACGGTCTCTTTTGTAAAAATGTTTGTGTACACAAGTAAGTATTGAGGACATGCATTATGTAAAACTTAACTTTTAACAATATTCTTAGGATAAAATATACGTACCCCAATTTTTTATTTATTTAATAAAATAAAAGGTGTGGAAAAAACACCATGTGCCACCTACACCAAGTATTGATGTGATGCAAAAACCTCTAAAGGGTGGAAGGGAACAACGTATGGTCCATTGTAACCGGTGGGGGTAAAAACTTCTCCTGTAAGGCCCTACTCTCGCACTATTAATTCCCTTCTTGGCAAGTGTTACTTGCCCTAAAAAGGGCTGCCCCATACAGCAACCTCTCCCTAATTCCACCTACAAACACTGCCATTTCCCAGGGTTTTAAGTTGGAAATAGGGAGAGAGTGTGGGGCCGCCCTTTTTAGGACGAGTAAAGGTTGAATGGAACAACGTATTCGAGCCAGGATTCAATTTCTTGATGAATGACTTTTAGCAGTTCCTCCCCTGTGTGATTCCATTTGCCAAGGCAAGCCATGTGAAGAACAGCTTGACACCGCCGTGCCCTGCACACATGGTATGCTGGAGGGGCACTGAAACTTGTCTGTGCAGTGAAGGCTGAGGACACGGTGGAGTATGAGGAGGCGGGGTAGCACACTGGCACTGCCTGAGAGCGTGGAGGCTGTTGTGGCTGTGCAGTAACCACATTTACCCAGTGGGCCTTAAAGGACATGCATTGTCCCAGACCAAAGTTACAGCTCCACACATTGGAGCTGCCATGCACTTTGGTACACACCGAAAGGCTCAAGGACTGGCCCACCTTCTGGTTCCACAAAATTGTACAGGGCTGGTACTGCCTTTTCACAAGGAAATGATGGCTTGGGACTCTCCACCTTGGCTCAGCACAAACCATCAGTTCTCCTAAAGGTGCAGAGTCTCCCACTTGAAAAGGGAGGGACTGCAGCACCAGCAACTTGGACAGGAGAACATTCAGCTTCTGTGCCGTTGGATAAGTGGGCGCATACTGTTGTCTCTTGGATATGGCTTTGCCGATGGATTGCTGGCGGAATGACTGACTCGAAGTAGGAGGAGCAGGAGCATCTGGAGCGACAGAAGATGGGTATGATAGACAGCTCCCTTCGGCTGAGGTGGTGGAGCCTTGGCTGGCTGAAACAAGGTGCAGCATACAACTGGGTGATGCAGCAGGCTGGACCACCACATCGGAGCCACGGTTCAAGCAGGCCGCTTTATGGTGATGCTGCATATGTTAACGCAGGGGCGTGGTGCCAACATTGGGACCCTGGCCACGCTTCACCTTCTGCCGACACATCTTGCATGTGGCCAGGTTAACATCCTCTGGATGCTTGATGAAAAACTGCCACACCGCTGAGTAGCTGATTTCCCCCCCCAATAGTCTGGACTGATTGACTTCTACTGCCGCCGACTCCAGGAACCCCTGTTCCACTACCTCCCGGGAAGGTAGGCTGCCGTGAAGCAGGTATTCTACTCCCGGCACGTTAGGCTCCAGACTTTCCACTTCTGCCACCATACTGACTCCCAACCATGCTCCCACCTTGCTGGCTCAACTGCTGCCACACAGGCAACCTGCATCCCCCTTCTCCTGATGATGATGATGAAGCCCCTTCTGTACCCAGTTCCCAAGTGTGATCGGCTTCATCATCATCGAGTTGTGTCTGCACTTCACTGATGTTCTCCTCAGGTTCCTCAACAGTGTCTGCTTCAGGAGCCTGAACGCTCGCAACACCACCTCCCATGCCACTCTCCTCATCACTGCTTTCCCACCTAGCGGAGAAAGCGGTGATGTCACATGATGGGGTGTGATGTCACAAGGGGGTGAACACGGAAGCCCGCATACAGCGTTCGGAACTCAATGGAGCCTGGACCACACTAAATGGAGTTTGTGCGATTAGGATTGTAAAGAAAATTTTTCCTGAAATTCAAAACAAATTTGAATTCGTCAAATTCATTTCGCTCATCCCTAATCTTCATAGTAAGTTGTATTATATATAACTTCTCAAAGTCCTATTTTTGCACTTTGAATACACTATTTATAGGGTAAATAGGGAACCATATGTTTTTCTCATAGCAATAAATAGGGCATCTACTACCTTGAAAAGCACTGTGTAGTTATATATGATTTACAAAAATTTTTTCCACCGAAGTACTCATTTAATATTCAGTGTTTTGCATAAAATGTAGTGCCACCAAAGATTGTATTGTTATGAGTCAAGCAAGTATTACCAAGCATTTATACTTTAATGTTGAATACTTTAATGTTAAACATTCAAATTTAACTTCCTGCTTATATCACACTATACTCAATGTTTTGCATCTTATACATGCAGCCTTCGTGTACACAATCCTCAGCCTTCAAGGGAAAGCCTCATTTTCTAAGAATCACCGATCCAGTGCTTCTGTGCACCATAAAGCGCAAAGGTGCTCCTCTGTTCATGGGACACTTTGGTGACAAAATCTAAAGTTTATATATCTATGCATACGCTTTATATATGCTCATTGTCTATGATAAATATTTGTCAAAAACAAATCTCATATTTTGTTTCTTAATTTTCTATGGAGAAAATTGCAACTGCAAATACTAATGTGTAATATTACTGTAGTTATATATGTTTGTGTCTATCCTTTGACACATCCCTAGCTATATGAGATGTGCAGACCTATAGTTTGAGTTAAAGGGGTTATCCAGGAATTGAAAAACAGACCTATTTTCTTTCAAAGACTGCTCCCTGTCTGTCTCTGCTTTGGGTGGGGTATTGCAACTTGGCTCTATTCACTTTAATGGAACTGAGCTGCAGAACCACACCCAAACTAGAGATAGATAGGGAACGTTTTTTGTAGGGAAATAGCTCTTTTTTTCTATTCCTGGATAACCTCTTTAATGACGGCATTTGAAGCCTATACAATATTTTTGTGTGACCCCTACTACCATATATTGTCCAATCCAACCAAGGTTCAGATATGCTCCACTGAAAAAATAAATGAAGGTGTTACTGCAAATATTACACATTTCCTAGGTTAACCTGTAAGCAGCAACAGAATAAAATCTAAACAGTAAACAAGTATGAAAGACTTTGTAATACATCTGTCTTCATGGTGAACAAAAAGAATATGCTTGAAACAATTGAGATGTTAAACATTTATAACTGTCAGACATTTTCCCATTAGACAAACCTTATTTGTACATTACTAATGCCTGATTCTCAGGAATAATTAAAGCAGATATGTAATTTATAAAGCCTTGCATTTCTAATGCATTTAATGGCAATTAACATAATGCAATGCTACATTTCTATTGGTAGCATTGGCTCCCCTTGCATTTCTCCAGCCCCCGGGTCTTAATCAACAACTATGCTATAAATCTTTGTTAAAACATGACAACAATATATTGAAGAGAGAGTAAATGGGACAATGATGTACTATGGCTGAACTGTTCTCATCTCCCCCGATGAGCAATTAACAAATGTTTAACAGTCAGGAAAAAAAACTATTTCACCGCTATTAGCAAAAAGGATATAAAGATTTACACAGTGATACATGGCAATACATGAGACATTTCTAGATAAAGATTTCAATCTCTTAGTGTCTAATCTATGTCTATCTGCTTCTTGTGCTTTGTTAACAGTGTGAAAACATTTAGTTACCCATCTGGAAAATGTAAGCAAGTCAAACGCTGTAAAAGATCTTATTGTGCCGCTTACACATCTGGGAACAGAATTATTATTTCTCATGTTTAAACACTTCATTTATAGTCGGTAATATAAAGATGATCGTGCCTTGTTACTGTAGCCCAGAGCAATACATATACATTACTACAATGATACATTACTACAATGGACCTAATGATGGGCATTATGTTTAATGAATATGACAATGCTAAGGTCATGTTATTATTGTTGTCCCCTTCTGTTTTTTCTGACCCTTGAGACAAAAATAGTAGTAAATAGTAATAAAATAAATTAGAGGAATAAAGCAGAACCAAATTATTCTGTTGTTCCATCCTATAAGTGTCTAAATTATATAGAAATTACATTGGTATATAAAATAGTAAAGAAATCATGGCCAGGAATAACAATTACTTACTATATACTTTATTTGTATCAATCAACAATTCAACAACAAAAAGAGGTTTCATACAATACTTAATATTTACTACTTCTAGTTTTTTATTGACTAGAAAACACCAAAAGTGCCCCAAGTGGGCATCCACTCTATAATATAATTGTATTGTATTGTATAATTGAGTCATAATAAGACCATTATTCAGATTTTCTAATAGGGTCAAAAAGATTTAGCAACATATTAGCACCTAACATTAAACCTCATTTAACCCCTTAAATGGGCACTGTCAGATACGAAAACTTTTGATATGTTGTAAAGCATGCAAAACCAATATGTTTTGCAATTGCTTTCATTAGAAAATGTTCAGTATTTCATACTGAAAAAGCCAGTCAAACAACTGCCCTCCCTGCCTACTTGGACACATACTAGTCCTGCTGTGTCCATGCATCATCACCTATGTCATGGACACACTTCCTTGATTGACAGCTGTCCGGGCATGCTGGGAGCTGTAGTATCACAACAGCTGGAGGCCCCCTGTTTGGGAAACACTGCACTACGGTGTCACAAGAATGCCTCCCATCGCTACCATCACCGCTAGCGGGATCCATGTGCCTCCAGCTGTTGCAAAACTACAACTCCCAGCATGCCGGACAGCCGAAGGCATGCTGGGAGTTGTAGTTTTGCAACAGCTGGAGGCACCCTGGTTGGGAAACACTGCACTAGCGGTGTCACAAGAATGCCTCCCATCGCTACCATCACCACTAGCGGGGTCCCTGTGCCCACTAGCGGTGTCACAAGAATGCCGAGCGCGGCTCTGTTCCCTGTCCCTGTCAGCTCTCAGGGTACGAGTCTCGCGCACGGCTAACGTAGTACTGCGCAGGCGCAGCACTACACAAATAGCGTAGGGCTAACGTAGGCAGCGATAAGAGCCTGGCGTTAGCCCTACGCTATTTGCGTAGTACTGTGCATGCGCAGAGTAAATTAACTTTGGGGGAGTAGCCGACTCCGGTCTGGGAGGCCGGCACAGCCCGCAGTGACTCATGGGAGCGATGAGTCACCGGGCGAAGATGGCGCCGGATCGTGAGGAAGACGCGGTCGAGCGTCATCAGAGGACCCAGCTTCCGGCCAGATGGAAAAGCGAGGAGAAGTCCGGGAAGAAGCCGACATGGACAACGTGAGTACATTACAATGTTTTATAACTTTGATTCATGCTTCATTTCCCCCCTAATAGGTTACCATCGGAGTACTCCTTTAAGGACCACAGGTTTTTCAGTTATTGCACTTTCATTCTTTCCTCATCACCTTCTAAAAATTATAACACTTTCAATTTTGCACCTACAGACTCATATGAGGGCTTATTTTTTTTTTTTGCCACCAATTGTACTTTACAATGACATCAGTCATTTCACCACAACAATTATGGGGAACCCAGAAAAAAATATATTTGTGGTGCAATTTTTGAAACAAAAATCCATTTTGTAAATTTTGGGGGCTTCCGATTCTACACAGTGCACTTATCAGTAAAAATGACACCATATATTTATACTGCAGGTCCATACGGTTACAATGATACCAAATTTATATAGATTTTCTTTATTTTACTATTTTAAAAAAGATTTTAACTACGTGCACCAAAATTAGTATGTTTAACCCCTTAAGGACGGAGCCCATTTTCACCTCTAGGACGAAGCCCTTTTTTGCAAATCTGACCACTGTCACTTTAAACATTAATAACTCTGGAATGCTTTTACTTATCATTCTGATTCTGAGATTGTTTTTTCGTGACATATTCTACTTTAACTTAGTGGTAAAATTTTGTGGTAACTTGCATCCTTTCTTGGTGAAAAATTCCAAAATTTGATGAAAAAATTAAAAAAATTTCATTTTTCTAACTTTGAAGCTCTCTGCTTGTAAGGAAAATGGATATTCCAAATAATTTTTTTTTGGATTCACATATACAATATGTCTACTTTATGTTTGCATCATAAAATTGACGAGTTTTTACTTTTGGAAGACACCAGAGGGCTTCAAAGTTCAGCAGCAATTTTCCAATTTTTCACAAAATTTTCAAACTCGCAATTTTTCAGGGACCAGTTCAGGTTTGAAGTGGATTTGAAGGGTCTTCATATTAGAAATACCCCATAAATGACCCCATTATAAAAACTGCACCCCCCAAAGTATTCAAAATGACATTCAGTAAATGTTTTAACCCTTTAGGTGTTTCACAGGAAAAGCAGCAAAGTGAAGGAGAAAATTCAAAATCTTAATTTTTTACACTCGCATGTTCTTGTAGACCCAATTTTAGAATTTTTACAAGGGGTAAAAGGAGAAAATGTATACTTATATTTGTAGCCCAATTTCTCTCGAGTAAGCACATACCTCATATGTCTATGTAAAGTGTTCGGCGGGCACAGTAGAGGGCTCAGAAGCGAAGGAGCGACAAGGGGATTTTAGAGAGTACGTTTTTCTGAAATGGTTTTTGGGGGGCATGTCACCTTTAGGAAGCCCCTATGGTGCCAGAACAGCAAAAAAAAAACACATGGCATACCATTTTGGAAACTAGACCCCTTGAGGAACATAACAAGGGATAAAGTGAGCCTTAATACCCCACAGGTGTTTCACGACTTTTGCATATGTAAAAAATAAAAAATAAAAATTCACTAAAATGTGGGTTTCCCCCCAAATTTCACATTTTTGCAAGGGTTAATAGCAGAAAAGACCGCCCAAAATTTGTAACCCCATCTCTTCTGAGTATGGAGGTACCCCATAAGTGGACCTGAAGTGCACTACGGGCGAACTACAATGCTCAGAAGGGAAGGTGTCATATTTGGCTTTTTGAGAGCAAATTTTGCTCGGGGGGCATGTCGCATTTAGGAAGCCCCTATGGTGCCAGAACAGCAAAATAACCCCCACATGGCATACCATTTTGGAAACTAGACCCCTCACAGAATGTAATGAGGGGTACAGTGAGCATTTACCCCCCACTGGTGTCTGACAGATCTTTGGAACAGTGGGCTGTGCAAAATTTTTCATTTTCACGGACCACTGTTCCAAAGATACGCCAGACACCTGTGGGGTGTAAATTCTCACTGCACCCCTTATTACATTCCGTGAGGGGTGTAGTTTTCAAAATGGGGTCACATGTGGGTGTGTTTTTTTTTTTTTTTTTGCGTTTGTCAGAACCGCTGTAACAATCAGCCACCTCTGTGCAAATCACCTCAAATGTACATGGCGCACTCTCCCTTCTGGGCCTTGTTGTGCGCCCCCAGAGCACTTTGCGCCCACATATGGGGTATCTCCGTACTCGGGAGAAATCGTGTTACAAATTTTGGGGGGCGTTTTTCCCTTTTACCTCTTGTGAAAATGAAAAGTATAGGGCAACACCAGCATGTTAGTGTAAAAATGTTTATTTTTTTACACTAACATGCTGGTGTAGACCCCAACTGTTCCTTTTCATAAGGGGTAAAAGGAGAAAAAGCCCCCCAAAATTTGTTAGGCAATTTCTCCCGAGTACGGCGATACCCCATATGTGACCCTATTCTGTTGCCTTGAAATACGACAGGGCTCCAAAGTGAGAGCGCCATGTGCATTTGAGGCCTGAATTAGGGACTTGCATAGGGGTGGACATAGGGGTATTCTAGGCCAGTGATTCCCAAACAGGGCACCTCCAGCTGTTGCTAAACTCCCAGCATGCTTGGACAGTCAATTGCTGTCCAGAAATGCTGGGAGTTTTTGTTTTACAACAGCTGGAGGCTCCATCTTAGAAACACTGCCGTACAATACGTTTTTCATTTTTATTGGAGAAGGGGGGTGGGGGGGCAGTGTACGTGTGTATATGTAGTGTTTTACTCTTTATTTTATGTTAGTGTAGTGTAGTGTTTTTAGGTTACATTCACACTGGCGGCAGATTACACTGAGTCTCCCGCTAGGAGTTTGAGCTGCGGCGGAAAATGTGCCGCATCTCAAATTTGCAGCGGGGAACTCACTGTAATCTGCCGCCAGTGTGAATGTAGCCTGTACATTCACACGGGAAGGGGGGTCAAAACTACAACTCCCAGCATGCACTGACAGACCATGCATGCTGGGAGTTGTAGTTTTGCAACAGCTGGAGGCACACTGGCTGGAAAACCTTGAGTTAGGTTCTATGACCTAACTCAGTATTTTCCAACCAGTGTGCCTCCAGCTGTTGCAAAACTGCAACTCCCAGCATGTACTGATTGCGGAAGGGCATGCTGGGAGATGTAGTTATGCAATGGCTGGAGGCACGCAAGTACAACTCCCAGCATGCCAAGACAGCCTCATGCTGTTCCTGAATGCTGGGAGTTGTAGTTTTGCAAGATTTAGAGGGGTTAAAGTTGTAAATCACTGTCCAGTGGTCTCAAAACTGTGGCCCTCCAGATGTTGCAAAACTACAACTCTCAGCATGCCCAGCCAGCAAACTGCTGTCTGGGCATGCTGAGAGTTGTAGTTTTGCAACATCTGGAGGGCTACAGTTTGAGACCACTTAGTGATCTACAACCTGAACCCCTCTAAATATTGCAAAACTACAAGTCCCAGCATGCCCACACAGCAAACAGCTGTCTGGGCATGCTGGGAGTTGTAGTTTTGCAACATCTGGAGGGCCACGGTTTAGAGACCACTGTAAACTGTGGCCCTCCGGATGTTGCTAGGCAACAACTCACCTAGCAGGACCTGGAAGCCGCCGCCGCCGCACGTGGGGGATCCCCGCATGGAGGATCGCGATCCGGGATCCAGGTAGGGACCTTCGGCGCCGACCCTCCCTGGACGGTTCCCCGTTTTGCCCGGACACCGATAGGTGGGCAAAGCGGGGGAACCGAACTTTAACCCCCCCTCCCCCGGTCTGCTATCGGTCGGTCGCTCGGCCAACCAATAGCAGGGATAGGAGGGGTGGCAACCCTGCCACCAAACTCCTATCCCTTTAGGGGGATCTAGGGTGTCTCGGACACCTACGATCCCTCTTATTTTCCGGGTCACCGGGTCACCGGGTGACCCGTATGACCCGGAATCGCGCAGATCGCAGGTCTGAATTGACCTGCGATTTGCGCGCATTGCGGTCATGGGGGGGGTCTCAGGACCCCCCTCGGCGACGTGCCGGGATGCCTGCTGTTAGATAACAGCAGTCATCCCGGCCCGATCACCGCTACCGGTGACGCGGCGCTCCCGGAACCCCGCGACGTACATGTACGTCGCCGCGCGCCAAGTGACACTTCGCGGCGCCGTACATGTACGTCGCTCGTCGTGAAGGGGTTAAAATTGTATTCTTCTGACCCCTATAACTTTTTAACTTTTTGGTATACGGGTGGTCTGAAGTTTTTATTGGTACCATGATTGTTTTGATTGGACTTTTTGATCACTTTTTATACATTTTTTTAGGGTGTTCAAAGTGACCAAAAATATGCAAAAATTTATATTTTTTTTACGTGTACGTCATTGACCGTGTGGTTTAATTAACCTTATATTTTTATAGTTTGGACATTTATGCACGTGGCAATACCACACATGTTTATTTTTATTATATTTACATTTTTTATATGGAATTTGGAAAAAGGGGGGTGATTTGAACTTTTAATAAGAAATTGGTCAATGTGTGTGTTTTTAAACTTTTTTAAACTTTTTTTTTACACTTTTAGTCCCCTTAAGAAACTTTTAGGAAGAATCATTAGATTCCTCACAGAGATTAATATGGTTCTCCCCCCCCCCCCTGCCATCCACCCCACTGGACCACCAGGGAGCAGTTAAAGGTAAAAAGCAGTTAAAGGTACCTTTAGATGCGGTCTAAAGGGTTAATAGCCGGCCGCAGCGATCACCGCATGTCGGCTATTAACGCTGGCCCTCAGCTACAAGAATCAGCTGGGGGCTTACTGGTATGATGCAGGCTCGAGTCGGGAGCCCGCACCATACCTTCTTAACAGCACATGGATGTGTATACATGTCCATGGTAGTTAAGGAGTTAATGGCAGAATTTTCTATTTAATGAAAATATTTTTGTTGTGGGAACAAGTTGCTTCTTGTCTATGACTTTGAACCTTTAATTCCTCCTACTACAAGATACGAGATGATATGCAGCATTGATGTGAAGTTTACTGTCTCTCAATAAGTTTTGTAGACATCAATGAGTCTTTGCCATGTAATAATACCTTTGCCATGATACAGATGTGTCCTTCCTTACCTTTCTTTGTGGCTCAAGTTCATATTTGGAGATGTGTGCAATGAAATGACCAGCTTTGAAACAAATGGAGATGCTATATGTGTCTATGTGTGAACACCTAGCAGTTGTGATGTGGATTGCAACCTGTTGAAGATTTTGCTAGCATGTTGCGATATTGTGTCAATTTGTATCGTTAACGATTGACTTTCCTTAACTTAATTCCATGTAAGGCAAAATGCATCTGAAGTTAAAGCTGTTGCCTCAACTCTAAATCTCATTCTGCCTATGTACCTTATTCCTTTCAATAGGCTTGTGTATCTTTATTCATCTCATATACAGTGGGGCAAAAAAAGGCCTGCAATTTTCATCATAGCTATACCTCAACTATGAGAGACATAATGAGAAAAAAAAAATACATAAAATCACTGTCTGATTTGTAAAGAATTTATTTGCAAATGGTGGAAAATAAGTAATGGTCAATAACAAAAGTTCATCTCAATACTTTGTTATATACCGTTTGTTGGCAATGACAGAGGCCAAACGTTTTCTGTAAGTCTTCACAAGGTTTTCACACACTGTTGCTGGTATTTTGGCCGATTCCTCCATGTATATCTCCTCTAGAGCAGTAATGTTTTGGAGCTGTCGCTGGGCAACACGGACTTTCAACTCCCTCCAAAGGTTTTCTATGGGGTTGAGATCTGAAGACTGGCTAGGCCACTCCAGGACCTTGAAATGCTTTTTACAAAGCCACTCCTTCATTTCCCGTACGATGTGTTTAGGATCATTGTCATGCTGAAAGACCCAGCCACATTTCATCTTCAATGCCCTTGCTGATGGAAGGATGTTTTCACTAAAATATCACGATACATGACCACATTCATTCTTTCCTTTACACAGATCAGTCATTCTGGTCCCTTTGCTGAAAAACAGCCCCAAAGCATAATGTTTCCACGCCCATGCTTCACAGTAGGAATGGTGTTCTTTGGATGCAACTCAGCATTCTTTCTCCTCCAAACACGACAAGTTTAGTTTTTACCAAAAAGTTCTACTTTGGTTTCATCTGACCATATGACATTCCCACAATCCTCTTCTGGATCATCCAAATGCTCTCTAGCAAACTACTGGCTTAAGCAGGGGACATGTCTGGCACTGAATGATTTGAGTCCCTGGTGGCGTAGTGTGTTACTGATGTACAAAAAAGAAAGTTGCAACAGCATTCTAGGTCAAAAAATGGAGGCTCTTAGAGCACTTTTTGATCAACATGTGTCCCCCCCATCCACCACGCGGAGGTGGCCTCATATTGGATGGGACCCTAAAATGATAACTCACCTCTGCTGTGCATATAGCCTCTGACTGTGACATGTTGGATCAGCCATTGACTAAACCACCTCCAGTCTGAGAGGGGTGGGGTGCACGGCTAAAGAGGGTACCACACCTCCCAACTTACAAAGTAAAAACAAAAGGAAAAATAGCCAGCACAACAACCTAATACACAGGTGCCCGCTGCTGTGGCAAATACAATATGTACAAAAAAGAAAGTTGCAACAGCATTCTAGGTCGAAAATGGAGGCTCTTAACGCACTTTTTGATCAAAATGTGTCCCCCCATCCACCAGGCGGAGGTGGCCTCATATCGGATGGGACCCTAACATGATAACTCACCTCTGCTGTCCATATATCCTCTGACTGTGTGACATGTTGGATAAGCCATTGACTAAGCCACCTCCAGTCTGAGAGGGTTGGGGTGCACGGCAACTTACAAAGTTAAAACAAAAGGAAAAATAGCCAGTACAACAACCTAATACACAGGTGCCCGCTGCTGTGGCAAATACAAAATGTACAAAAAAGAAAGTTGCAACAGTACTCTAGGTCAAAAAATGGAGGCTCTTAGCGCATTTTTTGATCAAAATGTGTCCCCCCATCCACCACGCGGAGGTGGCCTCATATCGGATGGGACCCTAACATGATAACTAACCTCTACTGTGCATATAGCCTCTGACTGTGTGACATGTTGGATCAGCCATTGACCAAACCACCTCCAGTCTGAGAGGGGTGGGGTGCACAGCTAAAGAGGGTGCCAAACCCCCCAACTTACAAAGTTAAAACAAAAGGAAAAATAGCTAGCACAACAACCTAATACACAGGTGCCCGCTGCTATGGCAAATACAAAATGTACAAAAAAGAAAGTTGCAACAGCACTCTAGGTCAAAAAATGGAAGCTCTTAGCGCTCTTTTTGATCAAAATGTGTCCGCCCATCCACCACGCGGAGGTGGCCTCATATCGGATGGGATCCTAACATGATAACTCACCTCTGCTGTGCATATAGCCTCTGACTGTGTGACATGTTGGATCATCCATTGACTAAACCACCTCCAGTCTGAGAGGGGTGGGGTTCACGGCTAAAGAGGGTGCCACACCCCCCAACTTACAAAGGAAAAACAAAAGGAAAAATAGCCAGCACAACAACCTAATACACAGGTGCCCGCTGCTGTGGCTAATACAAAATGTACAAAAAAGAAAGTTGCAACAGCACTCTAGGTAAAAAAAATGGAGGCTCTTAGCGCACTTTTTGATCAAAATGTGTCCCACCACATATCGAATGGGACCCTCATATCGGATGTGTTACTGATGGTAGCTTTTTTACTTTGGTCCCAGCTCTTTGCAGGTCATTCACTAGGTACCTTACCCGCCCCCCCCCGTGTGGTTTTGGGTTTTTTGCTTACCGTTCTTGTGATCATTTTGACACCCCGGGGTGAGATCTTGCGTGGAGCCCCAGATCAAGGGAGATTATCAGTGGTCTTGTATGTCTTCCATTTTTTAATAATTGCTCCCACAGTTCAGTTCTTCACACCAAGCTGCTTGCCTATTGCAGATTCAGTATTACTAGCCTGGTGCAGGTCTAGAATTTTGTTTCCGGTGTCCTTAGACACCTCTTTGGTCATGGCCATAGTAGAGTTTGGAGTTTGACTGTTTGAGGTTGTGGACAGGTGCCTTTTATACTAATAACAAGTTTAAACAGGTGCCATTAATACAGGTAGCAAGTGGAGGACAGAGGACAATTCTTAACCCCTTAAGGACCAAGGGCGTACAGGTACGCCTTTGCTCCCTGGTACTTAAGGACCAAGGGCGTACCTGTACGCCTGTGGGAATTTCGGTCCCCGCCGCGCGCCGGGCGGGGATCGCGCCGGGGTGACTGCTGATATCTATCAGCAGGCACCCCGCGCAAATACCCAGGGGGGTCATTAGACCCCCCCATGTCGGCGATCGGCGCAAATCGCAAGTGAATTCACACTTGCGATTTGCGCCGATTCCGGGTCATACGGGTCTATGGTGACCCGGAATAGAAGGGGGATCGCGGGTGTCCTAGACACCCACGATCCCCCTGTAGCGATAGGAGTGAGGTGGCAGGGTTGCCACCCCTCCTATCTCTGCTATTGGTGGTCTAGACGCGACCACCAATAGCAGATCGGGGGCGGAGGGGTTTACTTTCGGTTTGTCCGTCCTGCCCACTAGTGTTGCTCGCGAATATTCGCAATTCGAATATTATTCGCGAATATCGCATATTCGCGAATTCGCGAATTTCGCGAATTTCGCGCTATATATTCGTAATTACGAATATTCGTTTTTTTTTTTTTTTTTTTTTCTTCACAGTACACATCACAGTGATCACCCCTCTCTGCTTCCAGCTTGTGTGGTGTAAAGAAGGCTCTAATACTACTGTGTGAGACTGGCGTGCGAACATTCGCATATGCGAACATTAGCATATGCGAATATTCGTATATGCGAATTTTACCTTATGCTAATTTTGCATATACTAATTTTCACATCTGTAAATTTTCGCATACGCGAATATTCGCATATGCGAAAATAAAACGAGGATATAACGAATATGCGAATATTCGCGAATATATGACGAATATTCGTCCATATATTCGCGAATATTCGCGAATTCGAATATGGCCTATGCCGCTCAACACTACTGCCCACCCACAATAGGCGGGGCAGAACGGGGAAACCGACAGGGACCGGCGCCGAAGATCCACTTACCCATCGGCGACGGCAGCGGCGACGATCAGCGGCGGCAGCGGGCGACGATCGACGGAAGAAGAGGACGGCGACGCAGCTTCCTGGATCCAACGGAAGCCGGTGAGTTACTTAGCAACATCTGGAGGGCTACAGTCTGAGACCACTATAGTGGTCTCTAAACTGTAACCCTCCAGATGTTGCAAAACTACAACTCCCAGCATGCCCAGAGAGCTGTTTAGGCTTGCTGGGAGTTGCAGTTTTGCAACAGCTGGAGGTCTACAGTTTGAGACGACTGCAAAGTGATCTCTATACTGTGCACCTCCAGATCTTGCAAAACTACAACTCCCAGCATGCCCAGACAGCAGTTTGCTGTCTGGGCATGCTGGGAGTTGTAGTTTTGCAACATCTGGAGGTCCACAGTTTGGAGACCACTATGCAGTGGTCTCTAAACTATAGCTCTACAGATGTTGCAAAACTGCAACTTCCAGCAAGCCTAAACAGCAAACAGCTGTCTCTGCATGCTGGGAGTTGTAGTTGTGATCCCTCCAGCTGTTGCATAACTACATCTCCCAGCATGCCTTTCGGCGATCAGTACATGCTGGGAGTTGAAGTTTTGCAACAGCTGGAGGCACACTGGTTGGAAAATACTGAGTTAGGTAACAGAACCTAACTGAAGGTTTTCCAACCAGTGTGCCTCCAGCTGTTGCAAAAGTGCAACTCCCAGCATGCACGGTCTGTCAGTACATGCTAGGAGTTGTAGTTTTGAAACAGCTGGAGGTTTGCCCCCCATGTGAACGTATAGGGTACATTCACACTGGCGGGTTTACAGTAAGTTTTCTGCTTCAAGTTTGGGCTGTGGCAAATTTTTCACCGCAGCGCAAACTCCTAGCGGTAAATTCACTGTAAACCTCTGCCAGTGCGAATGTACCCTAAAAACACTACACTACACTTACACATAATAAAGAGTAAAACACAACATATACACCCCCTTACACTGTCCCCCTAATAAAAAATAAAAAAACGTATTGTACGGCAGTGTTTCCAAAACAGAGCCTCCAGCTGTTGCAAAACAACAACTCCCAGCATTTCCGGACAGCCACTGACTGTCCAGGCATGCTGGGAGTTTAGCAACAGCTGGAGGCACCCTGTTTGGGAATCACTGGCGTAGAATACCCCTATGTCCACCCCTGTGCAATCCCTAATTTAGTCCTCAAATGCGCATGGCGCTCTCTCACTTCGGAGCCCTGTCGTATTTCAAGGAAACAGTTTAGTGCCACATATGGGGTATCTCCGTACTCGGGAGAAATTGCACTACAAATTTTGGGGGGCTTTTTTTCCTTTTACCCCTTATGAAAAAGAAAAGTTGGGGTCTACACCAGCCTGTTAGTGTAAAAAAAAATTTTTTTTTACACTAACATGCTGGTGTTGTCCTTTACTTTTTATTTTCACGGGAGGTAAAAGGAAAAAAAGACCCCCAAAATTTTTAACACAATTTCTCCTGAGTACGGAAATACCCCATATGTGGGCGTAAAATGCTCTGCGGACGCACAACAAGGCTCAGGAGTGAGAGCGCACTATGTACATTTGAGGCCTAAATTGGTGATTTGCACAGGGGTGGCTGATTTTACAGTGGTTCTGACATAAACACAAAACAATAAATACATACATGTGACCCCATTTTGGAAACGACACCCCTCACGGAACGTAACAAGGGGTATAGTGAGCCTGAACACCCCACAGGTGTTTGACAAATTTTCATTAAAGTTGGATGGGAAAGGGAAAAAAAAAAAAAATGTTCACTAAAATGCTGGAGTCACCCTAAATTTTTCATTTTCACAAGGGAAAATAAAAAAAGCCCCCCAAAATTTGTAACCCAATTTCTTCTGAGTAAGAGCATACCCCATATGTGGATGTAAAGTGCTCTATGGGTGCACTACAATGCTCAGAAGAGAAGGAGCGCCATTGGGATTTTGAAGAGAAAATTTGTCCGGAATTGAAGGCCACTTGTGTTTACAAAGCCCCCATGGTACCAGAACAATGGACCCCCCGCCCATATGTGACCCCATTTTGGAAACTACACCCCTCATGTAATGTAATAAGGGGTACAGTGAGCATTTACGCCCCACAGGTGTCTGACAGATTTTTGGAACAGTGATCCGTGAAAATGAAAAATGTAATTTTCCATTTGCACAGCCCACTGTCCCAAAGATCTGTCAAACGCCAGTGGGGTGTAAATGCTCACTGCACCACTTATTAAATTCTGTGAGGGGTGTAGTTTCCAAAATGGGGTCACATGTGGGGGGGGGTCCACTGTTCTGGCACCACGGGGGGCTTTGTAAATGCACATGGCCCCTGACTACTATTCCAAACGAATTCTCTTTCCAAAAGCTCAATGGTGCTCCTCCTCTTCTGAGCATTGTAGTTCGCACGTAGTGCACTTCAGGTCCACTTATGGGGTACCTCCATACTCAGAAGAGATGGGGTTACAAATTTTGGGGGGTATTTTCTGCTATTAACCCTTGCAAAAATTTGAAATTTGGGGGGAAACACACATTTTTGTGAAAAAAATATATATATTTTTTTACATATGCAAAAGTCGTGAAACCCGTGTGGGGTATTAAGGCTCACTTTATTCCTTGTTACGTTCCTCAAGGGGTCTAGTTTCTAAAATGGTATGCCATGTGTTTTTTTTTGCTGTTCTGGCACCATAGGGGCTTCCTAAATGCGACATGCCCCCCGAGCAAAATTTGCTCTCAAAAAGTCAAATATCACTCCTTCTCTTCGGAGCATTGTAGTTCGCTCGTAATGCACTTCATGCCAACTTATGGGGTACCTCCATACTCAGAAGAGATGGGGTTACAAATTTTGGGGGGTATTTTCTGCTATTAACCCTTGCAAAAATGTGAAATTTGGGGGGGAAACACACATTTTAGTGGAAAAAAAAATATTTTTTTTACATATGCAAAAGTCGTGAAACACCTGTGGGGTATTAAGGCTCACTTTATTTATTGTTACGTTCCCCAAGGAGTCTAGTTTCCAAAATGGTATGCCATGTGGGTTATTTTTGCTGTTCTGGCACCATAGGGGCTTCCTAAATGCAACATGCCCCCCAAAAACCATTTCTGAAAAACGTACTCTCCAAAATCCCCTTGTCGCTCCTTCGCTTCTGAGCCCTCTACTGCGCCCGCCGAACACTTTACATAGACATATGAGGTATGTGCTTACTCGAGAGAAATTGGGCTACAAATATAAGTATACATTTTCTCCTTTTACCCCTTGTAAAAATTTAAAAATTGGGTTTACAAGAACATGCGAGTGTAAAAAATAAAGATTGTGAATTTTCTCCTTCACTTTGCTGCTATTCCTGTGAAACACCTAAAGGGTTAAAACACTTACTGATTGTCATTTTGAATACTTTGGGGGTGTAGTTTTTATAATGGGGTCATTTGTGGAGTATTTCTAATGGGAAGACCCTTCAAATCCACTTCAAACCTGAACTGGTCTCTGAAAAAAAGCGAGGTTCAAAATTTTGTGAAAAATTGGAAAATTGCTGCTGAACTTTGAAGCCCTCTGGTGTCTTCCAAAAGTAAAAACACGTCAATTTTATGATGCAAACATAAAGTAGACATATTTGAAATGTGAATAAAATAAAAAAATATTTTGAATATCCATTTTCCTTACAAGCAGAGAGCTTCAAAGTTAGAAAAATGCAAAATTTTCTAATTTTTCATCAAATTTGGGGATTTTTCACCAAGAAAGGATGCAAGTTACCACAAAATGTTACCACTATGTTAAAGTAGAATATGTCACGAAAAAACAATCTCGGAATCAGATTGATAACTAAAAGCATTCCAGAGTTATTAATGTTTAAAGTGACAGTGGTCAGATGTGCAAAAAACGCTCTGGTCCTAAGGTGTAAAATGGCCTGGTCCTTAAGGGGTTAAAGAAGAAGTTACAGGTCTATGAAAGCCAAAAATCTTGCTTGTTTGTAGGTGACCAAATATATAATGTTTTCATAGATTTTTTTTTCTCATTATGTCTCTCATAATTGAGATATACCTATGATGAAAATTACAGGCCTCTCTCATCTTTTTAAATTGGAGAACTTGCACAATTGGTGGCTGACTAAATACTTTTTTTTTTTACCCCACTGTATTTGTAGCTTCTTTAAAAGAAGATTTGTGACAATAGAAAATCTGTCAGGATCTAAACTTGTCTGGACCTTAAAGGGGTTATGTAGTGTATAACAACTTATTCCCTTTCCAAAAGATAGGGGATAAGTGTCTGATTGCAGGGGGTCCAACCACTGGGACCCCCACAATCCCCTGCCAAACTCCCCAACTCTTCCATGCATAGAGCTGTGTTGACCTCCATAGGAAGCCAAGGCCGACACGGCCCCTCCGTGCATCTCTATGGGACAGCCAGAGATACCGCATTTGCGTATCTCTGGCTCTCCAATAGAGATAAAAGGAGGGGGTTTGTCGACCACCGCTTCGTGTGGGGGTTGACAGTCTCCTTGCATGGAGTGAAGAGCTGGGTGCCAGGCAGGCAATGGCGGAAGTCCCAGCGGTCTGACCCTCATGATCACACACCTAACCCCTATCCTGCATATAGGGGATAAGTTGTTATTTAACCCCTTTAGGACCAGGCCCATTTTGACCTTAAGGACCAGGTCAATTTTATTTTTGCATTTTCGATTTTTCCTCCTCGCCTTTTAAATATATAATTTTTGGGAAAATTGAAAAGAAAACCGCAATTCAGCAAATTTTGGAAGGTTTTGTTTTTACGCTGTGCACTTTACGGCAAAAATGACGTTTTCTTTATTCTGTTGGTCAATACGATTAAAATGATACCCATGTTATAAGCCTTTTTTAATTGCACCGCTTTAAAAAAATATCAAACTATTTTAACAATATTAGTATGTTTGAAATTTCCCTTTTTTGACCATCTATAACTTTCTCATTTTTCCGTATATGGGGAGGTATGAGGTCTCATTTTTTGTGCCGTGATCTGTAGTTAGCCTCTGACTGGGTGACATGCTGGATCCACTATCTATTTAAAAAACCTCCTGTGAAACAGTGAGGGGTGCACGGCTACAGAGGGTGCACCCTCTGTAGCCGTGTACCCCTCCCTGTTTCATCGGAGGTTTTTTAAATTGATAGTGGATACAGCATGTCATCCAGTCAGAGGCTATATGCCCAGCAGTGATGAGTGTTAGGGTCCCATCCAAAATGAGGCCACCTTCGCTTGGTGGATGGTGGACATGTTTTGACCAAAAATGTGCGCTAAGAGCCTCCATTTTTTGACCAAGAGTGCTGCTGCAACCTTTTTTGTATACAGATGAAAACCATGTCACAACATGCTATTAGAGCACAAAAACATTTTTATCTACATTACATTGATTGTCAGTCCACATATAGGCAAACACAGAAGATATTGTTACGCCGAGCGCTCCGGGTCCCTGCTCCTCCCCGTTGCGCTCGCGGCATTCTCCTTTCTGCAGCGCCCCGGTCAGACCCGCTGACCGGGAGCAATGCACTGACATTCACGATGGAGATGCGATTCGCATAGCGGGACGCGCCTGCTCGCGAATCGCATCCCAAGCCACTTACCCGTCCCGGTCCCCGGCTGTCATGTTCTGGCACGCGCGGCTCCGCTCTCTAGGGCGCGCGCGCCAGCTCTCTAAGATTTAAAGGGCCAGTGCACTAGTGATTGGTGCCTGGCCCAATCAGTCTCATTAGCTTCCACCTGCTCCCTGTGTATATAACCTCACTTCCCCTTTCCTTCCTTGCTGGATCTTGTTGCCTTGTGCCAGAGAAAGCGTTTAGTGTTGTCCAAAGCCTGTGTTCCAGACCTTCTGCTATTGCTATTGACTACGAACCTTGCCGCCTGCCCCCGACCTTCTGCTACGTCTGACCTTGCCTCTGCCTAGTCCTTCTGTCCCAGGCCTTCTCAGCAGTCAGCGAGGTTGAGCCGTTTCCGGTGGATACGACCTGGTTGCTACCGCCGCAGCAAGACCATCCCGCTTTGCGGCGGGCTCTGGTGAAAACCAGTAGCAACCTAGAACCGGTCCACAGACACAGTCCACGCCAATCCCTCGCTGACACAGAGAATCCACATCCAGCTAGCCGAATCATAACAGTAGATCTGGCCATGGATCCCGCTGAGGTGCCGCTGCCAAGTCTCGCTGACCTATCCACGGTGGTCGCCCAGCAATTGCAGCAAATTGCCCAAAAAGGACAGCAGCTGTCGCAGTTGGCCGCCACGTTACAGCAACTTCTGCCACTGCTACAGCAGCAACCATCTCCTCCGCCAGCTCCTGCACCTCCTCCGCAGCGAGTGGTCGCTCCTAGCCTCCGCTTGTCCCTGCCGGACAAATTTGATGGGGACTCTAGACTCTGCCGTGGCTTCCTGTCTCAATGTTCCCTACATATGGAGATGTTGTCGGACCAATTTCCTACAGAACGGTCTAAGGTGGCGTTCGTAGTGAGTCTTCTGTCTGGGAAGGCCTTGTCTTGGGCCACACCGCTCTGGGACCGCAATGATCCTGCCACAGCCACACTCCAGTCCTTCTTCGCTGAAGTCCGTAGTGTCTTCGAGGAACCAGCCCGAGCTTCTTCTGCCGAGACTGCCCTGCTGAACCTGGTCCAGGGTAATTCTTCAGTAGGCGAGTACGCCATCCAATTTCGTACTCTCGCCTCCGAATTATCTTGGAATAACGAGGCCCTCTGCGCGACCTTTAAAAAAGGCCTATCCAGTAACATCAAGGATGTGCTGGCTGCACGAGAGATTCCTGCCAACCTGCAAGAACTTATCCATTTGGCCACCCGCATTGACATGCGTTTTTCTGAAAGACACCAGGAGCTCCGCCAGGAAAAAGACCTTGATCTCTGGGCACCTCTCTCACAGTATCCTTTGCAATCTACCCCTGTGCCTCCCGCCGAGGAGGCTATGCAAGTGGATCGGTCTCGCCTGACCCATGAGGAGAGGACTCGCCGTAAGGATAAAAATTTATGTCTGTACTGCGCTAGTACCGAACATTTCTTGGTGGATAGCCCTATTCGTCCTCCACGTCTGGGAAACGCACGCACCCAGCTCACGTGGGTGTGGCGTCTCTTGGTACGAAGTCTGCTTCTCCACGTCTCACTGTGCCCGTGCGGATTTCTCCTTCTGCCAACTCCTCCTTCTCAGCCGTTGCCTTCTTGGACTCTGGTTCTTCTGGAAATTTTATTCTGGCCTCTTTGGTGAATAGCTTCTGCATCCCGGTGACCCGTCTCGTCAAGCTGCTCTACATTTCTTCGGTCAACGGAGTGAAGTTGGACTGCACTGTGCGTTACCGCACAGAGCCCTTGCTTATGAGCATTGGACTGCATCACGAGAGAATTGAATTTTTCGTCCTGCCCAACTGCACCTCTGAAGTCATCCTCGGTCTGCCATGGCTCCAGCATCATTCTCCCACCCTTGACTGGACCACTGGGGAGATCAAGAATTGGGGTCCTGCTTGCCGCAAGAAATGCCTCACGTCTACACCCAGTCCCATCTGTCGGGCCTCAGTGTCTCCTCCTGTGCCTGGTCTCCCCAAGGCCTATCAGGACTGTGCAGTGCCTCCTCACAGCCCCCGTCCTGGTGACACTCTGCCCCGTGACAAGCTTCACCCTCTGCCCCCCCTCCCCATTCCCACTTCTTCTGGATTACCAACCGCTGATGTAGCTACCCAGGACTTTTTTTTTGTTCCGGAAGGAAACTCAAGAGGCGCCCCCTATGTTCTCTTCTCAGTTAAAGGGACAAGGAGACAAAGAGAGGGGGAGACCTAAGGGGGGGGTACTGTTACGCCAAGCGCTACGGGTCCCTGCTCCTCCCCGGAGCGCTCGCAGCGTCCTCCTTTCTGCAGCGCCCCGGTCAGACCCGCTGACCGGGAGCGCTGCACTGACATTCACGATGGGGTTGCAATTCGCATAGCGGGACGCGCCCGCTCGCGAATCGCATCCCAAGCCACTTACCCATCCCGGTCCCCGGCTGTCATGTTCTGGCGCGCGCGGCTCCCCTCTTTAGGGCGCGCGCGCCAGCTCTCTAAGATTTAAAGGTCTAGTGCACCAGTGATTGGTGCCTGGCCCAATCAGTCTAATTAGCTTCCACCTGCTCCCTGTGTATATAACCTCACTTCCCCTTTCCTTCCTTGCCGGATCTTGTTGCCTTGTGCCAGAGAAAGCGTTAAGTGTTGTCCAAAGCCTGTGTTCCAGACCTTCTGCTATTGCTATTGACTACGAACCTTGCCGCCTGCCCCGACCTTCTGCTACGTATGACCTCGCCTCTGTCTAGTCCTTCTGTCCCACGCCTTCTCAGCAGTCAGCGAGGTTGAGCCGTTGCCGGTGGATACGACCTGATTGCTACCGCCGCAGCAAGACCATCCCGCTTTGCGGCGGGCTCTGGTGAAAACCAGTAGCAACCTAGAACCGGTCCACCGACACGGTCCACGCCAATCCCTCGCTGACACAGAGGATCCACATCCAGCTAGCCGAATAATAACACATATATCTTGTGACATAGTGTCACTAAATCATGTTGTTGTGATCAACCCATAATCTCTTTAGTTTTTGATATCTGCAAAGGTGTTTGTTGTTCTTGCTTCTTTTTTTTACTAACCTTATCTATACAGATGTAGCAGAGTTAACAGTCAGACTTGTTGTGTTACCACATTTAGTAAAAGTGCTATGACTCTGACTGTTAGCTCTGCTTCATCTGCAACTCTTATGTTCAAGTATATGTAGATGCAGAAAAGGTAACAGTCAGACATGATGCATTAACACATCTCAATAATTGGCCATAACTTTGGCATCTGTATTTTGACCACATCTACCTGCATTGACTGATATATCAGTCTGCTTGACTGATATAAATAAATGAACTCGGCTTCCTACGATTCATGCACTACTACAATTATGATTCGTGTGTCGTCAGTCGCTTTGATACCATGTAGTGTGTTATATATATGTAGACAGTTTAGCATGGCATTTTGGTTGATCACAACATTAGATTTTTGCCATACCTTGATTTATACATGGTTAGTACTATCTGATTTTATCTGTTACAATATTTTCTCTTGATACCATGACTTGATACCTAGTCCTTATCAACATGCCAGCTGTTGCTGACTGAGAAAATTCAGGGTAACAACCAGGGAATTTTCTGTGGGGAAGTTCATACCTTTAGTCTGAATGATAAAGTATATGCAATCCCTTGTGCTCCTTTTTATGGTTAAGCCCTTATTCAGTATTCATGTGTCGAAGTAGGTCTACTACTCATGTTAGTATCATTATAGCAACAATAACGTGGTTAAGTAATGGATATTTTTTGGTGAAGTGAATATGTCATAGCTTCCGCTGGAATCTAGTTTCCATTGGGAAATTAATAAGGATCATTAAGTGAAACAAATGGTGGTGGAGCCAAAAGAAAGATCCTTGGTGGAATGGAAAGCAAACTTAGTGACCCTGTAAATGAAACACAAAATATTTGGGGGTTAAATAACCCACAATTGGAATAATCATCTAAGATGTGCAAATTTTGCAGGTTTCTATTGTACAATGGATAGCAAGAAATTTTTTTAGGTGGTAAGATCTCTGCTAAAGAAAGAGATCTTATTATGGCACTGTAAAAAGTATGATGTTTAGTGTCAAACATAGTATAGTAACAAGTTAAAAACGGAACTGATCTCTCCTAAGTATAGTACTAAATTCAAGCAATATATTTCTCCAACAGATACATCAGGATACATTTTCCCTGGTTCAGAAGGTAGCCAAGGAATATAGGATTTGGGTCAGTAGCCCAAATGCATGGCTGAACTATGAAGCAGTATGGTCTCTACAGTTGAAAACAGAGTCAAGAAGGAAGCAGAGTCACCCCTGACATATGCTAAAGGCATATGCCTCAGTCTAGAAAGTGATGGATAAAAGTAACACTTTTCCCTAGATATTTTAAAGGGCATGTTTGGAATTGCTGACACGCTGCACTGTACACTTTACACACATCAGACATTGTTCATGTTGGCATTTGGTTCAGTGTTCCAGGGGGAATAGTTATTTGGTAAGCTGGTTTGTGCAAATAAAATGTGGAAGAAGCCAATATTTTAAGGGCCTAATACATTCATAAACTAATTTTATTGCCCCAAACTGGTCAGCTGGGAAAATGGTTGATAGTGCAGCTTCATCCTTTATAATTTGGTCAATTCCACAAAAATGTTCTAAAAAATTTCTTATTGTGTTCAACTTCCTCTTACTAAGGTACAAATTCATTCTAAATTAAACTTGTTATGTCTATTCAGTATTATATGGAAACGTGGAGGACCTATGTAAGGGCATTAAATATTACTCCCAAATGTTCTGCGTTGGAACTACTATTGCTAAACTACTGTTTTTATAACTAGTACAGAATATGGAAATATTAGTACAGTATCTGTTTTTGAAGATAACATTAAACCATAGTATGTCTCATACAGTACAATCTATGGGGGTTGTTTCTACTTAAAGGGACACTACCAGATGTCAAGTGTACTTACTGTTTCCTCAAAAGAAAATGGTGTATGTCAGAATTTTGTTTAGTACATTATCATAAACTCTATTTATTATAGGTTTTTGGGTATTGTTTGAAATAAGATCAACTATTTACATGTTCCTTTATTTCCTTTAGTTTAGTTAAGATCCTAATTTCTGATAACACCAATTTAACATACTATTCCAACAGAATGCTTCATTTACATCCCATTTACCAGGGCTATGCTCTGGTCTGAACTGCTGGTTGAAGAGCTGTTTGGGTAAAGAGGAGTTTTAAAGAGGTACTGCAGTGGGATTTTTTTTTTCTTTTATCAACTGGTGCCACAAAGTTAAACAGATCCTTTCAGTACTTTTCAGCTGCTGTATACTACAGGGGAAGTTGTATTTCTTTCTGGAGTTCTTTTCAGTCTGACCACAGTGCTCTCTGCTGACACCTCTGTCTGTATCAGGAACTGTCCAAAGCTGTCCAAAGTTGACATGGACAGAGGTGTCAGCAGAGAGAACTGTGGTCAGACAGAAAAGAACAACTCAACTTCTAGAAGGATTAAGATTTTTTTTAATTAGAAGTAATTTACAAATCTGTTGGCACCAGTTGATATGACTGCGCATAGTATAAGATCATATTTGTGTTGAGCAGTTGCAATAGCAGATAATGGGATTACTTATAGAATTGAAAACAACCTTTTCACTTTTTTTCTCTGATTTGCCTTTAGAGGGAGAGGTTAATTGGTTACAGGTGCATAAGTCTAAGTCAAGAGCTTTGCTCTGGTCTGAGCTGCTGGTTGAAGAGCTGTTTGGGTACAAATGAGTTTTAAAAACAGGATTTTGAAAGCAGGAGTTAGAGATCACTGTAAGTAGTACTTTCCTTACACTGTAGGGACTTTAGACTCAAAAAAGTAAAAAGGGAGTATAATTGTTATATTTACTGTACTGTTTATCTGTGCAATCCCCAATGTTAAGATGTTCTCCATGTTCGAAAATGATATCCAGTGTACATCTTGCTCAATGTATATAATCCTTGAAAATCAGTTTGAGGGTGCATACTGCTGTCTGAGATGTGTGTGAGTTGTTCACTTGGAAGCCCCGATCCTGCATCTAAAGGAGCAACTGGCAATGCTGAGATCCATTGACAACATGGAGATGAGTCTGCTGTTCACTGAGCAGGTACTCTTGAGGGTAGAGGTGGGGTAGGAGAGCGAGATAGAGGTACAGGACAGTCAAGCACACAGTTAGAAAGCGGGACAGGGTTTAGCACACAGTGATTTAGCACACCTCAACAAGTTTGCCTGGTTGGAAAATGAGGGGGATGTTAGTTCAGAGTTAACAATGCTGCAGCAAAACACTGCCTCTGACAGCCAGAGGGGTGTCTGCTCCAGTAAGGAGGGAAGGAGGAGTTCAGGACAGGCCAGACAGGAACTGGTAGTGGGGGACTCTATTATTAGGGGGACAGACAGGGCAATCTGTCACAAAGACCGGGATCATCTAGCACTCGAGTTTGGCACATCGCGGATTGGGTGGACAGATTAATGGGTAGGGCTGACGATGACCCAGTCAAAGTAAGAGGTAGGTGAAGTGCTATTAAAAATGATTTCAGGGCTTTAGAAAAAAAGCTCAAGGCAAGGACCTCAAGGTAGTATTTTCTGAAATATTACCAATGGCATCAGAGAGGCAGTGGTAGATCATGTGGTAAACAAGTGGTTCAGAAGCTTGTGTAGGAAGGAGGGGTTTGGATTAATGGAGAACTGGGATGACTTTGCTGTCAAATGCAGACTCTACCGTAGGGACAGGCTGCACCTCAATGAGAAGGGGGCAGCTGTGCTTAGGCAGAAGATGGGCAGAATGGCCGAGTAGTGTTTAACCCCTTAAGGACAGAGGGCATATCCATATGCCCCTTTTTCCAAGTCCTTAAGGACACAGGGCGTATGGATACGCTCTGCGCATTTCCGGCCCCAGCCGCTAGCTGGAGCGGAGCCGATGCCGGATGCCTGCTGAAATCGTTCAGCAGGCATCCCGGCATATCGCCCAGGGGGGTCATTATGTCCCCCCATGTCGGCGATTGCCGCAAATCGCTGGGCAATTCAGTCCAGCGATCTGCGGCGGATTCCGGGTCAATCGGGTCTCCAGTGACGGCCCCGAACAGCCATTGCCAGCAGGGGTGAGATGGCACTGGTGCCACCTCACGATCGCCCAGATTCGTCGGCCGGTTTCCAGGTAGTATGCCTCCGACTGTTGCATAACTACAAGACCCAGCATGCCCTTCCGTTGTCCGAACATGCTGGGGGTTGTAGCTTTTGCAACAGCTGAAGGCACACTGGTTGCAAAACACTGAGTTTGTTACCAAACTCGGTGTTTCACAACCAGTGTGCCTCCATCTGTTGCAAAACTACAACTCCCAGCATGCACTGATAGATCGTACATACTGGAAGTTGTAGTTTTGCAACAGCTGGATGTTTCTCCCCCCCAATGTGAACGTACAGGGTACACTCACATGGGCGGGAAACTACTGTGAACCCCCGCCCGTGTGACTGTAAAAACACTACACTAACAAAAAATGAAATAAAAAGTAAAAAACACTACATATACACATACCCCTACACAGCCCCCCCTCCCCAATAAAAATGAAAAACGTCTGGTACGCCACTGTTTCCAAAACGGAGCCTCCAGCTGTTGCAAAACAACTACTCCCGGTATTGCCAGATAGCCACTGACTGTCCAGGCATGCTGGGAGTAGAATACTCCTATGTCCACCCCTATGCAAGTCCCTAATTTAGGCCTCAAATGCGCATGGCGCTCTCACTTTGGAGCCCTGTCGTATTTCAAGGCAACAGTTTAGGGTCACATATGGGGTATCACCGTACTCGGGAGAAATTGGGCTTCAAATTTTGGGGGCTATTTTCTGCTATTATCCTTTTTAAAAATGTAAAATTTTTGGGAAACCAAGCATATTAGGTAAAAAAATAATTTTTTTTTTTACATATGCAAAAGTCGTGAAACATCTGTAGGGTATTAAGGTTCACATTACCCCTTGTTACGTTCCCCGAGGGGTCTAGTTTCCGAAATGGTATGCCATGTGTTTTTTTTTTTGCTGTTCTGACACCATAGGGGCTTCTGAAATGCGGCATGCCCCCAGAGCAAAATTTGCTTTCAAAAAGCCAAATGTGACTCCTTCTCTTCTGAGACCTGTAGTGCGCCAGCAGAGCAATTTTCACCCCCATATGGGGTGTTTTCTGAATCGGGAGAAATTGGGCTTCAAATTTTGGGGGGTATTTTTTGCTATTACCCTTTTTAAAAATGTAAAATTTTTGGGAAACCAAGCATTTTAGGTAAAAAAAAAAAATTGTTTTACATATGCAAAAGTCGTGAATCACCTGTGGGGTATTAAGGTTCATTTTACCCATTGTTACGTTCCCCGAGGGGTCTAATTTCCAAAATGGTATGCCATGTGTTTTTTTTTTTGCTGTCCTGGCACCATAGAGGCTTCTTAAAGGTGACATGCCCCCCAAAAACCATTTGTCACTCCTTCCCTTCTGAGTCCTCTACTGCGCCCGCTGAACAATTAACATAGACATATGAGGTATGTCCTTACTCGAAAATTGGGTTTCAAATACAAGTAAACATTTTCTCCTTTTTACCCCTTGCAAAAATTCTAAAATTGGGTCTACAAGAACATGCGAGTGTAAAAAATGAAGATTTTGAATTTTCTCCTTCACTTTGCTGCTATTCTTGTGAAACACCTAAAGGGTTAATACACTTACTGAATGTCATTTTGAATACTTTTGGGGGTGTAGTTTTTATAATGGGGTCTTTTATGGGGTATTTCTAATATGAAGACCCTTCAAATCCACTTCAAAACTGAACTGGTCCCTGAAAAATAGTGAGTTTGAAAATGTTGTGAAAAATTTCAAAATTGCTGCTGAACTTTGAAGCCCTCTGGTGTCTTCCAAAAGTAAAAACTCATAAATTTTATGATGCAAACATAAAGTAGACATATTTTATATGTGAACCCAAATTTTTTTTATTTTGAATATCCATTTTCCTTACAAGCAGAGAGCTTCAAAGTTAGAAAAATGCAAAATTTTTATTGTTTTCATCAAATTTGGGGATTTTTCACCAAGAAAGGATGCAAGTTACCATAAAATTTTACCACTAAGTTAAAGTAGAATATGTCACAAAAAAAACAATCTTGGAATCAGAATGATAACTAAAAGCATTCCAGAGTTATTAATGTTTAAAGTGACAGTGGTCAGATTTGCAAAAAACGCTCCGGTCCTTAAGGTGTAAAATGGCCTGGTCCTTAAGGGGTTAAACTAGGGACTGGGGGAGGGAATCTACAACATAGAGGGGGAATATACTGTAGATAGAGATCTGGGGATAGATAATAAAACTGTGGGTGGAGCAGAGGGAGGGGTTAGAACAGTCATAAGTGATTAGAGGAAAGGAAAGAGGAAAAAAAAGATTAAGTAAAAGTATACTAATGCCAGAACCCTCAATAATAAGATGGAGGAACTGGAACTATTAATGTTGGAGAAAGACTATGATATAGTGAGGATAAGTGAGACATGGCTGGATGCGAGCTATGACTAGGAGGTTAATGTACAGGGAACATTAACTGTTTACGAATGACTAAGTAAAAAACAGGGGGAGTGGTTTGCTTATACATAAAATCCTGTCTTAGGCCAATTCTGCGCAAGGACATTGGTGAGGAAAAGGATCATGTGGAGTCTCTGTGGGTAGAGATAAGGTGAGGAACTAATACAAGAAATTACTGATAGGGATTATTATAAGTCACCAAATATTACAGAAGCAGTGGAACACTTACTTATAGGACAAATAGATAGGGCAGCAAAGAAGAGGGAAGTCATTATTATAAGAGATGAGCAAATTTTTTTAAAAATTTGATTCGCCCTATTCATCGAAATTTTGGAAAAAATTTGGTTCAGTTTGAATTTATTTGCAGTGAATCGCTATTAAAAACTGCTATTTCTGGCCTACAGAGAGTCTCAATAGGGGTGTAACATGCATAGGGTGTGTGCTGGGTTAGTGAAATAATACTGTTATTCGGTATGACATGCAAATTAGAGGAGTCGCTATTAGAATCCCTATCGCAGAGCGGCACAATGACAGAGCCTGAAGGTGGCATTAGTATGAGGAGACCATAACGTGGCTGAACAACACAGCATGGAGGTGGCGGCAGCATGAGGAGACCATATAGTGCCTGAATGACACAGCGTGGAGGTGGCGGCAGCAGGAGCAGACCATACAGTGGCTGAATGACCCAGCCTGGAGGTGGCAACAGCCAGACATGACCATGGGGCCTCAAAATTGAAAAGATTAAAGATATTTTTTTAACATTTCTATTTAAAATTTAAAATATATGAACCTAAACTGTTTAATCAAATGTGCCAGCACCATATGGAGACCACATGGCGGTACAGTGACACAGCCTGGGAGTGGCGGAAGCATGAGAGACCATATAGTGGCAGAATGACACAGCCTGCAGTTGGCAGCAGCATGAAGAGACCATATAGTGGCTGAATGACACAGCTTGGAGTTGGTGGCAGCAAGAGAAGACCATATAATGGCTGAATGACACAGCCTGGAGGTGGCGGAAGCACGAGGAAACCATATAGTAGCAGAATGAGACATCCTGGAGGTGGTGGCAGCATGAGGAGAACATATGGTGGCAGAATGAGACAGTCTGGAGCTGGCATCAGCACGAGGAAAACATATGGTGGCAATATGAGACAGTCTGGAGGGGGCATCAGTAGCATCAGGAGTCCTGAAAGTTACCTGGTGACATAGTGGAGCGGTGGGTGGCAATACCAGTACCCGGTGATGAAGGTGGGTGAAAAAAGGAGAACTTGGCATCAGGCGGGTGGCAGGATCAGAATAGACGCTGAGGCAGGTAGGCAGAAGAAAACTGTCTCTTTTGTAAAAGTGTTAGTGTGCACAAGTAAGTATTGAGGATATGCATTGCGTAACTTTTAATAATATTCTTAGGATCAAATCTAGGTACCAAATTTTTTTTTTAAATCAAACAAAAGGAAAGGTGTGCAAAAAACACCATGTACCACCTACACCACCAAGTATTGATGTGATGCAAAGACCTCTAAAAGGTGGAAGGGAACAACGAATGGTTCATTGTAACCGGTGGAGTAAAAACTTCCCCTGTTAAGCCCTACTCTCGCACTATTAATTCCCTTCTTGGCAAGTGTTACTTGCCTTAAAAAGGGTGGCCCCACACAGGAACCTCTCCCTATTTCCACCTACAAACACTGCCATTTCCCAGGGTTTTTCACCTTTTAGAGGTCTTTATTTTACATCAATACTTGGTAGTGTAGGTGGCACATGGTGTTTTTTGCAGCACCTTAAATATGCTTTGCACGATCCATATTTGTGAAGTGTTGGTGTGGCACCATGGTCAATCTACTCTAATGCATCAGGCATTCGTGGGTGGAAATCTTGGCTGATCCAAGCCTGATTCATCTTCAAAAAGGTCAGTCTCTCCACATTTTTTGTGGACAGACGAGTTCTCCTTGGGGTTACTATGAACCCCCTCCCCCCACCCGCTCTGATGGCACACTACTGGCCGGGCAGTACAGCTTTTCCAGGGCAAACTGGACAAGCCAGGGTAGTTGTGGCCACAAATCAAGTTTGGTTGCCAAGAAGTCCAGCCGATCTTCAAGGTGTGTTTGCATGGTCATGTCGAGGTATGCCCTCACCTGCTGGTTCAGGTCCTGCTCTTAGTCTACCTGCTGCTGATGAGTTGCTTCACTATGCGGGTGAAGAAAGCTACTCATCAGTGACTGTAGACTCAGTCTGCTGCTGATGGAGCTGGTACTGCTCCTGCCACACACCACTCCCTAGCAGCCATGGCAGTGGAAGGTGAGCACAGAGGGCCCCCTGAGTCAGACCTGCAAGAGGACGGACGAAGGCGCAGATAGGTATCGGCCAACTGACTACAGGAGGTCTCTGTAGAAGGTCAGTTTTTCCTCCCTCTCAGTGGGTGTAAAAAAGGCCCCCATTTTGTGCCTGTAGCAAGGGTCCAATAAGGTGGAGAGCCAAAAGTCATCCTGCTGCCGAATGGTGGCAATTCGGTGGTCACTACGCAAGCAAGTGAGCATGCATCGTGCCATTTGTGCAAGTGATTCAGAGGGACTCCCTGCCTCCATCTCCACTGCATACTGCCACGGTGTGTCTGGATCATTTGTCTCGCCTTCTTCATAACCCTCTAGCTCCTTTAGCTGCTCCTGCTCCTCCTCTCCTGTCAGATGACTAGAAAAACCGTCCATCTGGCAAAAACCTAAACTGTGCTCCACTCTGACCCCCCACCTCCTCCTCCAGTTCAGCCCCCACAGGGCTCATGTGGCCATGAGATGTAGGCGCCACATCTCCAGTGCCCTGACCAGCCATTGTTTCCAACTCATGTTGTAGTAAATGAAGCAGTGGAATGACGTTATTGATCCCATAATCCTGGTAATTGAGTAATAAGGTGGCTTCCTCATAGATCCTGAACAAAAGGCAGGTGTCACGTATGAGCTGCCACTGGTTGACATTGAAGTTACACAGGGGACTCCCCCTATCCGCTGGAATCATCAAGAAATCGGAGATGGCTTTTCTCTGTTGGTATAGTCAATCCAAGATATGGAGGGTGGAATTCCAACGTGTGGAAACGTCGCAAAACAGACTATGTTGGGGGATATTGTTCTAACGCTGCAGCTCAAGGAGTAACATACATACATAGTTCATAGGGTTAAAAAAAGACCAGAGTCCATCAAGTTCAACCTATAACCCTAATGATTCCATACTGATTTGATCCAGAGGAAGGCATAAAATCCTCACACTCGAGGTAAAAATTCCTTCCCTAATTCAAATATGGCAATCAGAATAGATCCCTGGATCAACCTTCTCTGCCTATAGATCTAGAATCCATAACCTGTAATGTTATTATTCTCCAAAAATGCATCCAGACCACTTTTAAATTCTTTTACCAAGTTAACCTTGACCACCTCCTCATGCAGAGAATTCCACAGTCTCACTGCTCTTACAGTAAAGAACCCCCTTCTTTTCTTGTGTAGAAACCTTCTTTTCTCAAAACGTAGAGGATGACCCCTTGTTATAGATACAGTCCTGGGTTTTATTAGATCATGGGAGAGATCTCTGTATGGTCCCCTGATATATTTTTACATAGATATATTTTTACATAGCCCCTAAGCCTTCTTTTTTCTGAACTAAATAACCCTAATTTTGATAATCTTTCTGTGTACTGTAGTCCTCCCATTCCCCGTATTACTATGGTTGCCCGTCTTTGAACCCTCTCCAGCTCCACTATATCTTTCTTGTACACTGGTGCCCAGTACTGTACACAGTATTCTATGTGTGGTCTAACTAGTGATTTATACAGTGGAAGAATTATTTCCTTGCCGTGGACATCTATGCCCCTATTGATGCACCCCATTATTTTATTTCCTTGGCAGTAGATGCTCGACACTGGTCACTACTGCTAAATTTAGTGTTAACTAAGACTCCCAAGTCCTTTTCCATGTCAGTTGTCCCAAGTGTGCTCCCATTTACTACATAATCCTAGACCAGATTTTTCCACCCCATGTGTATAACCTTACATTTATCAGTGTTGAACCTCATCTGCCACTTCTCAGCCCAAAACTCCAACCTATCCAGATCTATTTGTAGCAGTGCACTGTCCTATATAGTGTTCACTATATTCTATTTTGATCTATCTATCTATATTGCTACTTTATTCTTCAACCCCTCTACAGGGTCATTAATAAATACATTAAAAAGAACAGGACCCCAGACTGACCCTTGTGGTACCCCACTAGTAACAGTCACCCAATCAAAATAAGTACCATTAATAACCACCCTTTGATTCCTATCACTGAGCCAGTTACTTACCCACTTGCACACATTTTCCCCCAGCCCAATCCCTCTCATTTTATGCACCAACCTTTTATGTGGCACCATGTCAAATGCTTTGTAAAAATCCAGATGCACAACATCCAGCGATTCCCCCTGGTCCAGTCTGGAGCTCACCTCCTCATAAAAGCTGATCAGGTTAGTTTGACGGGACCGATCCCTCATAAAGCCATGCTGATATGGAGTCATACAATTATTTTTATCAAGATATCAAGTCTCCAAAATAGCATCTCTAGCATCTCCAAAATAGCAATCCTCAAACAATTTACATACAACGGAGGTTAAACTAACAGGCCTGTAATTCCCGGGGTAACTTTTTGACCCCTTTTTAAATATCGGCAGCACATTTGCCATGCACCAGTCCTGGGAAACAGTCCCTGTTACTATAGAGTCTCTGAATATTAAAAATAGGTGGTCTGTCTATTACATTACTTAATTCCTTTTGAACACAGGGGTGAATGCCATCTAGACCTGGCGATTTGTCTATTTTGATTTTTTTGTAGAAAGCACTGTACTTCTTCCTGGGTTAGACAGGTGACCTGTACTGGGGAGTTTACTTTAATTCGCTGTATTTCACCTGGCCTTTCATTTTCCTCTGTGAATACAGTGGAGAAGAATTTGTTTAATATATTTGCTTTTTCCTGATCCCCATTTATAATTTCTTCCTCATCATTTTTTAAAAGGCCTACATTTTCATTTTTAACCTTTTTGCTATTTATATAGTTAAAAAAAACATTTTGGGGTTAGTTTTACTCTCTTTGGCAATGAGTCTTTCTGTCTCTATTTTTGCGGCTTTTATCAGTTTTTTTTTACATATTTTAAATTTTTCTCTATAGCTTTTTAATGCTTCTTTACTGCCGTCCTGTTTTAGTAGTATAAAAGCTTTTTTTTTTTGTCATTTATTGCTCCCTTAACATGTTTATTCATCCGTATTGGTATATACATCTTATGGGTATATACCCATAAGGTATATATATCTTACAGTGAAAGTTTAAGATATTTTTAAAAGTCTTTCAGTTTCAGTATTCTTGTTTTTGAGGACATTATCCCATTGTATATTGTTAAGGGCTTCTCTGAGTTGATCAAACTTTGCATTCCTGAAGTTCACTGTTTTGGTGGCCCCTCTAGAGATTCCCTTATTGAAGAACAAGTTATAATGTATTATATTATGATCACTATATCCTAGGTGTCCTTCTACTTGCACATTAGTTACTCTGTCAGGTATGTTGGTTAATATTAACCCCTTCAGGACGGAGCCCATTTTGGCCTTAAGGACCGGAGCGTTTTTTGCACATCTGACCACTGTCACTTTAAACATTAATAACTCTGGAATGCTTTTAGTTATCATTCTGATTCCGAGATTGTTTTTTCGTGACATATTCTACTTTAACATAGTGGTAAATTTTTGTCGATATTTGCATCCTTTCTTGGTGAAAAATCCGTAAATTTGATGAAAAATTTGAAAATTTTGCATTTTTCTAACTTTGAAGCTCTCTGCTTGTAAGGAAAATGGATATTACGAATACATTTTTTTTTGGTTCACATATACAATATGTCTACTTTATGTTTGCATCATAAAATTTATGAGTTTTTACTTTTGGAAGACACCAGAGGGCTTCAAAGTTCAGCAGCAATTTTCCGATTTTTCACAAAATTTTCAAACTCAGTATTTTTCAGGGACCAGTTCAGGTTTGAAGTGGATTTGAAGGGTCTTCATATTATAAATACCCCATAAATGACCCCATTATAAAAACTACACCCCCCAAAGTATTCAAAATGACATTCAGTCAGCGGTTTAACCCTTTAGGTGTTTCACACGAATAGCAGCAAAGTGAAGGAGAAAATTCACAATCTTCATTTTTTACACTCACACGTTCTTGTAGACCCAATTTTTGAATTTTTACAAGGGGTAAAAGGACAAAATTTTTACTTGTATTTGTAGCCCAATTTCTCTAAGGACATACCTCATATGTCTATGTAAAGTGTTCGGCGGGCGCAGTAGAGGGCTCAGAAGGGAAGGAGCGACAAGGGGATTTTGGAGAGTACGTTTTTCTGAAATGGTTTTTGGGGGGCATGTTACCTTTAGGAAGCCCTTATGGTGCCAGAACAGCAAAAAAAAAAAACACATGGCATACCATTTTGGAAACTAGACCCCTCGGGGAATGTAACATGGGATAAAGTGAACCTTAATACCCCACAGGTGTTTCACGACTTTTGCAAATGTAAAAAAAAAAAAATAATTTTACCTAAAATGCTTGTTTTCCCAAAAAAATTTTATTTTTAAAAAGGGTAATTGCAGAAAATACCCCTAAAAATTTGAAGCTCAATTTCTCCCGATTCAGAAAACACCCCATATGGGGGTGAAAAGTGCTCTGCTGGCGCACTACAGGTCTCGGAAGAGAAGGAGTCACATTTGGCTTTTTGAACGCAAATTTTTCTCTGGGGGCATGCCGCATTTAGGAAGCCCCTATGGTGCCAGGACAGCAAAAAAAAAACCACATGGCATACCATTTTGGAAACTAGACCCCTCGGGGAACGTAACAAGGGGTTAAGTGAACCTTTATACCCCACAGGTGTTTCACGACTTTTGCATATGTAAAAAAAAATTTTTTTTTTTACCTAAAATGCTTGTTTTCCCAAAAATTTTACATTTTTAAAAAGGGTAAAAGCAGAAAATACCCCCCAAAATTTGTAACAGAATTTCTCCCGAGTACTGCGATACCCCATATGTGACCCTAAACTGTTGCCTTGAAATACGACAGGGCTCCAAAGTGAGAGCGCCATGCGCATTTGAGGCCTAAATTAGGGATTGCATAGGGGTGGACATAGGGGTATTCTACACCAGTGATTCCCAAACAGGGTGCCTCCAGCTGTTGCAAAACTCCCAGCATGCCTGGACAGTCAACGGCTGTCCGACAATACTGGGAGTTGTTTTGCAACAGCTGGAGGCTCCGTTCTGGAAACAGTGGCGTACCAGACGTTTTTCATTTTTATTGGGGAGGGGAGGGGGGCTGTGTAGGGGTATGTGTATACGTAGTGTTTTTTACTTTTTATTTAATTTTTTGTGGTAGTGTAGTGCAGTGTTTTAAGGGTACAGTCGCACGGGCGGGGGTTCACAGTAGTTTCTCGCTGGCAATTTGATCTGCAGCAGAAAGTTTGCGGCAGCTCAAATTTGCAGCCAGATACTTACTGTAATCCTCCGCCCATGTGAGTGTACCCTGTACGTTCACATTGGGGGGGACATCCAGCTGTTGCATAACTACAACTCCCAGCATGCCCGTTGGCTGTCAGTGACTGCTGAGAGTTGCAGTTTTGCAACAACTGTAGGCACACTGGTTATGTATCACTGAGTTTGTGACCTTACTCAGTGTTTCACAACCAGTGTGCCTCCAGCTGTTGCAAAACTACAACTCCCAGCATGTACGGTGCATGGTGTACGGTGACTGCTGAGAGTTGTAGTTTGCAACAGCTGGAGGCACACCGGTCGTGAAACACTGAGTTAGGTAAAAAAAAACTCTAGAGTTTCACAACCAGTGTGCCTTCAGCTGTTGCAAAACTACAACTCTCAGCAGTCACCGACAGCCAACGGGCATGCTGGGAGTTGTAGTTATGCAACCAGCAGATGCACCACTACAACTCCCAGCATGCACTTTAGCTGTTTGTGCAAGCTGGGAGTTGTAGTTATACAACAGCTGAAGGTACACTTTTCCATAGAAAGAATGTGCCTCCAGCTGTTGCAAAACCATAAGTCCCAGCATGCCCATAAGGGAATGCTGGGAGTTGTGGTGGTCTGCCTCCTGCTGTTGCATAACTACAGCTCCCAGCATGCCCTTTTTGCATGCTGGGAGCTGTTGCTAAGCAACAGCAGGAGGCTGTCACTCACCTCCAACGATCCAGACGCTGCAGGTCAGTCCCTCGTCGTCGCCGCCGCAGCTGCTCCTGGGGCCCCGATCCCAACAGGGGCGCCGGGGATCGGGGTCCCCAGCACCCGGGGTGCACGTCCCGCACCCGCTCACGTCCTCCGGAAGAGGGGCGGAGCGGGTACGGGAGTGACACCCGCAGCAGGCGCCCTGATTGGTCGGCGGGTAATCCGGCCGACGAATCTGGGCGATCGTGAGGTGGCACCAGTGCCACCTCACCCCTGCAGGCTCTGGCTGTTCGGGGCCGTCAGAGACGGCCCCGAACAGCCAGTAATTCCGGGTCATCGGGTCACTGGAGACCCGATTGACCCGGAATCGCCGCAAATCGCTGGACTGAATTGTCCAGCGATCTGCGGCGATCGCCGACATGGGGGGGCATAATGACCCCCGTGGGCGATATGCCGGGATGCCTGCTGAACGATTTCAGCAGGCATCCGGCTCCGGTCCCCAACCAGCTAGCGGTGGGGGCCGGAATTCCCACGGGCGTATGGATACGCCCTCGGTCCTTAAGGACTCGGGATGCAGGGCGTATCCATACGCCCTATGTCCTGAAGAGGTTAAGCCTACTAGGGCGCCCCTCTGGTCGGGCCCTGCACCATTTGGGACATATAATTGTCTTTAGCTATAGTCAAAAACCTGTTTCCTTTATGAGATTCACAGGTCTCAGTCTCCCAGTTTATATCAAGATAGTTAAAGTCCCCCATTATTATCACCTCATTCTGATTTGCTGACTTGTTTATATACCTCAGTAATTGATCTTCTGCCTCTTCCATTATGTTTGGTGGCTTATAGTAAACCCCTATCAAATTTTTTTTTATTTTCATCTCCATATATTTCTACCCATAATGACTCCACATTATCGTTTCCCTCCCATATATCCTCCCGCAGTGTGGCCTTCAGACTCGACTTCACATAAAGACATCTCCTCCCCCTTTCTGTTTTATCAGATCCTTCCTGAATAGACTATGACCCTGTATGTTGACTGCCCAGTCACAGCTATCGTCCAACCGTCCAAGTCTCTGTTTACCCACTATGTCATAATTTTCCTCAGACATCAACCACTCCAGTTCCTCTGTTTTATTGGACAGACTTTTGGCATTAGTCAACATGCAATTCAATGGTGTATGTTTTTTCTTCCTATGAAGCCTATCCCTATTAACTATTCTATCCCCTTCTTTCCGCTCCACCCCAAGGTACATTAATAATAATCTATCTACACTATCTTCCCCCTCTACGTTGTAGGTTCCTCCCCCCCCCAGTCCCTAGTTAAAACACTCCTCCACCCTTCTAGCCATATTCTCCCCAAGCACAGCTGCACCCTCCCATTAAGGTGCAGCCCATCCCTACGGTAGAGCCGGTATCTCACAGCGAAGTCGGCCCAGTTCTCCATGAACCCAAACCCCTCCTTCCTACACCAGCTTCTGAGCCACTTGTTTACCTTCCTAATCTCCCTCTGCCTCTCTAGTGTGGCTCATGGTACAATATTTCAGAAAATATTACTTTGGAGGTCCCTTCCTTAAGCTTACAGCCTAAGTCCCTGAAATCATTTTAAGGACACTACACCTAACTCTTACTTTGTCATTGGTGCCAATATGTATTGTGACTGCTGGGTCCTCTCCATCTCCACCCAGCAACCTGTCAACCTGCTCCGCGATGTGCCGAATTTGAGTGCCAGGAAGACAACACACTATTCGGCGAATCCGGTCTTTGTGACAGATCACCCTGTCTTTCCCCATAGTAATTGAGTCCCCCACTACCAGTACCTGTCTGGCCTTCCCTGCGCTCCTCTCTCCCTCCCTCCTTACTGGATCAGACACCCCCTGGCAGTCGCAGAGTCCTGCTGCAGTACTGCAAGCTCTGAAATGGCATCAAATATTTCAATTAAACTCCCTGAATTTAAAGTCCCTTAATTTTAAACCCATCTCACTTTTATACTTACACTCACTTGTATACTTCACACGCTTCTATACAGACACACAACTACTAGCTCAGACAATCACTTAGTATACGTTCTTTTACAGTTACCCGACACCACCTCTCTTTTCCACTGCCTGAATGCAAAGGAGGGTGTGCTTTGCGATGTAGGAGTGGCTGAAGTGCATGCAAAGCTTCCTTCCCATTGTTAGGATGTCTTGCAGATGGGGGAAGACTTCAGGAACCGCTTGACAACCAGATTGAACACGTGTGCCATGCAGGGTGCATTTCTAAGGCTTCCTTGTCGCAGCGCAGACAAGATGTTCTCTCCGTTGTCGGTCACCATGGTTCCCATTTCCAGTTTTCGTGGAGTAATCCATGATTCAATTTCTTGATGAATGACTTTTAGCAGTTCCTCCCCTGTGTGACTCCGTTCGCCAAGGCAAATCATGTGAAGGGCAGCGTGACACCGCCTTGCCCTGCACACATGGTATGCTGAAGGGGCACTGAGACTTGTCCGTGCAGTGGAGGCTGAGGACATGGTGAAGGATGAGGAGGCGGAGTCACACACTGTCACAGGACCAACGGCCTGAGAGCATGGAGCCGGAAGCGGCGTGACCTGTCCAAGTTGCTGTTGTGGCTGTGCAGGAACCACATTCACCCAGTGGGCCATAAAGGACATGTATTGTCCCTGACCATAGTTACACCTCCCCACGTCGGCGCTGCTGTGCACTTTGGTACACTCCGACTGGCTCAAGGACTGGCCCACATTCTGTTCCACAAAATCGTGCAGGACTGGTACTGCCTTCTTTTCAAAGAAATGATGGCTTTGGACTCTCCACCTTGGCTTGGCCCAAGCCATCAGTTCTCTGAATGGTGCAGAGTCCACCACTTGAAACGGCAGGACTGCAGCACCAGCAACTTGGACTGGAGCACATTCAACTTCTGCGTCCTTGGATGAGTGGGTGCATACTGTTGTCTCTTGGACATGGAATGACTGATTCGAAGTAGGAGGAGCATCTGGAGCGACAGAAGATGGGTATGACACATGGCTGGCTGAAACAGGGAGCGGCGTGCCACTGGGTGATTAACCCCTTAAGGACACATGACGTTCTCATACGTCTCCATTTCCGAGTCCTTAAGGACACATGACGTATGAGAACGTCATGTGTTTTACCGGCCCCCCGCAACCATCTGGAGCGGAGCCGGTGCCCGATGCCTGCTGAAATCGTTCAGCAGGCATCGGGGCATATCTCCCAGGGGGGTCATGATGACCCCCCATGTCGGCGATGGCCGCAGATCGCTGGCGTATTCCGGGTCAATCTGGTCTCCAGTGACCCGGTGACCCGGAATTATTGGCTGATCGGGGCTGTCAGAGACAGCCCCGAACAGCCATAGCCAGCAGGGGTGAGGTGGCACTGGTGCCACCTCACGATCACCCTGATTCGTCGGCCGGATTACCGGCCGACCAATCAGGGCGCCTGCTGCGGGTGTCACTCCCGCACCCGCTCCGCCCCTCTTCCGGAGGACGTGAGCGGGTGCGGGACGTGCACCCCGGGTGCTGGGGACCCCGATCCCCGGCGTCCCTGTTGGGATCGGGGCCCCAGGAGCAGCGACGGCGGCGGCGACGACGAGGGACTGACCTGATGCGGCTGGATCGTTGGAGGTGAGTGACAGCCTCCTGCTGTTGCTTAGCAACAGCTCCCAGCATGCAAAAAGGACATGCTGGGAGCTGTAGTTATGCAACAGCAGGAGGCAGACCACCACAACTCCCAGCATTCCCTTATGGGCATGCTGGGACTTGTAGTTTTGCAACAGCTGGAGGCACATTCTTTCTATGGAAAAGTGTACCTTCAGCTGTTGTATAACTACAACTCCCAGCTTGCACAATCAGCTAAAGTGCATGCTGGGAGTTGTAGTGGTGCATCTGGTGGTTGCATAACTACAACTCCCAGCATGCCCGTTGGCTGTCGGTGACTGCTGGGAGTTGTAGTTTTGCAACAGCTGAAGGCACACTGAGTTAAGTAGCAAACCAGTGTGTCTCCAGCTGTTGCATAACTACAATCCCCAGCCAAAGTAGTATGCCTCCAGCTGTTGCATAACTACAAGACCCAGCATGCCCTTCCGCTGTCCGTACATGCTGGGGGTTGTAGCTTTTGCAACAGCTGAAGGCACACTGGTTGCAAAACACTGAGTTTGTTACCAAACTCGGTGTTTCACAACCAGTGTGCCTCCAGCTGTTGCAAAACTACTACTGATAGACCGTACATGCTGGGAGTTGTAGTTTTGCAACAGCTGGATGTCCCTCCCCCCAATGTGAATGTACAGAGTACACTCACATGGGTGGAGGATTACAGTAAGTATCCGGCTGCAAGTTTGAGGTGCGGCAAAATTTCTGCCGCAGCTCAAACTGCCAGCGAGAAACTACTGTGAACCCCCCGCCCGTGCGACTGTACCCTAAAACACAACATTACACTAACACACAATAAAATAAAAAGTAAAAAACACTACATATACACATACCCCTACACAGCCCCCCTCCCCAATAAAAATGAAAAACGTCTGGTACGCCACTGTTTCCAAAACGGAGCCTCCAGCGGTTGCAAAACTACAACTCCCTGCATGCACTGATAGACCGTACATGCTGGGAGTTGTAGTTTTGCAACAGCTGGATGCCCCCCCCCCAATGTGAACGTACAGGGTACACTCACATGGGCGGAGGATTACAGTAAGTATCCGGCTGCAAGTTTGAGCTGCGTCAAATTTTCTGCCGCAGCTCAAACTGCCAGCGAGAAACTACTGTGAACCCCCCGCCCGTGCGACTGTACCCTAAAACACAACATTACACTAACACACAATAAAATAAAAAGTAAAAAACACTACATATACACATACCCCTACACAGCCCCCCTCCCCAATAAAAATGAAAAACGTCTGGTACGCCACTGTTTCCAAAACGGAGCCTCCAGCGGTTGCAAAACTACAACTCCCTGCATGCACTGATAGACCGTACATGCTGGGAGTTGTAGTTTTGCAACAGCTGGATGCCCCCCCCCCCAATGTGAACGTACAGGGTACACTCACATGGGCGGAGGATTACAGTAAGTATCCGGCTGCAAGTTTGAGCTGCGTCAAATTTTCTGCCGCAGCTCAAACTGCCAGCGAGAAACTATTGTGAACCCCCCGCCCGTGTGACTGTACCCTAAAAACACTACACTACACTAACACACAATAAAATAAAAAGTATAAAACACTACATATACACATACCCCTATACAACCCCCCTCCCCAATAAAAATAAAAAACGTCTGGTACGCCACTGTTTCCAAAACGGAGCCTCCAGCTGTTGCAAAACAACTACTCCCAGTATTGCCAGATAGCCGTTGACTGTCTAGGCATGCTGGGAGTTTTGCAACAGCTGGAAGCACTCTGTTTGGGAATCACTGGCGTAGAATACCCCTATGTCCACCCCTATGCAAGTCCCTAATTTAGGCCTCAAATGCGCATGGCGCTCTCACTTTGGAGCCCTGTCGTATTTCAAGACAACAGTTTAGGGTCACATATGGGGTATCGCTGTACTCGGGAGAAATTGCCTAACAAATTTTGGGGGGTGTTTTCTGCTATTACCCTTTTTAAAAATGTAAAATTTTTGGGAAAACAAGCATTTTAGGTAAAAAAAAAATTTTTTTCTTTACATATGCAAAAGTCGTGAAACACCTGTAGGGTATTAAGGTTCAAATTACCCCTTGTTACGTTCCCCGAGGGGTCTAGTTTCCAAATGGTATGCCATGTGTTTTTTTTTTTGCTGTCCTGGCACCATAGGGGCTTCCTAAATGCGGCATGCCCCCAGAGCAAAATTTGCTTTCAAAAAGTCAAATGTGACTCCTTCTCTTCTGAGACCTGTAGTGCGCCAGCAGAGCCCTTTTCACCCCCATATGGGGTGTTTTCTGAATCGGGAGAAATTGGGCTTCAAATTTTGGGGGGTATTTTCCGCTATTACCCTTTTTAAAAATGCAAACATTTTGGGAAAACAAGCATTTTAGGTAAAAAAAATTTTTTTTTTTACATATGCAAAAGTGGTGAAACACCTGTAGGGTATTAAGGTTCATGTTACCCCTTGTTACGTTCCCCGAGGGGTCTAGTTTCCAAAATGGTATGCCATGTGGTTTTTTTTCTCTGTTCTGGCACCATAGGGGCTTCCTAAATGCGGCAAACCCCAGAGCAAAATTTGCTTTCAAAAAGCCAAATGTGACTCCTCCTCTTCTGAGACCTGTAGTGCGCCAGCAGAGCACTTTTCACCCCCATGCGAGGTGTTTTCTGTATTGGGAGAAATTGGGCTTCAAATTTTTGGGGGTATTTTCTGCTATTACCCTTTTTAAAAATGTTAAATGTTTGGGAAACCAAGCATTTTAGGTAAAAAAATATATATATTTTTTTACATATGCAAAAGTCGTGAATCACCTGTGGGGTATTAAGGTGCACTTTACCCCTTGTTACGTTCCCTGAGGGGTCTAGTTTCCAAAATGGTATGCCATGTGTTTTTTTTTTTGCTGTCCCGGCACCATAGGGGCTTCCTAAATGCGGCATGCCCCCCAAAAACCATTTGTCGCTCCTTCCTTTCTGAGCCCTCTACTGCGCCCGCTGAACAATTAACATAGACATATGAGGTATGTCCTTACTCGAGAGAAATTGGGTTTCAAATACAAGTAAAAATTTTCTCCTTTTTACCCCTTGCAAAAATTAAAAAATTGGGTCTACAAGAACATGCGAGTGTAAAAAATGAAGATTTAGAATTTTCTACTTCACTTTGCTGCTATTCCTGTGAAACACCTAAAGGATTAATACACTTACTGAATGTCATTTTACATACTTTGGGGGTGTAGTTTTTATAATGGGGTCTTTTATGGGGTATTTCTAATATGAAGACCCTTCAAATCCACTTCAAATCTGAACTGGTCCCTGAAAATAGTGAGTTTGAAAATTTTGTGAAAAATTTCAAAATTGCTGCTGAACTTTGAAGCCCTCTGGTGTCTTCCAAAAGTAAAAACTCATAAATTTTATGATGCAAACATAAAGAAGACATATTGTATATGTGAACCCAAAAAATATATATTTTGAATATCCATTTTCCTTACAAGCAGAGAGCTTCAAAGTTAGAAAAATGCAAAATTTTCATTTTTTTCATCAAATTTTGGGATTTTTCACCAAGAAAGGATGCAAGTTACCATAAAATTTTACCACTAAGTTAAAGTAGAATATGTCACGAAAAAACAATCTCGGAATCAGAATGATAACTAAAAGCATTCCAGAGTTATTAATGTTTAAAGTGACAGTGGTCAGAATTGCAAAAAACGCTCCGGTCCTTAAGGTGTAAAATGGCCTGGTCCTTAAGGGGCTAAGCTAGCTTGACCATCACATCGGATCCACCTTTCTCCCAGGCTTTATGGTGATGCTGCATATGTTGATGCAGGGCCGTGGTGTCAACATTAGGACCCTCACAACATTTAACCTTCTGCTGACACATCTTGCGAGTAGTAACTTAAAAGCTCACAAATCACCTGGCACAGATGGCATCCATCCCAGGGTTGTACGGAATTAAGTACCATGCTAGACAGACTCTTATTCCTAATATTTAAAGATTCTATAATGACAGGGATTGTTCCACAGGACTGGCGCTTAGCAAATGTGTTACCAATATTCAAAAAGGGGTCAAAAATGGATCCTAGGAATTATAGGCCTGTAAATTTACCAGCTGTTGTGGATAAGATTTTTGAGGGTTTTCTGAGAGATACAATTCTGGAACATCTTAAAGAAAATAACTTTCTAACACAGCACCAACATTGGTTTATGTGGGATCGGTCCTGTTAGAATAATCTGATCAGCTTCTATGAGGAGGTTAGCAATAGATTGGACCAGGGTGAAGTTGTTATGCATTGTTAGGTGTTAAAAGTTTAGTACATAAAATGAGTATGCTGGGACTAGGGGAAGACATATGTAAATAAGTTAAAGGGGTTATCCAGGAAAAAACTTTTTTAATATATCAACTGGCTCCAGAAAGTTAAACAGATTTGTAAATTACTTCTTTTAAAAAATCTTAATCCTTTCAGTATTCATGAGCTGCTGAAGTTGAGTTGTTCTTTTCTGTCTAAGTGCTCTCTTATGACACCTGGAATACCCCTTTAACAACTGGCTCAGTGACAGGAAGCAGAGGTTGGATATCAATAGAATTTACACTGATTGGATACCACAGGGGTCAGTACTGGATCCGCTTCTTTTAAAATGTTTATTAATGACCTTGTAGAGGGATTACAAAGTAAATTTCTATTTTGCAGATGACACTAAACTGGGTAAGGTGATCACCACAGAAGATGATAACATAATATTTCAGAGGGATCTAGGGAAGCTGGAGACTTGGGCACAGACATGACATATAAAGTTTAATGTGGATACTTATGAGGTTAAACACTTGAGCTATAAAAACAAAATTATGTGCTAAATAATAAAACATTAGGTAAAACTTCTACTGACAAGGATTTGGGGGTACTGGTGGATAATAGGCTCCACTTTAGTAATCAGTGCCAAGCAGCGGCTGTAAGAGCTAACAAAGTCATGGCATGTATTAATACAAGGATAGAGGCTTGTGACAGGGACATAGTTTTGCCTCTGTAAAAATCACTAGTCAGACCACATATGGAGTCAACAGCTAGAGGAGACAGAGTGAAACCGGCACTGCAATCCACAAAGAATACCGTCTGGGAAATGAGACTCTGGCAAAACACTTGTGGGGCTGCCACGGGGGTGCACTCCAAATAGAGCAAATGGAAGCATACAGTTCAAAGAAAGAAATGGCTGCACTCACCCAGGGGTCTTGCCAGATGAAATCTTTATTCAATGATCCATAAAACAGTATAGCGGGTAGATGCAGAGGAGCAGCCTCGCTCCTCTGCGTCTACCCGCTATACAGTTGTATGGATTATTGAATAAAGATTTCATCTGGCAAGACCCCTGGGTGAGTGCAGCCATTTCTTTCTTCGAACTGTATGCTTCCACATATGGGGCATTGTGTCCAAATATGGACACCTGTATATAACAAGGACATGGCTAAACTGGAGAGGGTGCAGAGGAGGGCAAAAAGGATAGCTGATGGTATGGGCGGATTACAGTTCCAAGACAGGGGGGGATTTGATCACAAGTATAAGAATGGACCCAACAGAGATCTTTCTAGTGATCTTTTTATACCTAGACCGGTAACCATGACAAAAGAGCATCCTCTACATCTAGAGGAAAGAAGGTTTCCCCAGTCGGGGATTCTTTACTGTAAGAGCAGTGAGAATATCGAACTCTCTGCCACATGATGTTGTGATGTCTGACTCAGTAAACAAGTTCATGGGGAGCCTTGATGTTTTTCTAAAGAGTAATAACATTACCGGTTATGGATACTAGATTTACGTGGATAGAACGTTGATCCAGGGATTTATTCTGATCACCATATTGGGGACAGGAAGCAAATTTAACTATGTGATAAAATCATATTGTTGTGAATGCCTTGTAATCTCACCCCAGTTTAGAGATAAATTGAGAAGAGACATATTCATATGTTTAAGTGTTTCAGAAAACGTTTTAACATGTCATAGAGACATATCAGAGTTTGCATTGATGGAAATCAACCAGTGGGAGAAAGATTTTTTTTGGAGCTTATTCTCGAAAAGCATGAGACAGTGGGGAGACTCACCGCAAACTTATTGCCACTGATTCAAACATTTAGTGGGGGTCTTATCACTCAGACTCTCAGCTGATGAAAACTTTTGACATGCATGTATGACATAGTAAAAGTTTTTTTTTTTTTTTAATAATAGTGAAAAAAAACAAAAATCAATAACAAAAAAGCAAAAACAAACAAATAATGCCATGCTCTTTTTCACAAGACTGAAGACTTGAAATCCTGGAGGAAGAAGGAGATTATATTACAATAATAGTTATGGGTGTTATTTATATGATTTACACTAATTTATTATACACAATGCTAAGCAGCATTATTAAGAGATAGAGATACAGTTTTAGAAACATAGAAACACAGGAGTTTGACAACACAAAAATACTACATAGAGATGGGGTACCAAACGGCCTAGAGATTAAAAAAAAGGTAGAAAAAAAAGAATAGAGAACCTCAGAATCTATAGAAATCGAGTTATATGGATTCAACTGTGAAAAGAGACGTATTAAGGGGATACACGATCCATTTAAATAAACACAGTATATACTGTCAATGTTTCATACAAAAAATACTGTGAACAGCTATACACTCCGAGATTATCTAGATCCTAGCAGGCTATTCCATATCTTCACTTGCTTTTTCAATAAACTTTCTACAGAAAATAGATTTTTTGTTTTCTTATTAATGCAATAAGGCACTCTGTCCAACAAAACAAAAAATCTATTTTCTGTAGAAAGTTTACAGAAAAAACAAGTGAAGCTATGGAATAGCCTGCTAGGATCTAGAGTTTATCTATATAAAATATCACATCATGTCATTTTATGGAAATAGGTCAACTGCTTGAAGTTCTTATAGACGGTTCTTAACTTTACTAAAATAATGGAGGAATAAGGCTGGGTTCACATATGTCCGGCAGCCAACATAGGTGAACTCAGCCTAGATCTGGTCGCAACTGATCATTGTTTCTGGATGGCGAAGCAAGCTGCATTCCCCTGTCCGGTGCCCTCCGGCGTGTCCAACCATCCTGTGTCAAAATTGAGACGCTGGATGATTGTGAACTGTCCCATTCAAATAAATGGGATCAGTTCTAGCATCAGTTTCCCTCCGGTGCATGTCGGAGGGAAACTATGCCGGACAACTGATTTATGTGAACCCAGCCTTAAAAGGATAATGTACCACCAAATATCACCTCAATGCTCCAAAGAGATTTGTGATTTTTAAGCTTCAGAGAGACTAAAGTGACTAAAATAAAGGACAACCTGTCTCCAAGAGCTTTCAATACAGCTACAATTGTGGAACTCACGGTGCCGTTTCATTGTAAAACTTATATTTAGATTAGGAATCTCATTTCTATTTAACTGTTCATCTTCCGGTTCTTGTAGAAGAACTTCAGTCTATTAAAATGTTCCACCTCAGCTACTTTACCCTTATGCAATGACAATATAAAGGGGTTATTAGAAAGAAGAGCCTGGAGAAATACAATTGTTAAAACTGAGATCATCAAAATTTTCATCATCTACTGAAAACTTCAACTTATTATATTAGAATATGCAAAATAGCACTGCATTAAATGGCATACTTTCCTGTATAAGTGTAAAACAAGGCCTAGAGACGATGAACTGCGCAAAACATGAAAAGACCCATACAAAGAAAAGTTATCTTTGAAAACCTACTGAAAATTCATGAAAGGAAATTAAACATAAGTAATCTTCAATAATATAGGTTTTAATATTAAATAACCTCCAAGGGAAATTGGTTTATGATTTATGCTCCAATACGTTCATGTGTTTAAACTTAAAAGAAGATATTAAAGGAGTACTCCGGTGCACACTTTTTCATTTTATCCCATCCGGGCTGCAAAATAAAAGAAAACACACTTTATCTTACCTGCCAACGAGCCCCCGGAGCTCCGGTACAGGTGTTCGGTCCCCGGGCTGTATTCTTCTTACTTCCTGTTAGCCCGGCACGTCACACGGCGCTTCAGCCTATCACTGGCCGCAGCGATGTCCCGCCTCGGCCAGTGATAGGCTGAAGCTCCGTGTGACGTGTCGGCCTGGGGACCGAACACCTGTACCGGAGCTCCGGGGGCTCGTTGGCAGGTAAGATAAAGTGTGTTTTCTTTTATTTTGCAGCCCGGACGGGATAAAATGAAAAAAGTGTGCACCGGAGTGCTCCTTTAAACTTATAATTCCTTTAAAAAAAAATAAAAATGTGTGTGAGATGAGATATGATCGGCTAATGCTGCACAACCCCCCCCCCCCCCCCCTCAGCACTCCAGACTGATTTTAGACTTCTGCTAGGCAAGCAGAAGTCCAAAGTCTGTGCAAGAGATGGGGGGAAATGTGCTCTGGATAAGTAGGGGGACACCTAGTGGCAGCTTTTTTAAACATGAATAAAGCATAGAAAACTTTCATTTTTTTAAATAAAGTACATTAGAAAGATTTTTTTTACCATAAAGAGTTCAATAGCAAAAATTTTTTAATGACAGTGCCCATTTTAAAAAACTAACACAAACAAACAAAAAAACAACAACAAATCAACTAGGAGTGGAAGTTTTTGGCTTAAAGAGGTTGTCCAATAATACATTTTATTAAAATATTAAACATAGCAAAAAACATTCAGTTTGTCTTAATTAATTTAATCATTCATTAAGCAAAATAATTTTACCCCTTCTCACAAATGGACGTATATAAAGCAGTACCTTGTTGCAAATGGACGTGTACATACACGTCCATTCACAATCACAGTGCCGCAGTTGTAGGGCGGTGATCTGCAGTGGGAGCTGGCGATCTCCCATCGCCGGGCACCTGCCGCAACTGTCAGAAGGGTCAGTTAGACCACAGCACCGATTACAGTGACAGAGGGAGCTTCCTCTGTTCTCTATTGAGATCCCGCAATGCAATCGCAGGATCTCATTGGTAGCCTTAGCAACCAGAGACCTCCAAACAGCCTATGGTTGCATGGCTACGGAAGCCGATCAGGCATAATACACATATTACAAACAATGTATTATAAGTGTCAAGTCCAGAGCCAAGTAGAACTGTAAATTTAAAAAAGGGAAATAAACTAAATAGATAAATAAATTCAGTAAATAAATAAAAAATAAGCTATACATATAATAAATAAATAAAAATACACAATCTCCCACCCTCCCATCCCACAATATTGTCGGTATATATATATATATATATATATATATATATATATATATATATATATATATATATATATATAAAATACAGCTCTCAGAAAATAACGATGCATGTCAGGAACTGTCCAGAGTAGGAACAAATCCCCATAGCAAACCTCTCCTGTTTTGGATTGTTCCTGACATGGACAGAGGTTTCAGAAGAGAGCACTTTGGTCTAGCAGAAAAGAAATTAAAAAAGAAAAGAACTTCCTGTGGAGCATACAGCAGCAGAGAAGTAATGTAAGGGCTAATATTTAAAAAAAAATGTAAATAGTTAAGTAGTGTACAAATCTGTTTAACTTTCTGGCTCCAGTTAATTTAAAATAAATTCACTGTAGTGAAATTGGCCTAGTCCTGAATGTGAAAAAAAATTGAAAATGAGAAAAACATATTTTTCCAAAATAAGATATAAGGAAAAATCTGTTAAAATATCTATATGTCTGTTACAAAGCTGGATGTGGATCCACTGACCTGTGTGGCTGGTGACATAGGCCGTATTGGGGAGCGGAATCTACGGTGCCGCTGGTCTTCCCCAGAGCCCGCGGTAAGGCAGGATGGGCTTGCTGCGGCAGGTGACACCCAGGTCGCTATCCCGATACGACTCGATCACACATTTTACTGGGTGAGGCGAAGTCGGACTAAGCAGAAGGTCAAAGCAGGCGGCAAAGGTTCGTAGTCTAAATAACGTAGCAGAAAGGTCAGAACACGGGCAAGGCAAACAGACAAAAGGGTTAAGCTTAATCTAAGGCAAATGGCACTGAAGATCCAGCAGGTAAGAGGGGGAGAAGCAGGCTTAAATAAAATAGCAGAAGGACCAGGTATCAATTAGCGGTGCATTGGCCCTTTAAATCTTAGGAATCTGGCGCGCGTGCACCCTAGGAGGCAGGGGCGCGCAAGCAGGGAAGCAGAACAGCAGGGAAGCTATAAACCGCAGTCCGGCCGGGAGCGCAAGACGGCAAGCGCTCAAGGTCAGAGCGCCATACCGGAGCACTCACCATAACAGTACCCCCCCCTCTTGAGTCTCCCCCCTCATTTTGGAGGTTAATAATTTTTAAATAAGGTTACGGTCCAAGATGTTGTCCTGAGGCTCCCAAGACCTCTCCTCCAGACTGAATCCTTCCCAATCCACAAGAAAAAATCGTTTTCTTCTGATAAACTTGGAGTCCAAGATTTATTTGACAACATACACATCAGAGGTACCAGAGATGGGATTAGGAGAGATGTATTTTTGAGAAAAGTGGTTGTGGATGACATGTTTCAAGAGGGAGAGATGGAAGGAATTCAGGATCCAGAGAGAGGAGGGCAGATGGAGGGAATAAGCCACAGGATTAAGTCGTTTCTTGATTTTATAGGGACCCAGATAGCACCTAGTGCAACACCAGCACTGCAGCACCTAGTGCAACACCAGCACTGCAGCACCTAGTACAACAACAGCACTGCAACACCTAGTACAACACCAGCACTGCAGCACCTAGTGCAACAATAGCACTGTAGCACCAAGTGCAACACCAGCACTTCAGCACCTAGTGCAACACCAGCACTGCAGCACCTAGTGCAACACCAACACTGCAGCACCTAGTACAGCATCAGCACAAGAGCATCTAGTGCAACGTCAGCACTGTAGCACCTAGGAAAAACACCAGCATTGCAGCACCTACTGCAACACCAGCACTGCAGCACCTAGTGCAACACCAGCACGTCAGCACCTAGTGCAACATCAGCACTGCAGCACCTAGTGCAACTTTAGCACTGCAGCACCTAGTACAACACCAGCACTGCAGCACCTAGTGCAACACCAACACTGCAGCACCTAGTGCAACACCAACACTGCAGCACTACAACATCAGCAAAAGAGCATATAGTGCAACACCAGCATTGTAGCACCTAGTACAACACCAGCAATGCAGAACCTAATACAACACCAGCATTACAGCACCTAGTGCAACACCAGCACTGCAGCATCTAGTGCAACATCAGAATTGCAGCACTGCAGCATCTAGTGCAACACCAGCACTGCATCACCTAGTGCAACACCAGCACTGCAGCACCAAGCCCAACACCAGCACTAGAGCACCTAGTGCAACACCAGCACTGCAGCACCTAGTTAAATACCAGCCTGCAGAGCCTAGTAAAACACCAGCACTGCAGCACCTAGTGCAACTTTAGCACTGCAGCACCTAGTACAACACCAGCACTGCAGCACCTAGTACAACACCAGCACTGCACCACCTAATGCAAAACCAGCACTAGATCACCTAGTACAACACCAACACTGCAGCACTGCAATATCAGCACAAGAGCATCTAGTGCAACACCAGCATTGTAGCACCTAGTACAACACCAGCAATGCAGAACCTAATACAACACCAGCAGTACAGCACCTAGTGCAACACCAGCACTGCAGCACCTAGTGCAACATCAGCATTGCAGCACTGCAGCATCTAGTGCAACACCAGCACTGCATCACCTAGTGCAACACCAGCACTGCAGCACCAAGTCCAACGCCAGCACTAGAGCACCTAGTGCAACACCAGCACTGCAGCACCTAGTTAAATACCAGCCTGCAGAGCCTAGTACAACACCAGCACTGCAGCACCTAGTGCAACTTTAGCACTGCAGCAATTAGTACAACACCAGCACTGCAGCACCTAGTACAACACAAGCACTGCATCACCTAGTGCAAAACCAGCACTAGATCACCTAGTGCAACACCAGCACTGCAGCACGTACTACAACACCAGCACTGCAGCACGTACTACAACACCATCACTGCAGCACCTAGTGCAACACCAGCACTGCAACACCTAGTACAACACCAGCACTGCAGCAACTAGTGCAACACCAGCACTGCAGCACCTAGTTAATTACCAGCACTGCAGAACCTAGTACAACACCAGCACTGCAGCACCTAGTGCAACTTTAGCACTTCAGCACCTAGTACAACACCAGCACTGCAGCACCTAGTGCAACACCAACACTGCAGCACTTGGTTCAACATCAGCACAATAGCATCTAGTGCAACACCAGCATTGTAGCACTTAGTGCAACACCAGCAGTACAGAACCTAATACAACACCAGCAGTACAGCACCTAGTGCAACACCAGCACTGCAGCACCTAGTACAACACCAGCATTGCAGCACTGCAGCACCTAGTACAACACCAGCACTGCAGCACTTAGTGCAACACCAGCACTAGAGCACCTATTGCAACACCAGCACTGCAACACCTAGTGCAACACCAGCACTGCAGCACCTAGTGCAACACCAACATTGCAGATCTGCAGAACCTAGTACAACACTAGCACTGCAGCACCTAGTGCAACACCAGCACTAGAGCACCTAGTGCAACACCAGCACTGCAGCACCTAGTACAACACCAGCACTAGAGCACCTAGTACAACACCAACACTGCAGCACCTAGTACAACACCATCACTGTAGCACCTAGTGAAACACCAGCACTGCAGCACTTTGTCAAACACCTACACTGTGGCAACTAGAACAACACCAGCACTGCAGCACCTAGTGCAACACCAGCATTGCAGCACCTAGTACAGCACCAGCATTGCAGCACCTAGTAAAACACCAACACTGCAGCACCTATTACAACACCAGCTCTGCAGCAACGAGTACAACACCAGCACTGCACCACCTAGAACAACACCAGCTCTGCAGCACCTAGAGTTTAAGTCGTTTCTTGATTTTATAGGGACCCAGATAGCACCTAGTGCAACATCAGCACTGCAGCACCTAGTGCAACTTTAGCACTGCAGCACCTAGTACAACAACAGCACTGCAGCACCTAGTACAACACCAGCACTGTAGCACATGGTGCAACACCAGCACTGCAGCACCTAGTGCAACAATAGCACTGTAGCACCAAGTGCAACTTCAGCACTGTAGCATCTAGCACAACACCAGCACTGCAGCACCTAGTGAAACACCAGCACCGCAGAACCTAGTGTAACACCAGCACTGCAGCACCTAGTGCAACACCAGCACTGCAGCACCTAGTGCAACACCAGCATTGCAGCACTGCAGCACCTAGTACAACACCAGCACTGCAGCACCTAGTGCAACATCAGCATTGCGGCACCTAGTCCAACACCAGCACTAGAGCACCTAGTGCAACACCAGCACTGCAGCACCTAGTACAACACCAGCACTGCAGCACCTAGTGCAACACCAGCACTAGAGCACCTAGTACAACACCAGCACTGCAGCACCTAGTACATCACCAGCACTGCAGCACCAAGTACAACACTATCACTGCAGCACCTAGTGAAACACTAGCACTACAGCACCTTGTCAAACACCTACACTGTGGCAACTAGAACAACACCAGCACTGCAGCACCTAGTACAACACCAGCTCTGCAGCAACGAGTACAACACCAGCACTGCAGCACCTAGTGCAACATCAGCACTGTAGCACCTAGAACCACACCAGCACCTAGTGCAACTTCAGCACTGTAGCACCTAGCACAACACCAGCACTGCAGCACCTAGTGCCACTTCAGCACTGTAGCACCTAGCACAACACCAGCACTGCAGCACCTAGTGCAATACCAGCACTGCAGCACCTAGTGCAACACCACCACTGCAGCACATATTAGAACACCAGCACTGCAACACCTAGTGCAACACCAGCACTGCAGCACCTAGTACAACACCAGCACTGCAGCACCTAGTGAAACACCAACACTGCAGCACCTAGAACAAAACCAGCACTGCAGCACCTAGTACAACACCTGCACTGCAGCACCTAGTGAAACACCAACACTGCACCACCTAGAACAACACCAGCACTGCGGCACCTAGAACAAAACCAGCACTGCAGCACCTAGTACAACACCTGCACTGCAGCACCTAGTGAAACACCAACACTGCAGCACCTAGAACAACACCTGCACTGCAGCACCTAGTGCAACACCCATTGATCATAAAGTGATGATCAGGGTCATCACTTTAGAGGAAGGAAATAGCCATTGAATATTAAAATATAAATTTTAATAAGCAAAACAAAAAACTATAACATTGAAGATAATTGCATTTTCCACTGTAATAGTAAAGTTTCTCTATTTAAATTATATATGCTTAAGCTCAAGATTAATATTTTTCTGAGGTAGGAAACACAAAGAATCTCTCCTATTATTTGGCAGAAATTTACCCTTTTGGCCATTTCATTTTACAAAGGTCATGTTTCATTTGCTGAAAGTAGAACAAAACCCTGGGGTGTGTTCTTTCAGTATGAAGCCTTCTTACTGCATTTTACATATATGGATAACAAGTCAATTTCTCACATAAATTCAAGGAGCCTTGATAATTATGTTTTTGACTATGATAGTGTTTACATTGAGTCTTCACATTGAGTTATTATTGCCCATAACTGGAAACATGTTGCAACACACAACTTGTAATGAAGCATAATTATTCCGAAAAATATAGCAAAAATGCTGATTTACAACCACAGGAGACACTTATGACATTCTTTGTTACACTTAGTCCAGACTAGGCCACATTAACAGACATTTTACCAACAGGAGATACATCAGAAACCTTCAACAGAATTTCACAGTAAATTAATTTCATAACCTTGTTACATGTTAAAGTAGCAACTTACAAATCATGTGTCTAATAAAGGATCTAGCCATGTATAATTGCCTTAAGAATTAAGTAACATAACCACAGAGATCAATGGTTATATTACACATGGAAGAGAACAAAATGGAAATGATAAAAGTAAATTAGAAGGAGCTAATCTAGACAGTTTAATAATCACCAAAGTCCTTCCTGCTACTTTTCCATTGCAACTAATATGATATAATAAGTACTGTATAATAGATTTGTAATATTAAATGTATTTCAATGGTGCCAAGTTGTTCATTTCTTGGCTTTTTAAACATAATTGATTTTTTTTTTCTTTAGCTTAACACCCCAATACAATAAAGTTTAAAGGGGTAATCCAGCATAAGATGATTTTAGTACATACCTCGCAGACAGTAATGGACATGCTTAGGAAGGATCTGCGCTTGTCTTGGGCTAAATGGCTATGCTGTGAGATTACCATAACACTGTGGCTAGTTTTCTGTGAATTTGCATTTCCTGTTTTCAGTTTTCTTGTTTGCCTACAAATCCCATTATACCATTTTCCTCCTTCCCACACATCAGCTACCCCACCCATTGAAACATAAATGAGCTGCAGACCTGTGGTTTTCAATTAGGATGCCTACAGCTGTTGCATTAGTTGCTCTCTCCACCCATTGAAGCAGACAGGCTCCCTGTCATCAGCTGACTAGTGAGTCAGGTCTTGGCCACATTGCAAGCTGGGAAAAATCCGAGACAGCAGTCATTTTGTATGCTGTTAAAAATAAATATTGGGATGAAAATCACATAAGAATTGTGAGAAAACCGTCACACACAGGTGCAGACACTATATTATGAACTACACTAACTTTACAGCCCCTGTAGCATAGTCAAATAAAATAAAATCCTGGAATACCCCTTTAATGCACTTATTTAGCCACATCTAGTAGTTTCTCGTAGCCAAAGTCACCAAAACCTTATATTATTTGGAGTGGTCCGATCTTTTAGGGTTAAAGAGAGCATGAGAGAAATCCTTCCATCCAGAGCGTTAAAAAAAAACATTTCTGGTCATACTTTTTTTAGAACCAGAAATCTCTTTCAGGTAACATTCTATTTGGGAGAGTGTAGCAAACATTCTTTATGCTTTATGAATAATATGTAGGACAATATCCTATGGGAAAACTATAACAGGCCTACTGTTTATTAAAACGTCTAGAAACCTACCAAGGTTTCTAGTCAATGACCTTGCTCTTGTCCTTGATATTCATCAAAGAACTCCACAAACTTTCCAGGATAGGGGGTAACAAGCTGATTGATGGGGGTAAAACTCCTGGGACCCTTATTGAATAGACGAGCAAAAGAAAATTGTTCTGGGTGAACAGAACACACATGTGGTTAGGAACTAACTTTAGGAGACAAAAACATCCCAGTAGTTTCTAACCTTAATGTCTAAAGATAAAAGGAACTGCAAAACCTGAAAATCTGGGTGCCCGGCCAAGGTTTCGAAATGACACTCTAGTTAAATGCTAAAAGTTTAGTGCTTACCTGGAGTGGAGGTGCTTTGCCACTACTACAGTCTCACTTAGGCTGGGTTCACATATATCAGGCATCTGGCGTGGTCTCCCTCTGTCGTGCACCGGAGGGAAACTGATGTTAGAACTGATCCCATTCATTTCAATGGGAAAGTTCACAATCATCCAGCATCTCAATTTTGATGGCGGATGGTTGGACATACCGGAGGGCAACGGGATACAGGGGAACACAGCTTGCTATGCAGAAACAATGGACGTCGGATGCGATACAACTGATGACAACCTATCATCAGTTGTGGCATCAGTTGCGTTGAGATCTAGGCTGAGTTTACCTATGCCGGACATATATGAACCCAGCCTTACATGGTCCTTTCTGACTGGTAGAGCCACTGTGTAATTTTGAAGGCCACTACTGTAGCCTTCCTGTGCTTTCTGATCCCAGTCAGTGGTTGTCATTATACTTGTCTGTAAACCTGTAAAGGAAACAGTTATAGATGGTTTCATGCAGAGCAGATCATGACACTTGTTACTTGGAATCCTAAATCTAAAACAGGTTGTAGAAGCTGTCTGCAATATAACACCTGTGTGTTCCTATTGCTTGGACCATGAAAGTGAGACTTTCAATTTTGGGACATGGAGGGCAGCTATGGTCTTGAAAAAAGTATTACTTTAATTCCTTACTATAGTACTTATATAGAAAATAATTTTTTTACTGGGTTCTACCATAGAACAGACATATGTACAATAAGTGGAACAAACTACAGAGGATCAACATACAAGGGCCGTAATGTTACACAGTACAATGTTACACAATATATTGCAATAATATACTGACTCTCAACCTACAGTGAACTTAGAAATAGGACCTAAACTATTTCATTTATTTTTATTCAACTGTTTTCTTTTGCTTAATGTTTCTCTTTTCTTTATTTCTACACTCCTCTTTACGCCTGGAATTCACAGGCTAACTCTCTGTTTTAGGGTACGTTCACACGTGCCTATTTTATACTGCAGATTTACTTCTGCAGATTTTGCTACTCATTGATGGCAATGGGCAACAAAATCAGCAAAAGAAGATCTGCAGCAGAATATATGCATGTGTGAACAAATCCTTACAAAACGAAAAACAAATGTTTTTGAATATATTTTTAATGTTTATATTTATAATTGAAAAGTTAATAAAAATACTGTAGAAAGGAAATAACAGACAATAATTGAAGGTCCAGTCTGCATTGTTAAGTTTCTTGCAGCTAGCGCATAGTACTGTACATGCTAGATGGAGAGTAGTGTTGAGCGGCATAGGCTATATTCGAATTCGCGAATATTCGTGAATATACGGACGAATATTGGTAATATATTCGCGAATATTCGCATATTCGTAATAACCTCGTTTTATTTTCGCATATGCGAACAATTCGTGTATGCGAAAATTTACATATGCGAAAATTAGCATAAGCGAAAATTCGCAAATGCGAAAATTAGCATATGTAAATTTTCGCATATGCGGAAATTCGCACACCGGTCTCACACAGTAGTATTAGAGCCTTCTTTACATCACACAAGCTGGAAGCAGAGAGGGGTGATCACTGTGATGTGTACTGTGAAAAAAAAACAAAAAAAAATGAATATTCGTAATTACGAATATATAGTGCTATATTCGCGAATATTCGCGAATATGCGATATTCGCGAATAAAATTCGAATTGCGAATATTCGCGAGCAACACTAATGGAGAGGGAGACATCTGGTAGACAAGCAGTAGAGCTCATCCTTGGTAAATCATTAGGTAAATCATTAGGTAATATCTCTCAGATTAGGCACCAATACACCTTCTTCTCCAATATCTAAGAAATTCATTGAGTTTTTAATGAAATCATTTAGTCACGTGGTTTGTATTTTAAAATATTTTTTTCTACTAGTTACTAGTTTTTTAGTGTTATGGATATGAACAACATAAAAGATATCCTAAGAAACTGAGGTTATCCTCCTATCTTTCCAAAGGTCAGTTTGCCATAAGTAAAACTTCTGTAATCATGCTAATAGCAGTTTTCATGTATAGAACAGTCATTTATAAGCTATTTCAATAAGGTATAACTGTAGTTTTATTATGCATCTTGAATATGAAGCACATTTTATTCAAGTATCAAGTTCGGAATGAAAACTGTATTTACAGGAGTAAAAATAAGTAATACATAATAGATGTAGGGCATACAGTATAGGGAAGGATTATTTTGTTTCTTATAAAGTAACCTTATGTATTAATTTGCAGCCTGCAGGGTTCCTTTATTGTATAGTAAACTATGAAAATTAAAAGGATATTCCAGCTTTAGACATTTTATTCCCTATTCAAAGGATAGGGGATAAGATGTCTGATCGCGGGGGGCCCGCCGCTGGGACCCCCAGCGATATCCCTGCAGCACCCGCATTATTTGCCGAGCTTCGTCTCCAGGCTCGTAAACCAGAAGTTTCCGGGACTTGTGACATAGATATGAATGGAAGGGGCGTGATGTGACATCACGAGGGGGGCGTGGCAATAAGTCACATTTCCAGTCCTGAAAACTTCCGGTTTCTGAGCCTGGAGACGCAGCTCCGCACATAATGCACATAAAATGTCTAAAGCCGGAATACCCCTTCAAGTTAGCTGACTACATTTTATGCCTAAGGTGCAACAAATACTAAAACAGTAAAGGTGTGTTCAGATGATTTTGATGTGGAAACTGCACTAAAATCTGCCCTTTCACTTAAAAAAGATTGGGAACTGCGTAGAAAAAGAAGTGATGTCAATTTCGTTTTCTAGTAGAGAAGCTACCCCCCCCCCCCTCCTCTAATCTTGCAGTGATTGTCTTAATACAGTGGTCATTTCCTCGCTACTGAACAGATCGGTCAGATCTTGACTAAACCTTTTTCAATATGAATATTTTCTGAAAGACAATGTAAAACTATCAATATTGCTTATTTTTATCCAATGTCAGATAAATGTTGCAAACATAGCATTGCTTACCTGCCTGAAATTACCAGTTCTGAGCAGTTTCTCAGTACTACAGGTTCCATAATGCAGCGCTTTACCTCAGCTCTTTATCACAGTTCCCCTACCCTGCCTACTCCTCTTCCACAGTGCTTGTTCCAGTTTCCCAGGCCACAGCTGTTGCAGAACATTTTAGTACCCAGCAGACTATTGCTCTGCAGTTAATAAATCTGCAGCACCTGCTGCATCTATTCCCTGTCTGTTTTTCTGTCTGTGGCATTGTTTAGCTGCATACTGTAAACACACCTCATTGTTTCTTAAATTTCCCAATAAAGATATACACTTTATGGATACATGACAGGGAGATGAGTGACAGGCCAGAAGAGATGACATCAGGATGTTAAGCTTGAGATCCGGAACAAGATTCAGAGGGTGATGCATCATCTTGGGATGAAGAGAGGAGCCAAGGTACTGCTAAGCCAATACCCCATTAAGAATGAAACACCTACACAACTTCCTGTCAGGAGTATTTCAAGCAAAAACATAATGAAGCCAGAGCAATACACAAAATGGTATAATCAATGGTTCAAAAAAAAAATTATATAATGACAAAATAATAATCATAGAGAAAAACTTCCAACTGTGCAGTGAAAATAAAAAAGTTCCTTATGACATGACAGTGTGAGAGACCACCCTCTTTTGCAGCTGAAAAGGTGTTTTATCAGGTGTTTAATCAGATATACTGTTTCATATCTTGATCTCATATCCCAACTAGTGTTGCTCGCGAATATTCGCAATGTGAATTTTATTCGCGAATATCGCATATTCGCGAATTCGCGAATATTCGCAAATATAGCACTATATATTCGTAATTACGAATTTTCTTTTTTTTTTTTTTTTCAAATTATTTTTTTTTTCACAGTACACATCACAGTGATCATCCCTCTCTGCTTCCAGCTTGTGTGGTGTAAAGAAGGCTCTAATACTACTGTGAGACTGGTGTGTGAATTTTCGCATATACGAAAATTTGCATATGCGAATTTTCGCGTATGCGAATTTTCGCTTATGCTAATTTTGTATATGCTAATTTTCGCATTCGTGAATGTTCGCATATGCGAAAATAAAACGAGAATATTACAAATATGCGAATATACGCGAATATATGACGAATATTCGTCCATATATTCGCGAATATTCGCGAATTCGAATATGGCCTATGCCGCTCAACACTAATCCCAACCTCATATCAAATCCTCATATCCTGTCCTTATATCCCAACCACATACCACATTCTCATATCCTGTTCTTATATCCCATCCTCATATCACATCCTCATATCCTGTCCTTATATCAAAACCTCATGTCACATCCTCATATCCTGTTCTTATATCCCAACCTCATCTCACATCCTCATATCCTGTCCTTATATCCCAACCTCATACCACATCCTCATATCCTGTTCTTATATCCCAACCTCATATCACATCCTCATGTCCTGTCCTTATATCAAAACCTCATATCACATCCTCATATCCTGTTCTTATATCCCAACCTCATCTCACATCCTCATATCCCAACTTCATATCACATCCTCATATTCTGCCCCCAAATACTGCCCTTATATCTTGTCCAGCAAAAAAATAAGTTTATTGGGAAACTGTTGGATCGCCCCTAGACTGAATACAAAATGAGATATGGCTGGGCATGATGGCCGGGTTCTTTATTGCATTCTGTGGCACATTTGCCCACAAATGTTGCAGCTGTGCCTTTAGAACCTGCACACTTGTAGGCTGCCAAAGCTGGCTCACCATAAGTACCTTTTTGGCGATAAATCCGGCAAATGGGCTGGCCAAGAAGGTGTTGAAATCTGGCAGAGGCATTCCAGACAGGGAAACAGATTTTTTTGTCAATGAGTGTGCATTCGAAACTCAAAAATTGAGTGATCAGTCAACAGACGTACAATGTATACAAAAGATGTACGGTATATAGAGAAAGATAAATAAACAACAACATCCTTAGACATTTAAACATTATAAATGATGCTGAAGAAGGTGCACCTAAGATGGATGAATGCGGACTGAAAAAGTCCTTACGTATAGGCTTCACCTATCTAATGATACTATTTGTTATTGTGTGAAATATAGTGCACATTCATTTCTCCATATATGTTTTTACCAAACAAGAACATATTTTGAAGTTTGATCAGTTAGTGATTTACTAAGTGTTTCAGAAACTGATCACTTATATTACATGCAATGAGCACCACAAATTATCATAAACTTATTGAAATGTTAACAAACCAATGTTTGTAAAGTAATATCCAACTAGAAAGGCAATATAAAGGGTTCATTTGAGGACATGCATATTTTTATAGTAAGTCATACTTACCTCCCCTGTGTCATGTCTGTTTTAGTCTGTGTTCACACACAGCTATTGGATTGCTTGTGTGTGAACAGTTTTATGTTCCCTGGCCATGTCTTTGGCTTACTATCCAATTGCTCCTAGGGTGTGTCTAGATAAGGATCAGCTTAGCCTAGCCTCAGGGCTTTTGATTGTGACTTCATTATATCCTGACTTGCTAAGATGCTGGACATGTTGCATGAAGCTCTTGGTGAAATACTCTTTGTTTTAGCTTTTAACCCGTTAAGGACCAAGGACATACCGGTACATCCTGAGTCCTCTCCCTTACTATAACTCAGGGGCCACAGCGTGGCCCTGCGTCATAGTGGGTTGGTCCCAGCACCTAGCAATGGCCGGGACCCTTGGCTAAAGGCGCATGGCACTGATCATGGTACCGCGTGCTATTAACCCTTTAAACGTGGCATTCTAAGTTGATCGGAGAAGTATGAAAGACAAAAAGGGACAATGGGCCTATCTATGTGCTGTTATCCTTATTACAAGTGACAGGTGTGGAAGCGTAAGGAATGCTCTCACCTGGTGGTGTTATGCTGAGAGCATAACACCTGTTGCAGCTTGAAGGGGCCCAACTGGTGTAGGTAAGTGGAAATCCATGGTGTGCTGCCCGGATCCATCCATCCGGCCGGACGGTCTGAGAGTATGAGTGGTAGCGGGGAAAAAGGAATCCGATCCTGGCGCTCACCCGTGCGGCAGCTGAGGAAATGATGTCAGGAGCCGTGATGAGGTAAAAGATGCACTTTATTTTGGATAAAGCAGGGACTACGCGTTGCGAGGGGACAGGCTCCCCTCTTCCTCAGGTCCAATCATAAGGGCTAGGGGGTAGGGCTTGTGTTTTAAAGGGAAAAAGCCCGCAAATTTAGGTGCTCATAATCACAGAATACACAATAATGCAAAAAATAGCAGACAAATACATAATATATAAGGATCGTGAGCGATACAAACATGTGGGGCACAGAATGTTACAAAGGCCCCATGTGAAAACAAAAGATAGGATACGTTCTATATTTAGTATACAGAAGTTCAGGGTGGATACAGCACCAAATAGCTGAGGACTCAGGCTAGTAGATGGAACAAGACTTTATTTGCCATCCATGTGCAACGTTTCGGCAATAAACTGCCTTTTTCAAGCATGCTTGAAAAAGGCAGTTTATTGCCGAAACGTTGCACATGGATGGCAAATAAAATCTTGTTCCATCTACTAGCCTGAGTCCTCAGCTATTTGGTGCTGTATCCACCCTGAACTTCTGTATGCCTTTCCGGGTTGGCATTCCCGGATGATCACCTGCACATGCTGATTGGATCGGTGCTGTCTCCCCTCTTTACCTATTATATTTAGTATAGTTTCATGCACCAAGTATTGGGCAGTGATACTATACGACATGGTGCACAGGAAGTCCCAGTGGTATGGGGCCATGGACAGATGGTGCACTTAGTTGCTGTTCAGGCATGGCAGGGACAAACCTCTGGATGGGAGACATAGGAACCGGCAATCCAAGCCCTTCCATTGAATCCAGATGATTTGAGGTGGGTACATAGTTTAGGCAGAAAATAGGCTGGCAGGCCTAAGGGGGGGTGGTAATGTCTATAGCTTGATATTAGCAGATGAGCTCAGTTGCCTCATTCAGACCCCTAGGGTGAAGTGTCTGGAGGGAGTAAATCGAGAACATCTCTTTTTTGTTCAGTATTGCAAACCTGTTGTCCGCACCAATGGGGATCTGCTCAATTGGTGTGATGGTAATTGGGTTAGGGATGTCCTTATGATAAATACTGGTATGTCTGGATAAGCTGTGGAGGAGAAAACCTTTTCTTATATTCGTCCTGTGCTGGTTCAAGCGTATGTGAAGTGGTTGTGTGATCCGACCAATGCATTGTTTGCCACATATACAGTTTATCAGGTAGACCACGTAAGATGATTGGCAGGTCAGGTGAGATTTGAGGTGGAACGTGGCACCCGTTGCTGTGCTTATAATGGTTGATTGCTAATAGCAGATGGTAGTGCAGCATAAACATCTGGGATGACCACATTTAAAGGCTCCATTCTTCGTGGTCATGGTATTGAAGGTACCCCCTATGGTAAGATGTTTTTTATTTTTCTTACCACGACTGGGGGCGATCAGATTGCGTAGAGTAGGAGCCCTACGGTACGTAAACCTAGGTTTATCTGGAATTATTCTAGAGAGATGGGGATCTGATTTCAGAACATTCCAGTGTTTGTTGATGATTTGTTGTATAATTCTGTGGCCTCCAGAGTATGTGGTAATAAAATTCAATGTTGGATTACTTCTGTCTGACTTTACCTGTTTCCTTTTTCTGGGGCCAGGAGATGTGGGTACTGGTGTAATTTCATTCCCCTTTGTTTCCAAGGGATGGACTAGGGAAACAACAGGATCCATCGCTGCTGGTTCCGGGAGGGCCACCCAAGCCGAGGATTCTGCTTCAGGAACCGGTAGGCAATCTTCCTGAGTCAATTTGAGGGTTCTCTGGTATGCATCCCTAACCAGCTGTTTGGGATAGCCCTTTTCGTGGAAGCGATCTTTCAAGATTCCTGCTTGTTCTTTGAAAGTTTTTTCTTCGGCACAGTTTTTTCTAATCCTGCAGAATTGGCCGTACGGAATATTCCGTTTCCATTTCTTGTGATGTCCACTGTGGAAAGGAATATAACTGTTTGAATCCACTGGTTTGAAAAACGTGGACGTAGTAATCCGGTTCTCAGTGTGAGTTATCTGTAAATCCAGGAACTCTATGGATGTTCTGGAGATGTTGGGGGTCAGTTTGATGCCCCAGGTGTTTTCGTTGATTTGCTGCACTAGGGTGGAGATAGAATCAATGTCCCCCTTCCAAAGAAAGAACAAATCGTCTGTATACCTCCGGTATATAGACACGTGTTTGGAAAAAAGGGAGTTGGGGGTAATGAAGCTACCCTCGAAGCACCCCATAAAGAAGTTAGCATAGAAGGGGGCCGCGCGGTTCCCCATCGCTGTGCCTCTCGTCTGATGGTATGTCCTGCCGTCATATGTAAATGTGAGATACTCCATAAGAAAGTATACCTGTGCAGGGGGAATCCGTGTGTCCCCTTTGAGATGTGTTCTAGTGCTTGCCAGGCCCAGATCGTGCCTAATGTTAGTATAGAGCGCTGTGACATCCATTGTCACTAGCACCATATCGTCCTCCCATGCCTGGCTCTTCAGGATGGTGATCAAGGGGGACATTGATTCTATCTCCCCCCTAGTGCAGCAAATCTATGAAAACACCTGGGGTATCAAACTGACCCCCAACATCTCCAGAACATCCATAGAGTTCCTGGATTTACAGATAACTCACACTGAGAACCGGATTACTACGTCCACGTTTTTCAAACCAGTGGATTCAAACAGTTATATTCCTTTCCAGAGTGGACATCACAAGAAATGGAAACGGAATATTCCGTACGGCCAATTCTGCAGGATTAGAAAAAACTGTGCCGAAGAAAAAACGTTCAAAGAACAAGCAGGAATCTTGAAAGATCGCTTCCACGAAAAGGGCTATCCCAAACAGCTGGTTAGGGATGCATACCAGAGAACCCTCAAATTGACTCAGGAAGATTGCCTACCGGTTCCTGAAGCAGAATCCTCGGCTTGGGTGGCTCTCCCGGAACCAACAGCGATGGATCCTGTTGTTTCCCTATTCCATCCCTTGGAAACAAAGGGGAATGAAATTACACCAGTACCCACATCTCCTGGCCCCAGAAAAAGGAAACAGGCAAAGTCAGACAGAAGTAATCCAACATTGAATTTTATTACCACATACTCTGGAGGCCACAGAATTATACAACAAATCATCAACAAACACTGGAATGTTCTGATCTCCATCTCTCTGGAATAATTCCAGATAAACCTAGGTTTACGTACCGTAGGGCTCCTACTCTACGCAATCTGATCGCCCCTAGCCGTGATAAGAAAAAGAAAAAAACATCTAACCATAGGGGGTACCTTCAATACCATGACCACGAAGAAAGGAGCCTTTAAATGTGGTCATCCCAGATGTTTATGCTGCACTACCATCTGCCATAAGCAATCAACCATTACGAGCATAGCAACGGGTGCCACGTTCCACCTCAAATCCCGCATGACCTGCCAATCATCTTACGTGGTCTACCTGATAAACTATATATGTGGCAAACAATACATTGGTCGGACCACACAACCACTTCACATACGCTTGAACCAGCACAGGACGAATATAAGAAAAGGTTTTCTCCTCCACAGCTTATCCAGACATACCAGTATTCATCATAAGGACATCCCTAACCCAATTACCATCACACAAATTGAGCAGATCCCCATTGGTGCGGACAACAGATCTGCAATACTGAACAAAAGGAGATATTCTCGATTTACTCCCTCCAGACACTTCACCCTAGGGGTCTGAATGAGGCAACTAAGCTCATCTGCTAATATCAAGCTATAGACATTACCACCCCCCTTAGGCCTGCCAGCCTATTTTCTGCCTAAACCATGTACCCACCTCAAATCATCTGGATTCAATGGAAGGGCTTGGATTGCCAGTTCCTATGTCTCCCATCCAGAGGTTTGTCCCTGCCGTGCCTGAACAGCGACTAAGCGCACCATCTGTCCATGGCCCCATACCACTGGGACTTCCTGTGCACCATGTCGTATAGTATCACTGCCCAATACTTGGTGCATGAAACTATACTAAATATAGAACGTATCCTATCTTTTGTTTTCACATGAGGCCTTTGTAACATTCTGTGCCCCACATGTTTGTATCGCTCACGATCCTTATATATTATGTATTTGTCTGCAATTTTTTGCATTATTGTGTATTCTGTGATTATGAGCACCTAAATTTGTGGGCTTTTTCCCTTTAAAACACAAGCCCTATGACTGCTCAGTGCCTGAGATCCAGGCATGAACAGTCAAGCGACAGAATCATTGATCTATGTTATAGTATGGGATAATAAAGATCAATGTAAAAGATCAGTGAGTGCAGTGTTATAGCTCCCTATGGGAGCTATAAAAGTGAAAAAAAGTGAAAAAAAAGTTAATAAAGATCATTTAACCCCTTCCCTAATAAAAGTTTGAATCCCCCCCTTTTCCCATAAAAAAAAAAAAACTGATTAAATAAAAATAAACATATATGATATCGCCACATGTGGAAATGTCCGAATTATAAAAATATATAATTAATTAAACCGCACGGTCAATGGTGTATGCGCAAAAAAATCCCAAATAGCGTATTTTTGGTCACTTTTTATATCATGAAAAAATAAATAAAAAGCGATCAAAAAGTCTGATCAATACAAAAATCTTACGGCTAAAAACTTCAGATCACAGCACAAAAAATTTGCCCTCATACCGCCCTGTACGCTGAAAAAGATAAAAAAAAGTCATAGGGGTCAGAAGTAGTGATGTCGCGAACATAAAATTTTCGCTTCCAGAACCGTGAACGCAAACTTCCGCAAAAGTTGGCGAACCGGGCGAACTGCCATTGACTTCAATGGGCAGGCGAATTTTAGAACCCACAGGGACTCTTTCTGGCCACAATAGTGATTTAAAAGTTATTTCAAGGGGACTAACACCTGAACTGTGGCGTGTCGGAGTGGGATCCGTGGCAAAACTCCCATGGAAAATTACATAGTTGATGCAGAGTCTGGTTTTAATCCATAAAGGGAATAAATCACCTAACATTCCTAAATGATTTGCAATAACATGCTTTAGCCCCCTTTAGGCATCACATAGTTAGATCCCCCCTTTAGGCAGCACATAGATTCCCCCATGTTAGGCAGCACATAGTTAGATTTGAACCCAAGGCCCCAGTGCTGCAAGGCAGCAGTGCTAACCTCTGAGCCACCATGCTACCCTTAGCATACATCTAATATCCATGGTTGCAAAAATGGACAGGGATGTCAGCAGAGAGTACCAGAAAAATTAGGCATGTACACATGGATGAAAAATTGGGTATTGCCGCAGCTGTAGCAGTGGCCAGAAAAATTGCAGCACCATAACAAGTGCAGCAGCAGAGGCCAGAAAAATTAGGCATGTACACATGGATGAAAATGTGGGTATTGTTGCAGCTGCAGCTGTAGCAGCGGCCAGAAAAATTGCAACACCAGAAAAAGTGCAGCAGCAGAGGCCGGAAAAATTAGGCATGTACACCTGGCTGGAAAATTTGTGACAGCTGTGCAAATTTTTTTTTAATTTGCACAACTGTCACACCAAATGTGATTTGCACTAGTGTGACAATGAGCAAAAAAGCTTGCCAGCGGAGTTCCCCTTTTAAGCAGTGGTCCCCAACCAGGGTGCCTCCAGCTGTTGCAAAACACACGGACTGATATATTTCAGCCCTTTGAATACTGTAGTAGTTAGTTGCTTTAAAGAAAAAAAAAGCTTGCCAGCGGAGTTCCCCTTTTAAGCAGTGGTCCCCAACCAGGGTGCCTCCAGCTGTTGCAAAACACATGGACTGATATCTTTCAGCCCTTTGAATACTGTAGTAGTTAGTTGCTTGAAGGAACTTAAGTTTGATTCTGGAGTACCCCTTTTAACCAGCGGTTCCCTCCCAACCAGGGTGCCTCCAGCTGTTGCAAGACACACGGACTGATATTTGAGACCTAAAAAGGGCTTTTTTGGGTGCTGTCCTTAAAGCAGATGTTACACTAGTGATTTAGGAATAAACTGGACCCTGAATACACCACCTAGCAGCAACCTAGCTATCGCTTTCCCTATACAGCAGGAGCAGCTTCTCTGACCCTCCACTTCCTAAGCCTGCAGCATGCCGAATGAGGGTAAAATGGCGTCCGTGCAAGAGATAGGAGGGTCTGGAAGGGAGGGACTGCTGCTGATTGGCAGTAATGTGTCTGCTGACTATGACTTACAGGGTCAAAGTTTACCGCAATGTTAAAGTATAGGGGGCGAATCGAACTTCACATATGTTCGCCCGGTGATGCGAACGCGAACATGCTAAATTCGCTGGGAACTGTTCGCCGGCGAACAATTCGTGACATCTCTAGTCAGAAGGTGATTTTTTCCAGAAGTACGTCAAAATCAAACCTATACAAGTTGGGTATCATTTTAATCGTATGGAACTACAGAATAAAGATAAGGTGTCATTTTTACCGAAAAATGTACTGCTTAGAAACGGAAGCCCCCCAAATTCTTTTTTCCGTTTCGCCGTAGATTTTTGGTAAAATGACTGATGTCATTACAAAGTAGAATTGGTGGCACAGAAAATAAGCCATCATATTGATTTTTAGGTGCAAAATTGAAAGGGTTATGATTTTTAAAAGGTAGGGAGGAAAAAAAGTGCAAAAATGGAAAAACGCTCTGTCCTTAAGGGGTTAATCTACTATCTCTCTTTTAGCATGCACTTTTGTTATGTGGCATGCCCTTAGTAGATTTTAAGCTGTGTTTGTTTAGTCGGTTTTAGGATTTGTATGTTCTTTTTGCTATGTGCCTGTTCACACTGTTTTCTCTTGTATCTGTTTATATGAAGTTTTGTGTTTTATATTTCTGTTTTCCTACTGGGTTAGCTTCTGACCACACTGTGGAGTATGCCGCTGTCCAGTAGTATATTTGGATTTATTGTTATTGTGGCTACTACTTTAGTGGAGTGACCAATTTGTGTGCCCAGTGTGAACACTGTCCTATGTTGCATCCCTTTTACCGTTCCATGGGGACTCCTTGTCTACTGGAGGTGTTTGGAGGGATTGCTATTCCTGTCTTGTGTTCAGTGTGAACAGTGTTCTATATTATATCCTGTGTATTTAGGCATCCCTATTAACTGTCCTTGGGACTCAGAGGGTATTGTTATTCCTACGTCTACTGGAGGTGTTCTGAAGGGATTGTGATTATTCCTGTCTTGTGTTCAGTGTGAACAGTGATCTATATTACATCCTGTGTATTTAGGCATTCCTGTTACCTGTCCATGGGGACTCCGTGTCTACTGAAGGTTTTATGTGGGATTGTGATTATTCCTGTTTAGCGTTAGATCCCGTTTACCTGTCTGTGGGGACTCAGAGGGTATTGTTATTCCTGTGTCTACCAGAGGTTTTTCTAGGGGATTAAGTTTATTCCTGCATTGTTCTGGAGGATGTTCAGACTTATCTGTTTTCCTGTCTGGTGTTTTTTTACTCTATGTGTTTATCAGTTCTTGATTTCAGATCTTTGGAGTTCTGTTCATGACCGCTTATTTATAGTGTCCTCTGTTCATGACCACTGAGTCCTCTGTTCTTGTCCACTGATATAGTGTCCTCTGTACTAACTCTCTGATCTGTGTGCTCTGAACTTTATACTATAGAATTCTATGTTCCTGTTATGTTTCTGGTTTATGACCGAATATTAGTATGTGGTTTTTTTAGGCCCCTGCAATTTAGCTCAGGGAGGGACCGGCTCACAGTTGTCGAACCACCGTTTAGGGTGGATGGGCAAGTAGGCAGGAAGAGTGCTTTTAGGGTCAGTTTAGGGCTCACTCTCTCTGTCCCCTGGTTGGTCCCTGACACCCTGATCCTCCACAGCTCCCATTCTGACATGATCCAGTCCCAATTTTTTTATTTTCCTTCCATATTCAGAGATGAGCCATCCCAGCAGGAACTTCTTGCTCAACCAATGACTGCAAAAGCAGGAAGAAGTTAAGAGTTGGGACTGGATAACATCAGACTGGGAGCTGTCAGAGATAGGGGGAGGAAAATATACTAATGTTTTATTTTTACACCACCCCCAACCTTTTAGACATATTTTTGGTCCCTGGACAACCCCTCTAATGTAAACCTATATGCAGAATGTATCAATTTGCAATATAGTTCAGGTGACTGGTATTAGCATGGCAAGCAAAAAAGGGATAATTTGTATATGTATCTGTCTGCTGATACTGTAAAACAATGCACACTTTACAGATGATATTGTTTAACCTATGTTTTGCAGCACAACTCTAAACATTCTAGGGGGACGGCAGGTTATAGTTAAATGAGCTCATCACAAGGATTGTTTATGACATTTAGAAAATTCACTGAGAATCCAGGTGTTTTGTTTTTTTATATTATTGCTATTAAATAAACTTTATTTTGGTCCATCTTTTAAGAAAAGCTGATTTCATTAGTTCAGAGAATAGGGACTGTCAACAAAGGAAAATGTGTGTTACTCACAGCTGGTGTCTATTGCACATTTCCATTCCATCATTAATTATTATTAGTGGTACTGCAGACTACAGCATATAAAACACACAGAGCTGCATGAAATATATTCCCTGTATTCATGTGGGTTCACACATCCAGAGCAACGTTAAGGACCTTTCTCTTCATAATTAGACGGATTCTTGTATCTTTCGGGCTGGAAGAATCAATGTACATTAATTACATTTTATTTCTTGTTTATGAAAAAAGAAAAAAAAAAACAACCCAACAGCTAAAACAATTACTTTGGGAAGCGGCACTAAAATGGCCAGCACCTTTAAAGCAAATTATATAAATTTGCAGGCATGTGCTACCATGGTTATGACACAAATGCAAACACACAAAAAAAGTGAATATTGAATATATAAATTATGCATTACTGCTTTATTTATTATATATGTAAAACTGAAGTTTATTTAATTTTGCTTGGAGGCAATGACCATTTTTGTTTTTTGTATTTTTGCATTGTTTGTATAGAGGAGTGGCTGTCTCCTTAGGTCTTGCGCTCCTCCATCTTCCTAGCTTGGTTTAAATCAGATTGTACAGTACCGGCACTGGATTTATTTTGGAGACCAAGTTCCAGGAGAGGTGATCTATTTATTATAGGGTCTCAGCTGATACAAGGTAATCTTAAAACAGTGTGTATACACAATTTGATTAAAATGTGTGCTACAAATCTCAATTTTACAAATATAGTAAATATAGCAGTTCAAAATCTTCCAAAGATCTTGTCTGCAGCTCTTAAATAGACCTATTCCTTTCTATACTTAGGGACAACGTGCAATCTTGCAGCACCGTGCTACTTGATTCCTCCACCTCTTCTTTATTACAACCTACAGACAGTAGAAGAGAGCACAGAGGAAATACACATAAATCACATGACGGCTGGATCAAAATACATACATGATCATGGTCTGTAACCATGAAGTTCTATAGATTTGTTGTTACGCCGAGCGCTCCGGGTCCCCGCTCCTCCCCGGAGCGCTCGCAACATCCTCGCTACGGCAGCGCCCCGGTCAGATCCACTGACCGGGTGCGCTGCGATACCGCCTCCAGCCGGGATGCGATTCGCGATGCGGGTGGCGCCCGCTCGCGATGCGCACCCCGGCTTCCGTACCTGACTCGCTCTCCCTCGGTCCTGTCCCGGCGCGCGCGGCCCCGCTCCCTAGGGCGCGCGCGCGCCGGGTCTCTGCGATTTAAAGGGCCACTGCGCCACTGATTGGCGCAGTGGTTCCAATTAGTGTCTTCACCTGTGCACTCCCTATGTATACCTCACTTCCCCTGCACTCCCTCGCCGGATCTTGTTGCCCTTGTGCCTTGTGAAAGCGTTCCCTTGTGTATTCCTAGCCTGTGTTCCAGACCTCCTGCCGTTGCCCCTCACTACGATCCTTGCTGCCTGCCCCGACCTTCTGCTACGTCCGACCTTGCTTTTGTCTACTCCCTTGTACCGCGCCTATCTTCAGCAGTCAGAGAGGTTGAGCCGTTGCTAGTGGATACGACCTGGTTACTACCGCCGCAGCAAGACCATCCCGCTTTGCGGCGGGCTCTGGTGAACACCAGTAGTGACTTAGAACCGGTCCACTAGCACGGTCCACGCCAATCCCTCTCTGGCACAGAGGATTCACCTCCTGCCAGCCGGCATCGTGACAGTAGATCCGGCCATGGATCCCGCTGAAGTTCCTTTGCCAGTTGTCGCCGACCTCACCACGGTGGTCGCCCAGCAGTCACAACAGATAGCGCAACAAGGCCATCAGCTGTCTCAACTGACCGAGATGCTACAGCAGCTACTACCACAGCTTCAGCAATCATCTCCTCCGCCAGCTCCTGCACCTCCTCCGCAGCGAGTGGCCGCTTCCAGCCTACGACTATCCTTGCCGGAGAAATTTGATGGGGACTCTAAGTTTTGCCGTGGCTTTCTTTCACAATGTTCCCTGCACTTGGAGATGATGTCGGACCAGTTTCCTACTGAAAGGTCTAAGGTGGCTTTCGTAGTCAGCCTTCTGTCTGGAAAAGCTCTGTCATGGGCCACACCGCTCTGGGACCGCAATGACCCCGTCACTGCCTCCGTACACTCCTTCTTCTTGGAAATTCGAAGTGTCTTTGAGGAACCTGCCCGAGCCTCTTCTGCTGAGACTGCCCTGCTGAACCTGGTCCAGGGTAATTCTTCCGTTGGCGAGTACGCCATACAATTCCGTACTCTTGCTTCCGAATTATCCTGGAATGATGAGGCCCTCTGCGCGACCTTTAAAAAAGGCCTATCCAGTAACATTAAAGATGTTCTGGCCGCACGAGAAATTCCTGCTAACCTACATGAACTCATTCATCTAGCCACTCGCATTGACATGCGTTTTTCCGAAAGGCGTCAGGAGCTCCGCCAGGATATGGACTTTGTTCGCACGAGGCGTTTTTTCTCCCCGGCTCCTCTCTCCTCTGGTCCTCTGCAATCCGTTCCTGTGTCTCCCGCCGTGGAGGCTATGCAAGTTGACCGGTCTCGCCTGACACCTCAAGAGAGGACACGACGCCGCATGGAGAATCTCTGCCTGTACTGTGCCGGTACCGAACACTTCCTGAAGGATTGTCCTATCCGTCCTCCCCGCCTGGAAAGACGTACGCTGACTCCGCACAAAGGTGAAACAGTCCTTGATGTCAACTCTGCTTCTCCACGTCTTACTGTGCCTGTGCGGATATCTGCCTCTACCTTCTTCTTCTCCACTAAGGCCTTCTTGGATTCCGGATCTGCAGGAAACTTTATTTTGGCCTCTCTCATCAACAGGTTCAACATCCCAGTGACCAGTCTCGCCAGACCCCTCTACATCAATTGCGTTAACAATGAAAGATTGGACTGTGCCGTGCGTTACCGCACGGAACCCCTCCTAATGTGCATCGGACCTCATCACGAAAAAATTGAGTTTTTGGTCCTCCCCAATTGCACTTCCGAAATTCTCCTTGGACTACCATGGCTTCAACGCCATTCCCCTACCCTTGATTGGTCCACAGGGGAGATCAAGAGCTGGGGTACCTCTTGTTTCAAAGACTGCCTTAAACCGGTTCCCAGTACTCCCTGCCGTGACCCTGTGGTTCCCCCTGTAACCGGACTCCCTAAGGCTTATATGGACTATGCTGACGTATTTTGCAAAAAACAAGCTGAGACTTTACCTCCTCACAGGCCTTATGACTGTCCTATTGACCTCCTTCCGGGCACTACTCCACCCCGGGGCAGAATTTATCCTCTGTCCGCCCCAGAGACTCTTGCTATGTCTGAAATAGATCCAGGAAAATTTAAAAAAGGGGTTTATCCGCAAATCCTCCTCTCCTGCCGGAGCTGGATTTTTCTTTGTGTCCAAGAAAGATGGCTCCCTACGTCCCTGCATTGACTACCGCGGACTTAATAAAATCACGGTAAAGAACCGCTACCCCCTACCTCTTATCTCTGAACTCTTTGATCGCCTCCAAGGTGCCCACATCTTTACCAAACTGGACTTAAGAGGTGCTTATAATCTCATCCGCATCAGGGAGGGGGACGAATGGAAAACTGCATTTAACACTAGAGATGGACACTTTGAGTATCTGGTCATGCCCTTTGGCCTGTGCAACGCCCCTGCCGTCTTCCAAGACTTTGTTAATGAAATTTTTCGTGATCTCTTATATTCCTGTGTTGTTGTGTATCTGGACGATATTCTGATTTTTTCTGCCAACTTAGAAGAACACCGCCAGCATGTCCGCATGGTTCTTCAGAGACTTCGAGACAATCAACTTTATGCCAAAATGGAGAAATGTCTGTTTGAATGTCAATCTCTTCCTTTCCTAGGATACTTGGTCTCTGGCCAGGGACTACAAATGGATCCAGATAAACTCTCTGCCGTCTTAGATTGGCCACGCCCCTCCGGACTCCGTGCTATCCAACATTTTTTGGGGTTCGCCAATTATTACAGACAATTTATTCCACATTTTTCCACCATTGTGGCTCCTATCGTGGCTTTAACCAAGAAGAATGCCAATCCTAAGTCCTGGCCTCCTCAAGCGGAAGACGCTTTTAAACGGCTCAAGTCTGCCTTTTCTTCTGCTCCCGTGCTCTCCAGACCTGACCCATCTAAACCCTTCCTATTGGAGGTTGATGCCTCCTCAGTGGGAGCTGGAGCGGTCCTTCTACAAAAAAACTCTTCCGGGCATGCTGTTACTTGTGGTTTTTTTTCTAGGACCTTCTCTCCGGCGGAGAGGAACTACTCCATCGGGGATCGAGAGCTACTGGCCATTAAATTAGCACTTGAGGAATGGAGGCATCTGCTGGAGGGATCAAAATTTCCAGTTATCATTTACACCGATCACAAGAATCTCTCCTATCTCCAGTCTGCCCAACGGCTGAATCCTCGCCAGGCCAGGTGGTCTCTGTTCTTTGCCCGTTTTAATTTTGAAATTCACTTTCGCCCTGCCGACAAGAACATTAGGGCCGATGCTCTCTCTCTTTCCTCGGATGCCTCGGAAGTAGAGCTCTCTCCGCAACACATCATTCCTCCTGACTGCCTGATCTCCACTTCTCCAGCCTCCATCAGGCAAACTCCTCCAGGGAAGACCTTTGTCTCTCCACGCCAACGCCTCGGAATCCTCAAATGGGGTCACTCCTCCCATCTCGCAGGCCATGCAGGCATCAAGAAATCCTTGCAACTCATCTCTCGTTTCTATTGGTGGCCGACTCTGGAGACGGATGTTGTTGATTTTGTGCGGGCCTGCACTGTCTGTGCCCGGGATAAGACTCCTCGCCAGAAGCCTGCTGGTCTCCTTCATCCTCTGCCTGTCCCCGAACAGCCTTGGTCTCTGATTGGTATGGACTTTATTACAGACTTACCCCCATCCCGTGGCAACACTGTTGCAGGCTCTAAGAAGAGGGGGAGACCCAAGGGGGGGGGTACTGTTACGCCGAGCGCTCCGGGTCCCCGCTCCTCCCAGGAGCGTTCGCAACATCCTCGCTACGGCAGCGCCCCGGTCAGATCCACTGACCGGGTGCGCTGCGATACCGCCTCCAGCCGGGATGCGATTCGCGATGCGGGTGGCGCCCGCTCGCGATGCGCACCCCGGCTTCCGTACCTGACTCGCTCTCCCTCGGTCCTGTCCCGGCGCGCGCGGCCCCGCTCCCTAGGGCGCGCGCGCGCCGGGTCTCTGCGATTTAAAGGGCCACTGCGCCACTGATTGGCGCAGTGGTTCCAATTAGTGTCTTCACCTGTGCACTCCCTATGTATACCTCACTTCCCCTGCACTCCCTCGCCGGATCTTGTTGCCCTTGTGCCTTGTGAAAGCGTTCCCTTGTGTATTCCTAGCCTGTGTTCCAGACCTCCTGCCGTTGCCCCTCACTACGATCCTTGCTGCCTGCCCCGACCTTCTGCTACGTCCGACCTTGCTTTTGTCTACTCCCTTGTACCGCGCCTATCTTCAGCAGTCAGAGAGGTTGAGCCGTTGCTAGTGGATACGACCTGGTTACTACCGCCGCAGCAAGACCATCCCGCTTTGCGGCGGGCTCTGGTGAACACCAGTAGTGACTTAGAACCGGTCCACTAGCACGGTCCACGCCAATCCCTCTCTGGCACAGAGGATCCACCTCCTGCCAGCCGGCATCGTGACATTTGTGTAGAATCAGAATACTCTGTATAAGACTAGAATTCCACTGAGGTTTTTTCCCCCCTGCAAAAACGCCAGGAAAAACTGCCAGGAAAACTGCAACAGATTTTTCCTGCGTTTTGGCAGTTATTCTGGCGTTTTTCCTGGTGTGTGGAAATAGCCAGTTTTGTACCCTGTTTTCTCACTGTCTTCAGGTACCACTCTGTGGGTCGGATGTTGAGCCCGTTCCACAGAGTGTAAGGAGATGAGGAGTGATGTACAGCATCACTACTCACCTCCCCCGGCTATATAGTATACAGGGGGGATAGTGTACCCGTATATACTGTACAGGAGCCAGGAATCCTGTCACTATACTGATAGGACTCCCTGCCCCTATAGCCCTTTGGGCGGTATACAGTATATACAGCTATCTATAGATAGCTGTATATAGTGTATATAGAACAGGAGGTCCACTTACCTTCCTCGCTCCCTGTCCCCGTCGGGTCCGTGTAGCTCTGCCCCCTAGTGATGACATCATTAGGGGGCGGAGCTACATACTGGAGTCAGGCTAGTAAGGGTCTGAAGCTCTGTTCACATTGTCCATTTTGTATAATGTGAACAGACCCTTCTGGCAGTGTCTACCCAGACAGAGATATAAAGAAAAAGAAAAAAAGAGATGCGCTCCTAGTGTGGTATGTTTACGGTAGGTGAGCCCCTTAGAGAAAGCAAATTTTAGGCTTACCAGAGAGCGTTGTGCTGAGGGCACAACACCTATGATGGCATGTAGTATCGCTTAGTCGGAGTGAGGTCAGCAGCTCCAGGGTCCCCTCTGAGTGTACTAGACGCTCAGTGCTTCAAGTGAGATTCCAGGTGTGTGAACCATATCATGGAACACATAAAAATGAGGACTCAGTTCCAAAGCGCTTCCCCTCGAATTTGGTAAATGGTATGCCAAAGCAGAAGAATTTCTTGGTATAAAAGGAATTTATTGCAATAAATTCCTTTTATACCAAGAAATTCTTCTGCTTTGGCATACCATTTACCAAATTCGAGGGGAAGCGCTTTGGAACTGAGTCCTCATTTTTATGTGTTCCATGATATGGTTCACACACCTGGAATCTTACCCAGACAGAGAGACTCCAGCTGTTGCTAAACTACAACTCCCAGCATGCCCAGACAGCCAAAGGCTGTCTGGGCATGCTGGGAGTTGTAGTTTTGCACCAATTGGAGGCTTCCTGTTTGGGTAGACATTGCATTATGGGCACTCTCCCCAGCGGAGAGTGCCAAAAATGTACTAACCAATTTTTTTTTTCTTCTTTCTTCTTGTTTCAGATCCGTGTATGCAGAGGATTGCTACAGATTTGATGGGTTACGGCGCATGAACTGGATTTTTTTCTTTTAATAAAATGGTTAACGAGGGCTGTGGGGGAGTATTTTATAAAATAAAATAAAATTTCCAATGTGTTGTGTTTTTTTTTTTTTATTGGAAAAATTATTTTATTTTAAAAAACATTTCCCCACAGCCCTTGTTAACCATTTTATTAAAATTTAGCAACAGCTGGAGTCTCCCTGTCTGGTAAGACACTGGCAGAAGGGTCTGTTCCCATTATCCAAAATGGACAATGTTAACAGAGCCTTATACCCTTACCAGTCTGGATCCCGTATGTAGCCCCCCCCCCCCTAATGACATCATCACTAGGGGACGGAGCTACACGGACCAGCGGGGACTGGAGGGAGGTAAGGGGACTTCTTCTTCTTCTGTATACATTATATACAGCTATCTATAGATAGCTGTATATATTGTATACTGCCCAAAGGGTTAACCTTCACTGTCCAGCAGTGTAAGTTAACTCTTTCCTTGCCGGGCTGGCTTAACGCACAGCTCAGCAAGGGGTTAAGTGAGCCAGCAATGTGTATACTGTATACACATTGCAGGCTCACTGTAAGTTCTTGCTGGGCAGTAGATATAGGATGTGTATCTACTGCTCAGCATCAGTTGTTCTCACGGCTCTGTAGCCTTGGGTACAGCTAATCCCGACAGTCACATCAGGAGGATCGCAGCTGGTGTCAGGAGAAGTGACATCTGCTGTTATCTGTCCCTTACTGCAAGTACTACTGCTTCAGACATGGAGCACACACTGCTCCATGCTTGGACCAGTAGTACCTGCATTAATAGACAGATCGCAGCGAGTGTAACTTCTGACACCCGCTGTGATCCTCCTGTATAATGTATAGATGCGGCCGCTCTTCTATGGTCCCCTGCACTGACGTATATATACACCTATTCATATTTCCCATAGAGTTGTGATTGGCTGGAACCATCTGACAAATCACAGCTCTCTGCGGGAAATATGAATAGGTGTATATATATACAGCAGTGCAGGAGACCATAGAAGAGCGGCCGCTGCATCTACACATTATACAGGAGGATCGCAATGGGCGATCTGTCTATTAGTACAGGTACTACTACTCCCATCATGGAACAGTGTGTTCCATGCTGGGAGTAGTAGTACTACCTAAAAAAAATTAAGAAAATGTGAAAAACACACACACACACACTAAATTTTTATTATTGTTCGCTACATTTTTAGTGCTTTACCCGCCCACATAAATTGATTCCTTTTTTAAAAATTTATGAACATTTCAAAATAAAAAAGAAAAATTTCATTAGATACATTTTTTCCATCACTACTGTATCTTTTTCATTATTTTTTTTTAATGGTACCCTACGAAATTTTAATAAAAAAGGTATCTACATTACTTTTTTGGATCGCTAAAGTCCAAAAAAGAATAAAAACCGCCTACAAAAATGCAAAAGTTAAATGCAACATGGCATTTTTCTTGGCGTTTTTGATCTCCCATAGACTTCTATGAGAGGAAAACGACACGATTTCAGGGCAAAAAACGCCAAACTAGGTATTGTCGGGCATTGTGAAAATCCAGCCTCTGAGTCCGAAATTGCTGAAAAACGCCAAAAGGATAAAAAAACGCCAAACTGAAAAACGCCGAGTGAATCTGGCATTTTGCAATTTACTATAGACTTGCAGCTAACATCTGGACGCAGCGTTTTTTTGCTGAACGAAAAGCCTAACACTATTAAATACCCACGACTTGATGAATTAGCTTTCATGTTGTGTCACTAGGTGTTTCCTTGTAGAATCATTGATTTTAGGAAAACATATGGCAACACAGCCTGTAGCGAGTCACCACATTAATGTACAAGGTTTATGCACACGGTAATATGGTGTACCATAGCCCTGAGGTATATTTATCAATGTGTTAAAGCTTTTTGACTGGTATAAATATGTAGAAGAATATTGGAGGATAGGAATCAACCAATGAGTTTTTCACATAAATAAAGTTGTGTCCATTCTCGGTCTGCTGGTACACCTCTTAGTAAATTCAGAGGCTCCATGGAAGTCGTTCCTCCCGGCACACATATATAGGGTAAAAGCTAGGTAGAAATGCTTTTTAAAAAAGTGTTTCAAACCGGTCCGATTCTTAGTCATGGCACAATATAAATGACCATTCCAAGCCTTTTATATCCTATAGTTGGTTTGTGGCACGCTTCCTAGGATGATACCCATAACATCATATGCAAAACCAAACAAAACAAATACATAAATGACATAGGCATACAGTAATCCATCCAAATCTATACATGTATGTAACTGACCCATAGACAATAATAGTTATTGATTAGTTACACATATGCATTGATTCTGATGGATTACTACAAGCCTATGTCATTTATTTGTTTTGTTATGTATGTCCCCGGTGGTTTTGAATATGACATTATGGGTATCATCCCAGGAAGCTTGTCAGCATTGGGCATGCCACATATTAACTTTAGGATATAAATAGCTTCTAGTGGTCAGTTGTATTGTGCCAGTTTGAAACGTGTTGGCATTTCTACCTAGCTTTTATCCTTTAGACCTTTGCTAATTTTTTTAATCGTGTATTAACCATTTTGTATTTTTTTTTCCATGGGAGCTGGAGTTTTTTGCAAATATTTTTTGCACCTTTTGCTTAGAATCTATGTATGCACTATGTACACTAAGTACACTAAGTCTGCGGCTTGGATTGTTCTCTTACTGATCCCTATGAGTGTCTCTGAATATACTACTATGATCGTATGGCAGTTAGTTGTTTATTCCTCTTTTTTATACATGGAAATGTCCTCTAGCTATTTACTGGCTGAGGCGGATCACTTCTGTAACCTACCATTGGCTGCCTGGGCATTCCTGCATAGTAACATAGTTCATAAGGCTGAAAAAAGACCAGAGTCCATCAAGTTCAACCTATTTCCCTAATGAGTCCCTGCTGAGTTGATCCAGAGGAAGGCAAAAAACTCTCTTACTAGAGGTAAAAATTCCTTCCCGACTCCAAATATAACAGTCAGAATAAATCCCTGGATCAACATTCTGTCCCTATAATTCTAATATACATAACTGGTGATGCTATTATTCTCCAAAAATGCATCCAGACCCCTTTTAAATTCTTTTACAGAGTTCCCCATGACCAACTCCTCCGGGAGAGAATTCCACAGTCTCACTGCTCTTACAGTAAAGAACCCCCGTCTGTGCTGGTGTAGAAACCTTCTTTCCTCTAAACGTAGTGGATGCCCCCTTGTTATTGATACAGTCCTGGGTATAAATAGATCATGGGATAGATCTCTGTACTGCCCACTGATATATTTATACATAGTTATTAGGTCTCCCCTAAGCCTTCTTTTTTCTAAACTAAATAACCCCAATTCTGATAATATTTCTGGTACTGTAATCCTCCCATTCCCCGTTTTACCCGGGTTGCCCGTCTTTGAACCCTCTCCAGCTCCACTATATCTTTCTTGTACACTGGTGCCCAGTACTGTACACAGTATTCTATGTGTGGTTTAACTAGTGATTTGTACAGTGGTAGAATTATTTCCTTGTCGTGGGCATCTATGCCCTATTGATGCACCATGTTGGGAAGGGAAATGGAAAGTGGATGTCTCAATGAACCTGGGAGACCTCACAACAGGAAGCCAGAAGTGAGGGAATGGTCATGTATGTATCCCTTATATCTTTATAAGTCTTCCTTTTGTATTGAAATATTCTCTCAGTAAACAACCTTTTTAAGTGTATGAAAATATTTTACTTGAAATTAAGACCCTGGTGTCAATTTTACCAGAAACCAGCCTACCATCCAATTTGTATTTAGTATTCTAGTATTTAACGAATTTACTTTCACTATAAAATGTGTCTTGTGCAGACGTAGATAATGTAATGGATTCTCAAGTAAAAGCAATATCATATATAAAGCACCTTCTAAATAAATCCTAATTTTTATTTTTATTTTTTTTTTTACATTTTTTCATTTTGCATTATCCATTTACATACAAAGGCTATAAAGTTAATGGATTTTTTTTTTTTATAATAAATAGCATTTTATTGTATTCCTCCTGATTTTTATTATATATGAAGAGGAAAAAAAATACCTTATCTATTAACCATAATGCAAAGAGGGAGAAAATATGCGCACATTGAGAAATGTGTCCTTTTCTATACAAAGCAGACTAAGTGCACTGTACACGCAACTTTATTACTGCTAGATAAATAGTCTATTGAAGGCCGAAATGGACATTTCACTGAATACTAGCTTTTAATACATATATAGACAGAGATAAAAGGCAACATGCTGTATGTTTATCAGTACATCATTTCTTATAGGAAATAATATAAACAACAATGACAAAAATGGATGTAAAATAATAGCTATAAGAAGTGAATGGGCTTTCCTTTCCTGCAGATATTATTTAATATCCATATTATTACATTGATGCTTCTGTTCGTTGGATTGGAATTATTCTGTATATGGTATTGATGGTTCAATTAATGAAATAAATGCTGACAGGTCCTTTTTTTTTTTTTTTTGTTAAAGGGGTTATCCAGGAATTTTTATTTTTATTTTTATATTACAACTGGCTCCAGAAAGTTACACAGATTTGTAAATGACTTCTATTAAAAATCTTAATCCTTTCAGTACTTATGAGCTGCTGAAGTTGAGTTGTTCTTTTCTGTCTAAGTGCTCTCTGATGACACGTGTCTCGGGAACTGCCCAGTTTAGAAGCAAATCCCCATAGCAAACCTATTATGCTCTGTGCAGTTCCCGAGACAAGCAGAGATGTCAGCAGAGAACACTGTTTCCAGACGAAAAACAACAACTCAACTTCAGCAGCTGATAATTATTGAAAGGATTAAGATTTTTTAATAGAAGTAATTTACAAATCTGTTTAACTTTCTGGAGCCAGTTTATATAAGAAAAAAGTTTTTTTTTTCCTGGAATACTCCTTTAAGGTTAAAAGCATCTGGTATAGTGGAACTATTGTGTCAATTTCAGACTAGGATTAGCAGCCCACATACACTTTTAGCAGCCCACATATATTATTAAATCTTTAAGCATGCAGGTGTAAATGTACACCCTGCGCTCGCTACCGTTCTATGATGGGATGGTCCCGTTAACGTTGAGAGCATTAACTCCTTAGACGCAGCAGTCAAAGTTGATTGTGGTATCTGAAATGTAAAAAAAAAAGATCCCGGCACCTCAGTTGGGCTAATCGGGCACCCGCTGTAAAGTCACGGGTCTTCGATCAGCTGACAGTACAGAGTAAGGGTCCTTGTCTGACTCCTTGCTGTTTAATCAATGCTCCTATGCTTCAGGAAGCCATGGTAGCCTGGAGCAATGAAGCGTCAATAACACTGATCAGTGCTGTGCTGTGGCACAGCATTGAACAGTGTATGCAGTCTAAGGATTGCATGTAATAGTCCCCTGTGGGGACTTAAAAATAATGTAAAAGAGGTGAAAGAAAAAAGTTATAATGCTTGTGAATTAACCCCTTCCTAAATAAAAGTTCGAATCACTCCATTTTCCCATTTCAAAGATGAGGAGTCAGAAATGTGCAAAAAATAAATAAATTAATAAATAGAAAAATAAAAAACAATTCCTGTATCTTTCACGGGTTAACCATCTACCTTTTTGCAAAAAAGCCTCAAATTTATATTCATTAAGGTTCCTTTCACACTATGAGTATTCATCAGTTATTAAACATCCGTTTTCTGTGTAAAAACAGATGTATAAATAATGTTGGGGGCAAATATTCGCATTTCAAATTTGTATCACGAATATTGCGAATTTGCAAATATTGCGAATAAATTCGCTATATATTTGAAATTACGAATATTCACTTTTTTTTCGCATATGCGCATATTTGCATATGCACATGGTCACATATGCGCATATTCGCATATGTTAATATTTGCATATGCGCATATTCGCATGTGTGAATATTTGCATACTCCTTCTTTTCACTTGTGGGCCAACTAAAATGATGCAAATACACTTGCCAGAGGTTATCAGCAACATCCCTAGCAACCAATAGTAAAGTTTCCCACCCCTTCACTTACTGTTTTCTTCCTCGAATACGTGAATATGCGAATATTCGCATATGCGAATATATCGAATACGCGAAATTCGCAAATCTAGGACGAATATTCGTCTATATGGTCGCAAAATATTGCGAATTCGAATATGGGCAATGCAGCTCATCACTATGCATAATAACGGAATAAATAACTAGTGCTAACGGCTGAATAATGTCCATCAAAATAACGGCCATATTCATCCATTAAGACCCGTTATAACATCCCTCATGTACGGCCATTTTAACACCTCTGCCTACAGACTCCCACAGCCAGGACTACTACTACTCGTACTACAGACTTGTTTCCATGATGGGAGTAGTAGTTCCCCGACTGCGGGAGTCTGTGGGTGGCTAGGGAGGCGACATTAGTGTTTGTACTACTAACCCCATCATGGAACAGACTCTGTTCCATGATGGGGGTTGTAGTACAGGGGCTGAGGGATTGATCGCACTGGGTCTCACTTCTAAGACCCCATACGGTCAGATGTTATTAAGCCCTTAAGGACCAGGCCAATTTCCACTGTAGGACCAGAGCGTTTTTTGCACATCTGACCACTATCACTTTAAGCATTAATAACTCTGGAATGCTTTTACCTTTCATTCTGATTCCGAGATTACTTTTTCGTGACATATTCTACTTTATGATAGTGGTAAAATGTTGTCGATACTTGCATCATTTCTTGGTGAAAAATTCCAAAATTTGATGAAAACATTTAAAATTTTGCATTTTTCTAAATTTGAAGCTCTCTGCTTGTAAGGAAAATAGACATTCTAAATAAATTATATTTTGATTCACAAATACAATATGTCTACTTTATATTTGCATCATAAAGTTGACATGTTTTTACTTTTGAAAGACATCAGAGGGCTTCAAAGTTTAGCAGCAATTTTCCAATTTTTCACAAAATTTTCAAAATCGGAATTTTTCATGGAACAGTTCAGTTTTGAAGTGGTTTTGAAGGGCCTTCATAATAGAAATACCCCACAAATGACCCCATTATAAAAACTGCACCCCTCAAAGTATTAAAAATGACATTCAGTAAGTGTGTTAATCCTTTAGGTGTTTCACAGGAATAACAGCAAAATAAAGGAGAAAATTCAAAATCTTCATTTCTTAACACCCCACAGGTGTTTGATGACTTTTCATTAAAGTCGGCTGCGTAAATGAAAAAAAAAAATTTTTCAACTAAAGTGCAGTTTTTCCCCCCCAAATTTACCATTTTTATAAAGGCTAATGGGAGAAAATGCCCCCCAAAATTTGTAACGCCATCTCTTCTGAGTATGGAAATATGGAAAAACACCATGTTAGGACGTAAAATGCTCTGCGGGCGAACTACAATGCTCAGAAGAGAAGGAGTCACATTTGGCTTTTGGAAAGCAAATTTTGCTGAAATGGTTTCTCTGGGGGCATATCGCATTTAGGAAGCCCCTATGGTGCCAGAACAGCAAAAATACCCACATGGCATACCATTTTGGAAACTGCACCCCTCAAGGAATGTAACAAGGGGTACAGGGAGCCTTAACACCTCATAGGTATTCCGCAACTTTTTGTTAAAGTTGGATGTAAGTGAAAAGAAAAATAGTTTTCACTAAAATGCTGGTTTTTCCCCAAATTTTACATTTTTACAAGGGGTAATAGGAGAAAATTACTCTCAAAATTGTAACCTCTTTTTTGTATGAAGTAGGAAGTAGGAAATTGTTTGGAATGGAAGTCTGGGGCCATGTGCGTTTACAAAGCCCCCCATGGTGCCAAAACAGTGGACACCCCCCCCCCCCCCGCATGTGACCCCATTTTGGAAACTTCACCCCTCACATAATTTATAAACACATTTGTAAACACACGTGGCCTTCAATTCCGGACAAATTTTCTCTTCAAAATCCCAATGGCGCTCCTGCTCTTCTGAGGGGTTACAAATTTTGGGAGGCTTTTTTCCTATTTTCCCTTGTGAAAATGAAAAATTTAGGGTAACACCAGCATTTTAGTGAAAAACATTTTTTTTATTTATTTTCCCATCCAACTTTAATAAAAATTCTTCAAACACCTGTGGGCTGTTAAGGCTCACTATACCCCTTGTTACATTCCGTGAGGGGTTTAGTTTCCAAAATGGGATCACATGTGGGTATTTATTTTTTTGTGTTTATGTCAGAACCGCTGTAAAATCAGCCACCCCTGTGCAAATCACCAATTTAGGCCTCAAATGTACACAGTGCGCTCTCACTCCTGAGCCTTTGTCACGATGCCGGCTGGCAGGTAGTGGATCCTCTGTGCCAGAGAGGGATTGGCGAGGACCGCGCTAGTGGACCGGTTCTAAGCCACTACAGGTATTCACCAGAGCCCGCCGCAAAGCGGGATGGTCTTGCTGCGGCGGTAGTGACCAGGTCGTATCCACTAGCAACGGCTCACCTCTCTGGCTGCTGAAGATGCTGAAGATAGGCGAGGTACAAGGGAGTAGGCAGAAGCAAGGTCGGACGTAGCAGAAGGTCGAGGCAGGCAGCAAGGATCGTAGTCAGGGGCAACGGCAGGAGGTCAGGAACACGGGCTAGGAACAGACAAGGGAACGCTTTCACTAGGCACTAAGGCAACAAGATCCGGCAAGGAAGTGCAAGGGAGGTGAGGTAATATAGGGAAGTACACAGGTGATCACACTAATTGGTAATTGGAAGATTGGGCCAGGCACCAACATTGGTGCACTGGCCCTTTAAATTGCAGAGACCCGGCGCGCGCGCGCCCTAGGGAGCGGGGCCGCGCGCGCCGGGACAGGACCGACGGAGAGCGAGTCAGGTACGGGGACCGGGGTGCGCATCGCGAGCGGGCGCCACCCGCATCGCGAATCGCATCCCGGCTGGAGGCGGGACCGCAGCGCACCCGGTCAGTGGATCTGACCGGGGCGCTGCAGCAACGAGGATGAGGCGAGCGCTCCGGGGAGGAACGGGGACCCGGAGCGCTCGGCGTAACAGTACCCCCCCCCTTGGGTCTCCCCCTCTTCTTGGGGCCAAAGAACCTGAGGAAAAAAAAGTAAATTTTTCCGTGATGAGGTCCGATGCACATTAGGAGGGGTTCTGTGCGGAAACGCATGAGATAGTCCAATCTTTTATTGTTAATACAACAGATGTAGAGGGGTCTGGCGAGACTGGTCACAGGGACGTAGAACCTGTTGATAAGAGAGGCCAAAAAAAATTTTCCTGCAGATCCGGAATCCAAGGAGACCATAGTAGAGAAGGAGAAGGTAGAGGCAGATATCCGCACAGGCACAGTAAGGCGTGGAGAAGCAGAGTTGACATCAAGAACTGTGTCACCTTTGTGCGGAGTCAGCGTACGTCTTTCCAGGCGGGGAGGACGGATAGGACAATCCTTCAGGAAGTGTTCGGTACCGGCATAGTACAGGCAAAGATTCTCCATGCGGCGTCGTGTCCTCTCTTGAGGTGTCAAGCGAGACCGGTCAACTTGCATAGCCTCCGCGGCGGGAAGCACAGGAACGGATTGCAGAGGACCAGAGGAGAGAGGAGCCGGGGAGAAAAAACGCTTCGTGCGAACAAAGTCCATATCCAGGCGGAGCTCCAGACGCCATCCGGAAGAACGCATGTCAATGCGAGTGGCAAGATGAATGAGTTCATGTAGGTCAGCAGGAGTCTCTCGTGCGGCCAGAACATCTTTAATGTTGCTGGATAGGTCTTTTTTAAAGGTCGCGCAGAGAACCTCACTATTCCAGGACAACTCGTAAGCAAGAGCACGGAACTGAATGGCGTACTCGCCAACGGAAGAAACACCCTGTTCCAGGTTCAGCAGGGCAATCTCGGCAGAAGAAGCTCGGGCAGGCTCCTCGAAGACACCACGGACCTCAGCGAAGAAGGACTGGACTGTGGCTGTGGCAGAATCATTGCGGTCCCCATCAAACTTGTCCGGCAGGGACAAGCAGGGGTTAGGAACGGCCGGTTGCTGCGGAGGAGTTGCAGGAGCCGGCGGAGGAGATGGTTGTTGCAGCTGTAGCTGTGACTGAAGTTGCTGTATCTGCGGCAGCAGCTGCTGTGACTGAAGTTGCTGTATCTGCGGCAGCAGCTGCTGTAACTGTGACTGAAGACGCTGTGTCTCGGAGATCAAGTATGCCAGCTGTTGATCTCGTTGGGCGATCTTTACGCCAAATTTGTCCGGCAGGGACAAGCAGGGGTTAGGAACGGCCGGTTGCTGCGGAGGAGTTGCAGGAGCCGGCGGAGGAGATGGTAGTTGCAGCTGTAGCTGTTGCTGTATCTGCAGCTGCTGTATCTGTGACTGAATACGCAGTGCCTCGGAGGTCAAGTATGCCAGCTGTTGATCTCGTTGGGCGATCTTTAGGGCTAGCTGGGCGACCAGTGTAGGATCTACAGCGGGATCCATGGCCGGATCTACTGTCACGATGCCGGCTGGCAGGTAGTGGATCCTCTGTGCCAGAGAGGGATTGGCGAGGACCGCGCTAGTGGACCGGTTCTAAGCCACTACAGGTATTCACCAGAGCCCGCCGCAAAGCGGGATGGTCTTGCTGCGGCGGTAGTGACCAGGTCGTATCCACTAGCAACGGCTCACCTCTCTGGCTGCTGAAGATGCTGAAGATAGGCGAGGTACAAGGGAGTAGGCAGAAGCAAGGTCGGACGTAGCAGAAGGTCGAGGCAGGCAGCAAGGATCGTAGTCAGGGGCAACGGCAGGAGGTCAGGAACACGGGCTAGGAACAGACAAGGGAACGCTTTCACTAGGCACTAAGGCAACAAGATCCGGCAAGGAAGTGCAAGGGAGGTGAGGTAATATAGGGAAGTACACAGGTGATCACACTAATTGGTAATTGGAAGATTGGGCCAGGCACCAACATTGGTGCACTGGCCCTTTAAATTGCAGAGACCCGGCGCGCGCGCGCGCCCTAGGGAGCGGGGCCGCGCGCGCCGGGACAGGACCGACGGAGAGCGAGTCAGGTACGGGGACCGGGGTGCGCATCGCGAGCGGGCGCCACCCGCATCGCGAATCGCATCCCGGCTGGAGGCGGGACCGCAGCGCACCCGGTCAGTGGATCTGACCGGGGCGCTGCAGCAACGAGGATGAGGCGAGCGCTCCGGGGAGGAACGGGGACCCGGAGCGCTCGGCGTAACAGCCTTGTTGTGCACCCGCAGAGCATTTTACGCCCACATATGGGGTATTTCCATACTCAGGAGAAATAGTGTTACAAATTTTTGGGGTCTTCTTTTCCTTTTACCTCTTGTGAAAATAAAAAGTAAAGGGCAACACCAGCATGTTAGTGTAAAAATATATATATTTTTTTACACTAACAGGCTGGTGTAGACCCCAACTTTTCTTTTTTATAAGGGGTAAAAGGAGAAAAAGCCCCCAAAATTTGTAGTGCAATTTTTCCCGAGTACGGAAATACCCCATATGTGACCCTAAACTGTTTCCTTGAAATACGACAGGGCTCCGAAGTGAGAGAGCGCCATGCATATTTGAGGACTAAATTAGGGACTGCATAGGGGTGGACATAGGGGTATTCTACGCCAGTGTTTCGCAAACAGGGTGCCTCCAGCTGTTGCTAAACTCCCAGAATAGGAACGCCGAAAACGTGTACCAAACAGTGCACACAAAAACATGAAATCATTATTAATCCATATACTTTATTAAATTCACAAAGTTTAAAACATACATAGAAAAGTGCAGAATGCATAAAAAAAGGCACTGAATCACTATGGAAAGGCAGGTATAAGTCTATGTGAAATGTAAAATAGCAGAGTAATCACATAAATAGATGGCAATAGGGGTTATAAATGCAAGGGAACCTCAGTATAAGACTATGACGAACATAAGTCAATTAAAAGAAAACAGAGCCCAATCAAGAATGCCAGACCATACCTACCAACCCCAACGATCGTTTCGCTTCTAAAGTGCTTCCTCAGGGGGTGTCTGTATATTTTAAACTTTGTGAATTTAATAAAGTATATGGATTAATAATGATTTCATGTTTTTGTGTGCACTGTTTGGTACACGTTTTCGGCGTTCCTATTTAGCAAGTGCACTCCCACTTACTTTTTACAGTAGGTTGGTTTTTCTCCTTTTTGGTGTTAAACTCCCAGAATGCCTGGACAGTCAGTGGCTGTCCGGAAATTCTGTGAGTTGTTGTTTTGCAACAGTTGGAGGCTCCATTTTGGAAGCACTGCCATACAATACATTTTTCATTTTTATTGGGGGGGGGGGGGGGGGGACAGTGTAAGGGGGTGTTTATGTAGTGTTTTACCCTTTATTATGTGTTAGTGTAGTGTAATGTAGTGTTTTTATGGTATGTTCACACTGGCGGCGATTTACAGTGAGCTTACCGTTAGGAGTTTGCGCTGCAATGAAAAATTTGCTGCAGCTCATACTTGAAGCAGGAAACTTACCATAAACCCGTCCTTGTGAATGTACCCTCCAGCTGTTTCAAAACTACATCTCCCAGCATGCACTGACAGACTGTGCATGCTGGGAGTTGTACTTTTGCAACAGCTGGAGGCACACTGGTTGGAAATCCTTCAGTTAGGTTCTGTTACCGAACTCAGCATTTTCCAACCAGTGTGCCTCCAGCTGCTGCAAAACTACAACTCCCAGCATGTACTGATTGCCGAAAGGCATGTTGGGAAATATAGTTATGCAACAACTGGAGGTACGCAACTACAACTCCCAGCTTGCCGAGACAGCTGTTTTCTGTTTGGGCATGCTGGGATTTGCAGTTTTGCAACACCTGGAGGGCCAAAGTAGCCCTCCAGCTGTTGCAAAACTACAAATCCCTGCATGCCCAAACAGCTATCTGGGCATGCTGGTAGTTGTAGTTTTGCAACATCTGGAGGGTAACAGTTTAGAGACCACTGTGTAATGGTCTCAAACTATAGCCTTCCAGATGTTGCTAGGAAACTCACCGACTTCCGTAGGATCCAGGGAGCCAGCCGCACAACATCGCCGCCCGCCGATCTCCGCAGCCGATCGTCACCCGCAGTCACGCACACAGAGTAAGTGGACTTCGTCGCCGGTCCCCTTCGGTTTCCTCATTCTGCCCCGCCTATTGTGGGTGGGCAGAGCAGGGAAACCAATACATAACCCCCCCCCCCCGCCCCCGATCTGCTTTTGGTGGTCGCGTCTAGATGACCAATAGCAGGGATAGGAGGGGTGACACCCCTGCCACCTCACTCCTATGCCTTCAGGGGGATCATGGGTGTCTTGGACAACTGCGATCACCCTTATTTTCCGGGTCACCGGGTCACCAAAGACCCGTATGACCCGGAATAGCCGCAAAGTGCAAGTATGAATTCCAAGCAGTGCAAAGAAACAAGCAGCCGGCACTTCTACCCTTATATTTCCTCAGTTCACACTCAGCCAATATAGCGATAGCAAAATAGCCCAAACTAGGCAACACAGTTCCCTTCACAGTGCTTGCAGGCACTTGCATACCTTCGGGTTCCAAATCCCTTAAGAACAAATGTAGTACAAGTAGAAAGTAGGGACGTCACTCACCCGGATACTGTGCCGATAATTCTTTATTCACATGGTGCAGTAACAGACATGGTGCACGGACGATGTTCTAAGGACTCAGCTAGTCAGTGTAAAACTGGGTTACAGCTGTTGCGCGTGCGTCATCACGCTTCATCAGACCCTACCTGTTCCATGCTGCATCACCTTTTTGAGCCCTCCTTCTGGTGATGCGCAAGGAACAGGTGCGTGCTAATTAATAACAACAAAATCACATTAAAAACATGTAACGAAAAACACTCTGCAAGTACAAAAAATATAAAAATATATGAATCATAAAAATACACTATAATCGACTCATTTCATTAAGACCTAGGTTACCAGCAGCGTTCAATTTAATTAACCATTTAGCTTCTGTTTGAAGCAGTGTTTTCCTTTTATCTGCATTCTCTTTGCTGCGGATCACCTCGAGGCCTTGAAAGAGTAGATCATTGCAGTTCCCTCCGTGAATGGAATTCATATGTTCAGTAAAACGAGGGGCACTTTTTTTCAATCTGACTGAATAGACATGCTCTCTTAACCGTGTGTTCAGAGTGCGCTTTGTGCTGCCTATATAGAATTGGCCACACGGGAATATCATAGCGTATATAACCCATTGTGTTCTGCAGGGGATGAGGTTTTTAATAAACATTTCTTCACCTCCTATCACCGTTGACTTCCCTGCTTTCATGTGGGGAAACCAAATACAAGTGCCGCATTTATGATTGCCCGTGGGGCCGATTCTTGACAGCCAATCAGAGGTTGTGGTTTTGGAATGAAAGTTACTACTGGTAACTACATTTTTTAAATTCTTACTGCGTTTGAACGCTATCAATGGTTTTTCATGAACTAGTTTACCAAGATCTGTATCATTTTTTATTAAAGACCAGTTGTTATGGATCACTGTTCTAATAGTTTTTTCAAGGGGACTAAATTTAAATGCGAAGGAAAAACGAGCAAGATCAGTGTCTAGAGGTTTTAAATTAATCCTTTTCCACTTTTACTTTTAGTGCTGCTATCCAACAGAACTTTTCCGTCTTGTGACAAAGCTCCACTTAGTGCTTGATTGAGAATCCTTTCTGGGTCCCCCCGTGCCTCCAATCTCTTCTTCAGCTCCACAGCCTGCACCAAAAAATTATCATCTGAGCTGTTGATGCGCCTCAACCGTAAAAATTGTCCGTAAGGCAAGGCTGTTTTTACATGTTCAGGGTGGTAGCTGGAGTAGTGAAGAAGAGAATTGGAGGCCGTGGGCTTTCTATACCCAGACATCTGTAAATCACCTTTGCTGATCTCGACCATAAGATCAAGGAACTCAATCCATTTGGCATCAATTTTGTGAGTAAATCTCAAATTCATTTAGTTGGTTTCATTCAGAAATTTCACAAAGTCCCCGAAGTCCGTCTCGGTGCCATCCCAGGCAATGAACACGTCGTCCACAAACTTGAGATAGCACCGGACGGACTTCAGGAAGGGGTTATTAGCTGTGAAGATATGCCTGTACTCAAATGCTGCAACATAAAGGTTTGCAAATGTACAGGCCACGGGGGTGCCCATGGCCACACTCCCTATTTGCCTGTACCAAACCTCATTGAATTGAAAAGTGTTATTCTCTAAGACGAAGGCCAGGGATTCGCAAATGAATTGCATGACTCTTGCTGATTTGCCTGAATTGGTAAGAATTTCCCTGATACACTCCACTCCCTTCTCCTGCGGTATACTTTTATATAAACTCTCTATATCAATAGATGCTAACAGCATATTTTCTGACCAAGCCATGTCCTGAATACATGTAAGAAATTGGTTGGTATCCTTGACCAGCGATGGCACTTCTTGCAGAAGGGGCCGCAGAAGCCACTACAAATACTTAGAAAGTGGCTCTGTGACTGAGCTCCACCCCGAGACGATGGGTCTCCCGGGGGGGGGGGGGGGGGGGGGCTGCCAAGGTCTTTTGTACCTTCGGCAGGAAGTACCATTGTGGGCTTGAAGGAAATAGTGGAATACATTTTTCAGCCCTCTTCTTAGAGATAACATTATTTTCAACTGCCTTCCTTAATAGGTGAGTGGGTTATTCAATTGCCAAAGGGCTTCACTAGCATAGTATTCACTAGTCATAATTACAACGTTACCGCCTTTATCTGATTTCTTAATCACTAAATCTTTCATTTTAGTAAGGCGATCTAGGGCCTTTTTCTCACCTATCCAAAGGTTGCAGGGATCTTTATTATATACAAGTGACCTCACTTCATGTAGAACATTATTATGAAAAAGCATGTGGAGAAGAATGAATCGGAGCACTCACCCAGTAGAAGTATGCAAAATCTTCAGGCTTTATTCAATATTGGAGCAGGTAACAAACACAGTGCAGGAGAGAGGATTAGCGTGGGGGGTTGGGCAAACGGACCGTGTTCGCGCGAGATCGCGCTTCGTCAGGCCACTAGTTATTCAAATTAAGGAACTCCAGCGGTGCCAAGGTGCTTTCTCTCTTCTATGTCGATTATTATGAAAAATATCCAGGTTACTACCTGAGGTCACTTGGGGACAAAAAGAGGATTTAACCCCTCCCTTAAAATCCTCAAGTGACAAAAATTCATTATTAACAGTGACATCACTATCAATATTATCCTGTAACTCTAGCAAATCATCAGATGTAGAGGGTATTTCCCCCACAGGGTAATCTGAGGGTAATCTGTACCCCCAAGTTTATAATTTTTCCTAATAAAGTGGTCCCTGCTGAGGGATTTATGTTTGCATACTCCTGTCTCCATTGAAATTCTTGGGACAAGCATCCGCAGTGCCAGGGCGATAGGTCTTCTTCCCGTTTTCTCTGAAACTTCTCCAGGATTGGAATATTCCGGCTTCCTGTGACCTCCCAGCTTCAGCAGCGGATCTCATATTATGGTACCCTATCCAGTAGGGTGACAGGCGCATTTATTCATCTCTTGAGGTGAGCAGCCATCCACTAGAAGCGTCGGCAGCCCCCACATCTAGTTTCTCTCTCTCTGGCTGGGGGTAATACAGTCTCTTTTTTCTTTACTCCTCTCCATGCAAGTATATGGGACTTCCAGTAGCTTACTCCACAAGCTCCGCTCTGCATCTTCTGATGAATGTGTCAATCCGGCTTGCAAGCCACACACCATCTCACAAAGACACGCCCACATTTTAAGCCCCGTCCCTTTTATTATCTACCCTTTTTGTGCATCGGTCTGGCTTGCAAATCGCGCCCAGTCCCACAAAGCCACGTCCCCTTCTATTTTCAGCTTACAATATCTTCATCACAAATCAGTCCCACCTGAGGACAGGATATGAGGATGGGACATAAGGATGGGATATGAGGTCAGGATATGAGGATGGTGTATAAGGATGGGATATGAGGTTAGGATATGAAGATTGGATGTGAGGACGGGATGTGAGGATGGGATATGAGGTCGGGATATGAGGAAGGGATATTAGGACGGGATATGAGGTTGAAATAGGAGGATGGGAAATGAGGTTTAGATAGGAGGTCAGGATATGAGGATGGCATATGAGGTTGAGATATGAGGACGGGATATGAGGACAGAATATGAGAACGGGATAGGAGGTTGGGATATGAGGTCAAGATATGAGGATGGGATATGAGGTCGGGATATGAGGACGGGATAGGAACATGGGATAGGAGGTCAGGATATGAGGATGGGATATGAGGTCGGGATAGGAGGTTGGGATAGGAGGTTGGGATAGGAGGTCGGGATATGAGGATGGGATATGAGGACAGGATAGGAGGACAGAATAGGAGATCAGGATATGAGGACGGGCTAGGAGGTCAGGATAGGAGGTCAAGATATGAGGTCGGGATATGAGGACAAGATATGAAGTCGAGATAGGAGGACGGGATAGGAGGTCGGGATATGAGAACGGGATATGAGGTTGGGATATGAGGACAGGATAGGAGGATGACATATAAGGTTGAGTTATGAGGATGGGATATAAGGTCGGGATATGAGGACGGGCTATGAGGTTGAGATATGAGGATGGGATATGGGGTTGGGATAGGACAACAATATATGAGGACGGGATATGAAGTCAAAAGCTTCCTCCTTTGTTGATTTTCCTCCCCAAAAAGGATTAGAAAGGAAAAACCGGGCAACGCTGGGTACTCAGCTAGTAATATATAAAAACAAATTAACAACATAAAAAGTAATTTAATTAACACTTGAGTAAATTAACAAAAAATGTTTCCTATTAGAACCTAAAATATCTCCAACCTTTAAATTGAGAAAATTCCTACAATTTTACTGTAAACAACAGTGAATAAAATACCCATAGTAAAATAATATGAAACCAAATGTCAATGTAGAGATAGATGAAGTAAGATTATTGTTTTATGAGTACATTCTTGTTTTTTATAACTAAAAGCACTGTCCTTGTACTGTCATTTATGGTATGTTCTCATGTGCATTAAACATACAATATGTATTACAATATTTGCAGTTCTAAGAGAAAAAAGCTTATATTTTGCCCTTTGGTTACATTCTCAATTTCTATAGCCAAAGGAGATTCCCTATGCTCTTTAGGGGTCATTTTGTATGGCGTGTTCTTGTGCCTATTACACACACAGTATATATATTACAATAACTAGACTTTTTAAAAGTAAGAATATTATCTTTTGCCCTTTTGGTTTTTTGCCCCTTAACTCATTTGCATTACTTCAAAGTATGACCTCACTTCCAATGACAGACAAGTCGACAACCTTAAGTGACAAAAAGACAAATCTCATTTAGTTGTGAACTGCCTTTTCAATTATTTTCTTTCTTTCTTATTCTCCTTAGTGACCTGGAGCAAACTGTTATTCTGACAGAGGTCATCAACCTTCATATTAAACTATGCAAATTATTATCCAACATGCACTTTAAGTAGTCAACTCTGCATTGCAATTGCATGAACAACCGAGATGCGGATTTGTGATATATAATTTTTGTCATGTCAGTATGTATTAAAGCATAAATGCTATCTAAACAACTGTCACCTTGTAATCAAATTGTATCAATATATTCATCTATGTTTTGCTAATTTTATTTAAATGACTACATTAGCTTTATGTTAAATTTATGTAAAACACAACCTTAAACAACATTAGACATTCAATGTCATGGTGTGACTGGACATGTTTAATAAAACATACATGAGATTGTGATGAAAAAAGAAGATTAACAAAGTTCTCAACTGTTTTCATGCTTGTTTACACCCTCAAGAATAAAGCCTAAAATAAATACACAACATATTCCTTACTTTGAGTGTTCAAATGCAGCAGTTTTTACTGATATGTAAATGATCCTAAATCAAATTTGGAGTCAGAGGAAGTGCTAGACAAGTAACGTTGAAGTAACATTGAAGTACCCCACAGTTATTAGACTATCTGTATCTGTCACAAATATACTTTACCACTGAAGCTTAGCTAATATGTGAAGGACAACCTACAGCTACTCCAATATTTTAAGAAATAGGAGGGTAAGACCTTAAATCCTTTGATGTTCTATTACCTATTTGACCTTGATTGGCTGTGGTCTAATTATTCACTTAACCTTAATTTGCTCCAATTTGAGCAGCTACTGCATATTTCAAAACTTTCTTTCTTCCATTCATATGGTCCCAGTGACTCCCTGCCGATCCCTGCTGCAGCCACTGTGATTGCAAGCGGGGACAACTGGAATTCAAGAATTACAACTCCCATCATCTCCTACATAAAAAAATTAAAGATTTTTCACATATGTAAAAAGGTAATCCCACATCCATGGATACATCTTCCCTTCTACAGCTTACAGCAACGAAAAAGTCCTTTCCATCCTACTGAAATTATAGCTCCCATCCATGTCTTCCTGCATATGCAGAGACATTGGAATTACAAGAAGAGTTTTTCTGTAATTTGTCATTTAAAAACAGCTCATATTGTATAATTACAATGACATCTTCCTTCACAATTACATTAAATACATACATTCATTATTGTCCCGGCTATCTGCCTCCGCAAATTACAATTTGAATTATCTTTAATTTCTGATAGAAGACCTCTTTACATTTATATTTTTTTGGTAAATTAGGGAAACTCAGCCTTTATTTTCCCTACTGTATAATACATATTACTGATGTCCCTGTCCTCGGCTCATCTCTGAGCCCTGCAATTATTCATGGCAGTACATATAAATGCCTGAAAAAATAAAATTAATGGGGGTTAAAAAAGTAAAGTGAAAATAAAAAAAATTACGATTTAGAACGAAAACTAGAAAAAAAATTATGAAATGCACTCCTCATTCCTTTTAAATATTGAGCGAAAATTGAAAGACAAAAAAATGTTAATGTTAATTTTTAAACAGGGATCAATTTATATGGGTGGGCAGGGACCTAAAAATGTAGCCAACAATAATAAAAAGTGGAAAAGGACCATTTAAATGTAAGACTAATCAATTTTTTATAATTAATTTTATACATTTTATATTAGTAATGTATTTTAATATTGTATTTAATAAAGTGTTTGTATGTGTGTTTCACATTTTTTTCTTCATTTTTTAAATTTTTTAGAGTACTACTACTCCCAGCATGGAACAGACTGTTTAATGATGGGAGCTGTAGTACCTGTACTAATAGACAGATTGCCCCAGGTGTCACTCCTGACACCCGATGCGATTTTACTTTCTATTGCAGAGATGGATCTTTTTCCTGCGCTCGCATCTCTGCACTATACACTAGCTGGCCAAAATTCACATCACTTATTCATATTTCCCACAGAGAGCTGTGATTGGCCAGATGGTTCGGGCTAATCACAGCTGTCTGCAGGAAATATGAATAAAAGATAACTATATGGCATATACTCATACTACAGTGGGACCAGAGAAGAGCACCTGGCCGCCCGCATCTATACCTTATATAAGACGATCGCAGCGGGTGTCAGGAGTGACACCCACTGTGATCTTTCCTTAACTGCAGGTACTACTGCTCCCAACATGGAGCTCACTCTCTGCTCCATGCTAGGAGCTGTAGTACCTGCATTAATAGACAGTTTGCAACAAGTGTCAGAAGTGACACCCGCTGCGATCTGTTTATTAATACTACAGCTCTCAGCATGGAGCAGAGTGTGCTTTATGTTGGGAGCAGTAGTTCCTGCACTTGAGAACAGATCAAAGAGGGTGTCACTCCTGACACCCAATGCGATTGTCCTATATATTGCAGAGATGCGAGAAAGCCGCTCGCATCTGTACATTATACAGGACAATCGCAGCGGGTGTCAGGAGTGATACCCAGGTAATCTGTCTATTAGCACAGGTACTACCGTATATGCCGGCGTATAAGACGACTTGGCGTATAAGACGACCCCCAACTTTTACAGTTAAAATATAGAGTTTGGGATATACTCGCCATATAAGACTACCCCTCCTACCGCGATGTACGGTACCTTGTAGTTCCCCCCACATTAGGTAGGCATCATGTTCCCCCACATTAGGTAGGCAGTATAGTTCCCCCCACATTAGATAGGCAGTATAGTTCCCCCCACATTAGGTAGGCAGTATAGTTCCCCCCACATTAAGTTGGCAGTGCCCCCACATTAGGTTGCCAGTTCCCCACATTAGGTTGCCAGTTCCCCCACATTAGTTCGGCAGTTCCCCCACAATAGTAGGCAGCTCCCCCACAATAGGTCGGGAGTTACCCCACATGAGGTCAGCAGTTACCCTACATTAGTAGGCAGCTCCCCCACATTAGTAGCAGTTCCCCCACAATAGTAGGCAGCTCCCCCACATTTGTAGTTAGCTCCCCCCACATTAGGTCAGCAGTTCCCCCACAATAGTAGGCAGCTCCCCCCACATTTGTAGGCAATTCCCCCACATTAAGTCAGCATTTCCCCCACAATAGTAGGCAGTACCCCCACAATAGTAAGCAGCTCCCCCCACATTTGTAGGCAGCTCCCCCACAATAGTAGGCAGCTCCCCCCACATTAGGTCAGCAGTTCCCCCACAATAGTAGGCAGCTCCCCCCACATTAGATTGGCAGCTCCCCCAAACAGACATACAGCTTCCAGCCATATAGAGTGTATGGCTGCAGGCTGTATGTCTGTACTGCCCCCACAGTGTTCCGATCACCGCTCCTCCGGCCCAGGTCACAATCTACTGCTATGGCCTATGGACCATAGCAGTAGGTGCCAGGACCGGGGAGCGGTGACCGGATCACTTAAGATAGCACGGCCGGTCACTCACCAGGCCCCAGTCAGCGCGCGTCCTCCTGCGGTCCTCCTGGTCCTGCGCTCCTCTGCCTCTATGGTTGTAGGCACGTGACGTCACTGACGTCCCGTGCGTACAACCATAGAGACGGAGGACCGGACCGCAGGAGGACCGAAGGAGAATCGCAGGAGGACGCCGGGGAATGGTAAGTGACCGGCGGACATCCTTATGTCCCAAAAAGATTTTTCGGGACACAGGGATGTCCGACATAGGAATACCTATGATTATCTGCCCGGGCCGTCTCCCGTGTGTGGCTGTAGGCGGGGGCCAGCCAGAGCAAGTACAAACTAATACTGTATACTAAAAACCAGGGGGCCTCCAGCTGTTGTAAAACTACAACTCCCAGCATGCCTGGACAGCCTTTGCTGTGCTCGGAGTTGTAGTTTCACAACAGCTGGAGGCACCCTGGTTTTTAGTATACAGTTTTAGTTTTTACTTGCTCTGGCCAGCCCCTGCCTGCAGCCACACACGGGAGCCGGCCTGGGCAGATAATCAGAAGTTTTCCTATCCCGGACCTCAATACCCGGCATAGAAGACGACCCCCGACTTTTCAGAAGAAAATTTGGGGTTAAAAAAGTCATCTTATATACTGGGATATACGGTACTACTCTCATCATGGAACAGTCTGTTCCATGTTGGGAGTAGAAGTACTACCTTAAAAATGTAAAAAATAGAGAGAAAAAAGTGAAACACACACACTTTATTAAACACATTATTAAAATATATTACTAATAAAAATGTGCCACAAATTTATTCGGATTGAATTACATTTTTTTTTTTAATTCACCAAATCGTCCAAATCTAAATCTTCAAAACTTCGCTCAACTCTACTGATAGCCTCTGACTGGGTGACATGCACAATCCACTATCAACTTTAAAAACCTCCTGTGAACAGGCAGGGGTGCTGAGGGGGGGGGGGGCTAAATAGGGTGCCACTCCCCCTAATTGTTTGGCAAAAAAAAAATGAAAAATAGCTGGCACAACTACCTAACAAATGGGTTCACACTGCTTTGGCTAATACAAAGTATACAAAAGAAAGGTTTCAGCAGCACTCTTGGACAAAAAATTGAGGCCTCCAATATAGGGTCTGCTCTTTTCAGATTATTATTATTATTTACATATTTTATTATTATTTAATTTACTTATTCATTAATTAATTATTTTATTCATGAATATCTGGTTCTATTAATTTGAAATGGAACTTTTACCATACACTAGGTCGGAGATACTAAATTTCCAAATCTATTCATAAGAGGAATATGTCGATTGTAGCATTGAAATTTGTGGGATCTCAGCTTATTTATGGCGATAGTACATTTTGATAGTAAACAGGTTTAAGGTGGTTTACATTTTTAAGGCGGTAAACAGGTTATTTATTATAGAGATCTCATTCCAAAATGTTACTTTTCAAAATGTTGACGTGTCCTAAAATCAAGGGATCTGATGTGTCATAGAGATTGTCATTGTGTTACTTTTCTGATCAAAGATAATATAACACTGATTTCCCACAAAAAGCCTTTTTTTTTATTTCTTTGGAATTTGTATTGTGAGTATGAATTTGTATTGTGAGTATTTTCTGCCATATGTTCTATTCTCATTGATGATATTCAAAGTTTGCAGCCATACTGTGTTCTGTCTTCACGCTCAAGGCTTCTGCCTATACATTATTGATACTATTTATCCTTAATCCTAACTGTACAAGCAACTGCAACAAAATCAATTTATTTCTGCTTCTACACAATAAGGCTCCTTCTGAAATATTGGATAACATTGTGACACTGTGGTAGATGAACATGGAGAAAATGAAAAAAAGAAAAAAAATAAATAGATAGAAAAGTGACTGATCTATTGTATGAAAGCTATGAGAGTCCTTGAAGAACTAGGTGGCCATAATTACCTTTGGATTTTTTTAGCAGGTAATTGACTACGTTTAACATGGGCTGAAATGCATTTCAGGCAGAAGTTTCCACTTGAGTGATGTAATGGAGTGGATTAGTAGAATGTACCAATGCTATTAGAAAGGCTTTGATGAAAAGCAAAGGTAAGAAAAAAGTTTTCTGAACAAGAAGCTCAATGTAAGTTAATTTAGAGTAAAGCTTTGGATGCAATATTTGGGGCTGTGATGCAGTTAATATGTTGGTTTTAACCCCTTAAGGACCATTTTTTCCTTAAGGACCCGAGCATTTTTTGCATAATTTCTTGGCGAAATATTCAAAAATTTGATGGAACATGTGAAAATTTTGCAATTTTTTTTAACTTTGAAACTCTCTGCTTATAAGGAAAATAGACATAGCAAATACATTATATATTGATTCACATATGCAACATGTCTACTTTATATTTTCATCATAAATTTGACATGTTTTTACTTTTGGAAGACATCAGAGGGCTTCAAAGTTCAGAAGCAATTTTCACATTTTTCCAAAAAATTTCAAAATCTGACTTTTTCAGTTTTGAAGTGGATTTGAAGGGCCTTCATATTAGAAATACCCCATAAATGACCTTATTTTAAAAACTGCACCCTAAAAGTATTCAAAATGACATTCAGAAAGTGTGCAAACCCTTTAGGTGTTTCACAGGAATAGCAGCAAAGTGAAGGCAAAAATTCTAAATCTTCATTTTTTTTTTAAACTTGCATGTTCTTTTAGACCCAGTTTTTGAAATTTTACAAGGGGTAAAAGGAGAAAAAGCTCCCCAAAATCTGTAACCAAATTTCTCACGAGTAAGGAAATACCTCATATGTGTATGTAAAGTGTTCGGCAGGCACAGTAGAGGTCTCAGAAGGGAAGGAGTGACAATGGGATTTTGGAGATTGAGTTTTTCTGAAATGGTTTTTGGGGGTCATATCACATCCCTATGGTGTCAGAACAGCAAAAAAAAAAACCAACATGGCATACTATTTTGGAAACTACACCCCTCAAGGAATGTAACAAGGGGTACAGTGAGCTTTAATACCCCACAGTTGTGTGATGACTTTTTTTTGTTAATGTCGGATGTGTAAATTAATTATTTTCCACTAAAATGACGGTTTTCCCCCAAGTTTTACATTTTTACAAATCTGAGTATGAAAATACCCCATGTGTTGATGTCAAGTGGACTTCGGGCACACTACAATGCTCAGAAGAGAAGAAGTCACATTTGGCTTTTGGAAACAAATTTTGCTGAAATGGTTTTTAGGGGGCATGTCACATTTAGGAAGCCCCTATGGTGCCAGAACAGTAAAAAAAAAAACAACAACAAGCAGCATACTATTTTGGAATATACAGCCCTCAAGGAATGTAACAAGGGGTACTGTGAGCCTTAACACTCCACAGGTGTTTGACAAATTTCCGCTAAAGTTGGACCTAAAAATGAAAAATGAGATCTTTTTCACTAAAATGCTGGTGTTAGGGTATTTTGGTGGCGGATGCAATTCCCCAAAATAGGCCTCAAATGTGCATGGCACGCTCTCGCTTTAGAGCCCTGTCATATTTCAAGGCAAAAGTTTAGTGCCATATATGGGGTATTTCCATACTCATGAGAAATTGCGTTACAAATTTGGGCGGGCTTTTTCTCCATTTACCCCTTATAAAAAGGTAAAGTTAGGGTCTACACCAGCATATTAGTGTAAAATTGTTTTATTGTTTACACTAATATGCTTGTGTTGCCTCATACCAAGTGGTAAAAGGAAAAAAAGACCCCCAAAATTCGAGTACGGAACTACTCCATATGTGGGTGTAAAGTGATCTGCGGGAGCACAACATGGCTCAAAAGTGAGAGCTTGCCATATACATTTGAGGTCTAAATTGGTGATTTTCATAGGGGTGGCTGATTTTACAGCGGTTCTGACATAAACGCAAAAACAATAAATACCTATATGTGACCCCATTTTGGAAACTACAACCCTCACAGTATGTAACAAGGGGTATAGTGAGCCTTAAAACCCCACAGGTGTATGCCCAATTATCGTTAACCTCTTAAGGACCCATGACGTATCGGTACGTCATGAGTCCGCTCTCGTTCTATAGCGGGTCGGGCACGGCCTCTAACAATAGCCGGGACCTGTGGCTAATAGTGCGCGGCACTGATCGCGGTGCCACGTGCTATTAACCCTTTAGATGCGGCATTCAAAGTTGATAGCCATGTCCAAAGTGAAACTAAAACGTTGCTCAGGAAGCTGTTTGGGATCGCCGCAGCGAAATCGCGGCATCCCAAACAGCTTACAAGACAGCCGGAGAGTCGCCACCTGCCTCCATGCTCTCCAATCACTGAATGACTGCTCAGTGCCTGAATCAGAATCATCGCTCAATGGTTTCCTATGAGAAATAGTGTTGAGCGGCATAGGCCATATTCAAATTTGCGAATATTCGCGAATATATGGACGAATCTTCGTCATATATTCGCTAAATTCGCATATTCGTAATATTCGTGTTTTCTTTTCGCATATGCGAAAATTCGCGTATGCTAAAATTAGCATATGCAAATTTTTGCATATGCGAAAATTCGCACGCCAGTCTCACACAGTAGTATTAGAGCCTTCATTACACCACACAAGCTGGAAGCAGAGAGGGATGATCACTGTGATGTGTACTGTGATAAAAAAAACAACAACAAAAACTAATATTCGTAATTACGAATATATAGTGCTATATTCGCGAATATTCGCGAATTTGTGAATATGCGATATTCGCCAATAAAATTTACATTGCGAATATTCACGAGCAACACTAATGAGAAACCATTGATCAATGTAAAAGATCAGTGTGTGCAGTGTTATAGCCCCCTATGGGAGCTATAACATTGCAAAAAAAAAAGTGAAGAAAAAAGTTAATAAAGATCATTTAACTCCTTCCCTAATGAAAGTTTGAATCACCCCCCTTTTCCCATAAAAAAACTGTGTAAATAAAAATAAACATATGTGGTATCGCCTCGTGTGGAAATATCTGAATTATAAAAATATATCATTAAATAAACCGCTTGGTCGATGGCGTATGCGCAAAAAAATTCCAAACTCCAAAATAGTGGATTTTTGGTCACTTTTTATAGCATGAAAAAATGAATAAAAAGCGATCAAAAAGTCTGATCGATACAAAAATGGTACAGATAAAAACTTCAGATCATGGCGCAAAAAATTAGCCCTCATACCGCCCCATACACGGAAAAATTAAAAAGTTAAAGGGCTCAGAAGATGACAATTTTAAACGTATAATTTTTTCTGCATGTAGTTATGATTTTTTTCAGAAGTAAGACAAAATCAAACCTTCATAAGTAGGGTATCATTTTAATCATATGGACCTACAGAAAAAAGAGAATTTTTTATGAAAAATGTACTGTGTAGAAACAGAAGCCCCCAAAAGTTACAAAATGGCATTTTTTTTTCAATTTTGTCTCACAATGATTTTTTTTCCCATTTCGCCGTAGATTTTTGGGTAAAATCACTGACGTCATTACAAAGTAGAATTTAAAAAAGTTATTAGAGGTGACTGGTTCTCGAGGTCTTAAGTAGAGAGATGATGTAAGTGTATTGCATGTAATTGTGAATGTATTGGATAACTGATTCTGAGTATTGGGAGAGTATTAATAATGTAGTGTGGATGTGTTTTAGCAAATTGAAAAGTGATGGATGCAGTAAAAGTATGTGTGTGTGTAATTATGACTATGATTGTGGTTGTAACTATTATAGAGAAGAGAGGAAAAATAAAGAGAAAAAGAAAGGGAAAAGAATGTATATAGTAGGAAGAAGGAAAAAGAGAGATACTTGGATGGTATTAAAATGATGCAATGTATTAAAGTGGTAAAAAAGGTTAGATAAAAAAGGAAAAAGTGCTGGGCCCTAGTACTTATACTTTACAATATTAACAATATACACAATATAAAATACTAAGTATGCTAAGTCAATATAAAATATCAGCAGAGTCAAATAGACTAAAGCACTAATCTAAATTGTTCGTTCGCAAATCAGAAAAAGACAGTCAATAATTCATATGTGTTATCGGTACTGCGACCGGATCATATTAATCCACAGTTCAAGCGAATTATTATATTATCCACTGTGTAGAAATAGCGTTTTTTTTTTTACCACGAAGTCAAAGTATCAGTTCAATCAGTTCTGATTATTGACTGTCTTTTTCTGATTTGCGAACTTAGTATACTTAGTATTTTATATTGTGTATATTGTTAATATTGTAAAGTATAAGTACTAGGGCCCAGCACTTTTTCCTTTTTTATCTAACCTTTTTTACCACTTTAATAAATTGCATCATTTTAATACCATCCAGGTGTCTCTCTTTTAACTTCTTCCTACTATATACATTCTTTTCACTTTTTCTCTTTATTTTTCCTCTCTTCTCTATAATAGTTGCAACCACAATCGTAGTCATAATTACACACACACATACTTTTACTGAAGCCATCACTTTTCAATTTGCTAAAACACATCCACACTACATCAATAATACTCTCCCAATACTCAGAATCAGTTATCCAATACATTCACAATTACATGCAATACACTTACATCATCTCTCTACTTAAGACCTCGAGAACCAGTCACCTCTAATAACTTTTTTCATTTTTGTCTTATTTGGGTAGTAAGGAGGTTTTACCCTGACTAGTAGTTTTTGGGCGTTCACCAGATTGAGTACATCCCACACCCTTGCCTTTTCTTTACAAAGTAGAATTGGTGGCACAAAAAATAAGCCATCATATGGATTTTTAGGTGCAAAATTTAAAGAGCTATGATTTTTTAAAGGTAAGGAGGAAAAAATGAAAATGCAAAAACGGAAAAACCCCGGGTCCTTAAGGGGTTAAACTTGGATGTGAAAATGAAAAAAAAAAATTCAATAAAATGCTGGTGTTACCCTACATTTTTCATTTTCACAAGGGAGAATAGGAAAAAAGCCCCCCCCCCCCAAATTTGTAGCTCCATTTTTTCTGAGCAAGAACATACCCTATATGTGGATGTAAAGTGCTCTGCGGGCGAAGTACAATGCTCAGAAGAGAAGGAGCGCCATTGGGCTTTTGGAGAGATAATGTGTCCAAAATTGAAGGCCACATGTGTTTTCAAAGCCCTTATAGTGCCAGAACAATGGACCCCCCACATATGACCCCATTTTGACACCCCACAAGTGCCTTCTCTTCTGGGGTACATTCACACGGGCGTGGTTTACAGTGAGTTTCTCACTGGGAGTTTGAGCTGCGGCAGAAAGTTTGCCGCATCTCAAACTTGCAGCAGAAAACTAGCTGTAAATCTGCCTGTGTGAATTTACCCTGTACATTCACATGGGGGGGGGGGGTACCTCCAGCTGTTGCAAAGCTACAGCTCCAAGCATGCACTGACAGACCATACATGCTGGGAGTTGTAGTTATGCAACAGCTGGTGGCACATTGGTTGTGCAACACTGAGAGTTTGTTACTTAACTCATTGTTTCGCGACCAGTGTGCCTCCAGCTGTTGCAAAACTAGAAGTCCCAGCATGTACAGTCTCTCAGAGCATGCTGGGAGTTATATTTTTGCAACAGCTGGAGGCACACTGGTCATGAAACACTGAGTTAAGTAACAAACTCTCAGTGTTGCACAACCAATGTGCCACCAGCTGTTGCATAACTACAACTCCCAGCATGTATGGTCTGTCAGTTGTAGCTTTGGTCTGGAGTTGTAGCTTTGCAACAGCTGCAGGCCCACTGCTACAACTACCAGCATGCCCTTTGGTAGTCTGTACATGCTGGAAGTTGTAGTTATGCAATAGCTGGATGCACACTTTTTCATAGAAAAAATGTGCCTCCAGCTGTTGCATAACTACAACCCCCAGCATGCACAGACTACCAAAGTGCATGCTGGGAGTTGTAGTTGGAACTCCAGCTGTTGCAAAACTACAACTTCCAGAATGCCCTTTGGCTGTGCATGCTGAGAGTTGTTGCTAAGCAACAGTAGGTGGTGAACAGGCCTCACCTCCTGCTGTATCCTGCCGCCAGGACCGCCTCCGCTGCCACCGCTCCTGCCGCTGGGACCACCACCGCTCCTGAGGGGACCCCTGCTGGGCTAGGGAGAGGTAGGAGACCCCCGCCGACCCCAAACATTGACCCGATTACCGCCCAGCAGGGCAGTGATTGGTTGGTCATTCCAACTGATCAATCACGTGATCGTGAGGTGGCACCCGTGCCAACTCACTCCTGCTGGGTAAGGGTGAATGGAGCTGTCTCGGACAGCCCCATTCATCCTTTTTTTTCTGGGTCACCAGGACCCCAGAGACCTGATTGACCCGGAATCGCCACAAATCACCGGTCTGAATTGACCGGCGATTTCTGGCAATCACCGACATGAGGGGGTCTCAGGATCCCCCCAGGGGTTTGCACGGAGTGCCGGCTGAATTATTTCAGCAGGCATCCCGGTCTGGTCCCCGCACAGCATGAGGCGGGTACAGAAATTCCTACGGGCGTACAGGTACACCTTGGGTCCTTAAGTACCAAGGAGCCAGGGCGTACCCATACCCAAAAGTAAAAATAGATTCTTACTTTTTTTTTTTTACAGTTTCAAAACAATCTATATAAATATATATATATATATATATATATATATATATATATATATGTCTCTCTCTATATTCCCGCTAGATATCTAGGGCATTACACATTTATACATTTACATTTGTGTTCTTATATATTGCCCTGTGAGTTTTGAAATTACACCGTATTTATCTTTATAAAACATGAATGATTTTAACTCACTGTGTATTAAGAGTATGTAAAGAGTTAAGCTGCCCGGAATCCACAGATGTTTGGAATCAAGCCAGCTTCCTCTCCCTATAGAGGGTTCTGGTTTTTAATCCAATGTTGCATGACTAAGGTCTGGTGAACAGACCGAAATGCTTCACTATTCTCCTGCCCTGTGTGTTGGATTAAATATTAAATATATTTGTTTATATATTTTTATATATTTTTTTATTGCGAACTGTTAATGGCAATCAGATTGATGAAATGATGCATTATTTGTCGTATCCGTCATTAACTGACTTTGTTTAAAATAAAAACATTATTTTATGGAATAAAAAAGTAACAGTGTAATTTCTTCGTTTTCTTCCTACCTTTCCTCTTTCCTTTCCTCTTTCCCTTCTTTTCCATCCTTTTAAATGTAAAATCCATTACAGTCTGAATAACCTATTTTGTATCATCTTAATAAATAAATAAATACATAAATGAAATTCAATCTCTTGGATAGGTTAAATAATACCTTAATACAATGAACAGATGACAAAGAGGAGAATTCATCCAACTGTTTATTGTTTCCGGTGTTTTTTTTTTGTCTTAATTTTTCTAATAAACTGTAGCAGCCAGTTTCTGTGCAACTTTTCATTTGGAGCCTTTTAGAATCATAACCACATTGTGGACTACTTTAGAAGAGTTTTTGCATTGGTTAAGCTAAGTTTCCACTTGCTTTTTTGCACTGCGTTTTTTTGGGGTAAAAAAAACCCGCCAGAATAAAACGCCATTGCAATTTCCTGCGTCCGGCGTTTTTTTCTGGCATTTTTTCATTTGTGTGGAAATTGCGTTTTTGGCACATTGGCAGTTTTTCCAGCCCTTCCATATTGGATTTTGGACTAAGCTAAAAGGGATGAAAATTAATGGGAGGTATCTGCCCCCTTCTGATGTAATTTCCTTTGTAGAGTTCTACTTAAACCTGCCCCAGCCTTTTTTGTATTTTTTAAGGCATTCTTTCTTCAGAATGTCTGCTCCCCAAGGAAGATTGGCCCCCAATGATGCTGCAAATTGTTTGCTGTTGCTTTTGGCACCCCGGATCGAGTTGATGCATTAGTTTTGTGTGTTTTATATGTTTTTTGGGGTGTGAAATGTAAATAAATGTTAAAATGACTTGGCTTTGTGTGCAATGTATTTTTTTTTTTTTTTTTTAGCCTATTACTTGTAGGAGATACAGATATTCCGTCCATCCTCTACATTAGCGGATGTCTCATGAAGGCACCTTATCCGTTTGGTACTAGACTTTGAGAAGGTATTTCCCTTTCTATTTTCATATATATATACACCGTATTTATCGGGGTATACCACGCACCGGCCTATAACACGCACCCTCATTTTACCAAGGATATTTGGGTAAAAAAAGTTTTTTACCCAAATATCCATGGTAAAATGAGGGTCTGTGTGTCCCCGATACACCCCCAGGAAAGGCAGGGGAGAGAGGCCGTCGCTGCCCGCTTCTCTCCCCCTGCCTTTCCTGGGGTCTAGAGCCCTGTTGCCGGCCCTTCTCTCCCCCTGGGTATCGGTGCCGCTGAGCGTTCTGTCCCCCTGACTATCGGTGCCGGCGCCGATAGCCAGGGGGAGGGAAGCGGCGCCGACAGCCAGGGGGAGAGAAGGGGCAGCGGAACCCATTGCCGGCGCCGCTGCCCCGTTGCCTCCCCCCATCCCCGGTGGCATAATTACCTGGGTCGGGTCCGCGCTGCTGCAGGCCTCCGGCGTGCATCCCCAGACTCATGCCGGAGGCCTGCAGCAGCGCGGACCCGACCCAGGTAATTATGCCAGCAATGGGTGCCGCTGCCCTTTCTCTCCCCCTGGCTGTCGGCGCCACTTCTCTCCCCCTGGCTATCGGTGCCGGCAATGGGACGCCGGCACCGATAGCCAGGGGGACAGAATGGGCAGCGGCGCCGATAGCCAGGGGGAGAGAAGGGCCGGCAGCAGGGCTCTAGACCCCAGGAAAGGCAGGGGGAGAGAAGCGGGCAGCGACGGCCTCTCTCCCCTGCCTTTCCTGGTGCTGTATCGGCGTATAACACGCACATGGACTTTAGGCTAAAAAATTTTGCCTAAAAAGTGCGTCGTGTTATATGCCGATAAATACGGTGTGTATATATATATATATATATATATATATATATATATATTTTTTTTTTTTATAACAAGAAAAATACATTAAGCACTGGACCCTTCTATTTTGGTCAAATTATTTTTTATGCAGAAAATGAAGACCAAACTGGTCAATAATTTAGCAAAGAATGTCCAAAATTAACACGAACAGACCATCCAAAAATAAAAATATTCAAACACACAGAACATAAAGTGTGTGGCACATTATACACAACCTCAAACTCTTAAATTTAGACAAAAAATACAACTAGTCCTGTGTGGACCTAAGGGAAGCGGTGAAGTCAGAGTAACCTTCACTGTGTTGCTGGTGAGGAGGTGTTACTGGATGATAGTATTGCTGTGGTGCTTGATGTATAGGAGGGTATGGACCATACATCTGAGCTGCATTACAACTACCATAATGGGTAGCATCTGAACAATAAAAATTAGGTGGTCTATTATGGGGGAACACAGTTTGATCCACATGATGCCTCTCAGTTTGAGTTGCTGAGTCCCTGAATGTGGGTTCTTCTTCTCTCCTGTTATGGTCTGATGGAGTGCATTGGGACATCATCTGAAGCAGTAAGGTTTGTGCTGGAGGGGGATGGTATGGTGTGGAAAAATACTCTGTGCAGCCTAGTATGAAGGTCATGCAGTGTGTTATATTTTGTGCCTCAATTTCGCATAATCTTTGGGCTAGCGCCCTCCCAAACGTGTCACAATCATCCTCCAACTGCTGATGGTGGACCAGAGCTATTATTTCGTTATTCAACTCCTGGCCAGGACGGAGTCTGTGACACACACTTTGGCATTGGTATGGTCTTCTGGTTGCAGGTAAACAAACACTCCCAATAGGGGTTGGTGACCTGGGGCATTGTATTCCACTGGGTCCTGCAACCTCACTATCATCCTCAACATCTGTGGATTCCACCACAACTGGTTCTGGCCTGAGTTCAGTTCCTTCCTCAGCATTTAATTGTCCCTCATTGGTTGTTGTTTGTGTGACAAGTTCATCCTGGGTTTCTTGTGTGGCAGCCAACCGTTTTCCTCGGACACAAAATCCATGTTGCTCTCAGTTCTAAAATTTTTATTTAAAAAAAATTGTAAAATTAGTTTTTAATTTTTAGACACTGACACATTTATTTTGTTTTATTAATGTTAATTTGTCTCTTTTTTTGTCTCTTTCAGGGATTATGAACAAAGGATTGACTTTTACTTACTCTCTGAGCTCTCTGCCCGAGGCCAGAAACAACCACTAGCTCCATGCTTTGCAAATTCCTTTCGGAATCGATCACGCAGGGACTGCCATCTTTTAGACATAGCTTCCTCTACAAAGAGAACCAAAATCTATTAAATGGACAATATTCAATGTTTGGCAATATTCAAGAAAGGCCAATTTTGAAATCAAGTGATGAAAATACACTAAATAATTTACATTTTCTAGGCTCTGGTCTGTACTGGATTTTTAGAACAAAAAAAAAAATAAAATAAAATAAAAAAAAATTGTCGGCATCATTGGCCCCATGCCTGGACCAGGAGAATGTACACTGTACTCGGACAGTGTTGATTAATAGGGCCACAACAAACTGTACTCACATTTATAACACTTTGGACACCACATATGTTACTCAACTATAAAATTTGGGGAATTTGTTACAATGTGTAGTGCAATGGGTCAATTTTTTTATGCCAATAATTAAAAAAATTCCAAAATTTTTACAATATGATTTAAAAAAAATTGGAAATAAGTATTTCTTACAGTCACTATTCAAACTAGTATCATAACCATAAAAATGTAAATTATAAAATATATGTATGTATAGAATATAAATAATGTAATAAAGTCTGACAAAATCAGATTGGTTAATTCATTATGGAGAGGCAATATTATTAATAAAATAAGCAAGGTAATTGGTTGCTAGGGGCCACTGGGCTACTTTACATATAACAATGTTTGACAATATATGACCAAAAAAGTAAAAAGTTAAGTGTACAAAACTAACCACTTGCCCCTTGCTCCCAGGCATTTTTGCTGTCCCATGTGGGAAACAGCCCCCTGAAGACCTCCATCCACGCCTCCTCATTCAACATTCGTTCCTTATTTTCCTCCAGGGACCTGTCCCAAATATGGAACATGCTTCCACCTATAATTTTTTAAATTAAGCCAATTTCAAATTCACAAAACAACGCAATAATTCTGAGAAGCAAACCCCACATTCGCAATATCACTTTATGTCATGCTCCCCCCCCAAAAAAAAAACATGACTATAATGTTCGCACAGTATAAAAATTGGCCACACACCCACAAAACCCCAAACCCAAAGCCCCACATAAAACCACATCAACATACAATATTTATATATCCAGTCTTGGCTTTGTCCAATGCTGACATTTATGTCGGACAAATCAATCTATGTTGCATTCAGGTCCCGTAATGTTACTGTGAGATTTAGAGGGGTACTCCAGTGGAAAACATTTTTTTTTTTTTTTTTTTATCAACTGGTGACAGAAAGTTAAACAGATTTGTAAATTACTTCTATTACAGAATATTTGTTCTTCCAGTACTTATTAGCAGCTGTATTCTACAGAGGAAATTTCTTTTTGTCTTGTCCCCAGTGCTCTCTGCTGACACCTGATGCCCGTATCAGGAACTGTCCAGAGCAGGAAAAAATCCCCATTGCAAACCTATGCTGCTCTGGACAGTTCCTGACACGGGCAGCAGGTATCATCAGAGAGCACTGTGGACAAGACAAAAAAGAAATTAAAAAAGAAAATCATTTCTGCTGTAGCATACAGCTGCTAATAAGTACTAGAAGGATTAAGATTTTTAATTAGAAGTAATATACAAATCTGTTTAACTTTCTGGCACCAGTTCATTTAAAAAAAAAAAAAAAAAAAGCTTTCCATCGGAGTATCCCTTTAATTTTCATTCGGTACTCCATCACTAGCTTACATTTTCTATAGTTGTTACACAACTTGACTTTTTTTTTTGATCATTTTACTTTCCAGGAATTACACCATGAATACCTTATTTAGTCTGGTCAGAATTAAATTCAGTGAAAAGTTTTTTTTTGTCCTCTCATTTGAGGCACTGTTACTGGTGGATTTTAGAAATGGTTAGCTCTAACAAATCTAGCTTTGTCCTCCATTTTTTGGGCAATCCTTAGACCCTGTTTCATTTTAACGCTTAATGGTAGGGAGGGGATCAATAATTTTCACCACGTAGTAGGACTGACTTGTTAACCCCTTAAGGACCAAGCCCATTATGACCCTAAGGACAAGAGCATTTTTTGCTAATCTGACCACTGTCATTTTAAGCATTAATAACTCTGGGATGCTTTAACTTTTGAATTTGATTCCGAGATAATTTTCTTGTTTTATATTCTACTGTATGTTAGTGGTAAATTTTGTCGATACTTCCATCTTTCTTGGAGAAAAATTCAAAAATGTTATGAAAACTTTAGCATTCTTCAGACTTTCAAGCTCTCTGTTTGTAAGGAAAATGGACATGTCAAATAAATTATATATTGATTTACATATACAATATGTCTAATTTATGTTTGCATCATAAAGTTGACATGTTTCTACATTTTAAAGACATTGGGGGGCTTCATAGTTCAGCGGCAATTTTCAAATTTGTTAAGAAAATTTCAAAATCAGAATTTTTCAGGGACCAGTTCAGTTTTGAAGTGAATTTGAGGGTCTTTATGTTAGAAATACCCCATAATGGACCCCTTTATGAAAACTACACCCCTCAATGTTTTGAAAATGACATTCAGAAAATGTATTAACCCTTTAGTGTTTCACATGAATAGCAGCAAAGTGGGGGAGAAAATTCAAAATCTTCCTTTTTTACACTAACATGTTCTTGTAGACCCATATTTTTTTAATTTTACGATGGTAAAAAGGAGAAAAACCCACCAAAATTTGTAACCTAAATTCTATCGAGTAAGGAAATGCCTAATATGTGCATGTAAAGTGCTCTGCGAGTGCACTACAGAGCTCAGAAGGGAAGGAGCAACAATGGGATTTTGGAGAGCAAATTTTACTGAAATGGTATTTGGGGGCATGTAACTTTTATGAAGGCCCCTTGGTGCCAGAATAGTAGAAAAAAAAAACCCAGGGCACACGATTTGGTAAACTACAACCTTCAAGAAACATAACAAGGGGTATAGTGAGACTTTACACCCCACAGGTGCTTGACAAGCTTTTGTTAAAATGGGACGTGAAAATGAAAATGTGTTTTTTTTTTTTCACTAAAATGCTGATGTTACCCCAAATGTTTCATTTTCATATGTGGTAATATGAGAAAAAAGGCCCCCAAAATTTGTAACCCCATTTCTCTTAAGAAAAATACCCCATATGTGGATGTAAAGTGCTCTGTGGGTACACTAGAGGGCTCAGAAGGGAAAGAGCGACATTGGGCTTTTGGAAAGCAAATTTTGCTGAAATGGTTTTTGGGGGGCATGTTTTATTTAGGAAGCCCCCACTAAAGTTGGACGTGAAAATGGAAAATTTTATTTTTTTCACTAAAATGCAGGTTTTACCCAAATTTTTCATTTTTACAAGGTGTAATAGGAGAAATAGCCCCCCGAAATGTGTAAAACCATTTCTTCTGAGTAAGGAAATACCCCATATGTGGATGTAAAGTGCTCTGCAGGCACACTACAGGGCTCAAAATAGAATGAGCACCACTGGGCTTTTGGAGCAAGAATTTGGTTAAAATAGAAGTCGGGGGCCATGTGTGTTTACAAAGCCCCCATTGTGCCAGAAAAGTGGAACTAACCACTAGTGATGTCGCGAACATAAATTTTTCGGTTCGCGAACCGCGAACGCGAACTTCCGCAAAAGTTCACTTCAATGGGCAAGCGAATTTTAAAACCCACAGGGACTCTTTCTGGCCACAATAGTGATTTAAAAGTTGTTTCAAGGGAACTAACACCTGGACTGTGGCGTGCCGGAGTGGGATCCATGGCAAAATTCCCATGGAAAATTACATAGTTGATGCAGAGTCTGGTTTTAATCCATAAAGGGCATAAATCACCTAACGTTCTTTAATGGTTAGGAATAACATGCTTTAGCCCCCTTTAGGCATCACATAGTTAGATCCCACTTTAGGCAGCACATAGTCAGAGCCCCCCTTGAGGCAGTACATAGTGGGATTTGAACCCAAGGCCCCAGCACTGCAAGGCAGCAGTGCTAACCTCTGAGCCACCATGCTACCTTTAGTACACATCTAATATCCACGGTTGCTAAAATGGACAGAGATGTCAGTAGAGAGTACCAGAAAAATTAGGCATGTACACATGCCTGAAAAATTTGGTATTGTTGCAGCCGCTTCTGTAGCAGCGGCCAGAAAAATTGCAGCACCAGAAAAAGTGCAGCAGCAGAGACCAGAAAAATTTGGCATGTACACATGGATGAAAAATTTGGTATTGTCACCACCGCATCTGTAGCAGCAGACAGAAAAATTGCAGCACCAGAAAAAGTGCAGCAGCAGAGGCCAGAAAAATTAGGCATGTACACCTGGCTGGAAAATTTGGTACTGTCGCAGCTGTAGCAGCGGCCATAAAAATTGCAGCACCATAACAAGTGCAGCAGCAGAGACCAGAAAAATTAGGCATGTACACCTGGCTGGAAAATTTGGTATTTTCGCAGCTGTAGCAGCGGCCAGAAAAATTGCAGCACCATAACAAGTGCAGCAGCAGAGGCCCAAAAAATTAGGCATGTACACCTGGCTGGAAAATGTGGTATTGTAGCAGCCACTGGTGTAGCAGCGGCCAGAAAAATTTCTGGTTGTTTCGCCAGGCAGAAAGTGCCCTAAAACATTGCGGCTTGAACCCTAGTTGGTGGCGGATAAGTCACGCAATTCATCCGGCATTCAGAGTTCAAATACAGCAGCATGTGGACCATTTTTAACCCAAGGCAGCTCATCTGATCAGGCCTTGTTCAGTCAAATGTATCGCCCAGTGTCAGTCCCTTCAGGATCCATCCCTCATTCATCTTAAGAAAGGTGAGGTAATCCAGACTTTTTTGACCAAGGCGACTCCTCAGTGACAATACCTCCTGCTGCACTGAAGGTCCTTTCTGACAGTACACTTGAAGCGAGACAGGCCAGAAGTTCGAGCGCAAATTGGGATAGCTCAGGCTACAGGTCAAGCCGGCACACCCAGTAGTCAAGGGGTTCATCGCTCCTCAGAGTGTCGATATCTGCGGTTAAGGCCAGGTAGTCTGCTACCAGTCGGTCAAGTCGTTCTCTGATGGTGGACTCCGAAGGGCTGTGGCGATGCGTAGGACTTAAAAAGCTCTGCATGTACACCATCAACAGCATGTCTGTACAGCATCCTGTCCTTGCCGGCGTATTCATGGGAGGAGGAGGAGGATTACTTTCCCCTCTTCCCCTGTTAGATCCCTGTTGTGCTGTGACATGACCCTTATACGCTGTGTACAGCATACTTCTTAATTTATTTTAGACCTGCTAAATCCTTTCCGCCTTGCTGTAATGCGGTAACATGTCAGGCACTTTGTGTTTATACCGGGGGTCTAGTAGTGTGTACACCCAGTACAGGTCATTCTCCTTCATCCTTGTTATACGAGGGTCCCTCAACAGGCACGACAGCATGAAAGACTCCATTTGCACAAGGACTAATGCCGAGCTACTCATGTCCCGTTCCTCATCCTTAGTGATGTCAGGGAAGGTATCATCTTCTTCCCCCCAGCCACGTACAACACCACGGGAACCAGATAGGTGACAAGGAGCACCCTGGGATGCCTGCTGTGGTTGGTCTTCCTCCTCCTCTTCAAAGCCACATTCCTCCTCTGACTCCTCTTCCTCACCATCCTCTTCCAGCGTTGCCGCAGGTCCAGCAAGCGATGCTGATAAGGCTGTTTCTGGTGGTGATGGTGTCCACAACTCTTCCTCTTCACGCTCATCTACTGCCTGATCCAGCACTCTTCGCAAGGCACGCTCCAGGAAGAAAACAAACGGTATGATGTCACTGATGGTGCCTTCGGTGCGACTGACCAGGTTTGTCATCTCCTCAAAAGGACGCATGAGCCTAAAGGCATTGCGCATGAGCCTCCAGTAACGTGGCAAAAAAATTCACAGCTCCGCAGATGATATCCTAGCACCCCGGTCATACAAAAATTCGTTGATGGCTTTTTCTTGTTGGAGCAGGCGGTCGAACATTAGGAGTGTTGAATTCCAACGTGTCGGGCTGTCGCAAATCAAGCGCCTCACTGGCATGTTGCTTTGCCACTGGATATCTGACAAGTGTGCCATGGCCGTGTAGGAACGCCTGAAATGGCCCCACACCTTCCTGGACTGCTTCAGGACATCCTGTAAGCCTGGGTACTTGAGCACAAAGCGTTGTACAATCAGATTACACACATGTGCCATGCATGGCACATGTGTCAACTTGCCCAACCTCAATGCCGCCAACAAATTTGTTCCATTGTCACAAACCACCTTGCCGATCTCCAGTTGGTGCGGAGTCAGCCACTGGTCCACCTGTGCGTTCAGGGCCGACAGGAGCGCTGGTGCGGTGTGAATCTCTGCTTTGAGGCAAGTCAACCCCAAGATGGTGTGACACTGCGGTATCCGGGATGTAGAAGTATTGGAGGAAAAAAGCTGCGTTGGCGCTCCCAAGGAAGTAACCCAAGTCATGGGTATTAATGCAAAATAATTTATTCTTACAGCATAAGAAATCAAAGAAAATAAAAGAAAATAATAAATAAATATAAAGCAATATGCGTTTCGGGAGTCACAGCTCCCTTTTCCAATTGCAGGTGGTTGCTGTATGGCAAGGTAACAGGTATATATGAAAAAATGGCGCCAAAACCAGGTGAGCTGGTGACGTCATGTGGGGTAGATGTCGGGGCCAAGTAATGGCCGGGCATTATATACGTAAATAATAAAACATATTCAAAGAAGGGGCATGAAAACCACATAAAACATGTAACAAATCATAGGTATAGTCTTTTACAGGAGTATTTGGAAGTTCAAACTGAACCGCGAGAAGTGTCTGTGGTGGCGACCAATCAGGAAGCTGCCGGCGTCCGTGGAACCAATCAGGAGGCAGTAGGAGGAGGCTGTTATCACTGTGCAGGGTTGCCGCTGTGAGGAATGAATGGAGACGAGCCTCTTGAAGCTGATTGGCCGCTTGCTGCGAGAGGTGAGGAGGTGGCCAATCAGGAGCGAGCCGTGCTATGCTGAGTACAGTTACGATGTCATAGGGGAACATAAGCCGTATGGGGATAAGTCCAAAGATAGTGGGCAGGATGCTGATTGGCTGTCTGAGATCTTAGATGAGCCAATCAGAGGGGGGACGTATAAGTCCGGGTTGCAAGTCTTTCTAGCTGGTGGCGGTGGAATAAAGTAAAAAAAAGTCAGCCAAACGCTGTTGGATCGGTCCGGGTGGCGTCCAATCAGAATGAAGACGTGTATATCCTCTACGGCAGATTCCTAGAGGCGTCGGCAGCAAATCCATTTTGAATAATACAACCAATGGCTGCTGGGCAGGTCCCAGCGGCGACCAATCATGAAAAAGGATGTGTTGTAGTGCTGTCAGGATGCCGGTGTCAGACTTTATCATCGTCCGGGCGGGCTGTCATCTAATCTCGAAATCCGAGCACACTCGGAACTTGTCATGGAGGAGCTGGAAACCTGTAAGGGAATAAGGAGGTAGACGGGGAAGGGAGAGACAGGAGGTATAGGCGGCGGCTTGCTGTCAGCTTGTCCCGCACTGAGGAGGCATCTGGTATGGCTGCGAGGAGGCACCCGCTGCTAGCCGGTCAGAGACCAGACCGAAATGCCTGCTGAAATCTTTCAGCCAGCATCCCGTGACAATGCTCAGGGGGGTCCTGAGATCCCCCATGTTGGAAAATAAGGGGGATCAGGGGTGTCCTAGACACCCCCAGTCCCCCTGAAGGGATAGGAATGAGGTGGAAGGGGTGCCACCCCTCCTCTCCCTGCTATTGGTAGGTCAGAAGCAACTGACCAATAGCAGATCGGGGGCTGAGGGGTTAAAGTTCGGTTCCCCTGTTCTGCCCACCCACAGTAATCCGGGCAGACTGTAGTGTAACAGGCGGCGGCGGTCGAGGTCCCTTACCGGTGATCCGCGGTGATGACATGCGGTTTCCTGGAAAAGACTACAGAAGCCGGTGAGTAGTTGCCTAGCAACATCTGGAGGTATACAGTTTGGAGAACACTATACAGTGGTCTCTAAACTGTAGCCCTCCAGATGTTGCAGAACTACAACTCCTAGCATGCCCAAACAGCCATTTGGGCATGCTGGGATTTGAAGTTTTGCAAGATTTAGAGGGGTACAGTTTGGAGATCACATGCTGGGAGTTGTACTTTTGCAACTGCTGGAGACACACTGGTTGGAAAATGGAGTCAGGTAACAGAACCTAACTGAAGGTTTTCCAACCAGTGTGCCTCCAGCTGTTGCAAAAGTACAACTCCCAGCATGCACCATCTGTAAGTGCATGCTGGGAGTTGTAGTTTTGAAACAGCTGGAGGTTTGCCCCCCCATGTGTATGTTTCCAGTGAGTTTCCAGCTTCAAGCTAAAAATACTACACTAACACATAATAAAGTGTAAAACACTACATATACACCCCCTTACACTGTCCCCCTCCAATAAAAATTTAAAATGTATTGTACGACAGTGTTTCCAAAACAGAGCCTCCAGCTCTGCAAAACAACTCCCAGCATTTCTGGACAGCCACTGACTGTCCAGACATGCTGGGAGTTTAGCAACAGCTGGAGGCAACCTGTTTGGGAATCACTGGTGTAGAATACCCCTATGTCCACCCCTATGCAATCCCTAATTTATTCCTCAAATGTGCATAGCGCTTTCTCTCAAAAAAAATTTTTTTTTTTCATTTACACATCCAATTTAAAAAAAAAGTCGTCAAACACCTGTGGGTAGGTAAGGCTCACTGTACCACTTTTTACATTCCTTAAGGGGTGTAGTTTCCAAAATAGTATGCCATGTGGGTATTTTTTGCTGTTCTGGAACCATGGGGGCTTTCTAAATGTGACATGCCCCCCAAAAACCATTTCAGCAAAATTCACTCTCCAAAATCACATTGTCCCTCCTTCCCTTTTGAGCCCTCTATTGCGCCCGACAAACACTTGACATACACATATGAGGTATTACCTTACTCGAGAGAAATTGGGTTACTAATTTTGGGGGGCTTTTTCTCCTATTACCACTTGTAAAAATTCAAAAACTGGGTCTACAAGAACATGCGAGTGTAAAAAATTAAGATTTTGAATTTTCTCCTTCACTTTGCTGCTACTCCTGTGTAACACCTAAAGAGTTAACACACTTACTGAATGTCATTTTGGATACTTTGAGCGGTGTAGTTTTTATAATTGGGTCATTTGTGGGGTATTTCTAATATGAAGGCCCTTCAAATCCACTTCAAAACTGAACTCGTCACTGAAAAATTCAGATTTTGAAAATTTTGTGAAAAATTGGAAAATTGCTGCTGAACTTTGAAGCCCTCTGATGTCTTCCAAAAGTAAAAACATGTCAACTTTATGATGCAAACATAAATTAAACATAATGTATATGTGAATCAATATATAATTTATTTAGAACATCCATTTCCTTATAAGCAGAGAGCTTCAAAGTAAAAAAAAAATGCAAACTTTTTTTCATCAAATTTTGGAATTTTTCACAAAGAAATGATGCAAGTATCGACACAATTTTACCACTAACATAAATTAGAATATGTCATGAAAAAACAATTTCGGAATCAGAAGAAAAAGTAAAAGCATTCCAGAGTTATTAATGCTTAACGTGACAGTGGTTAGATGTTTAAAAAATGGCTGGGTCCTTAAGGTATAAATGGGCTGGGTCCTTAAGAGGTTAAGGAGTTAAATAGGTACTCCGCCCCTAGACATCTTATCCCCTATCCAAAGGAGATCCGCTGGGGACCCCAGGGATCTCGGCTGCAGCACCCCTCTGTCATTACTGCACAGAGCAAACTCGCTCTGTGCGTAATGACGGACAATACAGAGGCCGGAGCATCGTGATGTCACGGCTCCGTCCCCTTGTGTAGGCACGGCCCGCCCCCTCAGCCCCCTCAATATAAGTCTATGGGAGATGGACGTCACAATGCTCCAGACCCTTTATCACCTGTCATTACGCACGGAGCGAGTTAGCTCTGTGCAGTAATGACAGCGGGGTGCTGCAGCCGGGTTCCTGGTGGTCCCTAGCAGCGGGACCCCTGCGATCAGACATCTTATTCCCTATCCTTTGCATAGGGGATAAGATGTCTAGTGGCGGAATACCCCTTTAAATATAGATAGAAAAGTTTAACTAAAACTTGATTTAAACAATAGGTCTTTTTCTGAAAACATGACAAAAAATATAATCACATATTGAGTTGCAATGTTTTGTTATACATCCATTGTTATACATCCATGCACTACTTCTGTGCCTTCAGTATTCACAATTCTGATGAATGGTACTGTATTGGCATGTTGTACTCACAAAGTCCAGAGCTGGTGAATAATTTTTTAAATGGTGTCACCATTCCTATTTTAGTAGGGTAAGAAATTAGCAGGTGGCACTCCAGGATCTTTACTATTAAAACCGCTTCTTTATTGCCTTACAGCAGGTCTCAAGCAGAGAGGAACACACTATACCAACAGTTTCATGTTAGTAAGAACGCTTTCTCAAGGTAGTGTGAGTAAAGGGGAACACCCTATTTAACCCACTGAGCACCAGTTGTCTCCAACACTTAATTAATCTTACGTGTATACGCATAAAAATTTAGTGAAAATTACATATTAAAATACATAAAACTATTGTTTCACATTTTCCTGTAATAGAAACACGTAATGATACCAAAAAAAAAAAAAAAACATAAATAGACTGTTTTACAAAAATGAGGACAGATCATTGCGGTCATTTAGACCTGAAATACCAGTTGCATTTGTCAGTAAAATCCAAGTTGCTTCTGCTTGTAGCAATCTGGTATGACTATACAAACTGCTATCCATTTGGTGTATGCGCTGTAATCCTAGAAACTGTATATTCTTGGTATGGTTATTCATATGTGTAATGAACCGGGAACATCCTTTTCCTGTGCGTAGTGAGTGTAGATGGTCTCTAAACCTATGGAAAAGCGGACAGATAGTTTTGCCAATATAGTATTTCAAGCACTGGCAAATGATAGCATAGACTACAAAGTCTGTATGGCATGTAATAAAATCTGACACTGTATGTCTTACCGGACCTAACTGAATAAATTTTGAGGTATGTAGCTGTGTACCAAATGAACAATTTTTACAGCGGTAATTACCTTTTTTCAAGTTCCGCTGTAACCAAGTTGGTTTTCTAGTCCTGTCTTGAAAAGCACTTGTGACTAACTCGTCCTTTAAATTTCTCATCCTCCTGAAGGATATTATGGGGTGCTGCTCGGTCAGTTCTGTCAGATCCCTGTAGGACTGTAAAACGTGCCAATTTTTATGAATGGCACGATCAACACAAAGGAAAATACTCAAAGGAAAATACTGCATGTTTATTTTTATTTTTAAAATACCTCTCCTTACCTCTCTTCCCAAAGATCAAAATTTTCCTTTTCTGTCTGTTGTCCCTCTCAAAGACTTGATTGTTAATGTTTTCACTATAATCTCTATCCCTAAATTTCTGCATTAATATAAATGCCTGCTGGAGAAAAATTGCATGTTCTGAATTGTTCCATTTTAGTCCTAAAAATTGCCCGTACGGCAATGTTTGAGTTACATGTGTGGGTGAAATCTATTAAAATGTTATAGTGCATTGGTTGCTGTTGGTTACTCAGAACCCTGTACCTTTATCCCCTCTTCTGTGACACATATCTCAAGATACAGAAATTGTACTTTTTTATCCCCTAAACTTGCATGTTATACTCATTCCCATTAGGGTAGTGAATGAACTGTTCAAATTGATCTTTTGCACCTGTCCATGAGAGTAGCATGTTGTCTATATATCTGGTCCAATGATGGATATACATAGAGAATTGATTTTGTGGACCATAGATGACGTGCTCCTCCTATAGTACTAGAAACATGATGGAATAGGTTGGTGCCACCGTTGTGCCCATCACCATGCCCGTCTTCTGGGCATACCAGGTGGCACCAACCCTAAAAGCATTATTCTCCAAAACAAATGCCAATGCCTCACATATGAATTCTGTGCAAACCTCATCCTTGCCGGCTTGTTTAAGGAACAGTCGCACTGCATTAATGCTATCTTCATGGCATATTCGGGTATACAACCCCACTACATCCATAGTAGCCAGGGCATATTTTCCCCACCACATTCCGTCCTCTACTGTCTGTAGTAATTCTTTGGTCTTTGGTGTCGGCTAAATATCAGGGTGCTGATTTTAACAAGGGTCTCAGGAACCAGTCCAGGTATTGGGAGAGAGGCTCAGTAAGGGTCTCAGGGATCATCCAGGTCGGCCCTCCCGGACACAATGGGCCAGACCCTTGTGGATTTTCGGTTGACAGTACCAATTCGGTTTGGATGGATATTGAGGGTAAAGTTTTTCATCTAATTTTCTAGATAACACCCCTAGTTCAACACCTTTTTGGAGAATAGACTGTAGTTTTATTTGGTAAGTCTGAGTAGGATCTTTATCAAGTTTTGTGTATGTATTGGGCTCTGATAACTGTCTCATAGCTTCCTGCATGTACGCAGATTTATCTAGCACAACTATATTTCCCCCTTCACAAAATAATTTTGTCATTATTTTTTAACCATTGGAGTGCTTTCTTTTCCTCTTGTGATAAATTATCCCTAGATATAGGGTAAATTAAGCTCTTAACATCTCGCAAAATACTAGTTTGAAAAATGTCTTAACTTGAGCCCGGTGACAAAGGGGGAAAAAACGGGATTTAACACCACTGGTAAATTCAGGGGTATCTTTTCAGGTTGGTAAGGAGGAACATCTTCCATGAGCAACTGCATTAACCCCTTAACGACATGCGCCGTAAATGTACAGTTGTTACGCCAAGCGCTCCGGGTCCCCGCTCCTCCCCGGAGCGCTCGCTACACTCTCCTCACTGCAGCGCTCCGGTCAGATCCACTGACCCGGGGCGCTGCGATACCGCCTCCAGCCGGGATGCGATTCGCGATGCGGGTAGCGCCCGCTCGCGATGCGCACCCCGGCTCCCGTACCTGACTCGCTCTCCGTCAGTCCTGTCCCGGCGCGCGCGGCCCCGCTCCCTAGGGCGCGCGCGCGCCGGGTCTTTGCGATTTAAAGGGCCACTGCGCCGCTGATTGGCGCAGTGGTTCCAATTAGTGTTATCGCCTGTGCACTTCCCTATATCACCTCACTTCCCCTGCACTTCCTTGCCGGATCTTGTTGCCATCGTGCCAGTGAAAGCGTTTCCTTGTATGTTCCTAGCCTGTGTTCCAGACCTCCTGCCGTTGCCCCTGACTACGATCCTTGCTGCCTGCCCCGACCTTCTGCTACGTCCGACCTTGCTTCTGTCTACTCCCTTGTACCGCGCCTATCTTCAGCAGCCAGAGAGGTTGAGCCGTTGCTAGTGGATACGACCTGGTCACTACCGCCGCAGCAAGACCATCTCGCTTTGCGGCGGGCTCTGGTGAAAACCAGTAGTGACTTAGAACCGATCCACTAGCACGGTCCACGCCAATCCCTCTCTGGCACAGAGGATCCACTACCTGCCAGCCGGCATCGTGACAGTAGATCCGGCCATGGATCCCGCTGAAGTTCCTCTGCCAGTTGTCGCTGACCTCACCACGGTGGTCGCCCAGCAGTCGCAACAGATAGCGCAACAAGGCCAACAGCTGTCTCAACTGACCGTTATGCTTCAGCAGTTACTACCACAGCTTCAGCAATCATCTCCTCCGCCAGCTCCTGCATCTCCTCCGCAGCGAGTGGCCGCTTCTGGTCTACGACTATCCTTGCCGGATAAATTTGATGGGGACTCTAAGTTTTGCCGTGGCTTTCTTTCCCAATGTTCCCTGCACCTGGAGATGATGTCGGACCAGTTTCCCACTGAAAGGTCTAAGGTGGCTTTCGTAGTCAGCCTTCTGTCTGGAAAAGCCCTGTCTTGGGCCACACCGCTCTGGGACCGCAATGACCCCGTCACTGCCTCTGTACACTCCTTCTTCTCGGAAATTCGAAGTGTCTTTGAGGAACCTGCCCGAGCCTCTTCTGCTGAGACTGCCCTGTTGAACCTGGTCCAGGGTAATTCTTCCGTTGGCGAGTATGCCGTACAATTCCGTACTCTTGCTTCAGAATTATCCTGGAATAATGAGGCCCTCTGCGCGACCTTTAAAAAAGGCCTATCCAGCAACATTAAAGATGTTCTGGCCGCACGAGAAATCCCTGCTAATCTACATGAACTCATTCACCTAGCCACTCGCATTGACATGCGTTTTTCCGAAAGGCGTCAGGAGCTCCGCCAGGATATGGACTCTGTTCGCACGAGGCGTTTCTTCTCCCCGGCTCCTCTCTCCTCTGGTCCCCTGCAATCTGTTCCTGTGCCTCCCGCCGTGGAGGCTATGCAGGTCGACCGGTCTCGCCTGACACCTCAAGAGAGGACACGACGCCGCATGGAGAATCTCTGCCTGTACTGTGCTAGTACCGAACACTTCCTGAAGGATTGTCCTATCCGTCCTCCCCGCCTGGAAAGACGTACGCTGACTCCGCACAAAGGTGAGACAGTCCTTGATGTCTACTCTGCTTCTCCACGTCTTACTGTGCCTGTGCGGATGTCTGCATCTGCCTTCTCCTTCTCTGCTGTGGCCTTCTTGGACTCCGGATCTGCAGGAAATTTTATTTTGGCCTCTCTCGTCAACAGGTTCAACATCCCGGTGACCAGTCTCGCCAGACCCCTCTACATCAATTGTGTAAACAATGAAAGATTGGACTGTACCATACGTTTCCGCACGGAGCCCCTTCTAATGCACATCGGACCTCATCACGAGAGGATTGAACTTTTGGTCCTTCCCAATTGCACTTCTGAAATTCTCCTTGGACTTCCCTGGCTTCAACTTCACTCCCCAACCCTGGATTGGTCCACTGGGGAGATCAAGAGTTGGGGGCCCTCTTGTTCCAAGGACTGCCTAAAACCGGTTCCCAGTAACCCTTGCCGTGACTCTGTGGTTCCTCCCGTAACCGGTCTCCCTAAGGCCTATATGGACTTTGCGGATGTTTTTTGCAAAAAACAAGCTGAGACTCTACCTCCTCACAGGCCTTATGATTGTCCTATCGACCTCCTCCCGGGCACTACTCCACCCCGGGGCAGAATTTATCCTCTGTCCGCCCCAGAGACTCTTGCCATGTCTGAATACGTCCAGGAAAATTTTAAAAAGGGCTTTATCCGTAAATCCTCCTCTCCTGCCGGAGCCGGATTTTTCTTTGTGTCCAAAAAAGATGGCTCTCTACGCCCTTGCATTGACTACCGCGGTCTTAATAAAATCACGGTTAAGAACCGCTACCCCCTACCTCTCATCTCTGAACTCTTTGATCGCCTCCAAGGTGCCCACATCTTTACCAAACTGGACTTAAGAGGTGCTTATAATCTCATCCGCATCAGAGAGGGGGATGAATGGAAAACGGCATTTAACACCAGAGATGGACACTTTGAGTATCTGGTCATGCCCTTTGGCCTGTGCAACGCCCCTGCCGTCTTCCAAGACTTTGTTAATGAAATTTTTCGTGATCTTTTATACTCCTGTGTTGTTGTATATCTGGACGATATCCTGATTTTTTCTGCCAATCTAGAAGAACACCGCCAGCATGTCCGTATGGTTCTTCAGAGACTTCGTGACAATCAACTCTATGCCAAAATAGAGAAATGTCTGTTTGAATGCCAATCTCTTCCTTTCCTAGGATACTTGGTCTCTGGCCAGGGACTACAAATGGATCCAGACAAACTCTCTGCCGTCTTAGATTGGCCACGCCCCTCCGGACTCCGTGCTATCCAACGTTTTTTGGGGTTCGCCAATTATTACAGACAATTTATTCCACATTTTTCTACCGTTGTGGCTCCTATCGTGGCTTTAACCAAAAAAAATGCCGATCCCAAGTCTTGGCCTCCTCAAGCGGAAGACGCCTTTAAACGGCTCAAGTCTGCCTTTTCTTCGGCTCCCGTGCTCTCCAGACCTGACCCATCTAAACCCTTCCTATTGGAGGTTGATGCCTCCTCTGTGGGAGCTGGAGCTGTCCTTCTACAAAAAAATTCTTCCGGGCATGCTGTTACTTGTGGTTTTTTTTCTAGGACCTTCTCTCCGGCGGAGAGAAACTACTCCATCGGGGATCGAGAGCTTCTAGCCATTAAATTAGCACTTGAGGAATGGAGGCATCTGCTGGAGGGATCAAGATTTCCAGTTATTATTTACACCGATCACAAGAACCTCTCCTACCTCCAGTCTGCCCAACGGCTGAATCCTCGCCAGGCCAGGTGGTCTCTGTTCTTTGCCCGATTTAATTTTGAAATTCACTTTCGGCCTGCCGATAAGAACATTAGGGCCGATGCTCTCTCTCGTTCCTCGGATGCTTCTGAAGTTGAACTCTCTCCGCAACACATCATTCCTCCTGACTGCCTGATTTCCACTTCTCCAGCCTCCATCAGGCAAACTCCTCCAGGAAAGACCTTTGTTTCTCCACGCCAACGCCTCGGAATCCTCAAATGGGGCCACTCTTCCCATCTCGCAGGTCATGCGGGCATCAAGAAATCTGTGCAACTCATCTCTCGCTACTATTGGTGGCCGACTCTGGAGACGGATGTTGTGGACTTTGTGCGAGCCTGCACTATCTGTGCCCGGGATAAGACTCCTCGCCAGAAGCCCGCTGGTTTTCTTCATCCTCTGCCTGTCCCCGAACAGCCTTGGTCTCTGATTGGTATGGATTTTATTACTGACTTACCCCCATCCCATGGCAACACTGTTATTTGGGTGGTCGTTGATCGATTCTCCAAAATAGCACATTTCATCCCTCTTCCTGGTCTTCCTTCAGCGCCTCAGTTGGCTAAACAATTTTTTGTACACATTTTTCGTCTTCACGGGTTGCCCACGCAGATCGTCTCGGATAGAGGCGTCCAATTCGTGTCTAAATTCTGGAGGGCTCTCTGTAAACAACTCAAGATTAAATTAAATTTTTCTTCTGCATATCATCCTCAATCCAATGGACAAGTAGAAAGAATTAACCAGGTCTTGGGTGATTATTTACGACATTTTGTTTCCTCCCGCCAGGATGACTGGGCAGATCTTCTACCATGGGCCGAATTCTCGTATAACTTCAGAGTCTCTGAATCTTCCTCCAAATCCCCATTTTTCGTGGTGTACGGCCGTCACCCTCTTCCCCCCCTCCCTACCCCCTTGCCCTCTGGTCTGCCCGCTGTGAATGAAATTTCTCGTGATCTTTCCATCATATGGAGAGAGACCCAAAATTCTCTCTTACAGGCTTCATCACGCATGAAGAAGTTCGCGGATAAGAAAAGAAGAGCTCCTCCCATTTTTTCCCCTGGAGACAAGGTATGGCTCTCCGCTAAATATGTCCGCTTCCGTGTCCCTAGCTATAAGTTGGGACCACGCTATCTTGGTCCTTTCAAAATTTTGTGCCAGATTAATCCTGTCTCTTACAAACTTCTTCTTCCTCCTTCTCTTCGTATTCCTAATGCCTTTCACGTTTCTCTTCTTAAACCACTTATCATTAACCGTTTCTCTCCCAAATCTGTTCCTCCCACTCCTGTTTCCGGCTCCTCGGACATCTTCTCCGTCAAAGAGATTCTGGCATCTAAAAAGGTCAGAGGGAAAACCTTTTTTTTAGTGGATTGGGAGGGTTGTGGTCCAGAAGAGAGATCCTGGGAACCTGAGGACAACATCCTAGACAAAAGTCTGCTCCTCAGGTTCTCAGGCTCTAAGAAGAGGGGGAGACCCAAGGGGGGGGGTACTGTTACGCCAAGCGCTCCGGGTCCCCGCTCCTCCCCGGAGCGCTCGCTACACTCTCCTCACTGCAGCGCTCCGGTCAGATCCACTGACCCGGGGCGCTGCGATACCGCCTCCAGCCGGGATGCGATTCGCGATGCGGGTAGCGCCCGCTCGCGATGCGCACCCCGGCTCCCGTACCTGACTCGCTCTCCGTCAGTCCTGTCCCGGCGCGCGCGGCCCCGCTCCCTAGGGCGCGCGCGCGCCGGGTCTTTGCGATTTAAAGGGCCACTGCGCCGCTGATTGGCGCAGTGGTTCCAATTAGTGTTATCACCTGTGCACTTCCCTATATCACCTCACTTCCCCTGCACTTCCTTGCCGGATCTTGTTGCCATCGTGCCAGTGAAAGCGTTTCCTTGTATGTTCCTAGCCTGTGTTCCAGACCTCCTGCCGTTGCCCCTGACTACGATCCTTGCTGCCTGCCCCGACCTTCTGCTACGTCCGACCTTGCTTCTGTCTACTCCCTTGTACCGCGCCTATCTTCAGCAGCCAGAGAGGTTGAGCCGTTGCTAGTGGATACGACCTGGTCACTACCGCCGCAGCAAGACCATCCCGCTTTGCGGCGGGCTCTGGTGAAAACCAGTAGTGACTTAGAACCGATCCACTAGCACGGTCCACGCCAATCCCTCTCTGGCACAGAGGATCCACTACCTGCCAGCCGGCATCGTGACAACAGTGCTGCATAGTGTCACTTAGTGCATACATTTACGGCACGGCTGTGATGAGAGCGCAGGAGATGTGCTCGCTTCATTCCCAGCGGGTTCGGCAGCTGTCAGCGGCCGCAAACCCTCCGGTAATGGCGAACATCAGCGATCGTGCTGATGTCTGCCATTAACCTCTGTGGCAGTGCAGCATTTATAATGGCTGATCTTATCGCCCGCGGCGATGCCGCGGGGATCAGATCAGCCGAGATGGTGGATGGAGGTCCCCTCACCTGCCTCCGTCCGTCTCCCGGGGTCTTCTGCACTGATCTGCCTTTCAGCAGACCAGAGCAGAAGATTGCCGATAATACTGATCAGTGCTATGCCCTATACATAGCACTGAACAGTATTAACAATCTAATGATTGCTATAAGTAGTCCCCTATGGGGACTAAAAAAGGGTAAAATAAATGTAAAAAAAAGTTTTGCGTAAAGGTCCGAACTATAAATATATAATGTTAATGATCAGGTACAGCAAACAGCATTAACGTAAAAAAAATTAAAAAATTTCAGCTTTTTTGTCACATCAAACTGCAAAAAAATGTAATAAAAAACAATCAAAAAGTAATATATACGCAAATGTAGTACCAAAACAAACTACAGATCATGGTGCAAAAAATGAGCCTGCACACATCCCTGAATATGGAAAAATAAAAAAGTTAGAGGTGGTCAAAATAGGGCAATTTAAAAAAAAATTTTAACAGCAGTGCAATAATAAAAAAGTATGTATCCATGGGTATCATTTTAATCGTATTGACCCAGAGAATAAAGAAAACATGTAATTTTTACCACAAAGTGTACAGCGCGAAAACAAAAATAAGCAAAATTAGATTTTCGTTTAAATTTCCTTACACAAATTTTTTTTTGGGGGGGTTACCATACATTTTAGGGTAAAATGAGTCATGTAATTACAAAGTACATCTGGTCACACAAAAAACAAGCCCTCATATGGGTCTGGGAATAGAAATATAAAAGAGTTATGAATTTTAGAAGGAAATGAGGAAAAAACAAAAACGCAAAAATTCAATTGGCTGTGTCCTTAAGGTCAAAATAGGCTGTGTCCTTAACTCCTTGGGGACAAAGGGCGTATGCATACGCACTCGCGTCCCGTCACTTAAGGATGGAGAGCGTATCCATACGCCCTCCGTATTTACGCAGCTCGCCGGGCGGTGATTGAACCGGTTTGACTGCTGATATCTATCAGCAGGCATCCCGTGGCAATGCCTAGGGGGGTCCTGAGACACCCCCCCCCCCCATGTCGGCGATCACAGTAAATCGCAGGTCAATTCAGACTTGCGATTTGCCGCGATCCGGGCAAATCGGGTCACTGGTGACCCGATCTCTCGGAAAATAAGCATGATCGAAGCTGTCAGAGACAGCTCTGACCAGCCTAAAGGATAGGAGCGAGGTGGCAGTTTTGCCACCCCCTCCTATCCCCTGCCATTGGTCGGTCAGGCTGACCACCAATGGCAGGAGGGGGGCGGGGGGTTAGAGTTAATTTCCCCGCTCTGCCCACCCATCGAAGTCGGGGCAGAGCGGAGGGGAACACGAGCGTAGAGGAGGGAGCATGGCCCGGCTTACCCGGACCTTCGGAGGGGGTGGAGACGGCATCTCGGAGCGGCGGCTGCAGCAGGAGGAGCGGCGTCCGGAAAGTGCGGCAGAGAAGGCTGCAGTGAAGATCGCGATAAGTGATCTTCCCTGTGGCCTTCTAAAAGCTGCAAAACTACAACTCCCAGCATGCCTACACAGACAAAGGCTGTCTGGGCATGCTGGGAGTTGTAGTTTTGCAACATCTGGAGGGTCACAGTTTGGAGACCACTGTGTAGTGGTCTCTAAACTGTGGTCCTTCAGATGTTGCAAAACTACAACTTTCAGCATGCACTGACTGTCTGGGCATGCTGGGAGTTGTAGTTTTGCAACATCTGAAGTGGCACAGTTTGGAGACCACTATATGGTGATCTCCAAACTGTATCCCTCCAGATGTTGCAAAACTACAATTCCCAGCATGGCCAGACAGTCAGGGATGCTGGGCATGTAGTTCTGCAATATCTGGCCCTTCAGATGTTGCAGAACTACAACTCCCAGCATGCCTGGACAGTCTAGGCATGCTTGGAGTTGTAGTTTTGCAACATCTGGAGGGCTACAGTTTGGAGGACACTACTTAGAGGTCTCCAAACTGTCCTACCCCAGTTGTTGCATAACTACAACTCCTAGCATGCCCAGACTGTCCAGGCATGCTGGGAGTTGTAGTTCTGCAACATCTGAAGGGCCAGATATTGCAGAACTACACGCCCAGCATCCCTGATTGTCTGGCTGTGCTGGGAATTGTAATTTTGCAATAGCTGTAGGCACACTGGTTAGGAAACACTGAGCTAGAGTCTGTTTCCTAACTCAGTGATTCCAACCTGTGTGCCTCCAGCTGTTGCAAAACTACAACTCCCAGAGTGCACTGACAGACCGTACATGCTGGGAGTTGTAGTCTTGCAACAGGTGGAGGCACATGGGTTGGAATCACTGAGCTAGAGTCTGTTTTCTAACTCAGTGGTTCCCCACCAGTGTGCCTACAGCTGTTGTAAAACTACAACTCCCAGCATGTACGGTCTGTCAGTGCATTCTGGGAGTTGTCATTTTGCCACAGCTGAAAGTTTGGGGCAGCCCCCCCCCCCATGTGAATGTACAGGGTACACTCAAACGGGCGGGTTTACAGTGAGTTTCCTTCAAGGAAACTTACTGTGAACCCCTGCCTGTGTGAATGTACCCTAAAAACACTACACTACACTACACTAACAAATAATAAAAAGTAAAACACTACACATACACCCCCTTAGACTTTGCCCCCCCAATAAAAAGGAAAAACGTCTCATACGGCAGTGTTTCCTAAACGGCGCCTCCAGCTGTTGCAAAACCACAACTCCCAGTGTTGCCGGACAGCCATAGACTGTCCTGGCAGGCTTTGAGTCTTGCAACAGCTGGAGGCACCCTGTTTGGAAAACACTGCTGTAGGGTTTTGGTGGAGACAAGCCCAATCCTTGTAACCGGGTCCACCCCTATTGCAAATTCCTAATTTAGGCCTCAAATGTGCATGGTGCTCTTTCACTTCAGAGCCCTGTACGTATTTCAAGGCAACAGTTTTGGGCCACATATGGGGTATCTCCGTACTCGGGAGAAATTGCGTTACAAATTTTGGGGGGATTTTTCTCCCATTACCCTTTGTAGAAATGGTAAATTTGGGGAAAAAACTGCACTTTAGTGAAAATTTTTGTTTTTCATTTACACATCCGAATTTAACGAAAAGTCGTCAAACACCTGTGGGGTGTTAAGGACCCCTTGTTAAGTGCCTTGAGGGGTGTAGTTTCCAAAATAGTATGCCATGTGTTTTTTTTTTCTTTTTGCTGTTCTGGCACCATAGGGGCTTCCTAAATGTGACATGCCCCCAAAAAACATTTCAGCAAAATTCACTCTCCAAAATCCCATTGTCGCTCCTTCCCTTCTGAGCCCTCTACTGCGCCCGCCGAACACTTGACATACACATATGAGGCATTTCCTTTCTCGAGAGATATTGGGTTACAAATTTTGGGGGGCTTTTTCTCCTATTACCCCTTGTAAAATTTCAAAAATTGGGTCTACAAGAACATGCAAGTGTAAGAAATGAAGATTTTGAATTTTCTCCTTCACTGTGCTACTATTCCTGTGAAAAACCTAAAGGGTTAACAAACTTTCTGAATGCCATTTTCAATACTTTGAGGGGTGAAGTTTTTATAATGGGGTAATTTATGTGATATTTCTAATATGAAGGCCCTTCAAATCCACTTCAAAACTGAACTGGTCCCTGGAAAATTCCGATTTTGAATATTTTGTGAAAAATTGGAAAATTGCTTCTGAACTTTTAAGCCCTCTGATGTTTTCCAAAAGTAAAAACTTGTCAACTTTATGATGCAAACATAAAGTAGACATATTTTATTTGTGCATCAGTAAATAATTTATTTGGAATGTCTGTTTTCCTTACAAGCTTAGAGCTTCAAATCATCAAATTTTGGAATTTTTCACCAAGAAATGATGCAAGTATCGACAAAAATTTACCACTAACATAAAGTAGAATATGTCACGAAAAAAACAATCTCGGAATCAGAATGAAAATTAAAAGCATCCCAGAGTTATTAAAGTGACTTAAAGTGACAGTGGTCAGAATTGCAAAAAATGCTCCCGTCCTACAAAGGGGCGACAATTCCTAAATTTATTGCAGGATAATTTTATGGGCCAGTTTGTGGAGGACCCAACAAGAAGTGATGCCTTGTTGGATCTGATCATTTCCAACAACGCAGAGCTGGTTGGTAATGTAACTGTGCGGGAAAACCTTGGTAATAGCGACCACAATATAGTTACTTTTGACTTAAAATGTAGAAAACAAAGACAGGCGGGGAAGGCAAAAACATATAACTTTAAAAAGGCAAATTTCCCTGGGCTGAGGGCTGCACTACAGGACATAGACTGGGGGGAGGTGTTCTCAAATACTGATACAGAAGGTAAATGGGACATCTTTAAATTAACTCTAAATAACTATACAGCTAAATATATACCAAAGGGGAACAAATATAAACGATTGAAACTAAATCCTACATGGCTGACAAATGATGTTAAAAGAGCAATAAACAACAAAAAAATAGCCTTCAAAAAATACAAATCTGATGGGTCAGCGATAACATTTAAACAGTACAAGGAGCTTAATAAAATCTGTAAAAATGTAATAAAAACAGCAAAAATTCAAAATGAGAGACAGGTGGCCAAAGAAAGCAAAACTAATCCTAAATATTTTTTTAGATATATAAATGCAAAAAAACCAAGGACAGAGCATGTAGGACCCCTTAATAATGATAATGGGGAGGTTGTCACAGGCGATCAAGAGAAGGCGGAGCTACTGAATGGGTTCTTTAGTTCTGTATACACTATGGAAGAAGGAGCTGACATTGGCCAGGTCAGTGCTGGTAACACATCATGTAATGTACTGAACTGGCTTAATGTAGAGATGGTACAAGGTAAGTTAAGTGATATAAATGTAAGCAAATCCCCAGGACCGGATGGACTACACCCAAGAGTTCTTAGAGAGGTAAGTTCAGTAATATCTGTACCCCTGTTCATGATATTTAGAGATTCTCTGGTGTCTGGTATTGTGCCAAGGGACTGGCGCAAGGCGAATGTGGTGCCAATCTTCAAAAAGGGCTCTAGGTCTTCCCCAGGAAACTATAGACCGGTAAGTTTAACGTGCATTGTGGGTAAATTGTTTGAAGGACTTATAAGGGATTACATACAGGAATACATAGGGGATAATTGTATTATAAGTGATAGCCAGCATGGGTTTACTAAGGATAGAAGTTGTCAAACCAATCTAATTTGCTTTTATGAAGAGGTGAGTAGAAGCCTTGACAGAGGAATGGCTGTGGATATAGTGTTTCTGGATTTTGCTAAAGCATTTGATACTGTCCCTCATAGACGTCTGACAGGTAAGTTAAGGTCTTTGGGTTTGGAAATTTTAGTTTGTAACTGGATTGAACACTGGCTCATGGATCGTACCCAGAGAGTGGTGGTCAATGATTCGTACTCTGATTGGTCCCCGGTTATTAGTGGTGTACCCCAAGGTTCAGTACTGGGACCGCTGTTGTTTAATTTATTTATCAATGATATAGAGGATGGTATTAACAGCTCTGTTTCTATCTTTGCAGATGACACCAAGCTTTGTAGCACGGTACAGTCTATAGAGGATGTGCATAAGTTACAAGATGACTTGGATAGACTAAGTGTCTGGGCATCCACTTGGCAAATGAGGTTCAATGTGGATAAATGTAAAGTTATGCATCTGGGTACTAATAACCTGCATGCATCGTATGTCTTAGGGGGGATTAAACTGGCAGAGTCACTGGTAGAGAAGGATCTGGGTGTACTTGTAGATCAAAGACTACAGAATAGCATGCAATGTCAGGCTGCTGCTTCCAAAGCCGGCAGGATATTGTCATGTATCAAAAGAGGCATGGACTCAAGGGACAGGGACATAATACTCCCCCTTTATAAAGCATTGGTACGGCCTCACCTGGAATATGCTGTTCAGTTTTGGTCACCTGTCCATAAAAGGGACACTGCGGAGTTGGAAAGGGTGCAGAGACGCGCGACTAAACTAATATGGGGCTTGGAACATCTTAGCTATGAGGAGCGATTAAAGGAGTTACAATTGTTTAGTCTTGAGAAGAGACGTTTAAGGGGGGATATGATAAACGTATATAAGTATATTAATGGCCCATACAAAAAATATGGAGAAAAACTGTTCCAGGTTAAACCCCCCCAAAGGACGAGGGGGCACTCCCTCCGTCTGGAGAAAAAAAAGTTTAGTCTCAAGGGGCGACACGCCTTCTTTACCGTGAGGACTGTGAATTTATGGAACGGTCTACCTCAGGAACTGGTCACAGCAGGAACAATTAACAGCTTTAAAACAGGATTAGATACATTCCTGGAACAAAATAAGATTAATGCTTATGAAGAAATATAAAATCTCATCCCTTCCCCAATATCGCGCCACACCCCTACCCCTTAATTCCCTGGTTGAACTTGATGGACATATGTCTTTTTTCGACCGTACTAACTATGTAACTATGTTATAATGGGCTCCGTCCCCAAGGAGTTAAGGGGTTGAATCTGACACCACATTTTGATCACTAACATTGATGTCTGAGTCATAAATAAAGCCTAACAGGTCTATTTTTACTGAGATTTCTCCCTGGGTAACCTCCATTTCAACAGAGGTGCATTTGTCTTTAAACATCTTATATAGGTTCAACCTTAGTAGAGATTTTGCTAAATCTATTTGGAATCTTACTTCATCAAACTTATTAGATAGACAATAATTTAAACCTTTGGAGAGTAGTGATATACAGGCATCAGATAACGGTATACATGAGAGGTTAACCACATTGTTTTTACTGCATGAACTGACCTGATCAGTTGACTCGGAGGGATTCGCTTCAGGGACTCCTACGTTCTCCAGGAGACCTAGTTGCGTTTGCCTCCTCTTCCATGTTGGGAATGATTTTCTTCTAAGGCCATCCCGGCGTGTCCTGCGCCTAAAGGGCCAAGCTGAGAGGAAAAACCTGAACCTCTCCCAGCTGCACGTCCGGCTGAGCGTTCCACATTCAATGATTTCGGCTCCTCCGTATTACTGGAATCAGACCCCAAATCCATAGTCCAGTGAACTGTTTTTGGTTCTGGCGTTTATTGTGTCTTTTCTGATTCCTAGGTCTGAACGGGTGTTGTTGTGCTTGCTGCAGCTTTTTCCAGGTGAAAATCTTTTCTTGTTCAAAGTCAGTTCTGTCACATACAAATGGTTTCCTCTGTCAATCCGTAAATAACTTGTACCACTCAGAGTGCAGAGCCAAGCAGAGCTAAAGAGAAAGAACAGGGCAGAGTGAGTGCTGCTGCCTAGTGATTTCAGACATCAGTGGGTACCCCTACCAATGAACACTTCTGACATGTCACTATGAAATGTTAGAAGTTTTTCGAAAAGACAGCATGTTCCAGGAAAGCAGAAGGAAGAGAAGAGTGGTGTCAGGACCGAGGGTGGACAGGGACAGTGAGCCCTAAGCTGTCCCTAGAAAAACTCTCCCTGCCTACTTGCACATCCACCCTAAATGACAGATTGACAACATGGAGCTGGTTTCTCCGTGCTCTAAAGTGCAATGGGCATAAAGGTACACAAATAATACTGTACATAATTGGGGACTGGTCAGAAACATAGTGGGAAAACAACCAAATAACTAGATAGACCAGACAGGATAAAAATATACAAACAGGGCTGATATAGCAAACCAACATACAGTTCAGGAACCGGAAAAAAGATGAACAGTAGATATGAATAAAGTAACAAGACTAGATATGGAATAAGTATACAGCAGAAACCAGGAGATGCAGGGGATGAACAGATGAACTGAATGTAAAACACCAAACAGGTCAGGAAACATAGAACACTGTTCCCACTGAACACTGAATAAAGAACAAACTAGACTCCCCACTCCAAACATGGAGGGACATCAGTACCAAAGCCAAAAAGACTACTAGCCAGTGGGCACACTATACCATGTGATCAAGATACTGGCCTAGAAGGAAACATAAATATAATACATGGAACCCTAGACTGACAACCAATTGAGTCTAAACAGACTCCACAAAACAAAACTCTACAACATAGAGGAATATGAGTCAGGACTCTAAACAGAAATACTAAATACAGAGCACAGGTACAAGCAAGACTCACAGTGTGAACTCAGACTAAGATATAGCAAGGTACTAAAAGCCGACAACAAGGTACATTAAACCAAGCAGACTAAAATCAACATCATAAATAGGAATCAACCATGGTTAAATCTTAGACAAACAGACATAGCAAAGGTAAAACTAATAATCAGCGCAAAGTTCAGCAGAGCTCGGGTATACATAGCCCTGCCTGAGTTCTCATTGGCTAATAGTATTAACTATTCCCTATCCAGAGGGAATAGCACAGAAAACTGGTCATACATAAAAACAAAAGTCTGAACAGGACCTAAAATGCAAAAATGCAAAAAAACAGAAATAGACAAACAAGTGGATAAACAAATACTAATACTAAATGTATTCCTGACAGGTAGGCAATGGTTAATCCCTTATACTATACGGTATTTCTTGATAAACAGGATTTTCAACTCATTTTGCTCCTTATTTTTACAAATCGCTAACCAACCTTTTTACAGTCCTCATACATTGCAAAATCATACATTGCAAAATATGAAAACGATGCTATAAATAACATATTATCATGAGAGGATTAGCTGTGACATATAAATAAAGATGCATTAAGAAGGAATCAGATGTTAAATCTCTTAGAACAATACCAATGTTTCACATCAGTAGCATCAATAGTACAATCATGCTATTGTGTTAACATAATAATCAGCAGTTATCATGATAATATTGGAAATGTTGACAAAATAGAAGGAACATATGTTTTAACAACCGTAACTTTCTAGTTTGCCAAATGCTAAAAAGTCACATAAAGGAACCCCATTTTCTAGTTAATAGTCTGAGATACAAGCTGGACTGAATGTAAAAACACTTTTCAAGCTACCATGGTAGACCAAGTAAACCTCATGGCAATAGTACAGTTTCTATAATGGCAATGGCCTCAGTGGGATAATGCACCATATAAAATGTAAACATCATTCAGGAAGAGTGTTGCTCGCGAATATTCGCAATGCGAATTTTATTCACGAATATCACATATTCGCGAATTCACGAATGTTCACGAATATAGCACTATATATTCGCAATTCCGAATATTTTTTTTTTTTTTCACAGTACACATCACAGTGATCATCCCTCTGCTTCCAGCTTGTGTGGTGTAAAGAAGGCTCTAATACTACTGTGTGAGACTGGCGTGCAAGTTTTGCATATGTGAAATTAAATGCGAATATTACGAATATGCAAATGTAGCGAATATATGACGAATATCCGTCCGTATATTCGCGAAATATCGCAAATTCGAATATGGCCTATGCTGCTCAACACTATTCAGTAATGGTTTGAGAAACATGACCAAAAGATATTGATCTGGTCTCCAAATTCCCCAGCTCTCACTCACATTGAGCTGTTCAGTAAAAAGTCCAATCCATGAGGGTCCCACTTTACAGGTAAGTAGTACATGTCTAAGTAAAAATCCATGTAAATGCCAAGATTTCATTAGATGCAAATTGCTGATCTGAAGAAGAGGGAGGTACTAGCATTGAAATGTGTAATGTTCTGGTATAATACTTGTTATTCATTATACTGGTGGATTGCGACGTGCACATAGATTTTTTTTCTTCCTCTACCTTGCACCTGATCTATGTTGGCTGGAACTAGCAGAAAAGTCTGAGCTTCAGAGGCATCACCTCCCTGATTGTATCGCCCTCACAAGCTGTTGTGTCTTGTTCACTCTCTCTCACAGAAAAGTGAATTTCGAGAAATTACAGCATACTATCCTATTAGAAGCACTACAGTTATTGTTCTGTAGAATTGCAGAAGAAGAATGGTGCCCTGGTTCACCGCTGAGCCCTGCCCCTACTAGTGTCCATCCTTGGATCATTTTTGGTAGGTATGAACCATTGCAAACTGGAAACACCACAGAAGATGTTCTGTTTTAGAGATGCTATGAATCACTTTTTTGCAATTTGGCCCATGTCAAAGATTGGCCCATACTTATCCATGTGTCCTGCTTCCAATACATCTACTTCGAAAACTAGCTTATTTCTTACTGCCTAATATATCTATGATCAATAACATCTATTATGTTATTCTCATTACCTATTATTGGTTTTATATTATGGTCCACAGTGTTGAATGACAACAATGGTAGAAATGGCAGCAACTGTAAATAAATGAGTAAATAAAAAAAACATTAAAAAAAAAGTGTCTAATGGCTATAATGGTTAGTAGGGTGTTTGTAACCTTCAATGTTAACTACAATGACTAGCTATCCTTTAAATTGCATAAAATGTTTTAGTCTACAAAAAAGGGAAATGTGAGACTATGAATAGAGTATATGGGACAGACAGTGAAGACCTTATTCTAATACATTATGCTAAGTAAGCAAACACAGAAACTGCCGACTAGTAAACAAGCATGATAGATTATTTACCCATGTTGAGAAACATGTTACTATTCTAGATACTGCTGTTATCTATCTCATATACCTTTATAATGAAATGTAATGCAAATGTGTTTTTTCACTCACGCTTTTGTATGTTTTTATGTAGTAGATATTCTAGAGCGTGAACAATTAAATTAGGCCGTGATTGGAGAGCAATGATCTTTAGCTAGTTTTTGTTTCATTTGTATTCATGACAATAATAAACACCTTCCTTTAGCAATTACCATTGCTCTATAAATAAATTTTAAATGTTCTACTGCTACAGGTAAACAAGCTATCTGAAAGATAAACCCTGCTGAGAGGAAAGTGAAAAATGCAGATAGTATTTGATGCACCCAAAGATATCTAAGCCAGTCAGCGGGGAGTAAAGGTCCTTTGAAACAAGAAATATGTGTATATTTATTGATCTAAGTATTACAGTTGAAAAGGCAGCTACATGGAAATAACACTATGGGCAACAAACAGACTGATCAAATAGTGGGATGTCAGTTTGCTAAAGATGTCTTTTTATTCTGCAGTCTGCCGGCCTCGTCTGATCTATGACCAGGTTCTATCTAATTACCAGATCACTTTAGTCAGCAGGTTTGGTGACTGCCCCAGGACCTCCTCATCTTCCAGTTGTTTTGAAGCTGGTCATTAATTGTAGCGAACACTTCATTCGTCAATCTCCCCTTACAAAGGAAAATACTTTTTCCACAGCTCCTTTTACTAGTAGGAACTCCTTTAATCCAGCCATAAGAAAAGAAAAAACTTAAGGACAGAACAAGGTCAAATCCATATCTAATAAAGGAAGAATAGTCTTTTGCTCTCATCCATTTGCCAAAGCTTACAATCTAGAAGGTTACAATGGATAAATAGTAGGGTTCTTTTCACAAAAGCACAAGAGGTGAACTCAACTGCCCTGGAAAGGATTATTGCTTTTAGACTGAAGAAATGGTCACAGCTACAATATCAGTCTTACCATCTCTAGCTTAGAAATGGTACAATATAGAGAAAACTATATATGGTCGGTGCAGTGTATCAGTAGGAGGAAAAATCTGAATTAAACATTTACACAATGATAAATAAAGTCAATGTCAGAGAAATAAAGAAAATACTTACATGGATCAAATGACCTTTTGTTTAGCTAATGTTTTTATGTTTAACATATGTTCCTTTCATTCATTTTTGACAGTTTAATATTAATTATCCGTGTTATTACATAAACTAAAAATCTTAAAATAGTATATTTTTATTGTAATATGCTTTTTCTTATTGTAATAGACCCTCATTTGTAATCCCTCACTTGTTTATTTCAACATTTTGTTTGCCACTATGCCCCTAGGCATCCTCTGTTGCTGCTTTTTCTTATTTTTTTTTCTTTCAATAGTTTTTTATTGAATTTTACCATAATAGGAAAACAAACATGTATAAAGGACAGACTCAGCTGTCAACTTATTATTTTACGACAACAAAAACAGCGAACAGAACTTCCTGTTAATGTCATATCCAGGTTACAGGGGTTGACAATGCTGACATGACACTCAGATTTGTAAGCCTCCTTCTCTACACCATCTTCTCCAAATGTAGCTTCATCTACACTACCCCTACTCAGGGAAATGCAGGGCTGCTGCAAGAAGTGTATGTCTGAAAGGCAGCATTGTGGATCAATGATTAGCAAGTATTTCTTAAATCAGTTCTATATGTAAGTAGGACCGGGTTTGGATTTTGGAGTAAATCTTTCCTAGGTTTACAATGCATCCTGCATTGCTAAGGGCGACGACCGGGCCAATCAGCATGCTTGGACTTGGAAATTGAAATGGAAGTGAAATTGGCTTCAGGGTCCATGCCCATCCCAGGTGCATAAATACCATTTCTTTCCAGTCAGTCCCAGCTTGTGTTCGTCTGCACTGCTCCAAGCTTTCCTTAGCTTCTGTGTATGTGATCCTGTGTACTTAAACCATGGCTATCTTTAAACCTTTAGTCTGTTTTCCTCTCAATTCAGTACCTTAGTAGTTATCTTTGATTTTGACCCGGACAGCAGACTATTTTACTTATGTGTGTATGTATACCCCAGTTTTTAGTATTTTGTTTAGTGCTTGTTTCCCCTTTGTATCCTGACCTTTCTCCCCTAAATTTGTAATGTTTTGTTGTTTTCCCTGGGTGATTATGCAAGTAGGAAGGGAAGGATGATGTGGGTGAGAGCAGGGCTGCACCATTCCCTGCCCTATGTAACAATATGACAATATCATACATTTTTCATAATTTTCTTTTAATATAGTACTCTTAGTGGGCTAAGGGGTTAGCACTGTTTATATATCTTTTGTAACACTCACATTTCAGTTGACTGGAACATTGATGATAGTGGATCTGCTGGATCTGTGTGGTAGAAGACTTGGACCATACCAGGGAACGGAGCCTAAGGTGCGACTGTTTTTCACCAGAGCCTGCCGTAAAGCGGGATGGACTTGCTGCGGCAGGCGGCACCCAGGTCGATACCCCTGGCACGGCTCGACCACACAGTTGGCTGAGGAGATTCGAGGAACAGGTGGGATAAGGCAACTCGTGGTCAGGATAGCAGAAGGTCAGGGCTGGCTGCACAGTAGCATAGTCAGGAATGTAGCAAGTGGTCAGTAGGCAAGTGGCAAAGGAGCAACGTCAGGTCACGGCGCAAAGGGTATGATACACAGCAAGGCAACTCTCAGGAACGCTTTCAGGCACTAGGGCAACAAAGATCCATCAGAGAAGTGTGGGAAGTGAAAGAATTTATCAATGAGCCACAGGTGTTACTTCACCAATGGGCGCACTGGCCCTTTAAATCTTAAAGCTCCGGCATGCGCTCGCCCTAGGAGACAGGGACTAGCGCGCCGGAGCAGAGAGGCAGAGGCGGGGCAGGAGAAGCACCAGGTAAGTGATGGGCTGGGATTCGCATGCGGGCAGGTCCCGCAATGCGAATCCCAGCCCCGCCGGCAGCAGCAGGTAACGGGACCACCTGCTCATGGCCAGCGTGTGCGGCCAGAGTGCATAACATAAATAAAAAATTGTGAAGTAATGGAACCAAGGGATTTAATTAGGGCTGGATTATGGTTGTTGAAGACCCCAAAACAAAAAATCTGGTGGGCTCCCTTGCATAATTTTATACCAGGTTGTATTTGTAACACAGCAGGATCAGTCAATCACTTATATTATGAAATAAACTATTATCCCTTAATACTGCATCTTTTAGCTGTTGTAGGACCATAACCCTAAAAGCTAGAAGTAGTCATGAAAGAAATGCAAACATACACACTAAAGATGGTAAGTAACCTGTAATTTTGCAGCTCATGGTGGAGACCACTGTACAGCCCGTGGTGATGCGTAATACTCAAAAGCAGTACTACAAGGTGAAGTAACATCTTTCTTTTCCATATTACAAACAAAGGAGACACTGCCCAGAAACTTTAGATCTTTACAATAATAAGTACTTTATTTATATAGCACCAACTTATTCTGCAGTTCTGTTCAGAGATTGTTAATCACTCATGTTGGTCCCTGTCCCCTATGGGGCTCAAAATCTAAACTCCAAATTTACTTATCACTATGTTTTGGAGTGTGGAATAAAAACTTCTCAGCAGTCTACTCACTTTCATCACGGGCAAGATTATATGAAACGGTAACAATAGTAAATAGATAATACAGGATGAGGCTGTTCACAATAGGTAATGATCACATCTCCCCTCCTCTCTTTCTCTACACAATGCCCTCAGTGCAGGTCATAGAGTATATCAATCTGTCCACTCCTGTCTATTGTTTCAAATGTCCTTGTAGCTGATGTACTAATATGCAAAAACAATTAAATTAATCAATTCCAGTCAGAAAGTAGAAACATGTAATAAAAAAAAGAATATGCTTTATTATTCATACCATTCCTTTAAGAGAATCTATTTTAACAAACAAAAATGTATTGCTTTACTGACTAAATTATTCTGTGTTTAATACACAGTAAAATACTAAAAGATTTTGATATTTTTTATTTAGTACCTTATAGGATTTAGATAACTTAAAGCTCCTTCCAATAGATAACTGTGACTTTCATATTTACACACAGTACATATGTATAATTTGTACTGTACAGCCCCACAGTTCATATAGGAAAAGCTGCATTACAATTTGTCATCCTGGATCTGTTAGGAAAAATGAAGGGATTTAAGGTTCTCAATAGTTTATAAACTTAAGTGACATAATAAGACAATGAAGTGATAATTGATTGATGATATCATCTAATTGATTGATGACACTGTCAAAGGAACCTATATGTTAAGGGCTTCTGCTCCTCCGTGTAACTGATTTAACCATTGAAGTGATCAGATGTGATCAGAGACTAAATCATCACACAAGCAACATAAAAGTCCTTTCCTCAATGTGACCCTTGCTACCGATAGTTGAGTTAAGAATATGTATGGTTCATAAATTTCATGTGAGATTTATAAAGGCCAGACCATCTACTGGACATAAATGGTCTTTCTAGTACACAAGCACCATCTTAATAAACTGCTCTTGTGGCAAATAGCTTGAATATTATGATTTACTGTAGGACATTACATATCAAGGTGGGTTTGAACCATTTTGAAGGTTACTTTGTTATTGTCACCAAACCACTTTAAGTTTATTTAGAAGGTATAGACTACATGCTGGGTTTGATAACCTTCTTATATTAGTGTTACAGAAACACCAAATAAACAGTGCAGCCAAAGGAGGGCAAAAACATGTGTAGGAGGGGATATAACCAAATACATCCACACTATGTACCCTGTGCCCACAGTAAGATGCTAATCAAAGAAATGAATTGCTGCCCAAATGCAATATATATATTAGATATAAACCTATAAACACACAAGAAATGCGGCAGATGACGGTATAAAAAATATCCTTTATTGAATCAGATTAAAAAACGGTGGACATGATAATACATAGATAATAAGAGGACAAAAGACAAATGACAACTGGAACACAGGGGGTGACATGGGCTTGGCAATAAAATGTGCTAAAAAGACATATATAAAGGGCAGTCACTATCACAAGGATAGTCTACATAATGTAATAGGGTAAAACCCATCATCAGCATATAACACAGCTATAACTGGCAAGTGCAAACAAATGCAGTGGAAAATAGCAGCAGATGGAGAGCAAAATACCCACATGTAGCAGCAATAATGCCAGGCCAATGACCACCGGCTCCTACAGCCGTTTCGGAATAGCTTCCTTTTTCCGTAGGTGGAAGAAGGGAGCTATTCCGAAACAGCCGTGTGACTGCACTTCATATATGTCTTTTTAGCACATTTTTTTGCCAACCCCATGTCATACCCTGTGTTCCAGTTGTCATTTGTCTTATGTCCTCTTATTATCTATGCATTATCATGTTCACTGTTTTTTAATCTGATACAATAAAGGATATTTTTTATACGGTCATCTGCCGCAGTTCTTGTGCATTTATAGGTTTATATTAGTTTTACATGCATAACAAACAGTGGATATTGCTAAATGCTTCTCTATTCAAACAGGTCTTTGGAGTATCTTGTCATGCCATTGATTTCTCAATAAGATTCTTCTTATCTAGTCTGTTTTAGTGTTTTCTCAGCAATTTCCCAGTGTTTCACCAAGTGCTTAAGGATCTGTTTTATTTATTTAGTTTTTATATCAAAGTGTATATCATATCACAGAAAAAATAATGCTTAATTATGTTACTCACTAGGTATGTTACTCACCAGATGCTTGACATGCCTATTTTATGTGTCTAGCTTCTGTATATAGCTCATAAATTTCCCTTTTCTGCTGCTCACTCATTCTGACATCTACATCCCAGGAAGGGACATGTCCGAGGCAAGCACTGAGCCCGCTCTCACTCACCATGAATTCACTTACTCCCTGAGTCTGCTCTGCTGGGTCACTTCATCTAATCACTGCAGGATGCTCTGTAACTCCTCCTTTCATGCTGCAGTCAGATAGACAGGACAGGAGTGAGCACAGAGGCGTACTAGTTCCATCCTCACTTTTTAGACTTTCTCCCAGCCTGTGCTTTAGCTGGGACAAAAGTGATGCTGCAGCTGGACAGGACCATATTGTGGATGGTATGGGGACCCCTAGTGGCCTTTTTTTTTATAAGCTATGCTTTCTTTTTTTGAAGTATATGAGAAAGTTAATGTTTTGCCAAGATGTACAACATATAACAGTTTTTTTTATTCTGACAGTGCCCACTTAGGTAAGCATTTAGCCTTGGAGACTGATGAAAAATGGTGCCTCAAGGGGAACATCATTGTCCTTCAGAATAAAGTAATGCTGCATATTTTTATGTACACAATATACAGCTATTTTGCATAGAATGTAAGAAAATACCGTTGGTAGCAATTTTGAGCCTGGGCTTCCATAATTCAGAAATTAAGGGTCAGCACTATGTAAATTGTAAATCCGGAACCACATGATTTTAGGCCCTTACTTTCAGGTTGATTAGAGTGGCTTCCAGTAGTAGAAAAATGCTGCTTATTTTTTCGTCTGTTAACAGATTGTGTGTGTTATTTCAGCTCAGCTTCATTGAAGTCGAAGGGATTGAGCTGTAGTACTACACACTACCTTTGGACAGGAGTGTGTGTGGTGTTTGCAAAAAAAGAAGCGGCATGTTTCTAATACTGGACAACCTCTTTACGTTTTGCATGCTGGAATTGACTTTTGTCTCCTTTGACAATGTAGAGCAATTATAAACCTAATTATGAGGCACACTTTTGCAACAACTACAATTTGTATTGTTCCACTGCATCTGAAATAAGTTTCTTTACAAATTTGTTATAAATCTTCTACAGTTCTATGTGTAGAGAGTACACCAGAGTAAGTTGCTACAAATCTATTAATATAAAGTTAAATTGCACCAGTGTTTGATATAAATTTCAATAAAGCTGTCTGGATACAGGAGGCCTACCCCGCTAAGCCCTGCCCACTTTTACAGAAAGTAGTGAGCACAGCGCAAACATTCTAAATAATCATAAATATTTGCTCAAATATGGTTGGAATGAAAATTTTCTAGTTTTGTACTCCATTGCTTTGCTGTAGAGATTTTGATCATACCTCCCTCAAGCGTCTACCAAATATACCTTAGCAAAAAGTGGGGAACAATCGGCAAGGGGTTTGATTGCAGGTTAAGCCTACACAAGATTTACAGTCTGTAACCACAAAGGCGTGTTTCTCTATTGGGGCTGTCTATACAAAATGGCAGGCGATTTTTAAAGTGGACTTTTTACATGTTTGCGTTTTTACATGTTTGTTAATTTCAGATGTATTAAAGTCATAGAATGTGCAATGTTGAAAATAATTCTTAATAATGCAATGTTTGTGGACCCTCTTTGTTTGATGTTATCAATTAGGTTTTATGTCTAGCCAGAAGTGCCATGTTCTGAACCCTACTACTTAAGCATGTTAGTTAGGAACCCAGTCATGAGCAAGATTCTACAATGTATCACCATGTACCTCCTGCAGAGCCTCTTTATTTCATGATAAAAATCCCAGGCAATGCTCAGCAGGCAGTAGTCCCACATAGTGAGCAACATGAAAATTTTTACTTTCTACATAAAAATCCCTTCCAGCATAAAAAAAAAAAAAGATATATATAAATATATATATATATATATATATATATATATATATATATATATATAGATAGATGTAGATATTTACATTTACCTCAAGTTCCTTGGAACTGTGTTATGGTGCAGTACAGTTTCCATTGTGAATATGATTAATGCATGAATGAGCAAATAGTAAAATGTATAAGCGCTATCCATGCGACATGCTAACAGTTACCTCAATTATTAAGGTTCTGGCTTTCAGAACTTGTTGTTAAACATTACTTCCATTACCAAAGACAACATAATAATTCCTCTAAGTCATGCAGACTAGAATAAAAATCCAACTTTCCAACAAATCTCAACTATAATAAAATGTAAAACATTTTCAGTTCACACCAGGGATCTACATTTTTAACCTCCAAAACTGTCTTAAAGCTATAAAATATTAATGAGTACTGACATTTACCCGGCTGATTTGTTTGTTACATTTCCCTGCAATAGTCAGCTTATCAATTTAAGTAGATCTATATTAATGAACTCTTGCCAATGTGTTCTTTTTTATATCTTGCTCTGTCAGACGTCTGGATATATGCCTCTGCATTCTTCACTAGATGCGCATTGGTAAAAGAGGGATTTAAAACATGAGCTTAAGGACATGGTTGTCTTTCTTGCATAGCATCTCCCCTATCTGATGGACGTGACACATCTGATCATTTTAAATGTAAATTTGCAGCATGTCTGTCAACTTTCCTTAAAGAACCGCTAGAGAGGAATAAAAGGGAGCAAGAATAGAAAATTGAACTCCATGGTATAGATATCATGTAATGGATTGTATTTTTCCAGATTCTTTGCCTAGTTTAAATTTCATTTGCATAGTAATATTGGAACAGCAGAAAGTGATTGAAGGCCGGCAGTAAATTCAGGTTGCATTCAGTTCAAATTACAATAACCAGTCAGAAAAATAGAAGATATTGTAATGGGTAGAAAACCAGCACCTGCAGCCATTAAATGGCTATTTTATCCATAACTGTGTATGTCTTCTTATTTTCCGATCCAAATTGTTTCTTTGTATTGTAGCATCTGGGGCTTCCTTCTATATTTAAAAATGTAATGGTAAGGTCTTTTGAAGGCATAAGGTGGAATGTACTGTCTGTAGGTCTTATAACAGGTGAAGAAGTAGTACTGGAGGGTCATTGGGAAGACACACTGGCCCTCATTTACTTAGAAAATCGGGTTGTAAGTCTATCTTGCTTTCTTACCCGACTGCTTTTTTCCCCTGGTATTTATTATTATATCGCATCTTGTTTGTCGCACGTGCGTTTTGTTGGTTTTGGTTTCCAACTCCTCTGAGCTGTCGGGAAAAAATCCACAACAATTCAACAAATTTGGGTTGGAAACCTTTATAAATACGTGGGAAAGCTCAGAAATGTCGGGTTACGCCCCTTTTTCGGGTTTGGGAGAATCCACATCGGGTCCGTCGGGAAAAAATTTCGCATCGTGTCGCAGACTGGCGCACCATGTCTGCGACATGGCGCAGACAAAGATGCGACAAAAAAACCCGACAAAAGAAGTCGGGTTTAGAATAGTAAATGAGGGCCTCTCTGTTATTCTTTATAACAGAAACATAAAGCACAAAGGAAAAGAGGGACATTATATGCTCTCTTCTCATAAATGATAATGATCAATTTTATAGGTTATAGGTAATAAGTCTAACTTCTGAGACTCCCCACTATTAGCATTACATTTTTTATAGAATTTGCATTGTCTGAACATGTTCTAAAAAGTTACTTTAAAAATAACTGCTGTAATTGTTGGCTATGAATTGAATGTTCTTTTTTATTTATTACGTTTATATGCAATATAAAGAAAGACCAACTCATATCCATCATTGTGATTTGAAACAAGTAAACATGTGCCCATTCAACCGTTTTTACACACCAAACTGAATGAACACAATCCTTATAAGAGTAATATAGAGGGTGAAGTATCATTTTCTCTGAATGATATAGGTGTAGGTTGTAGCTTCCTAGTTTCTTTAGCAAAATTAGATTTTAAAATGCCTCATCTGCTGGAGTCATAGCTCTAACAATTATACTAGAGCCCTAATGTTGATAAAAATTTTCATAGCCCAAGAATGTTTCATCTATTTCCCTACTGTGGTTGTGTCCCATAAGGAGATGGGCCACCAGTCATTTAAATAATGGGCTTCTACAAACCTCTTTGACAATGTAAAAGTACAGCAATATCAACAGCTTATCATTTATTACATAGATGATGGAATACTAAACAAATAACCATTGTTAGAACTCAGTCCTTGCCATTTTAATATTTGAAAAAAGTTTTTATCAACCACTGTAAACAGACTTCCTGGTGTATTATACAGCATAACTGATGAGAACACAGCTGCTTTTGTGGTTTTAATCTGCTACAGAAGGACACAGCAGCATTTATATCAGCTAGACTGGAACATAGCTGATTGTAAAGGGTTAATCCGAGCCAGCCTACAGCAGGCACACCACACTGAAGAGATAGACTACACTCAAATAATTTTCACCTGTTAGTACTACTTCTAGCCTCTTCCTCTTCTTCACCATCTTGCATTGCTGTTTACGAAGTAAGTGCAACACAGAGGCTGTGTGTACAGTCTTCCTTACACAGTGGTTTCTTGCAGCTAAGAAGCAAAAAATCTCTCCGCCCAATGACAGTCTCCTATTCTTAAAGGGACAGTACTTTATTACTAAATGAGATTAGTCATAAGCAATTGCTATTAAGTCATTGCTGTTAAGCTAATATTTAAATATTTTTTTAGATTGTTTTAGGTCATTTCAGAAAGTCTAAAACTATGTTCACACACTGTTATTGAGCTTCATTTTAAGCCGTAAATGGCTGGAAAAAAAGATCAAAATGGAAAAAAAACTAAAAAAAAATAAAACAGGTGTGAACACAAAAACACCTGAAACTAAGGCTAACAACAGGGTGTTAGCATAGCATAAGGCTGGGTTCACATAATGTTAAATGTTTAAAAAAAAAAGGCCATAAAATAGGAGTAAAAAAGGAGTGAGTTGACCTTTTTTTATTTTTATAAAAGTCTATTGAAAAGTGTCCTTCAGTGCATAAGCTGCATAAAAAAATAAACACAAAAACCCTAATTGTAAAGTTGAAATTCTGGTAGTTTTTCTTAAACAAGTATGTGCTGGCGGCTGCTTTTCCATAGACTTTAGAAGAGAACATTATAAGATAAAAAAAATATGGCCATTTTAATGTCTGTTTAATGGTTGATTTTTCCTTACGATGATTATATGATGTATGAACCCAGCCTAATAATTGCTAAGTTACATTTGTAAATAGTCATTAAACATAAAAAATATGACTTGCAATGCTGAGAAAAATGTGCAGGGTTTCTATGAAAAATGTAAACAAGTGCTTTTTTTATCTTGTATAATACCTTATTATCTAACTAATTGTTATAAGTAAAGAACATTTGACACCTTGTCAATTTTCTCCCAACAACCATGACACCCATTGTATTGCTACTGATTTCCCCTCAAAATGTTTATTTATGTTCAAATGACATACGACATAGAAACATTTAATGATGTAATTTTATAGACATAATGTTTTCAAAGCATTTCTTACACAAAACTTAGGTCTTAAAACCCAACTCATGTTAAAGTCATTACAGTAATTGATGTTCTCTAAACAGTTATTGAGTTTGTCATTGTTTAGTATATAACTTGCATCTCTATATGTATTATTTTGTTGTCATTGTTTTCAAGAATGAGAGTCATCTTCAATCTAAAGTCTACAAGAGATGAGATCTCTAAAAGTGTAGAGTGGATGAAGAAAGCATTGTTTTAAACAGTGGAGAGACAAGTAGGTTTCTGAAGTAGAAGATCGTCTAGAGCGCCACTGAGGTAAGGGGTACAATTCTTTTTAGGAAAAAAAAATAATTCTGTCTGCAGAATGTTTACTAAACAATATTTTCCTGTATAATTAAGAAAACTGTGCTGAAAAGAGAAGTAGATAAAAAGTTTGATAAGTTTTGTTAATTCAAAAATAGCATAATGCTGACAGGCATAATACACTATACTACATGAAATTAATACAAGCCCTTATGCAGGTATATTGATGAAAAAAATAAAACATTGTAGATATAAGCTATAAAAAATGGTTTAGGCAGTAAGGCCAAAATTACCTTGGCCACTAAGGGGTTGAGAAGTGCACGCCTCTTAATAAGGCATGTTGGTGGCTGCCCTGTGCACCTCTGACGGAAACCTATGCCAGATTGGAGTTGGTGTAGATCTTAGTTAAAGCTCACACCTGCTTTCAGGCATAAGTTTTCAGGGATCGGCTGTTTACGTGAGAGCAATGACTCTTTACATGAAACCACTCCTAAGTCAGTTTAGCCACACCCTCAAGTCGAATGTGTCATAAAGTTGTAAAAAGTTTCTTTTTTGTTGTTGTTGTTTTTGCTAGTTGGGGGTTTGGCAAAAATTGGCTGCTTTTTGATTCTAGAACATTGGTGTATGTTTGATGAATCCCCCTCATTTACATCATACAGTACTGTAGCCTACATCATTAAATACAAAAAAAAAAAAAAAATGGTGCGCAGATGGAACCATTATCCAATCCTGATCTCCTTTTCAGAGGAGATTTTCTTTCAATTCTAAAAGCAAAATGATAAAATGATATGTTACTCTGCACTATATACACTTTCTTATCCCATTTTGTGCCAGAGTTAGTAATACGACAGGGTTATAATTTTGCAAATATTTGGTAACTTGTCCATTTGTATAAACAAATATTGATTAGAGTAAATATATTTATTATACCACTAGTCAAAAACCAGCACTTTAAATTCTATTTCAAGTATAAAGGCTTTCTTCACTGAAATGCATTTACACAGAATTGAGTATGCACACTTGGCTTATTATTGTAATAATGTTATGTATCATTTAAAAACATGTATATGATTGTATATGATCCTTTCGGGCAAAGGATGAATTACGAACATGTAAAATCTGTGTGGCTTGCCAAGGCAATTTTTCTGCATCCTTGCCACCTGTGAACATAGGTAGTAGGCTGCAAGAAGACTTATGTCCATTAAGTTCAATGTTATATATGTGCAAACCTTAGGAGATGCAGAGTAAGACAAAAACACTCTATAATTACATAAACCTATTTTCAATTAAGTAGAACAATATTTTTCTAAACGTCTACTGGCAATGAGGTAGATTCCTGGATCAACATTCTAAATTTTTAATTTGAGTATACCAGCAAATTGTGTTTTTCTAACCATTTCCAAAATTTGTGTACTATTTTGTTATGTATGTGTTCCTAAAACATTTACAATAAAAATTATCTGGAAAAAAAATTACACTAATATTTTATTTTCTATACATCTGCATGAATGACATTTCTTTCTGTGAATGCTTGTCAGTGGTGTGGTTACCTAATAAAAGAAGAATTTGGTAGAATTTGGTAATGATAGAATATTCAAATTTCCATGACCAAATTCTACAGTGCAACCTACAAGACAAAATACCATGTAAAGACAAATTATATATATATATATATATATATATATATATATATATATATATATATATCTATATATACATTTTATATTTAATTTTTTTTATTCATCTGGAGATTATCCCGTCAGATGACAGAAGCAAGTACAATATTTTTGTGGCATAAATCTCAAGCAGAACATAAAGAGGTATTCCGCCTCTATCCCCTAGGGGATAAGAGGTCTGATCACGGGGGTCCTGCCAGAGAAAAAGTCAACCAGCTGCCCATAGTAACCAATCAGATCGCTTATTTGATTTTTGAAAAGGCCTCTGAAAAATAAAAGAAGCAATCTGATTGGTTGCTATGGGCAACTGGTCAACTTTTTCTCAGCACAGGTCTTGTTGAATCTTTTCCATTATGACTATAATGGAATAATTTAGGATGGTAAATTCAGTTTAGTCAATAGTATGAGCAGTAAACTGACCATCAGATGTATAACTAGTATGATCATTGTATGGCTGACTACAGAAAAAAATAACAACAAAAATATGACAAATTTAAAATCTTACAGATTATTGTTATCATTTACATGCAAGCTTTAAAGGGGTACTCCGATGGAAAACAATTTTTTTCAGATCAACTGGTGCCAGAAAGTTAAACGGATATGTAAATTACTTCTATTAAAAAATCTTAACTCTTCCACTACTTATCAGCTTCTGTACACTACAGAGGAAGTTGTGTTCTTTGTTGTTGTTCTTTTCAGTCTGACCTCAGTGCTCTCTGCTGACACCTCTGTCCATGTCAGAAACTGTCTGGAGCAGGAGCAAATCCCCATAGCAAACCTACCCTGCTCTGGACAGTTCCTGACATGGACAGAGGTGTAGCAGAGAGCACTGTGGTCAGACTGAAAAGAACAAAAACAAAGAACTCAACTTCCTTTGTAGTATACAGCAGCTGATAAGTACTGGAGGGATTAAGATTTTTTTTAATAGAAGTAATTTACAAATCTGTTTAACTTTCTGGCACCAGTTAATTGGGAAAAAAAATGTTTTCCACCTGAGTACCCCTTTAATTCAGTTTATTTAATAGATTAGGATATACTGGATTTATACTAATGCATTGGAATATTTTCTGATGAATAGAAAAATATCAGATACATTACTTCTAAAATAATTTACATTATATCCATTGCCTACAAGGGGTTAGTTTTGAGAACAGTTTATTCTAAATTTCTTTACCTCATATTCGGTATGAGCTATGTTTTTCTGTACAGATGTCACTTTTCTTGTTAGTGAGGTTATGTCCCAGACAGACCAATTATTTTAGAAAGACGCAAGAGGGGCTACATGTGATGTTAAGGATATATGAATTGTGGAAAAGGTCAGTGCTATTGGAGAGGAGAAGAGAAATGTATGAATTATAAAATGTTGATTGATTGGCACTATTGCTGCCATGCCAGAAAGCGCCAGAAAGATGTATAAAACATTGACCGGGGAAAGGTGAGCACACAATATCTTCTGGAGAAATATAAATGTTCCATTTATATTTTTAATTTGCTTGATTTACGTTCTGTAGCATCAGATTTCATTTCTAACAATTAGAAAAACATGTTCATGAAAAGCTTTTAGTTTATTCTAAAATGAGATCATTAAATGTAGTATAAAAAAGAGACATAATCAATAGAATTGTACCAGAACAAAGATTAAAGTCTCACAATTTAAAGAAAATCTAAAAATGAAATGCCTTGGGGGTGGATAGCATGGGAAGAGAGATGGCTACAGTATCAGAAAGCCTTTATTGTTCAGTGCAAGGTAATTCTGGGCCGATAAAGCTTTGTTTTATACTTAACTTACAGTTACAGCACAGCAGCGTTAAAGGGGTACTCCGCCTCTAGACATCTTATCCCCTATCCAAAGGATAGGCATAATGGGGGAGATTTATCAAAACCTTTGCAGAGGAAAAGTTACTGAGTTGCCCATAGCAACCAATCAGATCACTTCTTTCATTTTGCAGAGGCCTTGTTAAAAATTAAAGAAGCGATCTGATTGGTTGCTATGGGACACTCAGCAACTTTTCTTCTGGACAGGTTTTGATAAATCTCCCCCAATATGTTTGATTTCCGGGGTCACACCACTGGGGACCTCGGATGACTGGCAATATGGGGCGGAGGCTTGTGACTAGAGATAAACAAATTTTTTGAAAAATTCTATTCGGCCAATTTGCCGAATTTTCCCCAAAAAATTGTTTCGGGCAGAATTTATTTGCGGTCAATTACTATTAAAAATGGCCTATAGAGAGCCCTAATAGGGGTGTAGAACAATTTGCCTTGTTTTAACACGCATAGGGAGTATGCTGGGTTAGTGAAATAATTCTGTTATTCAGTATGACATGCAGACCAGAGGCATCTCTATTAGAATTACTGTCGCAGAGCAACACAATGACAGAGCCTGGAGGTGGCATCAGTATGAGGAGACCATATACTGGCTGAATGAGAAAGCGTGGATGTGGCAGCAGCATGAGGAGATCATAAAGTGGCTGAATGACACAGCGTGGATGTAGCTGAAGCATGAGGAGACCATATAGTGGTTGAATGACACAGCGTGGAGTTGGCGGCAGCATGAGGAGACCACATAGTGGCTGAATGATACAGCCTGGAGTTTGCGACAGCATATAGTGGCTGAATGACACAGCCTGGAGGTTGTGTAAGCATTAGGAGACCATATGGTGGCAGAATGACACATCCTGGAGCTGGCGGCATCATGGGGAGATGCCCTGGAGCATGGACCGCACTAAATGGAGTTTAATGAAGCGATTCGCGCGATCGAATCATGGCGATATTCACATTCGTTGCGAATCGAATTCTTCCTGAAATTCGTAAAGAATTTGGATTTGTCAGATTCGATTCGCTCATCCCTAATTGCGACATCAGGTAAACACCCCACTTGTGATGTCATGCTCCCTCCCATAGACTTGCATTGAGGGGGCGTGGTCGTGATGAAATGAGTGGAGCGTGGTTGTGACATCACGAGCCTCTGGTGTGGCACCCGACGCTCCAAAAGATCGGAGGGTGCAGCAGGGAGATCACAGGGGGTCCTTTGGATAGGGGATAAGATGTGTAGAGGCGGACTACCCCGTTAAGGAGGTTTGGAGGGTTTTAGGAGCTGAGACAATCACACCTGACATTTACCACCTTCTTAACCCCTTAAGGACCAGGCCATTTTACACCTTAGGACCAGAGCTTTTTTGCACATCTGACCACTGTCACTTTAAACATGAATAACTCTGGAATGCTTTTAGTTATCATTCTGATTCCGAGATTATTTTTTCGTGACATATTCTACTTTAACACAGTGGTAAAATTTTGTGGTAACTTACATCTTTTCTTGTTGAAAAATCCCAAAATTTGATGAAAAATTGCATTTTTCTAATGTTGAAGCTCTCTGCTTGTAAGGAAAATGTATATTCAAAATAATTTTTTTTTATTCACATTTCCAATATGTCTACTTTATGTTTGAATCATAAAATTGACACGTTTTTACTTTTGCAAGACACCAGAGGGCTTCAAAGTTCAGCAGCAATTTTCAAATTTTTCACAAAATTTTCAAACTCACTATTTTTCAGGGACCAGTTTAGGTTTGAAGTTGATTTGAAGGGTCTTCATATTAGAAATACCACACAAATGACCCCATTATAAAAACTGTACCCCCAAAGTATTCAAAATGACATTTAGTAGGTGTTTTAACCCTTTAGGTGTTTCACAGGAATAGCAGCAAAGTGAAGGAGAAAATTCACAATCTTCATTTTTTACACTCGCATGTTCATGTAAACCCAATTTTTGAAGTTTTATAGGGGTAAAAGGAGAAAATGTATACTTGTATTTGTAGCCCAATTTCTCTCAAGTAAGGACTTACCTCATATGTCTATGTAAATTGTTCGGTGGGCGAAGGAGAGGGCTCAGAAGTGAAGGAGCGACAAGGGGATTTTGGAGAGTACGTTTTTCAGAAATGGTTTTTGGGGGGAATGTTGCATTTAGGAAGCCCCTATGGTGCCAGAACAGCAAAAAAAAAAACACATAGCATACCATTTTGGAAACTAGACCCCTTGGGGAACTTAACAAGGAATAAAGTGGGCCTTAATATCCCACAGGTGTTTCACGACTTTTGCATATGTAAAAAAAAATGTTTTTTTTCACTAAAATGTGTGTTTCCCCCCAAATTTCACATTTTTGCAAGGGTTAATAGCAGAAGACACCCCCCCAAAATTTGCAACCCCATCTCTTCTGAGTATGGAGGTACCCCATAAGTTGGCCTGAAGTGCACTACAGGCGAACTACAATGCACAGAAGAGAATGAGTGATATTTGGCTTTTTGAGAGCAAATTTTGCTCGGGCGGCATGTCGCATTTAGGAAGCCCCTATGGTGCCAGAACAGCAAAAAAAAAACACATGGCATACCATTTTGTAAACTAGACCCCTTGAGGAACGTAACAAGGAATAAAGTGAGCCTTAATACCCCACAGGGGTTTCACGACTTTTGCATATGTAAAAAAAAAAAAAAAAAATTTCACTAAAATGTGTGTTTCCCCCCAAATTTCACATTTTTTGCAAGGGTTAATAGCAGAAGATACCCCCCAAAATTTGCAACCCCATCTCTTCTGAGTATGGAGGTACCCCATAAGTTGGCCTGAAGTGCACTACAGGCGAACTACAATGCTCAGAAGAGAATGAGTGATATTTGGCTTTTTGAGAGCAAATTTTGCTCGGGGGGCATGTCGCATTTAGGAAGCCCCTATGGTGCCAGAACAGCAAAAAAAAACACATGGCATACCATTTTGGAAACTAGACCCCTTGAGGAACGTAACAAGGAATAAAGTGAGCCTTAATACCCCACAGGAGTTTCACGACTTTTGCCTTATGTAAAAAAAAAAAAAATTTCACTAAAATGTGTGTTTCCCCCAAATTTCAAATTTTTGCAAGGGTTAATAGCAGAAAATACCCCCCAAAATTTGTAACCCCATCTCTTCTGAGTATGCAAGTACCCCATAATTTGACCTGAAGTGCACTACAGGCGAACTACAATGCTCAGAAGAGAATGAGTGATATTTGGCTTTTTGAGAGCAAATTTTGCTCGGGGGGCATGTCGCATTTAGGAAGCCCCTATGGTGCCAAAACAGCAAAAAAAAAAACACATGGCATACCATTTTGGAAACTAGACCCCTTGAGGAACGTAACAAGGAATAAAGTGAGCCTTAATACCCCACAGGGGTTTCACGACTTTTGCATATGTAAAAAAATAATAATAAATTTCACTAAAATGTGTGTTTCCCCCAAATTTCACATTTTTGCAAGGGTTAATAGCAGAAAATACCCCCCAAAATTTGTAACCCCATCTCTTCTGAGTATGCAAGTACCCCATAAGTTGACCTGAAGTGCACTACGGGCGAACTACAATGCTCAGAAGAGGAGGAGCACCATTGAGCTTTTGGAAAGAGAATTAGTTTGGAATGGTAGTCAGGGGCCATGTGCATTTACAAAGCCCCCTGTGGTGCCAGAACAGTGGACCGCCCCTCATGTGACCCTATTTTGGAAACTACACCTGAGGAGTGTAGTTTCCAAAATGGAGTCACATGTGGGGGGGTCCATTGTTCTGGTACCATGGGGGCTTTGTAAACACAAGTGGCCTTCAGTTCCGGAAAAATTTTCTCTTCAAAATCCCAATGGCGCTCATTCTCTTTTGAGCATTGTAGTGCACCCATAGAGCACTTTACATCCACATATGGGGTATGTCCTTACTCAGAAGAAATGGGGTTACAAATTTTAGGGGGCTTTTTTCCTATTTTCCCTTGTGAAAATGAAAAATTTAGGGTGACACCAGCATTTTAGTGAAAATAAATTTCATTTTCCCATCCAACTTTAATGAAAATTTGTCAAACACCTGTGGGGTGTTCAGGCTCACTATACCCCTTGTTACGTTCCGTGAGGGGTGTCGTTTCCAAGATGGGTTCACATGTGGGTATTTATTTTTTGGGGTTTATGTTAGAACCGCTGTAAAATCAGCCACCCCTGTGCAAATCACCAATTTAGGCCTCAAATGTACATGGTGCGCTCTCACTCCTGAGCCTTGTTGTGCGTCTTCAGAACATTTTACGCCTACATATGGGGTATTTCCGTACTCAGGAGAAATTGCGTTACAAATCTTGGGGGTCTTTTTTTCCTTTTACCTCTCGTGAAAATAAAAAGTAAAGGACAACACCAGCATGTTAGTGTAAAAAAAATTTTTTTTTTTTACACTAACAGGCTGGTGTAGACCCCAACTTTTCTTTTTCATAAGGGGTAAAAGGAAAAAAAAGCCCCCAAAATTAGTAGTGCAATTTCTCCTGAGTACGGAGATACCCAATACGTGGCACTAAACTGTTTCCTTGAAATACGACAGGGCTCCGAAGTGAGAGAGCATCATGCGCATTTGAGGACTAAATTGGGGATTGCACAGGGGTGGACATAGGGGTATTCTACGCCATTGATTCCCAAACAGGGTGCCTCCAGCTGTTGCTAAACTCCCAGCATGCCTGGACAGTCAGTGGCTGTCCGGAAATGCTGTGAGTTGTTGTTTTGCAACAGCTGGAGACTCTGTTTTGGAAACACTGCCGTACAATACGTTTTTTATTTTTATTGGGGGGACAGTGTAAGGGGGTGTATATGTAGTGTTTTACCCTTTATTATGTGTTAGTGTAGTGTAGTGTAGTGTTTTTAGGGTACGTTCACACTGGCAGAGGTTTACAGTGAATTTACCGCTAGGAGTTTGCACTGCGGCGAAAAATTTGCCGCAGCTCATACTTGAAGTAGTAAACTTACTGTAAACCCGCCAGTGTGAATGTACCCTGTACGTTCACATGGGGAGTCTAACCTTCAGCTGTTTCAAAACTATAACTCCCAGCATGTACTGACAGACCGTGCATGCTGGGAGTTGTACTTTTGCAACAGCTGGAGGCACACTGGTTGGAAAACCTTCAGTTAGGTTCTGTTACCTAACTCAGTATTTTCCAACCAGTGTGCCTCCAGCTGTTGCAAAACTACAACTCCCAGCATGCACTGATCGCCGAAAGGCATGCTGGGAGATGTAGTTATGCAACAGCTGGAGGTACACAACTACAACTCCCAGCATGCAGAGACAGCTGTTTGCTGTTTAGACATGCTGGGAGTTGCAGTTTTGCAACATCTGGAGAGCTATAGTTTAGAGACCACTGCACAGTGGTCTCCAAACTGTGGACCTCCAGATGTTGCAAAACTACAACTCCCAGCATGCCCAGACAGCAAACTGCTGTGTGGGCATGCTATCAGTTGTAGGTTTGCAAGATCTGGAGGTGCACAGTATAGAGATCACTGTGCAGTGGTCTCAAACTGTAGACCTCCAGCTGTTGCAACTCCCAGCATGCCTAAACAGCTCTCTGGGCATGCTGGGAGTTGTAGTTTTGCAACATCTGGAGGGTTACAGTTTAGAGACCACTATAGTGGTCTCAGACTGTAGCCCTCCAGATGTTGCTTAGTAATTCACCGGCTTCCGTCGGATCCAGGAAGCTGCGTCGCCGTCCTCTTCTTCCGCCGATCGTCGCCCGCTGCCGTCGCTGATCTTCGCCCGCTGCCGTCGCCGATGGGTAAGTGGATCTTCAGCGCCAGTCCCTGTCGGTTTCCCCGTCCTGCCCCCCCTATTGTGGGTGGGCAGAACGGGGAAACCGAAAGTAAACCCCTCCGCCCCCGATCTGCTATTGGTGGTCGCGTCTAGACCACCAATAGCAGAGATAGGAGGGGTGGCACCTCTGTCACCTCACTCCTATTGCTTCAAGGGGATCGTGGGTGTCTAGGACATCCGCGATCCCCTTTATTTTCCGAGTCACCGGGTCACTATAGACCCGTATGACCCGGAATAGCCGTAAATCGCAAGTGTGAATTCACTTGCAATTTGCGGCGATCGCCGACATGCGGGGGTCTGATGACCCCCCTGGGCATTTGCGCGGGGTGCCTGCTGATAGAAAAGTCAGACATGGAACAGAAAAATCAAGTGAATAAATCAAGTCAGCACACAGAATACACCAAATATGCAGAATAACTACAAACAATGAGGTGAAAACAATTGGTGCCAGGGTTTAACCCTTGAGACTTGTCAAGCACAGTAATGTACTATATAAAGATGTATGTTTATTTGGAAAAAATAGCACTACAACTATATATTCCCATGTACTGTATATCTACCATTATCAGATACTTGTGATACCCCCTTTCCCTCTCCCACTTTCTTTCAAGTTAAATACATTTTTATGTTTTGGCGTTAAACATGTTTATTTTGTTTTATGCCCATATCATTCGTTATTAAAAAGAATTGTCTCTTAATTTAGGTTAGGGGAACGGCAGGCTCTGTTACAATTTAGGACCACAAGTGGTTTGTGAACAGAGTAGAACATGTACAGTAACATGTAAGGTTGCAAGAAACATGACATACACTAGGATGAGACTTGTATCTATAGTTGTCCTGTAAGGCTCTACAAACCCAGATACCGTATTTTTCCCCCTATAGGATGCACCGGCATATAAGACGCACCCAATTTTAAAGGTGCAAAATCTAGAAAAAAAAGATTCTGCACCCAACAGTGATCTTCAACCTGCGGACCTCCAGATGTTGCAAAACTACAACTCCCAGCATGCCTGGACAGCCGTTGGCTGTCCGGGCATGCTGGGAGTTGTAGTTTTGCTACATCTGGAAGTCCACAGGGTGAAGACCACTGAATAGGAGGTAGTACCCGCTGCTCCGGACCCATCACCACTGCCCTGGATGTCGCTCCATCGCTGTCACTGCGTCCCCTACGCTCCGGACGTCTTCTTCCCCGGGATCCACGCTCTCCATCGCCGTCATCACGGCGCCATCATCACATTGCTACACACGCCGCTCCTATTGGATGATGGGACGGCGTGTGCGACGACGTGATGACGTCGAAGGAGAGCGCCGCCATGCAGGGGATCCCGGCACGGAGCAGACACTGAGGAGGCAGGTAAGGTCCCTCCCGGTGTCCTGTAAGCTGTTCAGGATGCCGCGATTTCACAGCGGCGGTCACGAACAGCCCGACTTTCGCTTCAGACGCGGCGGTCAGCTTTGATCGCCGTGTCTGAAGGGTTAATACAGGGCATCACCGCAATCGGTGATGCCCTGTATTAGCCACGGGTCCCGGCCGTTGATGGCCGGAGGGACCGACCGGATAGGTGTGTATTCACTGTATCAGACGCACCAGTTTTGGGGAAGAAAAAGTGCGTCTTGTACGGCGAAAAATACGGTATATTTTAAAATGGCTTACAAAGATGTGTGCCAGAAAAAAAACAAAAAAAAGGTGTCTCAAGGAGCGCCACAGTAAGCCAGTGGTTTTCCAAAAGGCAATTAAGATTTCTTTAGTCCAATATAAAACAAAATTTTCAGAGGGTTTACCCTCCTTCCTCAGATAACAGGACTGAGAACGTGTTTACTGTTGCGCTCCTTGAGACACCATTTTTTTGTTTTTTTCTGGAGTGCTATACCGACCCCACTGTCGAACAGTTAGGGGTATTTGGGAGTGACTCGCTGCTGCGTTGGCATCCGGTAGATCATTTCATTTCCCTGAAGAGGGATTAATGGGCTATTTATGGAGTAGTGGCTACATCACAACCCACCCAGGTGAGCGGCTCTATTGTTAACTGTAATTTTTTGTCATCTTCTGTGACGTTATTACCCTATGTGGCGCTCCGCCTGTGTGTCTCTTTTTTCTTTTGTCTTTACAAACAAGGAGAGAGGTTTAGGGACCTTTGGTGTAGGCCAATAAATCAAATATATAGAATATAATCATGATGTCTATCTAGCTGATTTCTGTAATGTAAGAATTGTATGTGTTATGTATCTTACCTAGTTGGACAAGCTTTGCTTATACAGATGCTTAAAGACTTCAATTTTTAGATAATAGAACAAAAGTGCAACATTTTAGCAAAAGCTTTAACAGGCTTCTATTCACATCACAACTATTGAGCGACAACATAGCTTCCCTCAAAAATGTTTTACTAAGCTGATCACCTTGTTGTGACACGAAGTTCAGCAGGATACCATAAAGAAAGATAAGGAAGGATATGTTTGTACATCCTTCCAACCTTAATGGTGGACATTGGTTCTGTTCCAGTCCCAACTGTTCCCAATATGGTATACAGCCTATGGTACTGACAACAGTTGGAACGCGTTTAAGTGCATGAGAGCTTTTTGTACATACCAATCTCTGACTATATTTAACATCTCTTCTTAATACTAAAGAATGTTCTTCATTTCCAGACAGTTTGGCTTGTCCCCATGGACTGATGATCTTAAAGTTGTGTAATATACAATTACTGTACTGCTGATTTGCCAAATTGCATATACTTCATATGTAATGTCTATAAAAACACATTTCTCAATAGACTATATGTTAAGTTATCTTTATATCAAAATCTATATATATATAACTCAATGTGTGTGTATGTGTGTGTGTAAGTGTGTGTGTTTGTGTGTGTATGTTCCAGCATCACGTCCAAACGGCTAAAGATATTAACATGAAACTTGGCACACATGTTACTTATATGTCAACAACAAATATAGGATAGATAATTTAACCCTTACTCAGCCCCATTTGCCAGGGTTGGGGTTTTTGTTTAAAGTCCCATACAAGTCAATGGGAAATATATGTTACTGCATAACTTCCAAACGGCTGGAGATATTTCGATAATACTTGGTCACATGTTACTTATATGTTCACTTAAAATATAGGAGAGTTAATTTAACCCTTAACTACCCACATTTGTGAGGGTTGGGGTTTTCGTTTAAAGTCCCATGCAAATCAATGTGAAATGTATGTTCCCACATAACTTCCGTACGGCTGGAGATATTTCAATACCTGGTACACATATTACGGGTCGGGATATGAGGACGGTATACAAGGATGGGATGCGAGGACGGGATAGGAAGACGGGATAGGAGGTCGGGTTAGGAGTTCGGGATAGGAGGTCGGGATAGGAGGTCGGGATAGAAGGTCGAGAAAAGAGGGCGGGATAGTAGGTCGCTATAGGAGGTCGAGATAGGAGGTCGGGATATGAGGATGGGATAGGAGGTTGGGATAGGAGGTCGGGATAGGAGGTCGAGATAGGAGGTCGGGATAGGAGGATGGGATATGAGGACGGGATACGAGGATGGGAAACGAGGACGGGATACGAGGATGGGATACGAGGACGGGATAGGAGGACAGGATAGGAGGATGGGATAGGAGGTTGGGATAGGAGGTCAGGATAGGAGGTCGGGATAGGAAGTCAGGATAGGAGGGCGGGATAGGAGGTCGCGATAGGAGGTCGAGATAGGAGGTAGATATAGTAGGATGGGATAGGAGGACAGAATAGGAGGCTGGGATAGGAGGTCAGGATAGGAGGTCGGGATGGGAGGTCAGGATAGGAGGTCGAGAAAGGAGGTCGAGATAGGAGGATGGGATATGAGGATGGGATAGAAGGACTGGATAGGAGGACGGGATAGGAGGAAGGGAAAGGAGGTCGGGATAGGAGGTCGAGATATGAGGTCGGGATATGAGGACGAGATATGGGGTTGGGATATGACAACAATATATGAGGACGGGATATGAAGTCAAAAGCTTCCTCTGTTGATTTTCCTCCACAACAAGGTTTAGGAAGGAAAAACTGGGCAACACCATGTACTCAATAAAATAAACTATGTTATTATTTTCTCAAAGGGATCTTTCACCTTAAAACTATACTTTTCTCAAAATATTAGGATCATTGCAATCTGCTCTGTGGTTGACTAATGGATTTATGACTATAGACCTATTAAAAATGAGTTCATTTATTGTATTGTTCTTAAGAATGAACCTTTTTATAGTATCTGCAAACATATAAAATAAATACACATGAAAATACTATGACTTCGTTTCTGTATCTGGCCTTATAGTATCTGTTACTTGCTCTCTTTCCTTAGCAGAATACAGGAATAAAGGTTGAGTGAAAGGTCAGCCCATTGTCCCCATTTAATTCAGTATCTTTGCCCTTCCTGGGCTTGTTTACACTGTGAGTCTCTTGACAAGCTTCTTATTTTTTCTACCAGACTTGCTGAGCAGTCCTTTGATAGAATAACAATTCAAATGTCTATAAAGAATGATTCTTTGGGGATATGTGCTCCTGTTTTCTTGAATGGATAGTAAGTTTAGATCATTCAGTGTAAATGGCACAGACAAGTTCTATTTTACTTCTCTGTATCAACCTAGAGATGCTTCAAGAGAAACGGTATATGTATTCGTACATGCCATTTGTCACATGCCAAAGGATAGACTTTGCAGTTTATCAGATAACACAAAGTGTAGGAATTAAAAAGAGGGTGTCTGTAAATGTTTGTTGGGGTCTACACATCTTTTTCTGCTTCTTCCCTCACGTTGGTGATATAATGGGAAATTGATAGTTCAGCCTTTAAAACTGTCACGGGAAACAAGTTGGCTACTAAACAATAATTTATCAGAATGAGGGATCATGCCATAATGCAGAAAAAATGGTCACATATTTAGTGCCAAGAACAGGACCAAATCCTGTCATGTTAATCAGGTGTGAAAGCATTTTTGAATAGAGATTCTATAAGCCCAGAGAACTCAGATGTCAATTTTCAGGAATATAATCGGTGGTGGGGGTCACAAAAGTTATTTGCACTTGGAATATCATTTTTGCAAGGTATTGTGGTTCTCTGAATGATCACAAGGGGGAGGTTAAAGAGTAAAAAAAAGTATTCATGTGTGAGCATCACCTTTCACAAATGACAAGTATACCAGGTTATTGTGTAACTGTTTGCCATGTTTCATATATCATTTCTGAACCATTTTGTGTCATCGTACATTATCCTGATGAAAGGGGAGTGCAAATAGCTTCTGTAGCTCCACTTGCCATTAGAGAACATTGTTGCCATGATGGGATATACTTAGTTGCCGGCAATGTTCAGGTAGGTGGTATGTGTCGAGATAAGGCAGTGTCCCAGTACCATCTTTTAGTTGCTGTAGTATGAGGTTATCGTATGGCTGAGGAGTTCTCCATCCAAGTATCTACATTTTTATCTTGGTATCATGGGTCTAACCATGTCACAGCGTTACCTCTGCCAACACAGTAGTATTAACCCCTTAACGCATATGGATGTTTATAAACGTCCATAAGTGTCTCCTGAGGTATGATGCGCACTCAACAGGTGAGCGCACATCATACCTGGTGGGTCCCGGTTGCTATAAGCAACAGGAGCCATGGCTAATGCCGGACATCGCTGATCAGGCTGATGTCCGGCATTAATTCTTTAGACGTGGTGATCAAAGTTGATCGCTGCGTCTAAAGTGAAAGTAAAAGCTTCCCGGCAGCTCAGTCAGGCTGATCGGGACCATTGAGGTAAAATCGCAATGTCCTGATCAGCTAGAATGCAACAGAAGGGTGCCTTACCTGCCTCCTGCCTGTCCGATTGGCGATTGATTGCTCCGAGCCTGAAATCCCGGCTTGAACGATCAACCACCGGTAACACTGATCCCTGCCATTGCAATTCAAAGGCAGTGATCAGTGTATTGAATCAATGTACTGCATGTTATAGTCCCCTATGGGGCCTATAACATTTCAATGTATTCATACCGCCCCATACATGGAAAAATAAAAAAGTTATAGGTCAGAATAGGACAATTTTAAATGTATAAACATATAAATTTTCCTGCAAGTTATAAAAAAATCAAACCTATATAAGTTGGGTATCATTTTAACCGAATGGACCTACAGAATAAAAATATTGGCCCTCATTTACTAAGAGTGGAGTGTAGGTTTCTTTGTGGGTTTTAATTCCCTTCAATTTATTTTCCACGGTATTTACTAAGGTTTCCCTACATTTTCCACTTTCCCTACATTTTGCTTTTTTTACACATGCTCTGATCTGTAGGGTTTTCCTCAGTTCAAATCCACCACATTTTATGTGAAAAACTTAGTAAATATGTTGGGTTTTTGTGAAAATGTCAGGAACACGCCCCTTTTCCGAGACCACGCCCCTTTCCCCGCGACCACGCCCCTTTTTCGGGTTAAGGAAATACAGTGGTTAATCTTCTGCTCCTTATTGCCTCCATTAGGGGACTGTGTCTGTAAGGATGCATGGAACTATGGTCAAATGACCTGCCTTCAGACTAGTTTCTATTTAGAAACTGCAAAGGAGGAGTCTTTCAAGTTCAACCCTCTCCCCAAATGGCATAAACCAAAATAGTTAGTCTTGCTCGAGCCAGAAAAGTGTAAGCATCTAGACACAATGGGGGAGATTTATCAAAACCTGTCCAGAGGAAAATTTTCCCAGTTGCCCATAGCAACCAATCAGCTCGCTTCTTTCATTTTTAACAAGGCCTTTGCAAAATGAAAGATGCAATCTGATTGGTTTCTATGGGCAACTGGGCAAATTTTCCTTTACACAGGTTTTGATAAATCTCCCCCAATGTGATTACCTTTCCCAAAGTGAATTCTGCTGCTAATTAAAAGTAAGTGAGGTACATTCACATGGCCACGAACACGATGTAAAAAAATATGTGATTTATCAGACCAAGCAAACTTCTTCAACTGCTCTTAACAGTGGTGTAACATGTGGGTAGCAGTTGCCCCATATTTCAAATTCTTGATTTTGAACCTATAATAATCTAAAGCACTAAATCTTACTCTCCTTCCCCCCAAAATGTTGCTAATGTGTTTCATATTTGACAGGAACAGGACTTCATGCAACCTAAACTGTAGCAGGTGGTGCAGAATTCTACTACTGCTGTGGGCCATGCTGCTCCAGGTCATGGAGAACAGGGTGGCAAAGGAGGAAGGCCTGGTTTTACCACTTAACCCCTTAAGGACGAAGCCCATTTAAGGACGAGGGACCATAGCATTTTTTGCACATTTGACCACTGTCACTTTAAGCATTAAAAACTTTGGGATGCTTTTACATATGAATTTGATTTCGAGTTTTTTTTTTTGTGACATATTCTATTTTAACATAGTCGTAAATTTTCATGGATACTTGCATCATTTCTTGGTGAAAAATGCAAAAATATCATGAAAAATTTGAAAATTGTGCATTTTTCTAACTTTGAAGCTCTCCAACTAAATTATATGCCAAATAAATGATATATTGATTCACATATACAATATGTCTTCTTTTTGTTTGCATCATAAAGTTGACATGTTTTTACTTTTGGAAGACATCAGAGGGCTTCAAAGTTCAGAAGCAATTTTCAAATTTTTCACAAAATTTTCAAAATCTGAATTTTTCAGGGACCAGTTTAGTTTTGAAGTGGATTTGATGGGCCTTTATATTAGAAATACCCCATAAATGACCCCATTATAAAGACTGCACCCCTCAAAGTATACAAAATGACATTCAGAAAGTTTGTTATCCCTTTATGTGCTTCACAGGAATAACAGCAAAGTGAAGGAGACAATTCTAAATCTCCATTTTTAACACTAACATGTTCTTGTAGACGCAGTTTTTGAATTTATACAAGGAGTAAAAGAAAAAGCCCCCCCCAAAATGTGTAACCCAATTTCTCTTGAGTAAGGAAATATTTCACATGTGAACGTAAAGTGCTCTGTGGGTGCACTAGAGGGCTCAGAATGGAAGGAGCGACAATGGGATTTTGGAGAGTGAGTTTTTCTGAAATGGTTTTTGGGGGGACATGTCACATTTAGGAAGCTCCCATGGTGCCCGAACAGCAAAAAAAAAAAAAAAAACATGGCATACTATTTTGGAAACTAGACCCCTCAAGAAATGTAACAAGGGGTACAGTGAGCCTTTAACACAGGTGTTTGAAGACTTTTCATTAACGTTGGATGTGTAAATTAATTTTTTTTTCACTTAAATTATGTTTTTTCCCCAAATTTTACATTTTTACAAGGGGTAATAGGAGAAAATGGCCACCAAAATTTGTAACCCCATCTCTTCTGAGTATGGAAATACCCCATGTGTGGACGTCAAGTGCACTGCAGGCGCACTACAATGCTCAGAAGAGAAGGAGTCACATTTGGCTTTTGGAAAGCAAATTTTGCTGAAACGGTTTCTGTGGGGGGGGGGGGGGGGGTGCATGTCGCATATAGGAAGCCCCTATGGTGCCAGAAAAAAAAAAAGCTCTATATGGCATACTATTTTGAAAACTACACCCCTCAAGGAACGTAACAAGGGGTACAGTGAGACTTAACATCCCACAGGTGTTTGACAAATTTACACTAATTTTTTTTTTACCCCTGTGGGGTGTAAATGCTCACTGCACCCCTTATTACATTGCGAGAGTTTTGCAGTTTCCAAAATGGGGTCACATGTGGGGGGGGGGTCCACTGTTCATCCACATATGGGGTATTTCCATACTCAAAGAAATGGAGCTACAAATTTTGGGGGGCTTTTTTCCTATTTTCTCTTGTGAAAAAGAAAAATGTAGGGTAACACCAGCATTTTAGTGAAACTTTTTTATTTTTTATTTTTTTACGTCCAACTTTAATGAAAATACATCAAACACCTGTGGGGTGTTAATGCTCACTATACCCCTTGTGACGTTCCATGAGGGGTGCAGTTTCCAAAATGGGGTCACATGTGGGTTTTTATTGTTTTGCGTTTATGTCAGAACCACTGTAAAATCAGCCACCCCTCTGCAAATCACCAATTTAAGTCTCAAATGTACACTCTCACTCCTGAGCCTTGTTGTGCGCCACAGAGCACTTTGCGTCCACATATGGGGTATTTCTTTACAAATTAAAAGTATGAGGCAACACTAGCATGTTAGTGTAAAAAATTAAATTTTTTTACACTAACATGCTGGTGTAGACCTTAACTTTACCTTTTCATAAGGGGTAAAAGGAGAAAAAGCCCCCCAAAACTTGTAACGCAATTTCTCCCAAGTACGGAAATACCCCATAACTGTTGCCTTGAAATACGACAGGGCTCCAAAGCGAGAGAGTACCATCCGCATTTGAGGCCAAAATTGGGGATTTGCTTCCGCCACCAAAATACCCTACGGCAGTGTTTTCCAAACAGGGTGTCTCCAGCTGTTGCAAAACTTCCAGCATGCCTTGACAGTCAGTGGCTGTCCGGAAATACTGTGAGTTGTTGTTTTTCAATAGCTGGAGGATCCGTTTTGGAAACAGGGCCGTACAAAATGTTTTTTATTTTTATTGGGGGGAGGGGGGTATGTGTATATGTAGTGTTTTACTTTATATTTTTGTGTAGTTTAGTGTAGTGTAGTGGACGGTGGTTTACAGCGAGTTTTCTGCTGGGAGTTTGAGATGTGGCGGAAAATTTGCTGCATCTCAAACTTGCATCAGAGAACTCGCTGTGAACCCTCACCCATGTGGATGTACCCTGTACATTCACATGGCACATGGGGGGAGGGGGCAAACCTTCATTTGTTGCAAAACTACAACTCCCAGCATGCACTGACAGACCATACATGCTGGGAGTTGTAGTTTTGCAACAGCTGGAGGCACATTGGTTGCAAAACAGAGTTTGTTACTTGGTGTTTCACAACCAGTGTGCCTCCAGCTGTTGCAAAATTACAACTTCCAGCCTGTACAGTCTATCAGTGCATGCTGGGAGTTGTAGTTTGCCACAGCTGGAGGCACACTGGTTGTGAAACACTGAGTTAGGTAACAAACTTGTGTTTCGCAACCAGTGTGCCTTCAGCTTTTGCAAAACTACAACTCTCAGCATGCCCTTACAGCTGAAGGGCATGCTGGGGATTGTAGTTATGCAATTGCTCGAGGCACACTTTTTCATAGAAAAAATGTGCCTCCAGCGGTTGCATAACTACAACCCCCAGCATGCCCAAACTACCAAAGGGCATGCTGGGAGTTGTAGTAGTGCCTTCTGATTTTGCATAACAACAAATCCCAGCATGCCCTTTTGTGCATGCAGGGAGTTGTTGCCAAGCAACAGCAGGAGGCCAGCCTTACCTCCTGCTGCTGCGCACATGCCGGATCCTCCTGCCACCGCCAGGAGTCCTGATTCGTCGGCCAGTAACGGCAGACGAATCAGGACGATCGTGAGGTGGCACCAGTGCCACCTCACTCCTGCTGCTATAGGGTGATAGGTGCCACGTCGGATGGCACCTATCACCCTTTTCTTCCGTGTCACAGGGACCCGATTGACCTGGAATCACCTCAAATCGCCAATCTGAATTGATCTGAATGGGTCTCAGGACCCCCCCAAGGGTTTTAAGGGGGTGCCTGCTGAACTATTTCAGCAGGCATTCCGATCCATTCCCTGCCACTCGCCGTTGGTCCTTAAGTACCAGGGCGTCAGGGCGTACCTGTACTCACGTGGTCCCTAAGTGTATAAAGAGAACCTTTTGGGAGAAATTACCTTCCCTAGGGGTATCTACTTAATGGGAGGGATTACCTACCTAGTGACCTACAAAGGGCTTCTACATAATAGAGGGATTCACCTACCTACTGTGGCCTTGTACCAAATTGGTGGGCTTACCTAAGTACTGGGGCATCTACCTTATAGGGATATTACTAACCTACTGGGGCTTCTACCTAATGGGAGAAATTGTGTATCTACTGGGGGCTTCTACCTAATATGGGAAATTATCTACCTACTTGGGGCTTCTACCCAAACTGAGTGAATTATCTACCTACTAAGGACTTTTAATTCATAAATCAAATTATCGACCTACAAGGGGTTTCTAGTTAATTGGGGATTACCTATCCAGTCAGGGCAGCTACCTAATGTGAGGATTACCTACCCACTGTGGGCATCTACCTTATGGGAAGAATTACCTACCTTTCAGTGGCATCTATTTAATGAGGGAGAAGTTACACATACTACCCAATGGGGGAAATTATCTACCTTCTAGGGTCTTCTATAGAATGGAAGAACTATCTAACTACTAAAGGGAACTATCTACTGAAGGGGAGGAATTGCCAACCTATTATTTAACTACTTGCTGGTGATATTTACCTAATGAGGGGGAGGGGGTGGATTATTTACCTACTACTAGCAGCTTCTAGCTAGTGTAGGAAATTATGTATGTGCTGGGAGCTTCTACCTACTGGGAATGGGGATTATTTGTGGGTTCACTTGGGGTTTCTACCTAATAGGGGATCAGCTATCTACTGAGGCGATCTACCTAATGGGGAATTGCCTACATACTGGGGGAATCTATCTGATCTAAACTTTACCTACCTACTGAGGGCTTCTACCTAATGGAGGGAATTATGTACCTACTGGGGGCTTCTACCCTAATTGAGTGAATTATCTACCTGCTAAGGACTTTTACTTAATAAATCAAATTATCGACCTACCAGGGGTTTCTAGTTGATTGGGGATTACCTATCCAGTCAGGGCAGCTACCTAATATAAGGATTACCTAACCACTGTGGGCATCTAACCTATGGGAAGAATTACCTACCTTTTAGTGGCATCTATCTAATGAGGGAGAAGTTACACCTACTACCCAATGGGGGAAATTATCTACCTTCTAGGGTCTTCTATCAAATGGAAGAACTATCTACCTACTAAGGGAAGCTATCTAATGAAGGGGAGGAATTGCCAACCTATTATTCAACTACTTGCTGGTGATATCTACCTAATGAGGGGGATGGGGTGGATGATTTACTTACTACTAGCAGCTTCTACCTAGTGTAGGAAATTATGTATGTACTGGGAGCTTCTACCTACTGGGATTGGGGATGATTTGCGGGTTCACTTGGGGTTTCTACCTAATAGGGGATCAGCTATCTACTGAGGCGATCTACCTAATGGGGAATTACCTACATACTGGGGGAATTTATCTGATCGAAACTTTACCTACCTACTGAGGGCTTCTACCTAATGGAGGGAGTTATGTACTTCCTGGGGGCTTCTACCTAAGAGGGGGAATTACCTATCTGCTGGTGGCTTTTATAGAAAAGGGTAATTGTCTAACTACAGGGGGCATTGACGTAATAGGAGGAACAATTTACCCACTGAGTACTTACTTGAAATCAAGTTTATAAACAGGTTACCTACCATTAGAGATACAGTCTGTGTCTGTGGGCTGTTGTTTGCTTTGAGGTTGAGATTCTATAGGAGACACAACCAGTGGCAATACTGATGCTGCATTAAATTTTTTCTCATTATGTTACAAAGCTATTGGGCAAGTTTATGGACAAGAACAGTATGTTACTGGCATGGTTTTTGAGCATCAGGGAATGAATGAGTTTTACTTTAATATTACAGTGAAGTACGATAACATAATTTCCAATCATTCCTCATCGTGTATCTCATGCATCACTGGGTACATCTGGGCAATATAGAATGGAAAGTATTGTGCTGTACCAAGTTTATTCCATTATAATGTATGTTAGACACTGTACTCTTTTTTTATACCACCTCCCTTCAGTACCTCTTTCTAGACAATATTTGCACTTGGTAAGGGTCAAAGGAACAAAATGAACTTACTGCACTACATGTACTCCTTTTTTCTAAATCATTTTGCTAAGTTTGCTGGTTTTACACTGCATTAAGCAATGTTCACAGTAAGTGCTGGCATAGTTCCCCATGTATTTATTAAACAGATCCATTATAGGGGTATTCCGGGAATTTTTTTTTATTCGACTATGCTACAGGAGCCGTAAGGTTAGTGTAGTTCATAATATAGTGTCTTTACCTGTGTGTGACGGTTTTCTCACAATTCTTATGTGATTTTCATCCCAATATTTATTTTTAACAGCATACAAAATGACTGCTGTCTCGGATTTTTCCCAGCTTGCAATGCGGTCGAGACCTGACTCACTAGTCAGCTGATGATAGGGAGCCTGTCCACTTCAATGGGTGGAGAGAGCAATCTGCAAGTAATGCAACAGCTGGAGGCACTCTGATTGAAAACCACAGGTCTGCAGCTCATTTATGTTTCAATGGGTGGGATAGCTGATGTGTGGGAAGGAGGAAAATGGTATCATGGGATTTTTTGGCAAACAAGAAAACTGAAAACAGGAAATACAAGTTCAGAGAAAGCTAGCCACAGTGTTCTGGTAATCTCACAGCATAGCCATTTAGCCAAAGACAAGCGCAGATCCTTCCTAAGCATGTCCATTACTGTCTGCCAGGTACGTACTAAAATCACCTTATGCTGGATAACCCCTTTAATCCTTATTACCCAACAGAGGCCAAAAAGGGGTCCTTTTGTACTCCATTTGGGTGGTATTTATCAAGAATTGATGTATGGAACAGTGCAGACTTCTGTGCTACTCCATTAAGTTTTATCCAGTTTAAAAATGTATATGGCACAGTCTATAATTTTCTTTTAACATGGGGTCCTATGTATGACCGATATCCCTCAACCTTTACATCCTCAGACTCTCTCAGCCTGACTCAACTCTACCATATCTGAACAAAATGTATGACCATCATGACTGCATTTCCTATCTCTAAGTATAAACCCATTCATTCATTTCTCTGATTTAACTGTTTACTTTGAAAGAACACAATGAAATAAACATTAAAGAATATTCCAGGATTTGTTTTTTATTTGACTATGCTACAGGGGCTGTAAAGTTAGTGTAGTTCATAATATAGTGTCTGTACCTGTGTGTGACGGTTTTCTCACAATTCTTCTGTGATTTTCACCCCACTATTTATTTTCAATAGCATACAAAATGACTGTTGTCTCGGATTTTTCCCAGTTTGCAATGCGGCCGAGACCTGACTCCCTAGTCAGCTTATGACAGGGAGCCTGTCTGCTTCAATGGGTGGAGGGATCAATCTCCAACTAATGCAACAGCTGTAGGCACCCTGATTGAAAACCACACTGATTTGAATGGATGCAGCTCATTTATGTTTCAATGGGTGGGGTTGCTGATGTGTGGTAGGGAGGAAGATGGAATTGTGGGATTTGTAGTAAAAAAAAAGAAAAGTCAAACAGGAAATACTAGTTCACAAACAGCTAGCCACAGTGTTCTGGTGGTCTCACAACATAGCCATTTAGCCCAAGACAAGCGCAGATCCTTCCTAAGCATGTCCATTATTTTCTGCCAGGTACGTACTAAAATCACCTTATGCTGGATAACCCCTTTAAGGGAAGGGTCACACACAGGGCACCCGCAGCATATTTCACGCTGCAGATATGCCTGTAACTCTGCTTTGCAGTAACTCTGTGACTGCCAGAGGCAGGGCACATCCACGGTGTGAAAAAATACGCTGTGGAGGCGCTGTGTGTGACTCTACCCTTAAGTGTATTTTAACTTACTTTTTTATTGTTTCGTTTAAAAAAAATAGTTGAAAAGTTGTACACTGGTTTGCTATATAGAAATACTTTCACACAGATGAAATTAAAATAAAACACTTTATTAAATCAATAACATTATCAAGAGTTCCAAGTGCCGTGACCCTATCATATTGACAGATATTGATGGAAAGCTTTCAGCATGATAAGGCAATAGAAAAGGATTTGTTCATTGTTTAAATTAATAGTCTAGACAAATGTAAAAAAAAAGAAAAAGAAAATCTCCTGTTGTTTAAATTAATAATGTATTGAACAAGTCCAAGAAACTTTAATGCTAATGGTTTGTTATCAATATTCATAATGCAAATCCTAAAGCACAAAGATAGAGGAGGACATTTATCAAAACTTTTAAGAAAAGTAAAAGAGTTGTCCATGGTGACCAGTCATTTGGGAAAATTGCTATCTGATTGGTTTCTATGAGCAACTGCTTATTTTTTCCATTGCCTACTTTGGCCAGCTCCCCTCTATGCTCTGCCAAGGTTTATTGTCATAAAACAATATTAAGCTTATTCTTTTAGTTCTACAATTGAGATATACTGATAATTTTCCTTTTAAAATACAAATAAGGGAAATTGATGATGGTGTTGAGAGCCAGTGTGGTCACATGTGGTGGGTGTCATCTTCTTATACAGGACACTCTAAAGCATGACTGCTCAAACTTCTACGAAAACATGATGACCCCCTAGGGCTCAACTGCAAAATCCTCCTGCATTTATAATCCTTTCATAACTACAGCTCATGTGATCCCCACTCAGAGCAATAGTCCATTAACCCCTTAAGGACTCAGACAATTTTATTTTTACGCTTACGTTTTTTCCTCCTCCCTTCAAAAAATCATAACTCTTTTATATTTTCATCCATAGACTAGTATGAGGTTTGTATTTTGTGAGACCAGTTGTCCATTGTAATGCCATCACTCACATTACCATAAAATGTATGGCGCCACCAAAAACATACTATTTGTGTAGGGAAATTAAAAAGAAAACCACAATTTTGCTAATTTTGGAAGGTTGTTTTTACACGCCGTACAATTTATGGTAAAAATGACGTGTTTTTTATTCTCTGGATCAATACGATTAAAGTGATACCCATGTGTATACACTTTTCTATTACTGTTGCGCTTAAAAAAAAATCGCAAACTTTTTAACCAAATTAGTACGTTTAAAATCCCCATATTTTGAAGACCTATAACTTTTTCATTTTTCCGTATAAGCGGTGGTATAAGGACTCATTTTTTGTGCCGTGATCTGTACTTTTTATTAATACCATATTTGCTTATACAAAACTTTTATTACCGGCGCTGGACTTCCGCTATGCTACCCGGAAGACTGGAGGAGGAATCGGAAAAGATCCGTCCTCCTGCGAGCAGGCTGTGTGGAGTGTCGCTGCGCCTCACAGCATACTCTACTTTCTAACGGAAAGGCAGGAGGAGAGATCTGAAAAGATCCGTCCTCTTGCAAGCAGGCTGTGTGGAGCGTCTCTGCGCCACACAGCATTCTGCGCGGAAGAAACCATACTTACCACTGGACCACCAGGCCTGACTGTGTCCTCCTCCCTCCTTCTCCAAAGGTAAGAACACACAGCACCCCTCAAACACACACACAACAAAAGATGTAAGTTAATTTAACGAAAATATGTTAATTAGTTATGGCAACTGTATGAGTTGTTTTTTCTAAACTTAAACCTCAGTATTCTGATTTAATTGCTGTGCTGGCACTTTGAGGGAAAAAAGTTGGCATGCATTATGGTTTGGGCACTCGGGCTCAAAAAGGTTTGCCATCACTGCTATAGATCTACACAGATTCAGAAGCATGTCTGTTTTTTGCCCATTCAAAAAGAGAACATAATATTGAAACTTGCATTACAATTCAGTTTTAGCAGGGAGTCTCTTTGGTCACAGCATTATATGACATTGCGGTTGAAGTAATGGTCAAACTCCTGTATTTTATTCTTTATGATAATTAAATCATTTACTGAATAGAAATTGAAACCTGTAAATTAAATAAATAACCTTTGAAATAAATGAAAAGGGTTTACTTCCAAAGTTACAGGCAGCCTTCACATCCAGTAACACATAACATGACATAAAGATCAAATGTTTCCATATGTTATGTTATAGAGTAGTGATCAATCTATAAAGATTTTATAAGTCTACATTGTCTCAGTTACTAGACGAGTGACCTTTATTTCTTCCATTTTATGCTGACTATTCTAATTTGGTCCACTGCTTAATCTTATTACTCTGGACACACTTTCAGCATTCAATTGCAAATGTAGTTCTATAGTTAATGTTAAGCTTTGCTATTCAGTCTGTAATTGTATACTGTATCTATAAAAATGCAGATCTCCCAGTTTCTAAGAATATGGAACCATCTGCCCTGTATATGACCCACCCCTGCTGGCAGATCATAAAGAGAGTGGATATTATAATATGGTAGCCTACCTTTTCATGGTAGCTTAAGCAGAAACTTGAGAAAGAACAGATTAAGTACATGTTGGTTCTAACTGTGGATCAGAAAGAAAATGAGACCCCCAAAAAGATCAAGTTGCATCGGTTTATGACATAATGTTTAAGAGTCATAAAGAGAAATGTAAAGGCTCTCTGCAAAACCTTTCACTCAATTCATTTTGACATCAAAGCTCTGTATAAGTTCCATCCTCTGATAAATGTTAGTAAATATAAAATCTGATATTTGCTGTTGAAATTTTGTGTATCCTTGATAACTAGAACATTTCCATTCAGATTTGATAAATTTTTATTATGTAAAATAAAAATCGCAATACGGGCTGTTTATGGAAATCCCTATTAATAGGTCCGATTAATTGCATTGCTTACCCTTTCCCCAAGTAATTATAATGAATAATGAAGAAGAATCTTCACTTTCTTCAAATAGCTGCAATTGACTTTGACCCCGTAGTGTTCATGAGTGAACTGCAATCTTCCCAACAATATTTGGTGACATTTTTTTTTTTTTGTGCAATCCATTATTGCAATTATTCAGGTTGATAAAGAATGATGCAGATTGGGAAACTATGACATTTTAAGTAATTATCTAAATACTCAGATATGTGCTCCAAAGGAAACTTTGTCTGTCACTCAACTCTGTTTTTTATTTGAGATGCAAACACGTAATAAATCTGCACGGCTGGTACAGTTGTAAACTGTACATAAGAGTATCAGACAAATTCTTTATGTTAAGACTCAGCTACAAAGAATTACTGTTTGGAATGCAAACACGGTATTATATACCTCGAGCAGAGATGAAGGATTACATACATACTGCAAACAGTTGGAAAACCTATTAAGACCACCTGGGGTGTCATATGTAACACAGTGTGGGGTGCAGAGGGGTAAAGGCTTCAGGCTTTCTGTTAAAAATAAGCCTTTGGCAAGCAGTTTCCACTAGAGACCAATGTAAACAAAAAGATTCAAGGTGAAAAAACAGAGATACAAGTTGTGCATTTCCTCTGATTCCTTGCCAGGAACTCAAGGCATATTTCAACTGATCTTTTAATCATATTTATTCTCACTCCACCTAACATAAAAGATTAATTGTAGCAAGAGTTTTCAGTTTGCCATAAAGTTATATAAAATATTATGTTACTTGTTTATTTATTGATGCGTTTTGTTCATTATTTATTGTTTTAGCTGCAAATCCATAGACCATTTTTATTGCAAAGTATATTATTTACACGTATAGCCATATTAATAGATCAAAAATCTGAATGGTTTTCATTCCATACTGCCATAGTGTTTATTTGCTTTTTATCCATTTGCCTTTTAAGAACCCCAACTTATTATCCCATCATCAAAGTAACAAGTGCTTTTTTATATGACAAGTTATAATTTCTATTGAAATGTATTATTTTATCTTATATACTTCTGACATGTTATTTGTATTATGTGGGGCAGTACAATTACAGTAATATCAAATATGTGTATCGCTACTACATACTTTAGACACTACTTTAGATACTACTTGTCACATCTGGGCAGGGAACAGTGAAGCCCTAACTCACCCACAGCCACTGTCCCTACCTATTACCCTAAGTGACGGATCCACAACAACAATGACAAACCCTCCATGCTAAGTTCCGGGACAGCGTTGTCAAAGTAATAAAATACAAAAACAAAAGGAGTCGGGAAACAGCTGGAGGCACACAAACTAACAGAGATACACTAAGACACACACTTGGTCGAATCAATGTCAGTCTAGCCAGGAAATAGTGGAGTACAGGAACACAGAGCAAAAGAAGATTCAAGGGAAAAGCCAAAGATCAATAAACAAGCAGGTATCCAATAAACAGGAGTTGTCAGCTAAGGTATAACCTTTCACAGATAATGAACTGATCACTGCTACTAGCTTACATAGGCAGGTGATCAGGGATACACCTTCCTGATATATAGCAGCGCTGAAAATCACACCCAGATGACACAGGTGAGCTCCCAGTCATGTAAATGTTCGTGTTCGGTCAGAGCCAAACGTTACACTACTACTACTACAAGTAAATAGACTGTGTTCTCAAAGGGTTAAAGCCTGTCTGGCCCTAATTTATAAAGGCTTCTAGGCTTGTGTTAAATGGTACCCCTCATTTCATCCAAATGGCAGGATCCAGTTTTCAAAACCTTGTCAACTCTGCTCACAGCCATTAAAGCAATTGATATACGATATTTCCCAAAGTCCCATAGGCATGAATTGCTAGGAGCCAACATTAATGTGTGTTGTTGGGAGAAGGGGAAGAAGAAGAGACAATCTTGAAAAACATTGGCAGATCAGCAGAAAGATGTTTGTGGCATTTTTTCTAATAAAGGAGATGTCCTCAGCACCCAGCTTCTTGCTACATTTCGCTTGTTGCATTATAAACTTCTACCAGGGTAATTTCACAAATGAGGAGGTCAGACAATGTACTGTAGTAGACAAGCTGGCAGGAGTTGTTGTGCAGTGGAAGTGTAAAATTACTTCATGGGATATTAGAACTGTGTTTTTAGTAGAGAATGAAAAAAAGTTAATACAATTGGACCTTTTTAGTGGTATTGAAGGTTGGGGAGCCTTTGAAGTGTGCACAGTGAGGCCTGGAGAGGCTGTTTTCAGTTTTTAATAACTTGAGACCCAGGTCTTATGTGGATTTCATAATTAACATTTAATTAAACTTGTATTTTTTACACTTGTGTTTTAAAAAATAATAATCCGCAGTTATAGTAATCATTCTATTAATATAAGGCTATGTTCACATAGTATTTTGCACTACACTCACTGTACTCCTCGGAAAGCTTCTAACACATATGCCCCAAACCAGACAGGTTCCCAAAGAGCGATATTTCATACCCAAACATGGAAGTCTAACATCCAATTAACATCACAATTCTGCAATATGCTTTACTTATATGTCAGCAACCTGTCAAAGTGGGATGTAAGTGTATGTTCGCTCTAACTGACACCAGCCCTTTTAACTTTCATGTCCCAAACAAAGTCACCTAGTTACTATGCTGAGGTCACTTCCCCAAATGTATTGTGACATAGGATGGGGAACAATGCAGTCCTGAGTTTACCCACGGCCACTTTTCCTGCCTACTTGACGATTCATCTCAAACAAGAAATCCTCAACTGAATGGCGGTCCCTATTCTTCGTGTCACGATTCGGCTGGCTGGAGGTGGATCCTCTGTGCCAGAGAGGGATTGGCGTGGACCGTGCTGGTGGACCGGTTCTAAGTTGCTACTGGTATTCACCAGAGCCCGCCGCAAAGCGGGATGGTCTTGCAGCGGCGGTAGCAACCAGGTCGTATCCACCAGCAACGGCTCAACCTCTCTGACTGCTGAAGATAGGCACGGTACAAGGGAGTAGACAAGAGCAAGGTCGGACGTAGCAGAAGGTCAGGGCAGGCAGCAAGGATCGTAGTCAGGGGCAACGGCAGGAGGTCTGGAACACAGGCTAGGAACACACAAGGGAACGCTTTCACTGGCACAATGGCAACAAGATCCGGCGAGGGAGTGCAGGGGAAGTGAGGTATAAGTAGGGAGTGCACAGGTGAGAATACTGATTAGGCCTGCTGCGCCAATCAGTGGCGCAGCGGCCCTTTAAATGGCAGAGACCCGGCGCGCGCGCGCCCTAAGGAGCGGGGCCGCGCGCGCCGGGTCAACACAGACGGGGAACGGGTCAGGTACGGGAGCCGAGATGCGCATCGCGAGCGGGCGCGTCCCGCATCGCGAATCGCATCCCGGCTGGGAGTAATATCGCAGCGCACCCGGTCAGCAGGTCTGACCGGGGCGCTGCAAATGAGAGAACGCTGCGAGCGCTCCGGGCAGGAGCGGGGACCCGGAGCGCTCGGCGTAACAGTACCCCCCCCTTGGGTCTCCCCCTCTTTTTGGAGCCTGAGAACCTGAGGATAAGACTTTTGTCCAGGATGTTGTCCTCAGGTTCCCAGGACCTCTCCTCAGGGCCGCAATTCTCCCAGTCGACCAAGAAGAATCTTTTACCTCTGACCGTTTTGGATGCTAGAATCTCCTTCACAGAAAAGACGTCAGAAGATCCGGAAACTGGAGTGGGAGAAACAACTTTGGGAGAGAAGCGGTTAAGGATGAGTGGTTTAAGGAGAGAGACATGGAAGGCATTGGGAATACGGAGAGAAGGAGGAAGAAGGAGTTTGTAAGAGACAGGGTTGATCTGGCACTTGATTTTGAAAGGACCAAGATAGCGTGGTCCCAGTTTGTAACTGGGGACACGAAAGCGGACATATTTAGCGGAGAGCCATACCTTGTCTCCGGGAGCAAAAATGGGGGGAGTTCTTCTTTTTTTTATCAGCAAATCTTTTCATCCGGGATGAAGCCTGTAAAAGAGAATTTTGGGTCTCTTTCCATATGGTGGAAAGATCACGAGTCACTTCATCCACAGCGGGCAAACCAGAGGGCAAGGGAGTAGGGAGGGGAGGAAGAGGGTGACGGCCGTACACCACGAAAAATGGGGATTTAGCAGAAGATTCTGAGACTCTGAAGTTGTATGAGAATTCGGCCCATGGTAGAAGATCTGCCCAGTCATCCTGGCGGGAGGAAACAAAATGCCGTAAATAGTCACCCAGGACCTGATTAACTCTTTCTACTTGCCCATTGGATTGGGGATGATAAGAAGAAGAGAAGTTTAATTTGATCTTGAGCTGTTTACAGAGGGCCCTCCAGAATTTAGACACGAATTGGACGCCTCTATCTGAGACGATATGCGTGGGCAAACCGTGAAGGCGAAAAATGTGTATAAAAAATAGCTTTGCCAACTGAGGCGCTGAAGGAAGACCAGGAAGAGGAATAAAATGTGCCATCTTGGAAAATCGATCAACGACCACCCAAACAACTGTGTTGCCACGGGATGAGGGTAAGTCCGTAATAAAGTCCATACCAATCTGTGACCAAGGCTGTTCAGGAACAGGCAGAGGATGAAGGAGACCAGCAGGCTTCTGGCGAGGAGTCTTATCCCGGGCACAGACAGTACAGGCCCGCACGAAATCAATAACATCAGTCTCCAGAGTCGGCCACCAATAAAATCGAGAGATGAGTTGCAAGGATTTTTTGATGCCCACATGGCCTGCGAGGTGGGAGGAGTGTCCCCATTTGAGAATCCCGAGACGCTGGCGTGGAGAAACGAAGGTCTTCCCTGGAGGAGTTTGCCTGATGGAAGCTGGAGAAGTGGAGATCAGACAGTCCGGAGGAATGATGTGTTGCGGAGAGACCTCTACTTCAGAGGCATCAGAAGAACGAGAGAGGGCATCGGCCCTAATGTTCTTGTCTGCAGGGCGAAAATTGATTTCAAAGTTAAAACGGGCAAAGAACAACGACCACCTAGCCTGGCGAGGGTTCAGTCGTTGGGCAGACTGGAGGTAGGAGAGATTCTTGTGATCAGTGTATATGATAACTGGAAATTTTGATCCCTCCAGCAGGTGCCTCCATTCCTCAAGCGCCAATTTAATGGCCAGTAGTTCTCGATCCCCGATGGAATAGTTTCTCTCCGCCGGGGAGAAGGTCCTAGAAAAAAAACCACAAGTCACAGCATGTCCGGAAGAATTTTTTTGTAGAAGGACAGCTCCAGCTCCCACTGAGGAGGCATCTACCTCCAACAGGAAGGGTTTAGATGGGTCAGGTCTGGAGAGCACGGGAGCAGAAGAAAAGGCAGACTTGAGATGTTTAAATGCGTCTTCCGCTTGGGGGGACCAGGACTTGGGATTGGCATTTTTCTTGGTTAAAGCCACGATAGGAGCCACAATAGTGGAAAAGTGTGGAATAAACTGTCTGTAATAATTGGCGAACCCCAAAAAACGTTGGATAGCACGGAGTCCGGAGGGGCGTGGCCAATCTAAGACGGCAGAGAGTTTATCTGGGTCCATTTGTAGTCCCTGGCCAGAGACCAAGTATCCTAGGAAAGGAAGAGATTGACATTCAAAGAGACATTTCTCCATTTTGGCATAAAGTTGATTGTCACGAAGTCTCTGAAGAACCATGCGGACATGCTGGCGGTGTTCTTCTAAGTTGGCAGAAAAAATCAGAATATCGTCCAGATAAACCACAACACAGGAATATAGGAGATCACGAAAAATTTCATTAACAAAGTCTTGGAAGACGGCAGGGGCGTTGCATAGACCAAAGGGCATGACCAGATACTCAAAGTGTCCATCTCTGGTGTTAAATGCGGTCTTCCATTCGTCCCCCTCCCTGATGCGGATGAGATTATAAGCACCTCTTAAGTCCAGTTTGGTAAAGATGTGGGCACCTTGTAAGCGATCAAAGAGTTCCGAGATAAGAGGTAAGGGGTAGCGGTTTTTTACCGTGATTTTATTAAGTCCGCGGTAATCAATACAAGGACGTAGGGAGCCATCTTTTTTGGACACAAAAAAAAATCCAGCTCCGGCAGGAGAGGAGGACTTGCGGATAAACCCCTTTTTTAAATTCTCCTGGATGTACTCCGACATGGCAAGAGTCTCTGGAGCAGACAGAGGATAGATTCTGCCCCGGGGTGGGGTAGTACCCGGGAGGAGGTCAATAGGACAGTCATAAGGCCTGTGAGGAGGCAAAGTCTCAGCTTGCTTTTTGCAAAAAACGTCAGAATAGTCCATATAAGCCTTAGGAAGACCGGATACAGGGGGAACCACAGGGTCACGGCAAGGAGTACTGGGCACCGATTTAAGACAGTCCTTGTGACAAGAAGTACCCCAGTTCTTGATTTCTCCTGTGGACCAATCAAGGGTTGGGGAATGGCGTTGAAGCCACGGTAATCCAAGAAGAATTTCAGAAGTGCAGTTGGAGAGGACCAAAAATTCTATTTTTTCGTGATGAGGTCCGATGCACATTAGGATAGGTTCCGTGCGGTAACGCACGGTACAGTCCAATCTTTCATTGTTAACAGAATTGATGTAGAGGGGTCTGGCGAGACTGGTCACCGGGATGTTGAACCTGTTGATGAGAGAGGCCAAAATAAAATTTCCTGCAGATCCGGAATCCAAGAAGGCCGTAGCAGAGAAGGAGAAGGTAGAGGAAGATATCCGCACAGGCACAGTAAGGCGTGGAGAAGCAGAGTAGACATCAAGAACTGTCTCATATTTGTGCGGAGTCAGCATACGTCTTTCCAGGCAGGGAGGACGGATAGGACAATCTTTCAAGAAGTGTTCGGTACCGGCACAGTACAGGCATAGGTTCTCCATGCGGCGTCGTGTCCTCTCTTGAGGTGTCAAGCGAGACCAGTCAACTTGCATAGCCTCCACGGCGGGAGGCACAGGAACGGATTGCAGAGGACCAGAGGAGAGAGGAGCCGGGGAGAGAAACCGCCTCGTGAGAACAAAGTCCATATCCTGGCGGAGCTCCTGACGCCTTTCGGAAAAACGCATGTCAATGCGGGTGGCAAGATGAATAAGTTCATGCAGGTTAGCAGGAATTTCTCGTGCGGCCAGCACATCTTTAATGTTGCTGGATAGGCCTTTTTTAAAGGTCGCGCAGAGGGCCTCATTATTCCAGGATAATTCGGAGGCAAGAGTACGGAATTGGATGGCGTACTCGCCAACAGAAGAATTACCCTGGACCAGGTTCAGCAGGGCAGTCTCAGCAGAAGAGGCTCGGGCAGGTTCCTCAAAGACACTTCGGATCTCCGTGAAGAAGGAGTGTACAGAGGCAGTGACGGCGTCATTGCGGTCCCAGAGCGGTGTGGCCCATGACAGAGCTTTTCCAGACAGAAGGCTGACTACGAAAGCCACCTTAGACCTTTCAGTTGGAAACTGGTCCGACATCATCTCCAAGTGCAGGGAACATTGTGAAAGAAAGCCACGGCAAAACTTAGAGTCCCCATCAAATTTATCCGGCAAGGATAATCGTAAGCCGGAAGCGGCCATTCGCTGCGGAGGAGGTGCAGGAGCTGGCGGAGGAGATTGTTGCTGGAGCTGTGGTAATAGCTGCTGTAGCATCACGGTCAGTTGAGACAGCTGGTGACCTTGTTGCGCTATCTGTTGCGACTGCTGGGCGACCACCGTGGTGAGGTCGGCGACAACTGGCAGTGGGACTTCAGCGGGATCCATGGCCGGATCTACTGTCACGATTCGGCTGGCTGGAGGTGGATCCTCTGTGCCAGAGAGGGATTGGCGTGGACCGTGCTGGTGGACCGGTTCTAAGTTGCTACTGGTATTCACCAGAGCCCGCCGCAAAGCGGGATGGTCTTGCAGCGGCGGTAGCAACCAGGTCGTATCCACCAGCAATGGCTCAACCTTTCTGACTGCTGAAGATAGGCGCGGTACAAGGGAGTAGACAAGAGCAAGGTCGGACGTAGCAGAAGGTCAGGGCAGGCAGCAAGGATCGTAGTCAGGGGCAACGGCAGGAGGTCTGGAACACAGGCTAGGAACACACAAGGGAACGCTTTTACTGGCACAATGGCAACAAGATCCGGCGAGGGAGTGCAGGGGAAGTGAGGTATAAGTAGGGAGTGCACAGGTGAGAATACTGATTAGGCCTGCTGCGCCAATCAGTGGCGCAGCGGCCCTTTAAATGGCAGAGACCCGGCGCGCGCGCGCCCTAAGGAGCGGGGCCGCGCGCGCCGGGACAACACAGACGGGGAACGGGTCAGGTACGGGAGCCGAGATGCGCATCGCGAGCGGGCGCGTCCCGCATCGCGAATCGCATCCCGGCTGGGAGTAATATCGCAGCGCACCCGGTCAGCAGGTCTGACCGGGGCGCTGCGAATGAGAGAACGCTGCGAGCGCTCCGGGGAGGAGCGGGGACCCGGAGCGCTCGGCGTAACACTGAGTAAGGTGCTGGGTATAGCGAAGCCAAGAATAAAACAATAATCACCCAGCAATCCACTTTGCCGTTTCTAACTCTTGACAAGGATTAATTCTCCATTCTCAAGCACTGGAGTCCCCTGCTCAGCGGACCACTGTCCACTGACTAACTGCTACAGCCCAAGGAAGCGGCCACAGCGAGTGATCTGCAAATCCCTGCTCCCGTGATCCCACATCCCCGCTGCTATTTCTACCAGGCTAGGTGAGCTGTGAGCACCAGCACCTGTGCCAATTTGCATAACGCTATATTTCATCATATTCATTCCTTACGCATTAGACTGCTACAAACCACAATTGTAAAAACGCCAAAAAGACAAGGAGATATGCTCATAAATGTATGGGGTCCTGTGGTAAACACTCTAACTGTAGAACCAAAAAAGGGGGAAAGAAACCACTTGAAAACGGACCATATCAAAAATAAAATAAATTTTATTTAGGATAATTCAAAGACATGTAAAAATACACACACAGCGAGGACAAACAAAAGTGGGAACCAGGGAGCAGGGGGAGACAAAGAAGGGGGTAAAAAATATATATAGTCCAGGTGTGCTAAGCAATGGTGCAAAGAGACAAGTATTTCAAAGTGTAATTGAAGAGATTATATACACATAAGGCACATATAAGGGCAACATTGCCTCATTAAAAAATAATAAATGTGCACTTGTCAATTGCAGTGCAAATCACATGAATAAAATGCCAAAAGCGTACAAAATAGATAGATAAGACCAATATATTTTAAAAAAGCACACAAAAAGCGGATTGCAATGAGAACCACATGTAATAGTGGCATAAATCAATAGAACTACCTCCGCTCCCCAGTTACCCACCAGACCTCAAACGCGTTTCACCCAGCGGGGCTTTGTCCAGGAGTGGTGGGCAACTGGGGTGGGGTACCTTTTGTATGCACAGCCAACCAATCACAATAGTTACGCAGATAAAGATAATTACCAGAACGCCAGTATGCACTCCGGCGCCATTACCGTCCTCCACCGCCGCTGTACTGCGCTACTTCCGGGTATACTAATTAGAATGTAAAAAAGGCCACGGCAAAATGGCCGTCCTTAAACCCTAGAGGAAAAAATGCTTTGGGGCTCAATAAAAATGGCCGCCGCGCATGGGCAAATTGTTAAGTGCCGTGTAAGTATAATAGACAACGGAAATATGGCCGCATACATACAAGAAGGAGGGCTACATCAAAATGGAGGTCCTATATAAGTAAGCTAGTAAACTTAATCTCTAAGTTTTATATAAATAAATATAGCAGCTGTAATTGTAAGGAGGACATAAGGTGCAGGAGTGCATGTAATAGGCAAAAAATTCATGCAAAAAAATGACTAATGTACATATAAAACCACATGGGAAGAATGAAAAATTCATAACAACAAATCGGGAAGGTAAAATACGGGAATATAATTGTCACGATGCCGGCTGGCAGGTAGTGGATCCTCTGTGCCAGAGAGGGATAGCGAGGACCGCGCTAGTGGACCGGTTCTAAGCCACTACAGGTTTTCACCAGAGCCCGCCGCAAAGCGGGATGGTCTTGCTGCGGCGGTAGTGACCAGGTCGTATCCACTAGCAACGGCTCACCTCTCTGACTGCTGAAGATAGGCGAGGTACAAGGGAGTAGGCAGAAGCAAAGTCGGACGTAGCAGAAGGTCGGGGGCAGGCGGCAAGGTTCGTAGTCAGGGGATATAGCAGAAGTTCTGGTACACAGGCTTTAAACACACCAAACGCTTTCACTAGGCACAAGGGCAACAAGATCCGGCAAGGGAGTGCAAGGGAGGAGACCAGATATAGCCAGGGAGCAGGTGGGAGCCAATTAAGCTAATTGGGCCAGGCACCAATCATTGGTGAACTGGCCCTTTAAGTCTCAGGGAGCTGGCGCGCGCGCCCTAGAGAGCGGAGCCGCGCGCGCCAGCACATGACAGCAGGGGACGGGAACGGGTAAGTGACCTGGGATGCGATTCGCGAGCGGGCGCGTCCCGCTGTGCGAATCGCATCCCCAACGGCCATGACAGAGCAGCGCTCCCGGTCAGCGGGACTGACCGGGGAGCTGCAGGGAGAAAGACGCCGTGAGCGCTCCGGGGAGGAGCGGGGGCCCGGAGCGCTAGGCGTAACAGTACCCCCCCCCCTTAGGTCTCCCCTTCTCTTTGTCCGTTAACTGCCTCCCCTGGGATGAGGACACCGGGAAAGGATGGAGGGATTCCTCAACGGCAGGCAGAACAGCAGGAGTAGGAATGGGGAGAGAGGGCAGAGGGCGAGACCTGGCACGGGGCAGTGTGACACCAGGACGAGGGCCATGAGGGGACACAGAGGCTTGCCTGATGGGACTGGGAGGGGGGGAGAGGCATTTCCTGTGGCAGGCAGAGTCTTTAATGACCTTAGGGGGACCGGATACAGGAGGAACCACAGGGTCACGGCAGGGAGTACTGGGAACCGGTTGAAGGCAGTCCTTGGAACAAGAGGGACCCCAACTCTTGATCTCCCCAGTGGACCAATCCAGGGTTGGGGAATGGTGTTGAAGCCAGGGTAGTCCAAGGAGAACTTCAGAAGTGCAATTAGGAAGGACAAAAAATACAATTTCCTCGTGATGGGGTCCGAAGCACATTAGGAGGGGCTCCGTGCGGTAACGCACGGTGCAATCCAACCTGGCTCCGTTGACCGCGGAAATGTGAAGTGGCTTGACAAGACGGGTCACCGGAATGCGGAATTTATTCACTAAGGACTCCCGAATAAAATTCCCAGAAGCTCCAGAGTCCAGGCAGGCCACGGCTGAGAGGGGAGAGCTGGCTGAAGTAGAAATCCGAACAGGCACCGTGAGACGTGGAGAAGCCGACTTAGCATCAAGAGACGCCACACCCACGAGAGCTGGGTGCGAGCGTGCGTTTCCCAGACGTGGAGGACGGATTGGGCAATCCACCAAAAAATGTTCAGTACTGGCACAGTACAGACAAAGATTCTCTTCCTTACGGCGATTCCTCTCTTCCAGGATCAGGCGAGACCGATCCACTTGCATGGCCTCCTCGGCGGGAGGCCTAGGCGCAGATTGCAGTGGAGACTGTGGGAGAGGTGTCCAGAGATCTAAGTCTTTTTCCTGGCGGAGCTCTTGATCCCTCTCAGAAAAACGCATGTCAATGCGAGTGGCTAGATGAATGAGTTCATGCAGGTTAGCAGGAGTCTCTCGTGCGGCCAGAACATCTTTAATGTTGCTGGATAGGCCTTTTTTAAAGGTCGCGCAGAGAGCCTCATTATTCCAGGATAGTTCAGAAGCAAGAGTACGGAATTGTATGGCGTACTCGCCAACGGAGGAATTACCCTGGACCAGGTTCAGCAGGGCAGTCTCAGCAGAAGAGGCTCGGGCAGGTTCCTCAAAGACACTTCGAATTTCCGAGAAGAAGGAGTGTACAGAGGCAGTGACGGGGTCATTGCGGTCCCAGAGCGGTGTGGCCCATGACAGGGCTTTTCCAGACAGAAGGCTGACTACGAAAGCCACCTTAGACCTTTCAGTAGGAAACTGGTCCGACATCATCTCCAAGTGCAGGGAACATTGCGAAAGAAAGCCACGGCAAAACTTAGAGTCCCCATTAAATTTGTCCGGCAAGGACAGGCGTAGGCTAGGAGTGGCCACTCGCTGCGGAAGGGGTGCAGGAGCTGGCGGAGGAGATGGTTGTTGCTGCTGTAGCTGTGACTGTACTTGCTGTAGTTGTGACTGGAGTTGCTGTGTCATGGTGGTCAAGTACGACAGCTGGTGATCTTGTTGGGCGATCTGACGAGCTTGCTGGGCGACCAGTGTAGGGAGGTCAGCGACAGCTGGCAGAGGAACTTCAGCGGGATCCATGGCCGGATCTACTGTCACGATGCCGGCTGGCAGGTAGTGGATCCTCTGTGCCAGAGAGGGATAGCGAGGACCGCGCTAGTGGACCGGTTCTAAGCCACTACAGGTTTTCACCAGAGCCCGCCGCAAAGCGGGATGGTCTTGCTGCGGCGGTAGTGACCAGGTCGTATCCACTAGCAACGGCTCACCTCTCTGACTGCTGAAGATAGGCGAGGTACAAGGGAGTAGGCAGAAGCAAAGTCGGACGTAGCAGAAGGTCGGGGGCAGGCGGCAAGGTTCGTAGTCAGGGGATATAGCAGAAGTTCTGGTACACAGGCTTTAAACACACCAAACGCTTTCACTAGGCACAAGGGCAACAAGATCCGGCAAGGGAGTGCAAGGGAGGAGACCAGATATAGCCAGGGAGCAGGTGGGAGCCAATTAAGCTAATTGGGCCAGGCACCAATCATTGGTGCACTGGCCCTTTAAGTCTCAGGGAGCTGGCGCGCGCGCGCCCTAGAGAGCGGAGCCGCGCGCGCCAGCACATGACAGCAGGGGACGGGAACGGGTAAGTGACCTGGGATGCGATTCGCGAGCGGGCGCATCCCGCTGTGCGAATCGCATCCCCAACGGCCATGACAGAGCAGCGCTCCCGGTCAGCGGGACTGACCGGGGAGCTGCAGGGAGAAAGACGCCGTGAGCGCTCCGGGGAGGAGCGGGGGCCCGGAGCGCTAGGCGTAACAATAATAACAATAATAATGATAGATATAATAAATAATGAGGTATAATATAAAATATGATACAAAAAAGGAAATATACATATATAAAAATACATATTTATTAACAGTGGATGTGATAAAAAAGTGTGTATAAGAAGGTAGATATAAAAAAGAAAGAAAATGTGTAAACGTAAGTATATAAATACAAACACTACACCTACATGTATACAAGAATGCACAAAATTAGTAAAAATCAGTGATGATGTTGAAGTGTGGGGAATGTGTGAACACAGACAAGTGAATGAATGATAAGTTGCATAGTGCGAGTAATGAATGGTATAGAAAAAATGGGTAAGTATGTGCAACAAAATTATAGATAGTGAGAATGTGATAGAGTGACAACATGATTGCAAAGATGAATAAAAAGTGGAAACCACATGATAGTGCAAGTAAATGACATGGAATAAAATGAGATTATGAAAGTGTAGAAAGTGTATAAATATACACAACAACCAATGTGACACCAAAAAATACATAAATAACTTATATCAATTCATAATGCTATAAAAAGCCACAAATCAACAAGGAGGTCATAAAAAATACAAATACGATGAAAACAATAAAACAAAAAATTAGTAAAGTGCATGTGCAAAGAGAAATGGGGGGCCCCCCAGTGCAAAAATTAAGTGAAAAGAGGCGGAATAAAGAATAAACATATAGAATGTCCGTGAGTGGACATAACGCAAGGTCCAGTTAACATATTGTCCCGTATTTCAATTCCTATATAATTATAACTAGCACATATGTGTCTGTAATTAAAGTTGTTATGAAAGATCCTATATGGAAGGGATGCTTGACAATCAAGAGGGGGTACCATGATTGTTGATCAGACGGCCTGCAATACAAAAAAGAAGAAAAAAAGGAGAAAGAAGAAATAGAAAATACCAATTCGCACCATTTGAAAAAAAGCGTATGATTGTAAGTATGGCATGAATATACCATATAGCAGTAAGAAAAAGAACATAAAAACCACCCAGAGTGAACTATTAAAAATAATGAGAATAAATTGAAATGAGGGGCTAAACAGCCCAGCCCACCCAATAAACCAAACTCAGAATGTATATAAGGGTAGAAAAAAAATATATATGTGATAGATACTGAATGCGAGGGTAATCAACCTCATAAGTGTATGTTGGTAATTATTAATCAACTGATAAAAAATCATACAGGGACGGAATCCCCAGCATAATGGAACCGTACAAGAGCAGTACAATATACTGTACAACCACAATTGTATTTACAGCGCTGCTACTATTTTCTACTCAATTTTTATTATACATCATTTTACAAGTGATTCTAACTTTTTCCTTGTCAAAGATACCATCATTTTAAAACCATTTTTTATGTTGCATTATGCTATACTTCTTTTAACACACACACATATATATATATATATATATATATATATATATATATATATATATATTTCATTATCTCTGTAGCAAGGGCCCTGCTCAGAGACTGGATTTTATTACAGACTATATTTGAATACAGCACATTATATTTAGATACCAGCCACATCTCCCATCTAATTTTTCTCCACACTAGCACAAAATTCTAACTGTGCCTAGAGGTCTGAATTTCTCAATTTTTGTCAGGGACTGATTGGGGGACAGGGAGAGTGAGCCCTAAACTGACCCTAAAACCATCTCTTCCTGCGTACTTGCCCATCCACCCTAAACCGGTCCCTCCCTGAACTAAAGTGCTGGGGCCTAATAAAAACACACACTAATAAATAGTCGGTCACCAACCAGAAAACTAACAGGAACATAGAACTCTATAGTATATAAGTTCAGAGGACACAGATCAGAGAGTAGTATAGAGGACACAAATCAGCGGTCGTGAACAGAGGATACCCTAGATCAGTGGACATAAACAGGGAGCTCAGTGGCCATGAACAGAGGACTCTATAGATCAGTGGTCATGAACAGAGGACTCATAGATAAGTGATCATGAACAGAACTCCAAAGATCTGAATAAAGAACTAAATAACAAATAGAGTTCAAAGCACCAGACAGGAAAACGGATAAGTCAACAGACTATAAGAACAGACAGGAATATAGCATAATTCCCCAGAATTGTCTAATAGACACGAAGTCCCACTGGACCAGAAACATTGATAAATAGCTTAACAGAAATTATCACAATCCCCCAGATAACCTCCAGAAGAAACAGGAATGTCTTGATACTAAAACACAATCTCCCAGAGTCCACCTTGGATCACGGAGATATCTTGTAATAATTCTCAATTCCCCAGATTCCCCATGGACAGGTAAGAGGGATATCTAGATACACAGGATATAATTATAGAACACAGTTCACACTGAACAAGACAGGAATTGCAATCCCTAAGAAAACCTCCAGTAGACAGGATTGTCCCCATGGAACAGAAACAGGGATGCCAAACATAGGACACTGTTGACACTGGATACACAAACTGGACACTCAATTCCACTATAGGAATAGTCATTAATAATAATTCCAAATATACTACTGACCAGCGGCACACACACTGCAGTGTGGTCAGGATGCTGGCCCAGTGGGAAAACAGAAATGTAAAACACAGAACTTCACATTAACGGATATAAGAGAATACACAGTGTGAACAGACACATAACAGAAAAGATATACAAATCCTAAAACCAACTAAACGAACACAGCTTAAAATCTACTAAGAGCATGCCAAAACATGGCTAAAACCAGAAAATACAAAGTGCATGCTAAAACAGATATAATAGATTAAAAGCTCACATAAGAAGAGTTTCACCCAGCTTCCATTAGCCACATTGCAGTTGCAAGTTAGCAGCATGTCCAGCATAGCAGAAAGTCAGGGTATAATGAGGATAGTCAACAGCCCTGAGGCTAGGCTGGGCTAACTATAAATAGACACACCCAAAAGGCTATTGGCTAACAGAGGTTGAAGCTGAAAGTGCCAGAGAATGAACTCTTCCCTGACCATGAAACATAAAATTGTTCACACATAGCAAAACCAATGGGCTGTGTGTGCACACAGACCAATACAGACATGACAATTTTATTACAAAATAAGACAAAGACTATGCAATAGTCATAAAGCAGGTCAGGACACAATGGGTTAACTAAAGAACAAACCAGGAAGTACAAAACAGGTAACAGCAAACCGACATCCAGAAAAACAAAGCTATCCAGACAAATAAATCCAGACAAGATAGCAGTGAGGTACGGAATAAGATAGCATAAGATTAGTCTGGTCACAAGTCAAGGTACAAAACAAGAGGACTACAATGTACAGAACAGCATCCAAAAGAATAGTCAAGGGCTAGCAAAAGTCAGATACACAAAAGAAACAGGCAGGAACAAATGCTGGTGACAGAGGTGTGAGCTGCAATTACAAGCAAAGGCCTAAATGCTGAACAGGGATTTAAATATACCGCCTCTAGGGATGGGAGGGATAATGCTGCAGCTGATTGACCTGGCACCTGCAATTCCTGAGTGGCTAGAGTGCAACATGTCATGCCTTGCAAGGTGCAATTGTAACATGTATACGTGTATTTTGTGGGACTTAAAAGCCTGGTTTACTGTAATTTTAAGTCTCAAAAGATACAAATATATGTTTTCACTCATTGATTATATTTTGCCAACTAAAGTTAAAGGGGTGGATGCCAGTACATGCATGTATATGTCACCATCCAAGTTTGCAAAGTTGCTGATGCAGAATCATATGTGAATGAGGGCCTAAGTTAGTAAGAGAATCTTACAGCTAGTTCACACACACACTAAACCTAGTATAAGGGGTTATGGTGTGCGGGAAGAGCCATAAAATTAGGGGCTACTCACTGAAATATGTTCACTAGGTGCTGCATCCTTCTTACAAATAGTTTATTCCTAATGTGCCCCAGCGCGCATTGGAGGCGGGGAGCCAGCTGGCCGAATTTCCCTGTCTTCTACATAATCCGAGTCACCCCCCTCATTATTATGCTAATGAAGGCGGCAGGTGAGTGCTTTGCTCTCTGTGTGATTACCTATGGCCTTCCTTAGCATAATAATGAAAGGGGCAGTCTGATGGGGGATTTTGTTGGAGACAGAGGAACATGGCCAGTTGTCTCCCCGCCTCCAATGCACTCTGGGGCGTATCAGGCATTAAACTATTTACAAGAAGAACGCAGCACCTAATAAACATATTTCAGTGAGTAACCCCTCATTTTACAGCTCTTCACACACACCATAACTCAGTATGGTGGTTTTAGTGTGGGTGAACTAGCTGTCAGATTCATTTAAGATTTATTTCAGATGTCAGATTCAGAGTCATTTACAAATGTGTTTAACTTTCTGGCACCAGTTCTTTAAAAAAAAAAAAAAAGTTTTCCCCCTAATGCATCTATGTTTTTCACTGCAAATTCCCAGGTTTCCTCACACAACCCCTGAATGTCTACGAGAGCACGTGTTGGGTACACGTCTAGAGAATATGGAAGAAATTATCTAAATGTTAAAAGTAACAAGAACTGCTTTAGCAGAGTGTTCTGCATTATGGCAAATTCAATGTATTAATGTAAACTCCCTTTTCCTGGCTTGGGTCCATTTATATATATTTGTAATAGAGTTGATGTAATTTGGTTGCAGAGGGACATTCTCTGAGGTAAAGTGATTAGTTTAGTTCTTGTTTGCCAGACATTTTCTCAGAGTAAGAAGATTCCTATATGGAGCTAATGAGTAGAAATGAGAAAGTTACTCTGGGTGCATTTTTAACAAACCAGTCAACATAGACAGCAACTATTTGACCATTTGTGAACCACTGAGCTAAGCGTTTGCTGGAAATAATGAAGAATATATTGAATTTAACAGGTCCACATTGCTTATTCAAGAGCTATAAACTATTCTATATAAACTGCTTACACTGACCCATCTATAGGTAATTTATCTACTGCCACATGGTTCCTCGGAGTGCTTTCACACTTCATATATTAGTTAGAAGACTTTATGATTGTACACAATATACCATCTAGATACAAAATAAAGTACAAAAATATGTGTTGGATTTAGGTTGACAGGATATCTTATATTGTTAATGTCACGATGCCGGCTGGCAGGAGGTGGATCCTCTGTGCCAGAGAGGGATAGCGAGGACCGTGCTAGTGGACCGGTTCTAAGACACTACTGGTTTTCACCAGAGCCCGCCGCAAAGCGGGATGGTCTTGCTGCGGCGGTAGTGACCAGGTCGTATCCACTAGCAACGGCTCACCTCTCTGGCTGCTGAAGATAGGCGAGGTACAAGGGAGTAGGCAGAAGCAGAGTCGGACGTAGCAGAAGGTCGGGGGCAGGCGGCAAGGTTCGTAGTCAGGGGAGATAGCAGAAGTTCTGGTACACAGGCTTTAAACACACAAAACGCTTTCACTAGGCACAAGTGCAACAAGATCCGGCAAGGAAGTGCAAGGGAGGAGGATAGATATAGTCAGGGACCAGGTGGAAGCCAATTAAGCTAATTGGGCCAGGCACCAATCATTGGTGCACTGGCCCTTTAAGTCTCAGGGAGCTGGCGCGCGCGCGCCCTAGAGAGCGGAGCCGCGCGCGCCAGCACATGACAGCAGGGGACGGGAACGGGTAAGTGACCTGGGATGCGATTCGCGAGCGGGCGCGTCCCGCTGTGCGAATCGCATCCCCAACGGCCATGACAGAGCAGCGCTCCCGGTCAGCGGGACTGACCGGGGAGCTGCAGGGAGAAAGACGCCGTGAGCGCTCCGGGGAGGAGCGGGGACCCGGAGCGCTAGGCGTAACAGTACCCCCCCCCTTAGGTCTCCCCCTCTCTTTATCCGGTAACTGCCTCCCCTGGGATGAGGACACCGGGAAAGGATGGAGGGATTCCTCAACGGAAGGCAGAACAGCAGGAGTAGGAATGGGGAGAGAGGGCAAAGGGCGAGACCTGGCACGGGGCAGTGTGACACCAGGACGAGGGCCATGCGGGGACACAGGGGCTTGCCTGATGGGACTGGGAGGGGGGGAGAGGCATTTCCTGTGGCAGGCAGAGTCCTTAATGACCTTAGGGGGACCGGACACAGGAGGAACCACAGGGTCACGGCAGGGAGTACTGGGAACCGGTTGAAGGCAGTCCTTGGAACAAGAGGGGCCCCAACTCTTGATCTCCCCAGTGGACCAATCCAGGGTTGGGGAATGGTGTTGAAGCCAGGGTAGTCCAAGGAGAACTTCAGAAGTGCAATTAGGAAGGACCAAGAATACAATTTCCTCGTGATGAGGTCCGATGCACATTAGGAGGGGCTCCGTGCGGAAACGCACGGTGCAATCCAACTTGGCTCCGTTGACCGCGGAAACGTGGAGTGGCTTGACAAGACGGGTCACCGGAATGCGGAATTTATTCACTAAGGACTCCCGAATAAAATTCCCAGAAGCTCCAGAGTCCAGGCAGGCCACGGCTGAGAGAGAAGAGCTGGCTGAAGTAGAAATCCGAACAGGCACCGTGAGACGTGGAGAAGCCGACTTAGCATCAAGAGACGCCACACCCACGAGAGCTGGGTGCGAGCGTGCGTTTCCCAGACGTGGAGGACGGATTGGGCAATCCACCAAAAAATGTTCAGTACTGGCACAGTACAGGCAAAGATTCTCTTCCTTACGGCGATTCCTCTCTTCCAGGGTCAGGCGAGACCGATCCACTTGCATGGCCTCCTCGGCGGGAGGCCTAGGCGCAGATTGCAGTGGAGACTGTGGGAGAGGTGTCCAGAGATCTAAGTCTTTTTCCTGGCGGAGCTCTTGATGCCTCTCAGAAAAACGCATGTCAATGCGAGTGGCTAGATGAATGAGTTCATGCAGGTTAGCAGGAGTCTCTCGTGCGGCCAGAACATCTTTAATGTTGCTGGATAGGCCTTTTTTAAAGGTCGCGAAGAGAGCCTCATTATTCCAGGATAGTTCAGAGGCAAGAGTACGGAATTGTATGGCGTACTCGCCAACGGAGGAATTACCCTGGACCAGGTTCAGCAGGGCAGTCTCAGCAGAAGAGGCTCGGGCAGGTTCCTCAAAGACACTTCGAATTTCCGAGAAGAAGGAGTGTACAGAGGCAGTGACGGGGTCATTGCGGTCCCAGAGCGGTGTGGCCCATGACAGAGCTTTTCCAGACAGAAGGCTGACTACGAAAGCCACCTTAGACCTTTCAGTAGGAAACTGGTCCGACATCATCTCCATGTGCAGGGAACATTGCGAAAGAAAGCCACGGCAAAACTTAGAGTCCCCATTAAATTTGTCCGGCAAGGACAGACGGAGGCTAGGAGTGGCCACTCGCTGCGGAAGGGGTGCAGGAGCTGGCGGAGGAGATGGTTGTTGCTGCTGTAGCTGAGACTGAATCTGCTGTAGTTGTGACTGGAGTTGCTGTGTCATGGTGGTCAAGTACGACAGCTGGTGATCTTGTTGGGCGATCTGACGAGCTTGCTGGGCGACCAGCGTAGGGAGGTCAGCGACAACTGGCAGAGGAACTTCAGCGGGATCCATGGCCGGATCTACTGTCACGATGCCGGCTGGCAGGAGGTGGATCCTCTGTGCCAGAGAGGGATAGCGAGGACCGTGCTAGTGGACTGGTTCTAAGACACTACTGGTTTTCACCAGAGCCCGCCGCAAAGCGGGATGGTCTTGCTGCGGCGGTAGTGACCAGGTCGTATCCACTAGCAACGGCTCACCTCTCTGGCTGCTGAAGATAGGCGAGGTACAAGGGAGTAGGCAGAAGCAGAGTCGGACGTAGCAGAAGGTCGGGGGCAGGCGGCAAGGTTCGTAGTCAGGGGAGATAGCAGAAGTTCTGGTACACAGGCTTTAAACACACAAAACGCTTTCACTAGGCACAAGTGCAACAAGATCCGGCAAGGAAGTGCAAGGGAGGAGGATAGATATAGTCAGGGACCAGGTGGAAGCCAATTAAGCTAATTGGGCCAGGCACCAATCATTGGTGCACTGGCCCTTTAAGTCTCAGGGAGCTGGCGCGCGCGCGCCCTAGAGAGCGGAGCCGCGCGCGCCAGCACATGACAGCAGGGGACGGGAACGGGTAAGTGACCTGGGATGCGATTCGCGAGCGGGCGCGTCCCGCTGTGCGAATCGCATCCCCAACGGCCATGACAGAGCAGCGCTCCCGGTCAGCGGGACTGACCGGGGAGCTGCAGGGAGAAAGACGCCGTGAGCGCTCCGGGGAGGAGCGGGGACCCGGAGCGCTAGGCGTAACAGTTAATGTTTTTTTTTTTGTGTTTCCCAGAGCTACACAAAACAAATAAGACTGCAATCACACTATGTTTTTGTTTCCATTTAATACACACACACACACACACACACACACACACACACACACATATATATATATATATATATATAATTTTTTAGGGGAAAAAGTTATATGTAAACAGATGCAAGAAAACATATACTGCTATATGCCATACATATATTTTATTTTTATTTTTGCTGGTAGTTGACCACATTTCTGCATACAGCAAACTTAAATGGGTTCTTGCTGAATAAAATGTGGCGCAGATTTCAACTTACGTGCAAGTTTTCCCATAAAATGTGTGATAATTAAATTGCGACTGGAAAAAAAAAATTGCGGCCACATTTGATATCCACTCGTAAAAAAAAATACAGACAGAAAAGATGACATTGGGGTTTATTTACTGAGTGTTGCGTAGTTTTCTTTATGGGTTTTGATTTCTGACAGGTATTTTCCCAAGGTATTTACTAAGGTTTCCCTATGTTTTGCACTTATCCCTACGTTTTGCTTTGTTTACAACTGTTTTGATCTGTCGGGTTTTTCACCACATTTTCTGTGGAAACCTTAGTAAATATGTTGGGATTTTTCAAAACAACTGTCGGGGAAATGCCCCTTTTTCGGGACCACGCCCGCTTACTCCCATGGCCACACCCCCTTTTGGGGGGGGTTCTTTTAAAATGGAGGGTTTTGTTTTTTTTGTCGCAAATTGTGTCGCATAGAACGTGTGACACAATTTGGGTGCAAAACTCGAGAAAAAAGAGTCAGGATCACGTTAGTAAATAAACCCCATTGTGTGAATCCAGCCTAACGGAGACAGAAACTGATACAAAAAGGTGGTGTGAACATAGCCTAAGTAGGGTACAAATCGAGGTCAGAAAAACAAGCCAGGTCTAATGTGTGTTATGGCACACTGAGCAGGTCAAGATAGCAATGATCGCTATAGAGAGTTGTGTCATGTGACCCATGATTTCACACAACACTCCTGTATCTCAACTGCACAAACTTCCAATTCCTGCCATAAATTTCAAAGTATGCGCTCATCTCTATTCATTGCAAAACATATTTTAGCTGAGTTACTGTAATAATAAATACTGAATCTGCTATTTTCAAAATGTTATTATTGCAACTGCCACCAGAAACAGCACTATCATGTATAAGTACTCCGTGTCATTGAAAGTGTTCAAAGCTCCTCTATTATCACATGCTGAAATTAAACCTCTGTAAAGCTTCAGCAGAAATCATTTTAAGAGGCAAATAATTCTTCACACAGGCTGATGGCAATCTGGATGTCTGTATGAAATTGATAAGATTCACTGGTAAAATTCTACTAGACGCTGTGTAATGACTTGTCTGGTCTATACTCACTAAAATACCATTAGCTTAAATTTTACTCCCCTGCTCCTGAAACCTATGAATGTACAGATAACTCAGAGGGCAATGCTTGTTTCCCATTATTAAACAATCGGGTATGTTATATGAACCGTATCCATGCTGCGCTTGTGCTATGGAATTCTTCTCGTAACATTTTTGACAAGAGATTCTGTAGATAATTTGGAATAAATTTCATACAAGGTAAGTATAGCTTTATTACAACTACAGTCTTAAATTTAACAGCGTAGATATATTTTATTTACAAAACCCCACACACAAAAAAAAAATTTGTGCCAAAAGAGTTCCCTATATAGCCCAAGCCTAAGGATTACTCCAGGCTCCTAAGATATTAGTCAATTACTAGGCATGACACTTTGTAACTAGGGATGAGCAATTCGAATCTGACGAATCAGAATTTGTTACTATTTTAAGGAAATATTTGTTTCACAATGAATCCGAATATCGCCGCAATTCGATGAAATGAATCACTTCATTAAACTCCATTTAGTGCGGTCCAGGCTCCAGGGCATCTAAATGGTGGATCCACATGTGAGGACATGGGGCAAGGAACTCTGGGAAGGCGGGATGACACTGAATCACATGCAGAATTCAGCCTATCAGCAGCCAGCCAGCCCCGTGATGTCACAGCCCTATAAAATCGGCAGCCATCTTGCGGCCAGCCATTCCAGCGTTTTATGTCAGAGAGAGCGTTTTATTGCAGAGACAGATAGAGCAGTTTGTGTGTTTCACAGAAAAACAGCTTCACATCAGTGATTTAGCCCAAATCACTGCAGAAAAGCACTGACAGGTAAGGGGGGAAGGGGGGTAGGAGAGAGAGAGAGAACACTTTTGGGCTGTACTACACAGCGACTCTGTACTTCTGCAGTGGGTTGCACAACAACTCTAAAGCTAATAGGGGCCAGTTAGGGTTAGCACAAAAATCCATAGTCACCTGATTTCAGCACCTTATACAGGTTGCGTAGCGAAGCGTGTTGTCCTCTCTTAAGTCTAACCTGTGCATACATAGGTGGTGTTTTTTTTCCTGTAAAACTATTTTTTTTTCCTGTCAAACAAATTTAGGCCTACTTTCTGTAAAAGGCCAGCCAATGCTACACACTTGCTTTTGTAGCCTAATACATGTTTAAGTGGAGCATATTGTCCACCTCTCATAAGTGTAAACTGTGCACACACCTACGTGGTGTACGTTTTTTTTTTTCCCTGTTAAAATAATTTAGGCATAATTACTGTGAAAGGCCAGCCAAAGCTACACATTTGTTTTTGTAGCCTTATACAGTTTGTAGCGGAGCGTATAGTCCTCATAGAAACATAGAATGTGTCGGCAGATAAGAACTATTTGGCCCATCTAGTCTGCCCAATATTCTGAATCCTATTAATAGTCCCTGGTCCTATCTTATATGAAGGATAGCCTTATGCTTATCACATGCATGTTTAAACTCCTTCACTGTATTTGCAGCGACCACTTCTGCAGGAAGGCTATTCCATGCATCCACTACTCTCTCAGTAAAGTAATACTTCCTGATATTACTTTTAAACCTTTGCCCCTCTCATTTTAAACTATGTCCTCTTGTGGTAGTTTTTCTTCTTTTAAATATGCTCTCCTCCTTTGCTGTGTAGGTTCTCTTTATGTATTTAAAAGTCTCTATCATATCCCCTCTGTCTCTTCTTTCTTCCAGGCTATACATTTTAAGGTCCTTTAACCTTTCCTGGTAAGTTTTATCCTGCAATCCATGTACTAGTTTAGAAGCTCTTCTCTGAACTCTCTCTAGAGTATCTATATGCTTCTGGAGATATGGCCTCCAGTACTGTGCTCAATATTCCAAGTGAGGACTCACCAGTGTTCTGTACAGTGGCATGAGCACTTCTTTCTTTCTACTGCTTATACCTCTCCCAACACACCCAAGCATTCTGCTAGCGTCTCCTGCTGCTCTATTACATTATCTTCCTACCTTTTAGTCTTCTGAAATAATTACTTCTAAATCCCTGAGTTCAGGACTATGTGAAATATTCTATATTCTGCCCGACGGTTTTTACACCCCAGGTGCATTATCTTGCACTTATCCACATTAAATTTCAGTTGCCAGAGTTCTGACCATTCTTCTAGTTTGCCTAAATCCTTTTTCATTTGGTGGATCCCTCCAGGAACATCGACCCTGTTACATATCTTTGTGTCATCAGCAAAATTACATACCTTACCATCGAGACCTTTAGCGATATTGCTAATGAAGATATTAAACAAAATTGGTCCCAGTACAGTAAAATTGGTCCCTGAGGTACCCCCCTGGTAACAAGACCTTGCTCTGAATATGCTCCATTGACTACAACCCTCTGTTGTCTGTCACTCAGTCACTGCCTAATCCACTCAACAATATGGGAGTCCAAGCTCAATGACTGCAGTTTAGTAATAAGTCTTCTATGTGGGACAGTGTTAAAAGCCTTACTAAAATCTAGATATGTGATGTCTACTTCCCCTCTGCCATCTATTATTTAGTCACCCAGTCAAAAAAAATCAATAAGATTTGTTTGACATGATCTCCCTGAAGTAGACCCATTTTGTTTTTCATGTTGCAATCAATGAGATTTTAGATGTTCCACAATCCTATCCTTTAGTAGGGTTTCCAATAATTTTCCCACTATTGATGTCAGACTTACTGGCCTATAGTTGATTGATTTCTATGCTACTACCTTTCTTGTGAATGGGCACGACATTTGCTAATTTCCAATCTTCCGGGATAACTCCTGTTACCAGTGATTGGGTTAATAAATCTATGCACACAAGAGAAACAGTTTGTCTGGCACTGCATACAATTAGCCTGGCTTGGCTTCCACTATATTGCAGCCAAAATCAACCAGCTGGAAATCCTGAGATAGAGGGTAGGTGGTGCTCACTCCTATACAGCACAAATCGCTTCCATACAAATGATTCTGTAAGAATATGCAAGGATAGCACTCACCACTCTTGAAAAGTAGATATCTTTGCTCTTTATTGTCGTGATGTACAAAAGAAAGTGCACTTTCTTTGTATATCATGGCAATAAAGAGAAAATATATCTACCTTTGAAGAGTGATGAGTGCTATCCTTGCATATTCTTACAGAATCATCGGTTAAATTAATCTGTTAACGGTTTTGCTGGCTCACCACTAAGCACTTTTAATAATTTTGGGTGTATCCCATCAGGCCCCTGTGACTTAATTGTCTTCACTTTAGACAGCAAACGTAGAACCTCTTCCTCTGTAAAGACACATGCATCAAATGATTCATTAGTCTTCCTCCCTAATTGAGGTCCTTTTCCTTCTTTTTCTTCTGTAAAAACTGAACAGAAGTATTCATTAAGGCAGTCGGCTAGCCCTTTATTATCTTCAAATTACCTTCCTTCCTTTGTTTTTAATTTAGTTATTCCTTGTTTTAACTTCCTTTTTCATGTATATCTGAAGAATTTCTTATCCCCTTTTTTCACAGATTGGGCTAGTTTTTCTTCTGCCTGCGCTTTAGAAGTTCATTTGATTTGCTTGGCCTCTTTCCCTATCTTCATTGCTCTGGGCTGTTTTATCATTCCCAAATGCTAGCTTTTAGTTTATTATGATTTTGGCCACTTCTGCTGAGTACCACAGTGGTCTCTTCCTTTTTCTGCTTTAACTGACAAGTCTAATCCAATTTTCTGTTGCCTTCAATAATGCGTTTTTTAAGTAGTCCCATTTCTCCTGGACTCCATGTAATCCATTCCAGTCTGATACGGACTCATTTATGACTAATCTCATATTTGAAAAGTCTGTTTTTCTAAAATCTAAAACTTTTCATTTTGTGTGGTGTAACTCCTTCACAGTTTTATATTAAACCACACTGACTGGTGATCACTAGATCCCAAGCTCTTCGCCTATAATAACATTATACCAAATCCCAATTTGTTAATATCAAATCCAAAATGGCCTCCCTCCGGGTCGGCTGCTCAACCACTTGTTGTAGACATAATCCCAGTAGGGAATTTAGAGTATCTGTACTCATGGCAGAACTAGCTATTTTGGTTTTCCAGTATATATATCCGAAATATTGAAGTCTCCTGTAATGATAACTTCTCCTTTCATTGTAATTTTTGTTATTTTTTCAACTAGTAGATCATCTTATTCTTTAACTTGGCCAGGTGGTCTATATATCACACCTACACGAGTTACTGTGTGATTAATGGACAACAATGTAACCCAAACTGACTCCATGTTTGCCTCACTAACTTGTAGGTTAGATTTTATGCTGTCTTTCACATATAGGGCAACTCCTCCTCCTTTCTTGCCTGCTCTTTCTCTTCTGTATAAAGACTACCCTGGTATGGATATGTCCCAATCATTACTTTCATTAAACCATGTCTCAGTAACAGCCACTAAATCTACATTCTCAGATGCCATTATTGACCCATGTTCACTGATTTTGTTACCTAAACTGCGGTCATTTTTAGAAATGACTCTGAGCCTTTCATTTCTTAACCTCTGTGCTACTGACATGTTCTGGCATTGTTTCGGGGGGCAATTGGACTCATACATTTTCACTCTTTTGCCCCCCCCCTTCCTAGTTTAAATACTCCTTAGCAAATTATTGGAATTGTTCACTGAGTACATTCGTTCCTTTTTTGTACAGTTCCTTTCTATTCCAAGTCGAGCTATTATGAGATGCAATGCCAAATCCTTGCTCTTGACACCATTTACTAAGCCACACGTTGAACTCCTTAATGCGCCTCTGCCTATCATTCTGAACATTATGCACAGGCAGAACTTCAGAAAATGAAACAGTGGATGCAAAATCCTGTACATCATTACCAAGTGTGATAAAAGATTCCTTCACCTCTGAAACTTCATTGCAAGCCAGGTCAATTGTCCCTAGATGGACAAGAACATCCACGTCCCCTCCCTGCTTTGCTTGCTTAACAATATTAAGAATATGTCTTCTATCTCTGGAGACATCTCACAAAACCATTTTCCTTAATGCCTACCCGTTTTTTTTTATATATATCACTCAATATCTATTCCTGATCATGCACATCTAATATTTATGTGTCTAGCACCTTTATTTATTTTTTTAGTACTCTTTTAATTTAGCTCACTAGTCCGAATTCCTCTCAAAGGGAGGAGGCGTGGCCTCACTGTGCAGGTCTCCACCCCTGTATGCTGTCTGCTCACATCTCCCCTAGCATTAGCAAAATTACAACTCCCAGCTTGTCCTCACTGACAGTAGTGGGACACAAGCTGACAGTGGGAGGATTATTCCTCCAGCTGTGAGCCCTGTGCTCACAGCTGTCAATCAAGGAAGTGTGTCCATGACGCATTGGACACAACAGAACTAGTATGTGTCCAAGCAGACAGGGGGTAGTTGCTGGACTGGATTTTTCAGTACGATATGCTGAAAATTTTCTCATGAAAGCAATTAAAAAACCTATTGGTTTTGCATGCTTTACAACATATTGAAAGTTTTTGTATCTGGCAGTGCCCATTTAAGCTCCACACTTCTTATGATTGAATCCCCCAGCAACAGCTGCTTCCTTTCAGATTTTACTTTATCTTTCTTGTCCTTGGCTGCAGTCTTGCATATGTTAGACATAGGAGTCGATTGTTCCTCACCTTCTGTGCTTGAGCCAATATCCATGTTGCCCTTACATTCTGATAGTGCTGCAAAGGAATTATGGAGAACCACAGACTGTGGGACAAGTCTTCTATCAACATCTCTAATTCATCCAGAACCTACAGTAACCCATTTGCCTTTTCTAGGGGTCCTCTGTGGCATTGCAGCAGTCCCAGTCTGAGTTTGTTTAACAGATAATTTAAACATCTCAGATTTCAAAAATGCAATAAGGAATACTGTCTACAGATCTGACAGCATCCAAACCTCTAAAGAGTGGAAACTGAAATAAATGCACAACAATTCATGCACTGAACCAAGTCTACCATTTTAAAGAGGAGAAAAATTCAAAGCAAACAAATCTTTTTTAGACTGAATCCACCTCCAGCCTACCTCCTGACTATCTCCTGCAACATCTCTCCACTTTAAAACAGCAGCATTTTGAATATAGCAGCTAATGAATTATAAGTGTAAGTGTAAACTGTGTGTACACCTACGTGGTGTCAATTATATTTTTCCTGTTAAAATAATTTGGGCCTAGTTACTGTGAAAGGCCAGCCAAAGCTACACACTTGTTTCTGTAGTCTAAAACTTTTTTAAGCGTAGTGGAGCACATAGTCCTCCTCTCATAAGTGTATACTGTATGTACACCTATGTGGTGTATGATTTTGTACCTGTTAAAGTCATAAGAGCCTAGTTTCTCTGAAAGACCAGCCAAAACTACACAATTGCTTTTGTAGCCAAATGCAGTTTTGAGCTTAGTGGAGCGTATTGTCCTCCTCCCATAAGTTTAACATATACGCACTTGCCAAAAAGGGAATTCATAGGGCGAGAGTAGGGCCATACAGGGGAAGTTTTACTTCCACCTTCTACAATGGACAATACATTGTTCCCTTCCACCTTTTGAAGGCAAGTGTTTCTTGTCCTAAAAAGGGCAGCCCCACACAGGAACCTCTCCTTTATTTCCAACCTAAAACCCTGAGAAATGGCAGTATTTTAGGTGGAAATAGGGAGAGGTCGCTGTGTGGGGCAGCCCTTTTTTGGGAAAGTAACACTTGCCAAGAAGGGAATTAATAGGGCGGGAGTAGGGCCTTACAGGGGAAGTTTTTACCCCCACCTGTTACAATGGACCGTACATTGTTCTCTTCCACCTTTTAGAGGTTTTTGCATCGCATCAATACTTTGTGGTGTAAGTGGCACATGGTGTTTTTTGCACACCTTTCCTTTTGATAGATTAAAAAAAAAACTTTGGGTCCATATATTTTATCCTAAGAATAATATTAAAAGTTAAGTTTTACATAATGCATATCCTCAATACTTACTTGTGCACAACAACACTTTTACAAAATAGACCGTTTTCTTATGCCTACCTGCCTCAGCTATTATTCTGATCCTACCACCCACCTGATGCCACACATCTGATGACAAGTTCTCCTTCGTTCACCCACCTTCCTCACCGGGTAGAGGTATTAACACCCACCACCCCACTCTGTCAACGGGTCACTTTCAGGACTCCTGATGCCACCTCCAGGATGTGTCACTGAGAGGCAGGGCCTAGAACAGGTGGTAGCTAGCCTCGCGGAGGACTGCCAGCTCAATTTTAAAATACAAGAATGAGCTTTTTCACAGCAGCAACTTCTAGCAGTATGCACCCACTTATCCAACGGCACAGAAGCTGAATGTGCTCCTGTCCAAGTTGCTGGTACTGCAGTCCCTCCCTTTTCAAGTGACACTCAGAGCATTGGGGGGAGCGTAGAGGCAGTGTTTCGTAACCAATGTGCCTCCAGCTGTTGCATAACTACAACTCTCAGCATGTATGGTCAGTCAGTACATGCTGGGAGTTGTAGTTTTGCAACAGCTGAAGGTTTGCCCCCCTCCCCCTCATGTAAATGTACAGGATACATTCACACGGGTGGAGGTTTACAGGAGTTTTCTGCTGCAATTTGGGATGTGGCAACACTCTCTCCTATAGACTTGCATTGAGGGGGCATGGCCTGTCGTCACGAGGGGGCGTGGCTGACCCACACAGTGCGCACACACCGTTGAGAAATAAATGTTCCGAATGCTGGTCAGTGGAGTACCCCTTTAATGAATAAGATCACTAGCAATTGAAAGTCTATGGGGGGAAGACTTATGATTAATCTCACACCAAGAAGGTGATAATGCATTAATACATGTTTTACAATGACTGTTTCTGAAAAGTTATAGAATTTGTAGTCATATGAACATATACTACTATTTGGGATACAAGTGAAAGAGGGCATAGTCCCCTTGTGCCAGGGAAGCACCGACAAAACAAATGCAGCCTTATATTCGGGCACATACAAATAAGAAAAAATATCCTGCTTGTCCAGTGCTAACTACACAAAGTCTTCCCTCTCTGTAAAAAATTGCTTATCATCCAACAAAACAGTCACCAAAAATGTGTAACTCACTCAAGGTAAATGTACCCTTTCTGAGACTGTCCACCTTAGTACTCCAACTCTAATCAGAGGATCCTCCCAGCCTCTCAGTGCAGATTTGTTTAAACCTTGTGTAAGCCCAGTATTGGCCCCAGTCACCCTCTGCACCTGTCAGTAGAGATGAGCGAACTTCCAGTAATTCGATTCGTCACAAACTTCTCGGCTCGGCGGTTGCTGACTTTAGCCTGTATAAATTAGTTCAGCTTCCAGGTGCTCTGGTGGGCTGGAAAAGGTGGATACAGTCCTTGGAGGGAGTCTCCTAGGACTGTATCCCCCATTTCCAGCCCACCGAAGCACCTGAAAGATGAACTAATTTATGCAGGCTAAAGTCAGCAACTGTTCTTGATGAATCAAATTACTGTAAGTTCGCTCATCTCTACCTGCCAGCCTCTGCACCTGTGCTGACTTGGGGCCAACCTGAAAACCTCAAATGAGAGAAAGGACCTGTTAGGCTGTGTTCACACCAATACAGTTCCCGTATCAGGTTTTTGATAAAAAAAAACGGATTCCTCAAAACCTGACTTAACTGTATCAAAACGTGTGTACACATTTTAAGCAGTATACGGTTTGAAAAATGATGTCCGGTTGCATCTGTTTTTTAAGAAAAAAAAAAAAACAGATATGTTTTTAACTTTTCATTCCAATATGAATAAAGTTTCACTTGTATGATTGAAATTCCAAGAAAAAAAACTGTGCAAAATCAAAAACCGTATGGTGAAAACCGGATGGAACCGTACGCACATAAGGTTCTTTACGGTTACCATTGACTCCCATGTTAAAAAAAAAATTAGGTGGTAGGCTACGGTTTTGGGTACGGGAAAAAAACTGAGAAAACCATACAGGGTGCAAAACGGACACAACGGGATGCATCTTTGGGCATACGGTTTTCATTGGAGAGTCAATGCATACGGTTTTCAATATGGTTCCATACAGTTTTCAAATTGAAAATATATAATATATATATATATATGAAAACGTATACAGGAACTGTATTGCAAAAATGTGGTGTGAACACAGCCTTACCAAACCTACCTTTTATTCCATAAAAATCCAGTCCTGGTAACAACACTTACCAAATTCACAAGATAGCTAAGTCTCCCCAGGGATTTTACCTATTTCCTGGATTCCCCATATCTCACCCAGCTTTCTCTGGATGGGACATGCGCTTTCTTAAACTCGTTGTCCAGATATGACAGGTACCTTGGGGAAATATAATGTCCATATTTGCTACTGTCTCACAGTACCAATAATATTAATTATTCTTGAGATGTGAATTATGCTGATGGTTCTATGAATCTACATTATTGTTTAATAAAATATACCAATATTTAATTGACCAGCATAACAGACTCTAAGTTTAATGCAATAAGTTATATATACATATATTATGCTGGTCTATGCCAACCAACCACCATAATGAGAATAACCATGTCTTAAATGTAGAGGTGACATCAAGCTGTGCAGATTGATGATTTAATGTAATAGCATTATGCAGATGATTTGTGCGGAGGCATGAGGTAACATACATAATGTTCCATTTCATATTTATTTCTGACTTCAGCCACCATTTATTTTGACTCAGACAACCTCTATTACATTTTTCACAACCAGTATCCTTCTGATTAACCTATAGAGTTGAGTGCTAATTGAGTGCTACTGATAGTTATTTATATGAAAATGTATTTATTTATCATCACGTCCTTTTCTTCACAGTAGTAGAATCACGTATAAAATAATATTCTAATATCTAGTCTTCTGCATATGGAAAACCCATGAAACACATTTTTCTACATAATTATGTTGCTGTCTCAAATATAACTTAGGTGAGACATAATGTTTCAGTTTTTCATCTATATTTACCATACAGGCTGACCTGGTAAGCAGCAAAAGGGAATTGACAGTTCCTAAAATATTACATTTTGGTAAATAGACCTCTGTCTATTTTATAACTTTTAGCCTTAATTTCTCTTCTTAAATGGGCACTGTCAGATTCAAAATCTTTTTTATGTTGTCCATCTTGGGAAAATACCTGACTCCTCTGTGCTCTCTCCTGCACAGAGGAGTACTATCAGACAGGGGAGAGTACAGAGGAGTACTATTAGACAGGAGAGAGCTCACAAAAGAGTAATATCAGACAGGAGAGAGCACAGAGGAGTGCTATCAGACAAGAGAGAGCACAGAGGAGTACTATCAGACAGTGGAGAGCACAGATGAGTACTATTAGACAGGAGAGAGCACAAAAAAAGATTACTATCAGACGGGAGAGGGCACAAAGGGATGCTATCAGACAAGAGAGAGCACAGAGGAGTACTATCAGACAGGGGAGAGCACAGCGGAGTACTATCAGAGGGGAGAGAGCACAGAGGAGTAATATCAGACAGGAGAGAGCACAGAGGAGTACTATCAGATAGGGGAGAGCACAGAGGAGTACTATCAGACAGGAGAGAGCACAGAGGAGTACTATCAGACAGGAGAGAACACAGAGGAGTACTATTAGACAGGAGAGAGCACAGAGGAGTACTCTCCAACAGGAGAGATCACAGAGGAGTACTATCAGACAGAAGAGAGCACAGGGGAGTACAATCAGACAGGGGAGAGCACAGAGGAGTACTATCAGACAGGAGAGAGCACAGAGGAGTGCTAGCCCACGATCACTTACTAAACTTTGCCCTTGCCTGTGCTTCAGCTTGGATAAAGCCATGATTTCATAAGCCGTGATTTCTATAAAAAGGAAATAACATTTTCTTATGAAGTATATTAGGAAGGTTAATGTTTTGCAAAGATGTACAACATATAAAAAGTTTTTGTATTTGACAGTGCCCATTTAAACATATATTTTATGTGCACTGGGTAGACATGAGATTCGCGTCCAGTTACGCCAATTTATTTATGGCGGCCTGGGAGGAAGAAACCATTGCCCCCAGGCTGGGCGCGGATCTTGTGCTCTGGCGACATTATATAGACGACATCGTTTTTATTTGGTAAGGTCCAATTGATATTTTAAATAATTTTATCCAGGAAATTAACAACAACATTTTAAATCTTAAATTCACACCCCATATTAGCATAGGCACTTTGGAATTTTTAGATCTCTTAATCACTATTAACACAACCAAATTAACATGCAGTACGTACCATAAGCCTGTGGCTAAAAATAGTTTTATTCTCTTTAATAGCTGTCACTTGCCTAGATGGCTTTTAAATGTCCCAAAAGGACAATACTGTAGATTAAGAAGAAATTGTACATTTGATAACAAATTTGAAGAAGAGGCACAAACTCTGACCAATAAGTTCCTGGATAAAAACTATCCGAAAGCTATCCTAGATAAAGCATATAACGAAACACGGATCTTAGATAGATCTTAATTTTTTTATTCCCAAATCAACTGACCCCCAAATTGAAGACGATGTCCCTAAAATAATATTACCGTTTAATAAAAATTATAAAGAAATAGAAAAGATCATTAAAATTAACTGGCACTTTCTTAAAAATGATAAAACCATTGGACACACCATCCCTACCCACCCACCTATAATATACACAAAGGCCCCGAATTTGGGCATCCAAGTTGCACCCACCATCCGTCAACCCCTTACATCACATTCCTCCACTTGGCTCCAGACAAAAGGCTTCCACAAGTGTGGCGCATGTTCTGGGTGCAAAATCACCAATTCACCAAAAACAATTACCAAAATCTCTTCAAATACCAACCAATTCACTCACACAATCACAGACTGTTTAACCTGTCACAGTAAAGGGGTAATTTACTTAATACAATGTACCTGTGGCAAACAGTACATTGGGCGGACCAAAAGACAACTGAAAATCCGTATCTCCGAACATATTTACAAGGCAAATATCTCCATTTTACAGAACATCATGCCCAAGATCCATCCCAATTCTTTTTACAGCCTTACTAAAAGTCAGAAGTTGTTGGAGAGGCGGTGATTACATTACCCGTATGTCCAAGGCCGAATCCCGCAAGATCTTCGAGTTCAACACATTGACACCCAAGGGTCTCAATGCCGAATTGGAGATCTTCGGATTCTTGTGATTGGGCTCCTCCTCACAATCCGTCGCCGACTGGTCGCATATCGACTTGTCGACGGTCCTGAGTTTTAGCCCAATCAAGACCTACACCATCAGATTCTGCTGTTGTGTTTTCCTTTCCCAGTTCTATAACTATGCTCTCAATGTAAATCTAGATTTTATGCTTTCTTCTAAATCAATCTCTTTCCTCTAGATATCGTTTTAATTCTAATTTTTCATATTATTTTACAATATGTACATTATCATATCTTTAATATTTTTTATATTTTACATTATTCTTACACATTTTTACATATTTTTACATATTTCTACATTTTTCAATTTTTAGAATATTTACTGTCTCTATTACTATTTTTATGTATATTATTCTATATATATACACCTATACTTTTTCCATATATATACAACCTTGCAATACATCCCCAAAAGTTTACTATACTAGCGAAATTGCTTGTTCAATTTTATACACAGTTTTTTCACCATTCTACACAATTATCAAAATTATTGTAATTTTTATAATATTCTATATGACAATATTGATCCATATCCACAACACACTCTATTACTTATTCCCTATATCTCTTTCTCTTTTCCTTTGCTTTTTCTATGATACGATCCAGCACCTTATTTTGCACACATCCTGAAATTTCCAGGTTTTCCAAGTTTCTTTATACCAGATATAACTGCATCTAACACATCATTCATCCATATCTCTACTGAGGAAAATGCCCGAGGCATTGAAACGCATCTAGATTTTATTTTAATAACTGCATCTATCCAAATCCAGCCATAACCTGATTGCTGACTTGCAACAGCTGGAAGTCCCCAGATTCGGGACCACGGACATTTACGCGCACATAGCGCCTTATTCACACGAGGCACGTCGCACCGCTCCCACTGCTGATGCCATTCCACTGCTATCTCCCCGCAAGATCTCCTAGACCACGGCGATTCCATCCAAAAGGCCGGTGCTATCCGTGCCAGCCGAGGACTACAGAACAAGGAGAGCCATACCGCAACTGGTCACAATAGACAGACACCGGGCACTGCTGCAGGACCGACATCTCCGTACCAGCCCATCCAACATACAACTTCAAACAGTCCCAGGAGTGGTGAGTGGTGCCTTGCACCATACCTCTTTCACAGCCTGTATGGTGTATATTAAGTGTTTGGATTAGTACTGACAGCGGATGCCAGGAACCCAGCTTTTGAGTTTTACATACTGTTCTATCTGCTGAGCAATTTACTATCCCCAACGATTGCTACTGCATTTAGTGAATCTATTTAACTGTGCCACTTTACCATTCAGCTGCTTGAACTCTGTTTGCAATCCGAGACTCTCTGTGCTGCCACATATACATTGTTGCAGACCCCAATTGAACTGTCACTCTTGTATGAGACCTACGGTGCTGCTACGGTGCTGCTACCTATGAAATATATTGTTGCAGATCACAAGTGAACTGTTGCTGAATTTCTATTACTATATATGAACTCATACCGATCAGAATTTGATAGATGCATTTCATTTTAATTTTTTAACCCTTATCTAATTATTCTTATAATTTTTATTATCACATCAATTTAACTATATTGTTTAATACAACTGTACTAGTTCTGAGTCCCATGCAAGGGCCCTGCTGGGACTTTGAATTTCAGTAATTATCTTTAATAAATTAGTATCATATATCTCTGGATCATCTTTCTATCTATATCCTGTCTTTACATATACCTTGAGGACTGGTTCTTAGTTGAATTATCAACTATTCTTTACAGCATGTAAAATTGATTGTCAATCAGTGTTGCTTCTTGAGTGGACAGTGTGATTTCACAGAAGTGTGTTTGACTTGGAGTCACATTGTGTTGTTTAGTGTTCCTTTATTTTTTTGAGTAGTGGACATCAATACATATCTATATATAGTTCTCAATGGGAGTGTTGCCCAGATCTCACATTCTAAAGGAACGTGGAAAAATGGTAACACTTAAATATAGACTTTGATAATGAGCCTCTGTGCCAGTCTTGTGTATGGTATTCTAACTAACAATTAACTGCCAATTTGTCTGGACAGAGAGAGACTTCACACATCTGTGTTAGAGAAGAGTCTATTGTACCCTTATCTTCTCTATAAATTTGTTGGCTGTAAAGAAGTCAACTAGGCCCCAAGTTGTCTGGGAAATCCAACTTTTAATTCAAGAGTAGAGTTATCTTGAGTTACAGACTCTACAATTTAATGGATAGTGACAAGTAAAAGTTGCTAATTATAAGTGACTAAATGGTCATCTTTTGGGCATAGATGTATTCTGGGTGATCTAGTGACATCACAGCCACTATCATATGTACACACCCAACCTAAATTCATTAGGAATTCCAATTTAGGAGGGCATATGTAACTGATAACGAAGTTTAAACACATGCTTATACAAACACAAAGACATAGACACATGGAGAACCAAGCCACACGTCCACCATTTTGAAAGATCATCTAACTCTCTGAGTCCTAAGGTCTATCAAGATATGAGAGCCATGATAATGGCAGAGTAGATCCCAGCAAGCAGGACTGATCACTCGGTACAGAACAATGGCTGCCCATGATGATGCAATGATGGTGAAGTGAGATTTTCACATGGACTTTGTTCTTTGATTTGCGGGTAGGGGGTGATAATATAGGGTTTTATTGGGAAAGGGGCACTTTTTCAATTTTTTTACACTTAATTAATTTATTTAAAAACCTTTTATTTTTTTATTTTTTCACTTTTTACTTGTAATACTATGCTGCAGTACATCTGTATTGCAACACAGTATAACTGCAGTATTACACTTACATGCAGCCTGTGCATTCCAGCCTATGGATGGACCGCACAGGCTGCTATATTAGGCAGGCTGGTGGCCATCAGCTGACCCCCTGCTACAATGGCAGGATCCCACGATTGCATCACGGGATCACCATTGGTGAACAAAGGGAGCCCCCACCCCCTGTCAATCCCATAGATTCTATTATCAGGACTGATCACGGCATCTATGGGGTTAATGCTGCTGATACTGGTGCAATCTCCATCTCAGCAGCTGCTGAGGGATGTCCAGTTGTGCTAACATGTTAGCAACTAGGACATATACATATGTCCTAGGGCATGAAGGGGGTAATACCTGTGCATTATTGTATATAGTAAAACTACATTCTTAGCGTTAATGTTATCTCGTCAAAAAAAAACTTGATATCTAATAAAACAGTCAGACTCAGATGTGAGTTGTATCAATTAGGTTTGTCTACAATTCACCAGGTCATAATTTTGATATTTTTTTTTTATTATTTTCCTATTTTTCATGATTTATATTTTTATTACCGTAATTCATAATTGAGTTATTACCACAACATTTAAAATATAGATTCTAAACCCCAGTGAGGGCATCGATCACTCTGAGGGATGATGGTTCTTTACAAGACTGGAAAACATGTTGACACTATACAAGAAATCAGTAAGTAAATAAATACATAAATAAACAAATTATTTTCCAGCTATATATATTTAGATTATCCTGTTTTTCAAGGCTATGCATCAAAACTATAGCGAAAATTCCACTTCTAAATTAACAATAGGCTCAACTCTATTTTTTAAGCCAAACATACTAAGAAATATGACTTTTATTGTCTAAATATTAGAGAGCTGCTAAACTATGAAATTGTGATTGAAAGAGATAGAGTCTGTTCTTTCCATTTGATTCCCATTACAATTCTAAAGGGAAACTATGATGCTATTTTGAACTGAACCTTAACAGGAGATAGTATCTTGAATAAAGAAGAATTAGAGAAGGCCATGTATTGTTTATGAGTGACAATAGAATCAAATCAAGAGCATATATTGGGACTGATGGACATTTAAAGTAGTGGCTCATTGAAAGCTCTCCTGAATGAAATGTGTACAAAATTATTCTATATGGCCCACAAAGACCGAAAAAATATTACTAAGCAATGCAAAGTTTCTAGGAATGACAAGAGCAAGCACAAGCAAGACACTGACATAGAAAAAAAAAAAGACCGGCTTTAATGAACTATTATTCATCCTAGAGAATAAACAGGATTACTATTCCACATTGGCCAGAATTCTTGAATAGAGTGCATCAAAACTGTCTTATAGGGCTTACACCACATATATATTGAGTTTTAGACATTTTTAGATACTTCTCCCCATGTCTGAGAAAAGAGAAGTGGCAAGAGGGGTGCAAAAAAATGCAACGGTGTGCACCAAAAATGCTCCAGAATTATTGTGCCAGAATAGTTGGTCTAAAGCTTTAGTACTTCTTCCATGCAATCAGAGCAGATAGGCATGCCTTCAGTCCACCTGAGCATACATAAGCCTTGGGCCCCATAACCCTGTTTCCTGCCTTTAACTAATCAGATTTCAAGAATTGACTGACTAAACACATTGGCCGTGATTTACAATTGTAAACCTGACATGTTTTGCCAGGTTGGGTACCAGAATTCTGTCTCATTGCTCCAGAAATTCTGTCTGCGCCAGAATACTGTCTGCGCCAGAAATGAAAAACCCGACTCGACTAACTCTCCATTTTACTGAAAAAACCTGAAAAATGGGGCGTGGTCACAGAAAAGGGGCATGGTCCCGATATTTTCACAAAAACCCAATATATTTACTAAGGTTTCCACATTAAATGTGGTGGATTTGAAGAAATACAGGCATGCTTCCAATATGCAATCAGACAGAGCGAATGAAGCTACATTGTTGTCATATTATTGTACTGATAATTATCTGAATATAGTTTATCTAGTGTAAAGATGTATATCTAAAGACTAGGTGGAATATATATATATATATATATATATATATATATATATATATATATAAAAGTAAAATAAGCCTATACTAACAAATCAGCCGGTATTCGGTTGATTCCATTATGTATCTATATTTGTATACGTTTTTTCATTCTTCTTTTTCTTAACTTTTATGTTATGTATGTATGAAATGTTTTGAAAATGTTTTTTCTTCAGGAAAAAAATAAAAATAAACTGTGGTGGATTTGAGCTGAGGAAAACCCTACAGATCAGAGCATGTGTAAAAAGAAAGCAAAATGTAGGGAAAGCTTAGTAAATACGGTGAAAAAAAAAATTGTAGGGAATAAAAACCCACAAAGAAACCTACACAACACTCCATTCTGCCATTCTGTCTCTGATATAACACCCGTTAACAGGTACCATTGTCACAATTTAATCAATGTCAGTCACACAAGTTTAGTTTTAGGCTGCTTTCACACTATGAGTATTCATCCGTTATTAAATGTCCGTTTTCTGTGTAAAAACGGACTTTTAATAACGGATGAAATAAAGGGTGCTAACGGCTGAATAAATATTCATCCGTTACCCTTATCCCTCATGTATGGCCAAACACCCCTGCCTATAGACTCCCACAGCCAGGACTACTACTACTCCCATCATGGAACAGACTTGTTTCCATGATAGGAGTAGAAATTCCCTGGCTGCAGGAGTCTGCAGACAGCTGGGGAGGCTACATTAGTGCTTGTACTACCCCTATCATGGAACAGACTCTGTTCCATGATGGGGGTTGTAGTACAGGGGCTGAGGGATTGATCGCACCGGGTTTCACTTCTGAGACCCGATGCGATCAGAAGTTATTAAGCAGGGGAGCGGGCGGCATGTTCTGCAACCCTGCGATGTATCAGTGTGTTTTAACTTTCATTTTTGAATCCCCCGCGGGGAGCCCTGAATGGCCGATCAGGGCTCTCAGCGAGAGATTGAAAAATGAACTTTGAGAGTAGCAGGGGGGCCAAAGAGCACTGTGGGGGGCAAGATATATAGTGCTGCAGAGGGGGGGGGGGCAGACATATAGCCTTTATATCTATCCCCCCAGCAGCGCATTAGATATGACCCCCACCTGCGCATTAAATATATACCCCCCGCCGGCGCATTAAATATATACCCCCGCAGAGCATGTATATGTGCCCTCGCAGCTCTTCTATATACATATGCTCCTACCGCCGTATGAATGAAAAGTATTTCTTCTCCTGGCACTATGCGCAGCTAATAGAAATACCTTTCATTCATATGGCAGCAGGGGTATATGTATGTAGAAGCACTGGGGGGGGGGGGCAGATAACCCTATATGTCTGCCCCCCACAGCTCTTCTATATACACATGCCCCTGCCGCTGTATGAATGAAAACTATTTCTAATAGAAGCGCATAGAGCCGGCTCCCGGCACTATACACTGCTAATAGAAATACTTTTCATTCATACGGCAGCAGGGGCATGTGTATATAGAAGAGCTGTGGGGGGCAGACATATAGCATTATCTGCCCCTCCAGTGTTTCTACATACATATACCTCTGCTGCTATATGAATGAAAGGTATTTCTATTAGCAGCGCATCCTGTCGGCTCCCGGCACTATACGCTGCTAATAGAGATACTTTTCATTCATACGGTGGCAGGGGCATATGTGTATAGAAGAGCTGTGGGGGGCAGACATATAGGGTTATCTTCCCCCCCCCCCCAGTGCTTCTACATACATATACCTCTGCTGCCATATGAATGAAAGATATTTCTATTAGCAGCGCATAGTGCCGGGAGCCGGCAATATGTGCTGCTAATAGAAATACTTTTCATTCATACAGCGGTAGGGGCATATGTATATAGAAGAGCTGCGAGGGCACATATACATGTTCTGTGGGGGTATATATTTAATGCGCCGGCGGGGGGTGTATATTTAATGCGCCAGCGAGTATATATTTAATGCGCAGGCGGGGGTCATACCTAATGCGCTGCTGGGGAGATAGATATAAAGGCTATATGTCTGCCCCCCCCCTCTGCAGCGCTATATATACTGCCCCCCACAGTGCTCTTTGGCCCCCCTGCTACTCTCAAAGTTCATTTTTCAATCTCTCGCTGAGAGCCTCCCCAGCTGTCTGCAGACTCCCACAGCCGGGGAATTACTACTGCCATCATGGAAACAAGTCTGTTCTATGATGGGAGTAGTAGTCCACCCTCAGCAATGCAGGAATCTGCTGATGTCACCTCTTCTGAGCATGCTCAGAAGTAATAACGGATATAATAAACTGTGTGCAAACGGATGACATAAAGGCTAATCCGTTAGCCATAGACTTCAATGTTAAAAATAACTTCCATTAATACACCCGTTTCTTGTGACGGAAGAAAAATTAGTGTATGTGCCGTTACTTCTTCCGTCACAACTAACGGTCGTTATTCATGACGGACTATAACGGGTCATAAGGGATAATCAAAAAATTCCATAAACTTTAATGGGATTCTTTAACGGCCGTTTACCAGGGCTTTTCTAACGGACGTTTGTAACGGATGAATTTTTATAGTGTGAAAGCAGCCTTATTTTATAATAGTGTATACACAGGAAAAACTGTGAAAAAAAGGGACAATTTACTACATTTAGCACCAAAAGTGTCATTAATTGTAAACATTGAACACTTAAACTGTCCCAAATAGAAAACATGTCATGTAAACAGCCTTTTACAATAATAGTAAGGACAAATATGTGAACATTTCCAGTTAAAAGAACACAATGGCAATTTTTTTTTTTTTGTTTCAAATTATACTTTTATTAATTAATAGTAGTGAAGCAAAAGAAGCCTTTGGATGGCGCTGCTGGTTCCAATGATGAGGGTAACAAACCATAGCCAGAGATGTAGGTTATACAAAACACTGGACAGTTTATTCAGTATTGCATAAAAACAATAAAACAGGAGGATTACGCGTTTCCTGGGAGCCTCCCCCTTCTTCCGATCGGTATGCCAGAGATTACAAACACGCAGGTATATATACAGCAGAAAATGGGCACCCAAAAAGTACTGGGAGGAGTGAATGTGAATTATGTTATAATGCAACAACACCAAAAAAACTGTGGCATGCGCCACTGGGCTCTATATGTGATTACATATTCTATTGGGGCATAAAGGTTTCATGCAAAGGGGTCTGCCGAGAATAAGTTCTTTGGTCAGATCTATACTAGCTTCCTACAGATGTATTTTTACATTAGTATTTTAAAATAATATCCATATTAGGGTAGTGTCAACCCAGCCAATGATTCCATTGAATTAACATTTACTAGGGATATGTGATTGTTTTGAACTAGATTTCCTGCTTACACTGAATATCATTATGAAAAAGAATATTGCCCAAAGATTGACAGATGCATGCGGAGACAATATCACCTCTATGATAATACTATACCTTGTTCACAAAATAACAGACAATTTTTTAATAAGATCACAATATTACTGTCTCTATTACATGTTTTGATATATGAATTTAGATCACCAAATGTAAATGTCAGAAGACTGTTTAAGCAATATTTCTCCTGAGACATTATTGAAAAGAAAGTAGAAGTCACCATCTGCCATCAAACCTGTCAAAGCCATGTCCAAGTGTATTCTGTCTGCAGCTTTTATAATCCATTGGTGTCGCTGCAAAACAGAAGTCTTGACTCAGCATTTTATTAATCATGATGAAATCCTTAGAAGATACATAGGACTGAATATGAGACATTTCAATGAGTTACTTGTCAGAATGATTATCTCTTGGAATATTTTATGTGGAGAATTTCTATGAATAAAGAGAAGAATAAAAAAAAAGTTCAATTATATTTTGAACAGCTCGGTCCTTCTAGCTGACAGCGTTATACAAAAGCAGAGTGCACATTGCAGCTGAGTATTCCAAATAAAGTTTCAGCTAGTCAAGAAATATAAAAAATAATAACAAAAAACTATTCTATGATAAAACAAATTGTAACACTTATGTTTCAGAAGACAGGAACCCCGGTGGATGTGGATCTGCTGGACCTGTGTGACAGATGACTCAGGCCGTACCAGGGAGTGGAGACAATAGTGCCGCTGGTTTTCACCAGAGCCTGCCGCAAAGCGGGATGGACTTGCTGCGGCAGATTGCACCCAGGTCACTACCCCCGGCAAGGCTCAACCACACAGGTAGCTGAGGAGATGCGAGGCACAGGAGGGATAAGACAGCTCGTAGTCAGGAAAGCAGAAAGTCAGTGCAGGTGGCACAGTAGCGTAGTCAGGAACATAGCAAACGTAGTCAGGAACGGAGCAAAGGATCAGATACACGGCAAGGCAACAGGAATGCTTTCTCTCAGGCTCAAGTCAACAAAGATCCAGCAGGGAAGTGAGGAGAGTGGAAGAATTTATCAATGAGCCACAGGTGAATTACACTATTGAGCACACTGGCCCTTTAAATCATAAAGCTCAGGTGCACGCGCCCTAGGGGATGGGGACATGCGCACCGGAGCAGAGAGGCAGAGGCGGGGGCAGGAGAAGCACCAGGGGAGTGATGGACTGGGGCTCGAATGCGGGCGCGTCCCGCGATGCGAGTCCCAGCCCGGCCGGCAGCAGCAGGTAACGGGACCATGCGCTCATGGCCAGATGAACATGAGTACGATGCTCCTCTAAGCTGGAAGAGAAGATCAGGATGTCATCTAGGCATACGACAACACAGGTGTAGAGAAGATCACGGAAGATATCATTGACAAACTCTTGAAAAACGGCTGGAGCATTGCAGAGACCAAAAGGCATTATAAGATACTCAAAATGTCCATCACGAGTATCAAAGGCCGTTTTCCATTCATCTCCCTTGGGGATACAAATGAGGTTATACGCTCTACGTAAGTCCAACTTGGAGAAGACCTTGGCATCACGTAGACAGTCAAAAAGTTCAGAGATAAGAGGTAGAGGGTAACGGTTCTTGATCGTGATTTTGTTAAGTCCCTTGTAGCCAATGCATGGATGGAGTGAACCATCCTTCTTTCCAACAAAAGAAACCAGCTCCAGCAGGAGAAGGGGACTTATGAATAAATCTCTTTTGGAGATTCTCCTGGAAATACTATGCCAAGGCTTTGGTCTCAGGAACCGATAGAGGGTATATCCTTCCATGAGGAGGAGTGGTACCAAACAGAAGATCAATAGGGCAGTCGTAAGGACCATGTGGAGGCAGAGACTCAGCCTGTTTCTTGAAGAAAATGTCAGAGAAATCTTGGTAAGGTGGTGGCAGGCCAGGTAAAGGAGGAGGATGAGAAACAATTTTAGACTGAACTGATTGGATGCAAAGATTTTGACAGGATTATCCCCAACGAATAATCTCTCCAGTTCTCCAATCCAGTTGCGGAGAATGGCGTTGCAGCCAAGGTAGGCCAAGAAGAATCTCTGAAGTACAATGTGGCAGAACATAGAATCCAATCTTTTCTTTGAGCAATACTCTCACTTGCATGACAAGAGATTCAGTACAGAAGTGAACCATACAGTCCAGATTTTGTCCATTAACCTGTTAAGGACCCAGGACATACCGGTACGTTCTGAGTCCGCTCCCGTTCTATAACACGGGGCCACGGCTTGGCCCCGCATCATAGCGGGTCGGGCCCAGCCTCTAACAATGGCCGGGACCCGTGGCTAATAGCGCGCAGCACTGATCGAGGTGCTGCACGCTATTAACCCTTTAGACGCGGCGTTCAAAGTTGAACGCCGCGTCTAAAGTGAAAGTAAAACCATGCTGGTTAGCTCAGGGAGTGGTTTGGGATCGCTGCGGCCAAATCGCGGCATCCCGAACAGCTTATATGACAGCCGGAGGATCCCTACCTGCCTCCATGCTGTCCGATCGCCGAATGACTGCTCAGTGCCTGAGATCCAGGCATGAGCAGTCAAGCGACAGAATCATTGATCAGTGGTTTCCTTTGATAAACCACTGATCAATGTAAAAGATCAGTGTGTGCAGTGTTATAGTCCCCTATGGGAGCTATAACACTGCAAAAAAAAAAGTGGAAACAAAAAGTGAATAAAGATCATTTAACCCCTTCCCTAATAAAAGTATGAATCACCCCCGTTTTCCCATAAAAAAAAAACATGTGTAAATAAAAATAGACATATGTGGTATTGCCACGTGCAGAAATGTCCGAATTATAAAAAGATATCTTTAATTAAACCGCACGGTCAATGGTGTACGCGCAAAAAAAATTCCAAAGTCCAAAATAGTGCATTTTTGGTCACTTTTTATATCATGAAAAAATAAATGAAAAGCGATCAATAAGTCCGGTCATTACAAAAATTATACCGCTAAAAACTTCAGCTCACGGCACAAAAAATGAGCCCTCATACCATCCCATATGCAGAAAAATAAAAAAGTTATAGGGGTCAGAAAATGACAATTTTAAACATATAAATTTTCCAACATGTAGTTATGATTTTTTCCAGAAGTACGACAAAATAAAACCTATATAAGTAGGGTACCATTTTAATTGTATGGACTTACAGAATAAAGAGAAGGTGTCATTTTTACCGAAAAATGTACTGTGTAGAAACAGAAGCCCCCAAAAGTTACAAAATGGCGTTTTTTTTTTTTCAATTTTGTCTCACAATGAATTTTTTTCCGTTTCGCCGTAGATTTTTGGGTAAAATGACTGATATCATTACAAAGTAGAATTGGTGGCGCAAAAAATAAGTCATCATATGGATTTTTAGGTGCAAATTTGAAAGAATTATGATTTTTTAAAGGTAAGGGGGAAAAAACAAAAATGCAAAAACAGAAAAATCCCGGGTCCTTAAGGGGTTAACAGAGGAGATGAACAAGGGCTTAGCAAGCCAAGTAAGGGGAAGATGATACTTGTGGACCAAAGAAGCATCAATAAAGTCACCTGCTGATCTAGAATCCAAAAATGCTGTAGCGCTGAAGGAAGACTTGGCTGAAGCGAAGACTTTTTACAGAAATAGTGAAGTGAGGAGAGGTAGTATTCACACCCAGGGACGCCTCTCCCACAAACCCTAGGTGCGAGCATTTCCCGGACGCTGTGGGCGAGCTGTACAGTCCTTAAGGAAGTACTCCAGGCTAGCACAATACAAGCACAAATTCTCACTCGTCGTGACCTCTCCTGTTGCATAAGATGAGAACAATCCACTTGCGTAGCCTCTTTGGCAAGAGGCACAGGAAACAGAAGAGGTGGACTGGAAACATGGGTGCTAGACGGGCAGGTTCCCTCTCTAAGAGCAGTTCCTCCTGTCTCTCAGCAAAACGCACATCAATGCGAGTGGCCAAGTGGATAAGTTCAGTCAAAGAAGATGGAGGATCACGTGCTGTGAGGGCATCTTTAATCCTGCTTGACAGTCCTCTTTTAAATGCGTAGTCACCAACGGAAGAATTCCCTTGACAGAGGTTCAGCAGAGCCGTCTCAGCAGAAGAGGCACGTGCAGGTTCCGCAAAGACACTGCAAAATTCTGCCAAGAAGGCCGACAAATTGGACGATACCGCATCTCCACGGTCCCAAAGGGGTGTAGCCCAGGCCAGGGCTTTTCCGGACAGTAGACTAATGACAAAGGCCACCTTAGCACGTTCCGTCTGAAACTGTTTAGACATGAGCTCCAAGTTCATGGAGCACTGTGTAATGAAGCCTCTGCATGACTTGGAATCCCCATCATACTTGGAAGGTAACGGTAGACGTAGCTGGGAGCCAGAAGACACTGCAGGAAACGGTGGTGGGAGTGGGCCAGTTTGTGTTACCTGCTACTGTTGTAAGGCCAAAAGCTGTTGCATCATAGTAGAAAGTTGAGAATGTTGTTGTGCCTGTCGCCAGCACAACAACCTAATACACAGGTGCCCGCTGCTGTGGCAAATGCAAAATGTACAAACAAGAAAGTTGCAACAGCACTCTAGGTAAAAAATTGGAGGCTCTTAGCGCACTTTTTAATCAAAATGTACCTCAGGGGGGATCCATGGCCAGATCTTACTGTATCACTCACGTTTCAGAAGACAGGAACCGTACCAGGGAGCGGAGTCTTAGGTGCTGATGATTTTCACCAGAGCCCGCCACAAAGCGGGATGAACTTGCTGTGGCAGGCGACACCCAGGTCGCTACCCCTGGCACGGCTTGACCACACAGGCGGCTGAGGAGATACGAGGCACAGGAGGGATAAGACAGCTCATAGCCAGGATAGCAGAAGGTCAGTGCAGGCAGCACAGTAGCATAGCCAGGAATGTAGCAAATGGTCAGTAGGCAGGCGGCGAGGAGCAAGGTCATGTCACTGAGCAAAGGATCAGATACATGGCAAGGCAACAGGAATGCTTTCTCTCAGGCTCAAGGCAACAAAGATCCGGCAGGGAAGTGAGGAGGGTGAAGGAATTTATCAATGAGCCACAGGTGAATTACACTAATGAGCGCACTGACCCTTTGAATCTTAAATCTCCAGTGTGCACCCTAGGGGATGGGGACACACAGACCAGAGCAGAGAGGCGGGGACAAAAGAAGCACCAGGTGAGTGATGGACTGGGGCTTGCATGCGGGCACATCCCACGATGCGAGTCCCAGCTCTGCCGGCAGCAGCAAGTAACGGGACCATGCGTTCACGGCCAGCGTGTGCGGCCGGAGCGCATAATGTAACACAAATTATTTAATGAATTAAATAGAGGTTAAATAATGTGTTTTTTGCCTTTTCAAATAAAAAGACCAGTTAATGAAGTCCCCTAAACAACAGTGTTATGCTTGTTTTTCTGGTATAGCCAGCTGCAATGGCATAAATTGACATTCTAAGCACATGCTTAGCCCCTAGTAGTCAGTCTAATATGACCTTTTTGCTATATGAGTCTGTACAGTAGAAAGGTCAGATTGACGGCAGGCCGAGGAGTCAAACACAAAGTTGTTCACTTTTATGACTTATTATTAATGATTGCAGTGGGTCTCAGGAGTCAGACTAGGTGGGATCAAAACTTTTTACATGCCTGAGCAACATGAGAAAAGCTTTCTTTAAATAGTAGTAACGCTTTAACCAAAGATCTCTAGTTTAAAATTAGGACCTTTAGGTGTAAAGGGCTCCAATTCATAAATGTGTTATTAAAATCTTGACAGTTTGGTAACAAAAGGACTTCACATTCAGACTTTCTTCTACAGTTGTAAAGCTGTAAATTTTGTGCCCGATGATGGCTATTATGTTCTTAATAATAGTGAGTTTTGTCACGGACCGGCAGGACTGGAAGTGGATCCTCTGAACCAGAGAGGTGATGACGCGGGTTGTACCAGGGGACCAGTTCTAAGTGGTTACTGGTTTTCACCAGAGCCAGCCACAAGGCGGGATGGACTTTCTGCTGCGGTAACCACCAGGTCGTATCCCCCAATAGCAACTTGACCTCTCTGGTGGCTGATGTGGCGTGGTACACAGGGAGCAGGCAAGAGCCTAGTCGGACGTAGCAGAGGTCACGGCAGTCGGCAAGGGTTCACAGGCGAGTATACGGTAGCAAAGGGTTCGGCAACTGGCAAGGCAATAAACACTGTAGGGAACGCTTTCTCAGAGGCACAAGGCACAAAGATCCGGCAAGGGCAGGAAGGGGCAGGTGCCTTTTATTGGAATTTGACAATGGGAGGTGGGGAACCAGCGCACCAATTACCGGTGCGCTTGCCCTTTAAACTCACTGAAGCCGGCGCGCGTGCGCCCTAGAGAGCGGGGTCGTGTGCACTGGGACCCAGGAACCAGGGACGCCGCACGGGGAGCAGGTTAGCTGAACGGGGACGCGTGAGCGGGGACCAGCCGCCCCGCTAGCCGCGTCCATGCCTGAGTGAGACCCGTGCTCCCGGTCAGTGTGTTTGACCGGGAGACGCCGGGACCCCAGAAGGGAGGACAAAGGCAGCGGGCGCTCCGGTCCGGAGGTGGAGGCCGGAGCGCTCGCTGTGACAAGTTTATTGTACCCTTGCTTTAATATACAAATGTTCTGCTGTTCTTTTTTTCTTAGTTCAGAATGTTTGACCAGCATATTGTTTATAAAAAGGATGTTGGTTTAAATAGACATATTTTGTTTTTGTGCTTTAAGTCAGTATTTTCTTTTTGAAACAATAGCGCCTAGATATATAGATGTTGTTGTATAATGTTTATTTTAATTTTTTTATTAATATTAATTAAGGGGTCCATCTGTGGGTCTAGTAAGCATAAAAATGTGTTGCAGTATACTGTGCATCAACTGCTGAAGGAGAAATCAAATTGGTTTTGAAATGTACTGTATATAGTAGCACACAGAAGAACATATTAGCGTATTATAACCAACCAAAGGCATACCTTTTTTTTCTTCTATTTATTTTCATTTTTTCAATTTTTCATTTTTTCCTTATTTTTTTTTCCAGATATTGGTCTATGAAAAAAAACCCAGTCCATCAGCACTATATACTATATATAGAAATGCCTGTACAAACAAAAGAGTAAGTCTATGTCAAAAGTCTGATCCTTTATTTAACGTGTAGGAAAAAAAATTGGCAAATTAATCACGGAGTTGTTTTGTATGTCATTTTAAAAATCACTTTTGTTGTACGTTTTTGGCAGACACGTGCATAATTTATCATAAATAATGCACAAGTCGATCAAAACTAACAAAATTACTTCACATCACCATTTCTGCCTTTGTAAAGCAGGTAGAGCAACAATGAAGGTGGTCTATGTTTATGTGGTTTTTCAACCATTGCGTTGTAATTTTGCAATTTTGTTTTTAAATTGTAAATGATAAAAGAATGACCACTGCATTTAAAGTGGCCTTCAAAGACAAGTCTTCAGAAATCACTTACTGTATATTGTCAGTTCAAAAAAAAGGGCAAAAAATGCAAATCCAACAAATCCAAAAACAAGTAAAAAAAAAAGAAGATTCATAAGTCTCCCCCCATTATCTTTTTATGCTTATTTAGGGGTACACTAAATAATAGCCTAAACAGCAAGGTCAACTGCTTAAGAGTGTAATCACTATCATCTGATACTTAGGTGTCCCAGAGACTACAGAATGCATGCACTATCTCCACACTCTAGGAGCACAGTGTTGAGACCAGGCAGTGATTGGCGTATTGCATTACCGATTGAGAAATCGCAGTATCCGACCTACCTGCTGCTGAAGAACATAGGTTGTCGTGTGTTAGTTGATTATCTTCTGTCAGTCTAGTCATGTCTGATGAGATGTAAAATTATTGTGTAATGGTTAATATTGCCTGTACTGCCATTTCTTCTGGATACGCTGTAAGGCAGTAGTCTCAAACAGTGGCCCTCTAGATGTTGCAAAACATCAACTCCTAGCATGCTGGGAGTTGAAGTTGTGCAACATCTGGAGGGCCACAGTTTGAGACCACTGCTATAAGGTGTAGGAGAAACAGGTCACATGGTTATCCCCAACAGGCTCTAGCACACTCCAAGAATTCCATCTTTGTCTCCCCAAAGGGCTGAAACAAATCAGTGAGTCCTGACTAGACCAGGGAAAAAGAAGAAGGTATAGTCTAGTCCATGGGGGAGATTTATCAAAATCTGTGCGGAAGAAAAGCTGACCATTTGCCTATAGTAACCAATCAGATGGCTTATTTTATTGTTCAGAGGCCTTTTTGAAAATGAAAGAAGCGAGCTGATTGGTTGCTCTGGGCAACTGCCTCACTCTTCCTCTACACAGGTCTTGATAAATCTCCCAAAATGTGTCTCAGTCTGACTGCTGCCAGTGAAGAAGCTTTATTAGTCCTGGGCTCTTACATTGGAACAGTTTCCGTTAATCTGCTACTCAAGCCAGCTCTGTGCAGTCATTGAGATTTAATGCATCATGTGGAGTAAATATACACCCATAAGCTGTATCTAGTCCACATTGAAAGGGCATCGATGTCCCACCTTAGAGAGAGAGAGAGAGAGAGAGAGAGAGAGAGAGAAATAGAGAGTGAGAGAGTGAGAGAGAAAGAGAGAGTGAGAGAAAGAGATAGAGAAAGAGAGAGAGAGAAAGAGAGAGAGAGAAAGAGAATGAGAGAAAGAGAGAGAGAGAGAGAAAGAGAGAGAAAGAGAGTGAGAGAAAGAGAGAGAGAAAGAGAGAGAGAGAGAGAGAGAGAAAGAGAGAGTGAGAGAGAGAAAGAGAGAAAAGGAGAGAGAGAAAGAGAGAAAGAAAGAGAGAGACAGAGAGAGACAGAGAAAGAGAGAGAGACAGAAGACAGAGAGAGAAGGAGAGAGAGAAGGAGAGAGAGAAAGAGAGAGAGAGACAAAGAGAGAGGGAGGGGAGAGAGTGAGTGAGAAAGAGAGAGAGAGAGAGAGAGAGAGAGAGAGAGAGAGTGGAAGATAGAAGAGAGAGAGAGAAATCAGAAGGGAAAAGAAAGAAACTATTTTCTTAATGAATCCACTGGACTCCTAGTGAGTTCTGGCCAGACCCAGTGCTATGTGATTCCCATGCCACATGCCGCAAAACTTACCGTCCTATGTCCTACCATGGGGAATCACAGCATAACCAACTGTCAATAACCAATGACCAATACCCAAAGTGTTACATTTGATTTGAACTTAACACCATGAGCGCATTTGCACCCAGACACCACAACTATAGAGAGCCCCAGGGTTAAAAAAATTACTCTTGTACATAAATAAAATCATTAACAAAAAGTGTTTAGTCCAGTAGAAAAGCGCCCAGGGTCCAGTTATGACCCCCCAATCTTCTTTGACACTGGAATACCTCAACTCCCGGCTGACCAGCTCCTTAGGTGTATATACCTACACAAGAATTCCACCAGACCATACTGATTTACTACATTACAAGGGCAAATCAATGTTCAGGTTATGTAGGTTAGGCACAATGCTAGCGTACACCAGACAGCAATAGGTGGCTGTAGCACCTTGTGGAACCACGTTTCAGGGTGCAGAGACCAATAAAGGGTATTAACCCAATAAGGGAGATCCTCACAAGGACTTTATATATCATATACTTTATTGGCAACATGTTTTGGCTCTGTCTCTCCAGAGTATTCATTAGGCATCCTGATTAATGATGCCTGATAAAAGTTCTGAATGAGTTAAATGCACAATGTATATATGCAAAGTATGTGATATATGAAGTCCCTGTGAGAAATTACCTTATTTAGTATATAGCCTGCATTGGTTGCTGCTGAAAAAGACCATTGCCAAAAGGGAATACCAGTGCCATGAAGGGGTATACTTGCACTGTAGCAAAATTTAGGTACATACAGTATGTCAAATGCCAAGACACAAAACTTTGCATGAGAACACTGAGGAATCTTACTGTCTTTCCTTGCCTTCTTTCCATAGGGCATCCTAGTGCTACCTCTTCCCTAGGTGAGCAATGCACACATTGGCAATTAATGTCATGTTAAAAAAATTTATTAATCATACCAAACTATATTATTTCATCATTTTATGGTCCAGTTCTGATGCTCATGTGCCTTATTTAGACTCTTTAAGTGTTGAATATCATACAGAATGAGAACTTTCACCAGTCTATGGCCATATAGCTGTTTGTAGAGTAAGCTATGATGCACTGTCTGTTCGGACACCTTTCTATCATGACCACATTTAACCTTTTCAGCATCTTTATACAGAAACTAATCTGGGGTATTGCACCAGATAGGCTAGTCTATCTGATCCTGGGATGCCTCGAACCCTGTTAGGGCTCATCTACATATGTTTGGCGACCATCTTTTTTTCCCCTCTGTTGCTTGCTAAAAAGTGACGGGAAGGGAAGCTAGAGGGATGCTAGAACTGAACACATTACTTTGAATGGGACAGTTCACATTTATCCGGTGTCTCAAGTTGGACACCGGATGGATAGACACACTGGACAGGGGAATGCATCTTGCTGCGTTTCCCCATCTGGCATTCAGAAATAATGGATGCCGGATGCTAAACAACTGGTAACAACTGGTGCATGTTGTCATCAGTTGTAGTATCAGTTGTATTGAGTTTTAGTCTGGGTTAATCAGTTATTTACTAAATGATGTTATGATATGATTTTAATGATCTAAATATATATTTAATATACATATAGTTTAGAGATAGTTCCATATTTTGTTTTTATAGAATAAAATCTTCCACTTTTTGTACATTATGAGCTAGTAACGTCTGCTCCACAGACATTTTTTGCTCAGTGTGCATTTTAGAGGACAGTAAATGAGCACATAAGAGAAGCATGACTTCATCTCTTTGTCAGGATTACAGACTAATGACCTGTCATTCCCATCTTATAATAAAACAATTTGTCTCATCTTGCAGAACCTGAGAGAGAACATGTTACATTGAGAATGATTTGAAGCATTCAGCGGTAACAGGAACTATCAGTAGTTACTGTAGACGCTATAGAAAATCGCATTTAAACTGATGGAGTTCTGATATCTTTCTAACCGCCTACATTATATTTTATGCCACACATATTATACGGGTAGTTTTACTACAAAGTAACCAAGTTGTGTAGATGATTACAGAAATTATTTGGGCTTGTTGAAAAATTAGGAAACATGTTCACTTCATTATTTTATCCTATAGCAGAATTTTCTTATTCTTGAAGGCTATCTTGAATTTTATTATATTACAGATTTTCCAAGTTCCAGTATACCTATTTTTATACTAAATGTAAAGTTACAAGGTCTTGAAAGGGTGCACAGTCAAGAAAGACTTCATTTGGATCATTAGATGAAAAAGTTATAATCTGATTTAACTTACATTAAGGCTATGTTCAAACGGGACTAAAATCCCTGTTAGAGTTAATTGGGAACATCTACAGCAACAAATTCTGCTGTTGATAATAATAACAACAATGATGATGATAATAATAATCATTAAAAAAATAATTATATAATAATAATTATTATTATTATTGTGTACTCACTAATACATTTCAGCATTCATTTTGACATCTTTAAAAACTCATGTGACAGATAAATGTTTTTCCATGTCATTAAGTCATTTTTTTCAATTACATATACATTTACTGGCCGCTATATCAGGTATATCTGTTCTATTGCTAAGCCAATCACATGGAAGCAACTCGTGGCAGGCATGTAGACATGTTTAAACAACTTTCTGAAGTTCAAACAGAAAATCAGAATGGGTAGGAAAGGGAAAGTGACGTTGAGGGTCACATGGTTGTTGTTGCCAGACAGGCTGGTCTGAGTATTTTTGAAAGTTCTGATTTACTGAGAATTTAATGCATAATAATTTCTAGGGTTTACAGAGAATCATCTGTAAAAAGAGAAAATGTCAAGTGAACGGCGGTTGTGTGGACGAAAATGTCTCGTTGATGTCAGAGGAGAATTGGCAGACTGGTATGATATGACAGAAAGGCAACAGTAACTCAAATGACCACTTGTTATAACAAAGAATTGCAGAATACCATCTCTGAACACACAACATGTCCACACCGAGTGTCACTCCTGTCAGCTGAATATAGGAAACTGAGGCTACAATTCACACAGGCTCATGAAAGTCTGGAAGAAAGCTGTCTGGTCTGATGAGTCTCGATTTCAGCTGCAACATTCAGATGGCAAGATTAGAATTTGACATAAACAACATGAAATTATGACTCAATCCATCCTTGTAGCAACAGTTCACGCCGATGGCGCTGTAATGATGTGGGGACTTTTTCTTCTCACACTTCAGGCCCCTTAGTACCAAGCATTGTTTAAGCATGACAGGCTACCAGAGTTTTGTTGTTGACCATGTCAATCCCTTTACGACCACAGTGCACGCATCTTCTGATGGCTACATCCAGCATAATAGTGCACCATGTCACAAAACTCTCATCACTAGATCTCAATCCAATAACCTTTGGGATGTGGTGAAGTGGGACATTTGCATCGTGGATGTGTATCTGACAAATCTGCAGCAACTGTGTGATCATGTCCTGATGGACAAACTTTTTAAAGAATGTTTCTAGCACCTTGTAGAAAGGATGCCACAAAGAATGAAGGCCGTTCTGAAAGCAAACAGTGGTCTAACACGATACTAACCAGGTGTACCTAATAAGGATGCATGTAAGTTTATATGTACACTGTAGTGAACCTGTTTTTCAACAGTATACAGTGACCCCCCCCCCCCCGACCTACGATGGCCCCAACCTACGATAATTTCAACATATGACGGCCTCTCAGAGGCCATCGCATGTTGAAGGCAGCATCAACATACAATGCTTTTGTATGTGGGGGCAATCGCATAAACGGCTATCCGTCAGCGCAGACTGATTCAGCTGCCGCCGGATAGCCATTTAAGGTGCCCCGTGTGATCCGGTGATGATCACTCACCTGTCCCCGGTGCTCCGGACCATTCTCTTCCTGATCCCCTGCATCGCCCGTCATCCAATAGGAGCGGCGTGCGCAGCGACGTGATGACGGCGATGAAGAGCGACGATCCCAGGCAGCTGAGACGGTCAAGAGTGGCGGGGACACCCCGGGGATGCGGCGACAGTGATCGAGGGCGACATCCAGGGCAGCGTTGACGGGCCGGAGGGGTGGGGACAGGTGAGTATAGCTTCCTATACTTTTCATTGCACGGATCCCTCAACATACCATGGTTTCAGCTAACGATGGTTCATTTGAAACGAATTACCAGGGACCACTGTACAATAAGGGACCACTGTACAATATCCTTGACATAGTGGGAAAGGATAAAAAACTGAATTTTCATGACTGTATTGCCTACATGAATGTTATAATTATGGGGGAGAATATGTTGAATTCCAGGACATTATTCCTGTGCATTGCAAAGAACCCCCTGTTACTGTACACATAGGATGGCTCAGATTAAAACACAATTGTAGCAATGATGACACATTCCAACACAAATCTTGTTAAAACCTTGTTGAAAGGTTAAAACAGAGAAAGTATCCTGTATCTCTTTCAAGTGAAGTTTACCAAAGGGCACAGTCAGTCAACAGTTCTCATGGACAAAAAGAAAAGAAAAAACTGCATAAAAATGGGAAAGGTAATACTAGTCACATCATAAAGTGATCAATTTAATGAGACAAAAACCATTATCTACCATTGTCGTCCCATCCTACTGCAGGGTGGGACAACATGAGCTACTGGATCTTTATGCTTGGCTCATGGCAGCCCAGGCCCTGAACTTTTGTCAAGACCTTATGCTCACATATCAAAATTTTTAGTAAGGCTTTTAACACTGTACCACAGAGAAGACTTATCAATAAACTGCAGTCATTGAGCTTGGACTCCCATATTGTTGGGTGGATTAGGCAGTGGCTGAGTGACAGACAACAGAGGGTTGTAGTCAAGGGAGTATATTCAGGAAAGCTCTTGTTACAAGTGGTCTACCTCGGGGATCTGTACTGGTACCCATTTTGTTTAATATCTTCATTAGTGATATTACAAAAGGTATCGATGGTAAGGTATGTCTTTTTGTTGATGACACAAAAATATGTAACAGGGTTGATGTTCCTGGAGGGATCCTCCAAATTGGAAAGGATTTAGGCAAATTAGAAGAATGGTCAGAACTCTGGCAACTGAAATTTAATGTGGCTAAGTGCAAGATAATGCACCTGGGGTGTAAAAACCCCCGGGCAGAATATAGAATATATGACACAGTCCTGACCTCAGTATCTGAGGAGATGGATTTAGGAGTAATTATTTCAGAAGACTTAAAGGTAGGAAGACAATGTAATAGAGCAGCAGGAAACGTTAGCAGAATGCTTGGATGTATAGGGAGAGGTATAAGCAGTAGAAAGAGAGAAGTGCTCATGCCTCTGTACAGAACACTGGTGTGGCCTCACTTGGAATATTGTGCTCAGTACTGGAGGCCATATCTCCAAAAGGATATAGATACTCTTGAGAGAGTTCAGAGAAGAGCTACTAAACTAGTACATGGATTGCAGGATAAAACTTACCAGGAAAGGTTAAAGGCCCTTAAAGGGGTAGTCCAGTGGTGAAAAACCTATCCCCTATCCTAAGGATAGGGGATAAGTTTGAAATCGCGGGGGGTCCGACCGCTGGGGCCCCCTGCATTCTCTCTGTACGGGGCCCCGGCTCTCCGGCCAGATAGCGGGTGTCGACCCCCGCACGAAGCGGTGGCCGACACGCCCCCTCAATACATCTCTTTGTCAGAGCCGGAGATTGCCGAAGGTAGCGCTTCGGCTCTGCCATAGAGTTGTATTGAGGGGACGTGTCGGCCGCCGCTTCATGTGGAGGTCGACACGCCCCCTTCCCGCGGGCTGTCGGGGATCCGTACAGGAGATCGCAGGGGGCCCCAGCAGTCAGACCCCCCGCGATCTGCAACTTATCCCCTATCCTTAAGATAGGGGATAAGTTGTTCACCACTGAGTCACCACTGGACTGTTACGCCTAGCGCTCCGGGTCCCCGCTCCTCCCCGGAGCGCGTACGGCGTCTCTCTCTCCGCAGCGCCCCGGTCGGTCCCGCTGACCGGGAGCGCTGCACTGTCATGGCCGTCGGGGATGCGATTCGCACAGCGGGACGCGCCCGCTCGCGAATCGCATCCCAGGTCACTTACCCGTTCCCGTCCCCTGCTGTCATGTGCTGGCGCGCGCGGCTCCGCTCTCTAGGGCGCGCGCGCGCCAGCTCCCTGAGACTTAAAGGGCCAGTGCACCAATGATTGGTGCCTGGCCCAATTAGCTTAATTGGCTTCCACCTGGTCCCTGACTATATCTGACCTCCTCCCATGCACTCCCTTGCCGGATCTTGTTGCCCTTGTGCCTAGTGAAAGCGTTTTGTGTGTCCAAAGCCTGTGTACCAGAACTTCTGCTATCCACCCTGACTACGAACCTTGCTGCCTGCCCCGACCTTCTGCTACGTCCGACCTTGCTTCTGTCTACTCCCTTGTACCGCGCCTATCTTCAGCAGCCAGAGAGGTTGAGCCGTTGCTAGTGGATACGACCTGGTCACTACCGCCGCAGCAAGACCATCCCGCTTTGCGGCGGGCTCTGGTGAAAACCAGTAGTGACTTAGAACCGGTCCACTAGCACGGTCCACGCCAATCCCTCTCTGGCACAGAGGATCCACCTCCAGCCTGCCGAATCGTGACAGTAGATCCGGCCATGGATCCCGCTGAAGTTCCTCTGCCTTATATCTCTGATATCACCACGGTTGTCGCCCAGCAATCCCGACAGATCGCCCATCTAACCCACCAGCTGTCGGAAGTGTCCACCATTGTGCAGCAACTTCAGTCGCAACTTCTGCAGCAATCATCTCCTCCTCCAGCTCCTGTACCCCTTCCGCAGCGAGTGGCCACTCCTAGCCTCCGCCTGTCCTTGCCGGACAAATTTAATGGGGACTCTAAGTTTTGCCGTGGCTTTCTTTCGCAATGTTCCCTGCACTTGGAGATGATGTCGGACCAGTTTCCTACTGAAAGGTCTAAGGTGGCTTTCGTAGTCAGCCTTCTGTCTGGAAAAGCCCTGTCATGGGCCACACCGCTCTGGGACCGCAATGACCCCGTCACTGCCTCTGTACACTCCTTCTTCTCGGAAATTCAAAGTGTCTTTGAGGAACCTGCCCGAGCCTCTTCTGCTGAGACTGCCCTGCTGAACCTGGTCCAGGGTAATTCTTCCGTTGGCGAGTACGCCATACAATTCCGTACTCTTGCTTCTGAACTTTCCTGGAATAATGAGGCGCTCTGCGCGACCTTTAAAAAAGGCCTATCCAGCAACATTAAAGATGTTCTGGCCGCACGAGATACTCCTGCTAATCTGCATGAACTCATTCATCTAGCCACTCGCATTGACATGCGTTTTTCTGAGAGGCATCAAGAGCTCCGCCAGGAAAAAGACTTAGATCTCTGGACACCTCTCCCACAGTCTCCATTGCAATCTGCGCCTAGGCCTCCCGCCGAGGAGGCCATGCAAGTGGATCGGTCTCGCCTGACCCTGGAAGAGAGGAATCGCCGTAAGGAAGAGAATCTTTGTCTGTACTGTGCCAGTACCGAACATTTTTTGGTGGATTGCCCTATCCGTCCACCACGTCTGGGAAACGCACGCTCGCACCCAGCTCTCGTGGGTGTGGCGTCTCTTGATGCTAAGTCGGCTTCTCCACGTCTCACGGTGCCTGTACGGATTTCTTCTTCAGCCAGCTCTTCCCTCTCAGCCGTGGCCTGCCTGGACTCTGGTGCCTCTGGGAATTTTATTCGGGAGTCCTTGGTGAATAAATTCCGCATCCCGGTGACCCGTCTTGTCAAGCCACTCCACATTTCCGCGGTCAACGGAGCCAGGTTGGATTGCACCGTGCGTTTCCGCACGGAGCCCCTCCTAATGTGCATCGGACCTCATCATGAGAAAATTGAGTTTTTGGTCCTCTCCAATTGCACTTCTGAAATTCTCCTTGGACTACCCTGGCTTCAACACCATTCCCCAACCCTGGATTGGTCCTCAGGGGAGATCAAGAGCTGGGGTACCTCTTGCTTCAAGGACTGCCTTAAACCGGTTCCCAGTACTCCCTGCCGTGACCCTGTGGTTCCTCCTGTATCCGGTCTCCTTAAGGTCGTTATGGACTCTGCCCGCCTTAAGAAGTGCCTCTCCCCCCCTCCCAGTCCAGTCAGTCAAGCCTCGGTGCCTCCTCGTGGCCCTCGTCCTGGTGTCACACTGCCCCGTGCCAGGCCTCGCCCTCTGCCCTCCCTCCCCATTCCCACTCCTGCTGTACTGCCTGCCGTTGAGGAATCCCTCCATCCTTTCCCGGTGTCCTCATCCCAGGGGGGGCAGTTACCGGACAAAGAGAAGGGGAGACCTAAGGGGGGGGGGTACTGTTACGCCTAGCGCTCCGGGTCCCCGCTCCTCCCCGGAGCGCGTACGGCGTCTCTCTCTCCGCAGCGCCCCGGTCGGTCCCGCTGACCGGGAGCGCTGCACTGTCATGGCCGTCGGGGATGCGATTCGCACAGCGGGACGCGCCCGCTCGCGAATCGCATCCCAGGTCACTTACCCGTTCCCGTCCCCTGCTGTCATGTGCTGGCGCGAGCGGCTCCGCTCTCTAGGGCGCGCGCGCGCCAGCTCCCTGAGACTTAAAGGGCCAGTGCACCAATGATTGGTGCCTGGCCCAATTAGCTTAATTGGCTTCCACCTGGTCCCTGACTATATCTGACCTCCTCCCATGCACTCCCTTGCCGGATCTTGTTGCCCTTGTGCCTAGTGAAAGCGTTTTGTGTGTCCAAAGCCTGTGTACCAGAACTTCTGCTATCCACCCTGACTACGAACCTTGCTGCCTGCCCCGACCTTCTGCTACGTCCGACCTTGCTTCTGTCTACTCCCTTGTACCGTGCCTATCTTCAGCAGCCAGAGAGGTTGAGCCGTTGCTAGTGGATACGACCTGGTCACTACCGCCGCAGCAAGACCATCCCGCTTTGCGGCGGGCTCTGGTGAAAACCAGTAGTGACTTAGAACCGGTCCACTAGCACGGTCCACGCCATTCCCTCTCTGGCACAGAGGATCCACCTCCAGCCTGCCGAATCGTGACATGGACTACTCCTTTAACATGTATAGCTTGGAAGAAAGAGACAGAGGGGATATGACAGAGACTTTTAAATACATAAAGGGAATCAACACGGTAAAGGAGGAGAACATATTTACAAGAAGAAAAACTACCACAAGAGGACATAATTTTAAATTAGAGGGGCAAAGGTTAAAGTAATATCAGGAAGTATTACTTTACTGAGAGAGTAGTAGATGCATGGAATAGCCTTCCTGCAGAAGTGGTCGCTGCAAATACAGTGAAGGAGTTTAAGCATGCTATCCTCCATATAAGATAGGGCCAGGGACCATTGATAGGTTTCAGATTATTGGGCAGACTAGATAGGCCAAATGGTTCTTATCTGCCGACACATTCTATGTTCCTATGTTAAAGGGGTTATCCAGGAAAAAACTTTATATATATATATATATATATATATATATATCTCAACTGGCTCCAGAAAGTTATACAGATTTGTAGATTACTTCTATTAAAAAATCCTAATCCCTTCAGGACTTATGAAGTTGAGTTGTTCTTCTTTGTCTAAGTGCTCTCTGATGGCACATGTCTCGGGAACTGTCCAGAGTAGAAACAAATCCCCATAACAAACCTCTTCTACTCTGTGGAGTTCCCGAGACAAGCAGAAGTGTCAGCAGAGAGCACTGTTGCCAGACAGAAAAGAACAACTCAACTTTAGCAGCTGACAATTATTGGAAGGATCAAGATTTTTTAATAGAAGTAATTTACAAATCTGTCTAACTTTCTGGAGCCAGTTGATATATATATATATAAAAAAAGTATTTTCCTAGAATACCCCTTTAAAGCTCAGTGAACAAGTGAGGTAGGATGTTAAAGTAGTTCTGTAATTAAACAAAATGTATCTCCTATCCTGCCGGGGCCCTATTCAGGAGATCAAAGGGGTCCCAAGTGCCGGACCCTGTGATCTATAACTCATACCCTATCCTTTATATAGGGATAAGTTATGTTTCACTGCACTACTCCTTTAATATCCCTTCCACATATTACGGTAGTAGCTAAGATTTTTAGATTCTGCCTCAGCCTGCCTATATTTGGCCTGTATATATGGTAGTATGTGTACCTTTTCCCTATACCTTCCCATAGACAGAGGTAGTGTGATAACAATGTGGTTTATGGGTTGATGTTTATGTCTTTCACATTACTATGTATAATATAAAATTGATGCATTTAATAACTGTCTTTTTTTCAGATATATTAGAGACTAGTAGACTAGCACATTGTTGAAGCTAGTAGATATTAGAAACAGGTCTGGTTGTCTATAGTCAATATTAGACATTGGAAACTAATTAAAACTAATGACATCAGCAACATGTGACATTAGGGTTTTTAAAGATGGCAATTGTTTGAATATGTGACCTAAGACTGCTGTCTGGCCGAAAGGTATCAGATCTATACTGTTTTTAGATGGATGTACAGCTGCTGTATGATCCACAGGAAGCTCTTTTCTTATTTAATTTATTTTCTGTCTGACCACAGTGCTCTCTGCTGACACCTCTGTCCATGTCAGGAACTGTCCAGAGCAGGAGAAAATCCCCATAGCAAACCTCTCCTGCTCTAGACAGTTCCTGACATGGTCTGAAGTGTCAGCAGAGAGCACTGTGGGCACAGAAATGAAATCCAAAAAGAAAAGAACTTCCTATGTAGTGTACAGCAGCTGAAAAGTACTGGAAGGATTAAGATTTTCAATAGAAGTAATTTACAAATTTGTTTAACTTTCTGGCACCCGTTGATTTAAAACAAATTGTTTTCCACTGGAGTACCCCTCGAAAATTTGGTGCAATTTTGGCATACGATGTTTGCAAGCCATGTCTTTTCCTGCCAGCTTACACATCTTTCAGTTAAGCCATGCCCCTTGTTGAGCAAGGTGCAAAAAGTGTCTCACAAGTATGATAAAGCTGACAGAGAGTGCCAAAGTATGACCCTTATTTAAGTCAATGGTGTCTGTCAGGATCCATTGATGTTCATCGAGCAGCAGATTCTCCGGCTCCATTTTCTAGTCTTGAACAGAATTCTTCAATGGAGACCTGAGTGATGCCTCCAACGCAGTTGTGAACCTGGTACTAGATATGAAGGAGGTAATAGTAACCCAGGCAGTAAGGGTCCAAAGCCCAGGCAAATAAGTATCTAAACATCCCCATTGATCTTCCATTTACTTTAAAATTAAAAGGTCATAGTTAATAGACATTGATGTGTGAACCTGTTTCCCAACATGGTGCCCATAATTTTGTAAAAGTGTGCATGCATGAGTCAATATTTTGCTTCTTCTATCACATTGGCCCACTAAACATATGGTAAGGGCCTAAAAAGCTGAAAAAAAATTCATACCATGACACATAGACATGTCAGAGAGTTACTTTTCCTGAGTTTAAGGTACAAAACATAAGTTAAAGGGGTACTCCGATGCTCCAGCGTTCTGAACATTTTGTTCAGAACTCTCGAAGCTGGAGGCCATGATTGTGACGTCACGGTCACGCCCCCTTGGGATGTCATGTCCCACCCCCTCCATTCATGTCTATGGGAGGGGGTGTGTCTCCTGACACGCCTCCTCTCAAGGACATGAATGGAGGGGGTGTATGTAATAGCAGGAGAGGGTATGGCCCTTACATCATGACCACTACCGCAGCTATTAAGGTATTATTTATACTAAGAAATCCAGAAGTGAACCCTTACAACAATAATAAGTAACATGACAATGAAACACATTTTATTGTAAAATTATATTTTTAATAATACAAATAAAGCTCTATCTGATTTATTATAGCTGTGCTATGTACAATTAGTGTTACCAATGATCCATGGGTGACAGTACTGGGCTTAGATGAAGTATTTGAAGTGGTCCAGTTACGGTCAATTAGCATGACATCCTGAGTGATGATCCACCTTCTCTCCTAAAGTACCATGCTCCAGCTAGCTAAAATGACTGTTGCGGTTAAGGAACGGATTACCAGTTCTATTTTAAAGCTGCAGAAGTCAAGGACTGTTTCACAAATTCCCAGAGCTTGTGCATTACAACCATTGACTCAGAAGATAATATGATAATATTGGTCTTTACTGCCATCACATATGTTGAATCGATTTGACTACAGTGTTTTATAAAACGTAGACATGTAACCTTTCCAAAACAGGTAGATGTGTAATAGAAAATATTAAAGTTTTTTTCTGATTGAATGCAAATTAATTCATTGGGAATGTTTTTGAGCTGCAAGAGGCATCTATTTTTAATGAATATCTGAGGCAACTAATGGTTCTTAGCTGTACTTTCTCATGTGTTTGACCTTTTCCGTTATGTGGATTTACGTGCTATAGAAAGGGGAAATGCCAGTGAGCAGCATATTGAATTGCGTGTGCTGATTGCCCTGTTTCTTCAACATGTAATTACATGAAAATTGCCAAAGCATTGCACTATAAAGGTACTACATTGCACTCTACAGTTTATAACTATCACCACCACACATATGTATGGTCTTCAATAACACAATGCAAGATCATAGCTTAAAGGGGTACTCCACCCTTAGACATCTTATCCAAAGGATAGGGAATAAGATGTCTGATCGCGGGGGTCCCGCCGCTGGGGACCCCCGCAATATAGCATGCGGCACCCACCTGTTTCTGCTCCGGAAGCGCTGGAGGGTCTGGGTCCCGACCACCAGAACGGAAGTTTGTGACATCACGACTCCGCCCCCGTGTGACGTTACTCCCCCGTCCCCTCAATGCAAGTTTATGGGAGAGGGCGTGACAGCTCCTCAAACACTTGGGAGAGATGACTTCACACATACCTTAGATCATTTGCAGATGTTAGTGACACCTGCTTCTTCCTTAATGCGTGTAACCCTATGGCATGTCCTTCTTGCTGTTGCAATTTCAATGTTGAAGAGTGTAATTTTTTTTGTATAGATTGTAATATAATATAGCAAAAGTCTGATTCATTTATACTAAGCTGTGAAACCATACAATATTATAAGAGTTGTACATAGAAAAATCATCTTTCCCCCCCCCCCTTCTTTCCAGAAGCAGTGCCATTCATATTCATACCATTTGTGGTATTGCACCTAAACCCTATTCATTTAAGTAGGGACAAGCAGCAATACTAATACCAGTATTAATTGTGATAACTTGCTAGTGGGGCACCACTAAATAAGTGTAATCTACCTGGATTGAGAAAAGATGCATTTACCCTTCTCTTCAGCCTCAAAAGGGGCATCATATTGGATTTTCACTACATCCACAGTTCTGCAAACTATACTTGGACTCAGGGTTGTATAAGCACCCCGTGTGGGGCCACCCAGAGCAGAAGAGGATTCACACCTCACAAACTGTCACTGCTATTCACTTCTACTAAAGAAAACTGAACAACAGGGGAAAATTCAGTACCCGCTGGATGGTAAGATGATCCTGCTACTGTTGTGGTTGGATCAGATCAATAGCAGCTGATAGTTTCAGTTCAATAGTTTTTACATAAATATAGCAGATCAAACTGCTATATTTCTAGGGGGAGGGAGGGGGATGGGCATGTAATTGGAAGTAGATGTAAAGTACAGGGTGGGCCATTTATATGGATACACCTTAATAAAATGGGAATGGTTGGTGATATTAACTTCCTGTTTGTGGCACATTAGTATATGTGAGGGGGGAAACTTTTCAAGATGGGTGGTGACCATGGCAGCCATTTTGAAGTCGGACATTTTTAATCCAACTTTTATTTTTTCAATAGGAAGAGTGTCATGTGACACACCAAACTTATTGGGAATTTCACAAGAAAAACACTGGTGTGCTTGGTTTTAACGTAACTTTATTCTTTCATGAGTTATTTACAAGTTTCTCTTTGTTTACAGCCATTGACATGTCGTCGAGGTTAACACGTGAGGAGCGGATTGAAATTGTGTTGATGTCTGGTGAATGCAGTAACCAGGTCATTGCAGCAAATTTCAATGCAAGACACCCTACGAGACCACCCATCTCCCATGCTACAGTTAGCAAACTGCTTGCTAAGTTTCGTGAAACTGGTTCAGTGTTGGATTTGCTAAAATGTGGAAGCATGAAATCTGTCACTAATGAAGAAACATCAATGGCTGTCCTAGCTTCATTCAGCAAGAGCCCACAGTGTAGCACTCGCCGCATGTCACTGGAGAGTGGCATTAGTCAAGGCGGATATTAGCTACTCACAAATGGCACCCTTACAAACTCCAGCTACTGCAGCATCTCAACGAGGATGACCCAAGTCGGTGCACTGAATTTGCAGAATGGGGAAAACAAAAATTGGAACAGGACCCTCAGTTTACGCAGAAGATTTTGTTCAGTGATGAGGCAAACTTTTATGTGAATGGTGAAGTTAACAAACAAAACCACCGCTATTGGTCGGACACTAACCCACATTGGATAAATCCCTCCAAGACTGTTGGAACACAAAAATTGATTTTATGGTGTGGTATATGAGGTACAAAGATAGTGGGGCCATTCTTCATCAATGGAAACCTCAAGGCCACTAGATATGCGAAATTGCTACATGCTGATGTGTTTCCCTCTTTATGCACTGAAGCTGGCATGTTCCCTGAGTTTTTCCGGCAAGATGGTGCACCACCACATTATGGGTGTCAGGTCCGAGCATTCCTAGATGAACAATTTCCTGGAAAGTGGATTGGTCGTCGTGGGCCAGTTGAATGGCCCCCAAGGTCTCCCGATCTGACCCCTTAGACTTTTATCTTTGGGGTCATCTGAAGGCAATTGTCTATGCTGTGAAGATACGAGATGTGCAGCACCTGAAACTACGCATACTGGAAGCCTGTGCCAGCATTTCTCCTGTGGTGTTACTATCAGTGTGTGAAGAGTGGGAGAAGAGGGTTGCATTGACAATCCAACACAATGGGCAGCACATTGAACACATTTTATAAGTGGTCAGAAACTTGTAAATAACTCATGAAAGAATAAAGTTACGTTAAAACCAAGCACATCATTGTTTTTCTTGTTAAATTCCCAATAAGTTTAATGTGTCACATGACCCTCTTCCTATTGAAAAAGCAAAAGTTGGATTCAAAATGGCCAACTTCAAAATGGCCACCATGGTCACCACCCATCTTGAAAAGTTTCCCCCCTCACATATACTAATGTGCCACAAACAGGAAGTTAATATCACCAACCATTCCCATTTTATTAAGGTGTATCCATATAAATGGCCCATCCTGTATTGAAAAATAAGGTTAAGTAAGAGGAACAAATATATTGACTGTGATGGATACCTTGGGTTGGAAGAGTTAATGCTCTCAGCCTATGGCAGCTTGGGTGGGATTATTTTAACCTGAGCTCTGCTGGAACAGGTTGCTGGTAATTGAGCTTTACTCTGACCATGTCTGGTTTACTATGCATCTTAGCTGTTTTGTCTGTTTTAGTATATTTCCTGAATTTCTTTACCATGGTTACCTGTCCTGTTTGAGATATAGATTTTATCCTGCTTGGTTTTAGTACATTTGTTGAGTTTTAGTATTTTGAATGTTCGTTCTGCATTCATCTTTATATATCCTAGTCTATGTTCACACCGCTGGTTTGTGTTCACACTCTGCATCCTGTACCTGTGTTTGCTTGTGTTTAGCATTTATGTTTCCTTCTAGGTCAGTAGCCTGATCACTCGTTGGAGAGTGCGTGCTGGCTAGGAGTCTATTTGGCTTTGGTATTTATGTCCCTTCATGTTTGGAGTGGGGAGCCTAGCGTGTTCATGATTACAGATGCTTAGTGTATTTAGTACATGATCACTAATCAAAGTGTACATGATCACTGATCCATGGTTTCCTCTGAACTGGTATCTGTTAGTAGTCTAGTGTGTTCTTTGTTCTGAGTCTAGTGTGAACAGTGCTCTTGATTTCCTGACCTGTTTTGTTTGTATGCTATATCCTGCCTTGTTTGTTTTTAGATATCTGTTCTGGTTATTGTATTCCTGTTATGTTCCTGCCCTGTTCCCTGACTATGTACAGTTCTGCTTGTTTTGTTGACCTTGACGCCATTGTACTTTAGTGCAGGAAGGGACTGGCTCCTAGTTGTCATTCAGTGCTAAGGTGTCTGGGCAAGTAGGCAGTTACAGCTTAGGGTTCACTTCTCCCTGCCCCCGTACATGACAAAAATGCAAGATTTGACCATGATGTGTGAAATCACCCATAAAATTATCCTTTATGGGTGAACAGAAGTAACACATGACTTCCAATTACTACTGAAAAGCTGTGACAATCCCAATTTAAATATTTGTCTCTTATTTTTTTTCCAAATTAAAGACTGTTCTTTTTAGTTCATAGTTTGGTGAATTTTTAAGTCAAAGTCAGTAGCCAATCTTTGCAAACCCTATTCAGTAGTATTAAATAGTGTCAGAAATTCACAAAACAAAACTGCCTAATGCGAACATACCCATACAGTATGAAATATATATATATATATATATATATATATATATATATATATATATATATATGTGGTGTTTTAAATTGTATATGGATCCAGCATGTCACCCAGTCAGAGGCTATATGTCCAGCAGAGGTGAGTTGGTATCTGAGTGTTAGGCTCAGAATGTGTGTTAGGGTCCCATCCTAAATGAGGCCACCTCCCCGTGGTGGATGGGGGACACGTTTTTGATCAAAAAAGTGTGCTAAGAGCCTCCATTTTTTGACCAATGTGTGCTGTTGCAATCTTCTTTTTTGTATATTATATATACAGTGACCCCCGACCTACGATGGCCCCGACATATGATGAAATCGACATACGATGGCCTCTCAGAGGCCATCGCATGTCGATGTCAGCATCAACATACGATGCTTTTTTATGTCGGGGCCATCGCATTAAGTGCTATCCGGCAGCGCCAAATGCTTAAGCTGCTGCCGGATAGCAGCTTAATGTTCCCCGTGTGGTGCGGTAAATATTACTTACACCTCCACGATGCTTCGGGGTGCCCTCTGGGTCCAGCACTGGTCTTTCGGTGTCTTCTCGGCCCTCTCCGATGACGTCAATACACTGCTGCGCACGCCATCCAATAGGAATGGCGTACGCATCGGCGTAATGACGTTGCTACGCAGGCCCAGTAAGGTCTTGCGGAAGACAGAAGAGGACCAGAGAAGACAGAAGAGGACTGGAGAAGACAGCGGAGAGCCCAGCGGAGGCCCGGGATCACCATCGGGAGCAGCTGGGACACCATCTTGAGCGGCCAGGACAGGTGAGTACAGCTTCCTATACTTTACATTGCACGAATCCCTCAACATACGATGGATTCGACAAACGATGGCTCATTTGGAATTAATTATCATTGTATGTTGAGGGACCACTATATATATATATATATATATATATATATATATATATGTTTCTATTATGTTTCAATTATTTTTCTGCTATAGTTTGTAGATGTATTCAATAAATGATGCACATTCTTTATGTTATGCTTTTCTTTCCCTTCCTACTTGCTGTACCGATCATGTGAGCACGGCATGTACATCACACCGAAGGTGAGTCCGTTTTGCATTCCGGTGGGCATGCTCATTCAATGCCAGCATTTTGCAGTCATGGGAATACAGCAGGTACTTATATATAAACATGTTCTCTATGTTAATGTATTGTATGCCATGATTAACCCCTTAAGGACCAGGCCAATTCCATTTTTGCATTTTTGTGTTTTCCTCCTTGCCTTCTAAAAATCATAACTATTTTATATTTTCATCCACAGACAAGTATGAGGGCTTGTTTTTTTGCGTGACCTGTTGTCCTTTGTAATGACATCACTCATTTTACCATAAAATTTATGGCGCATCCAAAAATATACTATTTGTGTGGCAAATTGAAAAGAAAACTACAATTTTACAAATTTTGGAAGGTTTCGTTTTCACACTGTACAATTTACATGAAAAATTATGTTTTCTATATTTTGTCCATATGATTAAAATGATATCCATGATTACATAATTATTGTACTGATTTAAAAAAAATCTCAAACTTTTTAACCAAATTAGCATGTTTAAAATCCCTCTAATTTGCCGACCTATAACTTTTTCATTTTTCCACGCGGCGGTATGAGGGCTCATTTTTTGCGCCGTGATCTGTACTTTTTTTTTTATACCACATTTGCTTATATAAAACTTTTAAAACATTTTTAATTAATTTGGGATATGGGATAATCAACATCATGTTTTGATAGTTCGGACATTTACACATGCGATGATACCAAATATGTTTATTAATATATTTTTTTAAGCTTTTTGAGGGTAAAATGGGAAAAAGGGACATTTTACATTTTCTATTGGGGGAAAGGATTTTTCTAATTTTTTTACTTTCTTATTTTTCTATTTTTATTTTTTTACACTTTTTATGTCCCCATAGTAGACTATTTATTGCAAACACTGAACATTGCTATGCATTGCTATGCATAGGGCATAGGACTGATCAGTATTATTGGTGATCTTCTGCTCTGGTCTGCTCGATCTCAGACCAGAGCAGAAACCCTGGGAGATGGTCAGAGGCAGGTGAGGGGACCTCCGTCCGCCATTACAGATGATCGGAACCTTTGCAGCAGCGCTTCGGGCGATCCGATCATCCATTTTAAGTGCAGCACTGCCGCAGATGCCGTGATCTGTATTGATCACAGCATCTAAGGGATTAATGGTGGATGATCGCTGGTGTCCTCCATTACCGACAGGTCCTTGGCTGGTTACATCAGTCGGGACCTGCCATGCATGATGTGAGCACTGATCCGATACTCGTGGTCACGTCCATGATGTAAATGTACATCATGGTTCGTTAAGTACCACCGCACCATGACATACATTTATGTCCATTGTTGTTAAGGGGTTAAGAGCATTAGTGTTTCATTTAGTTTTATAGACATGGCTTTTCATGTCTTTGAATTTAAGATCACCTAATAAACTTTGTTTTTTAAACTTTTTTGGGGAGCCTGAGATTAGCTTTAGGTTCTCTACATTTATATGGGATCCACCCTATTGTCTTCAGTGCCCCCCCACATATTCTTTGTGTTCTTCATAGGACTCTGTTCAAAAAGAAGAGCAAAAAGAAGACAAAAAGAGTAAATTAGCTTCCAGCAAATTAATGACACATTTTTAATTGTTAATAATTGTCAGCAAAACTGCCCTATAATCCGCTGTATTAAGAACCATGCTGCCCCCTGACCTATCCGTATGCAGAAGGAAGGACCGGGCTTGTTGGATAAATACACTTTAATTCTTGGTTAAGAAGGGTCAAACAGGCCTGTTAGTCATTTATTCATGTGAAGAGTAGAACATTGTACATATAATGTATATAAAATAACTATCTAAATGAAATAATTGGTTAATTATTCTCTGTTTTAGATAGTAGATGTCAGAATCCATTTTCTATGGGAATTTTCGAAGGCTTGCTCAACAAAGCAATAGCTTGCATGTAGCTGGCATATTATTATCCTAGAACTAAATACCAATTATATAGAAGCTAACAAGGGACTTTATCATCTATGTAGAATACTAGCTAATCCATGGGAAAACCAGAGGGATAAAATTCAATGGCAGGAGTACAGTTGTTTCTAGAATTTTTATTCATTATTGTATCTGAATACCTACTTATATAGAGCCTGACAATAACTATAATAATTATTTACGCTAAGATTTATTCTAATTCAGGAATCAAAGGATAACTGTATCAAATGTAAAATGAATAGCTTTTCCTAATCCTAATTCTATAGTAATGAATGTCATGGAAGGCAGGATACCTACAACCCACCCCTTATCCAAATTTCCATCAGCAGTTAGAAATATTGGTTAGTAAATAAACCGAAAAGTGAATATTCAACTTTATCAAGCCTAAGAATTGCAATTACAATTTTTTCTTTACGGCAGAAATATAAGTAGAGGGGTCTTGTCCATTAACCTGATGTGGCCTCCACTGGTTTCCATGCTCCAGAATAACAATCTGCATATAGTATCTAATTGAACTCCTTTGCCATTAGTGAGACTGTTATTACTAGACAAAACATTCATTAAAAATGCCTGATGATTAAACAGGTTTGAGGAGATGATGGATTAATCTATCCTAATGGAATATATTCTCACAGATGGTTTACTGAATGAACGAACTATTAGGCCCATCATTTCGAAAGCCTGACCCAAGTACACATGGCAAATTCTACTAACTGAGGAGTAATTGGCTTTTTGACTCAAGCCCATTTCACAGTAAATGGTAATGTTTCAAGCATCATAACCACATACACCACATTATTTGGAAATGATTTATTTCCCTATGTAATTACATTTCCTGATTCTAGTGTGTCAGAGATGATTAACAGGGGGCAAAATTAATGCATTTTTTAATTCTCTGAATAAAGCACCTAGGGAAAAAATATGTAAATATGCATCTACCTTTACCTTTTCTGAAATTTAGTGTAGGACAACAATTTTTCATCATACCAATTTTGAAAAAATATCACAATATACCAGCAAAAACCCTCAACAGGCTACAATTCGCATCACATCTAATGGGTTGTCACATATTGATATAGCATATACATTCTCCTGACATATGCATCTATGACAAAAACATGTATTTGTCTAAAATGATTTTCCAGTGACGCACATTTGAGATGTGTTGAAACAAAGTTAGTAAAAAACACCAGAACTGTGTAATTTTTTTGGCCACTTCAGATATTGTAAAAACATGTATAAAAAGCAATTAAAAAGTCCCATCAAAACAAAAATGGTATCGATCAAAACTAAAGATTATGGTGCAAAATGAGCCCTCATACATCCCCCCGTATGAGTACGTCCTTGGTCCTGCTCCCGTGATAGAACGCGGGGTCCCACGGTGACCCCGCATCATATCACGGCGGGCCCGGCGTCATAGTGAAGCCTCAAAGCTGAGCCACGCGGCTAAAAGTGAAAGTAAAAGTGCCCGGCTAGCTCAGGGAGCTGTTCGGGATCGCCGCGGTATAATCGCGGCATCCCGAACAGCTGTACTACAGGAGGAAGGTCTCTTACCTTCTTTCCTGCAGTCCGTTTGCCGATTGAATGCTTCAAGCCTGAGATCAAGGCTTGAGCAATCAATCGCCGAAAACACTGATCATTGCATCTCTATGGAGATGCATTGAACAGTGTTAAAGATCAGTAAATGCAATGTTATATGGGGACTATAATATTGCAAAAGAAAAGTGTAAAAAATCATTAACCCTTTGAATTATCCCTTCCCCTAATAAAAGTTTGAATCACCCGGAATTTCCAATAATAAAAAAAACAGTGTAAATATGTGGTATCGCCACGTGCGGAAATGTCCGAATTAAAAAAATATACTGCTAATTAAACCGCACGGTCAATGGCGTGCACGCAAAAAAATTCCAAAGTCCAAAATAGCATATTTTTGGTCACTTTTTATATTTTGAAAAGATGAATAAAAAGCGATCAAAAAGTCAGATCAATGCAAAAATGGTACCGACAAAAACGTCAGAAAACGGCGCAAAAAATGAATCCTCATAGCACCCTAAACACGGAAAAATAAAAAAGTTATAGAGGTCAGAAGAGGACAATTTTAAACATATACATTTTCCTGCATGTAGTTATGATTTTTTTCTGAAGTAATACAAAATCAAACCTATACAAGTAGGGTATCATTTTAACCGTATAGACCTAGAGAATAAAGATAAGGTGTAATTTTTACCGAAAAATGTACTACGTATAAATGGAAGCCCCCAAAGTAACAAAATGGCTGTATTTTTTCAATTTTGTCGCACAATGATTTTTTTTCCTGTTTCGCCGTAGATTTTTGGGTAAAATAACTGATATCATTACAAAGTAGAATTGGTGGCGCAAAAAATAAGCCATAATACAGATTTTTAGGTGCAAAATTTAAAGAGTTATGATTTTTTAAAGGTAAGGAGGAAAAAACAAAAGAGCAAAAACGGAAAAACGCCCGCTCCTTAAGGGGTTAAGGGGACAGAAGAAGACAATTTTAAGCATACTCATTTTCTGAAAACAAAAAATAAATTAAGTAGTAAAAACAAAATAAAAGCTATATAAATTGGTTATTGTCATAATCTTATGGTCCTACAGAATAAAGATAATGGGGGAGATTTATCAAAACCTGTGCAGAGGAAAATAACCCAGTTGCCCATAGCAACCAATCAAATCACTTCTTTCATTTTGCAGAGGCCTTGTTAAAAATGAAAGAAGCTAGCTGATTGATTGCTATGGGCAACTGGGCAACTTTTTCTCTGGACAGGTTTTGATAAATCTCCCCCAATGGGATTTTTCCTGGAAAGTGCACTGTGTAGAAATTGAGCCCCAAACTTACAAAATGGTGGGGATTTGTTTTTTTTTTGTTTCTGTTTTTTTATTCACCCACAAATAATTTTTTTTGTTTCACCCTAAATTTGGTGGTAATATCATTGATGTAATTACAAGTACAATTGGAGGCACAAAAAACAAGCCCTCATATGGTAAGTGGAAAATTAAATGTGTTATGGCTTTTAGTAAGCAAGGAGGTAAAACATAAGTGCAGAAATAAAAAAATCCTTGCATCCTTAACCCCTTAAGGACCCAGCCCATTTTCTCCTTAAGAACCAGGGCCTTTTTTTTACACATCTGACCACTGTCATTTTAAGTACTGTATTTATCGGGGTATACCACGCACCGGCCTATAACACGCACCCTCATTTTACCAAGGATATTTGGGTAAAAAAAGTTTTTTATACCCAAATATCCATGGTAAAATGAGGGTGCGTGTGTGTGCATGTATACCCCGATACATCACCAGGAAAGGCAGGGGGAGAGAGGCCGTCGCTGCCCGCTTCTCTCACCCTGCCTTTCCTGGGGTCTAGAGCCCTGCTGCCGGCCCTTCTCTCCCCCTGGCTATCGGCGCCGCTGCCCGTTCTGTCCCCCTGACTATCGGTGCCGGCGCCCCATTGCCGGCTCCGATAGCCAGGGGGAGAGAAGCGGCGCCGACAGCCAGGGGGAGAGAAGGGGCAGCGGCACCCATTGCCGGCGCCGCTGCCCCGTTGCCTCCCCCCATCCCCGGTGGCATAATTACCTGGGTCGGGTCCGCGCTACTGCAGGCCTCCGGCGCGCGTCCCCTGCGTCGTTGCTATGCACGGTGCACGCTAGCAACGATGCCAGGGACGCACGCCGGAGGCCTGCAGCAGCGCGGACCCGACCCAGGTAATTATGCCACCGGGGATGGGGAGAGGCAATGGGTGCCGCTGCCCTTTCTCTCCCCCTGGCTATCGGCGCCGGCAATGGGGCGCCGGCACCGATAGTCAGGGGGAAAGAACGGGCAGCGGCGCCGATAGCCAGGGGGAGAGAAGGGCCGGCAGCAGCGCTCTAGACCCCAGGAAAGGCAGGGGGAGAGAAGCGGGCAGCGACGGCCTCTCTCCCCCTGCCTTTCCTGGGGGCGTATAACACGCACATAGACTTTATGCTAAAAATTTTAGCCTAAAAAGTGCGTGTTATACGCTGATATTTATTAACTCTAGGATGCTTTTAGTTTTCATTTTGATTCGGTGATTGTTTTTTCGTGACATATTCTACTTTATGGAAGTGGTAAATTTTTGTCGATACTTGCATCATTTCTTGAAAATTTTTCATTTTTTTTACTTCGAAGCTCTCTGCTTTTAAGAAAAATAGACATATGAAATAAATTATATATTAATCTGCATATACAATATGTCTACTTTATGTTTGCATCATAAAGTTGACAAGTTTTTACTTTTGGAAGACATCAGAGGGCTTCAAAGTTCAGCAGCAATTTTCCAATATTTCAGAAAATGTTCAAAATAAAAAAATTTCAGTGACCAGTTCAGTTTTGAAGTGGATTTGAAGGGCCTTCCTATTAGAAATACCCCATAAATGACCCTGTTATAAAAACTGCACCCCTCAAAGTATTCAAAATGACATTCAGAAAGTTTGTTTACCCTTTTGGTGTTTCACCGGAATAGCAGCAAAGTGAAGCAGAAAATTCAAAATTTTCATTTTTTACACTCGCATGTTCTTGTTGACCCAGTTTTTGAATTTTTACAAAGCATAAAAGGAGAGAAATCTTCCTAAAATTTGTAACCCAATTTCTCTCGAGTAAGGAAATAACTCATATGTGTATGTCAAGTGCTCTGTCGGTGCACTAGAGGGTTCAGAAGGGAAGGAGCAACAATGGATTTTGGAGAGTGAGTTTTTCTGAAATGGTTTTTGGGGGGCATGTCACATTTAGGAAGCCCTAATGGTGCCAGAACAGCAAAAAAAAAAACTCACATGGCATACTATTTTGGAAACTACACCCCTCAAGGAACGTAACAAGGGGTACAGTGAGCCTTAACACCCCACAGATATAAATAAATTTTTTTCACAAAAATGCATTTTTTCCACAAATTTTCCATTTTTACTAAGGGTAATGGGAGGAAATGTCCCCCACAATTTGTAATTCCATCTCTGCTGAGTATGGAAATACCCCATGTGTGGACATCAAGTGCACTGCGGGCATACTACAATGCTCAGAAGAGAAGGATTCACATTTGACTTTTGGAAAGCAAATTTTGCTGATATAGTTTTTGTGGAAATCTTGCAGAAAAGCAACCTCCCACCCCCATATGGCATACTATTTTGGAAACTACACCCCTCAAGGAACGTAACAAGGCCTTAACACCCCACAGGTGTTTGACGACTTTTCGTTAAAGTCGGATGTGTAAAGAGAAAAAAAAATTCACTAAAATGCAGTTTCCCCCCCCCCTCCCAAATTTTACATTTTTACAAGGGGTAATAGGAGAAAATGCCACCAAAATTTGTATCCACATTTCTTCTTTAGGCCTCAAATGTACATGGTGCGCTCTCTCTCCTGAGCCTTGTTGTGCGTCCACAGAGCATTTTACGCCTGGGGTATTTCCATACTCAGGAGAAATTGTGTTACAAATTTTGGGGGCAACACCAGCATGTTACTGTAAAATTTAAAATTTTTAGGCTGGTGTAGACCCCAACTTTTCCTTTTCATAAGGGGTAAAAGGGGAAAAAGAACCCCAAAATGTGTAACGCAATTGCTCCCGAGTATGGAGATACCCCATATGTGGCCCTAAACTGTTTCCTTGAAATACGACAGGGCTCCAAAGTGAGAGAGCACCATGCTCATTTGAGGACTAAATTAGGGATTGCATAGTGGTGGACATAGGGGTATTCTATGCCAGTGATTCCCAAACTGGGTGCCTCCAGCTGTTGCTAAACTCCCAGCATGCCTGGACAGTCAGTGGCTGTCCGGCAATGCTGGGAATTGTTGTTTTGCAACGGCTGGGGGCTCTGTTTGGAACCACTGCCGTATGATAAGTTTTTCATTTTTATTGAGGGGGACAGTGTAAGCGGGTGCACCCTTTATTTTGTGGGCAGGGTTTACGGTGAGTTTCCTGCTAGGAGTTTGCGCTGCGGCGGAAAATTTGCCGCTTCTTAAACTTGAAGCAGGAAATTCACTGTAAACCCGCCCATATGAATGTACCCTGTACATTCACATGGGGGGGGGGGGACCTCCAGCTGTTGCAAAATTAAAACTCCCAGCATGCACTGACATACCCTGCATGCTGCGAGTTGTACTTTTGCAACAGCAGGCACACTGGTTGGAAAACCTTCAGTTAGGTTCTGTTACCTAACTCAGTATTTTCCCACCAGTGTGCCTCCAGCTGTTACAAAACTACAACTCTCAGCATGTACTGATCGCTGAAGGGCATGCTGGTAGTGATAGTTACGCAACTGCTGGAGGTATGCACGCAACTCTCAGCATGTGAGAGAGCCGTTAGCTGTTCGTGCATGCTGGGAGTTGTAGTTTTGCAAGATTTAGGGGGCCACGGTTAAGAAACCACCTCACAGTGATCTCCAAACTGTGGCACTCCAGATGTTGCAAAACTACAAATCCCAGCATTCCCAGACAGCAAACTACTGTGTGGGCATGTTGGGAGTTGTAGTTTTGCAAGATCTAGAGGGCCACAGTTTAGAGACCACTGCACAGTGATCTCCAAACTGTGGCCCTCCAGCTGTTGCAAAACAACAAATCCCAGCATGCCCAAACAGCTGTCTGGGCATGCTGGGAGTTGTAGTTTTGCAACATCTGGAGGGCTACAGTTTAGAGACCACTGTAGCCCTCCAGATGTTGAAAAACTACAACTCACTGGCTTCCGTACTCTGCAGCACGCCGCACTAGGGAGAGGCTTGCTGCCTGCCACCGCCACTGGTTAGGGACCTCCACCGCCGCCGCTGGTCACACTACAGTTCCCCTGTTTTTCCCTGACTACTGTGGGTGGGCAGAACAGGGGAACCGAACTTTAACCTCCCCCCGCCCCTGACCAACCAATAGAAGGAATAGGAGGGGTGGCACCCCTGCTACCTCACTCCTATCCCTTCAGGGGGATCGGGGGTGTCTTGGACATCCCCAAGCCCCCTTATTTTCTGGGTCACCGGGTCACCAGAGACCGGTATGACCCGGAATCGCTGCAGATTTCCGACATGCTCAGCGATCACCGACATGGGGGTTTGCATGGGGTACCTGCTGAACGATTTCAGCAGGCATTCCGGTCCAAATGGGTGTCCATTCTCCGCTCTCAACTGATTAAACGCTATACTGCCCCTACCAGCACTACTACTGCAAGAGGCAGGAGCAGCAGCAGCGGTATCTTCATGTTGGAGTACATAATGAAAAAGTTTTTACATCAAGTATTCCAATCTAACACAAATTGTCATCAAAGGAATGTACACCACCACCTGAACAACAAGGTTAATACATACCTAAGATGTGCCCTTTCTCTGACAAACATGGGATCTCAGACCCCATTGACTTCTGGGTTACCATATTAGACCAATGGCCTGAACTTTCCCAGTTTTCCATGGGTGTTCTGTCTTCCCCCCCCCCCCCCCCAGTGTAGCATAAAGAGAGAATGTATAGCATGGCAGGCATCATTGCCACCCCTAAGCAAACAAGATGGTATGCCAGCAATGTGGAAAAACTAGCGTTTGTTAAAATGAATCAGGGATGGGTCAGTGAGGAATTTTAACTTCCTGTGCCAGATGCCACTTATTAGAAAGTACTACCACCAGCCTTGTTATACACTGATTATTACAAGTCCCATCACTCGACGACCACCCCCTCTGCTGTCTACTACAACTACCTCTATTATTGCCTGCTATCCGCTTGCAACGGCATCCACTAATCCACCACTACCTGCTGTCTGCTGGTTACTACAACTACTTCAAGTTAAACTTCCTTAGTAATTAAACTCTAAAGGCTATTATTCAGTTATCAAAAGATATCACTTCTGTTCTGATGGAACCCTAAATCTATGACAGACACATTTTCAAATAGATGCCAACAAATTCCAGTGGATTCTAATCGTTTTAATGGGGTTATAATGGGGCCTGTCACACTTTTGTTTGGCTTTACAACATTTGTTAGCTATTATTAGAGTAAAAAAGGGATGATACCCTGACAGAATGGGAATATACTGTCTACTGGTCTTGATAAGGGCTTGGATCTGAATCCCCTATGATTTCTATGTGGACAAGACCTGTACTCCATGGTGAACAATACGTGTGTATATGGCTAAATGTGTGTAAAAGTGGAATATTTTAGGTCACCCGAGGGGGTGGATGTATATATATATTTTTTTATCAGTGATCTAACGAATTATTTTGCTGCCTTGATCCTGCAAACGTCACATTGGAACATTGAGTCCCTTTTCTGACACCCAGCACATATGTTTTCCAAGTTAAATAAATGTAGTGTGCTATTTTTCATAAAACATTTGTGAATATGAATGAAGAGATAAGTACTTTTGATGTTTGTGATTATAAGTAGAGGAGATGCATGAATTCATCAATGGTGGCCAGGTGTATATATACTGCAAATGTTCATGATGGAGACAGTGCACCATCCCTGCCTTAGTGAAAGATGTTCACCGTCATGGCTGATCCGATGGGTACATCACTTAAAGGTAATGGTATTTATTTTTCCTATTTCCATTGTATAGACTGTTTTCATAGTAACTGTATATTAAAACAGTGTGCACTAAAATGTATAATTCCATAGTTGACATTTTCATTTACTTTGAAACAGTTTAAAAAGGGGCTATCATGATCACAGGTTAAAATTCTATTTGATCTATGTTCAGCATATAAGCTTTTCAAACCCAAGCTTTAATGTGCTTTTTTAATTTTAAGACATATTTCTAAAACACTTTTTATCAATAATGGCAGCTGTTGCTGAGCCTTGTACATAAGACTTAGGTATGTAAATATCTGGGACTTTGCTTAGTAAATAAATAAATCAATATTTTAAGATAAATTCATAAAAATTATTCATGTTGGGAAAAAAAGCAGAATGTCAAGTTCACTGTAAGGTAAATTAATTTTCTTTGCTACTTCAAAGTTTTGGGATTCTTTAGTTTCTTGGCTTGTTCAATAATTATGTAATTACATTCTGTTTTTTTTTGTTAAGGTGTAATGCTAATAATATTAGTAGGCTCTAGTATCATACTAGAAAGAAACCAGGTCATCTCACAACCGATATGTCCAAATGGGGGGCCAAACTGCCAAATCTCCACTGGAGCGCTCTTCGACCGAGCTGTAAAACTTTCCCATTACATCCATTCGCTTTCTTCTGACATGTTCAACGAATTTGTAAGTATAGCACTTAAATAAGCATTTTGCACATTTTCATATAAAAATCTGGAGTGAAATTGTTAAAATTTGCTAAAATCTGTCAAATCTTCTAGGGAAATTTAATTTACTTTTAACATTTCTGTCATTTACCATAATGTTTAGACATGTCACAGAGATGTGTAAAAAGTTTTGATTTGTTGGGATCTGAGCATTCAGACCTCCACTGATCATCAGAATGAGCAGAGAAAAGCGTGCAATTCAGCGCTTCACTTCTCAGATAACAGTGATCTCTATCCAGGTACACAAGACAGCCTTAATAGACTTATAAGAGAGCCCATCTAGTGCAACTGGGAGGTGATCACTGTGAACGGGGGAGTGAAATACTAAAGCGCAAGTTCCCTGCTCGTTCTAATGATTGGTGAGGGTCTAAACATCTAGACACTGGTCAATCAAAATGATTGATACAGTGATCCCTCAACTTACAATTCCCTCAGGTTGCAATATTTTCAACATACAATGGCCTTTTTTGGACCATTGTAACTTGAAAGTATACTTAACTTACAATGCTACAGACAAACTGCAAAAGGTGTCAAAGGCTGGAAGAACTGACCAATCAGAAAGGGAATCTCTGGTAAAACCTCTGTATTATTGAAATGCAAGTATTACATGTTCTATACTACTTTTTACCTGTGCCACAGTTAGCTGCTACTTTGGACACCAGGTGAGGGTGGCTCCCTTTTACTTTTTTGGAACACTGTGTGTACTTTAGAGGACCCTGAAGAAGCTCCTGTCCTCCACATAGACACGGATTTACAGCTTCCAGCAACTCTTTCTTCCTTTTATATATGAGGACTTGCTTTATCTGTATCAGTTATCTACTTATTTTTCTTCCTATTTTTGGATGACATTTTGGGGCTTCAGAGCCAATAACTTGCTTTCCATAAAGTTATGATCTCAACAGACAATGGTCATCCTGGGACTAATATTGTAACGAGGGACCACTGTATGACAGAAATGTGATATATGACAGGGATAATTAAAGTTATCCACCAAAAGATTATATAAAAACATTTAAAGCAAAACTGATGCATTGTTAGATTTTTCATTAGGCACAAGAGACTTGTGCATATTAGGTGCCCTAAAAAGGACCTGGGATAGGTGATATATATCATGGAGTTTATTGCTATGGTGTTCTTTTTGTCCCATTTCCCTCTCAAGCCCTGCATAAGAAATGATGCAGTGTTTCAGCTTTTGCAATTGTCTATATTTAACCCCTTAACAGTTTTTTGTTTTTTTTACTTTTGCACTTAAATTTTTTTCCTCCTCACCTTCTAATAATCATAACACTTTACATTTTCCACCTACAGACCCATATGAGGCTTGTTATTTTTTGCCCCACCGATTGTATTTTGTAGTGACATCAATTATTTCACCACAAAATCTACGGTGAAATAAAAAATATATATTTGTGAGGCAAAATTGAAAAATAAACAAAACATTTGTAACTTTTGGGGTCTATTTTTATATGGTTCACCTTTTTGTGAAAAATGACTTAGTATCTTATCTTGTAGGTCCATATGATTACAATGAATTTGCATACATTTTATTTTATTTTACTAATGTTAAATGCTAATGCTCATGCCAAACATTCTCTCGATCACCAATGTCCAGCATTAGTTGCAGGTCCTGGTTGCTAATAGCAACCCGGACCCACATGGTATGAGCTCTTTTCATGCAGCGGGATCCGTCAATGGATGTAAATGTACATCCATTGTTGCTAAAGGGTTAAAGGAAATATTTACATTTGACATTAAGAGTATTTATACTGGGGCATATTTTAATATTTTTTTTTACTAATCTGGCAAACAAGCTGAGATTTCAAGCTTAATCCTTTTTGAACTAAATTTGTTTTACATTGTACATGGCCACCCATTTATCTGCTTGTATAGGGAAGCTGCATACGAATTCATCTTCATTTCAAATATCATTAGAATTTAACTCTTTTATTATCATATAACATGTTTAAAGTTATACATCCTAGCTAGGTTTTCCAATTTATTTATTTATTCATTCATTCATTCATTCATTCATGGACAGGATGAAAGATTTACCCCTGGTCGTAGGTTTCTAGCAAAATCTGGAACAAGTTGCCATACTTCTTCACTAAATACCCCTGAAGACAAAGAACAAGCACAGCAAATACAAGTAAGATTCATCACTTTCCTATATGCTTATTTCCTTATATTAAAGCAAAGCTCCACTGCTGAAACCACTTTAGTGTGTACACTGAGGAATTGACGATAACTATCCAGTAATGTTCTTATCAGAAAAGCTACCATCAGCTGCAGGAGCATAATTATTACCGTATTCTCTATAATAGACTACAGGCAAATGCTTATTTTATTACTACAAGTGAACTGAAAAGACAGCAAAAAAAAAAAAACCTTCTGATACTTTGTTTAACCCCTTACATTTTCACCTTAAAGGGGTATCCCGGTGGAATATTTTTTTTTATCAACTGGTGCCAGAAAGTTATACAGATTTGTAAATTACTTCTATTAAAAAGTCTTAATCCTTCCAGTACTTATTAGCTGCTGAATACTACAGAGGGATTTTTTTATTTTTGGAACACAGAGCTCTCTGCTGACATCATGACCACAGTGCTCTCTGCTGACACCTCTGTCCATTTTAAGAACTGTCCAGAGTAGGAGAAAATCCCCATAGCAAACATATGCGGCTCTGGACAGTTTCTAAAATGGACAGAAATGTCAGCAGAGAGCACTGTGGTCATGATGTTAACTGAGAGCACTGTGTTCCAAAAAGAAAAGAATTTCCTCTCTAGTATTCAGTAGCTTATAAGTACTGGAATGATTAAGATTTTTTTAATAGAAGTTATTTACAAATCTGTTTAACTTTCTGGCACCAATTGAATAAAAAAGAAAAAAGTTTTCCACCGGAGTACCAAAGTAGATCGCAGATCGGATGACCAGGGTGCAGATGAGGACCCTCCTGTCGTCCAGTAAGCTAATAGGAATATTGCAATTCTGTCAGGATAGTTTTACTTTCACTTTAGATGCCACAATCAACTTTGATTGCGATTTCTAAAGGATTGGTGCAGGGAATTGGCGGCGGTGCCCGGCATTTACCCTGGGTCCTGACTTCTGATAGCAGTCGTACAGGTACGCCCTGAGGAGAAGGACTCGGGAACAGGGGTGTACCTGTGTGCCCTGAGTCCTTAACTGGTTAAAGGAAAACATATTTTTACTGAAAATGACTACATGTTGTAGATGATGTTAAACATTTTTCAAAATTCAGTTCCTGCATAGCATTATGTTAACTCTTTATAAAGTCCTATTAAGCATGCTGAACAAGGGACAGATATGGCTAGTCACCATAAACTTGTATGACAGTTAATGGTTTTTCTGGGACATAATATTGATGGTTAATTAATTTTGGATTGGTGCAAGAGCAACTTCAATAGAAAAGCAAGGTGTAGGCTATTGCCCCATAACATATGAGGGTGTCACACCTAGTGACAAAACATGTTAAGGGGGGTGGGTCACTGCAATAGAGTTTTTAAGTGAGCACCAACACCATACCTAGGCATACACAGCAGGTGTGCCTGGTGAACATTTCATTTAGTATGCTTACAAAGCAACAAACAATATTTAGTGGATTGGTGTAGAATGTGCTAGGTTTTTAACCTACTCTTTAAATGTTGTTACTCACCATTTAACAATTTGAATTAAAAGTTAAGTTTTATTCATTTATAGTGAGGGATAAAAGTGGACATTTCTACTTGGTAGGACAGCTGAGCCCCTTTCTTTAGGTTGGTAGGATCAAACACAACCACGTGCAGATAGAGAGGGCTCTGTCTGTGCTACAATGCTGGTACACCACAGTCCTTAATTTTGCTGACTGGTGGTTAGTACTTACCGCTTATTATTATGTAAATAAAAATGTTTTACAATCTGAGGTCATATAAGGAAGTAGTGCGCTGCTGCATTGTGCAGGGTGACTAGTCTTTACACGAAGACAGACCATCTTAAATAAAGGTTGCGCATAATTAAAATACATCCATTAATGCAAATAAGAAACTGGGCTAAACATAAAAATATAAAAACATGAAATAAATTAATACATTTGGATATCTAAGCCTTGTGATAACTTAAGTCTCTGTCCTTTTACAGTTGAGTGTGTAGAATTGTTTCACCAAAATCTGAACTATTGGCAAGTATGATCTATTGAAATGTTCAGCAATTAATACATTGTAGGAAGTACATAAAGCAGCCGGACTCTCTACTTCTGTAGGTACAGAAAGGTAGAAAGCAGGAATGCTTACTGAAGTGTGCACTATCCCTGAACATCAATAATAGGGCATGTAGACAGGGCTATCTACCACAACAAGCTCAGACAAAAATAACATACCCATGTGGGTTTAACTCATGATTTGTAGATTGATCGTTTCTTTTATTCCAAGATGTTTTATACTTTACAAAGAAGAAGGACAAAGCATGTTATATGCAGAGCAGATATCTTCACACACACATCAGAACTCCCAACCCTGGACGGAGGAGAAATATAAAGTGTGGGATATTGGTAGAGCACATTGGGTTCTGCAATTCATAGATAGATAGATAGATATATTCCAAGAAGAGAAGCACAACCTTTAAACGTAACTCTGTGGAAGGTGCACGCTGTAAGGGATCCAGGGTTAGTGGTTCCACTCTCATATAGAAGTCCAGAAAACAGCAGCACACAAAAGAGGTCTTGTGAAAAAAATGTGGTTTATTCCATATCCAGTGCACAAAAATGGAGCAACGTTTCCACAGCCTCTCGCTGCCTTTCCCGAGCTTGAGAACGGCAGTGAGAGGCTGCGGAAACGTTGCTCAGTTTTTGTGCACTGGATATGGAATAAACCACATTTTTTTCACAAGACCTCTTTGGTGTGCTGCGGTTTTCTGGACTGCTAGATAGATAGATAGATAGATAGATCTAGGCAGCCGCACAGCAATAAGTTTAATCCTGGTGCTAGCCAAAGGACCTTAGCTAAAATCCATAAAATTAGAAAAAGAAAAAACTAAGTACTTTAGACTTGATGCAATAAAATTTAGGTGCTACTGTATATTCATCCATACGTGTAATGTTTCTCTACTACTCCAGTGCAGCCAAAACATCTCACAATTAAACTGTAGGTGAATTAAAGATCCCCATTATTTCTGTTATGTCTAACTTGCTATCTTAACATTATTAACATGGTAGGGAAGAGTCTAGTAGGATAAAGCCTTCACTCATGCCCAACAACAAGCATACATAAATATATTCTTAGCAAGAACATACCAAAGAGCCGCAAAACACTATCCTTCTGCTCTTTCCTCTGGGATCCAGTACAGTCAATTGGACACTCAAATATGGCCTCTTTCATTATCTCTACTGTGACTAAGTTTCCCTCACCACTGAGACTCTTGTAAGGGTATAGTTTGGAACCTTTCAGATGCCAGGCTACAATGATCTTTTATATACCAGGCATAGACATTGTTTTATATCTAAATATTATCTGTAGTTTTTGTTGTGTTGATCTATAATGATATTCATGATGATTGTGATGTTGATGATAATGAAAAATATAAGTAATTTAAAACAGCTAAATTATATATATTTATCAATTTTATATTGACATGATGAAGCACGAAGACCTGTTGAGCTTAGTGTTGAAAGTTCTGAGATCCTGGAATGATCCCTTGCTTCATATGGTTTCTGAAGTTCAAGGTATACGAGAAGCACCAGACACCATTCTCTGGAAAGCTGTAGAGATAGAAGAACAAACCAAACGTCTCCTTGAAGGGATGGAAAGAATTGTTGGAAGGGTAAGCCTCACAGACTATGATTATAAAAATGACAGCTCACGTCAATGAAATGAAAATACTAGACATGAGTAATAACTCTTCAATCCAAATTCTGTTCCTAGATTCATCCAGGTGATTTAGAAAATGAAGTTTACTCTCTATGGCCAGGTCCACCAGCTGCAGTACCAGGAGATGAAAATTCACGGCTCTACGCTTTTTACAACCTTCTTCATTGCCTGCGTAGGGATTCACATAAAATTGATAATTATTTGAAGCTTTTAAAATGTCGTCTCATACATGATGGTAACTGTTAAGCTAGCGGCACATATCTGTACTTTATAAGGAAACTGAAAGAAAATGTGATCCTATCTAAACAGCAAAATTGACAGGTGACTCTTACAGATGCTTCTTTTTTTTCTTTTAGATTTAATCTTAAAAATCTGTAAATCTGTTTATTTGCATCAATAACCCATAATAAAACAACTGCAAACCCATATTTTTATTCTTTTTTATTATTATTATTATTATTATTATTATTATTATTTTAACTAATTAGCTGGTTTCTTTATATCTTTTTCACTTCAAGGGAATCTGTCAGCAGGGGAGCCCATGCTTACCTACTGGTGTCTGTAAATAGTACTGGTGATGTTGATCACAATTCTACCTTTCTAATGTTCCTCCATTATTTTATATGTTTGTTAGAGGAGTTATCTTGGGGGGGGGGAGAGAGAGATAGAAGAATGCCGATTCTAAAGTACATAAAAAAAATAAACCCCCTACTCTAAAATTGACCAACCATCCCTGTCAGATAACCCATTTTATGGGGTTGTGCAAACAAAAGTACTTTAGTGCACTGGGGGCACTGGGGGATGGGGAGGGTTTAGGTAATGCCCCCAAAGTACTTATTTTGCATATTCCTATTAATGAAGATATCACAAAAAACGTGCAACAGAGGAACATAGGAAAGGTGGCATAGTGACCAGCGTCACTAGTGCTATTATCATATTCTACTGGGTTAGTGTGGTCTACCCTGCTGATAGATTCCTTTTAATGGTAGTTACTGTTATGTCTTGCCTGGAATTTAGCATTGTATAATTTTGCTCATACATGATATATTAATTCCCACATACTTTAGATTGTATGTATATTCCATAAAACTATTAGCATATTTAGCAGACACAGATCCTGAAGGAATTAATACCCTGTATAACATACTGATACATAAGCCTACATTCCATTATAATAAGTCAGTATGTATTACATATGTAATGCCATTAATTGATTAAACACCCTTTTTTACAGAGATATTCCACTCATACGTCTTTAATAATGCCCCAGCTGACGTTGTTAGGTAACCATTTAGTGATAAAATCCTTAAAGTTATGTAAAATCTAGATGGATTAACCTAAAAAACTTACAATTCATTTACTGTTTAGCATATGCAACATATTATCATAAATAACACTGTTAATTATATTGTACTTCTGACTACTACATGCAGACCATCCCATTTCATGTATATCAGCAAAAATGTATTTCAATGTTCTTACTTATATTAAGCCTGGTGCTTGATTATGGTTGAGGCATTTCAAGAAGAGGAACTGTCTGTATAGAAGGCAGCTTAACTAGAAAATATTGTGAAATCCTTACCATGTATTATGAAATTTTCCGGAAACACATAAATAAGATCCCATTGAAATTAAGTCTCAGATTGTTTTATATTGAAGAGCTAGTCCACTGCTAGACATCTTATCCCCTATCCAAAGAATAGGGGATAAGATGCCTGACTGCGGTGGGTGCAGCCGCTGAAACTTCCTGTGATCTCAGAGCCAACACCATGGCGTTCTGAACACAGAAGCTTGGAGCCACGTCATGCCTTGCCCCCTCCATTCATGTCTAGAGGAGGAGGCGTGACGGCTAGTACATAACCATCACACCTCCTCCCAAAGACATGAATGGATGGGGTGTGATTGATAGCTGTGGTCGCCCATCATCCTGCATGGAGCAGAGTTCGCTCTGCGCCCTGGATGACTGGGGTGCCGTGCCGGAGATCGGACCGGGGGGGGGCTGCAGCGATCGGACCCCAGCGATCAGACATCTTATCGCTTTTCCTTTTAGTTGCTATCTGATTGGTTGCTATGGGCAACTGAACCACTTTTCCTCTCCACAGGTCTTGATAACTTTTCCACATTCTCCTCAGGAGAGCAATGCAAGCTCAAATCACTCTTCAAGTGCCTTCCCCATACAATATTAAAAAAAATTATATAATAAAAAATTTTGAAATGTTTTTGAAATTGTAAAAATAACAAGCCCATCATAGATTTATCCTTAACCTAATGATTTTTTTTCTTTATGTGCATTAATACTATTTATTCCAATTTAACAACAAATAAGCTATTTGTATTGTGTTAAACCAGTTAAATATCTGCAGACCATGCATCTGAGGTCATCAATGGCTGAGACAAGATAGCTGCCACTGTGTGGTCTAGTGAATACAATATATATATATATATATATATATATATATATATATATATGTACATTCACAAAGACCAGGTACATTAGAAACTTAACTAAGCCGTATTACTGGAGACCAAATTCATTCAAAAATACCCCACGGACTAACCTGTTTATTAGAAATTTTGGAAGAGTTATATCCTAATATCCAATGCACAAATTAACACTATACACCCAAATACTGGTAGAAATAAAGATGTTTAATAAACAATTAACCCCTTGGGGACAGAGACCATTATGAACCTGAGGACGGGAGCATTTTTTTCAAAATATGACCTCTATCACTTTATGCATTAATAACTCTGGCATGCTTTTACTTAAAAATTTGATTACGAGATAGTTTTTTCATGACATATTCTACTTTATGTTAGTGGTAAATTTCCATCCATTTCTTTGTGAAAAATTTTAAAATTTCAGGAAAAATTTTAAAATGTAGCATTTTTCTATATTTGAAGCACTCTGCTTGTAAGGATAAGGGACATGTCAAATTATATATTGATTCACATTTACAATTTGTTAAATATATGTTGGCATCATAAAGTTGACATGTTTTTACTTTTTGAAGACATCAGAGGGCTTTAAAGTATAGCAGCAATTTTCAAATTTTTCCCGAAAATTTCTGAATCAGAATTTTACACGGACCAGTTAAGTTTTGAAGTGAATATAAGGGTCTTTATGTTGAAAATTCCCTATAATGGGCCCCATTTTGAAAACTGCACCCCTCTAAGTATTCAAAATGACATTCGAAAAGTTTGTTAACCCTTTAGGTGTTTCACAGGAATAGCAGCAAATGGAGGAGAAAAATCTAAATCTAAATTTTTTACACTAACATGTTATTGTAGCCCCATTTAAAGGTAAAAAGGCCCCAAAACTTGTAATTCATTTTCTCACAAGTAAGGAAATACCTCATATGTGGATGTAAAGTGCTCTGTGGGTGAACTAGAGGGCTCAGAAGGGAAGAAGCGACAATGGCATTTTGAAGAGTGAGGCTGGGTTCACATCACGTTTTCCCCATACGGGAGCACATACGACAGGGGGGAGCTAAAACCTTGCGCTCCCGTATGCCTTCGTATGCGCTCCCATATGTAATTCATTTCAATGAGCCGGCTGGAGTGAAACGTTCAGTCCGGTCGGCTCATTTTTGCGCCGTATGCGCTTTTCCCCTGGACCTAAAACTGTGGTCAACCTCGGTTTGAGGTCCGGTTGTAAAAGCGCATATGGCGCAAAAATGAGCCTACCAGACTGAACGTTTCACTCCGGCCAGCTCATTGAAATGAATTACATATATGTCGCATTTAGGAAGCCCCCATGAAGCCAGAATATAACAAGAAAAAACTAAATCCACATGGCACACTATTTTGGAAACTACACCCCTCAAGGAACATAAAAAGGAATAAAGTGAGCCTTAACACTCCACAGGTGATTGACGAACTTTCGTTAAAATGGGACGTAAAAATAAAAGTAAATATTTTTTCAATAAAATGCTGGTGTTATCCCAAATTTTTCATTTTCACAAGGGGTAACAGGAGAAAAAGCCCATTTCTTCTGACTATAGAAAAACCTCATATGTGGATATAAAGTGCTCTGCGGGCGAACTACAATGCTCAGAAGAGAAGGAGCACCATTGGGCTTTTGGAGAGAGAATTTGGTTGGAATGGAAGTCTGGGGCCATGTGCGTTTATAAAGCCACCATGGTGCCAGAACAGTGGACCCCCCACATGTGACCCCATTTTGGAAACAAAACCTCTCATGGAATGTAACAAGGGGTACAGTGAGCATTTACACCCCACTGGTATTTGACAGATCTTTGGAACAGGGGGCTGTGCAAATGAAAAATTACTTTTTTCATTTTTACGGATGACTGTTCAAAAAATCTGTCAAACACCTAGGAGACTCAGCGGCCTGACGAAGCGCCTAGGGGCGTGTAATGGTCTGTGGCCCGACAGCAGAGCTCCCCCGGTTTCCATCTGCCACCTCCCTGCTCAGATCGGTGTCTGGTCCTCGGATCACTGCATCTGCGTGACCTGCCTACTATGCTTTCTTTCTTTTTCATTGTGGAGTTACAGCATTTACTTTGAGTTTTGTTACCATGTGCTTTACAGTATCTTGCAATATGGCCTACAACACCACATGCATAACAAGTCTTTACCATTTTAGCTGTATATGCTTACTGGGTCTCATCCCTCATGGTTGATCTATACCGTTTCACTGCTAAAGACACACTTGTAACAACTCCTAATCTGCTCCAATTCGATTTGTACTTGGTTTTCTCATTCCAGTAACTCTGATTCTAGTATGCCTATCTCTATCAAGGATACGCTGTGTTTTTGTCTGCAACTCTTTCTCAAGTGCCACATTTCTCTGCACCTCATTTTTTAAGGCATGTAAAAGAATCTAACCAACCTCAGCTGTAGATCGGCTCTCATTTTTAGGATAAACCCCCAAATCCAACTTTAATGCCATACCTCCTATTTCTTGCCCCACCTCTGGGTACACAGGTACGCTAAAACGTATAAGCTCATCCACTATGGCATTCCATCTGCCCATAGTGGTAGCCCAATGTGGTACAGAAAATGGCCTTCTATCCTCCATCAATGCACTCAACTTCTTCCTAAGGAAATTTATTCTCAACAACAGAATCTCAAGTACAGTATTAGATGGCAGGACAATCACTAACACAGACACAAACACTGGGGTATCTTGTACAAACACTTGTGTGTATGCCCTTTCCCACTAGAGAATATAGTGGAGAGTTATAGCACACATAACTAAGGTAAAATCACAATCTTGTAACATGTATAACAGGCAACTTTCTATATGCTTTACAATCTGTGTCTAATAACTGTCATGTATGCAATACAACCTAGAAAAGGACTGAAGCATTACCTGTATACCTGAATTTTAAATAAATCACCCACAGCAGATTGAGTGCCTCCAGTCTCTTCCATTCTTGATGAAATTTGTGCATTTCCTGGAAAGAGCACCAACCAAGCGGTGGATCTGTGAGTAGCCAAGTGCTTAACCAGCGAGTGGTGTTTCCAATAGTTACCCAGAGGCAGTGCCAACGTTGGACTTTGTCTTTTCTTTGGACAACCTAGAAAATGCTATTGATTACTAGCGGCATTGCCCATATTCAAATTTGCGATATTTTGCAAATATATAGACGAATATTCGTCCTATATTTGCGAATTTTGCATATTCGTTATATTCGCACATGCGAATATTCGCATATGCGAATATTCGCATAATCGCGTATTTGAGGAAGACACCAGTGAGGGGGTGGGCAACTTTACTATTGGTTGCTAGGGATGTTGTTGATAACCTCTGACAAGTGTATTTGCATCATTCTAATTGTCCCACAAGTGAAAAGAAGGAATATGCGAATATTCACATATGCGAACATGCGCATATGCGAATATTTGCATATGTGAATATGCGCATATGCGGGAAAAATTTATTTTTTCTCTTCCCCTTTTCCAACCCATCCGTGGGTTGGCAATGTTACAAAAGACCACCTATAGATCCCCGTGAACATGCCTAAGAGACCCCTCCAGGCAAACGACTCCATCTTGCCTTTGTCTAAACAAACAAGCGGACACACAAAGCTACTTAGCAGCAGGAGCGAGCTTGTTCTTGAAATATACTATGGATGTGCCCTTTGTGACCCTACCTTAAAAGTCATATTTTCTAAATCAATAGCAATGTTTGAACATTTCTATCACAGTATGCAAAACTTTTTAGTACAAATGTTCACACAAATTAGCTTTTATTTTTTTCTGCCTTGATCCTTTATGGGTAAAGAACATTACTCTAGCATTTAAAAAAAAAAAAAAAAAAAAACATGACCAAAACTAAAAAAAAATGGTTACACAAAAATAAATGATGAATACTTTTAATTCACTAATAAGCAAATGTTTAATTCCCAGCACAACATTTTTTGTGCAAAAACAGGGCTTTTGCATACACTTTTCCATAAGACTACATCCAACCAGAGAAATATATTTAGTTGCCTATTACGTAATATTATTAAGTAAGCATCAGAAATACACGAAATACAATTTTAAAGGCAAAGTTGAAGATTAACTCAAGCAGTAATAAGAAAGATCATAGAAAAGAATCAGCTTGAGCTACATCTTCGCTACCTGCTGAGAGTTGCTAAGCAACCTGGGCCTACTACTGCCCCAAGGGCCTTTAACTTTACAATTAGATATTTGAAAATAAAACAAAATCCATGCAGACCATTGTAATAGTTAATATATATATATATATATAAATATATATATATATAATTTTTTTTTTTTTAGAAAATACAAAAACGTGTCATGTACTTTTAGAAACATATCAATTATTTGAAGCAGAACTTTTTTTTTTAATATAAAACTGACAATATCTAAAAGTAATCCAGGGTTTAAAATGTGACATTTTGACTCTAAGGGAGGAATTATTTGCAATTTGTTTTGAACAGAAGCTTAGTTCATGTCAGATGTGAACCTCCAGACAATCATTAGTTTAAACTGCCTGCTATGTGTTTAAAAATTTCACTCAATTTACAACTCATCTGAATTGCAAATATGATGGTAATAAGCCATTAGGGAACCACATATCTCTTTTTTACACTTACAACCCACTGCTGTAGGATTTCTAGCAAAAATCTGAATATGTCATTGTCTTTCTAACATAATAGTACAAAAACAGAAAAAAAATAAGGCATTTTCGTCTGAAAATTTCCTGTGTGATCATAATCACATGCAATAATTATAGGTCTATATATGCAAATGTATTTTAGTGATTACATTTGAGTATATGAAAGGTACATATTATCATGATTTCAAATAAGAGTAATATTCAGTAAAGTCATTTTTTCCCCTTCAGAGTGCTTTAAAAATGTTGAATAACAAATACACAAGGTAACTATAAAACAATGATATTTTACTTACTAAATAGCTCAACAATGTACCTATTGCCAATGCTTAGGCACTTAAATATTAAAAAAAACGATAAAATGACAAAAGCTTATGATAACTTAACCAGTTACTTGGTAAAGGTTTTTTATTTTTATTTTTTTTGAATTTTTTACGAATTTCAGGAAAAATTTGATTCGTAACGAATGCGAATGTTGTCACAATCCGATTGCGTGAATCGCTTAATTAAACTCCAATTAGTGTGGTCCAGGCTCCAGGGCATCTAAAATGGCGGATACACATGTGAGGACATGGGGCAAGGAATTCTGGGAAGGCGGGAACAAGGGTTGGCGGGATGACCCTGAATCGCATGCAGCAGGCAGCCTATCAGTAGCCAGCAACCCCTGTAATGTCACAGTCCTATATAATCAGGTGCCATCTTGCGGCCAGTCAGATCAGCATTCTATTACAGAGAGAGAGGGACAGACAGCAGTGTGTGTTGCACAGAAAAAATTTTTACAGCAGCGATTCACCTCCCAGTCACATCAGCGTTCTATTGCAGAGAGAGACAGAGAGCAGTGTGTTGCACAGAAAAGCTTTTTTACAGCAGCAATTCAGGTAAAGCCCACATCCAGCCTAGAAGCACTTATAGGGAAGGGAGTGAGATTGAGAAAGAGAGTGCAATTTTGGGTGTAGTACACAGCAACTGTGTGCTGCAGCACTGGTGTGTACAACAACTGAAAAGCTAATAGTAGCCAGCCAGTTAGGGGGAGCAGAGCACTAAAAGCATATTGTTCTCTAAGTGTAACCTCTGCGTACATTTGGTGTACCATTTTGTTCCTGTTAAAGTCTTAAGGGTCTAGATACTGTGAAAGGCAAGGCAAAAGTACACACCTGCTGGTGTTAAAGACAAATACTGCTTTAGGGTACATTCACACATATGCAGATTTGATGCATTTTCTGCTGCAGATTTCAATGTAAACTAAATGACCAAGCACAGCTTCTAATCTGCAGTTAAAAATCCTGCGCATCAAATCTGCGCAGGATTCCTTACGTGTGAATGTACCCTTAAGCGTACTGGAGCGCATTGTCCTCCCCTCATAAGTGCATACCACATATGTTCATCTAAGTGGTGTACCATTTTGTTCCTGTTAAAGTCTTCAGGGCCTAGATACTGTTAAAGGCCATGCAAAAGTATACACCTGCTGGTGTTGTACACATATACTCTTTTAAGCTTACTGGAGAGGATTGTCCCCCCCTCATAAGTGCATACCACATACAATCATCTAAGTGTTGTACCATTTTGTTTTTGTTAAAGTCTTAAGGGCCTAGATACTGTGAAAGGCCAGCCAAAAGTAGACACTTACTGGTATAGTAGACAAATACTGTTTTAAGTGTAGTGGAGCGTATTGTACTCCCCTCATATACGCAGTAAGTATGTCAGGCAGAAAAGTGCCAGGATGTGCACAGAGCAGTGGCCGAGGCCTAAATTCATCAGGCAGAGGTCACAGCATACTAGAGGCGAGTGGCAACAGGAGTCGCAGCGAGAGGCCTGACCTCGCTAGCAGTCATGTCTCGACCAGCAACCCATCTGCTGTCATTGATTGGTTAACTCGGTGATCCACTTTCTCACAAGTAACATCTGACCCCCCCAGTCAGCAGTCGGTGGGTTCCTCAGACACAACCCTCAGTTAGCATGGCCCAGGAGCAGTCCCTGTCCTCCCATTGCCTCTGTCCTATGCTGTTCCCTCCCCCCACAGAAGTATCTTATGCTGTGGGTTCAGCTCCACTATTTAGTGAGGATGATATACTAGAGGACAGTCAGCAGCTACTGCCCAGTCAAGAAGTGGAGGAGACATGCGCCGCTTCCTCCGCTAGGTGAGCAAGTAGTTATGAGGAGAGAGGCGTGGGAGGTGGTGTTGCGAGCGTTTAGGCTCCTGAAGCAGACACTGTTGAGGAATCTGAGGCGGACATCAGCGATGTGCAGACACAACTCGATGATGATGAAGCCGATCGCACTTGGGAGTCGGGTGCAGAAGGGGCTTCATCATTATCAGGAGAAGAGGGTTGCAGGTTGCCCGTGAGGCAGCAAGGTGGTAGCATGATTTCTTTTTGATAAGGAGATGAGTTTAGAGAAATATTCACGAGTCACCATCCGTCCTCTGGGACTTTTCTGACACAGAACTGGTGCTGAACCAATAAAAGCAATGGGGAGGCATTCAATTTCAGGAAAAAACTTCTATCAAAGATATGTGGATGATGCAGGACAGGAGCATAGCTGCCCATAGTTCAATGAGTAAGTAAGGTGTTGTGAGAGGACAGCGAGCTAATAAAGAAGAAGAACCATAAATAGTAAGCTACTGTTTTTATGACCAATCTTTCCCAAGTGTGCACAGGTCAGACCTTAGTGTAAAATGTTACACTGCCTTCTTAAAGTGATGGTCCGCACACTCTGGTCACTGCTATAAACCAGAAACGTTGAAGAACTTCAATTAATATTCCTGAGGATTCAAATTAAAAAATATATATAAATAAAATATCCATTCCTCAAGAAATATCCAAAGTTGTTTCCAGTTGCATACAGCCATATTATATAGAATATGGCTTTTCACCCGGACCAAAAAACGTGGTAGACTACGGTTTTGGGTACGGGTAAAAAAACGACTAAACCGGATGATACATTTGACATACGGTTTACAATGTTAAGTTAATGCATATGGTTTTCTATACGGTTCCGTTTTTTAACTTGAAACCGTATACGGGAACCATATAGCAAAAATGTGGTTTACTTTATATATTTTGTGGGGGGAAAAAAGCCTGCAAAATGTACTTTGTGGGCATGATCTTGTCAGTGCATTATGTTTACATTATAAATTAGTCTCTTTTGTGCCTGGAAGGTATTTTAAGTTGGTAAAAAAAATGCTTTGACAGTTCTTAAATAAGTCTCTAAAAAGGTAGATTTTCAGCTGAATAGTAAGTCTTGTTTTCATTTCAGTTTTCTGCTTGAAGTAAACAAAACTCATTTTGGGAACAGCATAAATAAAAACATAAAAGGAGCATGTTGAGATCCGTATCATACATCATACAAATCCACAGAGATTTTACCTAAATGATTACTAGGAAACCAACATTTTCAATGTAAACTAAATAAGGTTTATTTCTTCACCAGTAGTTTGGCTTAATTGAAATATTTATAATTATTAATATTCCCAGTTCTCTGTTCACGAGGGCTTAGAGTAACAGCCCCCAATATATTAAGTCTGAAAAAATTGGTATTCCCAGATATTACTAGTAGTTATTTACATAGTCATAAACAGTTAGAAAAGGTTTCAAAAATTTAAAATCAAAACAGTGACATCCATATACATTAAACTAAAGGTGGTCAAACTTACTGATTTTAAATAACATTTGAGTATATTTAACCCCTTAATGACCACAAGTGAATATTAACGCTCGTGGTCGGCTCCCGGTATGTGACGCATGCTCAGGAGCTGAGCGCGCATCGTACCTGCAGGGTCCCGGTTGCTATGAGCAGCCAGGACCCACGGCAAATACCCGACATCACCGATCGGACTGATGTATGGTATCAACCCTTTAGACGCTGCGATCAAAGTTAATTGTGGTGTCTAAACCAGGAGAAAATATTGCTGGTTAGCTCAGTGGAGCTGTTCGGGACTGCCGCGGTGAAATCGCGGCGTCCCGAACAGCTGAGAGGACAGTGGGAGGTGCCTTACTGTGTTCCACACTGTCCGATCATCATTTGATTGCTCCAAGCCTGAGATACAGGCTTAAGCAATCAAGTGCAGATAACACTGATCAATGCTATGCTATGGCATAACATTAAATACAAAAAAACAGAGCTACTCAAAATTAGAGTAAAGGAAATGTAAATCTGTATTATACACAAATCACAACATTAAATACACACATGATTAAAATAGGAGGAAATCAACACAAACGGGCGGCAAACCTGGGACATATATGTGTCAGAGCCTGGATAGCAATATAATAAAGTGCTGGTACAGAGACAGAGGGTATTTATAACTGCTGAGATAAATAGACTACTATTAGCTCAAGTCTAACCATAGTGCAACGTTGTGCAAGTGCAAAGTGTAAATAGAGTAAATAAACTTAGCAGTAAACAGTCACACTGATGATACGTACCAAAGATGCAAGGTAGCTACTACTAGTCCCAGGATGCCGCCACTCCTGGCATAGCATTGTTCAGTGTATGCAATCAAAGGATTGCATGTAACAGTCCTCTTTGGGGGCTAAAAAAAAAGTGTAAAAAATTAAAAAAATAAAGTTAATTTAATGTGATTTAACCTCTTACTGAATGAAAGTTTGAATCACCCTCCTTTTCCCATTAAAAAAATTTAAAAATATAATGTTACCTAAACTGCACGTTCAATGGCGTACACGTAAAAAAAAATTCCAAAGTCCAAATTTGCGTATTTTTGGTCACTTTGTATACCCTAAAAAAATGTACAAGAAACAATCAAAAGGTCCCTCATACAGCCCCGTATATGGAAAAATTAAAAAGTTATAGGGGTCAGAAGATGACAATTTTAAACATACTAATTTTGGTACATTCTGTGAAAACAAGGAAAAAAGAGATCGACGGACGGCGCCTCGTGTATTACCCAGGGGTAAGAGAGTGGTGAGTGGGGGGCAACCCCACGGAGCTTATAGATGGCTGCTCACCTGGTGGTAGTAGTAACTGCACATGTAACCCACAATAGATTGGGGTGCTTATAGGTCCGAGCCACTGCTGAGCCAAAGGGTTGCAGGAAAAGACTTGGTCGTCCTGGAGTGGATACTGGAAGCAAGGCTGGAAAAAACCCTTAAAGTAGGCGCTGCTGACTCTGATGAGAAGGATGAGGCAAAACCAGAAGTACTGGAAAAGTCCTCAGCAGGACATTTTATTGAGCAGAAAATAAAAAACGGACAGGATGACGTGTTTCGGGAGGATCCCTCTCTTCCTCAGATCAGGATGACCTGATAACAGAATGGACAGGTGTCACGATTCGGCTTACAGGTTGTGGATCCACTGTGTCAGCGAGGGATTGGCGTAGACCGTGCTGGCGGACCGGTTCTAAGTGGCTGCTGGTGTTCACCAGAGCCCGCCGCAAAGCGGGATGGTCTTGCTGCGGCGGTAGCAACCAGGTCGTATCCACTAGCAACGGCTCAACCTCGCTGACTGCTGAGAAGGCATGGGACAGAAGGACTAGGCAGAGGCAAGGTCAGACGTAGCAGAAGGTCGGGGCAGGCGGCAAGGTTCGTAGTCAATATGGATAGCAGGAGATCAGGTAACACAGGCTTGGACAACACTAAACGCTTTCACTGGCACAAGGCAACAAGATCCGGCAAGGGAGTGCAGGGGAAGTGAGTATATATAGCCATGGAGCAGGTGGAAGCTAATTATTGGTCATTGGTGCACTGGCCCTTTATATCTCAGAGAGCTGGCGCGCGCGCGCCCTAGAGAGCGGAGCCGCGCGCGCCAACACATGACAGCCGGGGACCGGGACGGGTAAGTGACTTGGGATGCGATTCGCGAGCGGGCGCGTCCCGCTATGCGAACCGCATCCCCGCCGGCAATGTCAGTGCAGCGCTCCCGGTCAGCGGGTCTGACCGGGGCGCTGCAGGGAGAGAGACGCCGTGAGCGCTCCGGGGAGGAGCAGGGACCCGGAGCGCTCGGCGTAACAACAGGTTTATATGGCCCCAAAATGGGCACCAAAAACAAGGGGAGGAGTGTACAGTAACAGGTAAAAAATACAGTATAGTGTACAAAACATTGATATAATAACATACATATTCAGGGCATGTATAAAAACAAACATTTATTAGGGTTAAGTGTAAAAATGGTTGCAGTGCTGGTCGGCAGGTGTACTTTAGAAACAGCTGTAGAACCGCAGTGGGCCGGAAGTGACCCATCGCCTTGTGTAAACGGAAGCCCCGTGTGTGGAGTATTATCTCCATAGTAAAGATGCGGCCCGGCTGGTTGCCAGGGACGCGTTGTTATGCAGGAGAGCCATGTGATCGGCAGTCAGCAAATTAGATGGCGAGGAGTCCGTAGCACTCGTCCGTCAGTGTGAGCAGCCCGAAAGCACACAAATCGCTGACAGCTCACACTGATAGCGAGTGCCAGAGCGCAGTGAGAAGGAGAGAAATTAGCGAATCTAGCGCTCAGTGAGATAGATGTATACCATGCGTTACACTATACTGTATTTTTACCTGTTACTGTACACTCCTCCCCTTGTTTTTGGCACCCATTTTGGCGCCATATAAACCTGTCCATACTGTTATCATGTCATCCTGATCTGAGGAAGGGAGGGATCCTCCCGAAACGTGTGATCCTGTCCGTTTTTTATTTTCTGCTCAATAAAATGTCCTGCTGAGGACTTTTCCAGTACTTCTGGCTTTGTCTCATCATTCTCATCAGAGTCAGCAGCGCCTACTTCAAGGGTTTTTTCCAGCCTTGCTTCCAATTTTGGTACATGTAGTTATAATTTTAGTAGTAATATTAAAAAAATCTATGTAAATTGGGTATCATTGTAACCGTATAGACCTACAGAATTAATATATGGTGTCATGTTTACTGAAAAGTGCACTGCGTAGAATCGGAAGCCCCCAAAAGTTACAAAATAGCATATTTTTTTCCAATTTTGTCCCACAAATAATTTTTTTCTGGTTTTGCCATACATTTTTATTGATGTCATTAGAAAGCACAACTGATGGCGTAAAAAACAAGCCCTCACATGAGACTGCAGGTTCAAAATTGAAAGTGTTCTGATTTTTAGAAGGTGAGGTGAAAAATACGAAAGTGCAAAAACAAAAAAACCTCTGGTCCTTAAGGGGTCAATGTCAGACTATATTATTTTCTTCACTTTATAAAATAAAGATGCCTCCTTAGTCAAATAAGTATGATTAGCTTATAGAGGGTATGTAAAACTGTCATGCTAAAATTACATGTTACTCTCATTAAATAGTAGAAATAGGGTGCCCTGATCAAACACATTTTTACAGATTCTTGATACGTCTTCCATTTTCAAAATATGTGGGTATATAGTTTTTCTGAGAATTCAGGTAATTATCAAATAAGCGTGAACTTAACTTAATTATGGGGTTATGGGGTGTGTGTTAGGCATACACACCTTCCAATGTAAAATATTCACACCCCTGACATTAAAACCCCACCCATCACCTGATATTCACACCTTATCTATTTTATGAATTCTAAGACAAAGTGTAAGTCTACATATCTTTACAGCAGGAAGGCATATCAAGAAACTGTAAAAAGGTGTGTGATCAGGGCACCATAATCTAGATAATCAAAGTAAAATCTAAAATGTTGGGGAATTTCCTTTTTGAAGTATAACCATAATGTAAGTATTAAAATAAGCTACGTAGGGGTGGTTTCTCTTTCAACATGGTATGACAGTGCATAAACTTTACATTATAAAGATAGGGTATGAGAACTAGTACTAACATAATTATAATGATTATGCTACTGTCAATTTAACTTTACCAAACTAGGATCTGAGGGGAAAAAAATTCTGTTAACCTGTAGCCTTAAAAAGTAGCCACCACTGACAGAACCTTTCTTGTGATAGTAAGGATTTTGAATTAACTGTCACGAAAACTGTCAAAACTTTCTACTAAAATAATAATAATAATAATAAAAAAAAACATATTCAAGGGAATCTATTTCCTATATGAGCCACATGTCATTTAAATACTTGTTCCAAACCTTTTTTACTCTGGTCTGTACAATATCTTGAATAAATTCATTTTGACCATGGACCAGCTCTGACTGCTTAGCATGTGTCATCCAAAGACAGCTCGCAAGGTGACTGGAAGCATCTAATTGTCAATGTTACTGTTTGACACAGGACTAGTGACACTATTCAGATTCCAAGTGTCCAAGCTCATAAAACTATCTTAGAAGAGACTGTTGGTAAAAGTCACTCATCTTGATAGGAGTATGTTTGATAGATTTTAGTTGTCGGTTTGAACTAGAGCTCTAAATGAAAAATGAAAAGTGATATTGCTTAGCTGTGGAAAACATGGATTTCTCTGAAGCAAAGCAGTCCCATAAACTGAGATTACATAGGTGAAATGTTAATAAAATATGGCAAATGAGATGGGTGAATTCTAACTGCTAATTTTAAAGGTACTGCTCAATACTTTTAGGGGAGATTCTGGTTTGGCTGGTAATCCCCAGTCATGTTTCAAGTCTCTTCAGTGGGTTAAATACTGACTTTCTAAAGAGCTACCCCCAATAAGTGTTATTAGAGAGACAGCTTTCCGGTTTTTGGGGTAACCCTCTTTAGATATGATATATGTGACATAAATGTTACACAGGACATCATCAACGGTTATATATAGTATAATTTTTGCAGTGGGGCCAATATCTTCAAGCTACACTTTAGGATGTTGAATTGGATGTATTAATAACTAGATAATTTTGTAGAAAATGTTCTAGGGAGAATGTAGATAAGAAAATAAAATTGTCCCCCAAAAGTTTTCAAAAACAAGTTTCTGTAATTGATTATGATATATCTTTTATAGATCTTAAAATTGTCATGTAAATTTTCAAAATGTGGCAAAAACCTTTTGAGATATATTAAATAATTCTGTAGATTTGTTCTCGATTTCTTATTGCTATACATAATGGCTTGTAAACAAGTACACACAAATATTTTTATTCTTGCATAACAAATTGTTGATATGCCACTCTGCTATTGGTCCAGTAGAGACAGAGACCAATGAAAAGAGCTCCTAAGGCTTAACCATCGGCCAAGACATGACAACATAAATTAGTGAAATGGTGTTTACCTCCCTTGATATGATAAAGTAGAGAAAGTGAAATAAATCTGCATAATTCTAAGCCAAATCTTTTTAATTCCAGTCAGCTTTTATCATTCAATCACCAAGTCTCTGTGCAGAATAGGCCATGATAATTCCTCCTAGCAACAGCTTCTGCCTATCAGGAGACTTCTTATACTGTGCAGCTGCCAGCCAGCGAGAATATTTCTAAGTAGGTCAGGCCTGTATTTCTAAAAATGCCACGGTCTGGTAACCCTGCTGTCCCGTCTGTCTACAATGCCCCATAATAACCTCAATTGCTTTGTGACACAATGACATAGCACCCTGTTAGAGCGCAGTCAAATCATGCTGTATTATTCTGCTCTGAGCATCATTGCTTGATGAAGAACCTTTCCATGACCAGCATTCATCAAGAAGCCATTCATGTCCAGTAGCACTTCACTCCAGAGATAGTTCATGCATTAATGACCAGCTGTTTGAACTAACACAAACAAAACAGTATTTTCCACATGGTGGACTACGCTGAATTCAATATTCGAATCAGGCAGGTTATGCTCATTTATCGAGTCAATGTTAGAAATTGACCCTTTTCCTAGCAACACGGTTACACCATCAGAATACCAATTTCTAAAATGGAGCTGTTAAACTTCAGTTGAAAAGGAGGAATATTTGTTTTACCAATTTTAGATTGTGTAGCCCTGAAAAGTGAATTTGTGTAAACATATATCCTGTATCAATAATGCCATTATTGCCATTTAAAAAAAAAAAAAAAAATTTTTCCTAAAAATGGAAATCTCTACACAGGAATATAAATATCAGCTAAAGAAGAGAAATTTGGATGGTTGCAGCTTAGACTTTAAAGTTAAAACATTTTACTGTATCTGTTAAAAATAATAAGCTGACTTGGGGTTTCCAATTGCACATAAGAGCAACAACCAGTCAGGGGATTTTCCAGCAGGGGGACTCTGAAAACCAGCCATCAGGTGTATTACATATTTATATATGGAGAAATGGTTGTAAATTGTGGAAATGTACAGTTTACTTATAGAGCCAGGCAAGAGAGCTGGTACTATTGGATGCCCCATATACATATACAGGTGAAGGGTCCAGACTCCTCTTCATTTTCCCTGAAGTAATTTATAACTGTTCCAAAGACATGACTATAATTGAATAAACAGGCACACGGGGGTACAAAGAAGCCCTCAGCTTCATGCCCAATGATTCAACATTTCAAACATGAATATATGAATTTTTTATGTGTAATTTAATAATTTATTGTGTGTAAAGTATGTATTTATATGTGTTATCTTGATGTTACTAACTGTATTTTATCTTTTTTAGGCACTGTATAATTCCCTCTGTGCTTGCGCTACTCCCATTATGGAATGAGGGACCTATGGCACTGGGTCTCTTTTTTTTTTTAAAGCATTCCCGACTCTCAGCATGTCCTGATAGAGAGGACATGCTGGAAGTTGTAGTGTTGACTGTACATAGCGTGAAGCAATGCAGAGGCGAGCGAGGCCAAGGGGCTTACAGCCATGGTGACTGCAGCAGCCCTGTAAGGGGGGGGGCAAGCGGCTGCAGGTAGTGGGAGATGCTGTAAAGAAAAGTATATGGCGAAATGACTTTTCTAATAAGTTCATATTACCCACTGGATGCCCTCATTGGTCCCCAATGATTAACCAATGTGGGCTTATGTCGGCAAGTATGAATTTATAATGCTGTAAGTTCATATTTACAACCAGAAGCTCATTTCTTGCGCCGTGATCTGAAGTTTTTAGCAGTACCATTTTTGTTCTGATCAGACTTTTTGATCACTTTTTATTCACTTTTTTGTGGTATAAAAAGTGATCAAAAATGCGCTATTCTGGACTTTGGAATTTTTTTGCCCGTATGCCATTGAACGTGCGGTTTAAAAAGCGGTATATTTTTATAATTCGGACATTTCCACACGTGGCGATACCACATATGTTTATTTTTATTTTTATTTACACTGTGTTTTTTTTATTCTTGGAAATGCCGGGTGATTCAAACTTTTATTAGGGGAAGGGATAATTGAAAGGGTTAATGATTTTTTTACACTTTTTTAATGCAATATTATAGCTCCTATAGGGGGCTATAATATTGCATTAACTGATCTTTAACACTGATTGATTCATCTCCATAGGGATGGATCAATCAGTGTTTTCGGCGATTGAATGCTCAAGCCTGGATCTCAGGCTTGAAGCATTCAATCGGCGATCGGACAGCACAGGAGAAGGTAAGAAGACCTCCTCCTGTGCTACAGCTGTTCGGGATGCCGCGATTATACCACGGCGATCCCGAACAGCTCCCTGAGCTAACCGGCACTTTTTACTTTCACTTTTAGCCGCGTGGCTCAGCTTTGAGCGCGCGGCTAAAGGGTTAATAGCGCACGCTATTAGAGGCGGGTCCCGGCTTCACTATAGATAGACTCAAAAATAATGATCACAAGGATCAATGACCCTAGTGAGGGGTGGACTAAACATATGTTTATTTAATACCTCAACTCAGCCCAACAGGACTGAGCAAAAAGTCCACTTTTTATCCCTCACTTAATTAAAACTTAACTTTTAATTAAACAATAAAGTGGGTATATAGAGCTATAAGTGATTTTAAAAAATCCAGCATATTAGCACCACATGTATTAGTGTACTTGTTGTCCCTAGGGACCAACTAAATATAGAAATCTACTCAGCGCATCTGCAGAATGCGCTGATTAAGGGTGCTTATGCTGATAATTAAAATGCTACCACACTGTCCCTCCTAACATGTTTCGCCACCAAAGTGACGTCTTCAGAGGTTAGGGAACAATGGCTATAAGAACGCCGCGTGGAGGGTTTATATAACCTCCCTTACCAAGGTTACAGCCCCTTCCTGTGTTTAACCCTCCAATAGGGAACTATCAATAAGATTGGCAGTTCACCTACTCAATTACCAGGATTATTAGATTAGCCAATCACAATAATAACACCTGGGCAGGTACTAACCTCCCAAGGTATACGTTAAATTGCCTGTCTATCTTCCCCAACTGTAATCTGATAGGTCAATTCATCGCCACTCACGGAGCTCCGTCAGTTCCGGTTCCTTCTGCGCTGAATCACGGCAGGTCCCTAATGCGCCTGTGTAAAAGCCACGCTTGCGCTCTGAATTGTAAACAAAAAACGTCACTACATGAGTTAGCGCATGCGCCCGTACACCGATCAATCGCGCATGCGAAAAAACTTAGAAAATAGAACGTAGTGGCCAGAATGAAAACGCGCATGCGGGAAAACTTAGAACTGGGAGAGGGGTAACTGCAGATTTAACATGCATGAGGGAAGACTAAGTTTAAAGGGGTACTCACTAATAATGGCTTAATCCAACCTGCAAAAGTTCTGTTAATCATTGTATCGGAACCAATAAATTATTCCTTTTAACAATATAATTATTCCTTTTTACAATTCTGGATCCATTACCAGGTAAGTACATCCCAATAAGGAAAGGGGGGAGGGGGGGGGGAAAGGCAGGCAACTGTCAATCATATAGGATTTGTTTATAAAATATTGTGTACAAAGAATTAGGATTAGGATTAACGAGGCTCCATATACAATACTAGATATGGTGGTAATAAACCAAATATCCCATATACATCTACCTTTATTGTGTGTATGCCTCATACTATATACTGGACCTTTATTCAAGGATTGGTTGCTGGCCAGCAATAAATCCTGGGTGGACCTTCACAAATCAAATTGCAGTGTGAAGGGATTAATCTAGCAAACTCAATGGTTTATAAAAGTATAAACATACAAAGTATGTATCAAAGAGTACACCTCAAATGCAAGCATGTTTCCACATTTGTAAGGTAAGTAGTCCAAGTGAAATTTGCAATAAATAGAATCCATAATCTTCATACACATAGAACAAAACAAAAAATATATAAATTGTGGAAAAACAGGAAGGGAAACTGTCATAATGTATTGTGGGCGTAGCTCAACAATCGATGCTATTATCAATACACATATTAGTATAAGTAAACTGTCACTGCTGGAGGTATGTCTCACTTTACGAAAATGTCTTGCTTTACAAGAAGGCTGAAAATGTAAAGCCTTCATTCAGACCTAACGGGCTTCTAGATTTCAATTTGAAAATCCAAAATGCTTCTTCCTTGAGAAGTTTACGGTTCAGATTTCCCCGTCGTGGACCTAAAATGCACTTTTGGATGCCCCAAAATTTTAACAGGGTAACATTACCGCTATGAACTTCCCTAACATGTCTGGACAGAGGGGTATCCATATGGGTATTAATTGTGCTCAGATGTTTGGATATTCTCCTCCGTAGTTGTTGAATAGTTTTACCCACATATAATTTCGTACATGGGCACTGGGCCACATACACCACCCCAGTCGTTTGACAATTTATGAAGGTCTGAATCTTATAGCTCTTATTATCCACCGGATTAGTAAATTCTTTTGTTCTAGGCATAAACTTACAAAAAGTGCAACTTCCACAGGGGTGAGAACCAGTAGTTGGTGACTTCAGCCACATTTGCATATTGCTCTCAGAGTAGAAACTATGAACAAGAGACTCCTTCACGTTTCGTCCTCTGCGATACGTTATTGCTGGTCTTTGGGGTAATACTTCTCTGAGGTCCATATCACTCATAAGTAAGGGCCAAAATTTATTCAATATCCTTACCACTTGATTATTGTTAGAGTCATATGTGCCAATACAGCGTATGACCTTTCCAGATTCATTAGTACTTCTAGATTGATTAGACAATAAATAACTACGTGGTGTCGCTCTCGCTCTGGCATAGGCTCTATGGAGCCACTTTTTGGGGTAACCCCGACTCAGGAATCTCTCATACAACTCCTTACATTCCTTCTGAAAGGCCTCCTCACTTGAACAGTTTCTCTTAGCCCGTAAATACTGGCCTATCAGAATCCCTCTTTTGAGGGGAGGGGGGTGGAAACTATCCCAGTGGAGAAAACTGTTGGTGGACGTTTCTTTTCTATGTATGTTGGTATGTACTGTCCCATCTAAATCAAGTGATATAACCAAATCCAAAAAAGTGATCGTGTTAGTGTGAATTTCCGAAGTGAATTTCATACCTATACTATTTGTGTTTAATGCTGTTACAAATGAATTAAATTCAGTGATAGTGCCATCCCAAAAAATCAAAATATCATCGATAAATCTCCCCCAAAATAAAATGTGATTAGTAAAATCAGAAAACTCAAAAAAAACTATCGTGTTCTCCCACCACCCCAAAAATAAATTAGCATAATTAGGTGCACAAGCCGTGCCCATTGCGGTGCCTTTAATCTGAAAATAAAATTTACGATCAAATAGAAAGAAGTTATGTGTAAGTAAAAAACGTAAAAGTGTTAACAAAAATTCATTGTGACGGTGAAAGTGAGTACCCCTAGTGTTCAAAAAATATTCAGTGGCTTGAATTCCTAAATCATGGGAGATGTTCGTATACAGGGACTCCACATCCAAACTAGCAATAAGTGTTGTTACTGGAAACGTCAATTCTTGTAGTTTCGTAACTACATCTTTGGTATCCCGCAAATAAGACGGTAGACTTGTTACAAATTGTGCAAGGAATTGATCTACGTATAAACTGATTCCCTGAGTCAGGTTGTCATTTCCCGAAACGATGGGACGACCGGGAATAGGTCGGGTTTTCTTATGCACCTTAGGAAGTGCGTACATTGTTGCAATAGTTGGTGTAGGGTTATACAGAACTTTAAATTCATCCTCTGAAATCAAATTCTCACTTTTCGCTGTTATTAATATTGTCTTCAATTCTTTATTGAAATCCTCCATAGGGTTCTTGGGAAGGATGATATAGGTGGATCTATCATCCAATAACTGCATTACCATCCTTTTATAATCATCTCTATCTAAAAGAACAATGTTACCTCCCTTGTCTGCTGGTTTGCAGACAAGGGAGTCATTGTTCGCCAATTCTCTTAGTGCTCTTTTCTCTTCTTCCATTAGATTATCCAATCTAGTATTAGGTTGTAACTCTGTTATTTCTTGACAGACCATGTTTACAAATGTGTCAATGTTCGAGAATTGGGATAGACTAGGAGTCATCGTCGATCTAGGACGTAGACTCGAGAAGGGTGGATCCATCACTACTCCTTCCTCATTTTCTCTCTCTAACTCTTCCAAAATTTGAATGGCTTCTCTTTCTCTTTGATCATTATTAATCCCATTTCTTGACAAATTTAAGTGAAACTTATGTAGAGCCAGTTTCCTCCCAAACAAATTAATATCTTTAACCCATTCAAAGGATTTGAATCTCGGTGTAGGGGTAAATGATAACCCTTTCTGTAACACCCTTATTTGACTCTCAGTCAGTTGATGTGAGGATAAATTATAAATCTGTAGATCTTGGGTCCTAGGTGTCAAAACATGTTGGGCCCCATCATCTTGTCCCGAGATATTATTCCCATCCCTAAAAAAGAGGGAGTTGCTGCTGTTGCTCCTACGCCAGTGGTTACTGAACCAGTCATGGTTACTGAACCAGTCATAGCCGTTGTGGCTGATGTTGATACCGAAACTGGTGGTGCTATATTCGCAACGGGATGGTGTGCTAGCGGTGTTAACTGTAAAAAGGAGGATGAGCCAGAGACAGGTGGTATATATCCTCCTTGCATGTTGTTCGGGTTCTGAAAGCTTGGATTTTGGCCGGGGGGACATCTTGATTCACCAGATCTTGTGTTGACAGGTGATTTACGTGTGGGTTGTCTACGTGAATAACCCCCTCTTCCCCCTCTTCTGCGTCCTCTATTATCTGTGTAATTATTGGATTCTATTTATTGCAAATTTCACTTGGACTACTTACCTTACAAATGTGGAAACATGCTTGCATTTGAGGTGTACTCTTTGATACATACTTTGTATGTTTATACTTTTATAAACCATTGAGTTTGCTAGATTAATCCCTTCACACTGCAATTTGATTTGTGAAGGTCCACCCAGGATTTATTGCTGGCCAGCAACCAATCCTTGAATAAAGGTCCAGTATATAGTATGAGGCATACACACAATAAAGGTAGATGTATATGGGATATTTGGTTTATTACCACCATATCTAGTATTGTATATGGAGCCTCGTTAATCCTAATCCTAATTCTTTGTACACAATATTTTATAAACAAATCCTATATGATTGACAGTTGCCTGCCTTTCCCCCCCCCCCTCCCCCCTTTCCTTATTGGGATGTACTTACCTGGTAATGGATCCAGAATTGTAAAAAGGAATAATTATATTGTTAAAAGGAATAATTTATTGGTTCCGATACAATGATTAACAGAACTTTTGCAGGTTGGATTAAGCCATTATTAGTGATTACCCCTTTAAACTTAGTCTTCCCTCATGCATGTTAAATCTGCAGTTACCCCTCTCCCAGTTCTAAGTTTTCCCGCATGCGCGTTTTCATTCTGGCCACTACGTTCTATTTTCTAAGTTTTTTCGCATGCGCGATTGATCGGTGTACGGGCGCATGCGCTAACTCATGTAGTGACGTTTTTTGTTTACAATTCAGAGCGCAAGCGTGGCTTTTACACAGGCGCATTAGGGACCTGCCGTGATTCAGCGCAGAAGGAACCGGAACTGACGGAGCTCCGTGAGTGGCGATGAATTGACCTATCAGATTACAGTTGGGGAAGATAGACAGGCAATTTAACGTATACCTTGGGAGGTTAGTACCTGCCCAGGTGTTATTATTGTGATTGGCTAATCTAATAATCCTGGTAATTGAGTAGGTGAACTGCCAATCTTATTGATAGTTCCCTATTGGAGGGTTAAACACAGGAAGGGGCTGTAACCTTGGTAAGGGAGGTTATATAAACCCTCCACGCGGCGTTCTTATAGCCATTGTTCCCTAACCTCTGAAGACGTCACTTTGGTGGCGAAACATGTTAGGAGGGACAGTGTGGTAGCATTTTAATTATCAGCATAAGCACCCTTAATCAGCGCATTCTGCAGATGCGCTGAGTAGATTTCTATATTTAGTTGGTCCCTAGGGACAACAAGTACACTAATACATGTGGTGCTAATATGCTGGATTTTTTAAAATCACTTATAGCTCTATATACCCACTTTATTGTTTAATTAAAAGTTAAGTTTTAATTAAGTGAGGGATAAAAAGTGGACTTTTTGCTCAGTCCTGTTGGGCTGAGTTGAGGTATTAAATAAACATATGTTTAGTCCACCCCTCACTAGGGTCATTGATCCTTGTGATCATTATTTTTGAGTCTATCTATTAGAGGAGTTAATCACTCCAATCCTTTGACCCTGCACTGAGTGCATTTGTGTCATGGCTGGAGGATTTTTGTCTTCAGGTCCTAATATTGATAATTTTGTGAGTCAAGCAGCTCATGTATTTTCCAGTAATAGGCTTCCGTTGGACCAAATAGATATCTGGTCTGCGTTTAGGGATTTACAAAAAACATATAAACAGCATTTACGTTCTTGGTGGGAGGTGGCTAGCTTGGAAACTTACACCCAACAAAAAATAACATATCGTGGGTTACGTATTAACATTCTACCTAATTCTCATCAGGAGGATATTGAGTTTATAGCAGGTTGGCAAAACCTCCTGACGGATTGTACTATTCGTATGCAAGAATATCTTCTCAATTATGAGAAGCAAGTGTTAAGGAGAACAGGGGCACAACTTGAGAAACAGATCGCAGAAATACAAGTCTTTAAAACAAGTGTGGAATTCAGCAATTTGGAGTCCAAATTGCAAAAACATATTGAGTCCCACCAGCAAGAAATTAAAGAAAGAAAACATCGCAAATATATACGCGACAAACGTGATTTTGAAACAGGGGTGATTTACATTAAAAGGAATAACAGTTACAATTATAACCCCAACCCCTACACTGATATCTCAGAATCTGATATCTCTGAATCCGAGGACTCCAATAAAGGGAGACCCAATAATTACACAGATAATAGAGGACGCAGAAGAGAGGGAAGAGGGGGTTATTCACGTAGACAACCCACACGTAAATCACCTGTCAACACAAGATCTGGTGAATCAAGATGTCCCCCCGGCCAAAATCCAAGCTTTCAGAACCCGAACAACATGCAAGGAGGATATATACCACCTGTCTCTGGCTCATCCTCCTTTTTACAGTTAACACCGCTAGCACACCATCCCGTTGCGAATATAGCACCACCAGTTTCGGTATCAACATCAGCCACAACGGCTATGACTGGTTCAGTAACCACTGGCGTAGGAGCAACAGCAGCAACTCCCTCTTTTTTAGGGATGGGAATAATATCTCGGGACAAGATGATGGGGCCCAACATGTTTTGACACCTAGGACCCAAGATCTACAGATTTATAATTTATCCTCACATCAACTGACTGAGAGTCAAATAAGGGTGTTACAGAAAGGGTTATCATTTACCCCTACACCGAGATTCAAATCCTTTGAATGGGTTAAAGATATTAATTTGTTTGGGAGGAAACTGGCTCTACATAAGTTTCACTTAAATTTGTCAAGAAATGGGATTAATAATGATCAAAGAGAAAGAGAAGCCATTCAAATTTTGGAAGAGTTAGAGAGAGAAAATGAGGAAGGAGTAGTGATGGATCCACCCTTCTCGAGTCTACGTCCTAGATCGACGATGACTCCTAGTCTATCCCAATTCTCGAACATTGACACATTTGTAAACATGGTCTGTCAAGAAATAACAGAGTTACAACCTAATACTAGATTGGATAATCTAATGGAAGAAGAGAAAAGAGCACTAAGAGAATTGGCGAACAATGACTCCCTTGTCTGCAAACCAGCAGACAAGGGAGGTAACATTGTTCTTTTAGATAGAGATGATTATAAAAGGATGGTAATGCAGTTATTGGATGATAGATCCACCTATATCATCCTTCCCAAGAACCCTATGGAGGATTTCAATAAAGAATTGAAGACAATATTAATAACAGCGAAAAGTGAGAATTTGATTTCAGAGGATGAATTTAAAGTTCTGTATAACCCTACACCAACTATTGCAACAATGTACGCACTTCCTAAGGTGCATAAGAAAACCCGACCTATTCCCGGTCGTCCCATCGTTTCGGGAAATGACAACCTGACTCAGGGAATCAGTTTATACGTAGATCAATTCCTTGCACAATTTGTAACAAGTCTACCGTCTTATTTGCGGGATACCAAAGATGTAGTTACGAAACTACAAGAATTGACGTTTCCAGTAACAACACTTATTGCTAGTTTGGATGTGGAGTCCCTGTATACGAACATCTCCCATGATTTAGGAATTCAAGCCACTGAATATTTTTTGAACACTAGGGGTACTCACTTTCACCGTCACAATGAATTTTTGTTAACACTTTTACGTTTTTTACTTACACATAACTTCTTTCTATTTGATCGTAAATTTTATTTTCAGATTAAAGGCACCGCAATGGGCACGGCTTGTGCACCTAATTATGCTAATTTATTTTTGGGGTGGTGGGAGAACACGATAGTTTTTTTTGAGTTTTCTGATTTTACTAATCACATTTTATTTTGGGGGAGATTTATCGATGATATTTTGATTTTTTGGGATGGCACTATCACTGAATTTAATTCATTTGTAACAGCATTAAACACAAATAGTATAGGTATGAAATTCACTTCGGAAATTCACACTAACACGATCACTTTTTTGGATTTGGTTATATCACTTGATTTAGATGGGACAGTACATACCAACATACATAGAAAAGAAACGTCCACCAACAGTTTTCTCCACTGGGATAGTTTCCACCCCCCTCCCCTCAAAAGAGGGATTCTGATAGGCCAGTATTTACGGGCTAAGAGAAACTGTTCAAGTGAGGAGGCCTTTCAGAAGGAATGTAAGGAGTTGTATGAGAGATTCCTGAGTCGGGGTTACCCCAAAAAGTGGCTCCATAGAGCCTATGCCAGAGCGAGAGCGACACCACGTAGTTATTTATTGTCTAATCAATCTAGAAGTACTAATGAATCTGGAAAGGTCATACGCTGTATTGGCACATATGACTCTAACAATAATCAAGTGGTAAGGATATTGAATAAATTTTGGCCCTTACTTATGAGTGATATGGACCTCAGAGAAGTATTACCCCAAAGACCAGCAATAACGTATCGCAGAGGACGAAACGTGAAGGAGTCTCTTGTTCATAGTTTCTACTCTGAGAGCAATATGCAAATGTGGCTGAAGTCACCAACTACTGGTTCTCACCCCTGTGGAAGTTGCACTTTTTGTAAGTTTATGCCTAGAACAAAAGAATTTACTAATCCGGTGGATAATAAGAGCTATAAGATTCAGACCTTCATAAATTGTCAAACGACTGGGGTGGTGTATGTGGCCCAGTGCCCATGTCCGAAATTATATGTGGGTAAAACTATTCAACAACTACGGAGGAGAATATCCAAACATCTGAGCACAATTAATACCCATATGGATACCCCTCTGTCCAGACATGTTAGGGAAGTTCATAGCGGTAATGTTACCCTGTTAAAATTTTGGGGCATCCAAAAGTGCATTTTAGGTCCACGACGGGGAAATCTGAACCGTAAACTTCTCAAGGAAGAAGCATTTTGGATTTTCAAATTGAAATCTAGAAGCCCGTTAGGTCTGAATGAAGGCTTTACATTTTCAGCCTTCTTGTAAAGCAAGACATTTTCGTAAAGTGAGACATACCTCCAGCAGTGACAGTTTACTTATACTAATATGTGTATTGATAATAGCATCGATTGTTGAGCTACGCCCACAATACATTATGACAGTTTCCCTTCCTGTTTTTCCACAATTTATATATTTTTTGTTTTGTTCTATGTGTATGAAGATTATGGATTCTATTTATTGCAAATTTCACTTGGACTACTTACCTTACAAATGTGGAAACATGCTTGCATTTGAGGTGTACTCTTTGATACATACTTTGTATGTTTATACTTTTATAAACCATTGAGTTTGCTAGATTAATCCCTTCACACTGCAATTTGATTTGTGAATGTCCACCCAGGATTTATTGCTGGCCAGCAACCAATCCTTGAATAAAGGTCCAGTATATAGTATGAGGCATACACACAATAAAGGTAGATGTATATGGGATATTTGGTTTATTACCACCATATCTAGTATTGTATATGGAGCCTCGTTAATCCTAATCCTAATTCTTTGTACACAATATTTTATAAACAAATCCTAAATGATTGACAGTTGCCTGCCTTTTCCCCCCCTCTCCCCCCTTTCCTTATTGGGATGTACTTACCTGGTAATGGATCCAGAATTGTAAAAAGGAATAATTATATTGTTAAAAGGAATAATTTATTGGTTCCGATACAATGATTAACAGAACTTTTGCATGTTGGATTAAGCCATTATTAGTGAGTACCCCTTTAAACTTAGTCTTCCCTCATGCATGTTAAATCTGCAGTTACCCCTCTCCCAGTTCTAAGTTTTCCCGCATGCGCGTTTTCATTCTGGCCACTACGTTCTATTTTCTAAGTTTTTTCGCATGCGCGATTGATCGGTGTACGGGCGCATGCGCTAACTCATGTAGTGACGTTTTTTGTTTACAATTCAGAGCGCAAGCGTGGCTTTTACACAGGCGCATTAGGGACCTGCCGTGATTCAGCGCAGAAGGAACCGGAACTGACGGAGCTCCGTGAGTGGCGATGAATTGACCTATCAGATTACAGTTGGGGAAGATAGACAGGCAATTTAACGTATACCTTGGGAGGTTAGTACCTGCCCAGGTGTTATTATTGTGATTGGCTAATCTAATAATCCTGGTAATTGAGTAGGTGAACTGCCAATCTTATTGATAGTTCCCTATTGGAGGGTTAAACACAGGAAGGGGCTGTAACCTTGGTAAGGGAGGTTATATAAACCCTCCATGCGACGTTCTTATAGCCATTGTTCCCTAACCTCTGAAGACGTCACTTTGGTGGCGAAACATGTTAGGAGGGACAGTGTGGTAGCATTTTAATTATCAGCATAAGCACCCTTAATCAGCGCATTCTGCAGATGCGCTGAGTAGATTTCTATATTTAGTTGGTCCCTAGGGACAACAAGTACACTAATACATGTGGTGCTAATATGCTGGATTTTTTAAAATCACTTATAGCTCTATATACCCACTTTATTGTTTAATTAAAAGTTAAGTTTTAATTAAGTGAGGGATAAAAAGTGGACTTTTTGCTCAGTCCGGCTTCACTATGACGCCGGGCCCGCCGCGATATGATGCGGGGTCACCGTGTGACTCCGCATTATATCGCAGGACCGGGACCCAGGACGTACTCATACGTCCTGGGTCCTTAAGAGGTTAAAGACTCTAACCGGAAAATCCATATTGAGGCCGGCTGGATAAAGTGAGCCTAGCCTATGCATCCATATAACTTCCCTTTGTTTCAATAATCTACTCCTGTTGCCCCCTCTCTTGGGTGCAGGGACATGATCAATAATGGAAAATCTAAGTTGGTTAATTTTATGTCCCTCCTTTTATGCTCCAAAGCCACCCCATTACCTGAATATGTTCCCTGTAAACCATCCTGCCTGTTATGCAAGGCTCCTATGGCCCCAGTTGTCTTCTCTGGCTGCTTGATATTCTTTACCATCCTTCCCTCCCCTTGCCTACATCTCCCAGCAATCATTGCAGCTCTGCTCTGCCAGCCCCCACCCTCATGCTCTGAGCAGTAGAGGGAGGTTCAGTGGGAGGTTCAGGTGCACACACCTTCCAGTTCTCAACACTAAAGAGAGCATGACTTATTAGTGCAGGCAAGAAACAACATGGTCTGCGTATCTCAGGAGAGTAGGGACTGCTTTTAGAGTAGGATTTGGACAGAGACAGAGTGGATGGCTGGATGATGTCATTTCCTCACTTCATGCATGTAAGTGACAAACAAAGAGGGGAAACTGCTCTATATAGCTAACAATTGATATTTAGACAATTAAATACATTAATGAGAGGGAAAGGATGGGCTATGGGTTTAGTTCCCCCAGACTACCTCTTTCAGTTATTGAAATGTAATGTTTGGTCTATCACAAGAGCTTGGTGGTCAGTTGCTTTTTATTTTGTAGGCTGCATTAAGTCTATATTGTCCAGATATTACAGTATGTTTAAATAAATAATATATCTACTTATGTTAAGAGAGTTATCAATAAAGATAGCTTGTCATATCTTCCTAGCAGTCCAGAGAACATTGATGTAGATTTCTGCTTCAGTTACACCCTCCTGTTTCTAATGAATTCTCAGGAACCGCTATAAAAATCCTGTTTGTGTACCCATTCCTTTCCTTTGTGTCAACAGAGTATAATTTATGTTCTGGTTACCCTCTGGTTTTGAATGTTGTAAATTTTGCCACAACCCCCTCTCCCCCTTCCTCATTTGATTCCAAGTCTTATTAAAAGTCAGATTCAAAGATGCCCAGTCCTGTGTCTTCTGCCAGTTTTGTATCCTTGCACCTATCCGTTTGGGTAACTGATGATCTCCTAGCCCACCTTCAATGAATATGGTCCAGTCGAGGTCTAATGCCTACAGCCCTGCTCTTGCTTTCCAGTCAAACTGCTTTCCAGTCAAACTCTGGTTACATTTTAACCCAGCTCCATGTACTAGACCAGCGTTGGGGACTACAGATGGGTAATTTTTTTTAAACTTATGTTTAAATTCAATATATTCTGGGATATATGGTGTGTGATTACCACCTTTTCACAACACTATTATTTTGTGACACTTTGTCTTGACCCTGGTGCTGTGTCCATTCTCCAGCCCTGTAGTGTTCACATTTTAGTCCTGCTGAAGTGTTCAAGTTATATTTTACTGCTTTATTATCAGTGTTCGTTCTGTCATGCCTAAGGTGCCCAGCTGCCAACTGTTGACCATTCTTGGGATTGCGACCTGAGGATATTAGTTGCAGTCCAAAAGATTCACATTTTGGTCCAAAAGCTTTTTATCTATAATGAATATACATTGCGTTTATTAATCATCTTTAGCGTTAATAAAATACGTGCAAATATTAACATTTTCCTTTAGGCCAATACTAAAACATCTCACTTTCCTGGTGAAATTACATTGACAGATGAAGTAGATTCTTCCTTATGTGTGGTTCAAACCCTTTAGGTGTATCTGGGTCAGGGAGACAGTTTAAAAGGGAATAGTAATACATTCTTTGTATAAGGGGTGGCCATTTTAATAAGAAGTCTAGAAATAATAATTAGAGATTTTATTCTTCGGAACATAGAAGCCACAAGTAGTGATACTGAATAATTTAAAGCTCAATATTATAGATGTACAGCTTCTTCTAAAGCAGCTCAAAAGATTTATTTCTTTACTGTCATCCTTAGAGCAGCTGGATGTTCTTCACAGAAAAATCTTCAGCAAACATTGCTGGTGCCCTTTTAAGTCAGAATGGGTTCAAATTATGGCTACCACCATATGTTTGCTGTTGCTAAGCAACTGCCTTCTGTGAAATATGCATAGTTTGCAGGCCCCTATAACCTGCAAGCAGAATTTGATAACACCATCCCCTTAGAGGCTTAACTTAAAGGGGTATTCAGCCCCTAGACATTTTATCCCCTATCCAAACGATAGGGGATAAGATGTCAGATCGCCGCTGTGCCGCTGCTGGGGACCCCTGGGATCCCCGCTGCGGCACCGCGCTATCATTACAGCACAGAGCGAGTTCGCTCTGCACGTAATGATGGGCGGTACAGGGGCCGGAGCATCGTTACGTCATGGCTCCGCCCCTCGTGATGTCACGGCCCACCCCTTTCAATACAAGTCTATGGGAGGGGGCGTGGCGGTCGTCACGCCTCCTCCCATAGACTTGCATTAAGGGGACGGGCCGTGATGTCACGAGGGGCGGAGCCATGACGTCACGCTGCTCCGTCCCCCGTATCGCCCGTCATTATACACAGAGCGAACTAGTTCTGTGCTGTAATGATAGCGCGGTGCCGCAGCGGGGATCCCGGGGGTCCCCAGCAGCGGGACCGTGGCGATCTGACATTTTATCCCCTATCCTTTGGATAGGGGATAAAATGTCTAGGGGCAGAATACCCCTTTAAGGCTCCTAGGCCCCAGCGCAAAATATGTGCCACGTGCCATGTACCATTTGTAAGACAAGAGTTTTCTTATGTGGTTGAGAGGTCTTTAAGGCCCTGTTTCTGTGCCCAGGTTCAACTGCATCCCCTGAAGTTACACCATCCACTTAGCAACAATGTCTCTCTCACTGTTCGGTTGTTTTCTGGTGGTGTAACCAGATTACTTAGTCAATACCCTAATTAGATTGTGTATACATACAGGAAGCCCCCCTACACAAAATACACTTAACAGTCCTGCACCCTCCTCCAATGAAAACCCCCTACCCTCAAAGTGCTTTCTGGTAGATTTAGGGATATTCAGCTCACCCACTGATTGCTATAGCATCACCCGGACTTATGTAGAAAAGCAACAATAATGATCCAAAAATATGAGAGAAAAGGTCCAGCGCAGCTTGATTGATTAACATCTTGTTATTTTATTTCAATTCAAGAGACACAGGCAAAAGTGGAGAAAAAAGAGTGACATGTTTCAGCAGATCAAACTATGCTGGACCTTTCCTCTTATGTATCTGTATAATTAAAGGTGTCATCATTTTGTATTTAGTAATTTCAAAATCTTTTTTCCAGGGTTCCCAGCTCTACTTTTTCTAAAACAGGACTCCAAGTCTCCTGTACCCATTCATATAGTTTTAAACAATAATATATTGGCTGCCTTATACATTTTCCCATTAACTTAATAATAAAACTTTAATACCCGCTCCTTCAGTGGACCTATATCATGGTTTTGGTAGAAGCTTCTATTTTTAAGAAGGCCAAAGCTTTATATAATCTTGTAGGTGTTTGTTCCAATTTTTAAAAATTGGTGCAGCTCACAATTAATCACTAGCCGAGATATATTGGGAAAACACCTATACCCAAGGTATGTAAATAGAGCACTAAAAAGAAAAAATGACCCAACCTGTATAGTGGTTGGGCTATTTTTTAATTTGTTACAATTTGTTCTGCTTTTTAATGTGAAAAACCCTTTACAATCAGCGTCTTTAGCTGTCTGTTTACATCAAAATATAATATTCTCTTGTTTTTGTTACCTAATTTGCTTAGATTTTGCTTCTATAAATGAGTTACTATTGTTTAGAGAATTTTACTCTAAAGTAGCCTCAGTAATGGTTGCTATGGTTTAAATTTAAGTCTGCTAAACTACATCTTACTGGATACTAGAAGATGAGAACATTTCTAAGAGAGTTAAAGCAGCTTTAAATATTATCCAGCACATTTAGGAACATCATAATATTTACTTTATGTATTCTTCTGTTCTCCACTTTATGTAGACTTTGTATCTTGCCTTTATATCATGACTATGCTCATGTAGAGAATATATGCAGATGATAAAACATATTTTGCTGAGAAATAAAACTTCTTATTGGTACATATTGATATATTCTGCAATAATATGGGAATTGCTGAAAAAAATTAAGCATTAACAAGTTGTATCCACTTGCCTCCCCTTCATTTTAATTTCATGTTCATTCAGACTGTTAAATACAAAGCTGTAACTTTCTTATACTTAACATAGGATTAACATAAATTTCATAAACAAAACTGAAGGTCACGCAGATTCCTGTTAATCCCATATCAAAACAACCTACAAAACAGAACAAATGTGTTACTACCTTCTTGATGCTGAAAATAACTAATCCGAGTTTTAAGCCAGAGACAATGTCATAGTTTAACATCCAATAGGGATGTACCAATCCATCAAAATGAAGCAATCTCCACAGTAACAAGCAGGGACGTGTTATTCCCTGTAGCTATGGGAAACTGAAATCTGTGCAGTTTACAACTATAGGAAGAAATGTGGTGTTCACATGGAAACATCTTCACTTTGGCAAGGAACACTATTTCTAGTTCTTTAATAATTTGGATGTGGACTTTATTGCTGTCATTATGTTTAAGTCTTTATTGATCTATAAATCCAGAAGATTATCATCTTAGTAAAAAACCTTTGCTGTGCACCACTTTCGTAGCTTTCTGCAATTTACCATTTAGAATACATTCAATAATGAGTAGAGATGAGTGAGCTGAGCCCAGTGAACTTGGTATCGCTTAGAACTTCGGGGTAACAGTGGCATGCTGACCTTTTTGTAGTTTGACGGTGATAGTAGCAGAAGAGATGAGGAATAGAATGCATTTTGGCCCCTGAATGAAAGGAGGAAGTACTGGGAACACTAATATGATGTCAGGGTAGCCAAGCATACATGTCAGGGTAGCCCAGCAAGATGACCTGACCCTAGGCTATCCAATCATCACTTACATTTATTTGATAATGCAGCTTCCAGGCAATCAAGAGACAGCTTAGGGGTAGGTGTAAGAGGCTGATGAAATCTTATGCACTGTACTGTGGCCACCATCTTGGAGAGAGAAAGCTGACAGAGCAGGAACTACTGATCCCAGAAAGCCTTCACAAATCCAATATAATTTGAGGACAAGCTGAGCAAAGCATTGAGCACTGGGCTGATCCAGATAGTGACCTCCTGTCACCCACTTTACTGTGTCAAAATCCCAATCGCCAGTGTCACTGAAAAGCTACAATAATTCAAGCGAGGCAAAGCATTGAGTAGTGGGCTGACCTCAAACAGCTGGTGCACTACATATATTAGCAGTCTGACTGCAGAACAAGCCCATAAAAGCTATCACATTACAATGCCAAGCAAGCTGAGCAAAGCAGTGGACTAGCCTATACTTTAACATAAATACGCATTAAAAACTATGTGAACTTGGAATATGCATTTTAAGCAGACTTACACTTATTTTCTGGGTTTAATCAAACATATGGCATTACTACGTGAGTTTAATATAACTACACATTGAAAGCATTGAAAGTGAATAAGGAATAGCCGTCTAAGGCTGGGTTCACATCACGTTTTATGCAATACGGGACCGCATACGGCTGGGGGGATCTAAAACCAGGCACTCCCAAATCCCTACCATATGCGGCCCATATGTAGAAACGCTGACTCCGGTTGGCTCACTTTTGCCTCATATGCGGTTTTCCCACCGGACCTAAAACCGTGGTAGACACGCTGACTCTCGTCGGTTTAATAAAATTCATAACATACGGGTTGCATATGACAGGGATACGTGAGCGCCTTGTTTTAGCTCCCCCAGTCGTATACAGTCCCATATTGCATAAAACGTTATGTGAACTCAGCCTAAGGCTAAGTTATGTGTATTTTCTGGCTTTAATCAAACATATAGGGGGAGATTTGAAAAGGTTGTCTAGTATAATTTTTTGCTATGTTTTTTTTTTTTTTACACATTTGCCAAATTTATAAAAAAAAATTGCATGCTCGTTATAAATTTTGCGCACGTAGGCAAAAAACAATAAATCACTTCAGAACACCATTTTGTATAATTTATGCTCTTCTCTGTGACTCTTCTTCATCAAAAGTCAACTTTTTTAAAGTGCTCTCCAAAAGCAGTTTTGTAAGACAGGCCTGACCTTGTTTGTATTTGCAACTTTCAGGAGGGATTTGCAACATTTTGTGAGACATTCACAGTTTATAAATATGTTACCACTGCAAGTTAAAAAAAAATGTAATGCCTTAAGAAAGTGAGTTTGCACAATTTGCCTTACACTTGTAAACAACAGAAAAGTTGCACACAAAAGTGCTTATATGGGCCAAATGTAGAACAAAAAAAAACTTCCATATAGGTTTATAGATCTCCCCCATAGTATTTATGCCTGGGTTTAATCTAACTATGCATTGAAAAAGCACAATGAACATGGAATAACCATTTAAGGCCTAGTTACATGTATTTTCTTGGTTTAATCAAACATATAGGGGGAGATTTATCATAACCTGTCCAGAGGAAAACTGTTGAGTTGCCCATAGTAACCAATCAGATTGCTTATATCATTTTTTTTAAATGATTGCTGTCCAGAGGAAAAGCTGCTGAGTTGCCCATAGTAACTTATCAGATTGCTTATTTCATTTTTTTAAATGATTTTTGTGGAGAGGAAAAGCTGCTGAGTTGCCCATAGTAACCAATCGGATTGCTTATTACATTTTTTAAAAATGATTGCTTCTAAAAATGAAAGAATCAATCTGATTGTTTGCTATGTGTAACGTTTCCTCTGGACAGGTTATGATAAATCTCCCCCATAGTAATTCTACCTGTGGTTTACAACTAGGCATAGAAAAGCAAGGAATTGAGAGCGTTGAGAGTGAAAGTTGACTAGTAAGTGAGTGGCAAATCCCTCCAAAAACATAAAAATAACCTCCAAATAGTTTTCAATAATAAAAAACAAAAATGATGTCTGGTAAATGAATTGTTGGACGGGGTAGAGGACAGAGCACCCTTGCCATGTCTTCTGCCAATAAGAATGTTGGTGGCAGTAGTAGAACCAGTACAAGTTTGGTGATGATGATGATGATGATGAAGCATCCGTAGGCCCGATAAAAAACCTTCAAGAGGAGAGACACAGTTGGGTGTTTTACCTGTCTGGTATCCTGCCATGTGGAAATTCTTTTCTAACATACCAGATGCAAAAAACTTGGCGCTCTGTCCTCTCTGCAAACAGAATTTAAGCCCTGATCAGGATATGAATATAGGAACTCCATCTGTACATATTTACAGGGAGAGTAATCACAGTGCCGCATGGGAGAGTTCAGATGACCCATAATGTGAGGAAAACTGCTGCTGCTCCTTCAGATTCCTCTTATCTGTCTAGCAGCAAGGCTTCGGCCACAGGCAGCGCATTCTCTGTCTTGTACTCATCAGTGCAATGTCCTCCTCTTCTATCCCTTCAATAGTGTTGAGCGGCATAGGCCATATTCGAATTCGCGAATATTCGCGAATATATGGACGAATATTCGTCATATATTCGCGAATATTCGCATATTCGTTATATTCTCGTTTTATTTTCGCATATGCGAATATTCGCGCATGTGAAAATAAGCATATGTGAATATTAGCACATACAAAATTCGCATGTGCGAAAATTAGCATATGCTAATTTTCGTATACGCGAATTTTCGCGCGCCAGTCTCACACAGTAGTATTACAGCCTTCTTTACACCACACAAGCTGGAAGCAGAGAGGGGTGATCACTGTGATGTGTACTGTGAAGAAAAAAAAATAAAAGAAAAAAAATAAAAACGAATATTCGTAATTACGAATATATAGCGCTATATTCGCGAAATTCGCGAATTCGCGAATATGCGATATTCGCGAATAATATTCGAATTGCGAATATTCGCGAGCAACACTACCCTTCAATTATTTATTGGGTAATCTATGTCATACAGACAACAGTATTTGCAAAGTCATCCTGTAGCCATCCCTTGTTTGCACAATCACGTGGCGGAGAGAGTGAGCCACCCCATGCAGTTTTCGGTGTGAAACCGCTAAGGTTGTGCAGATTCAACTTCTGACACCTGCTGCCTATCCTTGTGCAGGTCCTCCTCCATGGACATCCTTCAATAACCTACAGACAAGAGCAAAGTCAAGCGTTGCCATGCTGTATTACATCTGCCACACAGCCTTGTATACGGCAGAAAGTTTCAAACTGGCTCTTTGGTAGTTATCTGAGACCAGTAAATGTGGTCATTGATAATGTCACAAACATTGTGGCTGCCCTGCACACTCTCCCTGTTTGGCACCTGTGCTAAACCTTGTTATAAAATGTTTCTTGAAAAATTGTGGTTGTCTCAATAATATGCTGGCTATGCGCAGGAAAGTTTGTGTTTAGTTTAGTCATTCTTATGCATTAAAATATTCCCTCCTTGGCCTACAGTGCCAAAATGGTCTTCCTCAACATTATCTCATTTGCAATGTTTCAACATGGTGGAACTCAACATTGCACATGTTGGACTCCTTAATGCAGTAGAAAGAAATTTTTGGGAACCAAAAAGTAGCATTAGTAGCTAATCGGAGACACAGATTGCATGCTCAGGTCTTTCAAAGAGGCAGCAAGATTTCTCAGCAAGGACAAAAGTGGAATTAGTTATGTTTTGCCATTGATATTCTTTCTGGAAGAAATGCTCATAGTAATAATTGAGGAACGATGGAGAAATGTTCGCATTTGGCTGGGAACAATGGGGGGCATTTACAAAGATGTGTGTGATTTAGTTCATTTTTTTTCATTTTCTTTTTACAATGCAAAAAATCATGAAATGTAAAAAAAAAAAATATTTTTTTGCTATTTTAACACTAATAGGTTGCATATATTTATACTTTTTGACAAAATAGTTTATGAAACTTTCAGATGTCTACTTTATTTTGAAAGCATTTCTTTTTATTTTATTAACATTTTAAATGAATTAGAAGCCTAGCAGTTTAACTTGAAACTTTGAAAATTTGAAAAGTGCATCTTTTTTTGTATGTGCTGTGCAAGGTTTGCAGACATTTGAAGGTGGTATAACATAGGAACTAAGCCCCCCTTAACCCCATCACGATGAGTGACGTACATGTATGGCGCCTTGAAGTGTGACTTGGCACGCGGCGACGTACATGTACGTCGCGGGGTTCCGGAAGCGCCGCGTCACCGGTAGCGGCGATCGGGCCGGGATGACTGCTGTTATCTAACAGCAGGCATCCCGGCACATCGCCGAGGGGGGTCCTGAGACACCCCCCATGACCGCGATGGGCGCAAATCGCAGCTCAATTCAGACCTGCGATCTGCGCGATTCCAGGTCATACGGGTCACTGGTGGTGACCCGGAAAATAAGAGGGATCGGGGGTGTTCGAGACCCCCTCGATCCCCCTGAAGGGATAGGAGTTTGGTGGCAGGGTTCCCACCTCTCCTATCCCTGCTATTGTTCGGCCGAAGCGACCGATCGATAGCAGACCGGGGGAGGGGGGGTTAAAGTTCGGTTCCCTCGCTTTGCCCACCTATCGGAGTCCGGGAAAAATGGGGGAACTGTCCAGGGACCGGCGCCGAAGGTCCCTTACCTGGATCCCGGATCCTGGAGCGCGATCCTCCATGCGGGGATCCCCCACGTGCGGCGGCGGCAGCAATTCATCCGGGTCCTGCCAGGTGAGTTGTTGCCTAGCAACATACGGAGGGCCACAGTTTACAGTGGTCTCTAAACCGTGGCCCTCCAGATGTTGCAAAACTACAACTCCCAGCATGCCCAGACAGCTGTTTGCTGTGTGGGCATGCTGGGACTTGTAGTTTTGCAATATTTAGAGGGGTTCAGGTTGTAGATCACTACGCAGTGGTCTCAAACTGTAGCCTTCCAGATGTTGCAAAACTACAACTCTCAGCATGCCCAGACAGCAATTTGCTGTCTGGGCATGCTGCGAGTTGTAGTTTTGCAAAATCTGGAGGGCCACAGTTTAGAGACTACTGGACAGTGATTTACAACCTGAACCCCTCTAAATCTTGCAAAACTACAGCTCCCAGCATTCAGGAACAGCATAAGGCTGTCTTGGCATGCTGGGAGTTGTACTTGCGTGCCTCCAACCGTTGCATAACTACATCTCCCAGCATGCCCTTCCGTAATCAGTACATGCTGGGAGTTGTAGTTTTGCAACAGCTGGAGGCACACTGGTTGGAAAATACTGAGTTAGGTCATAAAAGCTAACTCAAGGTTTTCCAACCAGTGTGCCTTCAGCTGTTGCAAAACTACAACTCCCAGCATGCATGGTCTGTCAGTGCATGCTGGGAGTTGTCGTTTTGACCCTCGTCCCATGTGAATGTACAGGCTACATTCACACTGGCGGCAGATTACAGTGAGTTCCCCGCTTCAAGTTTCCGCCGCAGCTCAAACTCCTAGCGGGAGACTCAGTTTAATCTGCCTCCAGTGTGAATGTAACCTAAAAACACTACACTACACTAACATAAAATAAAGAGTAAAACACTACATATACACACGTACACTGCCCCCCCCCCCCCTACCACCCCCCTTCCCCAATAAAAATGAAAAATGTATTGTACGGCAGTGTTTCTAAGATGGAGCCTCCAGCTGTTGCAAAACAAAAACTCCCAGCATTTCTGGACAGCAATTGACTGTCCAAGCATGCTGGGAGTTTTACAACAGCTGGAGGCACCCTGTTGGGAATCACTGGCATAGAATACCCCTATGTCCACCTCTATGCAAGTCCCTAATTGAGGCCTCAAATGCACATGGCGCTCTCACTTTGGAGCCCTGTTGTATTTCAAGGCAACAGTATAGGGTCACATATGGGGTATCGCCGTACTCAGGAGAAATTGCCTAACAAATTTTGGGGGTCTTTTTCTCCTTTTACAGTTGGAACAGTTGGGGTCTACACCAGCATGTTAGTGTAAAAAAATTAAAATTTTTACACTAACATGCTGGTGTTGCCCTATACTTCTCATTTTCACAAGAGGTAAAAGACCCCCCCAAAATTTGTAACTCAATTTCTTCCGAGTACGGAGATACCCCATATGTGAGCGCAAAGTGCTCTGGGAGCACACAACAAGGCCCAGAAGGGAGAGTGTGCCATGTACATTTGAGGTGATTTGCACAGGGGTGGCTGATTGTTACAGCGGTTCTGACAAACGCAAAAAAAAAAACACCCACATGTGACCCCATTTTGGAAACTACACCCCTCATGGAATGTAATAAGGGGTGCATTGAGAATTTACACCCCACAGGTTTCTGACCGATCTTTGGAACAGTGGTCTGTGAAAATGAAAAATTTTGCACAGCCCACTGTTCCAAAGATCTGTCAGACACCAGTGGGGGGGTAAATGCTCACTTTACCCCTCATTACATTCTGTGAGGGGTCTAGTTTCCAATATGGTATTCCATGTGTTTTTATTTTTTTTGCTGTCCTGGCACCATAGGGGCCTCATAAATTCAACATGCCCCCCGAGCCAAATATGACTCCTTCTCTTCTGAGCATTGTAGTTCGTCAGCAGTGCACTTCAGGTCCACTTATGGGGTACTTCCATACTCAGAAGAGATGGGGTTACTAATTTTGGGAGGTCTTTTCTGCTATTAACCCTTTAAAATGTGCAACCCTTTACATATGCAAAAGTCGTGAAACACCTGTGGGGTATTAAGGCTCACTTTATTCCTTGTTATGTTCCTCAAGGGGTCTAGTTTCCAAAATGGTATATCATGTGTTTTTTTTTGCTGTTCTGGCACCATAGGGGCTTCCTAAATGCGACATGCCCCCCAAAAACCATTTCAGAAAAACTCTCCAACATCCCCTTGTCGCTCCTTCGCTTCTGAGCCCTCTACTGCTCCCGCCAAACACTTTACATAGACATATGAGGTATGTGCTTACTCGAGTGAAATTGGGTTACACATACAAGTATACATTTTCTCCTTTTACCCCTTGTAAAAATTAAAAAATTGGGTCTACAAGATGATGCGAGTGTAAAAATGAAGATTTTGAATTTTCTCCTTCACTTTGCTGCTTTTCCTGTGAAACACTTAAAGGGTTAAAATGTTGACTGAATGTCATTCTGAATACTTTAGGGGGTGCAGTTTTTTTAATGGGGTCATTTATGGGGTATTTCTAAAATGAAGACCCTTCAAATCCACTTCAAACCTGAACTGGTCCCTGAAAAATTGTGAGTTTGAAAATGTTGTGAAAAATTTGAAAATTGCTATTGAACTTTGAAGCCCTCTGGTGTCTTCCAAAAGTAAAAACTCGTCAATTTTATGATGCAATCATAAAGTAGACATATTGTATATGTGCATGCCCAAAAAAATTTTGGGGGGAATATCCATTTTTCTTGCAAGCAGAGAGCTTCAAAGTTTGAAAAATTCATTTTTCACCAAGAAAGGATGCAAGTTACCACAAAAATTTACCACTATGTTAAAGTAGAATATATCACAAAAAAACAATCCCGAATCAGAATGATAACTAAAAGCATTCCAGAGTTATTAATGTTTAAAGTGACAGTGGTCAGATTTGCAAAAAAGGGCTTCGTCCTAGAGGTAAAAATGGGGTTAAATGACCCAATTTTAAAAACTATACCCCTCAAGGTATTCGCTAGGGGGTACAGTGAGTATTTTAACACCATAGTTTTTTGGCAGGAATTATTACAACGTCAGTGTTAAAAATTTAAAATTAGCTTTTTTTTCACAAATGCATAATTTGTGGGACATATTTTTCGTACATCGCTTCTGATATTGAAAGAAATGCACCCTATATTTTATGGAGCTGCTTGGTCCGTGTTTGGAAATACCCCCACTTAGGCCATATTTGGTTCCTTGGCGGCGTGGTAGGACCCAGAAGGAGAGGAGCGCCATTTGGCTTTCAGGGCATCATTTTAGGCTGAATGGATTATAGGCTGCACTTCATGTCTGCAAAGGTTTCTAGCTGCCAGAACCATATAGAACCCCAACAAGTGATCCCATTTTGGAAACTACACCCCTTAATGTATTCACCTAGACCAAAAGTGAGTACTTTGAGTCCTTTTTGTGTGGCTGGAATGGTTACAAAGTCAGTGGGAAATTTTTAATCTGCTTCTTTTTTTTACAAATGCATCATTTGTGGAACGTATTTTTTGTACATTGCATCTGAAAAGTAGAAAATTTGCCCCATATTTTATTACGCTGTTTGTCCCGTGTTCGGTAATACCCCCGCTTTGGCCATATTTGGTTGCATGACAACATGGTGGGACCCAGAAGCAGTGGCGTCTCCAGCATTCATATTTAGGGGGGGCACATGGGGGGCCAGTGACAAAAGTGGGGGGGCAATTTTAAAACGTGTGTGCGTGTATGTATATATATATATATATATATATATATATACACATATATATATACATATATATATACACACACACAATGTTTTTTTTTCCGTTTTTGCCATAGATTTTTGGGTAAATGACTGATGTCATTATAAAGTAGAATTGGTGGCGCAAAAAATAAGCCATCATATGGATTTTTAGGTGCAAAATTGAAAGGGTTATGATTTTTAAAAGGTAAGAAGGAAAAAACGAAAGTGCAAAAACGGAAAAACGCTCGGTCTTTAAGGCGTTACAACTTTTGGACACTACTTTGATAGCGGCATCTAAAGTGTTAATGTCGGACATCAGCCTGATTGGTGATGTCTGGCATTAGCCGAGGGTTCTAGCTAATGATTTATACAACACAGTGGGAGCAGGGACTGTGCGTACACATATGCCTTGTGTCCTTAGGTCTCATTTACACGGACGGATCCCCCGACAATGGACCCTACAGTGCTGTCTCCATCTGTGCCTGATCATAACGGCAATCCTCCGCTACGAGCAGACACGCTTTGTTATGTATACTCGCACACATCGTGGCTGCTCTCGGCCTAGCTCAGGAAGCAGGAGGAGCGGCCATGATGTGCGTGAGTATACACATCAAAAGCGTGTCTGCTCGTAGCGGAGGATTGCTGTTTTGAGCAGGCACAGATGGAGGCAGCACTGTAGGGTCCATTGTCGGGGGATCTGCAGCGTAAAATACACTGTGGATCCACCCCTGAATGAGCCCTTAGGGTACGTTCACACGTACAGGATCTGCTGTATATTTTCTGCAGCTGATTTTGCTACCTATTGAAGCTAATGGGTGGCAAAATCAGCTGCACAAAATATGCAGCAAAACTATGCAGCAGATCCTGTAGATGTGAATGTACCATTGAGGGGTTAATGATAAACTAGCAGTGTGTTCACATGTTGTCCTTCCAGAGGGGTCACTTTCCCTCCTCCAGTGTCCACAGGTCTCCAACAGATCACATTACCAGAACAATTTATGGAAAAATCGCGGCAAAAATTGCGCTGTTTTACCCCGAATTACGAAAAATCGCGGTAAAAGCGGCAATTTTTGCCGCAATTTTTCCCAAAAATTGTTGTGATAATGTGGCCTGTTGGTGACCTGTGGAGACTGGAGGAGGGAAAGTGACCCCTCTGGACTGCTACCATACACATTACTCAGCCCCAGGTTATACTGCTGATCAGGGGGGAGAGAGGCAGGACACGGGACATCACTCACCTCACATGAAGCGGCCGCTCTGCTGTGTGACCTGTCACCTCTCGGCCCGTTCTCTCCTGTGCTGGGGGCGGAGCCATCAATGTATCGGGACATCCCTATTTATTTTAAATTGGGGGGGCCCAAGGGGGGGCACGGCCTGATCTAGGGTGGCCATGGCCCCCTCTGCCCCCCCCCCCTAGCGACGCCACTGCCCAGAAGGAGAGGAGCACCATTTGGCTTTCAGGATATCATTATACAAATTATTATCTTGCAAAGCATTCTAGCTGTCAGAATAATACTGCACCCCCAGAAGTGACCCCATTTTTGAAATTATACCCCCTAAAGTATTCACCTAGTGCAAAAGTGAGTACTTTGAGCCATTTTTGTGTGGCTAGAATTATTTCAAAGTCAATGGAAAAAAATAGCAATTACCTTTTTTCCACAAATTCTTTATTTGTGGGACATCATTTTGGTAAGACGCTTTGGAAATGGAGGTAATGCGCCCGTAATTTATCACGCTGTTCGTCCCGGGCTGGGCAGTACTCCTACTTAGGCCATATCTGGTTGCCTGACCACCTGGTAGGACAAAGAAGGAGAGGAGCCCCCTTTGGCTTTCAGGGCATCATTATTTGAATTATAGACCCCACCCCATGCCTGCAAAGGATCGGAGCTGTCAGAACAATACCACACCCCTACAAGTGTATTGGCTTGACCAGGGACCGCTCTGATCGGTCCTTGGTTGGCTAGCAGTGACGTGCGGCTGTCTGTAACAGTTAAACTTCCTGATGGATATATCCGTCATGTTGTGGGGATAAGCACTCACTCATGGCCAATATATCCATCACTGGGCATTTAAAAAAAAAATCTTGAAAAAACGTGTTTATTTTGTTGGGGGGGGGGGCTTGGGTGATAGTCCCCATTCATACTGCATTTCTGCAGTATAGGTGTCCGTTGTCATGTCAAAAAAGCATGCCAATGTATACTGTACCAGTCTCATTCAGAAATGAATGGAGCTGCTACAGTATACAGCAGCATAATTTTTTTTGATGTGATGCTGACGGATGCCTCTAACATACTGCTGAAACGCAATATGTTCTGGTGCAGGAACGTGCATCCTGCCTGGACATGTATACAAAGACACCTAGTGGCTGTTTTTCAATCACATTAAAAACATATAGTTGAGAATTTTAACAGCAAGTAAATAGCAAAGTGTCTCATAATAACATAAGAACAATATATTCAAAATTTAGTTTGTTGACAGGAACTCTTTAAGTTAAAAAGTTGCTAGTGCAATGGGTTTTTAAACAAGCTGTTAGTTACCATGGGTTGCCTCATGTTGCTATGACTTTGACATTGACTTAGCCTGAAAAACACTTTAAGACTACTTGAATACATTCCTAAATTACATAGCAGTGTAATACATGGCTTTAACCCCTTAAAGGGGTACTACGGTGCTTAGACATCTTATCCCCTATCCAAAGGATAGGGGATAAGATGCCTGATCGCGGGAGTCCCGCCGCTGGGGACCCCCGGGATCATGCACACGGCACCCGTTTGTAATCAGTCCCCAGTGCGTGTTTGCTCCGGGACTGATTACCGGCGACTACAGGGCGGGCGGCGTGTGACGTCACCCCCCCCCCCCAGCCCCCGTGTGATGTCACGCTCCGCCCCTCAATGCAAGCCTACGGGAGGGGGCGTGATAGCTGCCACGCCCCCTCCCATAGACTTGCATTGGGGGGCGGAGCATGACATCACACGGGGACGGAGGCATGACGTCACACGCCGCCCGCCCTGTAGTCGCCGGTAATCAGTCCGGGAGCGAACACGCTGATTACAAACAGGGTGCCGTGTGCATGATCCCGGGGGGCCCCAGCAGCGGGACTCCCGCGATCAGGCATCTTATCCCCTATCCTTTGGATAGGAGATAAATTGCCTAAGCATCGGAGTACCCCTTTAAGGACACAGCCAATTTTATTTTTGTGTTTTCTTTTTTCCTCCTTGCCTTCTAAAATCCATAACTCTTTTATATTTCCATGCCCAGATCCATATGAGGGCTTGTTTTTTTGTGTAACCAGTTGTACTTTGTAATGACAACACTCATTTTACCCTAAAATGTATGGTAAACCCAAAAAGAAATTTTTTGTGTAAGGAAATTTTACGGTACACTTTACGGTAAAAATGACATGTTTTCTTTATTCTATGGGTCAATGCGATCAAAATGATACCCGTGGTTACATACATTTCTATTATTGTACTGCTTTCAAAAAATCTCAAACTTTATTTTACAAAATCTGTACGTTTAAAATTGCCCTTTTTTGACCACCTCTAATTTTCTTATTTTTCCGTATTCAGGGATGTGTGAGAGCTAATTTTTTGTGCCATGATCTGTAGTTTGTATTAGTACCATGGTTGCTTATATGTGACTATTGATTGCTACTTATGAAAAAAATTTTGATGTGACAAAAAAGCTGAAATTTTGGCTTTTTTATTTTTTACATCTTCACCGTTCGCCGTAGGGGATCATTAACATTATATTTTTATAGTACAGACATTTACACATGCGTAGATACCAAATATATTGATTATTTATTGTTTTATTATGCTTTTTTGTATTAAAGGGGTACTCTAAAGGGGTACTCCCTTGGAAAACTTTTTTTTTTTAATCAATTGGTGCCAGAAAGTTAAACAGATTTTGAAATCACTTCTATTAAAAAATCTTAATCCGTCCAGTACTTTTTAGGGGCTGTATACTAAAGAGAAATGCAAAAAAGAAATGCATTTCCTCTGACGTCATGATCACAGTGCTCTCTGCTGACCTCTGCTGTCCATTTTAGGAACTGTCCAGAGCAGCATATGTTTGCTATGGGGATTTTCTCCTGCTCTGGAAAGTTCCTAAAATGGACAGCAGAGGTCAGCAGAGAGCACTGTGGTCATGACATCAGAGGAAATTCATTTCTTTTTTGGATTTCTCTTTAGTATACAGCCCCTAAAAAGAACTGGAAGGATTAAGATTTTTTTTAAATAGAAGTGATTTTCAATCTGTTTAACTTTCTGGGATCAGGTGATTAAAAAAATAAATAAAAAAAAAGTTTACACTGGAGTACCCCTTTAAAGCTCTATTGGGGAAGGGGCTTTTACACTTTTTTTCACTTAAAAATAAAAATGTTTTACATTGATTTAAAACTTTTTTAGTCCCCATAGGGGACTATTTATAGAAATCATTAGATTGCCAATACAGTTCAGAGCTAAGCATAGCACTGATGAGTATTATAAGTGATCTTATGCTCTGGTCTGCTGGAAGGCAGAGTAGAGCAAAAGACCCCGGGAGATGGACGAAGGCAAGTGAGGGAACCTCCGTCTTACATCTTGGCCAATCTGATCCCCTCGGCAGTGCCGGAGGTGATCAGGTCAGCCATTTTAAGTGGCACACTGCAGCAGATGCTGTGATCTGTATTGATCATGGCATCTGAGGGGTTAATGGCAGACATCAGTGCGACCGCTGATGTCTGCCATTATCGGCGGGTCCGCAGCAGCTGACAGCCGCCGAGACCCACTGTGAATGAAGCGAATAAAGGTACGGTGCTGTGTACGAAGTAGCCCTATGCAGCGCCATACATTTACCGCGCTGGTCCTTAAGGGGTTGAAGCTCTCAGGCAGTGTTATGCACGTGTTTTGAGGCTTATTTCATTGCCGGTTCACAGAGAACCTGTTTGCCATAAACCAAGTTTTCGGAAAGTTTGGCAAGTCCGGGGAGTCAAACTTTTGGAAAGTTCATTGAACTCTAATAGTGAGGATAACAATGGTTTGCACAGCCGTGGGGATCACCTATTTTTCTGGATGTGCTCAATATGATGAAGTATGTGTCCTCTTCATCAGATGTATTGCATTATGCACTTTCAGTTATGTTGAGAACAATTTACATATAATTACCAATACTATAAGATCATTATAGTAAGAAAATGTCCAATTTTCAATCAAATATAATAACTCTTAAGAAGCTGAAGTGGCATACAGTGCACAGATTCACCTTCTTTTTACATTAAAAACCTATTGTACAACACAAATAGAAGAATGATAATAAAATAGAGAACACATACATAATCGTAACTATTGATCTTGAGAAATGCAATGACTACAGTATAAAATAAACTTGTTTAAAGCCAAATATTCTTCTCTTTGGCCTCACATAGTTGATTTTTTTTTGTATGTTACAGACGTTTTTTAAGCATCTTTATTGGATTTGCCTTAGCAAAAAATAAAAAATAAAATAGCTCTGCAATAACTAAAAAGGTATAGATTAATGTGGGTATACCCCCTTGTCAATTGAAGGCATATCGCCTAACTTCTGTGACATATGATAAAATAAAGTGGTATTAGTGACATTTTTAATCTTCACTGTATGCATATGTTTGTATTGGACAAAAGCTTGTCAGTATATAATGTGGATAAAACATCCCGACATTAATGTTGCTTAGTCCATTCTTATTTTGGGCATCTACATTGCATTATGTATTTGTTTTCTTTGTTTTGTAGCAAGGACTAGAGAATTGCAGGCCATACTGTCATGTTTGGTTATTGGGGATGGTAGCACCAGTGGGAGTGGACATCTCTATCCATTTTAAGAACTGTCCAGAGTAGGAGAAAATCCCCATAGCAAACATGTGTTTCTCTGGACAGTTCCTAAAATGGACAGAGATGTCAGCAGAGAGCACTGTGGTCATGATGTCAGCAGAGAGCAATGTGTTCCAAAAGGTAAACCATTCCCTCTGTTGTATACAGACGTTAAAAAGTACAGGAACGATTAAGATTTTTTAATAGAAGTAATTTACAAATCTGGTTAACTTTCTGGCACCAGTTGATTTAAAAAAAAAAAAAGTTTTCCACGGGAGTACCCCTTTAAGGGACTTTTGTAGAGCAGTTTTTTGTCTCGCCCAGATAATACAGGTAAATGCTGCATTGAGACAAGAAAGGTTGGGTTCACACTAAATATTTTGGTCAGTATTTTTGACCAAAATCAAAAAATTGCTTTTCATTATAGTTTTTGTGCACATAAAAAATATAAAATCCAGAGAAACTGCAAATATTGTTACATTTTGTCACATTTAGACTGGTAACTGTTAGTGTAGTTGATCTAGAAAATTGCCATTTTTATACTGAGATTGTGATACTGTATGTGTGGATATGAGTCTAATTTTTAACCTTCACCAATTCCCATCTGCTGCGCTGTAATCAAACCCCCAGCATGTCATTGCTCTGTCTGCTTAGGGGGCAAAGCAGTCACGAGGGATGTCAATCACGGCCAAGGTGGTGAAACTGGCATGAATGGGAGGACATCCCTCCAATGCCCCATTGTGCTCCATTGAAGATTGATAAAGTGAACTATAGTAGTATAAGTTATCAACGTTCATGGAGCATGGAGAAAGAAATTTGCATTTTTGTGCTGAAGTATAAATTTAGGAAACATCTGTCTGAATCTTGGTACCCATAAATGTATAGCACAGTCGGGCACTGACATTAGTATAATAGTATTCAATACTACAAAAGCAGATTCCACACTCTGGTGAGAGAGATCCCTACTGTTGTTTAGGTTGTCATTGGTATTTCATTGAGAAGATCACTTTTTCATAGAGTCACCTTGTTCCTCAGTTTTATGGCTCTTTTTAACTTTTTCTTTATAAATTATCAACATATAGATAAGAACAACTTTCTTGCATAATATTTTGTAGAAGAAACTGCTAAATGCGATTTTCCATTTAGATACTTCTACAGAATATATTTCAAATATTAGAATCTTCTAAATACAAATGTTCAGTGAATGCTCGTGTAATGTCTACTTTGTCGTAGTCCTTATGGTTGTCCTGTATTTGCTGTTTGTTATAATTGAGTCCAGGAGAGGCCGACAGCTCCCACTCTTAAAGACACAGCAGTTTTGTGATCAGCTTGTATAACCTCAGCCCCACCAGGTTGCTTATTATTTCTAGCTAACCTCTAGATCTTTTATTTACTTTCCTAGGTGAGTTTTCTCAGTGTTTCTTCCAATTTATGATGTTTTTTTTAGCTGTTACATTGCAGATAACAGATAACTGGACAAGGCTGTGCAACTGCATTTTTGGAAAGTATGGGAAATGTTAAAAGTGGGACCTATTCTAATTGTGCCATACCATCATATTACAGAATTTCATACTTTTTGATGATTGACCTCTGATGACTGAACACCATTTTAACTATCACAAATCATAAAGATAAAACCAAATAAAATCCATCTTGTCTGTTGTTTGTAATGAGGGTCTTACAGTGCCAAAAACTATGATGGATGCACTTTTTTTTTTTTACTGGGGGGGGGGAGAAGAGAAAAAGAAAACCTAATCTCTTAGCTTAACTTTCCATTATAGGTCACATGAAAAGGGATTGCTGGAAGTCATACAAACCATTCTAAGTTTGTTTTCCTCATATACGAGCATGAATCATTTGAACTTTACATTGTTGTTTAAAATATACTGCTCAGTAACATTCTCAACATTTGGTTTCTGTTATTTTTCTAGAGTACATTTGAAGGCAGATATTTTCAGACAGCAGGCAATAAGAGCTAGGGTCATGCAAGGATTCCTATGCTTTGTCAATTATCCTTAGTGTAAGTATTATGGTTATTTTGCTCACTGTAAAGAAGGCTTTATATTTTATGTAAAATATCGGTGTTTGCAGCATGGAAAAAAAAAATTTATCTTACCGCTCTCTAATACCTTACAAAGAGTGACATAGCATTTTAAATTAATAATGATCTCCTCTTGTGATGTTGATAACTGGTAAAGAACACTACACTCCTATTAACTTGGATAAAGCCAAAACAGGACAAAAAAATGCCCATATATATCTTAGCCAGGTCAGTGAGCCATTAGTGACATGCTGTAGAGCAAATTCCACAAAGCACACCTGGTTTTCTTTTTCATTGAGGTTTTGCCACCTCAGAGTAGTCAGAATAAAGCTCCCATTAGTAGTTAAAGAATTGCTTTCCCCCCTAGGTGTAAAAATCATGTCCTGTACTGCCTTTCCTCCATTACACCACCCATTACTTTCCAGGTAGTCACTGCAACCCACCACTTCCTCAATAGTCACCAGAAGGTCTTCTACTTACCAAGGATCTCAGCAGGCACAAACAAATGGCAGCCTCAGCTTTTTCAAAAAAAGTCACAGCACATGCCCCCCAACTATCCTGATTAGGCCAGGACAGTCCATATTTTAGGACACCCTCCTGTCAATCACTCTTGTACCAGCTCTTGTGCCACCTGCATTGAGCAGGCAATCACAAGAGGCCAAACTCTCTGCTCACCAGCACATGAGTGATGTCACTAGGCGCCAGAGCTCAGAGGAAGAGGTAAGAAGAGAAAAGGAGCTGTTACTGTTTTTTATTTAATCTTGGTGAGGAGATACTGTAACTATCTGGGTAGTCTGCTTACATGGGGCAGCTATCTGGGGGTTCACTTTCAGGGAAAGTTGCCTGAGAGTATACCTAAAGATGTAGCTATCTGGGGTTTACTTACAGGGGGCAGTTATCTGGGTAGTTTACCTACAGGGGCAGCTATCTGGGTAGTTTACCTACAGGGACAGCTATCTTGGGGGTTTATCTACAGGGGCAGCTATCTGGAGGTTTACCTGCAGGGGGCAGCAATCTGGAGGTTTATCTATCCACACAATCTGTAATAACTAGGTTGTTTATGGAGGTCTGAACAATGGGTCCCCCATTGATCATCAAAATGGAGAAGAAATGTCCCCCAAAATAAAGGAAGTGGACCAGTACTCTCTATATTCTCTATGAACAATGAATAGTGTGTTGACCGCAAGTGTGCGGTGTGTTAACAGGGAGAAAAGGAGGCTGAGTGTGCTTATGTTTGGGTAAGGGAGTGGTTAGGGGTGAGGCTGGGGCCATTCTACCTTATATGTTCTTCTTTGCTCTTAATAAAAGTTGTAAGGTATGGCAGCAGCAAACTAACTAGTAGTCACAGCAGCTTCTTTCTTTCCCTACCATTGACAATGATCTTTCCTCTCATTTTTTTTTTTTTTTAAAGCCGAGGTACGTGCTCTCAAATCACCCAAAGTGCAAGAAAAAGTGCAAACATGTTACACTAAAAAAACGTGCACAAAGGATGCGGTCTATCGCGAGCCCTTCTCCGATAGGAGAGAGGCCCCCCAACAAACCTTACCCTTCACCTCTGGACCAAAAGGTACCTGCGAGGTTCCAGGTTCGATGTCCCTTTTTCGCCGAAGCTACTAGGGGACCACAAATGCTCCTGGCATCCCCCTCGGCGTTAGCCAAGGTATCTGCCCGCAGAGCCGATAACGGTAGGTACCCTGCCAAAGCAGGAGTACCCGGGGTGTTTGCAGGGAGGTGCGGAACCTAATGGCCACACACACCTCCCCTAGACCGCCAGGAGGGACACCCAGAAGGGCTACCGCATCCTGACAAATCCTGTGAACACAAAACACGCAAAAAGTGACACAGTGAGACAAAAATAAATAAATAAGTGAATGTGTGCAGATATACTGCCCGGACATCCGGCCGGATCTATAAAAATTTCCCTGATCCTAGCCAGAAGGCTGGGAATCAAGAGGTGAGTGCCACAAGGTGAAGAGATTTATGGTGCCCGTGCTTCAACTCAGTGAGCCAGTACTCCCAGTGAGTTTCGCCACCTCGGGGTCATCACTCCCCGAGGCACAAAAGTACCTCGGTTCTAGACCCTCTCAGCCTCATGGCGAGACCCGGAGGGAACAGGTCACATCGGGCAGCCGTCGAGCTGATTCCTCAGAACCAGCCCCGGAAAGCCCTGGTACACCTGCACCCTCCATGCTGCACCCATCCTCACCAGACTGATAAGAACAGATACTACACTTGATCTTAGCCAAAAGGTCGAGAAGCGATCTTTCCTCTCATTTCACCAGGACTCACAGTAGCTCTTACCCCTTCAAAAATGTATATGACTCTCCCCAAATTCCCTTCCAAGTAATAACACAAGATCCTTAGATTGCAGTGATCATTTCCATCCCAATTCCTTAGCAGTCATTAACTACAAGCCTTTCCACCAACCTCACACACTTAATCACCCTAGGGTCCCTAAACTACCAAGTGGTTGTAAAGAATACCCCATCTCTCCTATAGTCACAGAAGACCATGCCACTTCCCAGCAGGCCTTTTCCTTTTCAAGGATCACAGCAGGGCCACTATCACAGAAAAACAGCACCAGAAACTATTTAACCCCTTCCCGCAGAATGTCATATATAAACGCCGGGTTGTGCAGTGCGTTCGCGCATCCCGGCGTTTATAAATGACATTCAGTTAACTGGCAGAAGTCCCGCTGTTTCCAGCAGGGGACAACTTCTGTTTCACCCCCAGGACATCCATTGATGGTCCTGGTCAGCGATCACTGTGATTGGTCCCTGTGGACCAATCACAGTGATCTGGGATGAAAGTTCAGATCCCCCGCACTGCCCGCCCCTGGAAGTCGGGCAGAACGGGGGACGATGGCTGCGTGGGCTCGCGGGGACCTGCGGCATAGGGGGGGAACATCAGGAGACCGGCGGCCTTACCTGGCGGGACCGAGGAGCAGCGGCAGGACCGGCCACGTGGAGGAGCAGCGACGGGACCGGCAGGTGAGTATATGGTCCTCAGAAGCAGCAGTGAAGATCTTCACTGCTGCTTCTAGGAGTCTGAAAACTACAACTCCCAGCATGCCTAGACAGCCTTTGGCTGTCTGGGCATGCTGGGAGTTGTAGTTTTGCAACATCTGGAGGGCCCCAGTTTGGAGACCATTGTATAATGGTCTCCAATCTGTGCTCTTCCAGCTGTTGCAAAACTACAACTCCCAGCATGCACTGACTGTCCAGGCATGCTGGGAGTTTTAGTTCAGCAACATCTGGCCCTTCAGATGTTGCCAAACTACAACTCCCAGCATGCCCTTCAGCTGTCTGGGCATGCTGGGAGTTGTAGTTTTGCAACAACTGGAGACACACTTGTTGGGAAACATTGTTTCTAACTCAGTGTTTCCTAACCTGTGTGCCTCCAGCTGTTGCAAAACTATAACTCCCAGCATGCACTAACAGACCATGCATGCTGGGAGTTGTGGTTTTGCAACAGCTGGTGCACCCCCCCCCCCCCCCCCCCCTGTGAATGTACAGGGTACATTCACACGGGCGAGGCTTTTATAGTGGGTTTCTCGCATCTTGAGATGCAGCAAATTTTGCGCCGGGAAACTCGCTGTAATCCCCCGCCCATGTGACTGTACCCTAAAAACACTACACTACACTAACACAAAATAAAATAAAAAGTTAAAAACACTACATATACACATACCCCTACACAGCCCCCCTCCCCCAATAAGAACGTCCGGTACGCCACTGTTTCCAAAGCAGAGCCTCCAGCTGTTAAAAAGGACAACTCCCAGTATTGCCGAACAGCCGTTGACTGTCCACGCATGCTGGGAGTTTTGCAACAGCTGGAGGCACCCTGTTTGGGAATCACTGGCGTAGAATACCCCTATGTCCACCCCTATGCAAATCCCTAATTTAGGCCTCAAATGCGCACGGCGCTCTCACTTTGGAGCCCTGTCGTATTTCAAGGCAACAGTTTAGGGTCACATATGGGGTATCGCCGTACTCGGGAGAAATTGCGTTACAAGGTTTGGGGGGCTTTTTCTTCTTTAACCCTTCATGAAAAGGAAATGTTGGGGTCTACACCAGAATGTTAGTGTAAAAAAATTTAATTTTTTACACTAACCTGCTGATGTTGCCCTATACTTTACATTTTCACAAGAGGTAAAAGGGAAAAAAGCCCCCCAAAATTTGTAACGCAATTTCTCCCGACTACAGAGATACCCCATATGTGAGCGCAAAGTGCACAACAAGGCCCAGAAGGGAGAGCCCACCATGTACATTTGAGGTGATTTGCACAGGGATGGCTGATTGTTACAGCGGTTTTGACAAACGCAAAAAAAACAAAACCCCACATGTGACCCCATTTCGGAAACGACACCCCTCACGGAATTTAATGAGGGGTGCAGTGAGAATTTACCCCCCACAGGTGTCTGACGGATCTTTGGAACAGTGGTCCGTGAAAATGAAAACTTGTACAGCCCACTGTTCCAAAGATCTGTCAGACACCAGTGCGGGGCAAATGCTCACTGTACCCCTTGTTACGTTCCTCAAGGGGTCTCGTTTCCAAAATGGTATGCCATGTGTTTTTTTTTTTTTTGCTGTTCTGGCACCATAGGGGCTTCCTAAATGCGATATGCCCCCCGAGCAAAATTTGCTCTCAAAAAGCCAAATATGACTACTTCTCTTCTGAGCATTGTAGTTCGCCCATAGTGCACTTCAGGTCAACTTATGGGGTACCTCCATACTCAGAAGAGAAGGGGTTACAAATATTGGGAGGTATTTCCTGCTATTAACCCTTGGAAAAATGTGAAATTTGGAAACACACATTTTAGTGAAAAAAAATAATTTTTTTTTTACATATGCAAAAGTCGTGAAACACCTGTGGGGTATTAAGGCTCACTTTATTCCTTGTTATGTTCCTCAAGGGGTCTAGTTTCCAAAATGGTATGCCATGTGAGGGTTTTTTGCTGTTCTGGCACCATAGTGGCTTCCTAAATGCAACATGCCCCCCAAAAACCATTTCAGAAAAACGTACTCTCCAAAATCCCCTTGTCGCTCCTTCGCTTCTGAGCCCTCTACTGCGCCCACAGAACACTTTACATAGACATATGAGGTATGTGCTTACTCGAGAGAAATCGGGCTACAAATATAAGTATACATTTTCTCCTTTTACCCCTTGTAAAAATTCAAAAATAGGGTCTACAAGAACATGCGAGTGTAAAAAATGAAGATTGTGAATTTTCTCCTTCACTTTGCTTCTATTCCTGTGAAACACCTAAAGGGTTAAAATGATGACTGAATGTCATTTTGAATACTTTGGGGGGTGCAGTTTTTATAATGGGGTCTTTTGTGGGGTATTTCTAATATGAAGACCCTTCAAATCCACTTCAAACATGAACTGGTCCCTGAAAAATAGTGAGTTTGAAAATTTTGTGAAAAATTGGAAAATTGCTGCTGAACTTTGAAGCCCTCTGGTGTCTTCCTAAAGTAAAAACTCGTCACTTTTATGATGCAAACATAAAGTAGACATATTGTATATGTGAATAAAAAAATTTTTTATTTGTAATATACATTTTCCTTACAAGCAGAGAGCTTCAAAGTTAGAAAAATGCAAAATTTTCCAATTTTTCATCAAATTTTAGGATTTTTCACAAGGAAAGGATGCAAGTTACCACAAAAATTTACCATCATGTTAAAGTAGAATATGTCACGAAAAACAATCTTGGAATCAGAATGATAACTAAAAGCATTCCAGAGTTATTAATGTTTAAAGTGACAGTGGTCAGATGTGCAAAAAACGCTCTGGTCCTTAAGGCCAAAATGGGCTTGGTCCTGAAGGGGTTAAACATAACCATTATTAGTTTTTATTTTTTTATTTTTTTATCTTTAAAACAAGTGTCCTTAACCCGATAACGACCATGGACGAGTATAGACGTCCAGGTTGGCGGGCGTTCCCGCACCTGGACGTCTATACTCGTCCATTCTTCTCGTGGGTGCTGCCCAGTGCACCCACGAGATCGCGGCAGGGACTCGGCTGTATCACACAGCCGGGACCCTGCTGCACTGCCAGGACCGAAGTAAACCGGCAGTTTTTACCCTTACAGCTGCGGTCGGAAGTGACCGCGGGCTGTAAGTGACCGCGGGCTGTAAGTGTTATGACAGAGGGAGGGAGCTCCCTCTGTCTCCTCTGCAGCACCCCGCATCGCGATCGCGGGGTGCTGTGTTGTGGCCGCGGCTGGCCGGGACCTGCCGCACTGCCGGGAGTGAAGTTCACTTCACTCCCGACAGTTTAACCCTTACAGCCGCGGTCAGAAGTGACCGCGCGCTGTAAGGAGTTCTGACAGAGGGAGGGGGCTCCCTCTGTCACCTCTGCAGCACCCCGCATCGCGATCGCGGGGTGCTGTGTGTGGCCGCACTGCCGGCAGTGATTTTCACTTCACTCCTGACAGTTTAACCCCTACAGCCGTGGTCAGAAGTGACCGCGCGCTGAAACGAGTTCTGACAGAGGGAGGGGGCTCCCTCTGTCTCTCCTGCAGCACCCCGGAGCATCGCGGGGTGCTGCTGCATACCTGGGCAGCCAGGGGTCCTACAAAGACCCCCAGGTCTGCCCTGGGTATTGCCTGCTAGTGAAATATGCTGCCTGCTAGTGAAAACTGGTAGGCAGCATATAACTGCAATGCTTTGGAATACTAAGTATTCCAAAGCATTAAAAAGTGTAAAAATAAATAAATAAGTAAAATAAAAGTGTAAAAATAAATAAAAATGTAATAAAAGTGTAAAAAAAATATATATATTAAAAATACATTTATTAAATGAATCTAGATAAAAAAATGCATAATGTGTAGGATCGCATTCGCGGACATCCGCAGCATGTAATATGCTGCGGATGTCCGCCACGTGATCCTACACATTATGCAGCAGTCACGGTAATGAGCTCGCTGCTGCGGCTGGGTAGCTTTGTGCGTCCACTCATAGCGGCGGATTTCCCGCCAGCAGTCATGAGCAGACACACTGAGCTACCCAGCCGCAGCAGTAATGGATATATTCGCCATGAGCGGGTGCTTATTCCCACAACATGGCGGATATATCCATCAGGAGCCTTAACTGTCACAGACAGATGCGTTATACTGCCAGCCGACCAAGAACCAATCAGAGAGGTCCTGGTCCAGCCAATAACTTGTAGGGGTGCGGTATATAAATGGGGTCACTTGTGGGGGTGGGGGTACTGTTCTGCCCTGAAAGCCAAATAGCGCTACTCTCCTTCTGAGTCCTACCACGCGGCCAAGGAACCATATATGGCCAAAGCGGGGGTATTTCTGAACATGGGACAAGCAGAATATCAGAAGTGATGTACAAAAAATATGCCCCCCAAATGATGCATTTGTGAAAAATTGCAATTTTCGAATTTTTAACACTGACTTTGTAATAATTCCTGCCAAAAAACTATGGTGTTAAAATACTCACTGTACCCCCTAGCAAATACCTTGAGGGGTCTAGTTTTTAAAATGGGGTCATTTGGGGGGGGTGTTCCTATGTTCTACTACCTTTTAATTTCTGCAAACCTTGCATAGCACATAAAAAAAGATGTACTTTTCAAATTTTCAACATTTTCAAAATTTCAAATTAAATTGTTAGGCTTCTAACTAATTTAAAATGTTAATTAAAAACTAAAAAATGACGTCAAAATAAAGTAGACATCTGAAAGTATAAGTTTCATAAACTATTTGGTCAGTATGTATAAATATATACAACCAATTAGTGTTAAAATAGCAAAAAATTTTAATATTTTGTAAAAATTTCATGATTTTTTTGCACTGTAAAAAAAAACTACAAATGATATCGGCTTACTTTTACTATGTACATGAAGGACAACTTGTGACAAAAAAACAATGTCAGAATTATCGTGATTGGCAAAACGTTACGAGAGTTATTCTCTAATAAAGACAGACATCCCCAATTCGAAAAAACAGGCCTGGTCTTTCAGGGGCGTACAGGTTTATTTGCATTGGTCCTTAAGGGGTTAAGTGCAAAATATGTGATCCAGATAGACCACATATAACAGAATAGAAAACAAAGAAAGTTAACTGGAGTACAACAAAACCATGCTCTTTATTGGGTATACAACTAAGAGTCTAGCAACACTTTGGTCACATGATACATTCATCTTAGTCATGCATTAAAAGGGACACTGTGGAGCTGGAAAGGGTGCACAGACGCGCGACTAAACTAATATGGGGCATGGAACATCTTAGCTATGAGGAGCGATTAAAGGAGTTACAATTGTTTAGTCTTGAGAAGAGACGTTTAAGGGGGAATATTTTCACGATTCGGCTTACAGTTTGTGGATCCACTGTGTCAGCGAGGGATTGGCGTGGACCGTGCCGGTGGACCGGTTCTAAGTGGCTACTGGTGTTCACCAGAGCCCGCCGCAAAGCGGGATGGTCTTGCTGCGGCGGTAGCAACCAGGTCGTATCCACTAGCAACGGCTCAACCTCGCTGACTGCTGAGAAGGCGTGGGACAGAAGGACTAGGCAGAGGCAAGGTCAGACGTAGCAGAAGGTCGGGGCAGGCGGCAAGGTTCGTAGTCAATATGGATAGCAGGAGATCAGGTAACACAGGCTTGGACAACACTAAACGCTTTCACTGGCACAAGGCAACAAGATCCGGCAAGGGAGTGCAGGGGAAGTGAGGTGATATAGCCAGGGAGCAGGTGGAAGCTAATTAAGCTAATTGGGCCAGGCACCAATCATTGGTGCACTGGCCCTTTAAGTCTCAGAGAGCTGGCGCGCGCGCCCTAGAGAGCGGAGCCGCGCGCGCCAGCACATGACAGCCGGGGACCGGGACGGGTAAGTGACTTGGGATGGGATTCGCGAGCGGGCGCGTCCCACTATGCGAATCGCATCCCCGCCGGCAATGTCAGTGCAGCGCTCCCGGTCAGCGAATCTAACCGGGGCGCTGCAGGGAGAGAGACGCCGTGAGCGCTCCGGGGAGGAGCAGGGACCCAGAGCGCTCGGCGTAACAAATATGATAAACGTATATAAGTATATTAATGGCCCATACAAAAAATATGGAGAAAAACTGTTCCAGGTTAAACCCCCCCAAAGGACGAGGAGACACTCCCTCCGTCTGGAGAAGAAAAAGTTTAGTCTCAAGGGGCGACACGCCTTCTTTACCATGAGAACTGTGAACTTATGGAACAGTCTACCTCAGGAACTGGTCACAGTAGGAAAAATTAACAGCTTTAAAACAGGATTAGATACATTCCTGGAACAAAATAACCTTAATGCTTATGAAGAAATATAAAATCCCATCCCTTCCCCAATATCGCGCCACACCCCTACCCTTCAATTCCCTGGTTGAACTTGATGGACATATGTCTTTTTTCGACCGTACTAACTATGTAACTATTAGTGTAGTCCTCAATATTCCTGCCTACAAGCAACTGTCCCAAAGTGTTCCCCCCCCCCCCAAACTTATATCGGGGGTTGATCAGGGGACTAAAATCAACATGACTATCAGACACATTACATTTTTTTTTAAAGCAAAGTGATGTGTATGAACAGATATACAAAAGCACATACAAAAAAAAATAATAGTGCTCAGGGTAGATGCTTTAGTTCAACAAAGAATCCCTCACTCAGGTTCCATTGACACTGGTGTCAGCTGCTGTGATCACAGGCTACTCTTCATGCCAAGAAGTAAGCCGATGCATTCACTGACTATGCCATGGTGCTGGAGTGGGGGGATGGGGGGGGGGGGGTCACTCTCTTTCCTTATACCTATCCCCACTAGTCAAAGCAGGGAAAAATTGGGGAAATGTTCTATTTAAAATCATCACAATGATCTCTTCATACAAATGTATACCACATCCAACAAAATAACCTCTGCTTCTTTGCTTATGTTGTTTATTTTCTTCAAGCACTAAGGTACTTCATATATGTAAAGATAACATTTTCATCTAAAAAGAGCAAAGCAAAATTCATGAAACTGATAACCATGCCTAAAAACAGACATGTGATCCAGAAACTGTTCATTGATAACTTCTTACTAAGCATAAATTGTTGTTCCACTTTTGCCAGCTGGATGGCAGCAGCATTATTCATATCCTGCATCACCTAAAGCTGATTTCATTAAAGTGAATTCCTGAAAAGCATTAGCCATGTCTTTGTAACATGAATAACCCTTCTAATATCATCTATGGCAATCTACATCTGAACCTACGTCTTGAATAATTTATTTTAGCCTGGTAAAAGGCTTGCAAAGTTGCTTTACTTTTGTGCATGCATCCTGCCAGCTCACCTTACAACAATATAGATAGCCTACATAGCAATCCTGATACGGGCTTCAGCCTCTGAAAGTTCTAGCACCTTCCACACACTGCAAAGTATTTATGTCATAGTAATTTTCTGATTTATGTTCTGTTAGTCTGCATGATAGATGTGGATGCATGGCACTCCTCATGGTTTCCCACTCCCCCCTATGCTATTTGATGGATGTACAGAGCTTAGTTTACCATTCCAGTAGCATCTCATGGGCTTTGATGCCCTGAGGCTTTTGCCCAGTGCAGGGGTTGTTACTGTACATGCACCAATGTGGGTAAGCAGGGCTCAGTGCTGTAAGTTTACAAATTCCCTCACTCACATCTCCCTTCCTATAATATTTTAATTGTACAATTATGGCCTGAGAATAGAGGGAGGTCTTTAAGATCCCCGTATGAAGACAGCAGACAGAGGCTATCACTGCAACACGTCCTGTTTTGATCCTATAATGGGAAATTAACTTTGTATTACTTCAGCAGATTTGGTGAGTACCTAGACTCTCTTTTCAGAAGGCAGTATCACACATTAAAGGATATCTCCGGGATAGAAAAATTATCCCCTATCCTTAGTGTCAGATCATGGAGGGTCTGACTGCTTAGACCCCCCACGATCTCCCATATGGCGTCCCGGCTCTCCTCCTGAATGGGGTGTATCGACAACTCCACAAAGCTGTAGCCGACATGCTCCATCCATGAATCTCAGGAGAACCAGAGCGCTGCACTCGGGTATCTCCGGCTCTCTCATAGAGCTGCATGGAGAGGGCATATCGGCCACATCTTCATGTGGTGATTGATACAGTTTTTTCATGCAGGGCACCTTGTGGAAGATTGTGGGGGGTCCCAGCGATCAGACCCCCACAATCTGACGCTTTCCTTAGGATGGGGGCTACATTTTTCTATCCAAGAGTACTCCTTTAAAGGAGTTTTCTGGGCAAATAGAAAACTTTCCTTACTGCATCCCTATGCATTAAAACAATAAGAGAGCACACACTTACCTACCTTGATCCACTGCTGCTCCCTCCCTTTCTGGTCCCAGCTACACTTCCATTCTGCCAGCTTCTGATGATGTCCCATTCAGCATCTGAAAAGATGGTATCACACATGATTAGGGTTACCAACTGGTCCAGTTGGGTTTGACATCAGAAGTATTTTTTTCACGGTTTTATAGTTTCTATGTTAGTGACCTGAAAGCCATGTCCCATTAGGTCCTATTATAAAGCGATGGGGCCCTTGTTCAACATTTTTCCACAGGATGAATGCAGAAATAGAGAACAGATAAGTTGTGTTACGGTCTTCAAAGCAGGAGTTACTTACCCCAAGCTGTCCAGGTCTTCATTCTTCTCATATGGAGAGGCTGGCTTGCTCTCTTGTAAGTTCCAGTAGACTTCTTCTCTTCTGGAAACTTCCTAGCTGTGTATAGATTAACCCTTGCATAGCTCTCATCCTTGACTGGTACATCAATCTACAGTTTCAGTGCGTTTCAAGAAGATGGCTCCCCTATTCATCAGGTCATCATGATGATGATCATTGATGACCTGATGAAGAGAAGAGCCATCCCCTTAAAACACGTTGTCACTCCATCCGTTCCAAATAAAAAGGCATTTTTTTTGCACCACTCTGAAGTCTGAATTCTTCATTGCGGCTCTACATCCAGCAAGCACCAGAAAAGTGTCTACTTTTCTCCCACATTGCCGCAGGCTGTGGAAACTCTCCTGTATTACAACCGTCCCAAGGATCCAGGGTATGGATGAACACGGGATGCTGCTGACATCCATGCCCGCCTCATCAGGCGATTTTCGGTGTTGTGCCCGGAGCGCAACACGACAAGGGGAGCAGATTCCTCTTGCACACTAACTTTTGTACAATATCGTTTAAGGCACAGGGTGCGCCGGTCTTTGTCCCCTTTTGTTTCATATAAAGTGGGATAAACATAATAACAGAGAGTCACAAAAAAAAATATGTTACTGAAATCAGTTGCAGAAAAAGCGATCCTCTATGGGCAATAAGGAAAGGTAAGAAGGAAAGGGGGAGGGGGGACAGGGGAAAGTGGAGGATGGAGAAAGGGGAGATCAAACACAGGAAAGAAGAAAAATAGGAAACAAAGAGAGAGGAAAGAAGGAGGAGAAAAGAAGATAACATACCTTGTGAGGCTGGCACGACTTGGAAAGTCCCCATATCCAGATATCAGGCTGAACAGAGCCAGAACAGTGCAGAACAAGGGAAAAGGCAGTTAGGAGGTCACAATGAAGATCTAAATAGGAGAAGATGGATAGTGGAGGGTTCTAAACTCAGAAGAGGAAACAAATTCAATCCACCGAGATCAAATGGCCACATATTTGTCTATGTTGGGGCGCAAACCTGCTAAAATTTCCTCCATTCTATGCAGGTGGCCCACCTCCTGAAGCCAGGGTGAAAGGGACAGGGGCAATGTAGATCTCAAGAGTCGAGGAATAACAGTACTAGCAGCTAGGCGGAGGAACCGGAGGAGAGTTTTAGTCCCTCGGGGCGTTGCAGCTGGGAACACTGAGCGAAGAAGGGAGATGGTGTCTAGAGGTAGGAGAACTGAGGTCACACACTGCACCAAATCTAGCACTTTGGACCAAAAAGTAGACAAGGTAGGACATACCAGCAAAATATGGTGGATCTTGCTACCTACTGTGCCAAAGCACCAACACATATCCGGTAAGGACAGAAGCATGAGGGTCGGGACCCTGTACCACCTAGTGAGCAATTTATAATTCGTGTTCTACGTCTTACAGGAGATGGATGTTTTGTGGCACATGGTGACTGCTGTCACCCACTCCTCATCCGTGAACGGGTGTCCCACCACCTTTTCCTAACTAAGGAAGGATGGAAGAATATGGTCTTTAAAAAAACTCCAAGAAAAAATTGTACAGTACACTGATTGGAGGATACACTTTCAAGGTGGAAGTACATAAGAGTTTGAAAGGGGTCAGCAAACGATGGAGCTGGAAGTCCTCTTTCATCAAATCATAGAAGTGGTGTAGTTTTGAGTATTGGAAAGTGGAGGTAAAAGAAGGGCTGCCATTTCTGATAAGGGAGGCAAGCAGTTTCAGAGCGGATGATTCAAGAATGTCCCTGAAAGTCGTCCCCTTACTCCTGTGCTTATTCAGGAAGGCAGGGGCGGAGAGGGCCAGTGGGAAAACAATATTCCCAAATACTGGGGTAAGGGGGCCATTAGGAGCAGAGATATGAGAGTGGTTCAAATAGGAAGCATGCATCAAAGCTATAGAAATCATCACCAGGGGCAGGGAGGAGATGATTAACTTAGGCAACGCCTTTTGCAGAAGCCAGAGAAGCACCCTCGGGTCCAGGTTTATCTCGGAGGACTCCAATCCTATACACTGTTTTAGATTCCTATTATGGAAGCTGTCCAGGACACAGGAAAGGACTGCAGATAATTAGTAGGATAAACAATCTGGGAGGGCCAATCCGCCCTCTTGATTTCTACAGATCAAAATGCTCCTCGTTTTCCATGGGTGTCTGTTAGCCCATACAAAGCCAAAAGGAAAGGAGTGCTGGCTAATAATCCAATTCTGTGCTTGAGGGCAGGAGTATAAAGCCATTATCCGAGCATTCATTAGAGCTCCTAGTCCGATTTGTGACAGGGTGACCTTCAGGAAACCCCAATCGACCGTATCAAAGGCTTTCTCCACTTCTAAAGAAAGCAGAGAAAAATGGGATCTTATTGCGGAGATCACAGAAAATGTACTCAGGGTATTATTGTGGGCCTCTCGGTTCTGGACAAAACCCATTTGTTGAGGGTGGATCAGGGTCTCCAGGAGGCCAGCCAATCATTTAGCGATCAAATTGGTGTAAAGCTTCACCTCCATGTTTATCAATGAAATCAGAGGATAGCTCTGACAAAGGGATAGATCTTTAATTTCCTTAGGGATGACAGTAATGAAAGCTCAGAGAAAGGACTGTGGGAGAGAAGAAGAGGCAGCTACCAGGAAGAGGAGTCTAAGGTGATTGAGGTTGGGGATCGGGTTTCGGTAGGTTATATAAAGTGGAGTAGTATAATCAAAAGGCCTCTGTAATTTCTGATGCCAACTGTGTAAGACGGCCTGAGGCGATGCGTATAGATGTGCAAACAAGGATGATCTCTTGGTTGTGAGAGCTCTAACTAAAATCTGTCCCGCCTTGTTTCCCGATTCATTGGAACACTCAGCCCCTCAATATTCATCCTAAAATTCCTAGTCATAATTCCAATGTGTCACATTTTTAAAATAATGGTAGAGTAAGTGAGAAAAAGAAAAAAATGTACACTTACCTACCACGGCCCCACTCAGGTCCTGGTGCAGCTCCCGTTGCGACTTCTTTCAGTCTCCTGATGCTTGTCTCTTATACCAGCTTTTCAGATGAGATGGAGAAGCAAGGCCTTCCCCCTCAGCCAATCACTGGCTGAGATGAGACACCACTGTGACTAGTGATTGGCTAAATGGGAAGTTCCTGCTTCTACACCTCTTTTCGAAAGCTGGCAGAAGAGATAAGAATATGGGGACTGGAAGTAGACTTAAAGGAAATCTGTCAACAGTGTCACCTGCACTAACCTGTTGGTACCGACAGGTAGTGCAGATGACACTGATGACAATGGTACTTACCTTGTCCCGTTCCGTGCAGGGGATCTCCAGTAATCTCCTCCATTAGTTCCAGCTCTTGGCACCCGGCTTGGGGCATGGGCAGAGCTTAGTGACGTCATTGCTGCTGTTACCAGGACCTGTGACCCAGCAGAGAGCAGCAGTCACTAACTCACAGTGATGTCACTAAGCTCTGCCTATGCCCCAAACCACTGCTGCTCTTTGCTGGGTCCCAGGTCCTGGGAACAGCAGCGGTGAAGTCACTAAGCTCCGCCCGTGCCCCAAGCCGGATGCCCAGAGCTGGAGCTAACGGAGGAGATTACCGGAGATCCTCTGCACGGAATGGGACAAGGTGAGTACCGTTGTCATCAGTGTCACCTGCACTACCTGTCGGTACAGATAGGTTGGTGCTGGTGACACTGGTGACAGACTTCCTTTTAAGGGAGCTGCAGTTTGATCTTCAGTGGAGTGAAGTAGCTAAGGACAAGGATTTTTCTTTTTCTCACCTTCCCCAGCTGTCTTTATTTTGTAGTTCATACCATGTAGGGTTATGTTTGTTGCATTAAAACTTATTTTTGACATATAAAATTCAATTTGTCCGATTCCCCAAATTTCCCCCCAATTTTTTTTGTTCCGAATTTATTTGCGCTGAATCTCTATTAAAAACGGATATTTCTGGCACAAAGAGAGCCTCAAGAGGGGTGTAGAACACTTTGCCTTGCTGTAACACGCATAGGGTGTGTGCTGGGTTAGTGAAATAATACTGTTATTCCGGACGACATGCAGATCAGAGGAGTTGCTATTAGAATCACTGTCGCAGAGAGGCACATTGACAGAGCCTGGAGGTGGCAAAAGTATGAAGAGACCATATAGGGCCTGAATGACACAGCGGGCAAGTGATGGCGGCATGAGGAGACCATAAAGTGGCTGAATGACACAGCGTGGAGGTGGCGGCAGCATGAGGAGAACATATAGTGGCTGAATGACACAGCCTGGAGTTGGCGGAAGCATAAGAAGATCACATAGTGGCTGAATGACACAGCCTGGAGTGGCAGCAGCATATAGTGGCTACATGGCACAGCCTGGAGTTGGCGGCAGCATGAGGAGACCACATAGTGGCTGAATGAAACAGCCTGGAGATTGCGGCAGCATGAAGAAAAAATATAGTGGTTGACTGACACAGCCTTGAGGTTGCCGCAGCATGAGGAGATCATGTAGTGGCTGAATGACACAGCGGGGAGGTGGCAGCAGCATGAGGAGAACATATAGTGGCTGAATGACACATCCTGGAGTTGACAGCAGCATGAGGAGACCATATAGTGGCTGAATGACACAGCATGGAGTTGGCGGCGGCATATTGTAGCTAAATGACACAGCCTGGAGTTTGCAGCAGCATGATGAGAGCATATAGTGGCTGAATGACGCAGCCTGGAGGTGGAGGCAGCATGTGGAGACCACATAGTGGCTGAATGACAGAGCCTGGAGTTGGCATCAGCATATAGTGGTTGAATGGTACAGCTTGGAGTTTGCGGCAGCATGAGTAGAACAAACAGTGGCTGAATGACACAGCGTGAAGGTGGCGGCAGCATGAGGAGACCATGTAGTGGCTGAATGCGACAGCATGGAGGTGGCAGCAGCATGAGGAGAACATATAGTGGCTGAATGACACAGCCTGGAGTTGGCAGCAGCATGAGGCGAACACATAGTGGCTGAATGACATAGCCTGGAGTTGGCGGCAGCATGAAGAGAACACATAGTGCCTGAATGACACAGCCTGTAGTTGGCGGCAGCATGAAGAGAACACATAGCGGCTGAATGACACAACCTGTAGTTGGCGACAGCATGAGGAGACCACATAGTGGCTGAATGACACAGCCTGGAGGTGGCGAAAGCATGAGGAGACCATATAGTGGCTGAATTACACAGCAGGAAGGTGGTGGCAGCAGGAGGAGAACATACAGTCACTCAATGATACAGCCTTGAGTTGGCGGCAGCATAAAAGAGACCATATACAGTAGAGGCTTAATTACACAGCGGGGAGATGGCGGCAGCATAAGGAGAACATATAGTGGATGAATGACATAGCCTGGAGTTAGCAGCAGCATGAGGTGACCACATAGTGGCTGAATGACCCAGCCTGGAGTTGGTGGCAGCATATAGTGGCTAAATGACATAGCCTGGAGTTTGTGGCAGCATGAGGAGAACATATATGCGCTAAATGACACAGCCTTCAGTTGGCGGCAGCATGAGGAGACTACATAGTGGCTGAATGACACAGCCTGGAGTTGGCGGCAGCATATAGTGGCTAAATCACACAGCCTGGAATTTGCCGCAGCATGAGTAGAACACATAGTGGCTGAATGACACAGCTTGAAGTTGGCGGTAGCATGAGGAGACCACATAGTGGCTAAATGATACAGCCTGCAGTTGGCGGCAGCATGAGGAGATCAAATAGTGACTGAATGACACAGCCTAGAGTAAGCGGCAGCATATAGTGGCTAAATTACACAGCCTGGAATTTGCCGCAGCATGAGCAGAACACATAGTGGCTGAATGACACAGCTTGAAGTTGGCGGTAGCATGAGGAGACCACATAGTGGCTGAATGACACAGCCTGGAGTTGGCGGCAGCATATAGTGGCTGAATGACAGAGCCTGGAGTTGGCGGCAGCATGAGGAGATGATTTAATGGCTGAATGACACAGCCAGGAGTTGGCGGCAGCATGAGGAAAACATATAGTGGCTGAATGACACAGCCAGGAGTTGGCGGCAACATTTGGAGACCATATAGTGATGGAATGACACAGCCTGGAGTAGGCAGCAGCATGAGGCGACCATATAGTGGCTAAATGACACAGCCTAGAGTTGGTGGCAGCATGAGGAGCCCACAAGTGGCTGAATGACCCAGCGTGGAGTTGGCGGCAGCATTTAGTGGCTGAATGACAAAGCCTGGAGTTTCTGGCAGCATGAGGAAACAACATAGTGGCTGAATGACACAGCCTGGAGTTGGCAGCAGCATGAGGTGAACCTATAGTGGCTGAACGACATAGCCTGGAGGTGGTGGGAGCATGATGAGAACATATAGGGGCTGAATGACACAGGCTGGAGGTGACGGCAGCATGAGGAGACCATATAGTGGCTTATTGACACAGCATGGAGGTAGCGGCAGCATAAGGAAAACATATAGTGGCTGAATGACACAGCCTGGAGTTGGCAGCAGCATGAGGAGACCACATAGTGGCTGAATGACAAAGCCTGGAGTTGGTGGCAGCATAAGGAGAACATATAGTGGCTAAATGACACAGCCAGGGGGTGGCAGAAGCATGAGGAGACAAATAGTGGCTCAATTACACAGCCTGGAGGTGGCCCCAGCATGAGGAGAACATATAGTGGCTTAATGACACAGTCTGGAGGTGGCAGCAGCATGAGGAGAACATATGGTGGCAGTATGAGACAGCTTGGAGCTGGCATCAGATGAGGAGAAAATATCATGGCAGAATGAGACAGCCTGGAGGTGGCATCAGCAGCACCAGGAGTCCTGAAAGTGACCCGGAGTGGTGAGTAGTGTTGAGCGGCATAGGCCATATTCGAATTCGCGAATATTCACGAATATATGGACGAATATTCGCCATATATTCGCGAATATTCGCATATTCGTTATATTCTCGTTTTATTTTCGCATATACGAAAATTCGCGTATGCGAAAATTACCATATGTGAATATTAGCATACGCAAAATTAGCATACGCGAAAATTCGCATATGCGAAAATTAGCATATGCTACTTTTCGCATATGCGAATTTCCGCACGCCAGTCTCACACAGTAGTATTACAGCCTTCTTTACACCACACAAGCTGGAAGCAGAGAGGGGTGATCACTGTGATGTGTACTGTGAAGAAAAAAATTCGCGAATAATATTCGAATTGCGAATATTCGCGAGCAACACTAGTGGTGAGGTGGGTGGCAATACCAGTACCCGGTGATGAAGGTGGGTGAAAAAAGGAGAACTTGGCATCAGATGTGTGCCATCAGGAGGGTGTCAGGATCAGAATAGTAGCTGATGCAGGTAGGCAGAAGAGAACAGTGTATTTTGTAAAAGTGTTAGTGTGCACAATTAAGTATTGAGGATATGCATTACGTAAAACTTTGTTTTAGAAATATGCTGATGATAAAATAAATCGCTCCCAAATAAAAAAAAATTTTAAACAATCAAAAGGAAAGGTGTGCAATAGGCATAGGCCATATTCGAATTCGCGAATATTCGCGAATATATGGACGAATATTCGTCATATTCGCGAATATTCGCATATTCATAATATTCTCATTTTATTTGCGCATATTCGAATATTCACGTGTGCGAAAATTAACATATGCGAAAATTTGCATATACAAAATTGACATAGGAGAAAATTCGCATGTGTGAAAATTAGCATATGCAAATTTTCGCACATGCGAAAATTCGCACACCAGTCTCACACAGTAGTATTAGAGCCTTCTTACACCACATAAGCTGGAAGCAGAGAGGGATGGTCACTGTGATGTGTACTGTGAAAAAAAAACGAATATTCGTAATTACGAATATATAGCGCTATATTCGCGAATATTCGCAAATTCGCAAATATGCGATATTCGCGAATAAAATTTGAATTGCGAATATTCGCGAGCAACACTAACCTACACTACCAAGTATTGATGTGATGCAAAGACCTCTAAAAGGTGGAAGGGAAGAATGTATGGCCCATTGTAACCGGTGGGGGTAAAAACTTCCCCTGTAAGGCCCTACTTTCACATTATTAATTCCATTCTTGGCAAGTGTTACTCACCCTAAAAAGGGCAGCCTCACACAGGAACTTCTTTCTATTTCCACCTACAATCACTGATATTTCCCAGTGTTTTTAGATGGAAGTAGGAATTGGTTCCTGTGTGGGGCTGCCCTTTTAACCTCCTGAGCGGTATTCTTGAGCGTGACTCGGGGTTAATTTTCCCTGCCAGGATCGGTAACCCCGAGTCACGCTCGGGGTAGAATTGCAGAGTTCCCGGCCGGGCTGCACGATATATCGCAAAAGCAATGCTTATCTGCTCTGGTCGGCTCCCGTTGCGGGGGCCGGCCAGAGCAGGTAAAGAAAAATACTAAAAGTCAGTGTTTCCCTACCAGGGGAAACATCGCCGTACTCGGGAGAAATTGCCTTACAGATTTTTCTCCTTTTACCCCTTGTGAAAAGGTAAAGTTGGGGTCTACACCAGCATGTTAGTGTAAAAAAAAAAAAACATTTTTGTACACTAACATACTGGTGTTGCCCCATACTTTAAAATTTCACAAGCGGTAAAAGAAAAAAAGCACCAAAAATTTGTAATGCACGGAGATACCCCATATGTGGGTGCAAAGTGCTCTGCGGGCGCACAACAAGGCTCAGAAGTAGAGAGTGCACCATGTACATTTGAGGTCTAAATTGGTGATTTGCACAGGGGTGGCTGATTTTACAGCGGTTCTGACATAAGCGCAAAACAATAAATACCCACATGTGACCCCATTTTGGAAACTACACCCCTAACGGAATGTAACAAGGGCTATAGTGAGCATTTACACCACACAGGTGTCTGACAGATCTTTGAAACAGGGGTCTGTGAAAATGAAAAATAAAATGTTTAATTTGCACAGCCCACTGTTCCAAAGATCCGTCAAATGCCAGTGGGGTGTAAATTCTCACTGCACCCCTTATTACATTCTGTGAGGGGTGTAGTTTTAAAAATGGAGTCACATGTGGGGGGGTCCACTGTTCTGGCACCACGGGGGGGGGGGGGGGGGGGGCTTTGTAAATGCACATGCCAGAATTCTCTCTCCAAAAGCTCAATGATGCTCCTTCTCTTCTGAGCATTGTAGTTCGCCCCCAGTGCACTTCACGTCCACTTATGGGGTATTTCCATACTCAGAAGAGATGGGGTTACAAATTTTTGGGGAGTATTTTCTGCTATTATCCCTTGTAAAAATTAAAAATTTGGGGGAAAACAAGCATTTTAGTGTAAAAATTTTTTTTTTTTTCCATATGCAAAAGTCGTGAAACACCTGTGGGGTATTAAGGTTCACTTTACCCCTTGTTACGTTCCCCAAGGGGTCTAGTTTCTAAAATTGTATGCCATGTGGTCTTTTTTTTGCTGTCCTGGCACCATAGGGGCTTCCTAAATGCGGCATGCCCCCAGAGCAAAATTTGCTTCCAAAAAGCCAAATGTGACTCCTTCTCTTCTGAGACCTGTAGTGCGCCAGCAGAGCACTTTTCATCCTCATATGGGGTGTTTTCTGAATCGGGAGAAATTGGGCGTCAAATTTTGGGAGGTATTTTCTGCTATTACCTTTTTTTTAAAATGTAAAATTTTTGCTAAACCAAGCATTTTTGGTAAAAAAATTTTTTTTTTTTTTTTTTACATATGCAAAAGTCGTGAAACACCTGTGGGGTATTAAGGCTCACTTAATTCCTTGTTTCGTTCCTCAAGGGGTCTAGTTTCCAAAATGGTATGCCATGTGTTTTTTTTTGCTGTTCTGTCACCATAGGGGCTTGCTAAATGCATCATGCCCCCCAAAAACCATTTCAGAAAAACGTACTCTCCAAAATCCCCTTGTCGCTCTTTCGCTTCTGAGCCCTCTACTGCGCCCACCGAACAATTTACATAGACATATGAGGTATGTGCTTACTCGAGAGAAATTGGGCTACAAATTGAAGTATACATTTTATCCTTTTACCCTTGTAAAAATTCAAAAATTGGGTCTACATGAACATGCAAGTGTAAAAAATGAAGATTTTGAATTTTCTCCTTCACTTTGCTGCTTTTCCTGTGAAACACCTAAAGGGTTAAAACACTTACTGAATGTCATTTTGAATACTTTGGGGGCTGCAGTTTTTATAACAGGGATCATTTATGGGGTATTTCTAATAAGAAGACCCTTCAAATCCACTTCAAACCTGAACTGGTCCATGAAAAATAGCGAGTTTGAAAATTTTGTGAAAAAATTGGAAAATTGCTGCTGAACTTTGAAGCCCTCTGATGTCTTCCAAAAGTAAAAAAACATAAATTTTATGATGCAATGATAAAGTAGACATATTGTATATGTGAATCACCCAAAAAATTTTTGGGAATATCCATTTTCCTTACAAGCAGAGAGCTTCAAATTTAGAAAAATGCAAAATGTTCATTTTTTTCATCAAATTTGGGGATTTTTCACCAAGAAAGAATGCAAGTTACCACAAAAATTTACCACTATGTTAAAGTAGAATATGTCACGAAAAAACAATCTCGGAATCAGATTGATAATTAAAAGCATTCCAGAGTTATTAATGTTTAACATGACAGTGGTCAGATGTGTAAAAAAGGGCTGCGTCCTAGAGGTGAAAATGGGCTGCGTCCTTAAGGGGTTAAAGGGGAAGTTTTCACCCCCCCTAGTTACAATGGACCATACGTTGTTCCCTTCCACCTTTAAGAGGTCTTTGCATCACATCAATACTTGGTGGTGTAGGGGGCACATGGTGTTTTTTGCACACCTTTCCTTTCATTTGATTTAAAAAAATTAATTGGGTACATATATTTTATCCTAAGAAAAGTAAAGTTTAAGCTAATGCATATTCTCAATACATACTTGTGGTCTGTTGCCGAGGAATGTCTGTAACTGGAGAGCAGCACCTTAAATATGTTTAGCACTATGCACATTTGTGAAGTGTTGGTGTGTCACCATGGTCAATCTACTCTGATGCATCTGGCATTGGTGGGTGGAAATCCTGGCTGACCCATGCCTGATTCATCTTCTCAAAGGTCAGTCTCTCCACATTTTTCGTGGACAGACAAGTTCTTCTTGGGGTTACTATGGCCCCCGCCGCACTAAACACCCGCTCACATGGCACACTACTGGCCGAGCAGGACAGCTTTTCCAGGGCAAACTCTGCTAGTTGCGGCCACAAATCAAATTTGGCTGCCCAGAAGTCCAGCGTATCTTCAAGGTGTGTTGGCATGGTCATGTCAAGATATGCCACCACTTGCTGGTTCAGGTCCTGCTCGAGGTCTACCTGCTGCTAATGAGTTGCTTCACTATGCGACTGTAGACTCAGGCTGCTGCTGATGGAGCTGGTACTGCTCCTGCCACCCCACCCCTCCCCAGCAGCCATGGCAGTGGAAGGTGAGCGCAGAGGGCCCCCCGAGTCAGACCTGCCAGAGGATGGACAATGGCGTAGAGAGGCATCGGTCAACTGATTGCGAAGGATGTCTCTGTAGTAGGTCAGTTTGTCCTCCCTCTCAGTGGGTGTAAAAAAGGCCCCCATTTTGTGCCGGAAGCGAGGGTCCAATAAGGTGGAGAGCCAGAAGTCATCCCGCTGCTGAATGGGGACAATTTGGCAGTCGCTACGCAAGCAAGTGAGCATGCATCGTGCCATTTTTGCAAGTGACTTGGAGGGACTCCCTGCCCCCACCTCCATTGCATACTGTCACGGTGTGTCTGGGTCCTCTGTCTTGCCTTCCTCATAACCCTCTAGTTCCTCTAGCTGCTACTGCTCCTCCTCTCCTGTCAGATGACTAGAAAAACCGCCCATCTCACAAAACCTAACCTGTGCTCCACTGTGCCCCTCATCCTCCAGTTCAGCCCCCACAAGGCTCATGTGGCCGTGAGATGTAGGCGGCACGTCTCCAGTGCCCTGACCAGCCATTGTTTCCAACATATGTTGTAGTAGATTAAGCAGTGGAATGACTGTGGATGCAGAGGAAATCTCTGAGGAAATGATCTGCAGTGGCACAGTAGAGGCAAAGATTCTCAGCTCATCGGCAAGTTCTTTCCTGATGGGTCAGACGAGACCGGTCCACCTGCATAGCCTCCACTGCGGGAGGCAACATAGAAGGTTGCAGTGGTTACTGGAAGACAGGTGCCAGGCGAGGAAAGCTCAGAGGTCATGCAGACCCCCTTTCTTGACGCAGTTCCTCATGTCGTTCAGAGAAACGGATATCAATCCGAAATGCCAACTGTATAAGTTCATTTAGGATAGATGGCAATTCCTGGGCAGCGAGGACATCCTTGATATGACTAGAAAGTCCTCTCTTGAAAGTCTGTCTCAAATTCCCATTCAGGCTTTCGCTTTCCTGGGACTAAATTCAAAAATCTCAGGAACCCTAACCAAAATAAAATATAACCTTTATTTACTCATTAACCTCTTCAGGATGCAGGGTGTATGGATACGCCCTGCATTCCGAGTCCTTAACCCCTTAAGGACTCAGCCCATTTTGGCCTTAAGGACTCAGACAATTTAATTTTTACGTTTTCATTTTTTCCTCCTCGCCTTCTAAAAATCATAACTCTTTTATATTTTCATCCACAGACTAGTAGGAGGGCTTGTTTTTTGCGCGACCAGTTGTCCTTTGTAATGACATCACTCATTATATCATAAAATGTATGGCGCAACCAAAAAATACTATTTTTGTGGGGAAATTAAAACGAAAAACGCAATTTTGCTAATTTTGGAAGGTTTCGTTTTCACGCCGTACAATTTATGGAAAAATGACGTGTGTTCTTTATTCTGAGGGTCAATACGATTAAAATGATACCCATTATTATATACTTTTATATTATTGTTGCGCTTAAAAAAAATCACAAACTTTTTAACCAAATTAGTACGTTTATAATCCCTTTATTTTGATGACCTATAACTTTTTTATTTTTCTGTATAAGCGGCGGTATGGGGGCTCATTTTTTGCGCCATGATCTGTACTTTTTTTTGATACCACATTTGCATATAAAAAACTTTTAATACATTTTTTATAATTTTTTTTTAATAAAATGTATTAAAAAAGTAGGAATTTAGGACTTTTAAAAAATTTTTTCGTTCACGCCGTTCACCGTACGGGATCATTAACATTTTATTTTAATAGTTCGGACATTTACGCACGCGGCGATACCAAATATGTCTATAAAAAATGTTTTTTACGCTTTTTGGGGGTAAAATAGGAAAAAACGGACGTTTTACTTTTTTATTGGGGGAGGGGATTTTTCACTTTTTTTTTCTTTTACTTTTACATTTTTTTACATTTTTTTTTACACTTGAATAGTCCCCATAGGGGACTATTCATAGCAATACCATGATTGCTAATACTGATCTGTTCTATGTATAGGACATAGAACAGATCAGTATTATCGGTCATCTGCTGCTCTGGTCTGCTCGATCACAGACCAGAGCAGGAGACGCCGGGAGCCGCACGGAGGAAGGTGAGGGGACCTCCGTGCGGCGTTATGAATGATCGGATCCCCGCAGCAGCGCTGCGGGCGATCCGATCGTTCATTTTAATCGCGAACTGCCGCAGATGCCGGGATCTGTATTGATCCCGGCACCTGAGGGGTTAATGGCGGACGCCCGCGAGATCACGGGCGTCGGCCATTGCCGGCGGGTCCCTGGCTGCGATCAGCAGCCGGGATCAGCCGCGCATGACACGGGCATCGCTCCGAAGCCCGCGGTTATGCTTAGGACGTAAATGTACGTCCTGGTGCGTTAAGTACCACCTCACCAGGACGTACATTTACGTCCTGCGTCCTTAAGGGGTTAAGGACGCAGGGCGTATCCATACGCCCGTGGGAATTCCGGTCCCCACTGCTAGCCGGTTGGGGATCCGAGACGGATGCCTGCTGAAATCGTTCAGCAGGCATCGTGGCATATCGCCCAGGGGGGTCATTATGTCCCCCCATGTCGGCGATGGCCGCAGATCGCTGGACAATTCAGCCCAGCGATCTGCGGCGATTCTGGGTCAATCGGGTCTCCAGTGACCCGGTGACCCGGAATTACTGGCTGACGGCCCCAAACAGCCATAGCCAGCAGGGGTGAGGTGGCACTGGTGCCACCTCACGATCGCCCTGATTCGTCGGCCGGTTTGCCGGCCGACCAATCAGGGCACCTGCTGCGGGTGTCACTCCTGCAACCTGCTCCGCCCCTCTTCCGGAGGACGTGAGCGGGCACGGGACGTGGACCCCGGCAGCTGGGGACCCCGATCCCCGGCGTCCCTGCTGGGATCGGGGCCCCAGGAGCGGTGGTGACGACGAGGGACTGACCTGTGTGCGGTGGCGTGGAGCAGCAATTGGAGGTGATTGACAGCCTCCTGCTGTTGCTTAGCAACAGCTCCCAGTATGCAAAAAGGGCATGCGGGGAGCTGTAGTTATGCAACAGCAGGAGGCAGACCACCACAACTGCCAGCATTCCCTTATGGGCATGCTGGGACTTATAGTTTTGCAACTGCTGGATGCATATTTTTTCTATGGAAAAGTGTACCTTCAGCTGTTGAATAACTACAACTCCCAGCTTGCACAAACAGCTAAAGTGCATGCTGGGAGTTGTAGTGGTGCATCTGCTGGTTGCATAACTACAACTCCCAGCATGCCCGTTGGCTGTCGGTGACTGCTGAGAGTTGTAGTTTTGCAACAGCTGAAGGAACAATGGTTGTGAAACTCAGAGTTTTTTTTAACCTAACTCAGTGTTTCACGACCGGTGTGCCTACAGCTGTTGCAAACTACAACTCCCAGCATGCACCATACATGCTGGGAGATGTAGTTTTGCAACAGCTGGAGGCACACTGGTTGTAAAACAGTTAGAGTTAGGTCACAAACTCAGTGATACATAACCAGTGTGCCTAATGCTGTTGCAAAACTAAAACTCTCATCATGTACAGTCTGTCAGCGCATGCTGGGAGTTGTAGTTTTGCAACAGCTGGATGTCCCCCCCCTCCCCAATGTGAACGTACAGGGTACACTCACATGGGCGGAGGTTTACAGTAAGTATCTGGCTGCAAGTTTGAGCTGCGGCAAATTTTCTGCCGCAGCTCAAACTGCCAGCGAGAAACTACTGTGAACCCCCGCCCGTGTGACTGTACCCTAAAAACACTACACTACACTAACACAAAATAAAATAAAAAGTAAAAAACACTACATATACACATACCCCTACACAGCCCCCCTCCCCTCCCCAATAAAAATAAAAATCGTCTGGTACTCCACTGTTTCCAAAACGGAGCCTCCAGCTGTTGCTGGAGGCACCCTGTTTGGGAATCACTGGAGTAGAATACCCCTATGTCCACCCCTATGCAAGTCCCTAATTTAGGCCTCAAATGGGCAAGACTTTGAATCCCCTCCATACTTCTCAGGAAGAGAAAAACCGGGCTTAGATCCCGAGATGACTGCAGGTGCGAGAGGCAACAATGGAGCAGGAGGAGGCTGTGGCTGCTGCGGTTGTTGTTGAGCAGATAGCAACTGCTGCATCAAGGCGTACAATTGGCTTAACAGTTGTGCCTGCTGGGTCAACTGCTGCGACTGGAGTACCACGATATAAGTGAGATACGGATTATCAGGCAGAGGAACCCCAATGGGATCCATGGCCGGATCTGGCGGTAACAATGCTGGGTGTGAATTCTTTGACCTGTGTGGCAGATGACACGGGCCGTATCGGGAAGCGGAGTCTAAGGTGCCGTGGTCTTCACCAGAGCCCACCGCAAGGCAGGATGGGCTTGCTGCAGCAGGCAACACCCAGGTCGCTACCCCTGATACGACTCAACCACACAGGTTGCTGGGCAAGATGAGGCACAGATGGATGAGGCAGAGGCATAGTTGGACTTAGCAGATGATCAAGGCAGGAGGCAAAGGTGCATAGTCAAATAACGTAGCGGGTAAGGCAAACAGGCAATAGGGAATGCTTAATCTCAGGCTAGGGGCACTGAAGTTCTGTCAGGGAAGAGGGGAAGGAGCTGGCTTAAATAACATATGGGAAGGAGCAGGCACCAATTAGTGGTGCACTTTAAATCGGGCGAAGCTAGGACCTGGGATGCGTGTGCAGGGAACCAGAGAGCTGGGCAACAGCAGGTAATGAACAGGCCACTATTCGCATGCGGGCACTTCCCGCAATGCAAATCGGAACATTTGCTGTGACAATTGGATTGCTATTTCATGGGTCCACTTCTTACTAAACTCTAACTGCATCTCAGACTGGTGCCTCCTCTATGTTGCCTCTTTAAGGGGGACTTGTATAAGCAATATTTAGAATGCTCATACTGTAAACTGCAATACTATTGTGCGGGTAATCTGTACGGCAGTCAGCTCGCCTGCTTTTTAGCAGTAAGGACTTCATAGAAGAGGCAAGATACACAATACAGTGGTCCCTCAACATACAATGGTAATTCATTCCAAATGAACCATTGTTTGTTGAAACCATCACATGTTGAGGGATCCGTGTAATGAAAAGAATAGAAAGTTATACTCACCTCTCCCCGTCGCTCCGGACCATTAGCGCTGCCCTGGATGTCGCCCTCCATCGCTGTCGTAGCGTTCCCGCGGTGTCCCCGCTACTCCGGACCGTCTCTGCTGGCCGGGAACGTTGCTCTCCATCGCTGTCATCACATCGCTGCGCACACCGCTCCTATTGGATGACGGGACCGCGTGCGCGGCGACTTGATGACGACGACTTGATAATCACAATATCACAAAGGCATGACTGCATGTTTAGATAGTTTCCTTTATCACAGCTGAGAAAGAGATTGCTAAGTACCTGACATGCATAGTTATAATTTATCTGATTTACCATCATGGGTCTAATTTTTGGTATCATGTTTTTAACCCATCCCATACTGGGATAATCTGCATATAGAGGGGAGCACAATGACAGAAAGTAGTTGGGTGTTACACACAGCAGGAGTCACCGAAAACACTAATACTTAAGTAAAGTATTAGTGTTTTCGGTGACTCCTACTTTGTGTACACTAATAACGATAGCTCAAGTCGGTGATTTTATTTTTATTTATTTTTTGGGTGTTACACACAGCTAGCACATACAAATCTGTACTGCAGTGTATTATACCTGCAATCAATAGGCAGTCTAATCACCTATATTTGGTATGGCTGTGTAAATAACAACATGAGCTATAAAAACAACATTATTTTAAATACATGTTGGCTTTTTGTAAATCCCCCCTCTTAAAAAGCAACCCCTTAAGGACGCAGCCCATTTTTACCTTAAGGACCCAGCCATTTTTTGCACATCTGACCACTCTCACTTTAAGCATTAATAACTCTTAGATGCTTTTACTTTTCATCCTGATTCCGAGATAGTTTTTTCGTGACATATTCTACTTTATGGTAGTGGTAAAATTTTGTCGATACATGCATAATTTCTTGGTGAAAAATTCCCAAATTTGATGAAAAATTTGCAAATGTTGCATTTTTTAAACAAACTTGTTTTGCTCTTTGTTTTAAACTTAAACTATCTGCTTATAAGGAAAATGGACATTCCAAATAAATAACATATTGATTCACATATACAATACAGGGTGCCTACAGTTGTTGCCAAACTCCCAGCATGCCTGGACAGTCAGTGGCTGTCCGGAAATGCTGGGAGTTGTTGTTTTGCAACAGCTGGAGACTACGTTTTGGAAACACTGTTGTACAATAGACTTGAAGCAGGAAACTCACTGTGAACCTGCCCGTGTGAATGTACCCTGTACCTTCACATGGGGGGGGGGGCAACCCTCCAGCTGTCGCAAAACTACAACTCCCAACATGCACTGACAGATCGTGCATGGACAGTCAGTGGCTGTCCAGAAATGCTGGGAGTTGTATTTTGCAACAGCTGGAGGCACACTGGTTGGAAAACCTTCAGTTAAGTTCTGTTCTTCTGATCTTCAGTTAAGATCTAACTGAGTATTTTGTAACCAGTGTGCCTCCAGCAGGTTGCAAAACTACAACTTCCAGCTTGTACTGATCGCCGAAGGACATGCTGGGAGATATAGTTAAACAACAGCTATGCAACTACAACTCCCAGCATGGCGAGGCAGCCGTACCAGGGAGCCAGGGCATACCCATACGCCCTTGGTCCTTAAGGGGTTAAAATGTCATATGGTAAATATGGTACATATATTTATTTTTACCATAATTTTGAAAAAATCCAGAATAAGTATTTTTTTTCATATCACTTTTTGAAAAAAAATTGAATAAAAATTGATCAGGTACTCTTCTTTCTCTTAAGATTCAATAAATATTGCATTTTTTACTAAAGACTTCTTTGGACAAATGTCAACTGCAAGTCAATAGAGACTTATGAAATGCGATATCCACTTGGTGTTTTTTTGCTTTTGCCATTTTTTCACTCCTTTTTGATGTTTTCCTGCATTTTTGTGCCCAGTGACAGTTTTTCAAAATCCCAGCATATTGAGATTATGATGTTATTTCACTGAAAAATTTGCATTTATCTCCCATAAAAGTCTAGAACAGCCATGAACGTCTAAAAAAAAGTGTGTTCTACATCTTAGTTTTAATAAAGAGTTAAAAAAGGAGGTGGACACAGGGAGGTCAGAATTCCACTGAGGTTTTTGCCTTGCTTTTTTTAGGCTTTAAAATGCCAGAAGAAACGCCAGAAAAGCTTCCACTGTTTTTCCCTGCGCTTTGGCTTTTTTTCTGGCGTTTTTACCTTTGTATGAATTTGCCTTTTTTGACCCCTTTGGCATTTTTTTTTCCAAATTTGTTGGGTACCAAAAAAATAAAGAAATAAAAAAGTATACATTATTGATTGGCAAAATTTTTTTTTACATTTTTTATTTTATTTTTTAAAGCAAAATTTTTTATAATTTTTAATAAAGTGTGTGTGTGTGTTTCACTTTTTTTTCCTCAATTTTTCCATTTTTTAGGTAGTACTACTACTCCTAGCATGGATCAGACTGTTCCATGATGGGAGTAGTAGAACCTGTACTAATAGACAGATCGCCTTGGGTGTTACTCCAGACACCCGATGCGATCATTCATAATATAGCAGAGATGCGGAGCGGCTCTATACAGCGCTCGTATCTCTGCACTATAGTCCGGCCAGTGATGTGATTAGAACATCACTCATTCATATTTTCCGCCCAGAGTGGGGATTGGCCGGATGACGGCAGCCAATCACAGCTCTCAGAGGGAAATATGAATCAGTGATGTTCTATTAACATCACTGAGATTTATCCCCCAGCCCCTGCAGTCTATACATCCCCAGCCTGTGCACTTTGTCATCCTCCCGTTCAGTGAACAGAGGTAGAGCAGGGGGAGGGGAGATGAGGAGACGTGTACATACTCTCTCCCCTGCTCTGTCTTCTTTCTCCCGTGCCGACCAGTGTCCTCCAAAGGCAGAGCAGGGAGAGGGGAGATGAGGGGGGACATGTACCTCCTCTTTCCCCCTGCTCTGCCTTCGCTCTGCCCTCCCCCAGCTCTAACTTCAGAGAGCTGAGGGGAGGAGCGGAGGCAAGTCTGCACGGGCACAAATTTCCATCTTACACTGGCCAGAGTATAGTGCAGAGATGCGGAGCGCAGGAGAAAGCCACTCCGCATCTCTGCAATAGAAAGGAAGATCACAGCGGGTGTCAGGAGTGATACCCACTGTGATTTGTCCTTTAACTGCAGGTACTACTACTCCAAACATGGAGCATACTCAGCTCCATACTGGGAGTTGTAGTACGTTCATTAATAGACAGATCGCAGCGAATGTCACTCCTGACACCTGCTGTGATCCTCCTGTATAATGAATAGATGTGGCCGCTCTTCTATGGTCCCCGGCACTGACGTATATATTCACCGATTCATGTTTCCCACAGAGAGTTGTGATTGGCTGAAACCATCTGGTTAATCACCGCTCTGCGGGAAATATGAATAGGTGAATATATACGGCAGTGCAGGGGACCATAGAAGAGCGGCTGGCCGCATCCATACATTATACAGGAGGATCGCAATGGGCGATCTGTCAATTTGTACAGGTACAGTGTACAGTGTGTCCCATGTTGGGAGTAGTATTACTACCTAAAAAATGTGAAAAAAAAATAAAAAAAAATAAAAAAAATAAAAAAACACACACATACTACATTTTTATTATTGTCGGCTACATTCTTATTGCCCTGCCCACCCACATAAATTTATCCAAACGCCAAATCTAAAACTAACATGGCGCTTTTCTTGGCATTTTTGCTCTCCCATAGACTTCTATGGGGGAAAAAAGCCAAAATTTCTTTGCAAAAAACGGTTTTGTTGGGCGTTTTGAAAAAACAGCCTCTGAGCCCAAAATTGCTGAAAACGTGCGGGAAAATTGGTGTTTTTTATGATGTGTTTTTTTCGGCTGGAATTCAGTGGAATTCCAGCCGAACAGGAAAAACTGCCAACACAGGAGAAAAACACTATGACCACATTGTGGGGAGGACACAAACAGAAAAATGCAGGAAAATGCAGTGGCAGTTTTTCTATAGTTCTTTTTTTTATTTTTCAGAGTTTTTTTTTGTTTTGTTTTTTAGCCAAGATTCCTAAGACCCGAACTGATCTATAAAAAACAGCTCTTTAAATTTTCTTGATATAATTTGGAAAATTGCGAAATGAATCAGCCCTCAAATGCTAAGAAAGTGAAAGGATAAAAATAATGGCAACATATTGTAAATGTGAATTAATAACTTATTTAGGTAACATGGCTAACTTTTTCTGCAAGCAGAAGAAAGGAAAATAGTTTTTAATTTTTCACAAGTTTTTAGGGTTTTTCACATGCATCGATTACAATTTACCACTGACATGGCAAAGTGGCATGAGAAAATAATTCCAGAGTCACTTAAATAGGTAAAACCCTCCCAAAGTTCTTACCGTAGAAGGTGACACATATTTTCAGGCCAAAATCTGCCCAATTTTAAGGGGATTAAGAAACGGAACCCTTTTTAAAGTTTATAGCCTAGAGCAATTGCATGCCTTCCTTCAGGTCAGTTGTTTTTTTTTTCTATTATACTGTACTTAGCCTTTTATCATTTGTTGGTATAACAAAGCAGTGTTCTATTTTTCATGACTTGTAGTTTTCTTGCCATATTATTTACAAATTCCCTGGAAGTACATAGACTAGCAAATACTAACTAATCCTTTCCCCAGTGTTTTCAATTACAGAAATACTGGAGAATGATTTGTTAAAACCCGTCTGCGCTAGAATATTAAAATATCAGTAAGACTAGCAATCCCCAGACCTTATCAATCAGTGTCTTACACTCTTTATGCTTCCTGTTTAAAAAAAATAAAATAACTTGACAGTGCTGAAATTCGAATTGCTCTAAATATGCAAATACAATGTAACATTCATAGTCACCCTACTAGCGATTTATTTTTAAGAAATGGTAATTTCTTATTCCGGCATGCTAATGCAAAGTTTCATATCTTTTATTGTGTCTTCTTAACATTTATGCCTTCAGCAGCTCTCATTTGCACAGCAACAATCTGACTAATTCTGCGGCAGGATTGCTACGATTTAGCTAAGCCGAGTAAGCCCCAACTGGCAAGTGATCATTTTTCGAGCACCCTTCTTAGCTTCCCTAATTAAATGTCTCATTAATATTATAATGAGCCAAACCAGCTGCTCTGCAGTAAGGATACTAGCTTGCTTTATAGTGCTAACTCAATAAGACTATTTCATGCTATATTTCTTTTCAAAACATTTCTTTCACTGGTAAGAAGTGTTGCTTCTTCGAAGGAATTTGCATTTTCTCATACCTTCTTGACCCATAATTTGGGGCACTGAGAGAAAGTTTAGTTTAAGAGAATGTAAACTGACAAATCTGATTTTAAAATATGACATATTTGGGATCTACATATATATGAGGTGGCTAATAAGTTCATAAAGAGGGCAGAAGGGGATAGAAACTCACAAACGCTCTAAACTTGTGTGTATATGTTCATATTTTATGCATGAACATAACATTTAAGCTTTCAGTGTATGGAGATCGTATAAGTTCTGATTTATTTTTTATGAAGGTATGTTAGCAAGCACATCTCTGCATTACTTGTTTCTGTATCAATAGAGCATTGGTACCTTATGATATCTAACATGAGAAGCTATTTCTGACAGATATTGACAGACTTATAGAGAGTGAATCTCTTTACTATGCCGAAAAACGGATGGTTAAAATAGAGAAGAAAAAAAAACCTAGCTAGCTCCAGTCTTCTGCTGGTTGACCGCAGCTCTCAGCTTGGTCGGTCTGGTCTCCTGGGTTCAGCCAATCTCTGGCCACGGTGTTGTGTCTCATTTCGCTAGAGAAGTAGAATTATATACTGGCTAATGAAATGAATAGCCGATCATGCAGGAGATAGTTGTGCTGTGTCCACTAACAAGCTCAACACTTTTTTTAACACCTTAAGGACCGGGGGTTTTTCCGTTTTTGCATTTTCGTTTTTTTGCTCCTTGCCTTTAAAAAATCATAACTCTTTCAATTTTGCACCTAAAATCCATATGATGGCTTATTTTTTGCACCACCAATTCTACTTTGTAATGACGTCAGTCATTTTGCCCAAAAATCTACGGTGAAACGGAAAAAAAATCATTGTGCGACAAAATTGAAAAAAAAAACGCCGTTTTGTAACTTTTGGGGGCTTCCGTTTCTACGTAGTAAATTTTTCGAAAAAAATGACACCTTATCTTTATTCTGTAGGTCCATATGATTAAAATGATACCCTACTTATATAGGTTTGATTTTGTCGGACTTCTGGAAAAAATCATAACTACATGCAGGAAAATTTATACGTTTAAAATTGTCATCTTCTGACCCCTATAACTTTTTTATTTTTCCGTGTATGGGGCGGTATGAGGGCTCATTTTTTTGCGCCGTGATCTGAAGTTTTTAATGGTACCATTTTTGCATTGATAGGACTTATTGATCGCTTTTTATTCATTTTTAAATGATATAAAAAGTGACCAAAAATGCACTATTTTGGACTTTGGAATTTTTTTGCGCGCACGCTATTGACCGAGCGGTTTAATTAATTATATATTTTTATAATTCGGACATTTCCACACGCGGTGATACCATATATGTTTATTTTTATTTTTATTTACACTGTGTTTTTTTTTATTGGAAAAGGGGGGTGATTCAAACTTTTAATAGGGGAGGAGTTAAATGATCTTTATTCACTTTTTTTTTGCAGTGTTATAGGTCCCATAGGGACCTATAACACTGCACACACTGATCTTCATCATTGATCACTGGTTTCTCATAAGAAACCAGTGATCAACGATTCTGCTGCATGACTGCTCATGCCTGGATCTCAGGCACTGAGCAGTCATTCGGCGATCGGACAGCAAGGAGGCAGGTAGGGGCCCTCCCGCTGTCCTGTCAGCTGTTCGGGATGCCGCTATTAGCCGCGGCTATCCCGAACAGCCCGACTGAGCTAGCCGGCCACTTTCGGTTTCGCGTTTAGCCGCACGGCTCAGCTCTGAGCGTGCGGCTAAAGGGTTAATAGCACGCGGAGCCACGATTGGCGCTGCGCGCTATTAGAGGCGGGTCCCGGCTTCACTATGACGCCGGGCCCGCCGTGATATGATGCGGGGTTACTGTGTAACCCCGCGCTATATCAGGAGAGCAGGACCAAGGATATACCTGTACGCCCTTGGTCCTTAAGGGGTTAAAGGGGTACTCCACCCCTAGACATCTTATCCCCTATCCAAAGGATAGAGCATAAAATGTCTGTTGCGTGTGTCCGGCCACAATAGGAAGGCTTACTGAATATAAATATATATTGTCAAAAGATGGCTGTGTTAAAGGGGTATTCCAGAATTTTTTTTTTTATTTGACTATGCTACAGGGGCTGTAAAGTTAGTGTAGTTCATAATATAGTGTCTGTACCTGTGTGTGATTGTTTTCTCACAATTCTAATGGGATTTTCACCCCAATATTTATTTTTAACAGCATATAAAATGACTGTTGTCTTAGATTTTTCCCAGCTTGCAATGCGGCCAAGACCTGACTCACTAGTCAGCTAATGGAGCCTGTCTGCTTCAATGGGTGGAGCGATCGCTTGGTGGGAGAGAGATCAATCTGCAACTAATGCCACAGATGTCGGCACCCTGATTGAAAACCACAGGTCTTTTGAATGGATGCAGCTCATTTATGTTTCAATGGGTGGGGTGGCTGATGTGTGGGAGGGAGGAAAATAGAATTATGGGATTTGAAGGCAAAAAAGAAAACTTAAAAAGGAAATGCCAGTTCACAAGAAGCTAGCCACAGTGTTATGGTAATCTCACAACTGTCACGATGCCGGCTGGCAGGAGGTGGATCCTCTGTGCCAGAGAGGGATAGGCGTGGACCGTGCTAGTGGACCGGTTCTAAGCCACTACTGGTTTTCACCAGAGCCCGCCGCAAAGCGGGATGGTCTTGCTGCGGCGGTAGTGACCAGGTCGTATCCACTAGCAACGGCTCACCTCTCTGGCTGCTGAAGATAGGCGCGGTACAAGGGAGTAGGCAGAAGCAAGGTCGGACGTAGCAGAAGGTCGGGGCAGGCAGCAAGGATCGTAGTCAGGGGCAACGGCAGAAGGTCTGGAAACACTGGCAAGGGACACACAAGGAACGCTTTCACTGGCACTAAGGCAACAAGATCCGGCAAGGGAGTGCAAGGGAAGTGAGGTAATATAGGGAGTGCACAGGTGATAACTCTAATTGGAACCACTGCGCCAATCAGCGGCGCAGTGGCCCTTTAAATCGCAGAGACCCGGCGCGCGCGCGCCCTAGGGAGCGGGGCCGCGCGCGCCGGGACAGAACAGACGGGGAGCGAGTCAGGTAGGAGAGCCGGGGTGCGCATCGCGAGCGGGCGCTACCCGCATCGCGAATCGCATCCCGGCTAGCAGCAGGATCGCAGCGCCCCGGGTCAGAGGACGTGACCGGGGCGCTGCAGCGGAGGAGGTGAAGCGAGCGCTCCGGGGAGGAGCGGGAACCCGGAGCGCTCGGCGTAACAGTACCCCCCCCCTTGGGTCTCCCCCTCTTCTTGGAGCCTGAGAACCTGAGGAGCAGACTTTTGTCGAGGATGTTGTCCTCAGGTTCCCAGGATCTCTCTTCAGGACCACAACCCTCCCAGTCTACTAAAAAAAAATTTTTTCCTCTGACCTTTTTGGCAGCCAAAATCTCCTTGACCGAGAAGACGTCCGAGGAGCCGGAAACAGGAGTGGGAGGAACAGATTTGGGAGAAAAACGGTTAAGGATGAGTGGTTTGAGAAGAGAGACGTGAAAGGCATTAGGGATACGAAGAGAAGGAGGAAGAAGAAGTTTATAAGAGACAGGATTAATTTGACACAGAATTTTGAAAGGACCAAGATAGCGTGGTCCCAACTTGTAGCTAGGGACACGGAAGCGGACATATTTAGCGGAGAGCCATACCTTGTCTCCAGGGGAAAAAACGGGGGGAGCTCTTCTTTTCTTATCCGCGAACCTCTTCATGCGTGAAGAAGCCTGTAAGAGAGAATTTTGGGTCTCTCTCCATATAATGGAAAGGTCACGAGAAATTTCATCCACAGCGGGCAGACCAGAGGGCAAGGGGGTAGGGAGGGGGGGAAGAGGGTGACGGCCGTACACCACGAAAAATGGGGATTTGGAGGAAGATTCAGAGACCCTGAAGTTATACGAGAATTCGGCCCATGGAAGGAGATCTGCCCAGTCATCCTGGCGGGAGGAAACAAAATGTCGCAAATAATCACCCAGGATCTGGTTAATTCTTTCTACTTGTCCATTGGACTGGGGATGATATGCAGAGGAAAAATTTAATTTAATCTTGAGTTGTTTACAGAGAGCTCTCCAGAATTTAGACACGAATTGGACCCCTCTATCCGAGACAATCTGCGTAGGCAACCCGTGAAGACGAAAAATGTGTACAAAAAATTGTTTAGCCAACTGAGGCGCAGAAGGAAGACCAGGAAGAGGAATGAAATGTGCCATTTTGGAGAATCGATCAACGACCACCCAAATAACGGTGTTGCCACGGGAAGGGGGTAAATCAGTAATAAAATCCATACCAATCAGAGACCAAGGCTGTTCGGGGACAGGCAGAGGATGAAGAAAACCAGCGGGCTTCTGGCGAGGAGTCTTATCCCGGGCACAGATAGTGCAGGCTCGCACAAAGTCCCCAACATCCGTCTCCAGAGTCGGCCACCAATAGAAGCGGGAGATGAGTTGCACAGATTTCTTGATGCCCGCATGACCTGCGAGATGGGAGGAGTGACCCCATTTGAGGATTCCGAGGCGTTGGCGTGGAGAAACAAAGGTCTTTCCTGGAGGAGTCTGTCTGATGGAGGCAGGAGAAGTGGAGATCAGGCAGTCAGGTGGAATGATGTGTTGCGGAGGGAGATCAACTTCTGAGGCATCCGAGGAACGAGAGAGAGCATCGGCTCTAATGTTCTTATCGGCAGGACGAAAGTGAATCTCAAAATTAAATCGGGCAAAGAACAGAGACCACCGGGCCTGGCGAGGATTCAGCCGTTGGGCCGACTGGAGGTAGGAGAGGTTCTTGTGGTCGGTGTAGATAATAACAGGAAATCTTGATCCCTCCAGCAGATGCCTCCATTCCTCAAGTGCTAATTTAATGGCTAGAAGCTCTCGATCCCCGATGGAGTAGTTCCTCTCCGCTGGAGAGAAGGTCCTAGAGAAAAAACCACAAGTGACAGCATGCCCGGAAGGATTTTTTTGTAGAAGAACAGCTCCAGCTCCTACTGAGGAGGCATCAACCTCCAATAGGAAGGGTTTGGAAGGGTCAGGTCTGGAGAGCACGGGAGCCGAAGAAAAGGCAGACTTGAGTTGTTTAAAGGAGTCTTCTGCTTGAGGAGGCCAGGACTTGGGATCAGCATTTTTCTTGGTTAAAGCCACGATAGGAGCCACAATGGTAGAAAAATGTGGAATAAATTGCCTGTAATAATTGGCGAACCCCAAAAAGCGTTGGATAGCACGGAGTCCGGAGGGGCGTGGCCAATTTAAGACGGCAGAGAGTTTGTCTGGATCCATCTGTAGTCCCTGGCCAGAGACCAAATATCCTAGAAAAGGAAGAGATTGGCATTCAAACAGACATTTCTCAATTTTGGCATAGAGTTGGTTGTCACGAAGTCTCTGAAGAACCATACGGACATGCCGGCGGTGTTCCTCTAGATTGGCAGAAAAAATTAGGATATCGTCCAGATATACCACAACACAGGAGTATAATAGATCACGAAAAATTTCATTGACAAAGTCTTGGAAGACGGCAGGGGCATTGCACAGTCCAAAGGGCATGACCAGATACTCAAAGTGTCCATCTCTGGTGTTAAATGCCGTTTTCCACTCGTCCCCCTCTCTGATGCGGATGAGGTTATAGGCGCCTCTTAAGTCCAATTTAGTGAAGATGTGGGCACCTTGGAGGCGATCAAAGAGTTCAGAGATGAGGGGTAAGGGGTAGCGGTTCTTAACCGTGATTTTATTAAGACCGCGGTAGTCAATGCAAGGACGTAGGGAGCCATCTTTTTTGGAGACAAAGAAAAATCCGGCTCCGGCAGGAGAGGAGGATTTACGGATAAAGCCCCTTTTTAGATTCTCCTGGACGTATTCGGACATGGCAAGAGTCTCTGGGGCAGAGAGAGGATAAATTCTGCCCCGGGGTGGAGTAGTACCCGGGAGGAGGTCGATAGGGCAATCATAAGGCCTGTGAGGAGGTAGAGTCTCAGCCTGTTTTTTGCAGAAAACATCCGCGAAGTCCATATAGGCCTTGGGGAGACCGGTTACAGGAGGAACCACAGGGTTACGGCAAGGGTTATTGGGAACCGGTTTTAGACAGTTCTTGGAACAAGAGGACCCCCAACTCTTGATCTCCCCAGTGGACCAATCCAGGGTTGGGGAATGAAGTTGAAGCCAGGGAAGTCCAAGAAGAATCTCCGAGGTGCAATTGGGGAGGACCAAAAGTTCAATCCTCTCATGATGAGATCCGATGCTCATAAGAAGGGGCTCCGTGCGGAAACGTATGGTACAGTCCAATCTTTCATTATTTACACAATTGATGTAGAGGGGTCTGGCGAGACTAGTCACTGGGATGTTGAACCTGTTGACGAGAGAGGCCAAAATAAAATTTCCTGCAGAACCAGAGTCCAAGAAGGCCACTGTAGAGAAGGAGAAGGCAGAAGCAGACATCCGCACAGGCACAGTAAGACGTGGAGAAGCTGAGTAGACATCAAGGACTGTCTCACCTTTGTGCGGAGTCAGCGTACGTCTTTCCAGGCGGGGAGGACGGATAGGACAATCCCTCAGGAAGTGTTCGGTACTAGCACAGTACAGGCAGAGGTTCTCCATACGGCGTCGTGTCCTCTCTTGAGGTGTCAGGCGAGACCGGTCGACCTGCATAGCCTCCACGGCGGGAGGCACAGGAACAGATTGCAGGGGACCAGAGGAGAGAGGAGCCGAGGAGACGAAACGCCTCGTGCGAACAGAGTCCATATCTTGGCGGAGTTCCTGACGCCTTTCAGAAAAACGCATGTCAATGCGAGTGGCTAGGTGAATAAATTCATGTAGATTAGCAGGAATTTCTCGTGCGGCCAGAACATCTTTAATGTTGCTGGATAGGCCTTTTTTGAAGGTCGCGCAGAGGGCCTCATTATTCCAGGACAATTCTGAAGCAAGTGTACGGAATTGTACGGCATACTCGCCAACGGAAGAATTACCCTGGACCAGGTTCAACAGGGCAGTCTCAGCAGAAGAGGCTCGGGCAGGTTCCTCAAAGACACTTCGGATTTCCGAGAAGAAGGAGTGTACTGAGGCAGTGACGGGGTCATTGCGGTCCCAGAGCGGTGTGGCCCATGACAGGGCTTTTCCGGACAGAAGACTGACTACGAAAGCCACCTTAGACCTTTCAGTGGGAAACAGGTCCGACGTCATCTCCAGATGCAGGGAACATTGGGAAAGGAAGCCACGGCAAAACTTAGAGTCCCCATCAAACTTATCCGGCAAGGATAAGCGTATCCCAGGAGCGGCCACTCGCTGCGGAGGAGGTGCAGGAGCTGGCGGAGGAGATGACTGCTGAAGCTGTGGTAACAACTGTTGTAGCATAACGGTCAGTTGAGTCAGCTGTTGGCCTTGTTGCGCAATCTGTTGTGACTGCTGGGCGACCACCGTGGTGAGGTCAGCGACGACTGGCAGAGGAACTTCAGCGGGATCCATGGCCGGATCTACTGTCACGATGCCGGCTGGCAGGAGGTGGATCCTCTGTGCCAGAGAGGGATAGGCGTGGACCGTGCTAGTGGACCGGTTCTAAGCCACTACTGGTTTTCACCAGAGCCCGCCGCAAAGCGGGATGGTCTTGCTGCGGCGGTAGTGACCAGGTCGTATCCACTAGCAACGGCTCACCTCTCTGGCTGCTGAAGATAGGCGCGGTACAAGGGAGTAGGCAGAAGCAAGGTCGGACGTAGCAGAAGGTCGGGGCAGGCAGCAAGGATCGTAGTCAGGGGCAACGGCAGAAGGTCTGGAAACACTGGCAAGGGACACACAAGGAACGCTTTCACTGGCACTAAGGCAACAAGATCCGGCAAGGGAGTGCAAGGGAAGTGAGGTAATATAGGGAGTGCACAGGTGATAACTCTAATTGGAACCACTGCGCCAATCAGCGGCGCAGTGGCCCTTTAAATCGCAGAGACCCGGCGCGCGCGCGCCCTAGGGAGCGGGGCCGCGCGCGCCGGGACAGAACAGACGGGGAGCGAGTCAGGTAGGAGAGCCGGGGTGCGCATCGCGAGCGGGCGCTACCCGCATCGCGAATCGCATCCCGGCTAGCAGCAGGATCGCAGCGCCCCGGGTCAGAGGACGTGACCGGGGCGCTGCAGCGGAGGAGGTGAAGCGAGCGCTCCGGGGAGGAGCGGGAACCCGGAGCGCTCGGCGTAACAACAACATAGCCATTAAGCCCCAAGACAAGCGCAGATCCTTCCTAAGCATGTCCATTACTGTCTGCCAGGTACATACTAAAACATACTAAAATCACCTTATGGTGGATAACTCCTTTAACATGCCAGAGTTTTATTTGTTTATAGATGGTTGCACAGAGAGCCAGTCTTTCAATTTGAAGGCTTTGAGACTGTCGAATGATCGGAAGGACCAACTTCTTAAATAGAGGGATGGCATAAAAGAGGTTTTATGTGTTAAGGTGTTAGGTGGTTATCATGGGCAGAGAGAGGTCTTTGGTATATTGGCATTTCTGAATAGGAAAAGAAATACAGAAATAGGTATTTTTTTCATAAGGTTTGACAGTAAGTATTTGCCTTTTTTTTGTTTGAGAAACAAAAGGAGAAAACATGGAAAATAGACCAAGATCCTGGTGTGCATAACATGCAAGTGAAGTAGTTTTTGTGGATCAGTTTCATCATGGATCTACTACTAGAAAATTGATTGATGTGAGCATTGTCAAGTGAGGGATGGTCATCGGGGCTGAACTGGCTTGGGCCACAATTTCATACACTGCCCACTTTGTACAATGGTGGGAAAGGAATACTAAGAATGGAGGGATCCAGGAAAACCATCTAGCAAATAGGGATCTTGTTGATGTAAACAAATTGTCAAGAAGATGGGCCAGAGGAATATGTGAATAATTACTGCAACAAACAGTCCAGATACGGTCAGGCAAACTACAGCTGAATACAATGCTGTAATGACTCGACCTGCTTTGGCCTGAAGGGTTAAAACTTTTTAGTATTTGGCTACAGCATAATACGTTGCCATGGCTATGCCCTAGCCAATCACGAGTTATGGACTTTTGCCCAATGCTGTTTCCTCTTTGAGTCCACACCCTGCAGCTTGGCTATTTAAGCTCTCAGTTGTCTCTCAGACTTTGCCTGGGAAATAGTGTTCTACTCTGAAGCTAGCTACTGTATATCTTGCATCTGAATTTGTTTTCTGGTTCTGTGACTTTGGCTATGGCATTTGGTTTACCCTTTGCTATTTGATTCAGTACTTCTGTTGTCCTCTTGGTTATTGATTCGGCTTGCTGACTATCCCATTACTGTTTGTTTGTCTTTCCCAGAGTTTAGTATGTCATGCATGTTAACCCATTGTGTCTTGACTGTTCCTCCCTGACCTTTACTGTATTGCGTATTGTTTGTTGTTTTGACCTTTGATATCCCTGCACTTAGTCAGCACTTAGAGTAGGGACTATCTTCTAGTTGTAGAATCACAGTTTAGGGCACTTACACAATAGGCAGGGACATGGGCTCTGGATGAGTTCAGGAGTGCACTGTTTCCCTACCCATACATTACAAATTCCAGTGATCCTTCTGTTCTGCTGTTTATCCACTCCTCTACTATACAAAGAACAATACAGGGCTTCTGGCCACATTCATTGTTTACTACAGGGAGCTGAACAGCTACTTGACAGGGTTGACAGGTGGTGAATAGGCCTTCAATCATTAAGACCTGGAAAACCCCTTTAATAGTCTATAACAGCAGAAGAAATGTTTAATTTTCATTGCTGTCTGAGGGAAACAGAAGTGGGCAAAGAATACTAAAATAAACATTCCCTGGTCAGATAAATCCAGATGTTTGTTGCACCATGCTGATGGGAGAACCAGAATTTTGAGCCTTCAGCATGAATTGATGGACCCTTCCTGTCAGGTATTAAGAGTTTAGGTTGATGGATGTAGTGTAATTGTGTGAAGAATGTTTTCTTGGTAAACACTGGAGACCAGATTTATCAAAGAATGTCTACGGTAGAGTTATTTTCCCACATTTATTTGGGTGGTGGGTTTGACTAGCGTGCATCTTATTTATCAAGAAGGTGCAGCAGGATGATGAATTTTGCGCAGCTCTGCTGTGGTGGGAGAAGCTCTACCACACACAATTTTTCTAGACGCTTGTGAGGGAGGGAAGTAGACACTTTCCTGGGTCCTGAATTTGGCTGGTTCAGTGTTTTTACTTACTTTAACAGAGCTGCTGGGACATTTTTACTTAGATTTTAGATGCTACAATCAAGTTTGATTGTGGTGTCTAAGGGGTTAAAGCCGGGCATCACCGTGATCGGTGATGTCTGGCATTAGAGATGGGTCCTAGTGTCAGATTGCCACAAGGATCACCCGGCTATGACCTGCGCTCAGCTCCTGAGCACATCTCATAGAAGGGGAGAGGGACGCTGTCATCCACAAGAAGTTAAAGATTGAATTGCGGAAGGTAGAAGCGATTCTCACACCTACTGGTAGGGGGTGTAGCTTTGCACCTAAAAAAGTACCTTTGCCCACAAAATAGCGACTTTTGACAAAAGTCGCAAATGATAAATACGTGACCACCGCATGGCCAAAAAGAAAAAGTTCTATGGGTAGGCAAAAAGAGTGAAACTGTCTATATCAAAAGGCGCATACAAGTTGCTAAATATGCTGCTTGCGCCTGAACATAGACAAAAAATGCTCTAAAAGCAATGATAAACCTCCTCCTGGGTACTCTGATTTCAATAGACATTTGGGCTTATCTAAGCATTGAGGCTGACCAAGCTCATCCCTTCATGGCAGCCTTTACTTTACTTCTGGGATGAAATATAACAGGCTGTTCTGAGCATGTCAGTACTTCCATGTGTGACAACCGAGAGAAACTGTCCTCATGGGCAGAATGATTCCAACTCCTACTGGCATCTATGCCACCACCAATTGTTGGGAATGGTCAAAGGTAATACAATGAGCTACTGGATGTGTGTATCTAATACAATGGGCATTCAGAGTATATTGGAATACATATAATGGTGTATACGATATAGTATTTTGTATTACTTTGTATTTTAACTGCTTTTATGAACAGGCTGATTATATGTGCTGTAAAATAACAATTTAGGGAAGTGCTTTTCCAATTTGACAACTGTGCATCACTCTCATATCAGTTTGATGTCGAAGACATGTATTCTCCCTCTTAAAGTATCAGATAATTCTAGCGAGAACTCCATTACTTTGTATTTAGATGTGGATGTATTCAGAACATTTCCAGTATTTTCTATATTTTTTTAATGTGATCAGTAAATGAAAGCATTACAAAAGCAAAGTGTTTTCATGTATGCGATAGAATATTCGATGGATATATTCTTAGTGTTGCTCGCTAATATTCGCAATTCGAATTTTAATCGCGAATATTGCGAATTTGCGAATATTGCGAATATAGCACTATATATTTGCAATTACAAATATTCACTTTTTTTTGTTCAGAGTACACATTACAGTGATCACTGCATCCCTCTCTGCTCTTCGCATATGCGCATATTCGCGAATATTTAGCCCTCCCTTCTTTAAGGGTATAGGGAACTAATGGGCTAGTGCAGTAGTCTCCAACCTGTGGACCTTCAGATGTTGCAACATCTGGAGGTCCGCAGGTTGGAGACCACTACACTAGCCCATTCGCTCCCTATACGATTAAAGAAGGGAAAGCTCAATATTCGAGAATATGCGCATACATTCTCGCATATGCGCAAAAAAAGTGAATATAACGAATATGTGAATTTCGCAAATATATGACGAATATTCGCCCATATATTTGCAAAATATCACAAATTCGAATATGGCCTTTGCCGCTCATCACCATATATTATCTGTATGGCCAGTGTTCACTTCCACAAAGCCACATATATATCATGCAGGCTGCTCACTTTTTTTGTCAGCGTTGGGCTGAATAGTTTGCATAGAATTGAGCGCCACAGTTCACCGTAGTAGGTTTAATTGTGTTTCTGGTATAATGACCCCTGGTAAGATGATAACTTTATTCTAATTCCTACCATGTTGTTGTATTGCTTTGGAAGGTCTCAGTAGATTACCTTGCATTTTAAACAAATGCCTCAGGGTTTCTTTCCTATTTTATGCAAAATCAAAGCCTTGAGTTGATTCATCAGGATCACTGGATTATTTTAATACAGTTAAAAAAAGAATATTGTTATGGTCCCTTCATCTGCTGATATTGTTCTCATCTTATAAAATATGCTAACAATACATCTAACCCCCAAAAAAGATTTCAGGATTGTCACTGCACATACTGTTCTGTATGTTTACATCTTTGTTAAGGATTGTTATAGTATTTTATCGAAAAAAAGATATGGGCGTTAGAACTACAAATAACGATGGGGCCCTATAGCAAAACATGGATTGAGGAAACACTCCACTGTGATCCCCTTCTTTAGCAAGTTCAGAACATGAAAAGCTTGAGTATTTTGGATACCCTTGGTAGATATGGATAATCTTCTGATGTGACAGGACATGGATAACACACACAGAAATTAGATAATTGGGAAGATTTATCAAAACCTGTGCAGAGTAAAAGTGGAGCAGTTTTCTATGACAACCAATGAGATTACTTCTTTTATTTTTAACAAGGCCTCGGAAATATGAAAGAAGGAATCTGATTGGTTTCTATGGGCAACTGCACCACTTTTCCTCTGCACAAGTATTTATAAATCTCACCCAATGTGTAGAGTGATGCCAAAGTACTGGGATAATGCATATAATGATCTCGTAGCAATGGGATAATGTGCACAGTGATGTCACAATACAGGTGGCACTGGGGTAGCCAAGAAGGAGCTCAGATGAAATAATAGGCAAGCTGGTGGGAGTGATTGTCACAGTTATAGTCACATTAATCACAATGGCTGGAGTGTTTCCATCAGAATTTCCCTCTGTAGGGCTGTGTAGATGCTCTTTTTAGCTCTTTATAAAGGGGTTCTCTGGTGCTTAGACATCTTATCCCCTATCCAAAGGTTAGGGGATAAGATGCCTGATCGCGGGAGTTCCACCGCTGGGGACCCCCGTGATCTTGCACGTGGCACCCCGTTTGTAACCAGTCCCCGGAGCGTGTTCACTCCGGGTCTGATTACCAGCGACCACAGGGCCGGCGGCGTGTGATGTCACGCCTCCGCCCCTGTGTGACGTCACGCTCCGCCCCTCAATGCAAGCCTACGGGAGGGGGCATGATAGCTGTCTGTTGTATGCATACATTCATGCCTACTGAGGAAAGGGCCGTGTTCTACTAATAAGAGCCGATATCCAATTACTCACCTATTTTGAAGGCTCCACTTCAGGTTAAACCAGCAATATCATCCAAGTTCAACATCCAGGCAGCATTGCCAAGCGCCTGTGACGTCACACTCAATCAGGATACCACGAGGTCTGCACTCGTTCACCGCTAGATTCCAACTACAGCAAGAGATCCCGGGAGCGGCTTTCATTCAAACTGGTCTGTTGCAGGCAGACCGCCACGGTGACGCATGACAGCGTCTTTTACCACCCGAGACTTGCGGACCTCACCATCTATCCTCAGGTGACGATACAGTGGGACATATATCAGGCTGGTAACTATAACCTACCCATCTTACATAATATATCAGGATCCCGTTATATTTACGGGACTTTAGCATATTTCTGGACTATCAGATACCGGATTACCGAAAGTGACACCAATTTTATATTTTCCTATCAATGCTAAATATCGGGGTTTGTTTTTATTGTATCTGTTATATTTAAGCACGTATATCTCTTTTCCTCGGCACAAGGGCCCTGTGCTATGAGGTCAAGTTGCAACAATTGATATTTTATACATTTTAAATAAAATTGTATCTTATAATTGAAGCATGATCCGGCTATCTACTATTATTATTTACACTATCTTTCATCTATGTATCAGGTAACTGATACTAGTCTTGAGGGGTTGGTTACTGTTTGAAAATATTGTTTTAAATTTCTAACATCTGGTGTAGGTGTACAATCTCCTTACCTCGGCTAGTTAATTGTGAGCTGCACAACCCTTTGTTTTTTATCTATTGTAATTTACAAATATGTTTAACTTTCTGGCACCAGTTGATTTAAAAAAAAATGTTTTCCACTGGAGTAACCCTTTAAGCGCCACAATGACTCTCCCCTTAACACCATCGGCACTCCCCAACATGTATACGGAGGTCCCATCGGTTTGAATGCCCACAAGATATGATGTGGAATCAATGAGGATCCTGTACCAAGTCTGAAGCCCATGCTAGTCCCAGATAAGCTAGATGGTACGCTTCATCTAATAGTCTCTGATGTTTCTTTGATGCCCCTCCCACACCCACAAGAACTTTCTACAATGTTAAGGCTATAGTACCATATGTGAAATGGGGATCTTTCAAATTACTAGCATACAAATCCAGCACTGGAGGGCCACATAATATTTTCTCATACAGCATAAGTACACATAAAAGTAGCATAAATATACGGTACATTACACTGTAAAACCAAATGTTCCTTGTAGCAGGATCTGTACTGGAATACTGTACATGCTTAAGGTGTATGTTTATGTGTGTATTCCTTTTAATTATGCTTATATTTCGGCATACTGTTACATTACCTGGCTGAATACTCCCTCTTTAATGTTAAGGGAAAAGAAAAGGTGTTTTTGGTTCATTGAATATGTACTCATACCTAACTTGCAGACTGCCCAATGCTTTTATTCTACAAACCCTACTAAAAAAAAACACTGTTTTTGAACAAGAAAGGTTTAGAAATGTATTGAGATGTAGATCACAGAAAATTGATGTTCTCCTCCTTACACCATAACACATCCTCCATACACTACATCTGACTGCAATCCACTTTACACTGAACGGGAGTCATACAGGGTCAATTGCACAAGAAAACAATGGAGGTGCTATTTTCTATAATTCTTGCTTTCCTCTGGTAAATCACGTTGGCTGGATTATTGTGCGGAGCATGTTTTTTCAGGCCATAAGCAAAAACATACCAGAGCTAGTGTTGAGACAATGGGCATTACTCTACCCAGAAAATAGAAGGCTGCAAAGAGAATGGTTGTAGAAGAGGCACCTTTGGAGCCTAATAATTAGTATCAATCAATGTGACATCGCTGTTGACATTTTTATTACTTTAAGTACACTATTCAGATACTTGGGCATTGAAATCTAAAGACTGATAGGCAGATAGACAGGAGGAACTTCCCAATGGAGGATTATTTGGAATTATCTTTTTTGAAAAAAAGCAAAAAGCAAAAGCAAAACTCCACACAAGAACAAAGCCAGCTCTAAATCTCCAATTTTAGTGAAGGCAATGGCCAGGGAATAGTAAATGCATGTCATTTCAATAATTAATCTGTTGTCCTTCCCTTAAACAAATCACCTGGAGAATTTTTAATGATGTCTTTGGAAGATCTCGCAAAAACACCTTTGTATGTAGATGTTGTATTAATTTACTTAGTAGCAGTGGATAATGTTCTCATTCCAGTATTACTGAGGAAACTGTAAGCAGGTATTATGAACTGACAGATGCAATGTCGGTCGGACTAATGATTGCGCAGAAGATAAAAAATATGGCTGTCCCAATAGGCACGTCTCAGTCTTCCTAGTTATGTATAGCACTTGCAGGCATTTTAGTGCTCAGTGAGTGGTATAATTAACTTGCATGTCATTAACACTGTCATTCACCGTTGACTGGAATAGGAGAAAATAACACAGTAGAGGACATCTTTAGGAACAGTTTGTAAAGAATATGAAAGACAAAAATAACACACAATACATGGAATAGATGTATAGAATGTCTCAGCAGATTAGAACCATTCTTCTTATCTATTCTTCCCAATATTCTGAATATTATTAGTAGTCCCTGGTCCTATAATTGCCCTGTGCTCTGCGCACCTTAGACATTCAGAGATTAGCTGTTGTCTCCACCTACTTTAGTTATAAAACATGGCTGGACCATTGTATCAATAAACCGCATTCTGCATTTTGTCTTAACCTCATTCCTCATAGTCTGTAAACTTTTGCAAGCAAGGCCCTCCCTCCTCCTTTTTGAATATTTGTGTGTAATATTGTAATGTCTGATACTTGCCCTTATATGTACCTGCACCTGCAGAATCTGTTGGTACTATATTATAATATATTTTTTTAAGTATTACATGAAGGATAGCCTTATGCTCATCCTTTGCATGCTGACATTTATTTACTGTATTTGATGCCACTGGATGGAGGGATTGAGCTGAAAGAAGTGGGAGAGGGTATGGTGGTAATGGTAACCATCTTTAGGTTATGTAAGGTATGATGGCTTGGATATTTAAAATGAGTCAATAAATATTGGAATAATAATAAATATTAACGATAGAATTGTAATGGATATATATATATATATATATATATATATATATATATATATACCCAGTATTAGAGATGAGCGAACTTACAGTGATTCGATTCGTCACGAACTTCTGGGCTCGCCAGTTGCTGACTTTAGCCTGCATAAATTAGTTCAGCTTTCAGGTTCTCCGGTGAGCTGGAAAAGGTGGATACAGTCTTCGGAGAGAGTCTTCTAGGACAGTATCCACCTTTTCCAGCCCACTAGAGCACCTGAAAGCTGAACTCATTTATGCAGGCTAAAGTCAGCAACTGCTGAGCCGAAAAGTTTGTGACAAATCGAATTATTGTAAGTTCGCTCATCTCTATCCAGTATAAAAATATTATTTGACAAGGCCCATCTTCCATGCTACTTTGCTCCTTGTTTCCCCCCTCCTGTCGAGTAGAGTAATTTCCTGTTCTACCCAACGCCTAAAGACTTCTTAAATATCTGAGACAGAGGGCTTACCTTAAATGGTATGCCAAGGTTATACACACGCCCCTCGTGAGGGCATGAACTTATGCTAATTGTAATGTCTATATAACTGGATGACTGCTAAATAAATTTTAGAAGAAAGTATGTTACCACTGACAATGTGTGTCTGCGTGATTTACTTATGTGCATGCACCTTAATCTGATAAAGATATAAAGAATTCGGACAGGGGTTAGATATTTACTAGGACACTGATAAAATCCATATCAGAATAAAGACTGGAAGGAAAAGAAAGACAACGATGAATTCATGGTTCAGTGATTTTTGGTCAATGTCACATTCTAGATTTCCTTGAATCTGATAATGATAAAAAAGCTCATAGTCTTGTAGTAACTTTAAATCTTTTGGGAATTGCACTATTCATAAATTGAATAATATGTAACTACTACTTACTTTGGCTCTTTGCAAACAGAATTTAAATTAGTGTTGAGCGGCATAGGCCATATTCGAATTTGCGAATATTCACGAATATATGGACGAATATTCGTCATATATTCGCGAATATTCGCATTTTCGTTATATGCTCGTTTTATTTTCGCATATGCGAAAATTCACATACGTGATAATTCGCGTATGCGAAAATCGACATATGGGAAAATTAGCATTCGCGAAAATTCGCATATGCGAAAATTAGCATATACTAATTTTCGCACATGCAAATTTTCGCACGCCAGTCTCACACAGTTACAGCCTTCTTTACACCACGCAAGCTGGAAGCAGAGAGGGGTGATCACTGTGATGTGTACTGTGAAAAAAAAAAATAAAAAAACGAATATTCGTAATTACGAATATATAGCGCTATATTCGCGAAATTCGCGAATTAGCGAATATGCGATATTCGCGAATAATATTCGAATTGCCAATATTCGCAAGCAACACTAATTTAAATACAGATGGCCAGATTTGTTAGCTAAGACCTAGCATGCCATATTACTTCAGTATTACTGTAGACATGTAACTTTATGTGGAGCTGCCACATGGGAACCATTTAACCCTGTTATAGGGAACTGTGTAATAATGTGTATCCACCATAATCTGTGCTTGTCTTGGAGCTAAATGGCTATGTCGTAAGATCACCAAAACGCTCTGGCGATATTTTTGTGAACTGGGTATTTCCTGTTGGAGTTTGTTCTCTTAAGCTAAATGTCCCATAATTCCTTGTTTGAAAGTATGAGGTCAAGGAGCTGCATTCCATTCAAAAGACCAGTCTTTTCACCAGGGGGCTTCAAGCTGTGCAAAAAATACAATTAGTTGCAAAATGATCTCTCTCCCACCCAGTGGTCGCTCCACCCATTAACCCCTTAATGACCACTGACATAAATGTACGTCCTGGTTTGGCGGGACTTCCCGCACCAGGACGTACTTTTACGTCCTGTGTTTGACCGCGAGCATCGTAAGGGTGCTCGCGTTATACATGGCAGGTTCCGGCTGCTAGCAGCAGCCGGGGACCCGCCCGTAATGGCCGACATCCGCGATCCCGCGGATGTCCGCCATTAACCCCTCAGATGCCGTGATCAATACAGATCACGGCATCTGCGGCATTGCGGCACTTTGATTGGATGATCGGATCGCCCACAGCGCTGCCGCGGGGATCCGATCATCCAGCATGACAGCCGGAGGTCCCCTTACCTAGCTCCGGCCATCTCCCGGGGTCTTCTGCTCTGGTCTGCGATCGAGCAGACCAGAGCAGAAGATCACCGATAATACTGAGCATTGCTGTGTCTTATGCATAGCACTGCTCAGTATTAGCAATCAAAGGATTGCTATAGATAGTCCCCCATGGGGCATAAAAAGTGTAAAAAAAAAAGTTGAAAAATGTAAAAATAAAAAGTAAAAAAAAGGGAAAAATCCCTTCCCCCAATAAAAATGAAAATTGTTGGATTTTCCCATTTTACCCCAATTTTAGATTACTGATTTTGTACAAAAAGTTTTAGATTTTTTTTAAGCGGTACAAAAATATAAAAGTATCTAGACATGGGCATCATTTTAATCGTATTGACCCACAGAATAAAGAACACATGTCATTTTTACCATAAATTGTACAGTGTGAAAACAAAACCCTCCAAAATGTGCAAAATATTTTTTTTCATTAAAATTTCCTCCCTAAAAAATTTTTTTTTTTGGGTTCGCCGTTCATTTTATGGTAAAATGAGAGGTTTCATTACACAGTACAATTGGTCACGCAAAAAACAACCCTTATATGGGTCTGTAGATGGAAAAATAAAAGAGTTATGGATTTTAGGAGGCGAGGAGGAAAAAACTAAAACGCAAAAATAAAAATTGGCCTGGTCCTTAAGGTGAAAACGGGCTTGGTCATTAAGGGGTTAAAGCAGGATAGGCTCCTTTTGCACACCTGAAACCTGGGAAAACCTGAGACCTGAGTAATTTTGTATGCTGTTAAAAATAAATCTTGGAGCGAAAATCACAAAAGAATTGCAAGAACACCATCACATACAGGTACAGACACTACTGTATATTATGAACTACACTAACTTTACAGCCCCTGTAGCATAGTCAAATAAAAAAAGATTCCTGGAATACCCCCTTAACAGAGACTGGTGACTTTACTTCCTCTACATTTTTCCTTTTGAAAAGACATACTGTATGTGCCCTGTATCATAGGCAATAAAGACTGAATACAGCATTTGAAACTTCAATATTTTTAGATACTTTTAAATATTTTTAGATATTTTTAAATATTTGTTAGTAATAGAGATGATACAGAGAAGGTGCATTTTCATGGAATCTGGGAAATCAATAAGTAAGAAATGCCCAAATGTTTTATTATTCTTTTGTCAAATTTTAGCCTTAAACTTGCCTCAGTTAAAAGTAATACTTATCAATGTCAAATGTAACAATGTAAAACAATTGTCCCAAAGACAAGTGAAAAAAAAAAGTTTAACTTTACCAGTCCTTCAGTCCAACTCATTTGCCTCTCCTCTTGCCTCAGTCTACCATATTGCCCTACATCTGTACCCTACATAGTCTTATTCATGCAATTAAATCAGGGCTTGAAAATCTTAAAATTAGGTTCTTTACTACTCAGTCTTCTGGTACATCTTTTATTTTGCATAGGATATTATTCATCCTCATCGCTGGTTTAATATTTAAAGTCTTACTTTTCCAATTTCTAAGCAGGTAGACATTACATTTACGTAAAGTAAATTGCATTCATTTTTGGCTCTCTTTTTACTTCATTTTCCTCATCCCCAATAGGAGAAAATTTGGAGATCTCTCATTCCTACTTTTATTCTGGAGTTCTCTTAATTCTACTGTCTAGATATGATAGAAACTTTTAAATACCTAAAGAGAATCAACACAGTAAAGGCAAAGAGTACAATTTAAATAAGAAAAATTACCACAAAAGGACATATTGTTAAATTAGAGGGGCAAAGGTTTATGCAGTAATATCAGGAAGTATTACTTTACTGAGAGAGTAGTGGATGCATGGAATAGTCTTCCTGCAGAAGTCGTCGCTACAAATACAGTGAAGGGGTTTAAGCATGCACGGGAGAGGCAAAAGGCTATCCTATATATAAGATAGGGCCAGTGACTGTTCATAGAATTCAGAATATATATATATATATATATATATATATATATATATATATACATTTTTTTTTATGAATCTAATTTAGGAAAATAAATTAGGAACAATTACTTGAGGTAGTTGTACCTTTTATGTTTCTATGTATACTGTATGTTCCCATTCTTTCTTTACCAAAAAGAAATCATCAAAGGAGTAAGCAGACAATAACACATCTTATTGCTTATGTTTCGGATATCTAAGAAAAAGCGCACATTGTGATGCTCACCACTGCTGTAACTGCAATAATGTATCACTATCTTTGGCTTTTGTTTGTACTTCCTAAATCTGTAGCATCCAAATGACGCTCTTTATCTCAGTGTCAGACTTCACGGCCTCTCTTTATCTCAAAGCTGGGATTGTGGACAGAGGATTCCATCTTTTACACTTTATTCCCTATTGACCTAGGTTACAACATTTATCTTACCAATCCATAGCTGGCTATAAACTCATCTAAAATACACAATGGCTACATTTATGCTCTGCTTGTCTGTGACCTTACATATAAATGCTGTATAAAACACAAATCAAGAGCCCGGTAGCTCAGCTTCTATTGGAATTTAAAGCCTGCATGTTTCCCATTCATGAGTGCAGAATATTGATTCATCATCGCTTTCTTTCATCTCCCTTTGCAAATCTGTTACATATGATTTATTCTCTGTAATGTGATTTTTGATAAATGATAAAATAGAATAAGATATGCTTAGTTATCAAAAAAACAATAGAGCTTACTGGAGACTTTGTGTTTTGATGCATTTTTTCTCCACTAAAAAATTCAGCCCCCGTATATTATGTTTATGTGAATAAAATCCAATCTCATTCACACTTTTAGTAACAATTTTCTTTCCACAGTTTTTATTGCTTTTCCCACTTTATTTATAAATGTAAACACTTTAGTTATTGTGATGCAGTTTTGCATAGAAGTTCTGTAGATCTATCCAATAACTACAGTAACTGATTCACAACACACAGTCTGAACTTTGCTTTAGGGCACATGTGCATTTGTATGGCCCCTTACAGTCGCATACTAAAACTATAAAGCTATAATATGGACCTGTAGTAACTCCATGGGCCACTGTATGGTTCCTCTTTCAGGAAAACATTCTCCTTTACATGCAATTTTTCTAAAAGAAAATAGTTTTCAAATGTGATAATAGTGATAAAAAAAAATGCAATGGGCTTGTATATCAAACACATTGGAGTATAATATGGGCTGACATCAGGCTATATGGTCATGAGGCCTTAATGTTTGACTCCTAGAGGGATGATTGTTTAGAATAGCCATAAAGGAAAGGGTTACAATAATAATAATTTTTACAAAAATGAATGACTGTATATTGTATACACACAAACAGAGCTCAAAAATCGTTGACAGAAGCACAAAATGAGGTGTTGTGAAAAGCTGGCAATCCCAAATCATACATATCAGGATATGTGGAGTTTAAAAATAAGTTAAAGGGGTACTCCGCCCCTAGACACCTTAACACCTTATCCCGGGGGTTCTGCCACTGGTACCCCCCCCCCCATCTCTGCTGCGGCACCCCAGTCATCCGATGCACAGAGTGAACTTCGCTCCATGCCGGATGACTAACGATGCAGCCCCCTCGTGATGTCACGCCCTCCATCTCAATGTGTGATGTCTCGATGCTGATGCACCTGGCATTCTAAACGAATCCTTGGGGGGGATCATCTTAGGCCTAACACTTTTTTTCATGATAAGTTGTAAGTTTAAGTCTCTCTAAAACTCTAAGGCTAAGAAAACTCCTTTGTCTGTCATTTTCAGAATTACTATGTTCAATCTCTCTTTATAGATCTCATATTCCTCAGGGTCATCGTTGACAATGTGTTGTCCTAGTGCATGCAAAAGTGTTCCAGCAGTACTGGCAGTAAGCTGAGGAAGGCAATATGCTGAAACCTGTCCTTTATGTAACTATCCCTGCTTTGGATCAATAAATCTGCGTTGTTAAGCATCATCGGTGAGTACTGGGTATCTGTTCTACTAACCTCTTTAAAGAAAGCTCCCATCTTTTCTACATGTTCATCCTGCAATGTCTGCCCCTTACATCTGCGTTCTGATAGGGCTATGATATAACTCAGCCTCCAACCCATGCTGCTGTGAAACTGAATTGTTTACAACATAGTAAAACACAAAGCTTTATGAGCCGTTGTGTAGGTAAACTTTACCCCTTTTAAGTTAATGGGACAATGCTAAGGTTCCTTGCACTGCTGCTGTTAAAAATATGTTAAGTGCAAGAACAAGTGATAGATGACGTGATACCTTTGCGCATTCCACAGTATATAGGCGGCGTTCATTAAATGCACGCTCCCGCAGTGCTGATCGGGTTAATTAGCTAAAGTCCCAGGGTGTCCGTCAGGAGACCACCCTCGCCCGACACCCTGGGACCCCATTTGATTAGCCCGATCAGCGATGTGCAGGGGCGGTGGGTGCACGGCGGGATTGACGGGTTCGGCGGGTGCACAGAGGTCCGGAGGCGGCATCCATGATGACAGGGGTAAGTACCCTCCCCCTTACAAGTTCAAAAACTACAACTCCCAGCATGTCCAGACAGTCTGGGCATGCGGGGAGTTGTAGTTTTGCAACATCTGGAAGACTACAATTTGGAGACTCCCAGCATGCCCGGCTGAAAACGGCTGTCTGGGCTTGCTGGGAGTTGTAGTTGTATGTCTCCAGCTGTTGCAAAACTACACTATGCAGCGGTCTCTAAACTGTGGCCCTCCAGATCTTGCAAAATTACCAGCATGCCCGGCAACAAGTGGCTGTCAGTACATGCTGGGAGTTGTAGTTTTGAAACAGCTGGAGGCACACTGGTGGGTAAACATTGAGTTAGTCTGTTACCTAATTTAGCGTTTTCCCAACAGTGTGCCTCCAGCTGTATCAAAACTACAACTCTCAGCATGCACAGCCTGTCAGTTCATGTTTAGAGTTGTAGTTTGGCAACAATTGGAGATTTGTGCCCGTAAACACCCCCTACCCCCCACAATGTGAATGTACAGGGTACATTCACACTGGCGAGGCTTTACAATGAGTTTCCTAATGCAAGTTTGAGCTGCGGCAAATTTTCCACCGCAACTCAAACTCACTGTAAACCCCCGCCCGTGTGAATGTACTCTAAAAACCCTACACTACGCTACACTACCTATACACTACATATACACACTTACACAATTACCCCCCCCCCCTCAATAAAAATGTGTACAATAAACATAACCTCCAGCTGTTGCAAAACAACAACTGCCGGACGGCCATTGACTGTCCAGACATGCTGGGAGTATTGCAACAGCTGGAGGAACCTTGTTTGGGAAACATTGGCGTATGTTATTTGTGGTGGTGGAGGCAAGAGTAATGCTTGCATCCGTGTCTGCCCCTATGCAAATCCCTAATTTTGGCCTCTCTCACTTCGGAGCCCTGTCGTATTTCACGGCAACAGTTTAGGGCCACATATGGGGTATTTTCTCCTTTTACCCCTTATGAAAATGAAATATTGGGGTCCACACCAGCATGTCAGTGTAAAAAAAAAAAATTTACATACCCCATATGTGAACATAAAATGCTCTGTGGATGCACAACTAGGCTCAGAAGTGGGAGCGCACCATGTACATTTGAGGCCTAAATTGGTGATCTGACATAAACACACAAAAAAAAAACCACACACATGTGACCCCATATGGGAAACTACACAGGAGTACAGTGAGCCTTAACACCACACATGTGTTTGACAAATTTCCATTAAAGTTGGACATGAAAATGTAAATATTTTTTTTCCACTAAAATGCTGGTGTTACCCCAAAGTTTTCATTTTCACAAGGGGTAATAGTGCTCTATGGGCAAACTAAAATGCTCAGAAGAGAAGGAGCGCCATTGGGATTTTGGAGAAAAATTTGGCTGGAATTGAAGGCTATGTTCGTTTACAAAGCCCTCATGGTGCCAGTACAGTGGACTCCCCCAACATGTGACCTATTTTGGAAACTACACCCCTCATGGAATGTAATAAGGGGTGCAGTGAGCATTTAAACCCCACAGGTGTCTGACAGATTTTTGGAACAGTGGTCTGTGAAAATGAAAATTTTTAATTTTCATTTGCACAGCCCACTGTTCCAACGATCTTTCAAATGCCAGTAGGGTGTAAATGCTCACTGCACCCCTTATTAAATTCTGTGAGGGGTGTAGTTTCCAAAATGGGGTCACATGTGGGGGGTCCACTTTTATGGCACCATGGGAGCTTTGTAAACGCACATGGCCCCCTGATTTCTATTCCAAGCAAATTCTCTCTCCATGGCGCTCCTTCTCTTCTGAGCATTGTAGTTCACCCGTAGAGCAGTTTATATGCATATATGGGGTATTTCCTTACTCAGAAGAAATAGTGTTACAAATGTGTTTGTTTTTTTTTGTTGCCTGGGCACCAAACAAAAACTTTTTTAGTGGAATTTTTTTTTAATTTACACATCCCATTTTAATGAAAAGTCGTCAAACACCTGTGGGCTGTTAAGGCTCACTGTACCCCTTGTCATGTTCCTTGAGGGGTGTAGCTTCCAAAATAGTATGCCATGTGCTTTTTTTTTTTTTTTCCTGTTCTGGCACCATGGTGGCTTACTAAATGACACATACACCCCCCCTGCCCCCCACAAGAAAATTTTAAAAAAATTTGCTCTCCACAATCCCATTGTCGCTCCTTCCTTTCTGAGCCCTCTAATGCACCCACAGAGCACTTTACATCCACATATGAAGTAGATCCTTACTCGAGAGAAATTGGGTTACAAATTTTGAGGGGCTTATTCTCCTTTTACCCCTTGTAAAATTGAAAAAAAATAAGTCTACAAGAACATGTTAGTGTAAAATTTGAAGATTTTTGAATTTTCTCCTTCACTTTGCTGTTCCTGTGAAAAATCTAAAGGGTTAACAAACTTTCTAAATATCATTTTGAATACTTTGAGGGTTAGTTTATATAATGTGGTAATTTATGGGGTATATTTCACAGAGAGGCCTCTCAAATCAACTTCAAACTGAACTTATTTTTCATTTTCATGAAAAACTGAAAAATTGCTGCTAAACTTTGAAGCTCTTTAATGTCTTCAAAAAGTAAAAACATGTAAACTTTATGATGCTAACATAAAGTTAACATATTGTATATGTGAATCAAAATATAATTTATTTGGTATGTCCATTTTCCTTACAATCAGAGAGTTTCAAAGTTAAAAAAATGCTAAAAAATGTCATATTTTTAATGACATTTTGGAATTTTTCACCAAGAAATGATGCAAGTATTGACGAAAATTTACCACTAACAAAAAGTAGAGTATGTCATGAAAAAACTGTCTTGGAATCAATTTCACAAGTTAAAGCTTCCAATAGTTATTAATGCTTAAAGTGACAGAGGTCAAATTAGCAAAAAACGGCTGTGTCCTTAAGGTCAAAATGGGCTGTGTCCTTAACGGGTTAAAGGGGTTTTCCGCTGGAAAAAAAAACTTAAATCAAGTGATGCCAGAAAGTTAAACAGATTTGTAAATTACTTCTATTTAAAAATCTTAATCTTTCCAGTACTTATCAGCTGCTGTCTGATACAGAGGAAGTTATTTTCTTTTTGCCTTTTCTGTCTGACCACAGTGCTCTCTCCTGACACCTCTGCCCATTTTAGGAACTGTCCAAAGTAGAAGCCAATCCCTATAGCAAACCTATCCTGCTCTGGACAGTTCCTGACATGAAACAAATGTTGGAGCTCAAAGTCTATAGATATTTCAAATCAATAATGTTTATTTAACATATAATATATATAACATAAATATACAGGTGGCTCACAGGGCCCTTGTGAAGACACCTTATGAAATTGCTACAAAAAAAAAGACACAGTATTGTGACCAATATTTATATTCTTAAATGTGTTAATCCAGTTAATATTGCTTGGTGCATTATCCGCTAATATATAGGCAGGTAGAAATTCCAATATTATTTTTCAATATACTGCTTATGAATAAATAGCTTAGATATCCGTTAATGGTGGTATAATTCTAATAATTCCACAATTAAGTCTGCCATTGAATGTCCAATTGTCTGTCCACAAATCTCTTACTTTTGTAATCCGGCACTGCTATGTAATCCGGAAATGAGGTTTAAACCAGAAATGTCAATGGTAATATCCAGAGTGAAATGGCAGACCAGACTATGTAATTACTTGGAAAGCATATAGTGGTGTACAACTCACCCTCCAGAGGATAATAGACTTAGTGCAGCACACCTCTCACCTCTCCGGGGATCCGGACTCCCGTAGCAGGGGACTTAAAAATAGTGATGTGTAACTCACCCTCCAGAGGATAATAGACTTAGTGCAGCGCACCTCTCACCTCACCGGGGGTCCGGACTCCCGTAGCAGGGGACTTGCAGATCGTGTGTACTGGTATGACTCAGCATGGCTGGCAGGACTCACGCTCTCAGTAACTTCTCGGCAAGCGGAGGAAATACACTGTGGTGTGCTTGTTTTTCACTGGTCGCCTTGGACTCGTGGATGCCGAGCGCACGCTAGTGCTCAAGTTGCTCTGATGACAGTGGACAGAGAGTAGATGGGATGATTGACAGCAAAAAAAATTAGAAGCGCAAATGTTGAGCTGTAACTGGTATTAGTCAAGTATGCTGGTGGCATGCAGTGCTATACTGGACGTGTTTCGGAACCAACCTTAGGTTCCTTCTTCAGCAGTGGTGGACATAGACATGGTGGACAGCAGTGGACAGTTCCTGACATGTATAGATGTGTCACCAGAGAGCACTTGGTCAGACAGAAAATGAATTAAAGAGGGGCGTGGCCTGGACGCGCATGGTGGAGGTCGCATAGTCTGTGAGCTCCGCTCGTCACCGGCTCTATAGCGGCACACACCGGCTCATCACCACCGAATCGGCTATTTCCGATCGTGCAAACTTCTCCTGATCAAGCTGCAATATGGCTAGGGCGAAGAAATATAAGAAGAGCCCGCTGAAACTCACACAATTGTTCCCGGCGGCTGATTCCCAAGATAGCGCCGAAGGCCTGCCAGCTGACAGTGTGGGAACCTCCCGGTCTGCAGGTGCGTCACCTACCTCTCTGAACCCCCTTGGGGCTCTGCCAGCCCCGCTTCGGTTGGATCCCAGCTCTACTCTGCTCCGGCATCGCCGGGAGCTGACCGCTCTCAGTTGCCTCAGCATGCCTTCATCACGGATGGAGGGCCTTGCAGTGGGAAGTCCTCCCCGCTCACTGAAGCTGCGCTTCTTGCAGTAGCAGCAGACCTTACAACCACTGTACAGAAATAAATTCGTGCAGTGGTTTCTAGCCTACAGCAGGAGATTCACTCTCTTGGCTCCCAAACCTCGAGAACAAGATGGGGGAACTTACCTCGGCCCATAACTCGGTTGTAGACAAGGTTTACTTTCTGGAAGACGAGCTTGCGGCCTTGAGATCTAAACTGGCTGACATGGAGGATCGTTCCCAGAGGAACAACCTCCGCATCCAAGGTATCCCTGAGGACATTAAAACGGAGGACTTGGCTGGTTTTCCTCTGGACAACTTTGCTCTGCTCTTACCGTCTGCATCACCCATTGATCTCCTCTTAGACCGGTTCCATCGTCTGCCCAAGCCGAAGTCAGTCCCACAAACATCTCCAAGGGATGTTATTATGAGGGTGCACTTTTTCCACATTAAGGAACAGGTTATGATGGCGGCCAGGCGCCCACCCACTCTCCCACAGCGCTTCTCATCCCTCTCCGTCTTCGCTGACCTCTCCGCAGCTACCATGGCTAGAAGAAAGGAATTCGCCAAAGTTACCAGCATCCTACATGCCAACGGAATCCCCTACAAGTGGGGGTTTACTACTAAAATTATCGCTACCTATAATGGCTCCAGACATGTTGCAGCCTCACCTGAAGATTTGCTGGAACTGTGATCCACCTGACACCTTTCCTTGTCTTCCTCCACCTCAACACCTTCGGTTTCAGAGGTCCCCACCAACCCTCCACCAAAGCTCCAAGAAGAATGGACTGTGGTACAGTATGGAAAGTGCAAATCTAATTGAGATTAATGTATATGTCCGGGATTAGTTGATGTTATGCCGGTAGGGCACATGTTAGATATGGATCTGGTTTTCTCCGTATCCTTCCCTAGATGAATTCCTCTCAGGACAATCTTTCTATATGCACTTTTCTTTTTAGTTAATGTTTAGTTGACTTGTATGAGTAATTTGTTTGTTCCTTATTTGTATTCCTGCACATTCCCCACTCTCACTAATTAAGAAGTGCTGGTGTATACCCTGCTATTTTTTTACAGTCATGTTATAACTCTATTCCTGCCGGGCTCTATTCCTTCCAGCGCCTCTGTCTCCGCTATGGTGATTCAACTAGTCTCACTGAATGTTAAAGGATTAAACTCGCCATTCAAACGCTCCATGGTCTGGGCTGATGCCAGACAGTTGCAGGCAGACATATTGTGCTTGCAGGAAACGCATTTATTAGAAACGGACTCGGTCCGACTCAGACACAAACATTTCCCCCATCTCTTTTTCTCTCACGCTCACCAGAAGAAGAGAGGAGTTGCCATTGTAATCAGGGACACTGTTGATGTCTCGGAAGCAGTGGTTGAGGCGGATGGCGGGGGCAGATATTTAATTGTGCATTGTCTCCTTAACTCAGTCAAGTATTCTATTGTGGCGCTTTATGCACCTAACACAAAACAACATCCTTTCATCAAACATGTTCTGTCTAGGGTGGCGAGATCCTCCCTTGCTGCTCGTCTCATATTGGTTGGCAATTTCAATGCCACGCTTTGGCCTTCTGTTGATTCTACATCCTCTTCAAAATTTGCCGAACCTACCACTATTTTTCAGACTATTTCTGAACGTGACCTATTTGATGTCTGGAGGATACAGCATCCCTGTGAAAAGGATTTGACTTTCTTTTCCCATCCCCACAACATATACACAAGAATTGATTTTGCCCTTGTCAGTCGCCCACTTCTCCACTCCTTCTCCAATTCCCGCATACACGCGATCACGTGGTCAGACCACGCCCCTGTGTCCATTACTATAGAGGAGAATTCCCCTACATGTAGATCAACCCACGTGGAGAGCTAGTCCTTATGTCCTTCAGCACCCCACATATCAACTTTGCTTACAATCCAATATAGCCTCCTACTTTTCCCTCAACAAAGGTTCAGTGGCCTCTAATGCTGTATTGTGGTGTGCATTTAAAGCCACCATTAGTCAATCTCATTAGCCAGTCAGCCCACCATAGCAAACAGATAAAGGCCAAGAGGCTTTTGCTGCAAATGGATCTCGCCGACCTACACGGACAAAACAAACAATCCAGTTCTCCTCAACTGCAAGCTCAAATTTCTGCGCTTACCTCCGAGCTCCACTCTTTAGACCTACACAAATTTGACTTAGTGCTCAGACGTATGCAGCTCCAATCCTACTGGTTGGCCAATAAACCTGGGAAGGTCCTGGCTAGGCTGCTTAAAGTTCGGGCAGCTAGGAGCAGGATTCCACTTCTGTCCTAACCTGATGGTACAAAGGTCTTCTATCCCCAGTCCATAGTCAATGCCTTTGCATCTTACTACTCTTCTTTACATAACCTCTCGGCTGCTTCTGACTCTCCCACTCCTACTTCCCTTTCTATTTCCTCCTTTCTTTTTTCTGTGAATCTGCCTTCTTTGTCCCCTGAGGCTGTCACCTCCCTTTCCTTACCTTTTTCTCCCTCAGAGGTCATGGGGGTGATCAAGGCGCTGAAGGGAGCTAAATCACCGGGTCCTGATGGATTGGTGAACGAATTCTATAAAATTCATGCGGAGGCCCTGGTTCCTTACCTTACTGCTCTTTTTAATGAAATGGCACTGACGGGACACGTCCCTCCGGAGATGCTGGAAGCGACGATTTCCGACCTATTTCCCTCCTAAATTGTGACCTCAAATTGTACTCCAAATTGTGGGCGAACCGCTTATCTGATGTTCTGCCGAAGCTTATCCATGCTGACCAGGTCGGGTTTGTCAGGGACCGTCAGTCCTCAGACAGCACAAGACGCTTCCTCAACATCATTGCTGCTGCTCGCCACGGTTGGACGCCTTCTCTTCTCCTCTCTCTGGATGCGGGGAATGCGTTCGACCGGGTGCAATGGGAGTATCTCAGGGCAGTGCTTACCAAATTTGGCACTGTACTCTGCACCCTCGTCCAGAGTGTCGACCTCTGGGGCCCTCTCCTCCCCTTTCATGATCTCCAACAAAATGCGACAGGGGTGTCCCCTGTCTCCTATCCTCTTTGATCATGGAGCCCTTCACTGAGCATCTCCGGGGCAATGCCCGTATTACTGGGATGGGGGGGGGCAGCGAGGAGCCCAAAATTGGACTCTTTGCAGACGACGTACTGATTGCCTTGTCGTCTCCTGTCTGCTCCTTGCCTTTGGTTCTGGACATCATCTCTCGTTTTTTTGCTGCTAGTTTTTACAAACTTAACACCTCCAAATCAACTGTCCTTCCCATTTATCTCCCTCGGGCTGATATCTCGGCTCATATCCTCTCCAATGGGCCTCTGAGGGAATTACTTATCTTGGCATTTTCCTTACTTCTTCCTTATCTACACTTGTCTCTTCTAACCTATCCTCTTCGACCTCTACTCTCTCTCAACATGTTGCCCGCTAATCTCACGTCCAACTCTCGTGGTTGACTAAAATGTTCCTCCTGCCTAGTATTTTGTATCTTTTCCGCAACCTGCCTGTTAAGTTCCCTGTGGCAGCTATCAAAAGACTACAGACGTTGCTTATGCGATTTATTTGGTAAGAAAGCAAGAGTTGCAGACAGAATTATGTTCCTACCAACTAAGCTGGGCGGTTTGGGCTGTCCAGATCTTCTCAATTACTATAGGGCCTCTCACCTAGTTAGTCTCAAGCAATGGTGGCAGAATGATACGGGGGCTCATTGGCTGCCCATGGAAGCTGCCATAGCGGGTGTACCCTCTCTTCCTTATTTACTCTGGAAATGCGCCATCCTACGTTCCCCACCCTCCTCTTATAGCCCCACTATAGCAGCTAGTTTCCTCTAAACTTCTTTCCCTCTGCTCTTATGCTTTCACTCCCATTTCCATCTCGTCGACTCTTCTTCCTCACATTGACTTCTCTAATTGGCTGGCTGTGTGTATTGAACACCGGGGGGACATTAGTTCCCAGTCTTCCCTTCTGCCCTTCTCTTCTATTGTCTCCTCACACTGCATACCGCACAAGGACTTCTTTAAATTCTTACAGCTCAGGCACTTCATCTCCTCTCACTCCTGGCCGACAGGCTCGGGTGACGTACTCTACTCCCTGTACTTCACTGATAAGGTGGGTGTTACGCCGAGCGCTCCGGGTCCCCGCTCCTCCCCGGAGCGCTCGCTTCACTCTCTCCGCTGCAGCGCTCCGGTCACGTCCTCTGACCCGGGGCGCTGCGATCCCGCTGCCAGCCGGGATGCGATTCGCGATGCGGGTAGCGCCCGCTCGCGATGCGCACCCCGGCTCCCCTACCTGACTCGCTCCCCGTCTGTTCTGTCCCGGCGCGCGCGGCCCCGCTCCCTAGGGCGCGCGCGCGCCGGGTCTCTGCGATTTAAAGGGCCACTGCGCCGCTGATTGGCGCAGTGGTTCCAATTAGGGTATCACCTGTGCACTTCCCTATATTACCTCACTTCCCTTGCACTCCCTTGCCGGATCTTGTTGCCTTAGTGCCAGTGAAAGCGTTCCTTGTGTGTTCCTTGCCTGTGTTTCCAGACCTTCTGCCGTTGCCCCTGACTACGATCCTTGCTGCCTGCCCCGACCTTCTGCTACGTCCGACCTTGCTTCTGCCTACTCCCTTGTACCGCGCCTATCTTCAGCAGCCAGAGAGGTGAGCCGTTGCTAGTGGATACGACCTGGTCACTACCGCCGCAGCAAGACCATCCCGCTTTGCGGCGGGCTCTGGTGAAAACCAGTAGTGGCTTAGAACCGGTCCACTAGCACGGTCCACGCCAATCCCTCTCTGGCACAGAGGATCCACTACCTGCCAGCCGGCATCGTGACAGTAGATCCGGCCATGGATCCCGCTGAAGTTCCTCTGCCAGTTGTCGCTGACCTCACCACGGTGGTCGCCCAGCAGTCACAACAGATAGCGCAACAAGGCCAACAGCTGTCTCAACTGACCGTTATGCTACAACAGTTACTACCACAGCTTCAGCAGTCATCTCCGCCGCCAGCTCCTGCACCTCCTCCGCAGCGAGTGGCCGCTCCTGGGCTGCGCCTATCCTTGCCGGATAAATTTGATGGGGACTCTAAGTTTTGCCGTGGCTTTCTTTCCCAATGTTCCCTGCATCTGGAGATGATGTCGGACCTGTTTCCCACTGAAAGGTCTAAGGTGGCTTTCGTAGTCAGCCTTCTGTCCGGAAAAGCCCTGTCATGGGCCACACCGCTCTGGGACCGCAATGACCCCGTCACTGCCTCTGTACACTCCTTCTTCTCGGAAATCCGAAGTGTCTTTGAGGAACCTGCCCGAGCCTCTTCTGCTGAGACTGCCCTGTTGAACCTGGTCCAGGGTAATTCTTCCGTTGGCGAGTATGCCGTACAATTCCGTACTCTTGCTTCAGAATTGTCCTGGAATAATGAGGCCCTCTGCGCGACCTTCAAAAAAGGCCTATCCAGCAACATTAAAGATGTTCTGGCCGCACGAGAAATTCCTGCTAATCTACATGAACTTATTCACCTAGCCACTCGCATTGACATGCGTTTTTCCGAAAGGCGTCAGGAACTCCGCCAAGATATGGACTCTGTTCGCACGAGGCGTTTCTCCTCCTCGGCTCCTCTCTCCTCTGGTCCCCTGCAATCTGTTCTTGTGCCTTCCGCCGTGGAGGCTATGCAGGTCGACCGGTCTCGCCTGACACCTCAAGAGAGGACACGACGCCGTATGGAGAACCTCTGCCTGTACTGTGCTAGTACCGAACACTTCCTGAGGGATTGTCCTATCCGTCCTCCCCGCCTGGAAAGACGTACGCTGACTCCGCACAAAGGTGAGACAGTCCTTGATGTCTACTCTGCTTCTCCACGTCTTACAGTGCCTGTGCGGATGTCTGCCTCTGCCTTCTCCTTCCCTGCTGTGGCCTTCTTGGACTCTGGATCTGCAGGAAATTTTATTTTGGCCTCTCTCGTCAACAGGTTCAACATCCCGGTGACCAGTCTCGCCAGACCCCTCTACATCAATTGTGTAAATAATGAAAGATTGGACTGTACCATACGTTTCCGCACGGAGCCCCTTCTTATGAGCATCGGATCTCATCATGAGAGGATTGAACTTTTGGTCCTCCCCAATTGCACCTCAGAAATTCTCCTTGGACTTCCCTGGCTTCAACTTCATTCCCCAACCCTGGATTGGTCCACTGGGGAGATCAAGAGTTGGGGGTCCTCTTGTTCCAAGAACTGTCTAAAACCGGTTCCCAGTAACCCTTGCCGTAACTCTGTGGTTCCTCCAGTAACCGGTCTCCCTAAGGCCTATATGGACTTCGCGGATGTTTTCTGCAAAAAACAAGCTGAGACTCTACCTCCTCACAGGCCTTATGATTGCCCTATCGACCTCCTCCCGGGCACTACTCCACCCCGGGGCAGAATTTATCCTCTCTCTGCCCCAGAGACTCTTGCCATGTCCGAATACGTCCAGGAGAATCTAAAAAAGGGCTTTATCCGTAAATCCTCCTCTCCTGCCGGAGCCGGATTTTTCTTTGTGTCCAAAAAAGATGGCTCCCTACGTCCTTGCATTGACTACCGCGGTCTTAATAAAATCACGGTTAAGAACCGCTACCCCTTACCCCTCATCTCTGAACTCTTTGATCGCCTCCAAGGTGCCCACATCTTCACTAAATTGGACTTAAGAGGCGCCTATAACCTCATCCGCATCAGAGAGGGGGACGAGTGGAAAACGGCATTCAACACCAGAGATGGACACTTTGAGTATCTGGTCATGCCCTTTGGACTGTGCAATGCCCCTGCCGTCTTCCAAGACTTTGTCAATGAAATTTTTCGTGATCTGTTATACTCCTGTGTTGTTGTATATCTGGACGATATCCTAATTTTTTCTGCCAATCTAGAAGAACACCGCCAGCATGTCCGTATGGTTCTTCAGAGACTTCGTGACAACCAACTCTATGCCAAAATTGAGAAATGTCTGTTTGAATGCCAATCTCTTCCTTTTCTAGGATATTTGGTCTCTGGCCAGGGACTACAGATGGATCCAGACAAACTCTCTGCCGTCTTAGATTGGCCACGCCCCTCCGGACTCCGTGCTATCCAACGCTTTTTGGGGTTCGCCAATTATTACAGGCAATTTATTCCACATTTTTCTACCATTGTGGCTCCTATCGTGGCTTTAACCAAAAAAAATGCTGATCCCAAGTCCTGGCCTCCTCAAGCAGAAGACGCCTTTAAACGACTCAAGTCTGCCTTTTCTTCGGCTCCCGTGCTCTCCAGACCTGACCCTTCCAAACCCTTCCTATTGGAGGTTGATGCCTCCTCAGTGGGAGCTGGAGCTGTTCTTCTACAAAAAAATTCTTCCGGGCATGCTGTCACTTGTGGTTTTTTCTCTAGGACCTTCTCTCCAGCGGAGAGGAACTACTCCATCGGGGATCGAGAGCTTCTAGCCATTAAATTAGCACTTGAGGAATGGAGGCATCTGCTGGAGGGATCAAGATTTCCTGTTATTATCTACACTGACCACAAGAACCTCTCCTACCTCCAGTCTGCCCAACGGCTGAATCCTCGCCAGGCCCGGTGGTCTCTGTTCTTTGCCCGATTTAATTTTGAGATTCACTTTCGTCCTGCCGATAAGAACATTAGGGCCGATGCTCTCTCTCGTTCCTCGGATGCCTCAGAAGTTGATCTCCCTCCGCAACACATCATTCCACCTGACTGCCTGATCTCCACTTCTCCTGCCTCCATCAGGCAGACTCCTCCAGGAAAGACCTTTGTTTCTCCACGCCAACGCCTCGGAATCCTCAAATGGGGTCACTCCTCCCATCTCGCAGGTCATGCGGGCATCAAGAAATCTGTGCAACTCATCTCCCGCTTCTATTGGTGGCCGACTCTGGAGACGGATGTTGGGGACTTTGTGCGAGCCTGCACTATCTGTGCCCGGGATAAGACTCCTCGCCAGAAGCCCGCTGGTTTTCTTCATCCTCTGCCTGTCCCCGAACAGCCTTGGTCTCTGATTGGTATGGATTTTATTACTGATTTACCCCCCTCCCGTGGCAACACTGTTATTTGGGTGGTCGTTGATCGATTCTCCAAAATGGCACATTTCATCCCTCTTCCTGGTCTTCCTTCTGCGCCTCAGTTGGCTAAACAATTTTTTGTACACATTTTTCGTCTTCACGGGTTGCCTACGCAGATTGTCTCGGATAGAGGTGTCCAATTCGTGTCTAAATTCTGGAGGGCTCTCTGTAAACAACTCAAGATTAAATTAAATTTTTCCTCTGCATATCATCCCCAGTCCAATGGACAAGTAGAAAGAATTAACCAGATCTTGGGTGATTATTTGCGACATTTTGTTTCCTCCCGCCAGGATGACTGGGCAGATCTCCTTCCATGGGCCGAATTCTCGTATAACTTCAGGGTCTCTGAATCTTCCTCCAAATCCCCATTTTTCGTGGTGTACGGCCGTCACCCTCTTCCCCCCCTCCCTACCCCCTTGCCCTCTGGTCTGCCCGCTGTGGATGAAATTTCTCGTGACCTTTCCATTATATGGAGAGAGACCCAAAATTCTCTCTTACAGGCTTCTTCACGCATGAAGAGGTTCGCGGATAAGAAAAGAAGAGCTCCCCCCGTTTTTTCCCCTGGAGACAAGGTATGGCTCTCCGCTAAATATGTCCGCTTCCGTGTCCCTAGCTACAAGTTGGGACCACGCTATCTTGGTCCTTTCAAAATTTTGTGTCAAATTAATCCTGTCTCTTATAAACTTCTTCTTCCTCCTTCTCTTCGTATCCCTAATGCCTTTCACGTCTCTCTTCTCAAACCACTCATCCTCAACCGTTTTTCTCCCAAATCTGTTCCTCCCACTCCTGTTTCCGGCTCCTCGGACGTCTTCTCGGTCAAGGAAATTTTGGCTGCCAAAAAGGTCAGAGGGAAAAATTTTTTTTTAGTAGACTGGGAGGGTTGTGGTCCTGAAGAGAGATCCTGGGAACCTGAGGACAACATCCTTGACAAAAGTCTGCTCCTCAGGTTCTCAGGCTCCAAGAAGAGGGGGAGACCCAAGGGGGGGGGTACTGTTACGCCGAGCGCTCCGGGTCCCCGCTCCTCCCCGGAGCGCTCGCTTCACTCTCTCCGCTGCAGCGCTCCGGTCACGTCCTCTGACCCGGGGCGCTGCGATCCCGCTGCCAGCCGGGATGCGATTCGCGATGCGGGTAGCGCCCGCTCGCGATGCGCACCCCGGCTCCCCTACCTGACTCGCTCCCCGTCTGTTCTGTCCCGGCGCGCGCGGCCCCGCTCCCTAGGGCGCGCGCGCGCCGGGTCTCTGCGATTTAAAGGGCCACTGCGCCGCTGATTGGCGCAGTGGTTCCAATTAGGGTATCACCTGTGCACTTCCCTATATTACCTCACTTCCCTTGCACTCCCTTGCCAGATCTTGTTGCCTTAGTGCCAGTGAAAGCGTTCCTTGTGTGTTCCTTGCCTGTGTTTCCAGACCTTCTGCCGTTGCCCCTGACTACGATCCTTGCTGCCTGCCCCGACCTTCTGCTACGTCCGACCTTGCTTCTGCCTACTCCCTTGTACCGCGCCTATCTTCAGCAGCCAGAGAGGTGAGCCGTTGCTAGTGGATACGACCTGGTCACTACCGCCGCAGCAAGACCATCCCGCTTTGCGGCGGGCTCTGGTGAAAACCAGTAGTGGCTTAGAACCGGTCCACTAGCACGGTCCACGCCAATCCCTCTCTGGCACAGAGGATCCACTACCTGCCAGCCGGCATCGTGACAGTGGGAAGTGTGGGGGGGGGGATCTCAAAAGCATATCACCACTTGCAGATTCTTTACCGGTCAGATTACCACTCCTTCCAGACTATGTGGGAAAGGGATTTGGGAATGTCGATCTCGGAGGAGCAATGGTTGTCGCTTCACTCCCTCCCATTCAAACTTTCTAAATAAACAAACTATGTAGAGTCAGCTCGCAAACTTCTGTATAGGTGGTACTACACCCCGGAATGCCTATCTAAAATCTTTCCTCAAATGGAACCTACCTGTTGCAGGTGTGGCACTCAAGTGGGGACCTTTCTTCACATCTGGTGGTCCTGCAGTGCTTTGACTTTGTTCTGGACTGGGGTGCCTCACCTGTTGCATGATGTGACTAACACTGACATCCCCTGGGGTCCGGACTTGGCTTTATTGTCTATTCATCTCATGGACTTCCCTGACAACTGTAAAGTGATTGTGTTCCACATACTCACAGCGGCAAGGACTCTAATTGCTTCCTTCTGGAAATCTCGAGGAGCTCAGGACTTTTTCCAAGATATACCAAAGTCAACTACTCTTGTGCCATGGAGAAACTCTTAGCCCGCAGACGGGGTAGAGACCTAGACTTTCACAAACATTGGAACAAGTGGCTGGAGCATTCAGCCTTGTGATCATCTCCTGAGTGTCTGAAATGTTTTCTTCTTATTCAGTTTCTTTAGGATTTTTTTTTTATTACTTTACTGCTTGGTGGCTTTGTTACCTTATCTAAATACATAATTTGCACCAAATTTTTGGGATGTGCATATACTCTCCCCTACCTCCCCTTACCTTTGTCTGTTTCCCCGTCTGTCCCTCTCCTAGCCGTTCTTACTCCCTGGTTCCATGGTTTTCTGGGCGTGTCTAACCTTGTAAAGCTGTGTTGACTGCATTGCTCAGTTAGTTGATTTTTTTTTCATTTGTCAATATTGAAATTTGATAAATAAAGTTTGAAAAAAAGAAAAATTTATTAAAAAAGAAAAGACTTTGGAGCATACAGCAGCTGATTAATATTGGAAGGATTAAGATTTTTAAATGAAATTTAAATTTAATGTACAAATCTGTTTAACTTTCTGGCATCAGTTGATTCAAATTTTTTTTTCCACAAGAGTACCCCTTTAAGAGGCTGCAGCACTCATACAAGTGTTGTGGACTCATCAAACAGCCCATAAGAAAAGGCACTAAAATGCCCTTGGATATAGTATGTGAGACAAGGGAAGAAAACATGCATTCCAATAAGTGTGTTCATATTGAATATTGCCCTTTTACTGAGTCCATGCCAATCTTTAAGAAGGTATAGCACATTCACATTGTGCACTAAGGCTGTCCCTCCTACAGCAGCCACATAGAAAGGCACCATGGTATACCCACTCATTAGACCTAGTGCATTTATTAATGAGAATAACTGGATCCTTCATGCTAATTCCTTCAATACAGGCAGGTAATGAATCCTACAAATCTCCACATATTTTGACTGGTAAAATATCATATGATAGATAAGCCAGGAATAAGGAAATCCTAAATTCTGAGTAAAATTTTAAAAATAAGCTTACATCCAATCACGGTTTTATTAGCTGTTAAGTCTCATTGTAGCCTATTGCAATTTCCTTATTCGCCCCATTTACTAAATTGACAGCATCATTCTAGAAAAAGAGCATTTTCCAGACATTTTCTTGAATAACCAGTAATGCTGAAAACATATCTCCGGAGTTGTTGCCTGCTAAACGATGATTGACATTTGCAGATAGACTATTCCACTCCGAGTTAAGAGCCAGGACAAAAAGCTGTTAATATAATAATAATGTTGTCAAGTTTGCTTTCTTATATGTAAGAAAGCAAGCTGAAGCTCCCAGTGATTTTCCATGCATATGGCAATATGTTCCTTATTAGCGGAAGCTTGATTCATGTATTGGTGAGCTCCAACCCTCATAATAAGAGTCTGGAAGAAATAAATCTTTATTACAGACTTTTCACACCATAACCTCTTGATGCTGAGAAAGTGTTACCCAGCTGAGACTGGAGCTCTTCTTGTCAGCTGTGATGATGTTAGAGTCACCAATTATACCATAATTAAACTTTGCTGAGAGTGGAGTGGGAGATATGCATCTCATCCACTGCAAGGTAAAAGACACTGCTAGAAAGTGTTTATTTTTTTTTTAACAAAACCATTTTAAACAGTACATGCAAAATATTGTTCCCAGTTTTGTGCTGACACAGTAGTGAAGGAGCATTAATGGTCCTACACACTGTCAAAAATGTCTGCCTGGCTCTCGAAGCAAGAAATCATAACAATAACCAGAGTCTCAAGATAAAAAAGAACACACGCCAGCACATACACTCAGTACTGTCATGATAGCCCACTGGTAGAGACATATTTTCTGCTCCCAATGTATTAAAGTTGTTGCCACCCAGTTACCCAGCAGTTAATCATCATGATCCTATCGGTAAGATAAAGAAGTGGGTGTTTGTAAAACTGAAGCATTAATGCAATAATTTTGACAATAAGCCTCCTACTCCACTTCATGCCATTACAAAAGTTTTTCTATTTGAGACAGTACTGACAAATCACTGGGTTATATTGTCAGTTTCGGATAAGTGGGGTCCCCAAAACTGGTTTAATTTTGCACCTTCTTAAAGGGGTACTCAGCCCCTAGACATCTTATCCCCTATGCAAAGGATAAGAAGTCAGATCGCCGGGGTCCCGCTGCTGGAGACCCCCGGGATCTCCGCTGCAGCTCTGCGCTATTACTGCACAGAGCAGACTCGCTTTGTGTGCAATGACTAGCGATACAGGGGCCGGAGCATCGTGGCATCACGGCTCCGGCCCTCATGACATCATGGCCCGCCCCCTTAATGCACGTCTATGGGATGGGGCGTGATGGCTGCCATACCCCCTCCCATAGACTTGTATTGAGGGGGTGGGCCGTTACGTCATGAGGGGGCGGAGCCGTGACGTAACGATGTTCCGGCCCCTGCATTGCCTGTTATTCTGCACAGAGTGAGTTTGCTCTGTGCAGTAATGATAGCGGGGTGCCACAGCTGAGATCCCGGGGGTCCCCAGTAATGGGACCCCGGCGATCTGACATCTTATCCCCTATCCTTTGGATAGGGGACAAGATGTCTAGGGGCGGAGTATCCCTTTAACTGCTTTTCCCTGAACAGTGGTGTTTCCAACTAACAGCATGCGGGGGACTACAGCACAGCCCCATGCACTTGATAAATCTAATTCTGCAGCCTTTTCAATCTCAGAATTGATAGGGGTCCTGACTAGGGATGAGCGAATCAAATCTGACGAATCCAAATGCATTACGAATTTCAGGAAAAATTTGCTTCTTCAAACTCCATTTAGTGCGGTCCAGGCTCCAGGGCATCCAAAATGACGGATCCACATGTTAGAACATGGGGCAAGGAATAATGGGAAGGCGGGTAGGCGGGATGACCCTTAATCACATGCAGCATGCAGCCTATCAGCAGCCAGCCACCCCTATAATGTTACAGCCCTATATAATCGGCAGCCATCTTGCGGCTAGTCAATTCTGAAAGAGAGAGGGACAGACAGCAGTGTGTGTTGCACAAAAAAATCATTTTTACAGCAGCGATTCACCTCCCAGTAACATCAGCGTTCTGTGGCAGAGAGAGAGGGACAGAGAGCAGTGTGTATTGCACAGAAAATAATTTTTACAGCAGCGAGTCACCTCCCAGTCACATCAGCGTTCAATTGCAGTGAGGGATAGAAAACAGTGTGTTGCACAGAAAAGCTTTTTTACAGTAGCGATTCACCTCAAGCCCAAATCCAGCCTAGAAGCACTGATAGGCAAGGGAGTGAGATTGAGAGAGAAGTGCAATTTTGGGTGTAGTACACAGCGACTATGTGCTGCAGCACTGGTATGTACAACAATTGAAAAGCTAATAGTAGCCAGCCAGTTAGGGTGAGCAGAGCACTAAAAGCATATTGTCCTCTTTTAAGTGTAACCTGTGCGTACATCTAAGTGGTGTACCATTTTGTTCCTGTTAAAGTCTTAAGGGCCTAAATACTGTAAAAGGCCAGCCAAAAGTACATACCTGCTGGTGTTGTAGACAAATACTGTTTTAAGCATACTGGAGCGCATTGTCCTCCCCTCATAAGTGGATACCACATACGTACTTCTAAGTGGTGACCTATTTTGTTTCTGTTAAAGTCTTAATGGCCTAGATACTGTGAAAGGCCTGCCAAAAGTACACACTGGCTGGTGTTGTAGAGAAATACTGTTTTAAGTGTACTTAAGCGCATTGTCCTCTCCCCATAATTGCACACCACATATGTACATCTAAGTGGCATACTATTTTGCTCCTGTTAAATTCTCAAGGACCTAGATACTGTGAAAAGCCAGCCAAAAATACAACCCTCCTGGTTTTGTAGACAAATACTGTTTTAAGCATACTGGAGTGCATTGTCCTCCCCTCATAAGTGCATACCACATACCTACATCTAAGTGGTCCAGAAACGGAATATCCGACACCAGATGTCCAAAAGCTTCTTGCATTTATTGTGCCATAAAATCCAAGAACACAGAGTGTATAGCCTATGCGTTTCGGGTATTGCTACCCTTAGTCATGCCATGACTAAGGGTAGCAATACCCAAAATGCATAGATTATACGCTCTGTGTTCTTGGATTTTATGCCACAATAAACGCAAGAAGTTTTTGGACATCTGGTGCCAGACATTTTGTTTCTGTCTTGCTTTTCATGGCGGGTTACGCCTACTGCCAGCCCGAGCACAAGTGCATCAGCGGGAGGTTTTTGTAGCCGTCTTTCTCCACTTCAATACATCTAAGTGGTGTACTATTTTGTTCCTGTTAAAGTCTTAAGGGCGTAGATATTGTGAAAAGCCAGCAAAAAGTACACACCTGCTGGTGTTGTTGACAAATACTGTTTTAAGCATAGTGGAGTGTATTGTGTTCCCCTCATATACGCACTAAGTATGTCAGGCAGATAATTGCCAGGATGTCCACAGAGGAGTGGCAGAGGCCTAAATTCATCAGGCAGAGGTCGCAGCAGACTAGGGGCGAGTGGCAGCAGGCGTCGCATCGAGAGGCCTGAGCTCCCGGTATCAGCAAGCGGTCGTGTCTCGTCCAGCAACCCATCTGCCCTCATTTATTGGTTAACTTGGTCATCCACTTCATCCCAAGTGACATCTGACCCCCCCAGTCAACAGTCAGTGGGTTGTATAGCAATTATTTGTTTAAATTATATTAATTATTATTTAAAAATTTACAAGTCACATGCAGATTACAGTTGTCGCTATTAGAATCACTGCCGCAGAGCGTCTGGATGTGGCAGCAGGGTCGGGAGACCAAATGACATCACAATTGAAGAGATTAAAGAGATTTTTTAATTTAATTTTAATTTAATTTTAATTAATTTTAATATTTTTTAATCCTTTTTTAACCCCTTAAGGACTCAGCCCATTTTGGCCTTAAGGACGCAAAAAATGTATTTTTACGTTTTCGTTTTTTCCTCCTCGCTTTCAAAAAATCATAACTCTTTTATATTTTCATCCACAGACTAGTATGAGGGCTTGTTTTTTGCACGACCAGTTGTCCGTTGTAATGCCATCACTCACTTTACCATAAAATGTATGGCACAACCCAAAAAAATACTATTGTGGGGAAATTAAAAAGAAAACTGCAATTTTGCCAATTTTGGAAGGTTTCATTTTCACGCCGTACAATTTACAGTGAAAATTACATGTGTTATTTATTCTTTGGGTCAATACAATTAAAATGATACCCATGATAATATACTTTTATATTACTTGTAGTAGCAAGATCCTGTGTCGCTCTATACACCATCCAAATCCGCTACACCTGCGCACGGACACGCCGGTCCCGCCCTCGGCTTTGTATTGTTGCAGAAAATAGGAATTGTCCAGCGCTGAACTTGCGGTTAAAAGCTTGTTCTTTATTTAGAAAAATACACAGAAGGCACTTGACAGAGGATAACGTCTGACCGATTCACACAAAAGTGCTTAATTGTAGACTAACGAGTTATATGAATCACACAAGTTAAAATACATGTACGCCAGGTCACATGACCTGATACGTCACCTTATGCTAAAATACAAGAAACAATGTGGAAAACCCGGAAAAGCTAGTAAAACATGGGAAATACAATAGGGGTATCGGGAGACGTCTCATCGCACACCGGTGGGTGGTTTAACTACACTGGTTGAAAAAGTATAAAAATTACAAAAATTACTGGGGATGTTGGGAGTAGATTTCTCCCTGTTTTTCATCTCCGGTATAGCCAGTCTCCTGGATAAGTGTCGAGCTTTGCTTCGTTTGGACATACGACTGTTGCCAGTGGTGACCTGGCGTACGTGTATTTTAACTTGTGTGATTCATATAACACGTTAGTCTACGATTAAGCACTTTTGTGTGAAACGCGTCAGACGTTATCCTCTATCAAGTGTCTTCTGTGTATTTTTCTAAATAAAGAACAAGCTTTTAACCGCAAGTTCAGTGCTGGACAATCCCAATATTCTGCAACTTTTCTATTACTGTTGCGCTTAAAAAATATCACAAACTTTTTAACCAAATTAGTGCGTTTAAAATCCCACTATTTTGAAGACCTATAACTTTTTCATTTTTCCGTATAAGCGGCGGTATGAGAGCTCATTTTTTGCGCCGTGATCTGTACTTTTTATTGATACCATATTTGCTTATATAAAACTTTTAATATTTTTTTTTATAAAATTTTTGGGGAATAAAATGTTATAAAAAAGCAGCAATTTTGGACATTTTTTTTACGTTCGCGCTGTTCACCGTATGGTATCATTAACATTTTATTTTAATAGTTCAGATATTTACGCACACAGTGATACCAAATATGTATATAAAAAAAATTTGTAACACTTTTTGGGTGTGAAATAGGGAAAATGGGACAATTTACGTTTTTATTGGGGGAGGGGGTTTTTCACATTTTTTTTACTTCATTTTTTCACTTTTTTTACTTTCATTTTTACAACTTTAATAGTCCCCATAGAGGACTATTTATAGCAATCATTCGATTGCTAGTCCTGTTTAGTGCTATGTATAGGACACAGCACTGATCAGTGTTATCGGTCATCTTCTGGTCTGGTCTGCGGGAAGGCAGATCAGAGCAGAAGACTCCCGGAAGACAGCGGAGGCAGGTGAGGGGACCTCCGGCTGCGGTGCAGGATGATCGGATCGCTGCGGCATTTTAGTGTCCGCAATGCTGCAGATGCCGTGATCTGTATTGATCATGGCATCTGAGGGGTTAATGGCGGACGTCCGAGGGATCCCGGGTGTACGCCATTACCGGCGGGTCCCTGGCTGCGATCAACAGCCGGGACCTGCTGCGCATGATCCGGACATCGCTCTGATGCCCGCGGTTATGCTTAGGGCGTAAATGTACATCCTGGTGCGTTAAGTACCATGTCAGCAGGACGTAAATTTACGTCCTTCGTCGTTAAGGGGTTAAGGACCCATTGGAGGGCAAGTCTGGTGCCAAGTCTGGCAAGTCTGAAAAACACTGCAACCTAAACTAAATTGGCACACAACCCCACCAAAAAAATATGGTCTAAGTTACAAACATTGTTACGCAAACAGAAAACGAAATTCTTTCATACCAAAGTGCAGAAAAATTGTTACCTTTACATCCAAAAGATGCAAAATGGTACTTTATACCTAAAATCCACAAAACCCTCATTTATCCCCCTGGACGACCTATTGTGGCCTGGGTAGGTTCGCTAACCGACCCCCTGTCGCAATATATTTATCATTTTACCTGCTCTAGTAAAAGATAGTAACACATTTTTGGCCACACTGGAAGAAATTCCAGTTACAGAGGGCCTAATATTAACATCAATTGATGTAGAGTCATTATATACTCGCATCCCGCAGGATGTTGCCGTGGATTGTATCAAACAAATTCTTACAAGAACAGACAAAAGTGAGGGTTTTGTGGATTTCATCTTTGAAGCGTTAAGCTTTATTTTAAAAAATAATGTTTTTTAAATTAGAAGAACAATGGTTTTCACAAAATGGCGGCACAACAATGGGTACGCCCGTAGCGTGCACTTTAGCCAATTTATTCTTCGTATGAATTGAAGAAAAGTACCGTATTTATTGGGGTATACCACGCACCGGCCTATAACACGCACACTCATTTTATCAAGGATATTTGGGTAAAAAAAGTTTTTTACCCAAATATCCTTGGTAAAATGAGGTTGCGTGTGTGCATGTGTATACCCCGATACACTGTTTATGACCCCGCAGAAGCCCCCAGGAAAGGCAGGGGGAGAGAGGCCTTCGCTGCCTGCTTCTCTCCCCCTGCCTTTCCTGGGGTCTAGAGCCCTGCTGCCGCCGCTTCTCTCCCCCTGCTATCGGCGCCGCTGCCCCTTCTCTCCCCCTGGCTATTGGTGCCACTGCCCCATTGCTGGCGCCGATAGCCAGGGGGAGAGAAGCGATGCCGGCAATGGGGCAGCGGCGCCGATAGACAGGGGGAGAGAAGTGGTAGCGGCACCCATTGCCGGCACCGCTGCCCCATTGCCTCCCCCATCCCCGGTTGTATAATTACCTGTTGCCGGGGTCGGGTCCGCTCTGCTTCTGGCCTCCAGTGTGGCGTCCCCTGCGTCGTTGCTATGTGCTGCACGGCACAGCGCAATGATGAGTGATGTCACTCGTCATTGCGTCTCGCAGCGCATAGCAATGACGCAGGGGACGCCACACTGGAGGCCAGAAGCAGCCCGGACCCGACCCCGGCAACAGGCAATTACACAACCGGGGATGGGGCAGGCAACGGGGCACCGCTGCCCCATTGCCGGCGTCACTTCTCTCCCCCTTGCTATCGGCGCCAGCAATGGGCCAGCGGCACCGATAGCCAGGGGGAGAGAAGGGGAAGTGGCGCCGATAGCAAGAGGAGAGAAGCGGCGGCAGCAGGGCTCTAAACCCCAAGACAGGCAGGGGCAGAGAAGCCGGCCGCGATGGCAGATATCTGCACCTGCAAAAGCCCCTGCAGTTCATTGATTTAAAGCGCCCGCTTTAAATCATTGAACTGCAGCGGCTTATCGGCGTATAACACGGAGGTAGTCTTTAGGCTAAAAATTTTAGCCTAAGAAATGCGTGTTATACGCCAATAAATACGGTACGTCTTCTTGTCTGGGAATCCACTCCTAAAGCATGTAAGATGTTATTTCCATTTTGTGGATGACATCTTCATGCTCTGGAGTGGATCCCCGGACGAGTTTGACCAGTTTGTATCTTTGCAAAATGTAAATAAAATGAATATGAATGGAATGGAACACCATGTGGCTACAGTCACAAATACAATTCTTCATTATCCCAGTCATCACCCGATTCCCACAAGAACAGCTATACCCTATGGGCAACTGTTGAGGCTAAAACTCATTAACAGCTCAGCGCACTCTTTTGATGTACAAGCAAAATCCCTCATGGAACGGTTGTCTTCGAGAGGCTACCCAAAATATATACTTGAAAAAGCTCTAACACGTGTACAAAAAACAAATCGAAAGACTTTATTGAAAAAACCTCACAGGAAACACACTAGATTTAAACAGGACACCGAAACTACATCTGGTCGCTTCTCATTTTCCCTTAAATTTAGTCCTCTAGCAGAAACTATCAAAAAATCCATCATGTCACATTGGGGAAGGAAAGAGACCCCACATTTGGTCCCCTACAGTTGCAAAAACCCATTATCACGTTTAAGTGTACAAAAAACTTAAAAGATGTACTAGTAAGATGTTGTTTTTCTGATGAAAGTAAGAACACCAGCAATTGGTTAAATAAAACTCAAATAAAAGGGAACTGGAAATGTGGCCACTGCAACTGGTGCACCTACTACCAAGCAGGAAAAAACATGCAGAATTATAAAACAACATGCAGAATTATAAAACAACATCCCTTCCCCTTATCCCCTTACACCCTTCCCTTCAATTCCCTGGTTGAACTTGATGGACGTATGTATTTTTTCAACCATACTAACTATGTAACTATGTAATAGGTGGTGTGAACAGGCACTTAAATGAATGTATGTGTTGCAGAACTAAAAACATAGTATATGCGATAAAATGTGAATGCAAACGATATTATATTGGAAGTACAGTTAGACCAGTCAATGTACGTTTCCGAGAACATGTTAGATCTTTAACAACTGGAAAAGGTTCAACCAGACTAATAGAACATATCTACACCGAACACAATGGACGCACAGATAAACTATCGTCTATGGAAAAACAAAAAGTACATGCAAAAGGAGGTCAAGACATTGTTAAAAAGCTATGAGAAATAGAGGCAAGCTGGATCCTAAGAACACGAGTGCAAGAAAAGGCAGGGTTAAATGATAGAATCGATATGGAATTCTTTCTATAACATGTTGTGTAAAGTTTTTTTCACTAAGTTATTGTCTACATTTATATACACACATTTGCATTATTTAATACTTTTTTATCTGTATTACATTTTCCGCTCATCTGTGTCCCACGTCACTAAAGGTGGAGTGTACTGAAGATATGGAGCATAGGTCGGAGGAAATGGTCTGTCAAAGTTCCGCAAGGAAAGAGACAGCTGTAACCAATTTGTGCGAACTGGCGTCTTGCACTTGCTGCGGCATGCTGCCGTCCTATACCTGTCTGTTTGGAAATAAGAAATAAAGAAGTCCCATTGTACCTGGTGAGTGCCTTTTTATCCTTTCATTTATGGATTTGCTCACATACTGTTATTTTTATGAATGAGCACCACCATAATTGTACACTGTGCACTGAAGTTTTCCGTCTTGATGTGCCTGTATGCCTAATATTGACTGTCCTTGGTAGACTAGCAGTGCCTGCGCTTTCTACTTTGCACTGTCTGGATTTTTCCTAATACTAATATGTTTGTGTTGCAGGTTCTGCCGAAGAATTTTGTCCGGAACAGATTATCATGATGTCCTGTGCCAGATGGGGAAGAAAATAAAAGAGAATGAATATGTAATTTGTCGCTGCATAAAAACGTACTGTAATCTACATAAGAAACATATTAAAAAAATTATTCGGTAAGGGTGTTCTGCAATTTTTTTTTCCCCAAGGGGTTCCCCAAGCCTCAGGAATAAAAAGAGCTAGCTACAGCTCTGTCTGTAATGCACATCATTGTTACGCCTAGCGCTCCGGGTCCCCGCTCCTCCCCGGAGCGCTCACGGCGTCTTTCTCCCTGCAGCGCCCCGGTCAGTCCCGCTGACCGGGAGCGCTGCACTGTCTTGGCCGTTGGGGATGCGATTCGCACAGCGGGACGCGCCCGCTCGCGAATCGCATCCCAGGTCACTTACCCGTCCCGGTCCCCTGCTGTCATGTGCTGGCGCGCGCGGCTCCGCTCTCTAGGGCGCACGCGCGCCAGCTCTCTGAGACTTAAAGGGCCAGTGCACCAATGATTGGTGCCTGGCCCAATTAGCTTAATTGGCTCCCACCTGCTCCCTGCCTTTATCTGACCTCCTCCCATGCACTCCCTTGCCGGATCTTGTTGCCTTGTGCCAGTGAAAGCGTTTAGTGTGTCCCAAGCCTGTGTTACCTGAACTTCTGCTATCCATCCTGACTACGAACCTTGCCGCCTGCCCCCGACCTTCTGCTACGTCTGACCTTGCCTCTGCCTAGTCCTTCTGTCCCACGCCTTCTCAGCAGTCAGCGAGGTTGAGCCGTTGCTAGTGGATACGACCTGGTTGCTGTACTGCCTGCCGTTGAGGAAACCCTCCATTCTTTCCCGGTGTCCTCATCCCAGGGGAGGCAGTTACCGGACAAAGAGAAGGGGAGACCTAAGGGGGGGGGTACTGTTACGCCTAGCGCTCCGGGTCCCCGCTCCTCCCCGGAGCGCTCACGGCGTCTTTCTCCCTGCAGCGCCCCGGTCAGTCCCGCTGACCGGGAGCGCTGCACTGTCTTGGCCGTTGGGGATGCGATTCGCACAGCGGGACGCGCCCGCTCGCGAATCGCATCCCAGGTCACTTACCCGTCCCGGTCCCCTGCTGTCATGTGCTGGCGCGCGCGGCTCCGCTCTCTAGGGCGCACGCGCGCCAGCTCTCTGAGACTTAAAGGGCCAGTGCACCAATGATTGGTGCCTGGCCCAATTAGCTTAATTGGCTCCCACCTGCTCCCTGCCTTTATCTGACCTCCTCCCATGCACTCCCTTGCCGGATCTTGTTGCCTTGTGCCAGTGAAAGCGTTTAGTGTGTCCCAAGCCTGTGTTACCTGAACTTCTGCTATCCATCCTGACTACGAACCTTGCCGCCTGCCCCCGACCTTCTGCTACGTCTGACCTTGCCTCTGCCTAGTCCTTCTGTCCCACGCCTTCTCAGCAGTCAGCGAGGTTGAGCCGTTGCTAGTGGATACGACCTGGTTGCTACTGCCGCAGCAAGACCATCCCGCTTTGCGGCGGGCTCTGGTGAATACCAGTAGCCTCTTAGAACCGGTCCACTAGCACGGTCCACGCCAATCCCTCGCTGACACAGAGGATCCACTACCTGGAAGCCGAATCGTGACAGTCATGTAACAATGTTTGGCACTTATCTGATCCCTGTTATAAGAGCCTAGTAATTTGTAGATATTGTTTTAAGATGTTTTATAATTTATGAAAAGTGACTTGAAAATGTCATAAATAATCATAATTTAACATTCTAATAGGCTATAGATAAGATAAATAAACGTGTATTTACATAAATAAAAAGGTACACAGCTGTCTGGATTGGAGTGGGAATGTGAATGAGATTCGTAGGATAGCTTGGATATGAAGAGTGCTGTAGAAGTGGCACTAATGTGAAGAAATTCTTACAAAAACATCATAGATGTCCATATCCATTAAAGCATTTAATTAAAGTGCTGATTTGACTCTACGTAAGGTTTGTGTTTACAATGTGAAAATGTGCAAAAATGAATAAAAGCGACCAAAAAGTCCCATCAATGCAAAACTGATAAAATCACAGTGCAAAAAGAATAAAATTATAGGGGGTCTTAAAAGTTTTGTTAAAAAAGTTTGCATTTTTTTAGTAGTACAATAGAAAAACAATATAAATTGGGTATTGTTTTAATTGAATTGAATACATAGAAAGTTAATTTTTTTTTTACCATAAAGTGCACTGTGTAAAAACGAATCCTCCCAAAAGTTCAAAATTATGCTTTTGTTTCAAATTTTTAAGCACCAAAAACTTTTTGGTTGCGCCGTACATTTTAGTATAAAATGAAAGGGGTCATTTCAAATTACAATTGGCAAAAAAAAAAAAAAAAGCCATCATATGTGTCTGTAGGTGGAAAAATACAAGTGTAATGGCTCTTAGAAAGCGAGGAGGAAAAAACGAAAACGCTAAAATGAAAATAATCTTTGTCCCTAAGGCCAAAATGGGCTGTATCCTTAAGGTGTTATAAGTACTAGAAAACGTGATAACAGTCTCTACTTTCTGTACACCCATGCTCATTGTGACTCATTGTCAGTGCCATCCTACACCAGGTGCCTCCTCATTTCAGGTGGTTTGGACTGTACTGTAAACTCTTCTTAATGTGATTTTACCTGTGCTTCATGCTGACTAGCTGGCTTCACCAGGACTGGAGCTCTACCATCCGACTGTGCACACCAGGGCTCTTCACCCTCTGAACTGGCCCTCTGAGGCTGCAGGAACAGGAACCATAGGCGACTTCTTGTCTTCTGGCTTCTTAAAGGGATATGTGCCCTGCTCTTTCAGATGTTGATTGACAGGCGATCTAACTGTCCATGAGTTACAAAGTCATGCTGCTATCCATCTGTCCTCTACTTAATATCCTAATAGATCTATGCCAACAAGAGGAAGATGGCAGGTGGAAAGGAATATAACTGCAGGGTCAGACTACACAGAGTATTTTTGCAGTCTGTTACCAAGGAGACAAATAAGCTTTTCTGAAGCTCCAGACACAGAATAATAGCATTGATACTATTATTTTGGATGCTTGAAGGACACAAAAATTGGATGTTCAAATCTAACGCACCCAGTTAAGTTTGGAGGGTCCATGAAAGTGACAATATAAAGGAGTTCACCAAGATAAAGCAAGTGAAATGTGATTTTTTATGTTAGAGAATCTTTGGGCTAATCTTTGTAGAAATGTCAATACCTTTCATTGTCTAGAATTGTATCTCAAATGTATGTAAATGCAAAGGGTTAATACCACATTACTAAACATAATTTTTTTTTTTTTTAAACATCTACAACCTCTGTTTTTGTAGAGGTCGATAAGAAGAAACAAAAACTATTTTGTTGGTTAAAATATATATAATTTTTTGTTATCATCAGGAATTTTCCTATTTACATCTAATTATGACCACTGTGGCTTCATACCATTGCTGTCTTTTCTGTAATAGTTCTGACGGATTTTAGTATTCCTCCTCTTAATATAATGTGAAAAGGCATTCTCGTAAGGGGATGTCAATGTACTACCGCTAAAGTATGTTTATCTCCTGTTGTGTGGAGTCTTTTAATTTCAATTGCCTTGTCACAACTATATTATGCCTTCCAGCAGGGGGGAGTTAAAATAGACAGATTAAAACACAAACAGCCTATTTTTATTTAGCATAGTAATTTTGTATATTTTGGGTATAACATCATGCTCTATTACTACGCTGATGAGTTTATGGTATGTTCTTTCCGTACCATTTGTCAATCTGACCCCAGTAAGATACTAAAATGCTGCATGAATTTAAAAGCCAGAGACAAAATGAAGATTCTGAGCCCTGCGGCAAAATTTGTAACAGACTCCCCCAAACACACACACACCCCTATTGTGTGCAATGTATGTATACAGTGACCATTGTATGTTGAGTCCATAACGCTAAAGAAAATTTGCAACTGGTACTGGAGCCCCTGAAATGTCAACCCAAAGTTAGAAAACATGAAGAATTATCACAGAAATAGTACAGATAAACTATATATTGTAATATAAGGGATATTTCAACATTTGAAAACATACCCCTCTCTACAGGATAGATGATCATGAGATGTCCGACTTCTGGGACCCCTACCGCATGGAGCGGTGTGTTGGCACGCGCTCCATGCATTGTCTATGCAAGCATTGGAGATACACATGTACAGCATGGGGGCCCTGTTGTGGAGATCGCAGGGGGGTCTCAGCGGTCAGACACTTGTCCCCTATACTTTGGGTAGGGGATACGTTTTTAAGTCCTGGAACAACCCTATAAGATGGACTGCTTCTCACAGCTGCAAGGGGAACTACAAATCATAGCAGGTATTTAAGGTCTGCAGCCAGGGCCTGCTGGGACTTAAAGTTCTACAATACAGGGGGACAGGGAAACATTATTGGGTGTATTGTGTGCATTGTACAGTGTACTGTATGTGTGACTGTAGATTGTAAATACCTGAACTGTGGGAATGCACTATTACTGGGAATAGGACTGCACGATCCTCTCTGCTTCATTACAATAGGGGTAAACCTCTAGAATGTGGTAAGAGGGAGGGCAGCCCAGTAGCTCATTGGGTGCCTGCAGCAAGAAGCTGCAGGCTTATTGGACATCACTGAATGGGCAGTCCTGAGGGGGAAGCTGTGTAGCCCGGAACTAAATTTAAGACACAACAAGTATCAGAGACTTACTGTGCCTCTAATTACAGCTCATCACACAGTATATGTGGCGGGACAGGGCACATTGAGCAGCCTGGTGGCCGCTGCATCTGTCAGGGCCACCAGATAGCCAGATCATCCGGATAGCCAGATTATCAGTGGGCAACAGTGTGCAGGAGGCCTAGAATCCTGACACCACCATTCAGCTCTCTCTCCAGGACACAGTTAGTGTGATCATGATCACACTACCTACATTTGTATCTTGGTGCCAGGCTCGGCTAACTGAGAAACGGTATACCCTCTGAATGTAATATTGCCACCCACTGTACCCTCTGAATATAATACTGTCACCCATTTTACTATATATATATATATATATATATATATATATATATATATGTATAACCACAAACTGTTTCCTCTTAATATAACACTGCCATATAAGGCCCCTGTAATAATAATATCCCCTGTGCTCCATGTATAAATAATTTATTAATAATGCCATGATGTGCTCCGATATGGTAATATTGACCCCTGTATTAATAATGTCCCTTTGTGCTAATAAACCATAACAATACACATAACAATACTACACATAATAATAATCTCGTTATAGTTACAATGCTCCTGAGCTCTATGTGGCCAAAAATAAAAAAAGACCAACACTCTTATACTTACCTGTTGCCATTTACAAAGTCCTAGAACAGGGCTCTCTTTGTGCCTTAAACCTGTAAACTGCAGGCACCGAATCCCTGGGCAGGGAATTGTATCCCAGTGGTTCATAGGCTGTAGGCATTTAACCCATGGCTGAACGGGGGAGCAGGACGCTGACAACTCCGATCCACCACTCTATTTTACTACATTTGCAAGGGTTGATATCGCCCGGGTCATCGAGCCCCCTTGCAAATGCCCATGCTCATAGAAAGACTATGTAAAATTGTGATTGCCAGTAGCTTTTTACATTTAAATACAACTTGTAATAACTTACAGATAGGACTCTTGAATGAATGTGATAAATATCAGGAGATATCTTCAGCCAGCAGCTCTTCTTCACTTGCAAAACTACTACTCCCAGCATGGAGAGCCAGAGCTGGTGAGCTACAATGTCTTAAAGTAAACCTTTTATTTCAGGTGCATCGGAACCACAACATTAGCATTATAAATAAAACCAAAATCTACACTAATGTTATATCACTAAATAAGTAAATTGTGCCCATGCCATTGAGACATGATCATTACTAGCAACTATTAGGAAAATGAATTACAGAACGTGATCATTTTTACTTGTTTCAACATTTAGAAAATATAGAGCAATCTGTCAAACTATACAGTCTATGCCCTGCACAATAAAGACTAGAATGCTAGTAAACAGCATAAACAGAATGAGTACATACTCCCTCTTGTGGTTATTTATTGGAACTGTAATCAAATCTCCAGCCACAAAGAAGAATGCAAAATGTGTGAATGTTGGAACAGAACAAAATACTGAATATAAAATGAAAATCACTTCCAAATGCATGTAACTAATATAGGATTATTCAAAATGCACATAATTATGTATGGGAAGTATGTTGGGGAATAATTTATTTTAGACAATGATTATGAGCAACTGTTTTGTGATTTGTAAAAGGTTATAAATCAGATACCATGCTTTTCCTAGAGATAAGTTGCTTTTCTTACAATAAAGAATAGGCCAGTATTTCCTAAAAAGATGTGCATTTAAGAGCTACATTTTTAGGCAGAAATGTGCGATAGTTAAGAATAGGCTCCAACATGGCCCATCGATCACTAGCCATTTTTGAGCCCATTTATGCAGCAAAAATTTTCTGTGTAGGTTAGCCCTTATTTTGAATACATTTGTCACCAAAAACCTACATATTAGACCTGCCATAGTGCCAACAGCTCTCATTCCTGAAGTAAAAGCTGTCCAGGAACTATAAGGATGTGGCCAACTAGGTGATGACTAGGATTGGTTGTTGCGTATGCACACTGAACAAGGGACTACCAGAATTTTGGCAAGGATCATACAAATCCAGTGCTTCTTGTATATATGAGGGGCTGGTTCACAACTATACAACAGCAGAACATTGGGAGATATGTTACAACGTTTGGACAAGTTTTTGTTTCCGGTAAGTTTGTGTATGGCTTATTTGTGGAATGGAGAAGTACTGCATGTATTACTTTTCTGGTCCACAAAAATTGTATGCTGTGTATACATTTAAAATAGATACAAACACATGCCACAAAAAATGTATGACATATTTAGACAAACTGGTCTTGTTTCAGTACATCAGCTTATGGTGACCCTACATTAATAATTATTAATATTGGCTCACCATAAGCATCTGTACTGAAACAAGACCAGTTTGTCTAAATATTGCATACATTTTTGTGGTATATGTTATAATCAATCCGCCTCAAAATACTCAGATACTGTATCTAGCAAGAAACAACATTGCCACTAAAATAAAAAGGCAGCAATACAGTATATTTTCTTCCAAAAAAGTGCAGCACATGTACAAAAATGTAGTCATCTTGCAGATTGGCTCCCCAGGTGTGCTACTGTTTGTGGAAGGAAGTAGCCATGTTTTTTACTCCTGGAAAACCTCACTAAGGCTGTGTTTACATATATCAGGCATCCAGAATAGTTTCCCTCCGGCATGTACCGGAGAGAAACTGATGCTAGAACTGATCCTATTCATTAGAATAGGACAGTTCACAATCATTCAGCATCTCAATTTTGACGCCAGATGGTTGTGTCAAGGATCGACCGAGGAGAGGCATTAAAAAGTGAGTGATCGCTGCTGCATATGGCTGAGGGCCGGCGCAAGAGATTCACACCAGACACAGGATGTTGGTATAATATCTCCTTTCTCTCAGCATACTCCCTAAGGAGCTGCCCCCAAGGAGTTCTGATTTAATCCAGGAAGTACAGTTGGTTTTTAAATTTTACAACGAAGGAGGTTTAGTTATGACATTACAATTAGCATGTTACATTTGATTGGTTGTTCGATTATTGTGTCCGTATATATTAGCATATCTATTGTCCATTCATTTCTTTCTTGTCTAAAGTTTATTTATACAGCCCTCTCGCTCTAATACTGGAAAATTCCAGTTCTTTGCCCTTCTTATACAATCTGCATCTTCCTCAAATGTTTTCACTTCCGACGTCTCATCTTGGGCTTTCTAGCGTGGTTCCAAGGTTACTTAGTCATGAGCAGATTGCAAGCTGGTGCATAGTTTAAAAAGTAGGTAACAGATATCTTTTTTCAGCATTAGAAATGATATATAAATATGTAAGTATTAATATATATATATATATTGATCGGCAGTCAGAATCATTTTGATCAACTTGACAGTTGGACATGCAGCACCAGACAGGAGAATGCAGCTTGCTGCGTTCCTCTGTCCACCATCCAGAAACAATGGACGCCGGATGCCATACAACCGATGATAACTTGTCATTAGTTGTGTCATCAGTTGTGGCATCAGTTGCGTCCAGATCTAGGTTGAGTTTATCTATGCCGAATGCTGGACACATGTGAACCCAGCTTTACCTTTCCATATTTTTTGCTTCCACACCGAACTCATAATAAGTTCTGAAAAAACAGTCTTGAGAAAGAAGAAGCTCACTGAGAGTTCAGTTACATGCTGCCCTTATAAGCCTATAGAGAGAAGAGGAGGAAGTAGACATTAGCTGCCGAGTGAGGCAGAGACACACAGGGGCACTGCAGCATCTTGTAGTAAGTCTTCTTCTCTACCTCAGTGTTTGATTTCCAGCTTACATAGCTCAGAACTGCTCTGTTAGGTGCTTTATGCTACTGCTGCTTCTGAGGGTGTACTATAACAGGATCTTCTTTCCTGTGTGTGTGTGTTGTGCTGTGAATGGGAGCCATAATAACAGCTAAGGCCTTAGGCTAGTCATACACCTGAGACTTGACTGGCAAAATAAAGTATCAGGGGATTATTTGTACAAACATTCATGACAAAAGCATACTAAACTGGAAGATCACAATGAGATTTACACAGTTTGGCTTGATCAATAGAATGCAGACTATCATGTCAAACACTGCCTTTTTTTACCTGCGGTTGGCAGAAAAAAAACATCCAGCATGTCAGACTAGACCATCAGCAGATTTAAGTCTGTCATTGGCCATAGCAAAAAATGGTTCACACATGATTGCATATTGTCAACATTTTTGCAGACAACTATCTTAGGTATCTGGACATCCTTAGAAATGGTGCATAAAAACTGTAAAAAAAAAAAAAAGAGTGAAATATACCATATACGAGTTATATAATGGCCACAAATTGTGCTGTACAAATTATGTACACACACGACAGATCATTCGGAAAAGTTTTTAATGGTCAGTGACCATTTGAGTCTTTTTGGCATATAATTTTTGTTATAATGCTAAAGCTAGAACGAGAACTTCTGAAAAATCATCAGACTGTGAGAACATGTTTAAATAGGAATGAATTCATGACTTTAAATATAGATTTTATATAGAAAAAAAAAACACCCTTCTATGCACAAGGCTTTAAAGATTACCTCTCATGATCTTGTTAAATTTTAAAATCCTTCCAGTTCACTGCCCCTATCATCTGAAGCCATACATGGGAGAACTTCCTCCTTCACTCTGCTACACACAGCCCAGAGCAGTTCAGTGTGAGATCAGCTATGATTGGCTTAGGCTGCACTCAGCACTCCAGATTGCATTTCCTGATTTTGGACTTCTGCTAGGCCAGCAGGAGTCCAAAGTCTGTGCAAGAAATAGGGAGAAATATGCTCTGGACAAGTAGGGAGACACCTAGTGGCAGCTTTTTTTAAACACAGATTTTAAACACTTTTTCAAACACAAATAAAATATAGAAAACATAATTTTTTTAAAACAAAGTACATTAGAAAGATTTTTTATTTACCACAAGGAGTGCAATAACAAAATTAGTTTTAATGAGAGTGCCCATTTAATAGATAACCTCAGCTACTATACCTTGGCATATGGCCAATTAATTTGTCTGCTCCCTCAAATACAAAACAAACACAGCAAATTCATTATCCCCTCATTCATCATTATTACCATTCTCATTGGAACCTGATCATCCATCATTTTTAGCTTTCATCGGAGCACAAACTACAAAGTTGTCAACGTCAGGCGATTGAGAAATAAAAAGTTGAAAACAACTTCATAGATATCAATAATGATCTGAAAATCAGAAAGATGATATATGGTGCTCTCGACAATGAGTGTGTGTATGTAGTTTATTTGTTCTTAAAGGATTTAGTTAAATAAATTAATAAATAAATCAAATAAATCAAACAGAACAAATGTTTAAACTTGTTGGGAAGCAGGTGCTTGTCTAAATAAATCTTGTAGTGACCTCCAGTCGGCAAGCCAATTTGAAGCTGGCAGCAGAAATGTCTTTCATCAACCCAGCTTTTATACCAGCATTCATACAGGAAGCTCTGTTAGACTTCAAGTATTGGCAACAATTACATAGCCTATATAAAGCAGTGTTTCCCAACCAGGGTGCCTCCAGTTGTTGCAAAACTACAACTTCCAGCATATCCGGACAGCCAAAGGCTGTCCGGATATGCTGGGAGTTGTAGTTTTGCAACAGCTGGAGGCACCTTGGGTGGAAAACATTTATGTAAAAAAAGTATATAAGGGACCAAAAAGCATTGTGCCATCATGTTCTATAACCTATAGATGCATCTCATTCTAAGAAAAAGTTCCCTGCCCTATCTTTATTAACTTTTTAGGAAGGGAATTAAAGGGTTACGGGGTACTCCAATGCAGGAACACTTATCCCCTATCCAAAGGATAAGGGGATAAGTGTCTGATCGTTGGGGATCTGATTGCTGGGGCCCCCCGTGAACTCTTGCTGGGCATCCCCAGGAAGAGAGCTTGTCTACCTCCGCTCAAAGCGATGGCTGCCATACCCCCGCCATGTATCTCTATTGGAGAGTTGGAGATACCCGATTGTGTATCTATGATTCTTTCATAGAGATTCATGGAGAGGGGAATGTTGGCCAGGGGTCAAGAGGAGATTGTGGGGGAGTCCTAGAGGTCAGAGCCACTGCAATCAGACATACATCCCCTATCATTTGGATAGGGGATCTGTGTTCCTGCAGTGGATTATTCCTTTAAAGGGGTTATCCAGGAATAGAAAATAAAACAGCTAATTTCTTTCAAAAACTGTTCCCCGACTGTGTCAAGGTTGGGTGTTTTACATACAACTTGCCTCCATTCACTTAAATGGAACTGAGCTGCAGAAGCACAACCAACCTGGAGACAGATGGCAGGCCCGGCGGTTGCATAAGGCAGACCATGTGTTCGCTTAGGGGCGCACGGTCAAGGGGACGGAAAAATCAAGGACCTTTTTTTTTTTATATTAAGCTGAGTTGCGCTGCCCCACAGACCGTCCTCCATCCGCCCCCGCAAACCCCCTAAATCCCCCCCCCCCCCGCTGCCAGCAAATTATTGTCCAGTCCGCGCTCACCTGAATTTCCGCCTGTGGCCCCTTTAAGAGCGCAGGGGCTGATGGTTCAGGCGTCCGGCCGCAAGTTACGTCTGGATGACGTCTGCCCGCACGGGAGAGGCGCAGGCCGCACTTACAGCCATGCTCCCAGGACTGGAGCCCCTCTGGCCGCTGCCGGGACAGGAGCAGTCACGGCCCCCGGCTCTGGGCTGCTGGAGAGGCTAAGGAAAGAGAGGCCTGCAGCAGCAAGTGCTGGTAAGTGGCTGCTGGCCTGCTGCCAAGGTAAGGGTTGCACTGGAGCACTTAAAGTGTTAAAAATTATAAATAGTCACAATCCTACATGAAGGGGATGTAGTTCTGGACTGTGAGCCTACATGTAATAGACAGTCACACAATCATACATTATGTAGGCTCACAGTTCAGGACTACATCCCCATCATGTATGATTGTGTGGTGTCCCGGTACCGTATCCTATCCGGTGCCTGTGTATATGGGTCCCCTTAGCCAGAGTCCCTAGGACGTCGGGGTCCCCATTGTCTAGTTCACCCCTAGTCACCTCTCATCCAGATAGTTATTGCTCCAATAACTTACTTAGGAAGCATGTAAATATTATATCAATGCCTATAAATAGTTAATTACCTGTCTGTAGGGTAGCAGGACCTGCGGGTCACGTGATTAGGTGAACTCTATGGTATTTCTGCTTGAGGACCTTTGGAGGTCCTTGTGACGCAGTCAATCCCAGCACACTGTGTAAAATTGAATGACAGATGTTCGGACCAATCAGATTTGCCCCGCCCCCTGCCCATATAAGGGAGCGGCGGCCATTGTTCTCTCTCTTGTTCCCTGGCTGTCAAACGAGCAGGATCGGCGCAGCTGTCTATTGCAGTGAGTTAGGCCTGAGCCTTGCGGCAATGGCTGATATATCTAGGATCGCGAGTGTATCAATCCCTAAGCACTCTGCAGCATCGCCGGACCTTATCTATCCCCTAAATCCGGACGGATCTGCAATAATTACCCTAAATTCAGAGACTTTAATTTTACTCAAGGTCCGCAACAATTGTCAGTCATTGAGATCTATAGAGACTGTTTGCCTGAGACTGTCATTGTTCATTGGATGTACTGCAAGCACTTAAGTAAAGTTTGTTCAAGTTCAAGTACGTTGTGGACCTTCAGTCATTTTATTACATGCACCTATCGTTTCTGGGAAGGGTGGCGATAGGCCGGAGAATTACCTCAACATACTAGCCCACAGCCTGGCGTCACGAACTCTAGGGTTAACATTAACCCCTTACCCACCACAATGGAGTACAATGGAGTCATAATAATATATGATGAGGATGTAGTCCTTAGCCGTGAGCCTGGGCATGTGTGGTGTGGTCAGGGCATGCTTGGAGTTGCAGTTACTAATTGTAATGCCCAGCATGCTTTGATGGTATCAGGGCATGCTGGGCATTACAGTTAGTATTCACTGCAACTCCCAGCATGCCCTGATACAATCTTGGTCTGCTCTGCAGCTGTCCCAAAATTAGTTTTCGGTGAGCGACAAAACCATAGGCTGTATTAACCATGATACAGCCTATGGTTTTGCCGCTGACCCAAAACTACAACTATCATTATGTTGAATTATACTCCTGGGGAAGCAATGCATTAATTTTGGGACAGCTGCAGAGCAGACCAAGATTGTATCAGGGCATGCTGGGAGTTGCAGTTACTAACTGTAATGCCAAGCATGCCCTTAGACAGCCTAGGGTTTTGCAGCTGATCCAACACTACAACTCCCATTATGTTGCACTATACTATAGTATAGGTTATATGGTGCTACATGCTGGGGGGAGCTGTAGTTTTGGGTCAGCTGCAGAGATATAAAAAATTTCCGGAATCCAGATTCCGGCCTATATCTCTGCAGCTGACCCAAAACTACAGCTCCCCCCAGTAAGTAGCACCTTATAACCTATACTATAGTATAGTGCAACATAATGAGAGTTGTAGTTTTGGTCCCCATATATTGTATCAGGGCATGCTGGGAATTGTAGTTGGTAACTGCAACTCCCAGCATTGCATTCCTTGAAGTTACCAACTACAATTCCCAGCATGCCCTGATAGCAGACCCAAAACTACAATGTGCGTGCTGCTCCAAGGCATGTTTCAGAGTTTGCTGGGTGTTGCAGTTACTAACTGCAACTCCCATCATTCTTTGACAGCCTATAGCGCTGCAGGTTGCAGCATAACCTAAACTACCATATAGTGAAATACTTGTAACACTATGTAAAATGGCCATATTAAAACAGTACTACAGACACTAGGGTGCAATCTCTTTGTAAGCATATACTGCCATGTGTATAGGAGATGGAGTGCCCACGACCGTGCCATTTAATTAACATTATTTTTTAATAGTTCAGATATTTACGCATGCGACAATACCACGTAAAAAAATGTTTTACACTATTTTAGTTAAATGGGAATGGCCGGGGGGGAATTCAAACTTTTATGTAGCAGTGTGTATGTACATTCCTATACAGGTGGGGGCATGTCCAGAGCATTGCACCCTTGTCTTTAGTAGGGTGCAATGCTCTCCACATACCCCCACCTGTATATAAATGTGCATACACTGCTATACACCTGGGGGTTGGGGAGGGAAGGTTACGTGCAGGCTGCAGAACATTGCACCCTAAGACCCTAGAGTGAAATGTTTTGTCTGCAGTCTACTCTGCACATACCTCCATGTATATAGCAGTGCAGAGCCGACAGACACATGGACGGAGGCCCTGGGAGGATCACCTAACTGGTAACACTGATCGGAGGGTGGAGCTGAGACTGCCACTGAGGATACTGTGGGATTTTTGGGACTCACAGCATTCTGACCGCATCATTTTTGTTTGGGACAGCTGCAGAACCATAGGCTGTATCAGGGCATGCTGGGAGTTGTAGTTAGTAATTAACTGCAACTTCCAGCATTTCCTGACACCGAGTGAATAAAATGCACAACACAAACTGACAATCAGAGTGCGGCGTCAATGATCAATACTGTGCTGTGTGACATACATGGGTGTGTAGTAGATGTGACCTGCAGTCCTATGTAACACCACAGATAACAGAGTGATACACTGTGTTATCTGTGGTGTTACATAGGACTGCAGGTCACATCTACTACATTATCTGTACTCGCGTGTGGGAGTTCTGGTGGCCAGGGGGGGAGAGTAGGGCTCGAATTGGGGGGGCAGCCAAAATGAAGCTTCGCTTGTGTTGGCAGAAATCCTTGCATCGGCCCTGACAGATGGGGAAAGTTTTTTGATAAAAAAGTAACTTTGTTTTTCTATTCCTGGATAACCATTTTAAGTTCTATATGCAAATAAAGAAAGAGTGAGCTTCTCTCTATCAGAACAAAGTTATATGATATAGGAATAGTAAATAATTGAAAATGGAGAGGGAGTCCTGTCTTTGGTCAAGTGCCTATAAGTTACACCTTATTTCAAACTATACTACGGTCATATTATTCTCTTTCAAAGTGAAAGTGTCACCTAGGTTGTTTTACCCATTGGATAGATACTTAAATGTGTCCTTTTTTGTCATGACTGTATATTGTCCTGACTGTATATTTTTATTTTATTTCATTTTTGTACACTGTTATGGGGGGGGGGGGGGGGGGGGAGCCACCTTGCTTGAGATGTTTTAACTACATCTAGTGACAAGGTTTACAGCAGACCCCATCAACATAGACACAATAGATTGACAATGACCCTGTTCATTTGTATGGGAGAGGATTCTTGGTGTGCTCTGAGTCCTGTGTAAAGTCCAGTGGATGTGAGGTTAGGGGGTAGGGCCTGAGCTAAGTGTCATCTTATTATTTACCCTAGTAATCAGAATGAAAACTAAAGATTTCAGGAGCAGAAGGTACACCAGATTTGTATACCTGCTGCTCAGTTCACCAGGAAATAGTTAAGTGGCAATACTGTGTGTCACCACTTAAAGCCTCATTTAAAACAACTTTTCACATTTTGTCCAGACATGTCAAATGCTGAGATCATACTGGGTTTCACTGGGTCTCATGTCTCGGTAACATGTCAAAAGTTATTTTAACTGATACTATACTAGCCTTTTAACACTTTTGGTGCCAGACACTAAGCAGCATCTATATGTATCACTGCTTACTGTAACCCCTACTTGGTGGGCTGAGTGCTCTGCACTCTTCTCACCAAGGAGTAGTTAATTTGCAATGAAAAGCATTGCAATTGCCTGCCCCCCTAATCTCCATGGGCCCAGACAGTAAGCAGCAATCTATACAGATCACTGCTTACTGTAGAGGTTCAGAACACCTGTCAGAATGATGGGTGTTCTGCTCCTCTGTAGGGACTTAATACTTACCCCTCCCCACTCCTGGCTGTGTCCTGAATGCCATCCTTATCTGTACTGCAATCTCTAGGGATCACCTGATGTTGTGCATCACTACTTAACTCAAGTTAAGTAGGGGAGACAGTAAACAGCAATCTATATAGAAGTTAATATGTAGCAAATCTGCTGCAGCTTTAACACTGCTAAATCTGCTGCATAAAATCATCAGCACACTCACTACGTATAAACATACTCACTCACTCACTACGTGGAAACTATAAGCGCGTGAAAAAACCCACATTCACTCCTACCTTATAGCATGAGCTTAGGTAAATGGACTGTAATTACTCTAGACAAATAAGTACTGAACTGGGGTTCAAGAGCAAAAATATATGGCAACAGGTTGTATATCATAATATATTTAATAAACCGGAATAAATACAATCATGTATAATATCATATAGTATATCCATTCACAGGGCCCATGTGGATAGACCATTTGGAAACATGTATAAAGATAAAAATAAAAACTGCTGTTAAATGCAATACACCTACATGCACAAATGCCAGTATTCAATAAAAAAGTGCTAATGTCTCTCAATATGGCAGCGCTACCATATTGAGAGACTTTTTTTTTTTATTGAATACTGGCAATAGTGCATGTAGGTGTATTGCATTTAACAGCAGTTTTTATTTTTATCTTTATACATGTTTCTAAATGGTCTATCCACATGTGCCCTGTGAATGGATATACTATATTATATATGATTGAATGTACAGTGACCCCCCCCCGACCTACGATGGCCCCGACATACGATAATTTCAACATGTGATGGCCTCTCAGAGGCCATCGCATATTGAAGGCAGCATCAACATACGATGCTTTTGTATGTCGGGGCCATCACATAAACGGCTATCTGGCAGTGCAGACTGCTTCAGCTGCTGCCAGATAGCAGTTTATGGTGCCCCGTGTGGTCCGCTGACGATCACTTACCTGTCCTCGGGGCTCCGGCGCGTCGTCTTCGGGATCCTCTGCATTGTCAGTGCTCTCCATCGTCGCCATCACATCGCTGCGCACGCCGTCCCGTCATCCAATAGGAGCGGCGTGCGTAGCGACGTGATGGCGGCGACGGAGAGCGGCGATGGAAAGCGAGGATGCCGGGGAAGCAGAGGCCTTGCTGGAGCGTCGGGACACCTGGGGACGTGGCGACAGCGATGGAAGGTGACAACCAGGGCAGCGGTGACGAGCGGTGACGGTCCGGAGCGGCGGGGACAGGTGAGTATAACTTTGTCGAACAGTGGTCTTCAACCTGCGGACCTCCAGAGCCAACGGCTGTCCAGGCATGCTTGGTGTTGTAGTTTTGCAGCATCTGGTGGTCCGCAGGTTGTAGACCACTGTCCTATACTTTACATTGCACGGATCCCTCAACATACGATGGTTTCAACAAACGATGGTCCATTTGGAACAGATTACCATTGTATGTTGTGGGACCACTGTATTCCAGTTTAATAAAATATCTTTACATACAACCTGTTGCCATATATTTTTGATCTTGAGCGCCAATTTCATAATATGATAATCCCTCACACCCTGGGTATAGGTGTTTACTGGCAGCCCAATCTAATCCATTTAAACTTTGGTTAGAGAGCCATCTCATTTTCTGTTTATACTTTCCTGTAATTACTCTAGTTTGATAACTTTTTATAAGTACATTGGGGAGATTTATCAAAATCTGTGTAGAGGGGTGCAGTTGGTCAAAACTAGAGATGAGCGAACTTTTAAAAAATTTGATTCGGCCGATTTGTCGAATTTTCCGAAAAAGTTTGTTTCGATCCAAATTTTTTCGCGGCAAATCTATATTAAAAAAGGCTATTTCTAGCCTACATACAGCCTCTATAGGGGTATAGAACACTTTGCTGTGTCCTAAAACATATATGGAGTGTGCTGGGGTAGTGAAAAAATACTGTTATTCAGAATAACATTCAGATTACCAGCATCGCTTTTAGAATCACTGCCGCACAGCAGCACAATGACAGAGCCTGGTGGTGGCATCAGTGTCAGGAGACCATATAGTGACTGAATGACAGCGTGGAGGTGTTGGCAGCATGAGGAGACCATTTAGTGGCTGAATGGCACAGCGTTGAGGTGTTGGCAGCATGAGGACACCATATAGTGGCTGAATGACACAGCTTGGATGAGGCTGAAGCATGAGGACACCATATAGTGGCTCAATGACACAGAATGGAGGTGTTGGCAGCATGAGGACACCATATAGTGGCTGAATGGCACAGTGTGGAGGTGTTGGCAGCATAAGGACACCATATAGTGGCTGAATGACACAGCTTGGATGAGGTTAAAGCATGAGGACACCATATAGTGGCTCAATGACACAGAATAGAGGTGTTGGCAGCATGAGGCTACCATATAGTGGCTCAATGACACAGAATAGAGGTGTTGGCAGCATGAGGATACCATATAGTGGCCAAATGGCTCAGTGTGGAGGTGTTGGCAGCATGAGGAGACCATATAGTGGCTGAATGGCACAGCATGGAGGTGTTGGCAGCATGAGGAGACCAAATAGTGGATGAATGGCACAGCCCGGAGTTGCCAGCAGCATGAGTAGGCACTAGGCCTTCACAATCCCTAAGATTAAAAGATGAATTAAGAAATTTAAACCGAAGATTTTGGATAGCGGGTGCTACCTATGAGAAAATTTGAAATTACCAGACCCAGGCCCAACAGCGGCATCAGTAACCCATATATTGCCTGAATGACAAAACTTGTAGTTGGTTGATGCACGAGTACGCACTAGGGCTTCACAATCCCCCCCAAAAACACCACAATTTTAGAAATTTTTGGAAAAGATTTTGGATAGCGGGTGCTACCTATGAGAAAATTTGAAATTACCAGACCCAGGCCCCACAGTGGCATCAGCAACCCATATATTGCCTGAATGACACAGCCTGGAGTTGGCTGATGCACGAGTACACACCAGGGCTTCACAATCCCCCCCCAAAAAACACTACAATTTTAGAAATTTTTGAAAAATATTTTGGATAGCAGGTGCTAGCCATGAGAAAATTTGAAATTCCCAGACCCAGGCCCAGCAGCGCCATCATTTTTTGATTTGAAATTTAAAACAACCTTTGCATGTCCCGGACCCCAGCGTGTGGGTACGAAGGACCAAATCCAACAAGCCCCCACAGGGCTCATGTGGCCGTGAGATTTAGGCGAAACGTCTCTATTGCCCTGACCGGCCATTGTTTACAAGACTTCTCGCCAAGGCAAACCATGTGAAGAACAGCGTGACACCGCCGTGACCTGCACACATGGTATGCTGAAGGGCCACTTAGACTTGACCGGGTAGTGGAGGCTTAAGACACAGTGGAGGATGTGGAGGCGGAGTCGCACACTGTCAGAAGACCAACGGGCTGACAGAGTGTAGCAGGAAGTAGCATTGAGTACACACCAGGGCTTCAGAATCTCAAAGAAAAAACAACCATTTTTAAAATAATTTTAAAAATATTTAGGACAGCGGGTGCTACCTATATGTAAAAAAAGATATTACCGATCCAGGCTGATATTAAGGAACGTAAAAAGAATAAATATCTGAGAGACAAACAAGACTATGACGGAGGTCATGTCTTTGATTGGAATCTTAATAAGATGAGAAGAAAAAGACGACTGCGGAGACCACCTCAGGACTATTGGACTACAGATTCAGGGTCCGACTCTAGTGGGACTGGTGATACCACCCTACCTAAAGACCCCTCTAACCTTGTGGTTTTGGGGGACCAACAACTGCACCTACCCGCAAGAGGAGGATACGGCGGGGCAGGTGCAAAAAGATTTTCAAAAAGAGGTGGGATGAAGAGAAAGCAAGTCACCTGGCAACAATAGGTGATCTTGCCTCTCCAGATCCTACAGGTCAGTCCAACATTATTAATTTGACACAGCATGTTCTTTCTGAAGATTGTCTATCCTTGTTAAGGAAGGGGTTAAACTACTGTATTAATAACGAATTCAATTTTACGGATTTTACTATAGATTTGGATAAATCTATTAGGAAAATTAACTTACATAGGTTTTTCCTTAGTGGTTATACCCCTGGTAAAGAGTCTAATCAGTTAGAAGGGGAAGTTCCAACATCTATTAGCCCGTTGGGCTTTATGGTTAACCCATCCTGGTCAGAACAAGATAGAGATGTTGTATCGTTACTAATGGAAATTGCAGATGATGAAACTATTCACGATCCAGATAAAGTTACAACTTACAGACCTTTTACAGGAGGTGTTCCATCCACATTTAATCCGCCCTTGCCCGCAGGCTCCAATATCCAGAATTTTATGGAAAGCGTCATTCAAGACGTTAAAGCACTAATTTACCCTAAATCTACCCCGAATCTTACGGTGGGAGAAAGGAGTGCTTTAAAATGGCTATCAGAAAACACAGAAATTGTAGTGAAGCCTGCGGATAAGGGAGGCAATGTTGTACTTTTGACCAAAGATTATTACCTACAAGAGGCAAATCGTCAGTTAAGTGATCTAAATACTTATACAGCATTATTAAAAGATCCCACCACACATTACCAGGAGAGTGCTAGATCACTACTTAGGAGGGGAGTGGAAAATAATATTTTTTCGGAGAGATTTGCTAACAAACTTTTTATTACTCACCCAAAAAAGCCATACTGGTACTGGACACCCAAAATTCACAAAAATGCACAATTACCGCCAGGTCGGCCTATTGTTGCGGGCAGAGGCTCAGTTACCGAGCCCCTGTCCCAATACCTAGATTGGGTCCTGCGCCCATTATTACTTACTATACCAGCTTATTTAAAAGACACTCAACACTTACTGCAAATTTTGGAAAATTTTGGGTGGCAGGAGCATTTTATTTTGGCTAGTATCGACGTGGAGAGCCTCTACACCCGCATCCCTCAGGGTGCGGGTGTGGAGGCTGTCCGACGTCGACTAGACCAAACGGAAAATCATAGCCCTGTTTACATTAATTACATTTGTGAGATGTTACAGTTTGTATTATCCCATAATGCTTTCCAGTTCAATAATCGCTGGTTTAACCAGCGATCTGGGACTGCGATGGGGACCCCCGTGGCACCTACTTTCGCAAATATTTTTTTGGGGGTCCTAGAGGAAGATAAGGTCTTCTCTTCTAATAATCCTTTCCTTGAATATCTGGCCCTCTACGTTAGATATGTCGACGACGTGCTGGTTATTTGGTCGGGTAGTACGGCCCAGTTTCACCAGTTCGTCGCCTACATGAACGACAATAATTATAATATGCATTTTACTAGTGTGGTGGGCATTAATAATATAGAATTTCTTGACACTAAACTTGTTGCTAAAAATGATTATTTGGACATTGAGGGATTTAGAAAAATTACAGCTACTAATTCCTTACTTAGATATGACAGCTTTCATTCTCAACATGTCAAAAAATCCCTTCCTTTCGGACAATTTGTCCGATTGAAACGGATAAATACCACTACGGAAACATTTGAAATACAGGCGAAACAATTATGGGACAGACTAAAAGAGAGGGGCTACCCTACATCTATCCTGAGTGAGGCATTATTTAAGGTCAGGAAAATACCTCGCAGTCAATTGTTGCATAAAAAACATAAAACACATGATAATGACCGTGCTAAATTAAATATAGAAAATCAAACAAAAAATTTTACGTTTTCCTTCATGTACAGCCCTATGGAAAATAAAATTAGGTCAGCGATACATAAAAATTGGCATATTCTCCAGCAGGATGATATCTTAAGTAAAACACAGTTGAATAAACCATTAATTTCTTTTCGCAGAACTAAGAATATTAGAGATCATATTGTACGAGGTAGATTACAAGATGATACGTCCAAAAATTGGATAGAAAAATCAAAACCACAAGGATGTTTTAAATGTGGACAGTGTAATTTATGTTCTCACATGATACAAACGAAAAGCATACATTTAGGGTCACAGAATATTGATATCCATGATTTTGTGACATGTAAATCTACCTATATCGTTTATGCATTAGTTTGTACATGCGGTTTCTACTATATTGGGAAGACCATAAGACCTTTGCATAAAAGAATTAGGGAACACTTTCGCTCACTCACTACTGGAAAAGGCTGCCCAAAAGTAATAGAACATATGAAATATAAACACAATAACAAAATTGAAGATTTAAAATTCCTAGGATTAAAAACAGTTGCGCCCTTAAAATTTGGTGGAGATAGACACAAATTATTGTTACAAAAAGAATCTGAAATGATTATATTTACAGACGCCATAGGACCACTAGGATTAAACCTACGGGAGGATTTTAATGTATTTCCATAGTGCAGGTGGATGTTGTTAGCATAGGATCTATGTTCACACCTAGCGTTTTAAATACTATGCATTACCTCCGTTAGTGTTACACAGTTTTAGGCGCTGTTATAGCTAATTAGTAAACACTAATGCTAGTCTCTCTATACCACACACTATATTTGTGCTTTTAACCCTGTAATGTCTAGTTTTCTATTTTTGTATTACCTGGTGTATGTATTTAAGGGGGAAGGGTTAATTGATGTCAGAGGTCACGTGTAAGCGCTCTGTGTAGCGCGAAACCGGTCGACTTACCTGTCGTTGTTGTTGCGTGGACCAGCGATCCCGAATAAAACTTCTTGCTGTTTCCGTGAGTGCCGTCTGCGATTTCTTCTTTCAAGTTTTCTACGCTCATGCTTATGGCGGACTGAGCACCGGATTTGTGGCATTTGGACCTGAAGGTGCAGTGATCCAGTATACTCCGGCAGAATCGTGAGTGCGGCAGTGCCGACATTTCTCCTTCTCCATGTGTTCGCTACCTATATGTTGTGTACACACTAGGGCTTCACAATCCCTCCAAAAAAACACAATAATTGTAGAAACGTATGAAGAAGACTTATGGATAGCGGGTGCTACCTATGAGAAATTTTGAAATTCCCAGACCCAGGCCCAATAGCACCATCAGGAACCCATATATTGCCTGAATGACACAGGCTGGAGTTGGCTGATGCATGAGTACGCACCAAATCTTCACAATCCCTAATAAAAAAGACAAACATTTTTGACGAAAATTTTTACAAAAATTTAGGACAGCGAGTGCTCTCTATATATTACCAGAATGACGCAGCCTGGAGTTGGCTGCAGCATGAGGAGGCCATTGAAATGTGTGATTTTTTTATTTGAAATTTAAATCAAAATTTGTGTCCCGGACCCCGCCATGTGGGTACAAAGGACCTAATCTCACAAGCACCCACAGGGCTCATGTGGCCGTAAGATGTAGGCGCAACGTCTCCATAGCCCTGATCGGCCATTTTTGGTTTTTGTACCTTTGTTTAAGAACAAGCGCACATCCAAGAGTCCAGAAGACTCTATAATGCAGGATGGTGGACCACCAAAAGACATTCTTCTATAAAATAATTTTTGATGAAATAAAGAAGCAGAGTTCATCCCGCTGCGTATTTTTTTTTGAAAATTTTACTTAAAAAATCAATCGTTCAATGGTGTAATGGTTATTATTGTGGAAAATTCAAGTTTATTACTGCGAAAATGATCAGAAAATTTGAAAAAAAACACTACCAAGAGTGTTTAATAACCCCATACATTGCACCATAAATGTTGAAATTTAAATTAAGCATGTATGTATGTATTTCAAAAATCCTAAAATGAAAGGCCCAAGCCCAGAAGCATCATGAAGTCAAGTAGTTCCTGAAAGACAAAGGAGCAGTCAGGAGTAGGCATCAGCAGTACCCAAGAGGCTTTAATAACCCCTTACATTGCACGATCACTCGCGAGATCGAGCAATAACAGGTGTGTTATGCCCTCAGATGTCCGGGGCTGCACACGCGCTACACTGAACGGACCAGCATGTGTCTATCTTTCACCGACAGGTGCGGGTAACCTGCTGAACCCCCTTCGCGATAGGGATCAGGGATTGCAATTAGAAGAAGCAGAATCACAACTAAGCGCCGGCCATAAGCTCGGGTTCATTAATTCCCTGCCCTTTGTACACACCGCATGTCTCTACTACCGATTGGATGGTTTAGTGAGGTCCTCGGATCGACCCCAGCGGGGTAGGAGAAGGCCCTAGCAGAGCTCCGAGAATTTAAAGATCATTGTTGAAATTAGCATTAAGCATGTATTAGCTACTGCTTAACATCCAAAAATGGAAGGCCCAAGGCCTGAGGCATCAGGGAGGCAAGTAGTTCCCGAAAGACACAGAATGAGTCAGGAGCAGTCATTCGCAGTACCACAAGAGGGTTTCATAACCATCCCCTTACATTTAAAGATCAATGTTGAAATTTGCATTAAGCATGGATTTAGCTACTGCTAAACATCCAAAAATTTAAGGCCCAAGGCCTTAGGGCAGGGAGGCAAGTTGTTCCTGAAAGACACAGAATGAGTATGGAGCAGGCATTCGCAGTACCCAAGAGGGTTTCATAACCCCTTACATTTAAAGATCAATGTTGACATTTTGTCAGGATCCGGGCTAGCGGCTGGTGATGACACTGGAGGTGGATCCCCTGTACCAGAGAGGCGATGACGCGGGCCGTACTGGGGAATGGGTTCTAAGCAGTTACTGGTGTTCACCAGAGCCCGCCGCAAAGCAGGATGGACTTGCTTTGGCAGTAACTACCAGGTCGTGTTCCCCAGTAGCGACTCGACCTCTCTGGCAGCTGAGACTGGCGCGGTACACAAGGACTAGACAGAGGCGAGGTCAGACGTAGCAGAAGGTCAGGGCAGGCAGCGAGGTTCGTAGTCAGGGGCAACAGCAGAAGGTCAAGGTACACAGGCTTGGAACACAGTATAACGCTTTCTCAGGGCACAAGGCAACAAGATCCGGCGAGGAGAGGAAGAGAAGTGGGTTTTTATAGGTTAGGGAGTGATTGGGCCAGGCACCAATTAGTGGTGCACTGGCCCTTTAAATTTAAGCAAGTCGGCACGTGCGCGCCCTAGGGAGCGGGGTCGCGCGCGCCAGGAGGAAGCAGACGGGGACGAGAGGTGAGTGAGACGGGGTGCAATCCGAGGGCGGACACGAGCTGTGCCTCGGATCGCGTCCCCTCCGGGGACCAGAGAGCAGCGCTCGCGGTCAGCAATGCCGACCGGAGCGCTGCAGCCAGAGGAACGCCATGAGCGCTCCGGGAAGGCAGCGGGACCCGGAGCGCTCGGCGTGACACATTTGCATTAAGCATATATTTAGCTACTGCTAAACATCCAAAAATTAAAGGCCCAAGGCCAGAAGCATCAGTGAGGCAAGTAGTTCCTCAAAGACACAGGATGAGCCTGGAGCAGGCATTCGCAGTACCCAAGAGGGTTTCATAACCAACCCCTTACATTTAAAGATGAATGTTGAAATTTGCATTAAGCATGTATTTAGCTACTGCTAAACATCCAAAAATTGAAGGCCCAAGGCCTGAGGGCAGGGAGGCAAGTAGTTCCTGAAAGACACAGATTAAGTATGGAGCAGGCATTCGCAGTACCCAAGAGGGTTTCATAACCCCTTACATTTAAAGATCAATGTTGACATTTGCATTAAGCATATATTTAGCTACTGCTAAACATCCAAAAATGAAAGGCCCAAGGCCAGAAGCATCAGTGAGGCAAGTAGTTCCTGAAAGACACAGGATGAGCCAGGAGCAGGTAATCGCAGTACCCAAGAGGGTTTCATAACCAAACCCTTACATTTAAAGATGAATGTTGAAATTTGCATTAAGCATATATTTAGCTACTGCTAAACACCCAAAAATTAAAGGCCAGAAGCATCAGTGAGGCAAGTAGTTCCTGAAAGACACAGGATGAGCCAGGAGCAGGCAATCGCAGTACCAAAGAGGGTTTCATAACCAACCATAATTTGGAAATGTTGGTGTAGCAGCTTGGTCAATTTACTCTGAGGCATCTGGCATTGGTGGCTGGAAATCCTGGCTGATCCATCCCCGATGGATCTTGACAAACGTCAGTCTCTCCACATTTTTGGTGGACAGACGAGTTCGCCTTGGGGTGACTATGGCCCCTTCCGCACTAAACACCCGCTCTGATGGCACACTATTGGCCTGACAGGACAGCTTTTCCCGGGCAAACTCTGCTAGTGGTGGCCATAAATCGAGTTTGGCTGCCCAGAAGTCCATCAGATCTTCAATGGTTGTAGGCATGGCCATGTCAAGGTATGCCACCACCTGCTGGTTCAGGTCCTGCTCCATGTCTACCTGCTGCTGATTAGTTGCTTCACTACGCGGGTGAATAAAGCTACTCATCAGCAAGTGTAGATGCAGGCTGCTGCTGATTGAGCTGGTACTGCTCCTACCACCCCTCCCCTCCCCAGCAGCCATGGCAGTGGAAGGTGAGCGCAGAGGGCCCCCCGAGTCAGACCTGTGAGTGGATGGACCATGTGGCCGATAGGCATCAGCCAACTGACTAGGTTGAATCTCTCTGTAGTAGGTCAGCTTCTCCTCCCTCTCGGTGGGTGTAAAAAAGGCCCCCATTTTGGGACGGTAGCGAGGGTCTAATAAGGTGGAGATCCAGAAGTCATCCCGCTGACGAATTTTGACAATTCGGAGGTCACTACGCAAGCAACTGAGCATGCATCTTGCCATTTGCGCCATTGACTCGGAGGGACTCCCTGCCTCCATCTCCACTGCATACTGCTATGGTGTGTCTGGGTCCTCTGTCTCAACTTCCTCATAACCCTCCAGCTCCTCTGGCTGCTCCTGCTCCTCCTCTCCTGTTCGAAGACTAGAAACACCGGCCATCTCATCCAACCTAAACTGTGCTCCGCTCTGCCCCTCATCATCCTCCTCCTCCAGTTCAGCCCCCACAGAGCTCATGTAGCCTTGAGATGTAGGCGCAACGTCTCCATTGCCATGAACAGCCATGGTTTCAATCATTTGTTGTAAGAAATGTAGGAGTGGAATTATGTCGTTTCTGGCGTAATCCAGGCGACTCACAAATAATGTGGCTTCCTCAAAGGGCCTAAGCAAACGGCAGGTGTCACGTATGAGCTGCCACTGGTTCACATTGAAGTTACACAGGGGAGTACTCCTATATGCTTGGATCATCAAGAAATCGGTGATGGCTTTTCATTGTTCGTATAGTCTGTCCAACATATGGAGGGTGGAATTCCAACGTGTGGCAACGTCACAAATATGTTGTGGGATACCGTTCTGACGCTGCAGCTCAAGGAAGATGTGCTTGGCGGTGTACGAGTGGCTGAAGTGCATGCACAGTTTCCTTGCCATTTTCAGGATGTTTTGCAAATGGGGTGAAGACTTTAGGAAGTAGAATGGGTAAGGGTTGGCAATCGAGTCCCTTGGTGGTGCACGTGGAATAAATGGCAATAGTAGAAAAGAAAATCCCGGCACTCACTTTAGTCTTCTGCCAAGTGAAATGTGTTTATTGAAACATGGTGTTTGCACCGTGTTTCAAAGACTTGAGGAAGTGCTTGACAACCAGATTCAACACGTGTGCCATGCAGGGTGCATGTTTCACACTTCCTTGTCGCAGCGCGGACACGATGTTCTTCCCGTTATCGGTCACCATGGTTCCCATTTCCAGATTTCGTGGAGTAAGCCATACTCGGATTTCTTTACGAATGAACTTTAGCAGTTCCTCCCCTGTGTGACTCCGTTCGCCAAGGCAAACCATGTGAAGAACAGCTTGACACTGCCGTGCCCTACACACAGGGTACGATGAAGGGCCACCAAGATTTGGACATGCAGTGGAGGCCGAGGACACGTTGGAGGATGAGGAGGTGGCGTCGCACACTGTAACAGGACCAACTGCCTGTGAGCGAGAGCGTGGAGGAGGAAGCGGTGTGACATGTCCAAGTTGCTGTTGTGGCTGTGCAGGAACCACATTTACCCAGTGGGCCGTAAAAGACAAGTATTGTCCCTGCCCGTAGTTACAGCTCCACACGTCGGTGCTGCCGTGCACTTTTGAACACACCGACAGGCTCAAGGACTGGCCCACCTTCTCTTGTACAAACTTATGCAGGGCTGGTACTGCCTTCTTCGCAAAGAAATGACTGCTTGGGACTCTCCACCTCGGCTCGGCACAAGCCATCAATTCTCTGAATTCTCTGAAAGGTGCAGAGTCCACCACTTGAAAAGGGAGGGACTGCAACACCAGCAACTTGGACAGGAGCCCATTCAACTTCTGCGCCGTTGGATGAGTGGGCGCATACTGTTGTCTCTTGGACATGGCTTTGCCGATGGATTGTTGGCAGAATGGCTGACTAAAAGCGGGAGAAGCAGGAGCGACAGAAGGAGGGTTTGACACACAGCTCCCTTCGGCTGAGGTGGTGGAGCCTTGGCTGGATGAAGGAGGGAGCGGATGGCCACTGGGTGATGCAGCAGGCTGGACCACTACATCCGAGGCACGGTTCTCCCAGGCCGCTTCATGGTGGCGAAGCATATGTTGACGCAGGGCCGTAGTGCCGACATTGGGTCCCTGGCCACGTTTCACCTTCTGCCGACAGATCTTGCATGTGGCTACGTGAACCTCCTCCGGATGCCTTATGAAAAACTTCCACACCGCTGAGTAGCTGATTTTCCCACCCGCAGTCCGCACTAATTGACTGCTACTGGCGCCGTCTCCAGGAACCCCTGTTCCACTACCTCCCGGAAAGGTAGGCTGCCGCGAAGCAGGTGGTCTTCCCCGGGCACGTTTGGCTCCTGAATTTCCACTACTGCCACCACGCTGACTGCCAACCATGCTACCGCCTTGCTGCCTCAAGCGTAACCTGCAACTCTCTTCTCCTGATGATGATGAAGCCCCTTCTGCACCCGGCTCCCAATTGCGATCGGCTTCATCATCATCAACAGTTGTGTGCACGTCACTGATGTCCTCCTCAGGTTCCCCAACAGTGTCTGCTTCAGGACCCTGAACACTTGCAACACCGCCTCCCACGTCACTCTCCGCATCACTACTTGGCCGCCTAGCGGAGCAAGCGGTGCATGTCTCCTCCCCTTCTTGGCTGTCCAGCAGCTGCTGACTGTCCTCTATTAGATCGTCCTCAGTAAATAGTGGAGCTGAACCCACAGCATAAGATACTTCTTTAGGAGAGAGAACAGCATAGGACAAAGGCAATAGGAGGACATGGACTGCTCCCGGGCCATGCCAACTGAGGGTTGTGTCTGAGGAACCCACCGACTGTTGACTAGGGGTGTCAGATGTCACTTGTGATGATGTGGATGAGCGTGTTAACCAATCCACGACGGCAGATGGGTTGCTGGTGGAGACACGACCGCTGGCTGATATCGGGAGCTCAGGCTTCTCGCTGCGACTCCTGCTGCCACTCACCCCAAGTCTGCTGCCAACTCTGCCTGAAGTATTTAAGCCTCTGCCACTCCTCTGTGCATGTCCTGGCACTTCTCTGCCTGACATACTTAGTGCGTTTATGAGGGTATTACAATACGCTACACTACTCTTTAACCCCTTAAGGACATAGGGCGTATCCATACGCCCCCGTTTCCAAGTCCTTAAGGACCGATGGCGTACGGATACGCCCTGAGCATTTCCGGCCCCCACCGCTACCCGGATGGGAGCCGGAGCCGGATGTCTGCTGAAATCGTTCAGCAGGCATCCCGGCATATCGCCCAGGGGGGTCATTATGTCCCCCCATGTCGGCGATTGCCGCAGATTGCTGGAAAATTCAGTCCAGCGATCTGCGGCGGATTCCGGGTCAATCGGGTCTCCAGTGACCCGATGACCCGGAATTACTGGCTGATCGGGGCCGTCAGAGACGGCCCCGAACAGCCAGAGCCTGCAGGAGTGAGGTGGCACTGGTGTCACCTCACGATCGCCCTGATTCGTCGGCCGGATTACCGGCCGACCAATCAGGGCGCCTGCTGCGGGTGTCACTCCCGCAACCCGCTCCGCCCCTCTTCCGGAGGACGTGAGCGGGTGCGGGCAGAAGACCCCGAGTGCTGGGGATCCCGATCCCTGGCATCCCTGTTGGGATCGGGGCCCCAGGAGCGACGGCGGCGAGGGACAGTCCTGCAGTGTGGATCGTTGGAGGTGAGTGACAGCCTTCTGCTGTTGCTTAGCAACAGCTCCCAGCATGCAACAAGGGCATGCTGGGAGCTGTAGTTATGCAACAGCAGGAGGCAGACCACCACAACTCCCAGCATGCCCTTATGGGCATGCTGGGACTTGTAGTTTTGCAACAGCTGGAGGCACATTCTTTCTATGGAAAAGTGTACCTTCAGCTGTTGGGTAACTACAACTCCCAGCTTGCACAATCAGCTAAAGTGCATGCTGGGAGTTGTAGTGGTGCATCTGGTGGTTGCATAACTACAACTCCCAGCATGCCCGTTGGCTGTCGGTGACTGCTGAGAGTTGTAGTTTTGCAACAGCTGAAGGCACACTGAGTTAAGTAGTAAACCAGTGTGTCTCCAGCTGTTGCATAACTACAATCCCCAGCATCCCCAGCCAATGTAGTATGCCTCCGGCTGTTGCATAACTACAAGACCCAGCATGCCCTTCCGCTGTCCGTACATGCTGGGGGTTGTAGCTTTTGCAACAGCTGAAGGCACACTGGTTGCAAAACACTGAGTTTGTTACCAAACTCGGTGTTTCACAACCTGTGTGTCTCCAGCTGTTGCAAAACTACAACTCCCAGCATGCACTGATAGACCGTACATGCTGGGAGTTGTAGTTTTGCAACAGCTGGATGTTTCTCCCCCCAATGTGAACGTACAGGGTACACTCACATGGGCGGAGGATTACAGTAAGTATTCGGCTGCAAGTTTGAGCTGCGGCAAATTTTCTGTCGCAGCTCAAACTGCCAGCGAGAAACTACTTTGAACCCCCGTCCGTGTGACTGTACCCTAAAAACACTACATTACACTAACACACAATAAAATAAAAAGTAAAAAACACTACATATACACATACCCCTACACAGCCCCCCTCCCCTCCCCAATAAAAATGAAAAACGTCTGGTACGTCACTGTTTCCAAAACGGAGCCTCCAGCTGTTGCAAAACTACAACTCCCAGCATGCACTGACAGACCGTACATGCTGGGACTTGTAGTTTTGCAACAGCTGGATGTTCCCCCCCCCCCAATGTGAACGTACAGGGTACACTCACATGGGCGGAGGATTACAGTAAGTATCCGGCTGCAAGTTTGAGCTGCGGCAAATTTTCTGCTGCAGCTCAAGCTGCCAGCGAGAAACTACTGTGAACCCCCGCCTGTGCGACTGTACCCTAAAAACACTACACTACACTAACACAAAATAAAATAAAAAGTAAAAAACACTACATATACACATACCCCTACACAGCCCCCCTCCCCTCCTCAATAAAAATGAAAAACGTCTGGTACGCCACTGTTTCCAGAACGGAGCCTCCAGCTGTTGCAAAACAACTACTCCCAGTATTGCCAGATAGCCACTGAGTTTTACAACAGCTGGAGGCCCCCTGTTTGGGAATCACTGGCGTAGAATACCCCTATGTCCACCCCTATGCAATCCCTAATTTAGGCCTCAAATGCGCATGGCACTCTCACTTTGGAGCCCTGTCATATTTCAAGGCAACAGTTTAGGGCCACATATGGGGTATCGCCGTACTCGGGAGAAATTGGGCTTCAAATTTTGTGGGGTATTTTCTGCTATTACCCTTTTTAAAAATGTAAAATTTTTGGGAAAACAAGCATTTTAGGTAAAAAAAAAATTTTTTTTTACATATACAAAAGTCATGAAACACCTGTGGGGTATAAAGGTTCACTTAACCCCTTGTGACATTCCCCGAGGGGTCTAGTTTCCAAAATGGTATGCCATGTGTTTTTTTTTTTGCTGTCCTGGCACCATAGGGGCTTCCTAAATGCGGCATGCCCCCAGAGCAAAATTTGCTTTTCAAAAAGCCAAATGTGACTCCTTCTCTTCTGAGACCTGTAGTGCGCCAGCAGAGCACTTTTCACCCCCATATCGGGTGTTTTTTGAATCGGGAGAAATTGGGCTTCAAATTTTGGTGGGTGTTTTCTGCTATTACCCTTTTTAAAAGTGTTAATATTTTGGGAAGCCAAGCATTTTAGGTAAAAAAAATTAAAAAAAATTCACATATGCAAAAGTCGTGAAACACCTGTAGGGTATTAAGGTTCACATTACCCCTTGTTACGTTCCCCGAGGGGTCTAGTTTCCAAAATGGTATGCCATGTGGATTTTTTTTGCTGTTCTGGCACCATAGGGGCTTCCTAAATGCGGAATGCCCCCAGAGCAAAATTTGCTTTCAAAAAGCCAAATGTGACTCCTTCTCTTCTGAGACCTGTAGTGCGCCAGCAGAGCAATTTTCACCCCCATATGGGGTGTTTTCTGAATCGGGAGAAATTGGGTTTCAAATTTTGGGGGGTATTTTCTGCTATTACACTTTTTAAAAATGTTAAATTTTTGGGAAACCAAGCATTTTAGGTAAAAAAAAAATCTTTTTTTTACATATGCAAAAGTCGTGAAACACCTGTGGGGTATTAAGGTTCAATTTACCCCCTTGTTACGTTCCCTGAGGGGTCTAGTTTCCAAAATGGTATGCCATGTGTGTTTTTTTGCTGTCCTGGCACCATAGGGGCTTCCTAAAGGTGACATGCCCCCCAAAAACCATTTGTCGCTCCTTCCCTTCTGAGCCCTCTACTGCGCCCGCCGAACACTTTATATAGACATATGAGGTATGTGCTTACTCGAGAGAAATTGGGTTTCAAATACAAGTAAAAATTTTCTCCTTTTTACCCCTTGCAAAAATTCAAAAATTGGGTCTACAAGAACATGCGAGTGTAAAAAATGAAGATTTTCTCCTTCACTTTGCTGTTATTCCTGTGAAACACCTAAAGGGTTAAAACACTTATTGAATGTCATTTTGAATACTTTGGGGGGTGTAGTTTTTATAATGGGGTCTTTTATGGGGTATTTCTAATATGAAGATCCTTCAAATCCACTTCAAACCTGAACTGGTCCCTGAAAAATAGCGAGTTTGAAAATTTTGTGAAAAATCGGAAAATTGCTGCTGAACTTTGAAGCCCTCTGGTGTCTTCCAAAAGTAAAAACTCATAAATTTTATGATGCAAACATAAAGTAGACATATTGTATATGTGAACCCCCCAAAAAAATATTTTGAATATCCATTTTCCTTACAAGCAGAGAGCTTCAAAGTTAGAAAAATGCAAAATTTTCACTTTTTTCATCAAATTTGGTGATTTTTCACCAAGAAAGGATGCAAGGTCCTTAAGGTGAAAAAGGGATCGGTCCTTAAGGGGTTAAACAGTATTTGTCTAGAACAGCAGCAGGTGATTACTTACGGCTGTCATCGAACAGTATGTAGGCCCTTGACAGATTAATAGGTACTAGATGGTATGCACTGATGAGGGCAGTAATATGCCTAACTATTAGCAGAAAAAACTCTGTCTTTTTGTAAAACACCAGCCGGTGGATACTATTGTTGGGACTTTGCAGGTATGGAGCACCTTGACAGATTAATAGGTACTAAATGGTACAATACTTGGATGTACCTATGCGGTATGATGAGGGCAGTAATATGACTAACTCTTAGCAGACAAAGCTCTGTAATTTTGTAAAACACCAGCCGGTGGATACTATTGTTTGGACTTTGACAGTATGGAGCACCTTGACAGATTAACAGGTACTAGATGGTACAATACTTGGATGTACCTATGCAGTATGCACTGATGAGGGCAGTAATATGCCTAACTATTAGCAGAAAAAACTCTGTCTTTTTGTAAAACACCAGTCAGTGGATACTATTGTTTGGACTTTGACGGTAAGGAGCACCTTGACAGCTTAACAGGTAATAAATGGTACAATACTTGGATGTACCTATGCGGTATGCACTGATGAGGGCAGTAATATGCCTAACTGTTAGCAGAAAAAACTCTGTCTTTTTGTAAAACACCAGCCGGTGGATACTATTGTTTGGACTTTGACGGTTTGGAGCACCTTGACAGCTTAACAGGTACTAAATGGTACAATACTTGGATGTACGTATGCGGTATGCACTGATGAGGGCAGTAATATGCCTAACTGTTAGCAGAAAAAACTCTGTCTTTTTGTAAAACACCAGCCGGTGGATACTATTGTTTCGACTTTGACAGTTTGGAGCACCTTGACAGAGTAACAGGTACTAGATGGTACAATACTTGGATGTACCTATGCGTTATGCACTGATGAGGGCAGTAATATGCCTAACTATTAGCAGAAAAAAACTCAGTATTTTTGTAAAACACCAGCCGGTGGATACTATTGTTTGGACTTTGACGGTTTGGAGCACCTTGACAGATTAACAAGTACTAAATGGTACAATACTTGGATGTACCTATGCGGTATACATGGATGAGGGCAGTAATATGCCTAACTATTAGCAGAAAAAACTCTGTCTTTTTGTAAAACACCAGCCGGTGGATACTATTGTTTCGACTTTGACAGTTTGGAGCACCTTGACAGAGTAACAGGTACTAAATGGTACAATACTTGGATGTACCTATGCGGTATGCACTGATGAGGGCAGTAATATGCCGAACTATTAGCAGAAAAAACTCTGTCTTTTTGTAAAACACCAGCCGGTGGATATTATTGTTGGGACTTTGCAGGTATGGAGCACCTTGGCAGATTAATAGGTACTAAATGGTACAATACTTGGATGTACCTATGCGGTATGATGAGGGCAGTAATATGCCTAACTATTAGCAGAAAAAACTCTGTCTTTTTGTAAAACACCAGCCGGTGGATACTATTGTTTGGACTTTGACGGTATGGAGCACCTTGACAGCTTAACAGGTAATAAATGGTACAATACTTGGATGTACCTATGCGGTATGCACTGATCAGGGCAGTAATATGCCTAACCATTAGCAGAAAAAACTCTGTATTTTTGTAAAACACCACCCGGTGGATACTATTGTTTGGACTTTAACGGTATGGAGCACCTTGACAGATTAACAGGTACTAAATGGTACAATACTTGGATGTACGTATGCGGTATGCACTGATGAGGGCAGTAATATATGCGTAACTATATGCAGAAAAAACTATTTAAAAAAAAAAAACAGCCGGTGAATAGTATTGTTTGGACTTGCACAGTATGTAGCCAACCCCTTGACAGATTAACAGGTACAAAATGGTACAAATGCACTACAGTCCACTGAACAATCACGTATTTCTGAACAGCAGCAGGACCCAACAGTGCAGCACCACAAAAAAAAAAAATCCAGGGATTAAACCCTAAATTGCACTCTGTCACACAATTCTGAGCAGCAGAAGATTTGTGGAGCAAATAAAAATAAACTCAATTGGGCTGAACAATGAGGAGATAAGATGCTTCAGAAAGTTCAGGCAGCTTGGAGATCTGTATGAGGCAGCTGACAGCTATCTGCCCCTCTCTGCTGCAATGCTCAATAACGTGAATAGGAGGTTTAGCTATCAATGATCCTTCTCAGTGTAACAGCAAAGCACTCTGCACTCCTGCCTTTCCCTAATGCTGATGTGACTAGCAGTTGCAGTGTAACGCTGTGGTATAAGCTATTCACACACACGCAGTCCCGTCCTCTCTATCTGATAGCATAGATGAAATGAAGAGAGGCAAGATGGCCGCTGACTGTATAGGGGCTGTGACATCACAGGGGTCAGTGAACACTGATAGGCTGCATCTCACATGTGATTCAGGGTCAGCCCGCCTACCTTCATTTCCGCCGCTGTTTCCTGCCCTCCCATAATCCCCTGCCCCATGTACTCACATGTGGATCTGCCATCTTAGGTCTCCAATAGCCTGGAACGCTGTAAAATGGAGTTTAATGAAGTGATTCGCGCGATAGAAGCGCGACGATATTCGTATTCGTTGCGAATCAAATTTTTCATGAAATTCGTAACGAATTCGGGTTCGTCAACTTTGATTCGCTCATCTCTAGTCATAACAGCCAATCAGATCATTTTTCATTTTTCAAAGGCCTTTTTAAAAATAAAAGAAGCATACTGATTGGTTGCTATGGCAACTGCACCCCTCCTCCTCTACACAGATTTTGATGAATCTCCCCCATTGTGTGAACTGGTTCTTTATATTGCTGTTGGGTATATGCTCATGTAATATAATCCCCATTATAAATAACATACAAGACACCCAACAATGGCATTTTTAGTCTGCAGATGGTTGTACTTCGAATGTTCTAGCCGTCACTTACCGTATCCAACCCATTCTTCTTTACTGTGCTCAGTTAAAAGACAGAGCCTGACCAAACTTAAGTACATTGCATGGTTTACAATGGGTTTAGAAAAAGCATTTCCTTTACTGTATAACTAGCTGAGAATTTCTTTTGAAGCCTCTGTAATTTTTTTTCCATCATAGACCTAATCTTTTCCATCAGAAAGGTGCACTATGCTATTCTAACAAAACGAAGAAAAGATTTTTGTAAAAAGGGAATCATGAAGCTGAAAATTATCCGCCTATCACGTTTTTTCAAAGCCCTTTCCTATAATTCTTTGTAGAATGATTTTGTATATGTTACTTTTATTCCGGTACTTGTCATCTTGAAACTACTCTCCAGGATGATGTTCCTTATGATGTCTAGACAGGAATCTTATTTGTGGTAACATATTTTGAATAAATCAGTTACTAATAAAGATTATGTGACTAAGAAACCTAGAAAGTCGTATTCACTATCACAACATTCTTATTATTATGTTAATTCTTTATATATATTTTACATTTTTAATAGAATGGCATGTTGACTTATTTTCTTATAGTAGCATTTCTTATCTTATATATCACCAAATTAAATTCCCTAATAGAATAGTGGCTTAAAGGGGTACTCCAGTGGAATTTTTTTTTTAATCAACTGGTTCCAGAAAGTTAAACAGATTTGTAAATTACTTCTATTCAAAAATCTTAATCCTTCCAGTACTTATCAGTTGCTGTATGCTCCACAGGAAGTTCCTTTCTTTTTGAATTTCCTTTCTGTCTGACCACAGTGCTCTCTGCTGACACCTCTGTCCATGTCAGGAACTGTCCAGAGCAGGAGCATATCCCCATAGCAAACCTATGCTGCTCTGGACAGTTCCTGACATGGACAGAGGTGTCAGCAGAGTGCACTGTGGTCAGTCAGAAAAGAAATTAAAAAAGAAATGAACTTCCTCTGTAGTATACAGCAGCTGATAAGTACTGGAAGGATTATGATTTTTTTTATAGAAGTAATTTACAAATCTGTTTAACTTTCTGGCACTAGCTGTTGTTAAAAAATGTTTTTGATGTTTTTTGATGGTGAAGACAACCTTATAAAGCATTGCGGACAAATATGTTTTAGTGCCTGTCAATCTATCATAGTGATAATGCGCCTAGCAGGTAAAGGGTATTTTGTAGTGCAGTAGTAACACAAAAAGTAGACCACATTCTATCACTGGATTTCTTATTGGTTACCAGAAGATCTTGATATTGGGTCAACCAACAGTTCTCCAGCTGGCTTCACCTCTACTTTTCATGGATTAATATTTTCGTCTGCCTGTCAACTGTTTTTTAATAGGAAAAGGCTAATTTGCAAATTTTACAGGAACATGAGAATTTGGACTAAGGCTGCTTTCACACTGTGAAATAGTTCCGTTTAGGAACTTCCGTCAGAAGTTCCGTCACTATATCAGCGAAACCCGACCGTTACAAAACCCCTGACGGCCGTGACTAATTGCATACAGTAATTTTTCCGCCACGATGTCCCGTCACTATATAACGCTCGTAATGAATTACGGGCATATGCGGGTGCAAACAGGCAGTTACAAAACCCCATAGGCTGCAATGCAATTTAGTCACGGCTGTCAGGGGTTTTGTAACGGCCGGGTTTCGCCAATATAGTGACGGAACTTCTGGCGGAAGTTTCTAAACGGAACTATTTCACAGTGTGAAAGCAGCCTAATGTGTAACAGTCCCCTGACACAGCATGGCATGCTTACCACCAGATGCCTGGCTTCTATGTTTTACGCAACAGCAACTCTGCTCCGGGGCTGACATACATTGACTTTTTTAGATTTAAAGAGATATCAAACACTGCACTTTGCAATATCCTATCCAGTCCTCGTCTTATACAGATGGACTCCTTATGGTTTTCTGTGCCTGAGGAATAAGGTCCCATTGGGGTCTTCTAAAGGGAATCTGTCATCAATATCACCAGCACTTACCTAACTCCGTCCAAGAATCCTGTTTCTTTGGTACATGACCTGCTTGGTGCATGGGGGGGGGGGGGGGGGGGGGGCTTGTAGGCTGCTTTCCCAAGCTCCCTGTGCATGGTACCTTCTGACCCGCATGAGGAGGAGGAGGTGTTAACAAAAAGGTACTGGCAAGACATCACCATGTATGAGTAGTTTAGAAATGCCCAAACCCCCTCTTCACCTAGTGCACCAAGCAGGTCATTTTCACGTAGTCAAGAACTGGGATTCGAAGTGTGGACCGGTAAGTATCATTGTCATTAGTGTCACCTGCACTTCAAGTCTGTACAACAGGTTAGTGTGGGTGACACTGATTACATATTCCCTTTAACCCCTTAAGAACTCAGCCCATTTTGGCCTTAAGGACTCAGACAATTTAATTTTTACGTTTTCATTTTTTCCTCCTCGCCTTCTAAAAATCATAACTCTTTTATATTTTCATCCACAGACTAGTATGAGGGCTTGTTTTTTGCGCAACCAGTTGTCCTTTGTAATGACATCACTCATTATATCATAAAATGTATGGCGCAACCAAAAAACACTATTTTTGTGGGGAAATTAAAACGAAAAACGCAATTTTGCTAATTTTGGAAGGTTTTGTTTTCACGCCGTACAATTTATGGTAAAAATGATGTGTGTTCTTTATTCTGAGGGTCAATACGATTAAAATGATACCCATTTTTACATACTTTTATATTCTTGTTGCGCTTAAAAAAAATCACAAACTTTTTAACCAAATTAGTACGTTTATAATCCCTTTATTTTGATGACCTCTAACTTTTTTATTTTTCCATATAAGCGGCGGTATGGGGGCTCATTTTTTGCGCCATGATCTGTACTTTTTTTGATACCACATTTGCATATAAAAAACTTTTAATACATTTTTTATAATTTTTTTTTTATAAAATGTATTAAAAAAGTAGGAATTTTGGACTTTTTTAATTTTTTTTCGTTCACGCCGTTCACCGTACGGGATCATTAACATTTTATTTTAATAGTTCGGACATTTATGCATGCGGCGATACCAAATATGTCTATATGTCAAATATGTTGGGGGTAAAATAGGAAAAAACGGACGTTTTACTTTTTTATTGGGGGAGGGGATTTTTCACTATTTTTTTACTTTTACTTTTACATTTTTTTACATTTTTTTTACACTTGAATAGTCCCCATAGGGGACTATTCATAGCAATACCATGATTGCTAATACTGATCTGTTCTATGTATAGGACATAGAACAGATCAGTATTATCGGTCATCTCCTGCTCTGGTCTGCTCGATCTCAGACCAGAGCAGGAGACGCCGGGAGCCGCACGGAGGAAGGTGAGGGGACCTCCGTGCGGCGTTATGAATGATCGGATCCCCGCAGCAGCGCTGCGGGCGATCCGATCGTTCATTTAAATCGCGAACTGCCGCAGATGCCGGGATCTGTATTGATCCCGGCACCTGAGGGGTTAATGGCGGACGCCCGCGAGATCGCGGGCGTCGGCCATTGCCGGCGGGTCCCTGGCTGCGATCAGCAGCCGGGATCAGCCGCGCATGACACGGGCATCGCTCCGATGCCCGCGGTTATGCTTAGGACGTAAATGTACGTCCTGGTGCGTTAAGTACCACCTCACCAGGACGTACATTTACGTCCTGCGTCCTTAAGGGGTTAAGGTATCCTTTGAATTTGTTCCTTCTGTGTTTTAACTGGCTTTTTGTTTGACCATTTTTTGTCTACTGCCCGCCCTGACCTGTGCCTTTGGCCCAATTCTGAGTGAACTATGCCAGGCTAGACCAACTACCTTAATGACCATGCCTCTGTTACATACTTTTGTACCATACTAAATCCATATGAGCAGCTTCCATTCATGATCATAGTACTGACCGTAAGTTCCCTGTCACATAAGCCACACACCCTTATGGGGAGGGGGGTTGACGGTGAAGAACAAGCGACTTCTTGAACTCCACTTCTTGGTGTAATTCTTTGTTAGATTACAGAAGCACAGAGGATCCACAGCATGACTATAAATGCATGGCTGTATATACACTGGACAGAACAGAGCAGAAGGGAGTAGTTGCACAAGTGGATACGAATAACACATATCTGGGGCAGAATTGTAATATGCAACTAATGGGGCTCTCACTGTCATAGGTACACAGGGACATCTAAAACAGCGAAAAACCCAAAAAAGTTTAGAAAAAAAATTGCACACCAATCTTTACATGCAACTTGTGCTTCTCTATGTTTCCCTTGTTGAGCATCCAAGGTTCCACAGAAAATTATCAGTTTGCAAAAGGCTGTCATTTATGTATGTGGATGTCTGCCCATTCTAGGCAACATAGTCATGTGGGCACTCCTATTCAGTGATTGACAGCTTTCAGTAAATAAGTGTATGTGTAGGTAGGGATGTCAATCACTGGGTAGGGCCACACACATGACTACTTAACTTACAGAATGTGTAGAAACTTACATCAATAAATGACAAGTTTTCTTGAAACTTTGCCATCAAAATTATATATCAATCTGCTCAGCTCCTTCTGCTCTATAACATGCTGTCTGCTGACTGGACTGTTTGTTCACTGTGACAGGTTCCCTTTAAAAGTCACAGCAACCACGAAGGATTAGGTGTACTTTTAGGCCAATAAGCCAATAAACCCCTTAACGACCACGGATGTAACTGTATGTCCTGGTGTGGCGGTACTTAGCGCACCAGGACGTACATTTATGTCCTGTGCATGACCACGAGCATCGGAGCGGTGCTCGCGTCATACTCTGCTGATAGCAGCCGTGGACCCGCCGGTAATGACCAACATCCGCAATCACGCGGATATCTGCCAATAACCCCTCAGATGCCGTGATCAATACAGATCACGGCATCTGCGGCAATGCGCATGTTAAAATAGATGATTGGATCGCATGCAGCGCTGCTGCGGGTATCCAATCATCTGTAATGGTGACCGGAGGTCCCCTCACCTGCCTCCGGCTGTCTCCTGGAGGCCGTCTCACCTGCCTCCTGCTCTGGTCTGAGATTGAGCAGACCAGAGTAGAAGATAGACGATAATACTGATCAGTGCTATGCTCTATGCATAGCACTGAACAGTATTAGCAATCAACTGATTGCTATTGATAGTCCCCTATGGGGACATACAAAGTGTAAAAAAAGATGAAAAATGTGAAAATAAAAAGTTTAAAAAAAAGTTAAAAAAATCCCCTTCCCCAATAAAAAAACGAAAATTAACCCCTTTTCCCATTTTACCCCAAAAATCATAAATTATTATAAACATATTTGGTATTGTCATGTGCGTATATGTCCAAACTATCAAAATATAATGATAATGATGCCGTACGGTGAACGGCATAAACATAAAAAAATGTAAAAGTCCAAAAATGCAGCTTTTTTGTGTCATTTCATTCCCCAAAAAATTTATAAAGTGATCTAAAACTTTTATATATGCAAATGTGGTATCAATAAAAATTACAGATGATGGTGCAAAAAATGAGCCCTCATACCACCCCATATACGGAAAAATGAAAAAATGATAGGTGGTCTAAATAGGATTTTATAGTATTGATTTTGTACAAAAGGTTTGAGATTTTTTTAAGCGGTACAAAAATAGAAAAGTATCTAGCACTGGGTATCATTTTAATCATATTGACCCACAGAATAAAGAACACGTCATTTTTACCGTAAAGTGTACAGTGTGAAAACAAAGCCCTCCAAATTGTGCAAAATTGTGGTTTTCATTTAAATTTCCTCCCTAAAAAAAATTATTCTTTGGGTTCGTCGTACATTTTTTGGTAAAATGAGAGGTTTCATTACAAAGTACAATTGGTTACACAAAAAAACAAGCCCTTATATGGGTCTGTAGATGGAAAAACCCAAAAAATAAAATTGGCCTGGTCCTTCAAGAGGTATTCTAGGAATTATAATTTTTTTATTTGACTATGCTACAGGGGCTGTAAAGTTAGTGTAGTTCCTAATACAGTGTCTGTACCTGTGTGTGATGGTTTTCTCACAATTCCTATGTGATTTTCACTCCAATATTTATTTTTAACAGCACACAAAATGACTGTTGTCTCAGATTTTTCCCAGCTTGCAATGCGGCCGAGACCTGACTCACTAGTCAGCTGATGACAGGGAGCCTATCTGCTTCAATGGGTGGAGGGATCGCTTGGTGGGAGAGAGATCAATCTGCAACTAATGCAACAGCTGTAGGCACCCTGATTGAAAACCACAGGTCTTTTGAATGGATGCAGCTTGTTTATGTTTCAAGGGGTGGGGTGGCTGATGTGTGGGAGGGAGGGAAATTGAATTATGGGATTTGTAGTCAAAAGAAGAAAACTCAAACAGGAAATACCAGTTCACAAAAAGCTAGCCACAGTATTATGGTAATCTCACAACACAGCTGTTTAGCCCCAAGACAAGAGCAGATCCTTCCTAAGCATGTCCATTACTGTCTGCGAGGTACTTACTAAAATCACCTCTTGGTGGATAACCCCTTTAAGGTCAAAATGGGCTTGGTCCAAAGGGGTTAAAAGTCAAGGGGAGAGATTAATCTACACTAGTGCAAGATACTCCAGTTTCAGTACAATGTGGGCCAATATGTTCGGTTTCTGGGATTGAAATAAATGTTCTTGTCTTTGATCACATCTATAGCTGTTACAACAATTCTAGTTGTCTTTTATCTTTCACAGTTGGAAATTACCTTATTTTCCTGTATGCCTCAGTGAACAATGTTAAACTTTTTTTTTTCCTGTCAGAATGTTACCAGCCTGTCATTTGAACTATATTTTGAAAAAAAAGTTTTAAGTCTAGCTTTGCATTAAGGAAGCCTAGAGCCACGATATACAGAGCCCTTTCATATGCAAAATCAGCAGAGTTGAATTTTTCTGTATGTTTTCCCATATCCAGGAACAGTAATGGGATTAGTGGCCCAGCAAGTGGCACTTATGTAGAGCCCAACTCTTTTAGATACACAAGATCAATAGTAATTGCATGCATTGTGAGCATCAGGAAAGGCATTTCTCATGCTGTTCTTGGCCTTTGAACCTGTAGAATCACACGAATTGCAAGCTGAACCTGAATGCCCTTAGAACCTGATGTTCACAGATGTGCAGACACCATAAACCTAATTCCTTCTTCCACCAAGTGAAGAGAATCAAAACACCCTAATGAATCCTGCTGGGAATTAAAACTTGCGTTCCCCAGATTTAGTTTCAAAGTCATAAATGTGAAAAAGAAAAAAAACAGGTTTAGGATTATGAGATCATTCTTAACTTCTCCAAAACACTCTTTATTCCATTCCTTTCTGCTATCACGCGCTCAGAGAATTTTGTATCTTTCTCATTGCTTATATTTGGTATCGTCAAGACTTTGTGACTTTCTGAGGTTAACTCTTATCTTATGTATCACATCAGTCTGTTGTTTTTTTTAGATAACATTTCTTTAACAAGATGTTAACACCTGCAAAGTCTTCAAGCGAGAATCTTCTTTCACATCAGATAATTAAGCAAAACATAGATTTGACACAACAGCACAGCTGTTATATGTCTATTTCTATTTAATAATTGCATTAAAACATTTATTTACTAATAGGATTAAACTGGGCACATGAATGTTCCCATGATGTGTGAACAATTTAAAGGGGAACTCCCGTGGAAAACCTTTTTTTTTTTTTTTTTAATCAACTGGTGCCAGAAAGTTAAACAGATTTGTAAATTACTTCTATTAAAAAAAATCTTAATCGGGATAGGAGGTCGAGATAGGAGGTCAGGATAGGAGGTTGAGATAGGAGGACTGGATAGGAGGTCGGGATAGGAGGTCAGGATAGGAGGTTAGGATAGGAGGTCGAGATAGGAGGTCGAGATAGGAGGACGGGATATGAGGACGGGATAGGAGGTCAGGATAGGAGGTCGGGATAGGAGGACGGGATAGGAGGTCGGGGTAGGAGGTTGGGATATGAGGACGGGATATGAGGATGGGATATGAGGTCGAGATATGATGACAGGATAGGAGGTCGGGATAAGAGGTTGGGATATGACAACAATATATGAGGACGGGATATGAAGTCAAAAGCTTCCTCCTTTGTTTATTTTCCTCCCCAACAAGGATTAGGAAGGAAAAACCAGGCAACGCCGGGTATTAAGCTAGTAAAAAAATAAAGAAAGAAAAATTGACAAATCCCAGAGACACGTCAAAAGTTTTGATCAGTCCGGGTCTTGGTGCTCAGATCCCAACCGATCTTCCGTTGAAGCCAGAAGAGCTGCCTTTTCTGTCTCACCTTAGGAAACAGTCTCCATTGCAAGTCCACGGAGACCATCTCTGCAGCGAGGCGAAGACCGCAGCGAACCGCAGAGTAAAGTGCTTAACTGAGCATTTCTGCAGACTGTATCTTGTGATCAGTGGGGGCTTAAACACCTCCTGTGAAGATATCATTTGATAAATGGGGTCGGGGTACTGATTATCACTAAATGATTGTGTATGGAGACTCTTTTACAGGCAATGCTCCACTGGAAAAAAAAAAGTATGCTTGAAAAAAGGAAAGTTAACCTACCACACACCAGTCAAACCCACAACGTGCGCCCCAAAACCATGAGTCACTGTTTTTTCTCTACCCTGCCCCCACCAGTACAGAGCAGGGTATGGTTGTTTAGTAATATAGAGAGGTCTTTGTGAATTAGATTTTATGGGCTATTTGTTTTTGCTGAACATCAGTGCACAATGTTAACAGACTAAAAGCCCTCGTATTAACAAATGTTCCTTTGGTATAATTCATTACTGGACAAATGTTTTCTGATGCCAACACATTTCATCTAAGATTTGCAGTGAATTAACTCTAATGTATATGCAATGTGCCACCTTCATTGAGTTACACTATGAAGTTACAGAAACGTCATGTCTTGTGATGACAGAGATTTATTTACTGTCCTCTGGATTTCCCACTGCAGAACATGCTGAAAAAATAGACATCCTGGTGACTCACTGTTTGATTTTCTGTTGCTAGCTATATCAGGTTGTTTACTGGGTCTATCATGTAACTTTATAAATTGACCTTAAGAAAAACGAAGGTTTTGTTGCTTGCCAATCTAAAATGTTCTTTATTCAAATTATTTATTTATTTATTTGAAAACTTGATTCTTGTAAGGACCATCATAAATTATTAGAAGATAAAAAAAAAGGTGCCTCGTAAGGTAATAACGTTCCTGTAGCGCAATGTACAAATTCAAGGTTGATTACTCACCTTATATCAGAGGATGTTTGACCAGCCGCAACTATCAAGCACATAATAGATATAAATCTAAATTCCAAACTGCAATCCACAATGCTAGCAAAATCCACAACAGCATGCAATATGAGCTTTAAAGGGGTATTCCAGGAAAAAACACTTTTTTATATATCAACTGGTTCCAGAAAGTTAAACAGATTTGTAAATTACTTCTATTAAAAAATCTTAATCCTGTCAGTACTTATGAGCTTCTGAAGTTAAGGTTGTTCTTTTCTGTCTAAGTAATCTCTGATGATACGTGTCTCGGGAAACGCCCAGTTTAGAAGCAAATTCCCATAGCAAACCTCTTCTAAACTGGGCAGTTCCCGAGACACGTGTCACCAGAGAGGATTTAGACAGAAAAGAACAACCTTAACTTCAGAAGCTCATAAGTACTGAAATAATTAAGAATTTTTAATAGAAAGTAATTTACAAATCTGTTTAACTTTCTGGAGCCAGTTGATATATAAAAAAAAGTTTTTACCTGGATAACCCCTTTAACCCCTTAAGGACTGGGCCATTTTTCATTTTTGCACTTTCATTTTTTCCTCCTCACCGTCTAAAAATCATAGCACTTTAAATTTTCCACCTACAGACCCATATGAGGGCTTTTTTTTATTTTTTTTGCACCATCAATTTTACTTTGTAATGATATTACTTTGTAAAATATTTGTGGGGCAATATTGAAAAAAACTAAAATGTTATTTTGTAACTTTTGGGGGCTTCCGATTCCATGCAGTGCACATTTCAGTAAAAATGACACCTTATCTTTATTCTGTAGGTCCATACGGCCCAAGGATACCTAATTTATATAGGTTTTATTTTATTTTACTATTTTAAACAAATTATAACTATATGTAGAATGTACAGCGCTGCTGCGGCTCACAGTTAACCCTTGCGGGGACATCGCATTTGGGGGGAAGGGCAGGAAGCAGAGCAGCGCCGGCGAATCACATATTATTAGTTCCCTGGTGTGGGGGGGCACTGTGGATGACAATTCATACATTCCCTGATGTGGGGACTGCGGGGTATGCCAAATGGATACCCCACAGGATACTTTTAATTAATTCATACTTAAAGGGTACAACTGGACAATGCATTTCGGCATGTTCTCACACCTTCATCAGGTCCACAACAATAATTTTGCGATGTCCTGCAGATGTGTTCCTGTGTATTGGCGGCTACCAATACAGCGCTCCTGAGGGGGGGGGGGGGGGGTGACAGGATCGCTACCTCCCCCCCAGCAACAGGAGGTGATTGGTGGTGTATACTGCACTGCCGATCACCTTCTAATTCCAGGTCAACGGGTCACACATGACCCGTATGACCAGAGTCGCCGCAGATCGCTGGTCTGAATTCACCAGTGATCTGCAGCGATCCCTGAATTGGGGGGGTCTCAGGAGCCCCCTCGGTGTTGTCACAGGATGCCTGCTGAATGATTATCAGCAGGCATCCCGGTCCGGTCCCCGCCCGGCGAGCAGCTGGGACCGGTATTCCCACAGGCATACAGGTACGCCCTTGGTCCTTAAGTGGTTAAATCACATTAATTAATTTTTTTAAACTTTTTTACACCATTTTTTAGTCTTTATAGGGGACTATTACATGTTGCCCTCACCACAGACACTGCAGGATGTTTTTCAATTCAGAATTTATTTCATGTTGCAGACAAAAGTTACAAACCACGCAGTGGAGGGAAGGTGGAAAACAGACATCATCTCCAAGGAGCTGACAAAAGGCAGCTATGAGTCATTTCGCAGATAAGACTGCTTGTTCACGCTGATCTTCTGATTGTATACACTGTTCAATGCTATGCCATAGCATAGCATTGATCAGTGTTATCGGCGCTCTGCTGCTCCAGCCTGGATCTCAGGCATTGAGCAGCAGATCACCAATCGGACGGAGATGGAGGCAGGTAAGGTAGAGTCCGATTTACTTTCATTTTAGATGCACATCTAATGGGTTAATGCCAGGCATCACCATGATCGGTGATGTCTGGCATTAGACATGGTTCCTGGCGTCTGATAGCTCGTGACCCTGCATCATAGCAGGGGTGTGGAAACAGGGCATACAGGTATGTCCTTGGTCCTATAAGGTGCTAAAAACACTAAAGCATAGTAAAACAATAAAATAACAAACCAATAACTTTATTGTCCCACATAAATACATTTTTGGGGAACACAAAAACCATGTAAAGGAGCAGGGACTCCTGTCAATGTGATAAGAGTCTCTGCTCTCATTCCGTGAAAATTCTCATTCTGTGCATTGATACCTACTTTTCTTTGGGCTTTGTAGGCTGTACAGAACATGACATTTCTAAAAATTGTAGTTTCTGTCCCCCTCTAGGACTCTGGGCAGACATGAGGGGAAAGGCAGTGATTAGCAGTTTAAGCAGTCTATACTCCTTACTCCCCTCTGTGTTCAACCAAGTGAGTGTTCACTGAGCAGCAAGATGTAAAATACCTCCTGCTCAGTGAGTAGTTTTTCTGGTGCTCTCGAGTAGGATGCAAGGCAGAGAAGAGAATCAGGATTTCCTTTCATCTTGACAGGAGTCCTGGGTCCTGTAAAGTAAGCAGCGGTGCCCTTGCAATTTCTCATACAGAAATTTTTTTATCACAATATCCCAACACTCTGTAACAGCACTTAAAAGTCTTCATTTGCTTAACAATCACTGGGTGAGACACAAATACATACACAGTCATGGGCGTATTAACGGGGGGGATGGGGGGGGGGACAATCCCCCCCAGAAAATCATTAGGGGGCAGATCATGAGGGAATTTTGGGGTGAAATTTTTTGTTACTTTTTGGGGTGGTGACTGGAAACTATAGCATTCTATAAAAACTCTGAATGTGATGGCTGCCACCAGCTACCTATCAGACCAGCTTGTTACTAGTCCTGCAATGTGGCTTTTGGTCACAATACACAATGTTACTTCACACTTACTCTATTGGACCATTTTCACATAGACACGCTATTATGCAAATACTTTTGGGAATGTTTATTACTGCATTTTATTGTGCAGTCCAATTATATGTGAGTTAATGTCCTTTGTATGTTTAGTTCACAAATAGAGCAACTGATGGAGTCATTTCATACAATCATAGATGCATAGGGGGAGATTTATCAAAACCTGTGCAAAGGAAAAGTTGCCCAGTTGCCCATAGCAACCAATCAGATTGCTTCTTTAATTTTAAAAAGTGCCTGTGCAAAATGAAAGAAGTGATCTGATTGGTTGCTATGGGCAACTGGGCAACTTTTCCTCTGGACAAGTTTTGAGAAATCTCCCCCTATGATAGTCTCTAGTGTTATTCAAAGTGAATATATAATTAGGTGTTACTGTTTTTTTGTGCAAACTGTGCATTCATAAACATAAGGTGCATAACTTTGTCTTGATGTCAGGACCCTTGTATAATTGCACAAAGTCCTGTGTATTACATCGGGTCCCTATATTAGCACCAGGTAATGTATTCACTGTTCAGCGATATGAAAAGAATACACGCTACAACCTGATCCCTCATGGATTGAAGCGGATGCAACACGTAGGATCGCCTATGGCAATGTGAACGGAGCCCAAATACTTGAAACCAGCTACCACTACCTAGGAAACAGCGAAGTGCAATTACATAGTGTTATACAATTTGCAGCCAATGCATAACAAAGGAAGCTGTGTATATATGGGATCTTAAACGTACTAATTTGGATTAAGAGTTTGTGATTTTTTTTAAGCACAACAATAATAGAAAAGTATGTAATCATGGGTATCATTTTAATTGTATTGACCAACAAAACAAAGAACACATCATGAACACATCATTTTTACCATAAATTGTATGCCATGAAAACAAAACCTTCTAAAATTAGCAAAATTGCGGTTTTATTTTTAATTTCCCCACGCGAATAGTATTTTTTTTGGTTGCGCCATATATTTTATAGTAAAATGAGTGATGTCATTACATAGGACAACTGGTCACACAAAAAACAAACCCTCATACTAGTCCGTGGGTGAAAATAGAAAAGAGTTACAATTTTTAGAAGGAAAAAACAAAAATGCACAAATAAATTTGGCCTGGTCCATAAGGTCAAAATGTGCTTGGTCCTTAAGGGGTTAATGTTCTGCTTATATCTTATATCTATAGATTTTTTGTTGCAAGTTAAAACAGATATAAAAAAAAAACGCAGGATCTGTTGTCTTCGCATGCTGGGCACCCTTGCTGTGTGAACATGATGCGAAACTGAATTGGAACAAATAGTAAAGGACACTAAAAAAGTAATTCCCAAATACATACACAACACGACTTTCGGACAAAGTATATGCATGGGGTGACTGGTACAAGTTGTTTCCGTCTAAGGCTGCTTTCACACTATAAAATTCATCCGTTTTAAAAATCCATTTGATGTTCAGTAATGAAAACCCTGAAAATCTGCCATTAAACGTCCGTTACAAAATCCCATACGTCCGTTAGAAAATCTCATTATAGTCTATGGGATTTTTACATTATCCATTTGAATCCGTTATAGTCCGTTATGAATAACGGACGTTATTTTGTGACGGAAGATAGTAACGGGAGAAATAGTGCATGCATTATTTCTTCTGTTCATTCACCCGTCATAAAATAACATCCGTTATTAACCCCTTAAGGACCCATGACGTATGCATACGTCTCCACACCCTGGGCTTTAAGGACCCATGACATATGAGTACGTCATGGCGTATTCTGGTCCCTGCCGCTCGCCGGGGAGAGATCGGAAGTGGATGCCTGCTGAAATGCTTCAGCAGGCATCCAGGGCAAAAGCAGAGGGGGGCCATGTAGGCCCCCCATGTTGGCAATCGTCGCAAATTGCGAGGGAAATCGCCCCTGCGATCTGCAGCGATACCAGGCTGATCTGGTCTCTGTGACCCGACCGCCCGGTAATTTTGCATGATCCCGGTTGTCACAGACAGCCAGGACCATGCTGGAGGCTAGGAGCGAGGTGGCAAGCCTGACACCTCCACCTATCCCCTGCGATCCGTCGGTTAGCTAACCGACCAAACGCATGGGGGGGCGGTTACTTCCTCCCGCCCTGCCTGGCCCCTGGAAGTCCGGAGAGGACGGGAGGAAGACCGGAGGACGCGGCACGGGACGGGGGAGTGCTGGGGCCCTGCCCGGTACTTACCTCGTCCCTAAAGATCCGGATCCCGGCGATGAAGACGGCGGCGGCGACAGGTGAGTTCCTCTTCAGCTGCGGTCGGGCCCTTTACAGCAATGCACATCGCCATAAAGCAACATGCATTGCTGTATTGGGACCCTGTATACTACAACTCCCAGCATGCCCAGACAGCCCTTGGTGCCTGGGCATGCTGGGAGTTGCAGTTTTGCAACATCTGGAGGTCCGCAGTTTTGGGACCACTGTGCCCTTCCAGATGTTGCAAAACTACACATCCTCAGCATGCCCTTACTGTCCAGACATGCTAGGAGTTGTAGTTCTGTAACATCTGGCCCTTCAGATGTTGCAGAACTACAACTCCCAGCATGCCTGGACAGTTTTGGCATACTGGGAGTTGTAGTTTTGCAACATCTGGAAGGGCACAGATTGGGAACCACTCTATTAGTGGTTTTCAAACTGTAGTCCTCCAGATGTTGCAAAACTACAACTCTCTAAAGATGTTGCCGAACTACTACTTCCAGCATGCCTGAGAATGTTTGGGAGTAGTGGTTTTGCAACAACTGGAGGCACACTGGTTGGGAAACATTGTCTGTTTCCTAACTCAGTGTTTCCCAACCCATGTGCATCCAGCTGTTGCAAAACTATAACTACCAGCATGCACTGATAGACTGTGCTTGCTGGGAGTTGTAGTTTTGAAACAGCTGGAGATTCCCCCCCCCCCCTCAGTGAATGTACAGGGTACATTCACATGGGCAGGGGTTTACAGTGAGTATCAGGCTGCAAGTTTGCGATGCAGCAAATTTTGCGCGGCAGCTCAAACTCGCAGCGGGAAACTCGCTGTAATCCCCCGCCCGTGTGATTGTACCCTAAGAACACTACACTACACTAACACAAAATAAAATAAAAAGTAAAAAACACTACATATACACATACCCCTACACAGCCCCCTCCCCTCCCCAATAAAAATGAAAAACGTCTGGTACGCCACTGTTTTCAAAATGGAGCCTCCAGTTGTTGCAAAACAACAACTACAAGTATACCGGACAGCCGTTGACTGTCCAAGCATGCTGGGAGTTTTGCAACAGCTGGAGGCACCCTGTTTGGGAATCACTGGCATAGAATACCCCTATGTCCACCCCTCTCACTTTGGAGCCCTTCTGGGCCTTGTTGTGCGCCCCCAGAGCACTTTGCGCCCACATATGGGGTATCTCCGTAGTCGGGAGAAATTGCATTACAAATTTTGGGGCGCTTTTTCTCCTTTTAACCCTTATGAAAAGGTGAAGATGGGGTCTACACCAGCATGTTAGTGTAAAAAAATAAATGTTTTACACTAACATGCTGGTGTTGCCCTATACTTTTCATTTTGACAAGAGGTAAAAGGGAAAAAAGCCCCCCAAAATTTGTAATGCAATTTCTCCCGACTACGGAGATACCCCATATGTGGGCGCAAAGTGCTCTGGGGGCGCACAACAAGGCCCAGAAGGGAGAGTGCACCATGTACATTTGAGGTGATTTGCACAGAGGTGGCTGATTGTTACAGCGGTTTTGACAAACGCAAAAAAAATAAAACCCCTCATGTGACCCCATTTCGGAAATTTACACCCCACTGGTGTCTGACAGATCTTTGGAACAGTGGGCTGTGCAAATTAAAAATTTTGTTCAGCCCACTGTTCCAAAGATCTGACAGACACCAGTGGGGGGTAAATGCTCACTGTACCCCTTGTTATGTTCCTCAAGGGGTCTAGTTTCCAAAATGGTATGCCATGTGGGGGTTATTTTGCTGTCCTGGCACCATAGGGGCTTCCTATATGCGACATGCCCCCCAAGCAAAATTTGCTCTCAAAAAGCCAAATATGACTCCTTCTCTTCTGAGCATTGTAGTTCGCCCGTAGTGCACTTCAGGTCAACTGAATATATGGGTACCTCCATACTCAGAAGAGATGGGGTTACAAATTTTGGGGGGTATTTTCAGCTATTAACCCTTGCAAAAATTTGACATTTGGGGGGAAACACACATTTTAGTGAATTTAAAAAAATTTTTTTACATATGCAAAAGAAACTGGTTATGAGGTAGTTGATCAATTTAAAACACAACAGTGTGAATTCTAGGTTAGACAATTTAACAAAATCTGAACGAATAGCTCTTAAGGAATTGAGGGAGAATACCAACTGGACCATATGTGCTGCAGATAAGGGAGGGGCAGTTATGCTAAGGACACTGAGCTGTATTGTTTGTTAAATAAAAAATATTAAGTGTCACTTAAACCTACACTCCGATTACCTTCAATCCCACAGCTCTGTTCAGCAAAGACTTCGAAATGGTGTTGGGGTAAGGCCTGTCCCTCAATAATCATTTCCCAAAAAGAGTACAATTATTTGTTGGTCAAAAATCTAATCACTCTAATTTTTCACTCATTACCGAAAATACATAAGGACCGATTCCTGCCGCCTATGCGACCCATAGCGGCGGGGATCGATTCCTCAAACGAACCCCTTTGTGAATGGGTGGATTCCATTTTACAGCCACTTGTCTAATTATGTCCTAGCCACATTTAAGATACGCAACATTTACTGTCCATTATGGACAATTTAAATGGCATTCTTCTATTCATGGCTAACCATGGACATAGAGTCCTTGTATTCATCCCTCCATCACTCCTTATCCTTGAGAGCAGTATCAGACATTATGAACACTTTCTCTGTATAGAGTAGTAATCTATGTCAGTTTTCTCTAGAAGCATTGTCCTACATTCTGTCCCATAATTTTTTCAGGAACAATTCTATGTCCAATGTACAGGAGCTTCAATGGGGGCTAAGTCCTCCCCATCAATGGCAAACATTGTTGTCAACTGGTGGGAGATGCAATACATTTTTTGTGATTTAATTCCTTTTTTCTCCCAAATTGTTTGGTACGGGAGGTATGTGGATGACGTGATTGTTATATGGTCATCCTCAGAACAAGAGGCGTCATCCTTTATCAATTATGTCAACACTAATCCTCACAATTCATTTTTTACCTATTCTTGGCATAAGTCCATCGCCCCATTTTTGGATGTTCTATTACAAGCAGATGAGGGTCGTTTTCGCACTACCACATACAGGAAGCCTACCTAGGGTAACACCATTCTCCAAGCCGAGTCGTGCCATCCGAAACATACGGTTCTTGCAGTTCCCGTGGTTGAGTTGATTCGAGCTCGAAAAAATTGTTCTTCCAAGGGGGCTTATCAAACTGAGTCTAAACTAGTATGTTATCGGTTACGTGACAGAGGTTATCAGCCCTGGTCTCTAAATAGAGCTAAACGCTAAGTTCAGCTCAAATCCACAAAGGACCTTCTTATTCCTAAATCTCAATGTTCATCCTGCCTGCCTTCTGTATTCAAACCAACTTTTGTTACCACATGTAGTTTGGAATTTAATAGGATTGAAAACATCATAGTAAAATTCCTGCCAATCCAGCAACAAGATCCAGTCTTAAATAAATACTTAGAGGGAGATTTATCAAAACCTGTCGAGAGGAAAAGTTGCTGAGTTGCCCATAGCAACCAATCAGATCATTTCTTTCATTGTTCAGAGGCCTTTTTAAAAATGAAATAAGGAATCTGATTGGTTGCTATAGGAAACTCAGCAACTTTTCCTCTGGACAGGCTTTGATAAATCTCCCTCTTACAGTCTGGGGTCAATTTCTCCAGTAGACATGCTCCAAATTTAGCCAATCTGTTGTCTCCAAGTGCCCTCCCATCCACACAGAATTCCAGTGCCCGTCCTTCCTGGCTGTGAGAGTTTTTTTTAAATTCGGCCAAGCGAGGTGCGTTGTATGTGAACATGCAGTTAAAACCACCACCATTAATGTGACCTCATCAAAAACATTTCCCATACACCAATTTATTAACTGTCAGTTAACGTATGTGGAATATAGGATATGCTGCAGAAGTTGCAACATCACCTATATCGGCAGCACTAAAAGGCCATTGAAAAAGAGGATCCAGGAACATTTGAGAGGTGTATATAGTACGGTACATGTTATCACTTTTAATGTTTCTAAACACTTCAGAAATGTGCACTCAGGCGATGTGTCCGATTTGCTATTCCATGGCATTGAAGTTGTCCACCTACCAAATAGAGGAGGAGACCGGATTAAGATCCTTCACAATAGAGACATTTTTTGGATTTATTCCTTGCATAAGTTTAAGCATCACAGTCTCAATTTAAGATCAGATGTTATTTAACATTATTAGATGTTATTTTCTTATCATTCTTTGTTATGTTTTTTTTATTTATTTTTGAGTTTATGTCTTATGGTTCTGCCTCTGAACACATTGTCATACTGTAATCATCATTTTCAGTGGATTAGGCCTTGGAGTGAACAGGGTTTATTCCTTGAGTGCAATTAATGCACCTGGTTCCTCCAGCCATATTTAAACACACCTCTTCACTACCTATGATGCATCTGAAGAAAGGTCACATGACCTAAAAACGCGTCATGCATAGCGTTTCCCGAGTTCTGCTTTGCTGTTGATGTTTCTGAGACGTTCCAATGTCGATGTTTTAACTTGGATTTCATTAAAGGAGAAGTAATTTTACTGCTGGCATTTGTCTTTCTATTCTAATTTACAAATCTGTTTAACTTTCTAACACCAGTAGATTTAAAAAGATTTATTTTTATGTTTTCCATCAGAGTACTTTTATAAAGCTGCTGAACATATACTCACTGCAGGTAAGCCATGGTTTATTTAAAACTCAGAAAACCTGACTTTTATGTGATGAAGGCGACCCAATGTGTTTTTACTCAGTATGTTGTATAGGCCACATCCTTGTTGTCTCCAATGCACAATATTGAAGAATAATAATAGTCAGCTGTTCTTCATATTCAATGCTCATTTCCATCGAAATAACATTAGGGTGTGGTTTTATTATCAATAAACCAAAAATAATCAAAATCACATTTATCTGATGACAGCTAGAATGGAAAAATAACAAGGATATCCAGAGGATAACTTCTGGAAGATATTAGGAACATTATTGTTTTGCCTATTATACATGAAATATATGAGGTTGAACTGATCAGAATACATATTAGATTCGTATCTATTGTGCGGGTGATTCTGTAGAGGTAGAAATAGTCTGCAGTGGAAAAACCAGCCGTTTCTCCAAGGATTTGCTTTGCTTAGACACTAGTGTAAAGTAATCCAGTATAACCTGGGAGATTAGTGCGCTTGTTATGACACGCCGCGTCCTTCACCCTATGCACCTGCTCTAACAGTATGTAAGGTCTGTGGGTTTTCCTTGACAGATCTTGGTGTAACTGCTTTAAGTTACATGTGGGTGAAGGATGTGGGTAGACCTGCCTCTGCTTGCTGTTCTGTTTCTGAACTCCATTCTGACATCACACAGTATTTTTTTAACCTGCCGCAGGGGGCAAACAGACAGTTTTAAAAATAGCTTGAAGAAGGAAACTCTGCAATATAAGCAACCATTGAACATAGAGCAGGAATCAGCATGAGAACCAGAAGATTGCAAGCTACTTCTTTGAAGATAAAACATCTTAGTTTGGCTGTTTTTACATGTAGATTTTAATATATTTTCCACAGCTACAAAAAAATATATAAATAAATAATAATTTAACTATCACAAATTCAAACCACTCTACAGTATATAAAAAGAAAGAGATAAAATGTGTTTAACATCTGGCCAAATGTATTTGCTACCAGGACATATCAGCTACAGAAAACAGCTGCTCAGTTTGCACTTATTCCAGAAGTCACATGGAACTGGTCCGATCTCTGATAAGGCAGTTGCATTGGAAAGCCAGAATATCTAGCACTATGGAAACCCCAAAACAAATGTCACACTGCTGTAAGGATAAATCATTTAATAAAGACACAATAGAAGTAGGTTATTTTAAGGATGTTACTGCATGTGTAAAGGTCTATTCACACGGCAAAATTTCCACTCAACTTTAAATTAAAGCCCATAGACTTCTATAGGATTCCGCACTCCCATTCACACTTCTGAATTTACACTTGCGCAAGCGGAAATTGAGAAGTGTGAATGGGAGTGCGGAATCCTGTAGAAGTCTATGGGCTTTAATTTAAGTGAGCGGAAATTCTGCCGTGTGAATAGACCCTAACTCTGATCACAGCTTATTACAGAATTGTTTGTTAGGGCACGTTCACACAGCAGAATTCCCGCCGAATTCCATGAGCAAGATTCTGTGAGTGGAAATCCGCGCAGTGACCATTACCAGCATCAGTGTGAATAGGTCTTCCACGAGACCCATTCACACTGAGGAATTTAACCCCTTAATGAACACGGATGTAAATGTACTTCCTTGTGCAGCGGTACTTAGCGCACCAGGACGTAAATTTACGTCCTGTGTATGCCTGCGAGCATCAGAGCGGTTTTCGTGTCATACACTGCAAGCCCCGGTGGTAATGGCCAACATCCGCTATTGCGCGGATGTCTGCCATTAACCCCTCAGATGCCGTGATCAATACAAAATCACAGCATCTGCAGCAATACGCATGTTAAAATTGACAAACAAGTCACCCGCAGCGCTGCCGCAGGAATCCGATCATCTGTAATGGCGGCTGGAGGTCCCCTCTCCGGCCTCCGGCCATCTCCTTGGGTCTTCTGCTTTGGTCTGAGATCGAGAAGACCAGAGAAGAAGATCGCCGATAATACTGATCAGTGCTATGCCCTATGCCTAGCACTGAACAGTATTAGCAATCAACTGATTGCTATTGATAGTCCCCTATTGGGACATAACATTTTTTTTTTAAAGTTTAAAAATATAAAACTAAAATGTAAAAAAAAAGTGAAAAATCCCCTCCACAATAAAAACAAAAATTGTCCCTTTTTCACATTTTAAAAAGAGTAATATTTTTTATTTCATAAACATGTTTGGTATTGCCACATGCGTAAATGTCTGAACTATCAAAATATAATGTTAATGATCCCATACGGTGAATGGCGTAAACGTACAAAATTAAAAGAAAGTCCAAAAATGCAGCTTTTTTTGTCACATTTTATTCCCAATTTTTTTTAAGTGATCTAAAAGTTTTATACACGCAAATGTGATATCAATAAAAAGTACAGATGACAGTGCAAAAAAAGGAGCCCTCATACCACCCCATATACGGAACAATCAAAAAACCACCAAGGTGGTCAAAACAGGGCGATTTTATATTACTGATTTTGTACAAAAAGTTTGAGGTTTTTTTTAGCGGTACAAAAATAGAAAAGTATCAAGCCATGGGTATCATTTTAATTGTATTGACCCACAGAATAAAGAACACATGTCATTTTTACCGTAAAGTGTACAATGTGAAAACAAAACCCTCCAAAATTTGCAAAATTGTGGTTTTCATTTAACCCCTTAAGGACCGGGGGTTTTTCCGTTTTTGCATTTTCGTTTTTTGCTCCTTGCCTTTAAAAAATCATAACTCTTTCAATTTTGCACCTAAAAATCCATATGATGGCTTATTTTTTGCACCACCAATTCTACTTTGTAATGACGTCAGTCATTGTGCCCAAAAATCTACGGTGAAACGGCAAAAAAAATCATTGTGAGACAAAATTGAAAAAAAAAACGCCATTTTGTAACTTTTGGGGGCTTCCGTTTCTACGTAGTACATTTTTCGGTAAAAATTACACCTTACCTTTATTCTGTAGGTCCATATGATTAAAATGATACCCTACTTATACAGGTTTGAATTTGTCGCACTTCTGGAAAAAATCATAACTTCATGCAGAAAAATGTATACGTTTAAAATTGTCATCTTCTGACCCCTATAACTTTTTTATTTTTCCGTGTATGGGGCGGTATGAGGGCTCATTTTTTGCGCCGTGATCTGAAGTTTTTAACGGTATCATTTTTGCATTGATAGGACTTATTGATCGCTTTTTATTCATTTTTTCATGATATAGAAAGTGACCAAAAATGCACTATTTTGGACTTTGGAATTTTTTTGCGCGCACGCCATTGACCGTGCGGTTTAATTAACGATATATTTTTATAATTCGGACATTTCCGCACGCGGCGATACCATTTATGTTTATTTTTATTTTTATTTACACTGTGTTTTTTCTTTTATGGGAAAAGGGGGGTGATTCAAACTTTTAATAGGGAAGGGGTTAAATGATGTTTATTCACTTTTTTTTTGCACTTTTTTTTTGCAGTGTTATAGGTCCCATAGGGACCTATAACACTGCACACACTGATCTTTTACATTGATCACTGGTTTCTCATAAGAAACCAGTGATCGATGATTCTGCCGCATGACTGCTCATGCCTGGATCTCAGGCACTGAGCAGTCATTCGGCGATCGGACAGCGAGGAGGCAGGTAGGGGCCCTCCCGCTGTCCTGTCAGCTGTTCGGGATGCCGCGATTTCACCGCGGCTATCCCGAACAGCCCACTGAGCTAGCCGGCATGGTTTCGGTTTCACTTTAGACGCGGCGTTCAACTTTGAACGCCGCGTCTAAAGGGTTAATAGCGCGCGGCACAGCGATCAATGCCGCGCGCTATTAGCCACGGGTCCCGGCCGTTGTTAGAGGCCGGGCCCGAACCGCTATGACGCGGGGCCACGCCGTGGCCCCGCGTTATAGATCGGGAGTGGACACATGACGTTCCAGTACGTCATGTGTCCTTAAGGGGTTAAATTTCCTACCTAAAAAAAAAATTCTTTGGGTTCGCCATACATTTTTTGGTAAAATGAGAGGCTTCATTACAAATTAAAATTGGTCACGCAAAAAATGAGCCCTTATATGGGTCTGTAGATGGAAATATAAAAGAGTTATAGATTTTAGAAGGCGAGGTGGAATAAACGAAAACACTAAAATAAAATTGGCCTGGTCCTTAAGGTCAAAATGGGCTTGGTCCTTCTCACAGCTCATTAGCTCTCATCCGAGAGTTTCTAATTGTCTGCGTGTGCAGCATGCTAGAGAGGTAAGGACTGTGAATTTGATTTATAAAAATGACTAACCCTTAGCCTTCACTACATGTTTCATGGAACCAGGCATGTCATCATGGGTGCAGAGTCTCTACACCCCTGATGACATGACTGGTGCCATAAAACATGTAGGGGAGGTAAAGGATAATCATGTTTAAATAGGCACTGTCAGATACAAAAACATTTGATATGTTGTAAAGCATACAAAACCAATAGGTTTTGCAATTGCTTTTATTAGAAGATTTGCAGTATTTCATACTGAAAAAGCCAGTCAAACAACTGCCCCCCTGCCTGCTTGGACACATACTAGTCCTGTTGTGTCCATGCATCATGGACACACTTCCTTGATTGACAGCTGTGAGTGCAGGGCTCACAGCTGGAGGAAAGATCCTCCCACTGCCATCTTGTGTCCCACTACTGTCAGTGAGGACAAGCTGGGAGTTGTAGTTTTGCTAATGCTAGGGGAGATGTGAGCAGACAGCATACTGAGGGAGGGGGCGGAGACCTGCACAGTGAGGCCACGCCTCCTCCCTTTGAGAGGAATTCATACTAGTGAGCTAAATTAAAAGTGTAATAAAAAAAATGTGCTAGACACATAAAAATTAGATGTATATGGTCAGGATTAGGTACTGAGTGATATTTTTCAAAAAAAAATTTTTTAGTTGCATCTGATGGGTACACTTTAACTATAACCAAAGGGTCAAAGACCCAGCCATGCTCAGAGTCATATCTAGGTTTTCCTTTCCCAGGGTAAATATTACATTTACCTCCCTAGCTCTGTTTCTCTGTTTCTCTGTTTCTCACTATTTCTCTCATCTACTTTACAATGGCATGTTGATGTTACTCCTAGCAAGCAGCACCTGGGGCACATACTTCAATAACCATTCCTGCCCCCAAATATGGCCTTAAGTATATCAGATTATTAAGAAAAGTATATATTTACTTACAAATGAAAGTAATTATTTTTCTTTACAACAAAAAGTAATATAAAAGCAAGCATTTGCTCAGTAGCTGAAATTCTGAAAGGAAGTACTGCCAATTTAAGACATAAGTTATGCAGCATTGGACAGCATTATTCTCAGCTTATCACAATTCCGACCAACAGATGGTTTAAGTTTCTTTAACATTAAAGGGGTATTCCAGGATTTGTTTTTCTTCAGCCTTTGAGCTCATGATGCCCATTTATAATACTGTGTAATATGCTTCTATTACCTCCATGCACGGATTTGTCTCATTTTCATGCGCAGGACCCACACCTCGAAGTTCCGTAGTACAAGTCTTTTTATTTTTTTATTTTTATTTACTTTTCCAGCATTACATGAGGCAAGAGACAATGGGGGAGATTTATCAAACCTGTGCAGAGGAAAATTTGCCCAGTTGCCCATAGCAACCAATCAGATCGCTTCTTTAATTTTGCAGAGGCCTTGTTGAAAATGAAAGAAGCAAGCTGATTGGTGGCAACAGGCCACTGGGCAACTTTTCCTCTGCACACGTCTTGATAAATCTCCCACAATATGTCATAAATCACACAATCTTCAGGGGGTGTGGCTATGCTGCTGTGGGTGTCGGATAGCATGACTTTAGTAAATCCCTCCTACCCTGCTTTACCCACCCATAGAAACCATGTGACTTATGACATATTGTCTTTGGCGGCATGGAATTCTGAAAAAGGTTAAAAAAAGAAAAAGTGCAGTACAGCACTGCCAAGTGTGGGCCTGTGTGTGAAAATGGGACAAAGCACACAGAGGTCATAGAAGTACTGTATATTACGTATAAAGCCTGATGGGCTGTGTTTGTGCGAGGGGCGGAAGTAATTATCGCTCCCTGCACTTCCAGGTGGGGCTCATTGGGAACAGGTGGGGGCGTGTGTATATAACTTCCCCCTCTCCTACAGGGGCGGAGCACGTGTCGTTTGTGGAATCTCTGCTTCCTGTTGCAGTCTGGTGTTTGAATCTCCCACAAAAATCTTCAGAGCTGCTGCTCACGGTGCGGAGGCCTCGCTGATCATGAGTCTGGGGGGTGCAGGTGCGGCATCCTGGCAGCTCTGCTGGCTGTCTTATCTGGGGATGCTGTCTCACTCTGATTATAAGGTAATATTGGGCAGGTATGGTTCTGGCTGGCTCTGCCCGCAGCGGTAGTGGGGGCCAGGAGCGGCAAGCAGGTGAGTTAAATCGGTGCTGGGGGCGGTGCGGCCTCAGCATTTCGCGCAGCTCGCTAGCTGCCTCATGGCGACATGTGGACCGCCTGCCACCCACACAACTACAATTGTCTATGCCCTTGGGACAGGTTGCGGCAGCTGCCCAGTCCTCGTTAGGCGGTCCTGTCAGCTTGTCTGCTATCGTTAATCTAAAGTATAGTGTAATGCTCTGCGGAGGGTTGTTTCAATATAAAGTTTGCTGTATACAGTGTGGTGCAATGCTCTGCAAAGAGTCGTTTCAATATAACTTTTGCTGTGTGGTGCGGTGCTCTGCGGGGTATACGGTGCCCTTGCAGTATACGGTACAGTGTAATGCTCTGCAAAGGGTCTCGTTACAATATAACATGTACTGTATAACGGTATAGTGCAGTGCTCTGCAGATGGTCTCGTTACAATATAGTATACATGATATACAGTTAAGGTGCAATGCTCTGCAGATGGTCTCATTACAATATAGTATACATGATATATAGTTAAGGTGCAATGCTCTGCAGATGGTCTCATTACAATATAGTATTCATGATATACAGCTATGGTGCTATGCTCTGCAGATGGTCTTGTTACAATATAATATATACTATATACAGTATAGTGCTATACTCTGCAGATGGTCGCATTATAAACAAAGTTTATACAGTTAGTGCAATGCTCTGCAGATGGGATGGTTTCAATACAACATATTATATAGGGCATAGTGCAATGCTCTGCAGAGGGTCGTTACAGTTAGCATGTCCAGTGTGGTGCAGTGCTCTGCGAAGGGTCTCGTTGCAACACAGGGTGGCATTTACTGTTTGGTGTGGTGCAATACTCTGCAGAGGATCACGTTGCAGGGTAGCATATGCTGTGTGTGGTGATACAGTGCTCTGTAGACTGTCTTGTTTCAATATAGTATATAGTAGGGTGCAATGCTCTGTAGAGATATAACATAGGCTACATCCAAATAAATCATAGTATACACAGTGTTATTTGCACGATCATGGTATCCATACGGTTCATACGCTTGGTTTATTATGGGCATACACGCATTACTGGTTCAAGGTGCACACGAGTAGAGCATCTTCACGGTTTGATAACTCCATGAATTTCTTATTGTCCGTACTCTCATGGTTAATTCATACGCTTATGGCACACTGCTCGTACGCGCTTAGTATGTATACAGTTTCATGTGCTAATATCATTATATACGGTACATATACTCACTGACGATACATTCACAGCATTTATACTGTACAAACTCGTTTATGCTGTTCACCTTATGGTTATTCTCTCACTCACTGGTGTTTTACACGGTCCACAAACTTGGCATTAATGCTGTTCACATATTCTTGGCATATTCACGGTCTTACGTTCTTTCTACCATGTTACGTTCATGGCAATCAAACACCTTGTAATTATCACTGGTTCATACGCTCAAAGTGTCATTCGGCTCATATGTTAATGGTAATTCATACTGGTTACGGCAGTATACTGCCTATAGCAATTATACGGTTCATACACTCATGGCAGTTATAGTGGTCACACTCTCACGGTTCTTAAGTTGTTCACATGTTCACCGCAGGGTTCATACGCTCATGGCGGTTGTATTGGTTGCACGGTCATGGTTTTGTTGTTCACGCGTTCATCGCATTCATACACGCAGGGTTCATACCCTCATGGCAGTTATATGGGTTACACGATCATGGTTTTGTTGTTCACACGTTCACCGCATTCATACACGCAGGTTTCATACGCTCATGGCAGTTACATCGGTCACACGGTTATGGTTTAGTTGTTCACACGTTCATCGCTTTCATACACGCAGGGTTCATACGCTCATGGCAGTTATATTGGTTACACGATCATGGTTTTGTTGTTCACGCATTCACCGCATTCATACACGCAGGTTTCATACGCTCATGGCAGTTACATCGGTCACACGGTTATGGTTTAGTTGTTCACACGTTCATCGCATTCATACACGCAGGGTTCATACGCTCATGGCAGTTATATTGGTTACACGGTCATTGTTTTGTTGTTCACATGTTCACCGCATTCATACATGCAGGGTTCATACACTCATGGCAGTTATATTGGTTACACGGTCATGGTTTTGTTGTTCACATGTTCACCGCATTCATACATGCAGGGTTCATACACTCATGGCAGTTATATTGGTTACACGGTCATGGTTTTGTTGTTCACATGTTCACCGCATTCATACACGCAGGTTTCCTATGGTTCTCACGCATAGTGACATGCTGTTTCGTGCAGTTGTGGCCACGCACTCATAGCATGTTCACAGCATTATACTGCTCATAGTACTCATACCTCATAGCGTCATACCACATATTAATTCGTAGCACATATGCTCGACGCTTATACTGCACATGTACTTGTAGCGTTTATACTGCACATACACATGGCCTACATCAGGCACATACGCTCTTAGCATTGATATCGCAAGTATACTCATAGCATTATACTGCTCATAGTATCATATCACTATACGCTCATAGCATTTATACCACATACACGCTCGTTGTATTCATACCACAGACATGTTCACGTCATGTATATTGCACATAGAATTGTAGCAATACACTACACGGACATTCGTAGCATTCATTCTGTACATACGATGGTAGTAATTATTATGCTGACACGTTGTAGTACTTATTCTGCGTACATGTAGCATTCATTCTGTTATGTTATCTGCACTAACATCCATAGCGTTTACTGTACATGGGTAATGGTATTTATTCTGCATGTTCATCCATAGCGTCTACACTACACACATGCTCCTGTAGCTTTTACTGTACGTATGTTTATAGCATTCATTCTGTGTATTCGTGCATAGTCTTTTATACGGAAAGTTCACTCAGGTTTGTCAGGATGTAGCCCTATTGCCTGACTCCTCTTCAGGTTAAGGGGTCAATGTCGGTTGCTACTGACTTGTTCAGAGCAATCACATTGTTTATTGTCATGTCCTGCAAGTTCTCAGGTCAGATACAACCTCCTCTGTTGTATTTCACGACTAAGTTATCAGTTAGTTATAGAACACATATTCAACTATCCGGCAAAGGTACTCGTTCAAGGGTGGTCATCATTTTAGTGGCACTAATCGGCTGTTCAATACCCGGTCACCTGACTCGTTCCTTCAGGGGTTGAATCGCGGTTGTTACTGACTCACATTCAGAGCAACCAATTTCAGGAATAGTCACAATGTTAACCTGTTGCCTGACTCCTCTTCAGGTTAAGGGGTAATGTCGGTTGCTACTGACTCGTATTCAGAGCAATTTTGTCGTTGGTGTATTTGTTATGACCTGACACGTTTTCAGGTCAGATACAACCTCGTCTGTTGTATTTCTCGATTGTGTTATTTCGTTATAGTACACAGATTCAACTCTCTGGCATAGTTGCACGTTACGCTCATAGTCTGGTTACGTTCATAGCTTTATTTTGTTGTACTGCACATGGGTAATAGTTTTTCTGCATTTCCATCCTTAGAGTCTACACTACACATATGCTCATAGCTTTCATACTGCATATTCGTGCATAATGTTTATACGGAAAGGTTATACAGCTTTGTTAGGATGTTGCCCTATTTGCCTGACTCCTTCAGCTTAAGGAGTTAATGTCGGTTGCTACCGACAAATTTTCAGAGCAATTACATTGTGGTTCATTGTCACGACCTGAGACGTTCTCAGGACAGATACAGCCTCCTCCGTGGTATTTCATGACCACGTTATCAGTTACTTATAGTAGACATATTCAACTATCCGGCATAGTTGCACGTTGTCTATCTTTTTAGATATATGTTTACACTTTATTTTCTAGGCATGTATGCTGTACTCATAATGATGTTAGAGCATAAATTCATAACGTTCCTTACGTTTTCACGGTACTTACGCTCCCAGCTTGTGTATGATACATGCACCAGTACACAGCATTTGTTGCATACTACCATAGTTGTATGCGGGTAGGTTATGTGCATTCGTTCCTAGTGTTGAATAGCAGTTGCACCTCTGGCTGTACATATATTTACAAGACACGATTACAGTATTCATATGGTGCTTATATTCATTGCAGATATATCGAGCACATATTCTTAAACCTCCTACGTCTGCAGGGGGGGATGCACCACATAGGTTATTGTTAGACATGTCTCAGAGCAATAACATATTGAGTAGCGACTTGTAGTTGGGTATACTGTTAGCAGGTTATGCCGCACATACGGTTAACATGTTTCATGTGGTGCACACAGGGGAGGTAGATCCTTTGCTTAGGGTATTGGACACAATTGGTCATTTTTGTTACTGACACGCCTTCAGAACAACACGCCAGCTTCATACAGGTATCTTGTCATGAATACTCATGATGTTACCCTGTTGCCTGACTCCTCTTCAGGTTAAAGGGGTAATGCCAGTTGCTACTGACTCGTTTTCAGAGCAATTTTGTCGTGTGTTATATTTGTTATGACCTGACACGTTTTCAGGTCAGATACAACCTCGTCTGTTGTATTTCTCGATGACGTTATAATTTCGTTATAGTACACAGATTCAACTATCCGGCATAATTGCACGTTCTCTTTTAAGGAGGGCCAGCATTTAGTTGCAGATATATTCTGCATTTAATACACAGTTTCATGACTCATTTCTTTAGGATCGGGGATTGAATCATGGTTGCTGCTGTCTCATTTCAGAGCAATTGATTTGACATGGTTATGTAGGTAATCTGACACGTTTCAGATAGTATACAATCTCAATATGGCATTTCACACTTACGTATTTGAGAAAAAAAAAAAAAAGTGGTTTACAAAGACCTGTGACGTTTACAGGCACAATGATTTCACAAAGACCTGTCATGTCTACAGGCTCGATGGTTCCACGGGGACCTGTGACTGGTTCAGGCACGACGGTGTCACAAAGACCTGTCAGGTCTACAGACATGATGGTTCATCTAAACACTGGTCACGTCTACAGATACGTTGCTCTCGCAGGGAGCTGTCATCTGCAATGGGTCATCACTTCCAAGTCCAGTTGGGTCAGTACAGTGGCTAGTTAGGTATGTCTGTTAGTCTCAATCAGGTAAGGTGCCTTCGTGAACCTTGTCATGCGACATGACCCACACGATCTATCAGGTAGATAGGTATTTCTTGTCATTTACCTGTCAGTTTAGTTTTTGCCTCTTAAATAGCAGGGGATTGGTGCTTGTCAGACCTGCCATGAAGTTAGCCTTTCCGTGTCCATTTGAAGTAATGTCACAAGTAGGGATGGTGATAGGTATAGTTCAGTTAGTATTTGGCAGGGAAGGTTATTCTCAGGTTGATTCTTTAGATGGAAGTTACTACCACGGTTTCAAAGGTATGGTTACCACCTCTAGTAGTCACTAGTTGGTCAGGGCTACTCTTTCAGCACATTAGGTATAGTCTACTTCGGGTATGTGAAGATTGATGCTGGATGTAGGATGTTTTATTTCAGGAATTGTATTCATCCTAGCATGGTTGCTTTTTGCCCTCTATAGGCGTGCCCTCATTGCGCGGTTATGGCACAACTCAGACCGCTATGCTAGGGTAAGATCTTGTATAGGTATGTAGGCAATCTTTCCTGTCACTAGTACACGTATGGAGCCCCGATCACAAGTATAAAGCCTGATGGGCTGTGTTTGTGCGAGGGGCGGAAGTAATTATCGCTCCCTGCACTTCCAGGTGGGGCTCATTGGGAACAGGTGGGGGCGTGTGTATATAACTTCCCCCTCTCCTACAGGGGCGGAGCACGTGTGGTTTGTGGAACCCTCCCAACCCTCCCTTATCTTATTCCTTCACTATAGTGCATGCCCTCTATAGGCGTGCCCTCATTGTGCGGTTATGGCACAACTCAGACCGCTATGCTAGGGTAAGATCTTGTATAGGTATGTAGGCAATCTTTCCTGTCACTAGTACACGTATGGAGCCCCGATCACAAACAATATTATAATTGGGCATCATTGGCTCAAAGGCTGAAAAAAATCATGAATTCTTCTTCGATGCTATCCACCCACCCACTGCAGCATAGCCACATCTCTGGAAACCAGGGAAAGATCAGAGACAACAGTAACATAAATGGCACTTCCGGGTGTGGGTCTCCTGCATGAAAACAGGACAAAGCAGCACAATGAGGTAATAAAAGCCCAATACACAGTATTATAATTTGGCATCATTGGCACAAAGGCTAAAGAAAAAAAATCCTGGAATATCCCTTTAAAATAATAGAGCAAGTATTGCTACTAAATAGATGTTTTGTGGCTATTTGGTAAAATTTTAGACAACACAAATGAATATACTGTACCGCAGCCACCTTGCATCCCTGTTCGTTTAGACTGATAGAGAGAGCAAACATTACACTGGCAGCATGCATTTCCCTTTACACGGTTACTTAGTGAATTAGATTTTCCTTTAAGTAACTTCAGCATGGATAATTGGGTCATTTTCCCAGTGACCAGCTTGTAATGTCTCATTAGAGGATATCTGTCCTCCAATCTGCTGCTGAAATGACTCCATAGTTGATGTCACAGGTGCTCAAATTCAATTTCTCTCCTTTATTATGTAGTTCAACACTCAGGCAACTATTGAAAGCGCAGAGAGTGTTACTATGGAAAGAAGTATATGTAGTAGAATTGGTGCTGAGGATTTGCTGAAACACAACACAATTGAACAATCGGGGCTGTTCACTGTCTAAAATATAAAAGTGCCAGGCAAACACATTGTGCCACAAAATGGCAATAGAAAATGATGTAAAAAAAAAATAAAAAGGATATAATCCCTTGAAGAAGGGAATCTCCACACCATATGATGAAAGAAGTAGGAATTTCAGGCTTACTACTCTCAGAAACGCATGTGCAATGCCTTGACCAGGTTCTGCTCGTAGGGTTTTCGGCCAAAGCATCATGTGTAGCCTGGCGATGCTGGGACCAATGAGGATTTGTTGACAACTTTCAAATGGTACTCTGCCTTGGCGTCCACACCCTGTTTGGCTGGGCTATAGAGGAATTCAGTTGTCTCACTTCATTGTCTGTGATAGGGAAATTTGTCCTGACGACTAGCTTGTATACTCTATGCCTATTTGTATCTCGGGTTTCTAATTTTTGGCTCTCATATCTGTACTTTGCAGTCCTCTTGGTATTAAGCCCCGACAAGTTTATTACTCTATTTCTTTGTTTTCCTCTTACTTCCCAACCTGTTTCCCTGACTTGTTTTGTTTTTGACTTGTCGCCCCTAAGCTTAGTCCAGCAGAGGGACTGTCTCCAAGTTGTGCAATCATTGCTTAGAAGGATTACACAAGTAGGCAGGAATAGTGGAGTTGGGTTTGGAAGAGCAGGATTGCACTATTCCCTGCCCAATGTGTCAGCAAGGGAAAAAGATGTACTAAAATACTAACTACCCAAGAGGTGTGAACAAAATAGCTGTTTACACTACAGGCACCCTAAGAAAGAAAGAATATTACTTAAAGGCTTCAATTAGGGAACACTGTAGGGTGACATAAGCAATGGGAATAATTTATCAATAGGAATTTGACAGGCTCTGGTCACTGCTACCTATCTAAATCCTGCCTAGCACCATAAGATTGCCATCCTAACAAGGATGATCACACATAAGACCCTTGAAGCAAAGGCCCATCCCTTAGACTAACAGGGTAAGATAGACCAATCCTACTAAATCATATTTTAAATATTTACATGGCATAAAACAATCTTAGAAAGTGATATTTAAAGAGAGCCACCAGTTTATTTATACTTCCTGTAGTTATGGAGCTTCCTCAACAGGTGGGGACACACTCCACACAGCATATAACAAATGGACAGATGGTGTTGGCTCCAAAGTTATGTGTGAAATAGCACAGCTCATCAAGGGGTGTACTTATTGTTATGTTGACTTTCCAGTCTTCTCTTCATGCCTCCGTTACACCACAATCCTGGTTCTTCGGTACATGCAAATAAACTGCTTGGTGCATGCGGGACATTCTGAAGCTCCCCATGCATCCAAACACAAAGAAGACTGAATCTGCTCCCCCACTATTGCAGAGAAGATCTCAGCACACGGGCCGCCACTGTGCATGTGGATAATGAAACAGGAAAAGTAGTCCAGTGCTAGCAGAAGTAATGGATAAAACTTCAATTCTGTTTTTTTAAACTGTTTATTTAATTTTCAAAAATACATAAGGTTCTACAGACACAAATAACCTAGCTCGGTCACTCAAGAAAAAGAAAAAAGAAGAAAGAAAAAAAAAGAAAGAAAGAGGTAAAAAAAAAAAAAAAAAGGGGGGGAGGGAAAAAAAAAAAGGGGGGATAAAAGAGAAAAAAGGAAGAGAAAAAGAAGACACAACAAGATAGAGGGAAGGGGAGGGAGGGCGGTATGTTATCTATTCGTACTCAATTAAGGGACTAACAACTACCTATTGGCCTAAATTCAAGCCATTTAATCCAGGCCTTACAAAAATGGGAGAGCCTGTCGGTTGCAGATGATATGGACCTTTCCATACAGCAGTTAAGATGAGTTGAGTTAATTATGGATTTAAGGTCCGGAATATCCTTGCTCCTCCATTTTGCAGCTATTTTGCTTCTAGTCACTGTTAGGAAGTGGGCGATCACTGTCATATCTGACAGGGGTAAATCATTCAAACCAAGGTTTAGGAGAGCTACCTCTGGGCCCCAGGGAATTGTATAACCTATTATGCTGCATAGTGTGTTAAAAACCTGTATCCATAGGTTCTGAATACGGCTACATTCCCACCACACATGAAGAAGTTTACCAACCTGTAGGCCACATCGCCAACAGATATCCGACAGGCCCGGATAGATTCTAGACATTTTATATGGGGTGAGATACCACCTATATAGTAATTTCCTGTGAGCCTCAAGGTGAGATGCGCACCTAGAATTTTTAGAGCTTAGTGCAAATGCACCAGCCCATTGCACATCAGAAAAAGTATGGCCCAGGTCTGTCTCCCATCTAAGGCGGAAAGGCAAGCACTCATCTCCACAGATCAGTGCTTAATACATTTTGGAAATTCCCCTAATGAGGGTAGTGGGCCCAAAAAATGCATTCTTTAATGGGGAGCTTTCAACGTCCTATGGGAGATTCAGTGAGGCGGTGAAGTGTCTTTACTGCAGATATTTGTAAAAATCTACAGATGGGATCTTGTAAAAAGGTGAGGAGATGCTTCCCATCGCCATATCAGCACAGCTACCTATACCCTGGTTCTCCCATCTCACATAGTTGGAATCTTGTATCTCAGACTTAATTATGGTTAAGGGGAGGTCGTGCATGGTCAATGGTAATAAGGATTCTCTAACGACTGGCAACATCCAAACTTGAAATGTCGCTGCCACTGTAGGGAAGTCCATTGTATGTGGCCTAGGAGACACCCTTTGGATCCATAGAGCCTCCCTTAGAGAATTACTGGAATGACAGGGGTTTCAGGAATGGGCAAAGGCTGTATGGAACTTGCAGGCTTCTGTTGAGGAGTCTTCCGTCTTTTAAGGGGACCAACAGGCGAGGAAGAATGTCGCAAATTCAAGACTTTACATCTCACAGGAGACAACACAGGAGGAGCAAGACAGTGATCTTGGCAATATAGTCCCTAACAAATTTCTCCGGTCTTCCAGTCGAGATGGGGAGAATGGCGTTGAAACCAAGGAAGACCAAGAAGGTACACTGTGGTAATACATAGAATACAATTTTCCCCTATGCAAATTTCCTACATGCATGTCGAGGGGTTCCGTGCGAAATTGCACCATACAGTTCAGATTTTGTTCATTTACCGAAGAGATGTGGAAGGGCTTGGTAAGACGAGACACTGGAAGATGGTATTTATGGACCAGGAGTAACCAGCGGAACCGGAGTCCAAAAGAGCAGAAGCAATGAAAGAAGTGCTGGCAGAGGTGAACACTTGAACCGGGGTGATCAAGCAAGGAGAGGAAGTATTCACACCAAGGGATGCCACTCCAACTTGACCAAGATGAGAGCATTTTCTTGGACGTACAGAGCAGTCTTTGAGAAAGTGCTCTGGACTGGTGCAATATAAGCACAAATTCTCATTGCATCGACGGGATCTTTCCTGTTGTTGCGTTAAGCGAAAACGGTCCACTTCCATAGCCTTTTTGGCAGGAGGCAAAGTAGATAGTATAGGAGGCTATTGGAACACAGGGGCCAGTCGTGTTCGGCAGGTTCTCCTTCCAAAAGAAGTTCTTCCTGCCGCTCGGCAAAACGCACATCAACACGGGTGGCCAAATGGATAAGTTCAGGTTATTCGGAGAATCTCGTGCAGCGAGAGCATCCTTGATTTGAGAGGAAAGTCCTTTTTTAAAGTTAGCTCACAAGGCCTCGTCGTTCCAAGAAAGTTCTGAGGCAAGAGTTCAGAACTGAACCGCGTAGTCGCCAACGGGGGCGTTACCTTGGCAGAGGTTCTGTAGAGCCGTCTCAGCTGAGGAGGCTCGCACGGTTTCTTCAAGAGCATTACGGAATTCAATAAGGAATGCTGACAGGTTCAAGGAGACCATATCTCTACAATCCCAGAGAGGAGTAGCCCAGGCCAGGGCTTTTCCGGACAGTAGACTGGAGACAAGCACCACTTTAGCAAGCTCTGTCGGGAACAGATCCGCCATGAGTTCAAGATGGACTGAACACTGTGTCACAAAGCCTCTACACAGCTTGGGGTCTCTGTCTTAGAAGGCAAGGACAAATGATGCTTGGTCCCGGGAGAAGCTGCAGGCACAGGAGGAGGCTCAGGAACAGGTGGCTGCTGCTGTTGTTGCTGCTGCGCAGCAAGGAGCTGTTGCATCATGGCTGTAAGTTGGTTCAGTTGTTGCGCCTGACAGGCTAACTGCTGTGACTGCTGGGCCACGACGGAGGGAAGATTCGAGACATCTGGCAAAGGCACCCCAGTGGGATCCATGGCCGGATCTTACTGTTAGGAGTCACGGCAGGGAAAACAGGGAGGAGCAGATACTTATGGACCAGGGGACAGGTGCAGGCACTTTAATATATTGAATACTGGCCCTTTAAAAGTAAGAGCTCCGGCATGCGCGTGCCCTAGAAGGCGGAGGCAAGCGTGTCGGGGCTGCAGGGACACCAGGAAGAAAACACCGAGGACGGTGAGTGACGGGCTGAGACTCGCATGCAGGTGCATCCCGCAATGCGAATATCAGTCCCGCCAACAGCGAGGACAGAGAACGATCACGGCCGGCGAGTTCGGCCAGAGCACAGGCGTAACATTCCTCCTCTATCTATTGAAAGGTATGGTAGCCTTGTCTGTAACCTTGCTCTTTTATGTTGCCAAATCAATTTCATGAGTAGTCACTGCAGTTTTTTAATCATGTATATTGGTAAGTGGAACCAGCAGGTTGCGAAAATGATAAAGTATTTGGGGTAGCACATTTTCACAGCGGCTATATGGCCTGCCCAAGATAGCGGTAATTTAGTGTATGTGGCCACGGCCCGAAATATTGAAAAGGCCAAATTAGTCAAGTTCACCTGGACTATGTTCGACAGGGGGGTAGTTATAGTAATGCCCAAATAGGTAATCTGAGCCACAGCCCTTTGGTAGGGGAAGGTTGCTTCTAAAACTTCTAAAAGCATCCAAATGTTTGATCACATTACCTTTATCTCTTTCAAGTCTTAGAAGCGCCATCATTTCCTCATGAGTATAGTTAAAAAGCGATATCATATGAGTGGTTGCTAGTTATTCAAAGAACTACTTGATGGAGCAAATCGATGTTAGTGGAGTAACCTTGAGGATGGAATTGAGTGCTTTTTAGCTGTAAGTCAGTAAATGGGCCAGTCGCCCTGTTTCTCTCATTATCTGAGTGTAGAGTTAAGAGGTCCCTGACTTTTACATGCTACCCCATCTCTATTTCCAATTTAGTACATGTCTTCCTGTCAACATGCTTGAAAAATCTGTTCCAACACAATTTGCTACAAAAATTTTAAATCTTCTTAACCTGTGTGAACCTGATGAAGTCCAAGGTTGGAACAAATGAAAGTCCTTTATTAATAAGTGATATTTTAGCTTGGTTCAATGTCAGACGTGAGAAATTAATGATATAAGGTGTTTGTTCCCTCTGTGGGGATGTTAGACCTTGCGGCCTGCTAGCATTCTGTCCTGAAGACCATACATTGTGGATGATGATCTCTGCTGTAAAAAAAAGGGATGATAAATTCAAGGATGATAAAGCTAAAGTGGCTCAATTTAAGGCACCAGAGTTGGTGGGACAGTTCCCTGGGTGTGACGCAGAAGTTTTGTTGTTAGCAGGTGTACTGCAGGCTTGAGGACGACCCCTTTCCCTTTTGGGGTGCCCTTCCTTTTTGGCTTCTCCTTAGACCCCGTCAACACTACACAATTGGCAACAATACATTTCATTGTAGATTTATTGCATATTTTGACTTTCCTATTGATGTCAACGGGGAAGATTGACAATAAATCGACAATGCATAACCAACGCAATTTGACATACTACAGATGTAAAATCCTTACCACAGGTTCCCTATGTACAGTATATCCTCTAACTACTCTTGCTGGTATTGTAATACACTGCAAATTTATCATCCACAAAATTTGGACAGAAATGTCAGTGTGTCCTTACCATGGGACCATACCCTTAAATAACACCCAATCTGCCTTCAAATATATTTGGACAAGCCCTGCTCACTGCATGAGTTGTCTTGCAGGAAAATCTCACAAAAACAGAAAATCCATCAATCCTGTTTTACAATATCCTGACTAAGGAAGAGTAGCTTTTTGGCATCACTGTGCTGATACCCTATAGCTAGAACAGCGCCCTGCATAACCAAATTAGAGATAAAGTAAATATATCTGTATAAAAGAAATTGATCCATTAAAGATGGCAAAATGATTTCTGTGTGGCACTTTATTGACACATCCTCAGATAATGGCTTCTGAATCAGGAAAGAGGTTTTGTGGTGATTTGAGCCTCAGTGTAAAAGCTGCTAGTGCTACAGATGGGAGTGGTATCTGGATCTGGTGTGAATGGGCAGGACTGCCCACTAGGGGCTGAACAACATGCTATTGAGGGACAGCAGATAGAAAGAGTAACTGTGTGGTCCTGAGCTGAGGTGAACCAGACAGGCCTAGCAGATGCCAGAAGATTGAACTTACTAAGAGATGGCTTCTAGCAAAGACGGCTTGTTTCTATGGTACCGATATAGCTTTTGAGCTGTAAATTGTGCACTCCATTGGAGGGATTCTCTAATTGGAGGATTTTGGTTGTGCAATGAGGCTATGTTCATACGGCAGAATTTCTGCACAGAATTCTGCATGAACATTTTGCAGTAAATTCTGAAGAAATGAATTTCCCGTTCACTTCAATGGAATTCCTGCAGCGGAAATTTTGCAGCAGAAATTCTGCAGTGTGAATGAAACAGTGGAATCCCATTGAAGTGTATTGGCTATATATTCATGCAGAATTTTTATGCGGAATTCCATGCACAAATTCTGGCGTGTGATCATAGCCTTAAAGGGGTTGTGCGCTGCCCTGACTTTTGGAGCTCCGCTCACAGCGTCCGGAAGTTCATTACTCCGAACGCTGTGTGCGGGCTTCCATGTCCGCGGCCGCCGGGCGTGACGTCACGCCCAGCCCCTCGTGACGTCTCGCCCGCCCCCTCGTGAGGTCTTGCCCACCCCCTCAACGAAAGTCTATGGGAAGGGGGCACGACCGCTGTCACGCCCCCTTCCCATAGACTTTGGTAGAGGGGGCGGGCATGATGTCACGAGGGGGCGGGCGAGACGTCACGAGGGGCCGGGCGTGACGTCACACCCGGCGGCCGCGAACACGGAAGCCCGCACACAGTGTTCGGCATAATGAACTTCCGGACGCTGTGAGCGGAGCTCCGAAAGTCAGGGCAGCGCACAACCTCTTTAATTGTTGCATTTGTCAGCACTTCTGTTGACTTAATTCCCATGTTATCCTAAACCTGTTCATACTGTGATGCTATACAGGCAAATAAGTGACAGTTCATCCATACCTGTTCAAAAGGTTTAGAATATAGGGGGAGATTTATCAAAGTATTTAGACTGATTTTTCCTGTCTAAATTTGTCGCACAGAAAGTCGTAGTCTAAAATTGTGCAACTTTTCTGCGACTTTTGCTCTAGAGGATTTTTAGAACGTGATGCATGCTAGTCTATTTTAGACTGAAATGCATTGAAAAATGCATTGGTGCTAAATTTATCAAAAGCGACTTTTCAGCGATAAGTTGCATCAGCTGAAAGTACGCCGAAAAGTCAGACCATGTTGGAGCAGGTTTAAATATAGACTAAAGCATAGATCATGAAGTCTGTGCACAGAATTTATCAAGAGCCGGGCATCATTTGATAAATTAGGCGCACAATAGATCAGCCAAACACTCTATAGTTTGGTCTATATTGATGCGGGACATAGACAGCTTTGATAAATATCCCCCATAGAGTGATAAAATGTGCCTAAACATTAGAGAGTCAAGTACAAGACTCCTCAAGGACACAGTTCAATTAGTTCAAACTCTGCTGTGGTGGGCACACTCATCTTGGCTTACTGCGATGCAGATACTCTACTCAAATAATAAGGGGTAATTATTAAGCCCATGGGAAGAGCTCTAAAACATAATTTTTAATAGTTCCATCATAAAAGAAACCACCAAAACAATTGTGACCCATTAAAATGAGACTAAATACAAACATCAATTGTACCAAGGATTGCGGCCCAACGCGTTTTCACTGTGTATAACAGTTTCCTCAGGAGAATAGCATTGGTACAATCAAACGACATGTAAAAAATAGGCTAGATACATCATTATTAAGATCCACTGTCTCACAAGCACATGTCATTTCCTTAAATACGGGTCTAAAACATCACAAAGACCCAGCAGTATGCAATGTCAAATGATGTAGTAACAGTGCAAAGCAAGGATATAAAGGTATAAAAGTACCGGACTGGCCAAATTCCCAGGATGACCTGAAATAAAAAACAGCAGAGAAAGGGAACATTTACTCCATATACAACCAGTGTTTTCAATCGGCCAATGTCCACCTATAGTGATTTCTACATTCAGTCACCTAGGAATCCTAAAAGGCAAAAGAGAAAAGAAATCCCCCATTAGGGGTATTGTCCAAGTAGCTCAGTGCCTGAAAGAGAAGTTCATGCCAGGAACTGGCTACTAACTTTTAAGTGTCCGGATGTTCAATATGGGCATGAGCGTTACCTACAGTGGTAGGGAGCCACGCTGCTGGCTACTGGCGCTCTGCCCACCCTTGGCGGCGTCTGGCCTCACATACGGAACGCCGCTGTCACGTGACGGGCATCACATGACGCACGTCCGGTTCCTATAGATCGCATTGCCGTGGTCTTCCAAGAGGCGCATGATGCGCATCCTGAACGCGTGAATTGCAATGTCGTGATCGCGCAAGGAGGCACTCATGTGATCAGGTCTGATCACATGATACTGTGTCTGCTCTGTAGTGCCAGTGTCGGAGGTTAGATCCCGCCCCTCAGTTGTGACCACTATACTGTATGCTCAAGATTTATTACACGGACAAGTGAAATAATGTGACTTGGGTTGGTGTGTATTATGCTAAGTCAATGTGGTAAAAGTGCATAAAGAGAGCTTAAACTAATAGGATAAACAGACAAGGAAATATGCAAATACTTTACTCGCAGTTTTGTGGCACCATACCCCATGTGTACACTTAAAAAAACCTTTTTTATGTTGAGCCACACAGCACTTACTTCAACCATAGATCCAGGAAGTATGCAGAGAAGTTTTTGCTCAGCTATTCTCCTCCTCTGACTAGCTAAAGCCAAGTTAGAGTGTACCAAGCCATGGTGAGTATCAGGGTCAATCTGTAGTCAAGCCAGGAACAACATAAGGAACAGGAGCCAGAAAAGGGTATAAACCTCAATCACCAGGCAATGTATGACAACCCAATGTCGCTTTGCAATCAAAACAGGACAGCCATGGTCCAATTAAGCTGGGGTAGCAGAAGACAGGAGATGGAGCAGCAGGGAAGGAAGCGTCCAGTTGCCAGGCAAACAGACATGGCTTTGGTGTGGGCCGCTGCCACTTGTTGGGTGCAGCTGTGGAACTAAGTGAGGTAACAGTAACACAAAGTAAATGAGTAAAAAGAAAAAAAAAATGTGTTTTGTTTTACCTTTTATTTTCACAATGATCTTCACACAAGCAATACATTGTACTTTTAACTTTTAATGCAGAATATTACAACTAGTTTGGTCTTATTAACATTGACATTAGAATCAGTAGAAAAGCCAATTATTTAATTTATACAGACTAGAAAAATGTCTCCAGTAAGTCTGTAGCTAAATAACATTTTAGCCACTATGTTCCTTCAAGGCTCTTCTGTAACTTATTAGATGAAATCAAACCGCTATAACTTGGTTTCTACCAGATTTAATTTCCGAGGCATAATACACATGAATATAAATAAGGTAAACCGTATAACAGGGATTTTATTGTGAAGAATTTCAACATTTTACTTACCATTGCTGCTTATAGGTTTTTTACAAAGCAATGTTCGAAAATAAAGACAAAAAGGAAAATATACTTTGTAGTTATTTTTTGTTTTGTTTTCTTTACTGTTAATTAAAGGTTAATTGCTATATATATAATGGTTACTGTAAAAGCTAATTCTATATGGAATAAAGAAAAGCTAAAGGAAATGATACTACAGGGAAGGCGATGTAATAACAGCAAATATTAGTAGTTGAGGGCTCATTACACTATGTACATACTCCTCAATTTGGAGCCATTACCTAGCTGGCCATTGAGCTTTTTACAAAGAATACACATCTCTTATGCTCCTTTCTTAAATTGGTGAGTAATTTTACTATTGCATTACTCTGTTCTGTATTTAAAGAGAGAGCCCAATAAAAACAAGTCAATGATATTTCAGAAGAGTCATAATGAGGACCTGGAACAGGGTCATATAGCTCACAGCACTGATTTTACAAGGAAATTGCTTGCAGGAAAAGGCCATATGGTCCATCTAGTGTGCCCTTATTTATTTATATTATTTATTATTCTTATTTTTCTTGTTATCTTAGGATAGATATATGTTTTCCCCAAGAGTGCCTCAAGGTGTTGTTTGGGAAGAGGATGTTCTTTTTTTGTGTTGCTGCAGGGAACAAAGAGGTATAGTTACCTCGATGGCTCCCCATAGCCTATGGTTTCCCCAGCACCTGTCTTAAATGCAGTCATCGTCCTGACCAGTGTGGCGAGGGAATACTATGTTGATAGGAAATACCCACTCAGCAGCCGATCTCTTTGCTGTCATTTCTCATCAGTCACTGAGCAGGCTTTTCCTATCTACACGGAATGTCAGCAGAACTAGTCAATAAGAGGACATGGCTGAGACCGGGCCCTGGGAAAACCAACAAGCCAGGTAAGTGTTTCTTTACAGCCCCAGAAACATGTAAAGAAAGAAAAAAAATGACAACCCTTTTAATTTACTTCCTGTAGATTTACCAACCATGTTTGCTGGAAATCCACTGAACTGTCCAAGGATTAAGTTGACTTTTCACTAACTTCTCTATCAACTCTTCATATGGAACTGTATGAAAGGCTTTGCTGAAGTCCAGGTAGGTGATATTCATGGCACCACATTTATCTAGTACTAAATCAAAGATATTAGTCTAACATGATTTGTCCTCAGTAAAGCCATGTTATTTTGGGCCCAAAAGCTACTGCTTTCTAGGAGTTTTTTTTACTTTTTTTTCTTAGAAGCATTTCTAGCATTTTGACTACTATGGAGGTCAAGCTTAATAGACTGTAGTTGCTCGCATTTTCTCTACTACCTTTCTTGTGGATAGGCCCAACATTTGGCCATTCCCCAATCATAAGAACATCTTCATTTAGAGGAGATTGGTTATACAAATGAGTCGGGGGGCAGCAATCACAGATCAGAAATATTTAAGAACTATTTGTTACTAGAATGCGCAAGTGTCTTGACTCTTTAGCTGTAACCCCTATCCAATCCTTCCCCCTTGATTGATGTCGCTTGGGACATGAACTGTGGAACCCACAGTGGATTGACGCCTTTCCTAAAGGATTTACTGACATAATGATCATGAATAGGCTAATACTGCCCTTAAATTGGCACAAACACATTGCATCACTGAAACCATTACCCACATTAAGGGAAAGTCACTGTTTAGATGCTGGAACCCTAGTGCACGCTTTTGGCCACATCAATCGAGAGCACAAGAGGGAACAGAAAATGTTTACAGTTTAAACCACTTGGCTGCTCATTTACATGAAACACATGAGTTATTAATAGTCCATATTATGTAGGTAACAGCTCACATGGTGATGTCAGCAATGACAGTATTCACATAGGCAGAAGGCTTCAAATGTCCAAGAGGATGTTTATTTTAAATGATTTTTGGCACAAAGCATAGTGCAAATAAAACAACAAAACCTACGGCTGTCCGGCTCTAACTATACATAAGGATACCTCTCTATACTTCTATGAGCCTAATGTCTCTCTCTCTCTCTCTCTCTCTCTATCTCTCTCTCTCTCTCTCTCTCTCTCTCTCTCTCTCCCCCTCCCTCCCTCCAACAATCAGCAGTCACCCAACCTCACCTGAGGAAACCTTGAAATAGGGAAACCCATAGTGGACTAGGGATGTGGACTGGAGTACTCTCACATCCAACCTGTCCTCCAGTCCAGGAAATCCAGTCCATGAAGTTCAAACAAAAGAGGCCTAGAAGACTAGCTCTGCTAAAGCAGCATATCCTTCTGGATTTCCTTTATCGTGCCTGGCTGAGTAAACCAGGTGAAATATACACCGCATCCACCACTTTCCCGCACACTTGTGGTATGATTGGATACATAGGAATTTTTACACATAACTTTCCATCCCCTATGCAGTGGTGGCAGCAGTCAGGTTGGCCCATATCTGATGACATATTCCCTTTAAGGTTTCTATCTGTAATTGCCTTTGATTTGAGAGCTGTGGAGGGCATGCATGTGCGGTCTACTTTCCATTAAAACAGCGCTAGCACAGTTTGTTCTTAATATTCTGAGAAACCCCCTATTGCTTGCCTGCTGATATCCTGTATGTTCTTGACAGGTCAGAAAAGACTTTACCCTCTAAAAGCTTACCTATAGTGATCCTCTTAAAGCTATGTGCTAATTCAGGTTTAATTTAGATATATAAATGACTGGAGTGCTCCATACTGTTCTGAGTTTGACAATAACAATCTAACAATACAGAGTTAAAAAGTAAACAGATGACTCGGTACTACCTGAGTAACAGTCTTAGAATAGGTTGTGGTAATACAAAGAAAGAAATGAAAAAGGGAAAAAGAAAAACAATGATAACAAATGTGGCGGGGAAAAAAAGGAGAAAGTCATCTTGCCATACACAGTATACATTACAGTATAAATGTTGGAGGAAACTTATCAAAACCTGTGTGGAGAAAAAGTGAAATAGTTGCCCATAACAACAATCAGAATGTTTCCTTCATTTTTTAGAGGAACTTTAAAAACGAAAGAAGCTATCTGATTGGTTACTGAGGAAAGGATATGTCCAGCGCAGGTAATGTGCAAAAATCTTCGTCTTTTATTGTCTAAAAGCCAGCATTACAGGAAAAAAGTGAGTACTCATTCTGGTGAGCATCGAGCTGGCAGTGCTCTGCCAGACGAGATACCACTTGTTCCAGCCCCTGCCTCTCAGCGCCCCCCTGACTGTGAAAGTGTGAATGTTTCATTTAATCAGTTATGGTTCATTGTTATCACTCCAAGCTGTTTCTTGGATTCTTGTGATAATTCCATAGGTAATATATGACGTTGATGACCATAAGGCCTTAGTCTTGAAAGATTACATAGATTTTTTTAAATTTTAATTTAAGAATGATATTAGATTCCGAAGTTTAATGTCCTGGCATTTACTTTGAACTAATACTGTATGATCACAAAACCCAATCTAACAAGGAGTCACATGGCGGCACAATGACAGAACCTACAGGTGGCAGCAGCCCGACAAGACCATAGGGCCTCACATTAGAAAAGATTAAAGATATTTAGTAAAATTGTAATTAAAGATTTTAGATACATGGAAATTTTTCAAATTTAATCTAAGGTGCCAACAGCATAAGGAGACCATATTGAGGCAGAATGACACAGCCTGGCTGTGGCAGCAGCATGAGGAGTCTATAGGGCATCACAATACCAAAGATTAAAATATACATTTTCACATTTTAATTGAAGATTTTTGATAGCTAGTGTTACCATAAATTTGTTTAGGTAATTTCCCAGCAGCATGATGAGACCTTATAGTGGCTGAACGACACAGCGTAAAGGGAGCAGCAGCATGAGGAAACCATATAGTGCCTGAATGACACAGCGTGGAGTTGGTGGCAGCATATAGTTGCTGAATGACACAGCCTGGAGTTGGCAGCAGCATGAGGAGACCACATAGTGGCTGAATGACAAAGCCTGAAGTTGGCGGCAGCATAAAGTGGCTGAATGACAGAGCACAGAGGTGGTGGCAGCATATAGTGGCTGAATGACAAAGCCTGAAATTTGCGGCAGGATGAGGAGACCATATAGTGGCTGAATGACACAGTGTGGAGGTGGCAGCAGCATGAAGAGAACATATAGTGGCTGAGTGACACAGCCTGGATTTGGCGGCAACATGAAGAGACTATATAGTGGCTGAGTGACACAGCCTGGAGGTGGCGGAAGCATGAGGAGACCATATAGTGGCTGAATGACAAAGCATGGAGGTGGCGGCAGCATAAGGAGAACGCATAGTGGTTGAATGACACAACTTAAAGGTGGCGGCAGTATGAGGACACCATATAGTGGCTGAAAGACACAGCCTGGAGGTGGTGGCAGCATAAGCAAAACATTTAGTGGCTGAATGACAAAGCCTTGAAGTGGCGGAAGCATAAGGAGACCATATAGTGTCTGAATGACACAGCGTGGAGGAGGCGGCATCATGAGGAGGCCACATAGTGGCTGAATGACACAGCCTGGAGTTTGCGGCAGCATGAGGAGACCATATAGTGGCTGAATGACACAGTGTGGAGGTGGCAGCAGCATGAAAAGAACATATAGTGGCTGAGTGACACAGCCTGGATGTCACGATGCCGGCTGGCAGGAGGTGGATCCTCTGTGCCAGAGAGGGATAGCGAGGACCGTGCTAGTGGACCGGTTCTAAGACACTACAGGTTTTCACCAGAGCCCGCCGCAAAGCGGGATGGTCTTGCTGCGGCGGTAGTGACCAGGTCGTATCCACTAGCAACGGCTCACCTCTCTGGCTGCTGAAGATAGGCGAGGTACAAGGGAGTAGGCAGAAGCAAAGTCGGACGTAGCAGAAGGTCGGGGGCAGGCGGCAAGGTTCGTAGTCAGGGGAGATAACAGAAGGTCTGGTACACAGGGTATAAACACACAAAAACGCTTTCACTAGGCTCAAGGCAACAAGATCCGGCAAGGGAGTGCAAGGGAGGAGACTAGATATAAGCAGGGAACAGGTGGGAACCAATTAAGCTAATTGGGCCAGGCACCAATCATTGGTGCACTGGCCCTTTAAGTCTCAGGGAGCTGGCGCGCGCGCGCCCTAGAGAGCGGAGCCGCGCGCGCCAGCACATGACCGCAGGAGACGGGAACGGGTAAGTGACCTGGGATGCGATTCGCGAGCGGGCGCGTCCCGCTGTGCGAATCGCATCCCCAACGGCCATGAGAGAGCAGCGCTCCCGGTCAGCGGGACTGACCGGGGAGCTGCAGGGAAAGAGACGCCGTGAGCGCTCCGGGGAGGAGCGGGGACCCGGAGCGCTAGGCGTAACAGTACCCCCCCCCTTAGGTCTCCCCTTCTCTTTATCGGGTAACTGCCTCCCCTGGGATGAGGACACCGGGAAAGGATGGAGGGATTCCTCAACGGCAGGCAGAACCGCAGGAGTAGGAATGGGGAGAGAGGGCAGAGGGCGGGACCTGGCACGGGGCAGTGTGACACCAGGACGAGGGCCATGAGGGGACACAGAAGCTTGCCTGATGGAACTGGGAGGGGGGGAGGGGCATTTCCTGTGGCAGGCAGAGTCCTTAATGACCTTAGGGGGACCAGATACAGGAGGAACCACAGAGTTACGGCAAGGGTTACTGGGAACCGGTTTTAGACAGTTCTTGGAACAAGAGGACCCCCAACTCTTGATCTCCCCAGTGGACCAATCCAGGGTTGGGGAATGAAGTTGAAGCCAGGGAAGTCCAAGGAGAATTTCCGAGGTGCAATTGGGGAGGACCAAAAGTTCAATCCTCTCGTGGTGAGATCCGATGCTCATAAGAAGGGGCTCCGTGCGGAAACGTATGGTACAGTCCAACCTGGCTCCGTTGACCGCGGAAATGTGGAGTGGCTTGACAAGACGGGTCACCGGAATACGGAATTTATTCACAAAGGAGTCCCGAATAAAATTCCCAGAAGCTCCAGAGTCCAGGCAGGCCACGGCTGAGAGGGGAGAGCTGGCTGAAGTGGAAATCCGAACAGGTACCGTGAGACGTGGAGAAGCCGACTTGGCATCAAGAGACGCCACACCCACGAGAGCTGAGTGCGAGCGTGCGTTTCCCAGACGTGGAGGACGGATTGGGCAATCCACCAGAAAATGTTCAGTACTGGCACAGTACAAACAAAGATTCTCTTCCTTACGGCGATTCCTCTCTTCCAGGGTCAGGCGAGACCGATCCACTTGCATGGCCTCCTCGGCGGGAGGCCTAGGCGCAGATTGCAGTGGAGACTGTGGGAGAGGTGGCCAGAGATCTAAGTCTTTTTCCTGGCGGAGCTCTTGATGCCTCTCAGAAAAACGCATGTCAATGCGAGTGGCTAGATGAATGAGTTCATGCAGGCTAGCAGGAGTCTCTCGTGCGGCCAGAACATCTTTAATGTTGCTGGATAGGCCTTTTTTAAAGGTCGCGCAGAGAGCCTCATTATTCCAGGAAAGTTCAGAAGCAAGAGTACGGAATTGTATGGCGTACTCGCCAACAGAGGAATTACCCTGGACCAGGTTCAACAGGGCAGTCTCAGCAGAAGAGGCTCGGGCAGGTTCCTCAAAGACACTTCGAATTTCCGAGAAGAAGGAGTGTACAGAGGCAGTGACGGGATCATCGCGGTCCCAGAGCGGTGTGGCCCATGAGAGGGCTTTTCCAGACAGAAGGCTGACTACGAAAGCCACCTTAGACCTTTCAGTAGGAAACTGATCCGACATCATCTCTAAGTGCAAGGAACATTGCGAAAGAAAGCCACGGCAAAACTTAGAGTCCCCATTAAATTTGTCCGGCAAGGACAGGCGGAGGCTAGGAGCGGCCACTCGCCGCGGAAGGGGTGCTGGAGCTGGCGGAGGAGATGATTGTTGCTGCTGTAGCTGCGACTGTACTTGCTGTAGTTGTGACTGGAGTTGCTGTGTCATGGTAGTCAAGTACGACAGCTGGTGATCTTGTTGCGCTATCTGTTGCGACTGCTGGGCGATCTGACGAGCTTGCTGGGCGACCAGCGTAGGGAGGTCAGCGACCCCTGGCAGAGGAACTTCAGCGGGATCCATGGCCGGATCTACTGTCACGATGCCGGCTGGCAGGAGGTGGATCCTCTGTGCCAGAGAGGGATAGCGAGGACCGTGCTAGTGGACCGGTTCTAAGACACTACAGGTTTTCACCAGAGCCCGCCGCAAAGCGGGATGGTCTTGCTGCGGCGGTAGTGACCAGGTCGTATCCACTAGCAACGGCTCACCTCTCTGGCTGCTGAAGATAGGCGAGGTACAAGGGAGTAGGCAGAAGCAAAGTCGGACGTAGCAGAAGGTCGGGGGCAGGCGGCAAGGTTCGTAGTCAGGGGAGATAACAGAAGGTCTGGTACACAGGGTATAAACACACAAAAACGCTTTCACTAGGCTCAAGGCAACAAGATCCGGCAAGGGAGTGCAAGGGAGGAGACTAGATATAAGCAGGGAACAGGTGGGAACCAATTAAGCTAATTGGGCCAGGCACCAATCATTGGTGCACTGGCCCTTTAAGTCTCAGGGAGCTGGCGCGCGCGCGCCCTAGAGAGCGGAGCCGCGCGCGCCAGCACATGACCGCAGGAGACGGGAACGGGTAAGTGACCTGGGATGCGATTCGCGAGCGGGCGCGTCCCGCTGTGCGAATCGCATCCCCAACGGCCATGAGAGAGCAGCGCTCCCGGTCAGCGGGACTGACCGGGGAGCTGCAGGGAAAGAGACGCCGTGAGCGCTCCGGGGAGGAGCGGGGACCCGGAGCGCTAGGCGTAACACTGGATTTGGCGGCAGCATGAGGAGACCATATAGTGGCTGAGTGACACAGCCTGGAGGTGGCGGAAGCATGAGGAGACCATATAGTGGCTGAATGACAAAGCATGGAGGTGGCAGCAACATGAGGAGAACATATAGTGGCTGAATGACACAGCCTGGAGGTGTGGGAAGCATGAAAAAACCATATAGTGGCTAAATGACACAGCGTGGAGGTGGCGGCAGCATGAAGAGAACATATAGTGGTTGAATGACAAAGCCTGGAGTTGGCGGCAGCATATAGTGGCTGAATGTCAAAGCCTGGAGTTTGCGGCAGCATGAGGAGACCATATAGTGGCTGAATGACACAGCATAGAGTTGGCGGCAGCATGAGGAGAACATATGGTGGCAGTATGAGACAGCTTGGAGCTGGCCCGGTGACTGAGTGGTGCGGTGGGAGGTAATACCAGTACCCGGTGACGAAGGTGGGTGAAAAAAAAAAAACTTGGCAACTGATGTGTGGCATCAGGTGGGTGGTAGGATCAGAATAGTAGCTGAGGCAGGTAGGCAGATGAAAACAGTCTCTTTTGTAAAAGTGTTAGTGTGCACAAATAAGTATTGAGGATATGCATTATATAAATTTTAATAATATGCTTAGGATAAAATATATGGCCCCCAATTTTTTTAAATCAAACCAAAGGAAAGTTATGCAAAAAACACCATGTACCACCTACACCACCAAGTATTGATGTGATGCAAAGACCTCTAAAAGGTGGAAGGGAACAACGTATGGTCCATTGTAACTGGTGGGGGTAAACACTTCCCCTGTAAGGCCCTACTCTCACATTATTAATTCCCTTCTTGGTAAGTGTTACTCGCCCTATAAAGAGCGGCCTCACACTCAGGAACCTCTCCCTATTTCTACCTGGAAACACTGCCATTTCCCAGGGTTTTTAGGTGGGAATAGAGATTGGTTCCTGTGTGGGGCCGCCCTTTTTAAGATGAGTAATACTTTCCTCAAAAAGGTGGAAGGGAACAATATATTTTCCATTGTAGCAGGTGGGGGTAAAAACTTCCCTTGTAAGGCCCTACTCTCTCCCTATTAATTCCCTTCATGGCAAGTGTTACTCACCCTAAAAAGGGTGGCCCCACACAGGAAACTCTCTATTTCCACCTAAAAACCCTGGAAAATGGCAGTGTTTGTAGGGGAAAATAGGGAGAGGTATGGGGACACCCTTGTTAGGGTGAGTAACACTTGCAAAGAAGGGAATTAATAATGCGAAAGTAGGGCCTTACAAGGGAAGTTTTTATCCCCACCGGTTACAATGGACCATATGTTGTTCCCTTCCACCTTTTAGAGGTCTTTGCATCACATCAATACTTGGTGGTGTAGGTGGCAAGTGGTGTTTTTTGCACACCTTTCATTTTGTTTGAGTACGTATATTTTATCCCAAGAAAAGTTAAGTTTAAGCTTATGCATATTCTGAATACTTACTTGTGGTCTGATGGCGAGGAATGTCTGTAACTGGAGAGCAGCACCTTAAACATGTTTTGCAATATCCATATTTGTGAAGTGTTGGTGTGGCACCATGGTCAATTCACTCTGATGCATCAGGCATTGGTGGGTGGAAATCCTGGCAGATCCATGCCTGATTCATCTTCACAAAGGTCAGTCTTTCTACATTTTTCGTGGACAGACGAGTTCTCCTTGGGGTTACTATGGCCCCTGCACTAAACACCCGCTCTGATGGCACACTACTGGCCAGGCAGGACAGCTTTTGCAAGGCAAACTCTGCCAGTTGCGGCCACAAATCCAGTTTGGCTGCCCAGAAGTCCAGCGTATCTTCAAGGTGTGTTGGCATGGTCATGTCAAGGTATGCCATCATGTGCTGGTTAAGGTCCTGCTCCAGCTCTACCAGCTGCTGATGAGTTGCTTCACTATGCGGGTGAAGAAAGCTACTCATCAGCGACTGTAGACTTAGGCTGCTGATGATAGAGCTGGTACTGCTCCTGCTGCCACCCCTCCCCAGCAGCCATGGCAGTGGAAGGTGAGCTCAGAGGACCCCCCGAGTCAGACCTGCGAGAGGATGGATGATGGCGCAGATAGGCATCGGCCAACTGACTACGTCGGATGTCTCTGTAGTAGGTCAGTTTGTACTTCCTGTCAGTGAGTGTAAAAAAGGCCCCCATTTTGTGCCGGTAGCGAGGGTCCAATAAGGTGGAGAGCCAGAAGTCATTGCGCTGCCGAATGGTGACAATTCTGCGGTCACCATGCAAGCAAGTGAGCATGCATCGAGCTATGCGTGCAAGTGACTCGTAGGGACTCCCTGCCTCACTCCACTGCATGCTGCCACGGATGCAGGTCTGCACGGGAGAAGAAACCACGCCCCCCTCATCTCCTCCTCCGGGAGGAAGCAGGTCTGCATGGGAGAAAGAAGGCAGAGCAGGGGAGAGAGGACATACACGGCTCCTCATCTCCCCTCCCTAATGATTTCTATGTGTAAAGGGGGACATACTGCATGGGCTGGGGATAAGGGGAGGGGGGACATCACAGACTGGGGGTGATTTCTATGTGTGAAGGGCAACATACTGCACGGGCTGGGGATAAGGGGAAGGGGGACATCACAGACTGGGGATGATTTCTATGTGTGAAGGGGAACATACTGCTGGGGAAAAGGGGGGACATCACAGACTGGGGATGATTTCTATGTGTGTAGGGGGACATACTGCACGGGCTGGGGATAAGGGCTGGGGGTGGGGGGACATCACAGACTGGGGATGATTTCTATGTGTGAAGGGGGACACACTGCACGGGCTTGGGATGAGGGGGGGACATCACAGACTGGGGATGATTTCTGTGTGTAAAGGGGGACATACTGCACGCATCTCCCCTCCCCCTTCTCTGCCTTCGGAGGATGCAGGTCTGCACATCAACCACACACACAGCACCCCTCAAACACACAGCACCTCACACACACACAGCACCTCACACACCCACAGCACCCCTCAAACACACACACCCAGCACCCCACACACAGCACCTCATACAATTTCAGTCTGGTATGTAATCATATCACAAGTTGAGTATCCCCTTGTACGCATCTTTGGTGCAGCTGGACAATCAGAAACCTGAAGAAAAATGCAGGTCTATTGACATACATAGCTGCACCAAAACAGGATGTAATTCTGATGTAAACTGTACCAAAGCAGCATGTAGGATACATGCAAACTGCAGGTGGATAGGTAGGAATAGGTGCTTATTTAGGTGATGCACCACCAACCACCAGTGTGTTTTCTTTACTAGAATAAAAAAAAAAACTAGTTTGGATCATTGATCTCTGTTGTTGTGTTCTTCTTTTAAAACAAAAAATGTTAATTAGTTATGGCAACTGTATGAGATGTTTTTTTCTAAACTTAAACCTCAGTACTCTGATTTAATTGCTGTGCTGGCACTTTGAGGGAAAAAAGGTTGGCGTGCATTACGGTTTGGGCACTCGGGCTCAAAATGGTTCGCCATCACTGATCTAGGCCTTTGAGACTTTAACAGGTACAAAATAGTACGCCACTTAGATGTACGTACGTGTGGTATGCACTTAGGAGGGGAGAAAAATGTGCTACAGTACGCTTAAAAAAGTATATGTGCACAACACCAGCAGTACACACCAGTGCTGCAGCACATAGTCGCTGTGTACTACACCCAAAATTGCACTTTCTCTCTCAATCTCACTCCCTTCCCTATCAGTGCTTCTAGGCAGGATTTGTGCTTGAGGTGAATCACTGTTGTTCTGTGCAACACACTGCTCTCTGTCCCTCTCTCTAATAGAACGCTGTAGACAGTGACTGGGAGTTGAATCGCTGCAGTAAGGCTAAGTTTCCACTTGTTTTTTTTTTCTGTCAGTTTTTGGAAAACTGCCACTGCAGTTTTTGAGCCAAAGCCAGAAGTGAATCCATAAAGGAGGAGAAGTGTAAGTCCTTCCTTTACATGTCCCATTGCTTTTGAAAACACTTCTGGCTTTGGCTCAAAAACTGCAGTGGCAGTATTCAAAAAACTGCCAGAAAAAAAAACAAGTGGAAACTTAGCCAAATAATGCTTTTCTGTGAAACACACACTGCTCTCTGTCCCTCTCTCTGTGCAACAGAACGCTGACTTGACTAGGAGGTGAATCGCTGCTGGAAAAAGCTTTTCTGTTCAAAACACAGCGCTATCTGTCCATAGCTATCTCTCTGCAGTGAAAGGCTGAAGTGACTGGCCTAATTTGTGCCTAATTCACTAAGAGTAAACATTTCTTAGGGTATATCAAAGGTTGAAAGAGAGTTTGTATCAGCTCACCTGATCCCACACGTACACAGCCAGCCTCTGAAGCAAAGCAAATTTAAGAAGAAGGGTGGAGCCAGCACTGAATAAAAGTATCCTTTATTTAGATCCAGGTTAAACTCCAATGGCAGGCAAACAATGTAACACAAGGACAATAGTGCAAGACTGCATAGCTGGAAGTCCTCAAACGCTGACGCGTTTCCGGCCACAAGGCCTTTAGTCATGGCATGCCATGACTAAAGGACTTGTGGCCTGAAACGCGTCTGCGTTTGAGGAATTCCAGCTATGCAGTCTTGCACTATTGTCCTTGTGTTACATTGTTTGCCTGCCATGGAATTTTAACTTGGATCTTAAAGGATGCTTTTATTCAGTGCTGGCTCCACCCTTCTTCTGATTTCTTAGGGTATGTTCACATGGGCAAAGACTGTTCTGATTTTTTTTCCCTTGTGAACACACCCTTGATTGCTAATCACTGTACACTTTAGTTATATACTGAAATAAGTAGCATTTTAGTTGTTACCTTTCATATTTTATTTATTTTCAATCTTTTTTGCATTTTTAATACAACAAATACTTATTTTTTCTTTCGCGTTAAGCCTTTTTTAATTTTAATCTTAATTTAGTTTTTTTTTAAATGCAACATTGAGACTTCACTACGAAATCAACCCTACTGTTAACTATTCCAATACTCGCCTGCCTCTTTTAAACTCCTTGGATGTCAAGGGGGCTACTGACCACGGCATTTAAAGAGTTTTACCGATCGCAGCCTTTACAGCCAGATGTCGGCTGTTATATACAGTTGGAACCCACTGGTGATGATGCAGGCACAGCTCCTTGTGACATGACCATGATGTAAAAGTAAGGAAAATTGTAGGAATAACTAGCTCATCACAATCTGCTATTTCATCATGGCAAAAAGAAAGCAAAGAAGCCCCAAAAAGAGTCACTTTGATGAAAAGGTAAAAACAAATTTTATTGGTATGCACTAAAATTAGATACACACAAAGAGGAAGACAATGCATCACAAAAAACGGCACCACCGGATATCCTGCAGGGGAGATGGTGGTGGGGGGGTATTGCACATAAATCCGTAATCAAACAGTATATATAAATATATATATAAGCACCATTATGAATAAAAGTGACATATATGTAAACAGTATGAGAAGTACAACACTGCAAGTCAATAAGGTGCTATATATTACGGTGTATAGACAATCTATACATCAGAAGTACAATATATAATAGTGCAAATAATGCTAGCAAGATACCCACAACAGATATAGTAGTCACTGAAAAGCTGCAGGAACCGGGGTGCTGCCACTCCAACGCGCGTTTCGGCACGCTGACCTTCGTCCGGGATTGGAGTGAAATGGAGTGAAAAGGGGTAAGAATGTACATTTTCCAATATTTTATATGCCTTTCTCCTAGTCTGTACCCCCGATTAACACAAATAGAAATCCTAAATAGTCATTTGTAATGCTGCTGCTCAATTCCAAGCAAAAATATTATTTTATAATGAATGCAGAAAACACAGATGATAATAACTTTACCATTCACTAGATTGCTTGAATAATCATGTACAGAGTAATTTAATATTTGGCTTCATTATCAGAATTTAATGTGATGTTTACTCCAGAGATTGTGTCCAGCTTTGTGTGTTTTTGTTTTTCATTCTGTTTATGAAAGAATTAGCTACTGACAAAAAAAAAAAAAAAAAACTGATGTAACACTGTGTCACTAATCATAATTATTGGAGAGTCCACATTATTTTAAAATGTCATACATTTTTTTTTTGTCATATTAAAAACATTGGGATCAAATGAACAAGATGGTAGAGAAAAACAATGTAAGGAATGGGTTACCAAGGTTGTCATCTATTACATCAATTTATTAATCTTCCCATTTTGTAAAAAAAAATGTATGTAAAAATAAACTTTTTTTTTTACGTGCAAATTTTTTTTTGCCAATCACAAATTTCATACATAGTCAATACAGATATAAAAGTTTGTGTGCCATTCAGGCATGTCAACAGGCTTACATTTGGAGGCCTGTTGAGATGCCTGAATGACACAAAACGAATCATAGCCTTCTTAACATCCACCAATATGTTTTCTGTCCCCCTGCTACACCACTTCCTGTTATAAGGCTGGAACTCCACTGAGTTTCTTTTTGCAAAAACGCCATTAAAAACGCCAATGCGTCCAGATGTTAGCTGCAAGTCAATAGTAAACTGCAAAATGCCAGATTCACTTGGCGTTTTTCAGTTTGGCGTTTTTTTTAAATCCTTTTGGCGTTTTTCAGCAATTTTGGGCTCAGAGGCTGGATTTTCAAATCGCCCGAAAAAAACTAGTTTGGCGTTTTTTGCCCTGAAATTGTGGCGTTTTCCTTCCATAGAAGTCTATGGGAGAGCAAAAACGCCAAAAAAAACGCCACGTTGGTTTAAAATTTTCAGTTTTTGCATGCGTTTTTTTTATTCTTTTTTGGACTTTAGCGATCCCAAAAAATTATGGAGATACCTTTTTTATAAAAATACCATAAAAAAATAATAATAAAAATGATACAGTAGTGATGGATAAAATTGTATCTAACGAAATGTATCTTTTTAATTATGAAATGTTTATTAATTTTTAAACAGGGATCAATTTATGTGAGCGGGTAAAGCGCTAAAAATGTAGCCGACAATAATAAAAATGTAGTGTGTGTGTCTGTATTTTTCCCTTTTTTTTTTTTTTTTTTTAGGTAGTACTACTACTCCCAGCATGGAACACACTGTTCCATGATGGGAGTAGTAGTTACCTGTACTAATTGACAGATCGCCGGGGTCCCTTGCGATCCTCTTGTGTAATGTATAGATGCAGCGGACGCTCTTCTATGGTCCTCTGCACTGACGTATATATACACATATTCATGTGATTGGCCAGATGGTTCCAGCCAATCACAGCTCTCTGTGAGAAATCGGAATATGTGTATATATACACGGCCGTGCAGGGGACCATAGGAGAGTGGCCGCTGCATCCATACATTATACAGGAGAATCACAGCGGGTGTCAGGAGTGATACCCGCAATGATCTTTCCTTAACTACAAGTACTACTACTCCCAACATGGAGTACATTCTGCTTAATGCTGGGAGCTGTAGTATCTGCATTAATAGACAGATCGCATCATGTGTCAGAAGTTACACTCACTGCGATCTGTCTATTAATGCAGGTACTACAGCTCCCAGCATGGAGCAGAGTGTGCTCCATGTTGGGAGTAGGAGTACTTGCTTAAGGACACATCACAGTGGATGTCACTACTGACACCCGCTGTGACCGTCCTGTCTATAGCAGAGATGCAGAGCGGCTGTATATATCGCTCGCATCCCTGCTCTGCACTATGCTCCGGGCCGGCCGCTCATTCATTCATCTTTTCCTCAGAGCTGTGACTGGCTGAAACCATCCGGCCAATCACAGCTCTGGGCGGAAAATATGAATGAGTGATGTGAATAGAGCAGAGATGCGAGCATTGTATAGAGTCATATCTCTGCTATATTATGGACGATCGCATCGGGTGCCAGACTGACACCCGGGGCGATATGTCTATAGTACAGGTACTACTACTCCCAGCATGGAACAGTGTTCCATGCTGGGAGTAGTAGTACTACATAAAAAATAAAAAAATAAAAAGTTAAACACACACACTTTATAAAAAAAATTATAAAAATGTTGTTATAGAAAATAAATATTTAGTTAAATACATTTTTACATCCCTACTGCATCATTTTCTTATTCTTTTTTTTCTTTCTTTTTGGTACCCAACTATTAAAAAAAAAAAATGCCAAAGGGGCCAAAAACGGCAAATTCCACACAAAGGTAAAAACGAAAGAAAAAAAACACCAGAAAAACGCAAAAACGCAGGGAAAAACTGTGGCAGTTTTTCTGGCATTTTTTTCTGTATCTGGACCATCTCCGGGCACTTAGCAGATGGAAATTTTGTGTCATGGAATATATTGTGCATTATGACATTGACAGATTGCCACTATCTCTATGTCTACAACTCTAGATTGGCTAGGACTTAGCCACAGCAACCACAAGCTTAGCCAGAACCTAAAAAGGTTTAACCCTCAGACAAAAAGTCATTATAATAAGCCTATATTTTATTAAACGCTTAAGAAAGATATGTTATTATGTATTAATGTATGTCTCCAATTTCAATAAACCTTTGACAAGTTATAGGGACATATGGGAAGCTTTGATCAGTAAGACCCCCACTCTCTGAAACAAAGGGGCAGAGGTGCTGAGCATTGTGTCCTTCAGCTGTGTCCAGCTGTGGCTCATCCTGAGATCAGGATGTATTTGAGTCTGTACAACTCTCTGGGGGAGATTTATCAAAGGATTTAGACTGTTTTTTCTTGTCTAAATTTGTCGCACAGAAAGTCGCAGTCTAAATATGTGCGACTTTTCTGCGACTTTTGCTCTAGAGGATTTTTAGAACATGATGCATGCAAGTCTATTTTAGACTGAAATGCATTGAAAAATGCATTGGTGCTGAATTTATCAAAAGCGACTTTTCAGCAACAAGTCGCATAGGCTGAAAGTACGCCGAAATGTCAGACCATGTTGGAGCAGGTTTAAATATAGACTAAAGCATAGATCATGCAGTCTGTGCACAGAATTTATCAAGAGCCGTGCACCATTTGATAAATTAGGTGCTCAATAGACCAGCCTAACCCTCTGTAGTTTGGTCTATATTGATGCGGGACATAGACAACTTTGATAAATATCCCCCTCTGTTCCTATATACAAGGTGAGTTGAGCTAAACAGAGCCAAAGGGACATAGCTACGTACTTCTTTCCATTTCGTTTCGGCAGTTGGAGGTGACCTAAGCTCCTTGACCCTCACCAATCCAAACTACTCACATGTCACTATGACATATTAGACCTTTTCTGAAGCTTCACATACACTTTAATCATGTGTCCAATTATGTCGCTGAATATTTAGGAATTACTCTTACTACTAGATACTAGTTACTATCACAGTTCAGAAAACAAGTATTGTTAACATCCTTAGTATAAGATACATTTATATTTCCAGCTGTAAGCCTGTTGGGAATACAGGTTGCAAAGGAGGACAAAGTACAATACTGACAAAGGATTTGGGAGGAGGCATTTACATAGATGCTGCTTCAAGCTATCCTTTTTAGATTTATTCTGTATTTCCCCAGTCTGGAAAGCTCTTTGTTTCCGGGACTGGGGACATGGCGTAACGCCACGCCCCCTTTGTGATGTCACACCATGCCCCCTCCATTTATGTCTACGGGAGGGGGCATGCCGTTATGTGTTATACGGTATGTGTTATGCATTATGGCGATATGTGGTCCCAGCGGCAGGCCCCCACTATAAGACATCTTATCTCCTTATCTTATCAGAGGTAATGTCATAAAATACTTTACTGAAAGAGTAGTAAATACCAGAAACAAACTTTCTTCTCACGCCTTTTCTGCATGGTTAAAGGGGTATTCCACTGGGGGAAAAAAATTAATTTAAAACAACTGTTGCCAGAAAGTTAAACATTTGTAAATTACTTCTATTTAAAAATTGTAATCCTTCCAGTACTTATCAGCTGCTGTATGAACCACATGAAGTTCTTTTCTTTTAGAAATTTTTTTCTGCCTTACCAGAGTGCTCTGTGCTGACAGCACTGTCCATTTTAAGAACTGTCCAGAGTAGGAACAAATCCCAATAGAAAACTTATCCTGCTCTGGACAGTTCCTAAAATGGACAGAGGTGTCAGCAGAGAGCACTGTGGTCAGGCAGAAGGGAAATTCAAAAAGAAAAGAACTTCCTGTGGATCATACAGCAGCTGATAAGTACTGGAAGGATTAAGATTTTTTTTTAATAAAAGCATTTTACAAATCTGTTTAACTTTCTGGCACCAGTTGATGTTTAAAAAAAAATGTTTTCCAGTGGAGTACCCCTTTAACCCCTTAAGGACCCAGGATGTCCGGGAACGTCCTGGCACCCTGGGATTTAAGGACCTTGGACGTCCTCGGACGTTCTGCCGTTTTCCGGTCCCTGCCGCGCGCCGGGCAGAGATCGGAAGCGGATGCCTGCTGAAATGCTTCAAGCAGGCATCCAGGGCAAACGTCGAGGGGGGCCATGTCAGCCCACATGACGGCGATCGTCGCAAATCGCGAGGGAAATCGCCCCTGCGATCTGCGGTGTTACCAGGCTGATCGGGTCTCTGGGACCCTACCGCCCGGTATATTTGCATGATCCCGGTTGTCACAGACAGCCAGGACCATGCTGAAGTATAGGAGTGAGGTGGCCCCTGGAAGTCCGGAGAGAACGGGAGGAAGATCGGAGGATGCGGCGGGGGATGGGGGAGTGCTAGGGCCTGGCCCCGGTACTTACCTCGTCCCTGAAGACCTTGATCCCAGCAGTGCAGACAGCGGCGGTGGCCGCAGGTGAGTGTATCTTTGGCGGCGTTGCGGGACCTTTGCAGCAGTCCAGACCGCCGTAAAACGATCTGGACTGCTCCATCTGGTCCCCTTATACTACAACTCCCAGCATGCCCAGACAGCCCTTGGCGTCTGGGCATGCTGGGAGTTGCAGTTTTGCAACATCTGGAGGTCCACAGTTTGGAGACCACTGTGCCCTTCCAGATGTTGCAAAACTACACATCCTCAGCATGCTCTTACTGTCCAGGCATGCTGGGAGTTGTATTTCTGTAACATCTGGCCCTTCAGATGTTGCAGAACTACAACTCCCAGCATACCTGGACAGTTTTGGCATACTGGGAGTTGTAGTTTTGCAACATCTGGAAGGCACAGATTGGGAACCACTGTATTAGTGGTCTGCAAACTGTTGTCCTCCAGATGTTGCAAGACTACAACTCCAAGCATGCTGGGAGTTGTAGTTCGGCAACATCTAGCTCTAAAGATGTTGCTGAACTACTACTTCCAGCATGCCTGAGAATGTTTGGGAGTTGTGGTTTTGCAACAACTGGAGGCACACTGGTTGGGAAACATTGTCTGTTTCCTAACTCAGTGTTTACCAACCCATGTGCCTCCAGCTGTTGCAAAACTATAACTGCCAGCATGCACTGGTAGACCGTGAATGCTGGGAGTTGTAGTTTTGCAACAGCTGGAGGTTCCCCCCCCCCCCCCCCCCAGTGAATGTACAGGGTACATTCACATGGGTAGGGGGCTTACAGTGAGTATCAGGCTACACAGCTCCCCTCCCCAATAAAAATGAAAAACGTCTGGTACGCCACTGTTTCCAAAACGGAGCCTCCAGCTGTTGCAATACAGCAACTCCCAGTATTGCCAGAGAGCCGTTGACTGTCCAAGCATGCTGGGAGTTTTGCAACAGCTGGAGGCCCCCTGTTTGGGAATCACTGGGGTAGAATACCTCTATGTCTACCCTTATGCAAATCCCTAATTTAGGCCTCAAATGCACATGGCGCTCTCACTTTGGAGCCCTGTCGTATTTCAAGGCAACAGTTTAGGGCCACATATGGGGTATCGCCGTACTCGGGAGAAATTGCCTAACAAATTTTGTGGTGCTTTTTCTCCTTTCACCCCTTATGAAAAGGTGAAGTTGGGGTCTACACCAGCATGTTAGTGTAAAAAAAAAATGTTTACACTAACTGGTGTTGCCCTATACTTTTCAGTTTGACAAGAGGTAAAAGGGAAAAAAGCCCCCCAAAATTTACACTAGCTGGTGTTACCCTATACTTTTCATTTTGACAAGAGGTAAAAGGGAAAAAAGCCCCCCAAAAATGTTAATGTAATTTCTCCCGACTACGGAGATACCCCATATGTGGGCGCAAAGTGCTCTGGGGGCGCATAACAAGGCCCAGAAGGGAGAGTGCACCATGTACTTTTGAGGTGATTTGCACAGGGGTGGCTGATTGTTACAGCGGTTTTGACAAACGCAAAAAAAAAAAAAAAAACACATGTGACCCCATTTCGGAAACTACACCCCTCACGGAATGTAATGAGGGGTGCAGTGAGAATTTACAACCCACTGGTGTCTGACAGATCTTTGGAACAGTGGGCTGTGCAAATAAAAAATTTTGTACAGCCCACTGTTCCAAAGATCTGACAGACACCAGTGGGGGGGGGGGTAAATGCTCACTGTACCCCTTGTTACGTTCCTCAAGGGGTGTAGTTTCCAAGATGGTATGCCATGTGGGGGCTATTTTGCTGTCCTGGCACCATAGGGGCTTCCTAAATGCGACATGCCCCCCCCGAGCAAAATTTGCTCTCAAAAAGACAAATATGACTCTTCTGAGCATTGTAGTTTGCCCGTAGTGCACTTCAGGTCAACTTATGGGGTACCTCCATATTCAGAAGAGATACATTTTGGGGGTATTTTCTGCTATTAACCCTTGCAAAAATGTGAAATTTGGGGGGAAACACACATTTTAGTGAAAATTTCATTTTTTTTTCATATGCATAGGTTGTTACATTCCTCAAGGGGTCTAGTTTCCAAAATGGTATTTCATGTGGGGTGTTTTTGCTGTTCTGGCACCATAGGGGCTTCCTCAATGCAACATGCCCCCCAAAAACCATTTCAGTAAAAAATACTCTCCAAAATCCCCTTGTCGCTCCTTCGCTTCTGAGCCCTCTACTGCGCCCGCCGAACACTTTATATAGACATATGAGGTATGTGTTTACTCTAGAGAAATTGGGCTACAAATATAAGTATACATTTTCTCCTTTTACCCCTTGTAAAAATTCAAAAATTGGGTCTACAAGAACATGTGAGTGTAAAAAATGAAGATTGTGAATTTTCTCCTTCACTTTGCTGCTATTCCTGTGAAACACCTAAAGGGTTAAAACGCTTACTGAATGTCATTTTGAATACTTTGAGGGGTGCAGTTTGGGGTCATTTATGGGGTATTTCTAAGATGAAGGCCCCTCCAATCCACTTCAAAACTGAACTGGTCCCTGAAAAATAGTGAGTTTGAAAATTTTGTGAAAAATTTTAAAATTGCTGCTCAACTTTGAAGCCCTCTGGTGTCTTCCAAAACTAAAAACGTCAATGTTATGATGCAAACATAAAGTAGACATATTGTATATTCGAATAAAAAAAATATTTGGAATATCCATTTTCCTTACAAGCAGAGAGCTTCAAAGTTAGAAAAATGCAAAATTTTCAAAATTTTCATCAAATTTTGGGATTTTTCCCCAAGAAAGAATGCAAGTTACCACAAAATTTTACCACTCTATTAAAGTAGAATATGTCAGAAAAAAACAGTCTCGGAATCAGAATGATAACTAAAAGCATTCCAGAGTTATTAATGTTTAAAGTGACAGTGGCCAGGTCCTAAGGTGTAAAATGGCTGGGTCCTTAAGGGGTTAAAGGGGTTATCCAGGAGTGAAAAATCAGAGCTGATATATTCCAAAAAACAGCACCACTCCTATCTTCAGGTTTTATATGGTATCAGATCAGTTTAATTGAAGTACAGAAGGTGTGAATACTTAAGTCCATACAAAATGTTTGTTTTTCTTTTTTTTTTTATTCTGTTTTCACATTCTCAAGATGGGGTATTGAGTGCAGAATGAAGGGAAAACATTGTTGTTGTTGTTTTTTTTTAAGCAGAAGGACACACCATAACTAAATTTAAAAGGGTCTAAAGACATTCCAAATGCATTGTATATATTACTTGTGTAGAAATATTTAGTCTCCAGATTGATCTCATTGTTATTCTGAATGTCACCTCAAAGTACAGAAAGCTCACATGTGCTGATGTATTGTCACATTAGTATATTGCTAGGACTGCTAGTATTGTAAATGACACCTGCAGGTCATATACATCCTCATCTTAAATTCTATACAGTGACATGTAACCTCAGCTGTGCCTGTGACCTCTGTAAAATAACAGCCTGTACATTGAACCTATTTATTAAAGCCTTTGAGTGTATCCTTGATCAATCTTGAACTTTCTTTGCTTTTTTAGTTAAATAGTTATAATTTATATTAATATACTGACTTTTCTTCTGTATATTGTCAAGGATTCTAGGATGCAGTAATACTTAATAATGTCATTGTCATGTTATTGTTTTGAGTTCTACAACAATTGAATGCACTACACCACTCTCCTATCTAGGCCATATCTATAGGACTGACATTGCATCATACAGTGGTATAAGTAGAAAAGATACACAGGCCCATAGAAAACATTTGACTGGCAAAATCCCTGCTCATTAAAGTGGTTAACAGTTAATAACACTTATCCTCTATTTACAGCATACGGGGTAAGTGTCTGATAGCTGGGGAGGTTGGACCACTGGGACCCCCTGTGATATCTAGAGCATTGCCTGCCTTTTACTTCTGTGCACTCTAACCCCCATCTTTCAAGATTTACAAAACTTGGCAGTGATTACCAGTTTATGTTGGACGATGGGGTCCAGAATTGTCACGATGCCGGCTGGCAGGAGGTGGATCCTCTGTGCCAGAGAGAGATTGGCGTGGACCGTGCTAGTGGACCGGTTCTAAGTCACTACTGGTTTTCACCAGAGCCCGCCGCAAAGCGGGATGGTCTTGCTGCGGCGGTAGTGACCAGGTCGTATCCACTAGCAACGGCTCAACCTCTCTGACTGCTGAAGATAGGCACGGTACAAGGGAGTAGGCAGAAGCAAGGTCGGACGTAGCAGAAGGTCGGGGCAGGCAGCAAGGATCGTAGTCAATAAGGTAATAGCAGGAGGTCAAGTACACGGTATGGACAAACACAGTAACGCTTTCACTAGGCTCTAAGGCAACAAGATCCGGCAGGGAAGTGCAGGGACAGAGAACAGATATAGTCTGGGAGCAGGTGGAAGCCAATCAAGCTAATTGGGCCAGGCACCAATCATTGGTGCACTGGCCCTTTAAGTCTCAGGGAGCTGGCGCGCGCGCGCCCTAGAGAGCGGAGCCGCGCGCGCCAGCACATGACAGCAGGGGACGGGAACGGGTAAGTGACCTGGGATGCGATTCGCGAGCGGGCGCGTCCCGCTGTGCGAATCGCATCCCCGACGGCCATGACAGTGCAGCGCTCCCGGTCAGCGGGACCGACCGGGGCGCTGCGGAGAGAGGGACGCCGTAAGCGCTCCGGGGAGGAGCGGGGACCCGGAGCGCTAGGCGTAACAAGAATGCTCAGAGGTAAGAAATGGGTAGCGGTCAGCCCCCCTGCGTTTAGACACTTATTCTCTATCCTGTGGATATAGAATTCATGTTATTAGTTTGATAGGCCCTTTATCATTTAATAGAGGTTAAAGGGTGCCTGTCACCAAACTAAGCTTTTAATATATTGTTCCTTATGTAATTATACAACACATTGCTATTTACTTGCGGTTAAAATTCTCAACCTTTAAAATTCTGAACGGCCACTAGGTGGCTCTGTTCTGTTCCCAGCGCAAGTCAAACAGTTAGTTTGATCTTCTCCCAGCCTGGCAGGAGATCAAACTCAGGAAATGCGTGCAGGGCATGGCGAGGCACAGCTCTCACAGGATTCAGTGATGTTGCACCTGCTGGAGAACACCCACTTTCTCCTGCTGGGAGCTCACACAATGTGAGGAAGGGGAAAGGTTTGATACAAAAAATTTCACAGCTTTGAAAAACTCTGTAAGGGCAGGAGTAGTTAGGGAATATAATATGAGTTAGTTAAGAAAATTAATTTTGATGATAGGTACTCTTTAAGGCAAAGACAAGCTTTCAAATCTAACTGCAATAAAAAAAAAAACTATCTATCAAACTGGTAAGCAGCAATATACTACCCCAGACCAGATCACTAAATCTAGTCATACCACATACCTATTTCTTGAAGTCAGACCCATACCAGATGCATACAATTACTCTGACCGAGACCCTAACATTTTTTAGATTCCAGAACAGATCTGTAAGTTAAAATGTCCCTGTCATTTCCAAAAGATGTTTAACATGTCTCTGTGACATGTAAATAACTTCAATTCAGGTGCCAGATCACACTTAATCAAACTCAAGACCAGACCACTTAGTTATCAGATCCCAGACCAGACTCCTAAGGGTGCGTTCACACTGTGGAATCTCTGCTCTGCTAGGGCCACGGGGCACTGAGCCATCACCATTGACGGCTATGCAGTGCTCGCAGAATCCGCGCAAAGAATGAACATGTTCTTTCTTTGCGCGGAACAATTTCAGAGCGGTATTGTCTGCCGCTGAAATTCCGCAGTGTGAAGGGGTCTCGCGGAGACCCATCCACACTAATGTTAAGTTCACACCGTGGAATTCCGCTCGCGGAGTTCCACTCGTGGAATTCCTGCGGGAATTCCGTAGTGTGAATGCACCCTTAAAGGGGTTTTCCAGGATTAAAAAACATAGCTTTCTGCCAAAAAACAGCTGCAATTCATCCAGATTCCTAGCTTAAATGAAGGGGTTATCCAGGTGGAACAACCCTTAGGCTGGGTTTACACCACAGAATTTCCAACCAGAATTCCAGTTCTGAATTTCGGCTAGAAATTCCACTGCCTGAAGGTAAAATGCAGGAAAATAGGGTTTCTGTTAACCAATTCACACCCATTTTCTGGGCGGAATTTCTGTCAGAAAATTCTGACCTATGTTCTGACCTATGCTCAATGTTCTGGCAGAGTCTGTGCCACAGACATTGCCGTCTATGGGATGTCAATGTCTGCTCTACTTTACAATCACCATATATACAAATGATACCTTCTAATGTACATATGGCTACATAGGATTCTTTTCTTTAGATTTGTATACTTTGATATGATTACAAATGGGAACCACCATATTTATTTGTTTATAAAATAATTTTTACCCCTCTTTGACATTTTGGAGATTGAGGACCTGGAGAAATGGCACTTTTTGATTATGCTCTTATCAGACCCCTATCACAAATCATTATGGCCTGTGTTAAAAATATAGACTTAAAAGAAATAGTGCGGTCATGTTCCTCCCTACAGAAAGTTTGCACTTTAATTCAAGTCTTTTAGACGTGGCAGCTTGACACGATTGTCAACAATAAATATAGATGCAGAGATACACTCTTCTTAACTATCTGACCACAAGTTTTGTTCTACTCATTTTTCTTGTCAGTAAAAGTTCTCTATCCTTTTGTTTGCCTTTGTTACCAATTAAATCATTTTAAGCCTCCTCTGTAGACAAAGTAATGGCATTTATATTGATTTGTAAAAATTGCCAGATTGAATGGTCAGACATCTCTTAGCATTTATTATTATAAAGATTGTCACAGACAAGTAAGATAGACAGATATTACTGGAGCTATGAAATGGGACTTTGTGTTCTTAACTTTTTCAATGCAATTTACATTTTATTACTGTAATAGAAGTAACATTCAACCCATTAGACATAACTGTATGCCATCGATCGGGAGTATCCCATTTTCTTATCTAAAGGAATAGAAATTTTCTAGAATGGTATAGCTCATAGCATTAGAAATAACATCGTCAATATTTTAGATTTTGATTCAGTCGACTTAATTGTTCATTAACAACCTTCAAGTAAAATACTGTCTCAGTACACAAGGTCTGCAGGAGATATAATGTAGATAGTAACATATGTATATTTGTAATATACATTCATTCAAAATCTGTATATTGTTGGGTAAAAAAAGTCCTGTCTTTATATGTCTCTGTGCATAGACAAAATACAGGAAGTGTGGGTGAACAAGCAGAGTTCTCTGCCATAAGGACAAGAGGGGCTCTGTGCACTAAGGACAAGCAGGGCTCTGTGCACTGAGGACAAGCAGGGCTCTGTACACTGAGGACAAGCAGGGCTCTGTACACTGAGGATAAGCAGGGTTTTGTGCAGTGAGGGCAAGCATGGCTCTGTACACTGTGGACAAGCAGGTTTCTGTACACTGAGGACAAGCAGGGCTCTGTGAAGTGAGGGCAAGCAGGGCTCTGTACACTGAGGACAAGAAGGGCTCTGTGCACTGAGAACTAGCAGGGCTCTGTGCACTAAGGACAAGCAGGGCTCTGTACACTGAGGACAAGCAGAGCTCTGTGCAGTGAGGACAAGCAGGGCTCTGTGCAGTGAGGACAAGCAGGGCTCTGTACACTGAGGAGAAGCAGGGATCTGTACACTGAGGAGAAGCAGGGCTCTGTGCACTGAGGGCAAGCAGTGCTCTGTGCACTGAAGACAAACAGGGCTCTGTACACTGAGGACAAGCAGGGCTCTGTGCAGTGAGGACAAGCAGGGCTCTGTGTCCTGAGGACAAGCAGGGCTCTGTGCACTGTGGACAAGCAGGGCTCTGTGCACTGAGGACAAGCAGGGCTCTGTGCACTGAGGACAAGCAGAACTCTGTACACTGAGGACAAGCAGGGCTCTGTGCACTGAGGACAAGCAGGGCTCTGTGCACTAGGGACATGCAGGGCTCTGTGCACTGAGGACAAGCAGGGCTCTGTACACTGAGGAGAAGCAGGGTTCTGTACACTGAGGAGAAGCAGGGCTCTGTGCACTGAGGACAAGCAGGGCTCTGTGCACTAGGGACATGCAGGGCTCTGTGCACTAAGGATAAGCAGGGCTCTGTACACTGAGGAGAAGCAGGGCTCTGTGCACTAAGGGCAAGAAGGGCTATGTGCACTGAGAACAAACAGGGCTCTGTACACTGAGGACAAGCAGGGCTCTGTGCACTGTGGACAAGCAGGGCTCTCTGAAGTGAGGACAAGCAGGGCTCTGTGCAGTGAGGACAAGCAGGGCTCTGTGCACTGAGGACAAGCAAGGCTCCGTACACTGAGAACAAGCAGGTTTCTGTGCACTGAGGACAAGCAGGGCTCTGTGAAGTGAGGGCAAGCAGGGCTCTGTACACTTAGGACAAGCAGGGCTCTGTGCAGTGAGGACAAGCAGGGCTCTGTGCAGTGAGGACAAGACGGGTTGTGTGCAGTGAGAACAAGCAGGGCTCTGTGCACTGAGGACAAGCAGGGCTCTGTACACTGAGGACAAGAAGGGCTCTGTACACTGAGGACAAGCAGGGCTCTGTGCACTGAGGACAAGCAGGGCTCTCTGAAGTGAGGACAAGCAGGACTCTGTGCAGTGAGGACAAGCAGGGCTCTGTGCACTGAGGACAAGCAGGGCTCCGTACACTGAGAACAAGCAGGTTTCTGTGCACTGAGGGCAAGCAGGGCTCTGTACACTTAGGACAAGCAGGGTTCTGTGCAATGAGGACAAGCCGGGTTGTGTGCAGTGAGAACAAGCAGGGCTCTGTGCACTGAGGACAAGCAGGGCTCTGTGCACTGAGGACAAGCAGGGCTCTGTGCACTAAGGACAAGCAGGGCTCTGTACACTGAGGACAAGCAGGGATCTGTGCACTAAGGACAAGCAGGGCTCTGCAGTTAGGACAATCAGGGCTCTGTACACTGAGGAGAAACAGGGTTCTGTACACTGAGGAGAAGCAGGGCTCTGTGCACTGAGGACAAGCAGGGCTCTGTACACTGAGAACAAGCAGGTTTCTGTGTACTGAGGACAAGCAGGGCTCTGTGAATTGAGGGCAAGAAGGGCTCTGTACACTTAGTACAAGCAGGGCTCTGTGCAGTGAGGACAAGCCGGGTTGTGTGCAGTGAGAACAAGCAGGGCTCTGTGCACTGAGGACAAGCAGGGCTCTGTACACTGAGGACAAGAAGGGCTCTGTACACTGAGGACAAGCAGGGCTCTGTGCACTGAGGACAAGCAGGGCTCTGTGCACTAAGGACACGCAGGGCTCTGTACACTGAGGACAAGCAGGGCTCTGTGCACTGAGGACAAGCAGGGATCTGTGCACTAAGGACAAGCAGGGCTCTGCAGTTAGGACAAGCAGGGCTCTGTACACTGAGGAGAAACAGGGTTCTGTACACTGAGAAGAAGCAGGGCTCTGTGCACTGAGGACAAGAAGGGCTCTGTACACTGAGGACAAGCAGGGCTCTGTGCAGTGAGGACAAGCAGGGCTCTGTTCAGTGACACTCTGTGACATGTACCCAGCTTACCCAGCAGGATGATTGATAGGCCAGAAGCCTGCACAGAGCCCTGCTTGTCCTGCCCTTACTTCCTCTATTTTTCTCCACACAGGCAATAGCTGCAAGAACAGCATTTTCTAATCTTAAAACATATATATATATATATATTTTTTTTACCAATGTATATTATAAATATATATATAATGTTGTTTTCAACATCATATACAAAGTTTTTGCAAAAGACAGGTACATTTTAAAGAGGACCTGTAGCTTAATCCGAAATAGCATTTTTTTTTTAGTATGTTCAGGTAGGTTAAGGGGGGCTGAGTACATACTTGTTCTGAGATATGAGGGAGTGGGGTTATTTCCATCTGATGATCTTTGAATCCATCAGATGGGCAGGAACTTCATTACAATAGGAGCTATGTTTCACAGTGCAGGTTGTGAGGGGTGGTGAGCTCAGCACTGCCTTAACTGAGACACTATATAAGTACACAAAGCAGCTGCATGCTCCTATTTAACCCCTTAAGGACCGGGGTTTCTCTGTTTTTGCATTTTTGTTTTTTGCTCCTTGCCTTTAAAAAAATCATAACTCTTTAAATTTTGCACCTAAAAATCCATATGATAACTTATTTTTTGCGCCACCAATTCTTCTTTGTAATAACGTCAGTCATTTTGCCCAAAAATCTACGGTGAAATGGAAAAAAAAATCGTGCGACAAAATTGAAAAAAAAAACACCGTTTTGTAAATTTTGGGGGCTTCCGTTTCTACGTAGTAAATTTTTCGGTAAAAATGACACCTTATCTTTATTCTGTAGGTCCATGCGATTAAAATGATCCCCTACTTATATAGGTTTGATTTTGTCGGACTTCTGGAAAAAATCATAACTACATGCAGGAAAATTAATACGTTTAAAATTGTCATCTTCTGACCCCTATAACTTTTTTATTTTTCCGTGTATGGGGCGGTATGAGGGCTCATATTTTGCGCCGTGATCGCTTTTTATTCATTTTTAAATGATATAAAAAGTGACCAAAAATGAACTATTTTGGAATTTGGAATTTTTTTGCGCGCACGCCATTGACCGAGCGGTTTAATTAATGATATATTTTTATAATTCGGACATTTCCGCATGCGGTGATACCATATATGTTTATTTTTATTTACACTGTGTTTTTTTTTTATTGGAAAAGGGGGGTGATTCAAACTTTTAATAGGGGAGGAGTTAAAAAATCTTTATTCACTTTTTTTCTTCACTTTTTTTTTGCAGTGTTATAGGTCCCATAGGGACCTATAACACTGCACACACTGATCTTCATCATTGATCACTGGTTTCTCATAGGAAACCAGTGATCAACGATTCTGCCGCATGACTGCTCATGCCTGGATCTCAGGCACTGAGCAGTCATTCGGCGATCGGAAAGCGATTGGACAGCGATTTCTCCGCGGCTATCCCGAACAGCCCACTGAGCTAGCCGGCAACTTTCGCTTTTAGCCGCGCGGCTCAGCTCTGAGCGCGCGGCTAAAGGGTTAATAGCGCGCGGCGCCACGGTCGGCGCTGCGTGCTATAAGAGGCGGGTCCCGGCTTCACTATGACGCCGGGCCCGCCGTGATATGACGCGGGGTTACTGTGTAACCCCGCGTTATATCAGGAGAGCAGGACCAAGGAGGTACCGGTACGTCCTTGGTCCTTAAGGGGTTAAGAACCATTATTGACTCTCCCTTAGTGCCTACTCCCTCTGCATTAACCCCTACTCTATTATACCATATGGTCGCAGAGGTTCTCAACTTCCAGCAAGGTGCGGTCCCCCGATCTGCCTGGGTTAACAGTGCTGTGTGGTCCCCCGGTCTGCCTGGGTTGTGCAGTCAAAGGTTCTTAATCACAGCACTGTGAGGCACTCTCTCTTCATCAGCTTCCAGACACACAGGCGGGAAAGAGTGCTGCACACAGAGTGGAGAGTGTAGAGCACAGCTCAGCACTGTAAAGAAGACCCATGGACTGCAAAGCACTGTGAAGAAGACCCAGGGACTGTACAGTGGTATGGACTAGACAGACATGGGGACTGCACAGCAATGTAAACCTAGGCAGATCAAGGGACTGCACAGTGATTGAAGTGGAAAACAGCGATGTGGACCCATGGACCACAAAACACTGGCAGCGGAGCACAACTGCGTCCACAATGTGAGATGGAGTAAAGGTTAATGCAGAAGGAGTGGAGGTTAATGCAGACTCAGTAGGGGTTATAAAATGGGAGCAGCATTTCTGTATACTTATATTGTGTCTTAGTGCAGGCAGCGCTGAAAAGCCACCACAATTTTATATACCCGCACTTCCCACCACCATACATGTCATACCTGGCTCGAATTGTAATGAAGTTCTCTCCCATCTGATAGTTTTGCAGACCGTCCGAGGGCTGACAAACATACCGCAAACAGGTATGTGACTATCTGCACATACAAAACAACAACTATTTTCATATTCGGCCACAGGTCCTCTTTAAAGACACATAGTTACCATCATTTTAGAAACAACATTTAAGCCATTTCTTAAGACAATCCAGGAAAGTTGTGCATAGAGCTGAGCGAATTTTTGAAAAATTCCATTCGGCATTTGCTGAATTTGCTGAATTTTTTGTTTCGGTCTGAATTTATATGCGGCAAATCGCTATGAAAAATGGCTATTTCTGGCCTACTGAGAGGGGTGTAGAACACTTAGCCTTGCTGTAACACACATAGGCTGAGTGAGGTTAGTGAAATAATACTGTTATTCAATATGACATGCAGATTCTTTTGGAAATGTCCTTCATGCCATGAGAATGTAGTGATAAGAGTTACCTTCCATTCTGGACATCTTACCTGGCTTTTATGTATAGCAATTATTTATTTAAATTATATTAAATATTATTTAAAAATAAATAAATGATAAAACAAAGTCTGCAAACTACAAGGCTCTTATAACAGCGATCAGAAAAGTGCTAAACAATGTTGCATGATATGCATTACAGACAGAGCTGTAGCTAGCTCTTTTTGCTCTTGAGTTGAGAACAGAAAATAACAGTGATCAGATAAGTGCTAAACATTGTTACATGATGTGCTTTTCAGACAGAGCTGTAGCCAGCTCTTTTTGCTCCTGAGGCGAGAACATATTTTTTTTTCCTTCCCCATCTGGCACAGGACATCATGATAATCTGTTCCAGCCAAAACTCTTGGGCAGAACCTGCAACACAAACATATTGGTATTAGGCTCTGCACTTTTCCAGTATTATCCTCCCCTTTTCCCTTCAAATTACTCCAGCCTCCTCCAAACACAATGCCACCAGCCTTCCCACAATGCACAAGGGAGGGGGGGGGGGGTGATTTGTCAAAACCTGTGCAGAGGAAAAGTTGCCCAGTTGCCCATAGCAACGAATCAGCTTGCTTCTTTCATTTTTAACAAGGCATTTACAAAATGAAATAAGAAATCTGACTGGTTGCTATGGGCAACTTTTCCTTTGCACAGGTTTTGATAAATCTCCCCCAATGTTTCCAGCCTCACTCAAATGCCTCCAGCCCCACCCCCCAAAAGCACACATATGTCCTGTCACACAGTGACAGAGGGGTGTACATGGGAGACAGGGGTGTACATGAATGACAGAGGGGTGTAGAGTGGTGACAGAGGGGTTTAGAGGGGTAACCATGGGGTGTACAGAGGTGACAGAAGGATTTAGAAGGGTGACAGAAGGGTGTAGAGGGGTGAGAGAACGGCGTAGGGGATAACAGAAGGGTGTCCAGGGGTTACAGAGAGGTTACGAGGGGTGACAGAGAGGTGTAAAGGAGTGAAAGAAGGGTGGGGGTGCACTACCTGAAGCTGAGTAGGCCTCTGTCAGCGCTGCATGTATGGATGGGTAATGTGAAGTTCCAATTCAGTTACAAGGGCATCCATCTACTTCAAATGGACATTTAACATATCACATCAAATTAAAATGTCAAGCTAAAGTTTTCTGCAATATAGAATACAACTGATCCTTTTGATTCCTTCAAGGATCAAGAGACCACAACAACTTCACCCCTCATTGTTTCCCACTTTTTCACCCTTATTAATGCTTATTAAAACTTCTAGTGGTTTAGAAGATTTAGCTCAAGAATCAGGGAGATAGAAAGTAACCAAAAAACTAAAAAAGGGTACCTGAATCATAGGTATAGTAAGCATTAATTACTAGGATAACTCCTTTAAAAACTCTGCGGCTTGCATTAGCTTTCTAACTTCCACTTCTATTACACACAGGTATCACTAACCACACTTCACTACTGACTGAAAAAGGACCTTGTTAGTTTCTGGCCCATATAGAAGCTTTTATGCCTGCTACTCTGGAATTCACACCTTTGCCAATTGATGGATGTAACTTCTAAAATCTTTGAGCGTATATTTAAGTCAATGATTCTAGAGGCGTAACTTTAAACTAATGGGTTCTAATTTTGAAATCTCCATCCACACCCCCAACTATCACATACAATATATAGTACTGATATTCTCTTATGGCACAAATATATTTTGGGCCTTCTCAGACTCTAGAACCTGGGGATAACCACAGCTTCTGCACCCCTTGTAGTTATACCCCTGAATGACTCTATGACAGATGGGCTGTAAAATGAGGAGGCAAACAGCATTTAAATAGAATATCTGGAGTTTACTCTTAGGAACAGCATTGCTGGCTTCCTAGATAAGGTTAAGCAGACTTTTATATGCGGATAAGTCTATCTCCCATGACAGATTCTCTTTAACTGTGTTTTAAGTAAACAAAATCTGTGTGGCCAGACTTTTCTGGGTTAGAGTTGCCAGAATGGCTTCATGATCGATGTAGCTGGAGGAACAAGACAGAAGTTATGTGACACATCAAATCCATTGTCTCCTTATTCTAAATCCTACTGTATAAGACGATATGTGTGGACATCAAGGCATATAGAACAATATTACTAAGAAATGATGGCTGTATCTGTGCTTGCTGACGTTATTTAAATATGTCAAAACATTTGTTGTAATTTCAATTGTTAACTGTTTTGATTTGAAACATTAAAAATATTAACATTTCATTTAAAAGATGGTGCTACAAAGAGGACACATTTGCTTTGCTAATTCTTCCAAACAACAGAATTGTTTATTCCGGTAATAATGGTCAATGCATTAATTGTACAGTCTTCTCTATTATACTGCAGTCAGTAGAAACAACCAAATTACAATAATCATTCTCTTTATACATCTTGACTTTACATTTTACTCAGCTCGGTAATTTTTTTGTATGCTTCTTGTTTATTGGATTGTGTCTTAAATCGATTAGTAAATTCGTTTTGGATGTTGTGGTATACTTCTCTTAACATGTCAATTCAAGATTCATTTGCTTTTGCCTTGTCCTGCCCCACCACAGAGAGAGGTTAAAATGTAATAAGGTCATTAGTTCATTTGAATTGCTGTCTGCACGACTTTGAATAGATTCAATTAAGCAGATGTTCTGTCAATTTCCATTGAGTCACTTAGGGTACCATAAATTCTGCATTTGCACAATGTCTTTCATAGTGTCGCAGAGCTGCACAATACCTCAATGTCATGTATCAGTGAACTTTGCATTTACTTAAAAGAATTTTAATATATGGAGTTCAAGAAAAAGAACACTTACTTTTTCCAATAGTTCTCTGCTGCTGAATTGTAAATTATTTAAAATGTGCCGAGCTCCAGAACTTCCATAAAATGATCCTGCTTTGCGTTTCAGGTTAATTCTTTTGTCCTGTTCATTATTTTAAATAACAAATGGAAATTGATTTCTTTTTATTGTGCAGTCTTATCAATGACATTCACTTCCTAGATTCCTATTGACTAATTGAATGTTAAAGTAACGGTCCATTAATTGATCTGGAAATAATTACTGCTTGCTCATCAATTCCGATCCTACACGTTGAAAGCACCTCCAGAATATGATCATTGAGAGCAATGATTAGCAAAGTCTGCACTTTCTCCCTGTCTACACAATGTATAAAGCCAAGAGCTAGCAAAGGAAAATGTTCTTATTATTTCTACCAAAGGTTCAGTGAACATTTAATTTAGCTCTTATACCAAGAGATAAGTATATTTGAATCTCTGCATTCTTACACAGTGAAAGACATTTTTTTACTTCACCACATACAATTGCAGCAACTAATACCAAGAAATGATTACAGTGCATTCAGAAACGTGTGGCCATGTGCTAAAATAAATAATAGTCAAGTCCCCTCCCCCCATCATTCTGCTATCAACAGAATGTTAGTAATCTTTGCAAATGTATTGAAAAGAAAAAAATAAATATTGCATTGACAAAAGTAATCAGACTCTTTACTTGGTGTTTATGTGGAGCAGCTTTGGCAGCGATTACAGACTTCTGTTTTCTTCGGGATGATGCCACAAGGTTTGCACACAAGGATTTGAGTATTTTCTAAGATTTCTCTCTGCAGATCCTCTTAAGCTCTGTAAGGTTGGATGGAGACCGTTGGGGGGACAGACATTTTGAGGTCTATCTGGAGATGTTCAGTTGGGTTTAGTCAGGTCTAAAGGATATTCACAGATTTTCCCCTCAACCGCTTCTGCATTGTATTGACTGTATGCTTAGGGTCATTGGGGGAGATTTATCAAAACCTGTGTAGAGGAAGAGTGGTGCAGTTGCCCATAGCAACCAATCAGATCGCTTCTTTCATTTTTCCCAGGCCTCTTTAAAAATGAAAGAAGCAAGCTGATTGGTTGCTATGGGAAACTGCACCACTCCTTCTCTACACAGGTTTTGATAAATCTCCCCCATTGTCTTTTTGGAAGGTAAACATTCAGGATAGTCCAGAGAATCTTGTTTATCATAGTTTACTATCCCTTTAGATGTTTTTTTATTTTTTTCCATGTGGGCTTTCATGTGTCCTTTACAGAGGAAATGCTTTTTTTTTACCACTCTGCCATGAAGTCCAGATTGGTGGGGTGCTGCAGTAGTGAATGATCTTACAGAAGTTTCACCTAACTAAACATATGATCTTTGAAGCACAACCATGGTGACCAATTGGTTCTTGGTCACCTCTCTTACCAAGGTCTTTCTCCCCAATCACTTAGTTTGGTGGGACAGTCTGCTCTCGAAGAATCCTGACTGTTTAAAATATCTTCCATTTGAGAAATATGGAGACCATTGTGCTCTTGGGAACCTTTAGTGCAGCAGAATTTTTTTTGTACCCTTCTCCAGATCTGTGTCTTTCTACAGGCAGTTCTTCCCCCTTTCTTAGCATGGAGTTTTCACTGATATGCATTGTCAACTGTGAGACCTTATATAGACAGGGCTGTGTCTTTACAAATCCTGTCCAATCTACTGAATTTACCCCAGATGACTCCAATCAAGGGGTAGAAACATTTCAGAGATGATCAAGAGAAATGGGAGCAACCAGAGCTAAGTTTCATAGCAATTACCTAATAGAAATATGCAAATTCTTCTTCTTTTGACAACATGGACTTCAGTGCTGGAATGAATGGCCTTGGTTGCTGTTCTCTACTGTAAAGGAATGATGATGCTAGAGCCTGGGCACTCACCTCATGGTATATATATATATATGTATATATATAGCCAACTTATTTTTAATAACTTTCATAAACCTCCCATCAATTGACCAATTTTAGCTGAAGCAGATATTACAGTCTGCTGGATGTCATTCAAAGATGTATTTACCTTTTACCTCACCTCATCAAAAATGTTATAGCATATTAACTAGGTGTACAATGCAAGTAAGTGGACAAACATTTTACTGTTTTTTCAATTCACTCTAATGGAGATTCACTGCATATACAATATCTCACATTTTTGTAAATATTTTATTATATCTTTTAAAGGGACAACACTGAAGAAATTACACTCTGCTACAATGTAAAGTGGAGAGTGCACAGCCTGTATAACAGTGTTTAATGTTGTGTTCCCTCAAAATAGCTCAACACACAGCCAATAATGTCTAAACCTTGGAAACTAAAGTGAAAACAGGTCTCAGGTGTTACTGAGGAGGAGGTATTTTACATTTTGTGTTATCGCTTTTACACTTTCCAATACTGGTTACTGGAAGTTCAACATTGCACCTAATGGCAAAGAATTCTCGGAAAAAAAGAATTATTGCTCTACATAGAGATGGTCTAGGCTATAAGAAGATTGCCAAATATGCAGCACAATGGTCAAGACCATACTGTGGTTTTACAGGACAGTTTTCACTTAGAACAGGACTTGGCATGGTCGACCAAAGAAGGTGAGTGCACATGCTCAGCATCATATTCATAGGTTGTCTTTGTGAGATTGATTTATGAGTACTACCAGTAAAATTAAAGATTAAAAAAATAAAAGTGAAAAATAAATTAAACTGTGCAGTGAGTGGCATGTAAAAATAATGTACTATGTGAGTGGATAACTGTGTCTAACCCGAGAAAAGGACTTTCCTGTGAAAAGCAGAATGGGGACTCACTACGGATGTGAATGGGCTCCTTAGAACAATATGTCCCACAATGTGAATATGGAGTAAATATGTTTTATTGTGTAATGATTGGATACACCACAATTAACTGTAACACATAACAGGTTTGTTCAACTTATCATATGACAAATGAAACAATCAAAAAAATGTAGTAAATGGTGAAGCTTGATCAAGGCCCCAACACAATAGACAATCGTGAGATCACAAGATACTTCCTAACAAGATAATTCATAAATTCCTGTTGTGACCGTGAAGTCCACATTAAGCCCATACGGACGAAGAGAGCCTAATTTGGGAATCCATCTCAATTTGCACCGTTTCAGTTTACTAATTCTGTCCACTCCCCTTTTGGTCAACTGTATGTGGTCCAGCAGGGTAAAGAGTAAATCATGTTCACTGTGTCCCCTTTCAGAAAAGTGTTTTGACACGGGGAGATCCATCCGCTTTTTGTGGCTAGAATATCGATGTTGACTGAAACGTGTTCTGAAATCAAGTGTAGTTTCACCTACATAAAGAAGGTGGCATGGGCATGTCAATATGTATACCACGAACTCAGTAGTGCAGGTCAGATACCATCTGATCCTGTATTCCTTGTTTGTGGTGAGATGTATGAAATTGGGACCTTTGTCCATCCATGTACAATTGATACAATAGCTTCCTTTGTTCTGTATGGTAGTATATCATTGTTGCCCCACTTTCCCTGTTGAGAAATCAGTTTTTACGAGTTCGTCTCGTAGGTTGGGGGGGGGGGGGGTGATGATATGACATGATTGGATTGTGCTGAAACTCATCCATAGTTGGAAAACTGTCTTTGAGGATGTGCCAATGTCTATTGATGATACGGGCAATGGAATTTGACCTGGTGTTGTGCGTGGAGACAAAACGGTTGCTAGGGTTTTTTCACGTGTGGGGTGTAGTACTTGGTTTTTATTTAGGCGAGCACCTTTTGTTTACTATTTAGAACCAGGGATCTGGGGAAGCCCCTGCGTGTAAAGAACTTACCCATCTTGTCCAGTGCTGACTCGACACGGTCCTCCAGACTGACAATACAGTGGGCCCTCAACATTTGGCTTTTTGAAAGTGACTTGACCATAGGTTGTGGGTGGTGACTTTCATACTGTAAAATGGAATTGCTGTCTTTTGGCTTGGTATATAGGTCTGTATTGAGTTTACCATTTTGAGAAATGAACAGTGTGTCCAGGAATTGAACAAATACATTTACAGGTGTCAGATGGCAGAAGGTGCTCAACCCCTGAATACAGATGTGCATAGATACTGGGGGGGGCAAGCCTGCACTTGTGGTCCATTGCTATGGGCATCTCCTTGATCTCAGCCATGAACAAATTGGCATAGCTGGGAGCCACATTGGTCCCAATGGCTGTGCCTGCTGTTTGTAAATAAAAGTGATCATTAAACAGAAAATAATTATACTGCAAAACCAGTTCTAACAGTTAAATAATGAAAGTGACCTGATTGGGTGAAAAGTCAGAGGAGATGATCTTGTGCACTGTCTGGATGTCTAACCAGTGCAGAATGGAGCTATATAGACTCTTGACAGCCAGAGATGCCAAGATTACATTGCCTATAAAGTGGCTGAATGACACAGCCTGGAGGTGGCGGAAGCATGAGGAGACCATATAGTTGCAGAAAGAGACAGCCTGGAGGTGACAGCAACATAAGGAGAACATATGGTGGCAGTATGAGACAGCCTGGAGCTAGCATCAGCATGAGGGGAACATATGGTGGCAGAATGAGACAGCCTGGAACTGGCTTCAGCGTGAGGAGGACATATGGTGGCAGTATGAGAAAGCCTGGAGGTGGCATCAGTATGAGGAGAACATATGGTGGCAGAATGAGACAGCCTGGAGGTGGCATCAGCAGCAACAGGAGTCCTAAAAGTGACCCAGTAACATAGTGGGGCGGTGGGTGGCAATACCTTTACCCGGAGAGGAAGGTGGGTGAAAAAAGGAGAATTTGGCATGAGACGTGCGGTCTCTCCGGCCGGGTGGCAGGATCAGAAGAATAGCTGAGGCAGGTAGGCAGAAAAAATCTGTCTCTTTTGTAAAAGTGTTAGCGTGCACAAGTAAGTATTGAGGAAAGGCATTACGTAAAACGTAACTTTTAATTATATTCTTAGGATAAAATATATGTACCCAAACCCATGTTTTGATGTGATGCAAAGACCTCTAAAAGGTGGAAGGGAACAAGGTATTATCCATTGTAGCAGGTGGGCGGTAAAAAATCCCCCTGTAGGGCCCTAATCTCACCCTATTAATTCCCTACTTGGCAAGTGTTACTCTCCCTAAAAAGGGCAGCCCCACACAGGAAACTCTCCCTTTTTCCACCTAAAAACCCTGTGAAATGGCAGTGTTTGTAGGTGGAAATAGGGAGAGGTTCCGGTGTGGGGCTGCCCTTTTTAGGGCAAGTAACCCTTGAAAAGAATGGAATTAATAATTCGAGAGTAGGGCCTTACAGGGGAAGTTTTTACCCCCACCGGTTAAAATGGACCATACGTTGTTCCCTTCCACCATTTTGAGGTCTTTGCATCATATAAATACTTGGTGGTGTATGTGGCACATGGTGTTTTTTGCACATCTTTTTTTTTTGTTTCATTTAAAAAAAAATTTGGGCATATATATGTTATCCTAAGAAGAGTTAAAGGGGTACTCTGGTGGTTAATTTTTTTAAACTATATGGCATCTTCTTTGTAAGTTTAGTTTTTTTGCAATATACATGTGTTATAAGTTTTGGCAGCATGTGTGTGTTTTGCTTACCTGTTTGTTGGGCAGGAAGTTCTGTAGTTCAGAGGGTTTTCTTTTACTGTTGTCCACAGTTCTGAGTCTGTTGTGGACAAGATGTCATAGCTTTTTTTTTCCTTCTCTGTCTGAATGAGAGAAATAAGCCGCGCCCCCTCATCTCATCCAGCTGAGTACACAGCTCCTCACCTCCCCTCCCCCTTCTCTGTATTCTAAGGACGTAGGTCTGCACAGGAGAAAGAACACAGAGAAAATAAGTGTTATCTGAAGGGGAGGATGACCGGGTGCAATAGTAGGATGGGTAAAGGGCGGAACAAACAAACAAAAAAAAAAAGGAGCCATCCCAAACCAGCAAGGCACGTGACATGTTGGGATTTGTAGTTTTCAGCACAGCAAGAAACAGGAAATAGAAGGATTAGGAAAACAAAGGGGGGATAAAAGGACAACAAAGAACGGAAATAGAATCGCCTAAACAACAAGAATAGAAATGAAACAAAACAAAGTCACAAACGTAAAAACATGTTGACCACCGGAGTACCCCTTTAAGTTTTATCTAATGCATTTCCTCAATACTTACTTGTGGTCTGAGGCAGAGGAATGTCTGTAACGTTGGAGCAGCACCTTAAATATGTTTTGCGTATCCATATTTGTGAAGTGTTGGTGTTGCACCATGGTCAAGGCATCTGGCATTGGTGGGTGGAAATCCTGGCTGATCCATGCCTGATTCATCTTCACAAAGGTCAGTCTCTCCACATTTTTCATAGACAGATGAATTCTCCTTGGGGTTACTATGGCCCCTGCCGCACTAAACACCCGCTCTGATGCCACACTACTAGCCAGGCAGGACAGCTTTTCCATGGCAAACTCTGCTAGTTGCAGCCACAAATCAAGTTTGGCTGCCCAGAAGTCCAGCGGATCTTCAAGGTGTGCTGGCATGGGCATTTCAAGGTATGCCACCACCTGCTGGTTCAGGTCCTGCTCCCCGTCTACCTGCTGATGATGAGTTGCTTCACTATGCGGGTGAAGAAAGGTACTCATCAGCAACTGTAGACTCAGGCTACTGCTGATGGAGCTGCTACTGGTATTGCCACCCCTCCCCAGGAGCCATGGCAGTGGAAGGTGAGCGCAGAGGTCCCCAAGGGTAAAACCTACAAGAGGATGGACGATGGTGCAGATAGGCATCGGCCAACTGACCACGTAGGATGTCTCTGTAGTATGTCAGTTTTTCCTCCCTCTCAGCGGGTATAAAAAAGGCCCCTTTTTGTGCCGATAGCAAGGGTCCAAGGTGGAGAGCCATAAGTCATCCAGCTGCAGAATGGTGACAATTCAAAGTGCATCGTGCCATTTGTGCAAGTGACTCGGATGGACTCCCTGCCTCCATCTCCACTGCATACTGCCATTGAGTGCCTGGGTCCTGTGTCTCACCTACCTCATAACCGTCTAGCTACTCCTGCTCCTCCTCACCTGTCAGATGACTAGAAAAACCACCCATCTCTGGAAATCTAAACTGTGCTGCACTGTGCCCCTCCCCCTCCTCCTCCAGTTCAGCCCCCACAGGGCTCATGTGGCCATGAGATGTAGGCACCACGTTTCTAGTTCCCTGACCAGCCATTGTTTCCAACACATGCTGTAGTAAATGAAACAGTGGAATGACGTTGTTCATCCCGTAATCCTGTCGACTGACTAATAATGTGGCTTTCTCAATGGGCATGAGTAAACAGCAGGTGTCACGTATGAGCTGCCACTGGTTGACATTGAAGTTACACAGGGGAGTCCCCCTATCTGCTTGGATCATCAAGAAATTGTTGATGGCTTTTCTCTTTTCATATAGTCGGTTCAACATATGGAGGGTGGAATTGCAACATGCGGAAACGTCACAAATCAGACTATGTTGTGGGATACCGTTCTGACGCTGCAGCTCAAGGAGGGTGTGCTTTGCATTGTATGAGTGGCTGAATTGCACGCAAAGTTTTTTCCCATTGTTAGGATGTTATGCAAATGGAGGGGGAAACACTTTAAGAACAACTTGACAACCAGATTGAACATGTGTGCCATGTAGGGCGCATGTCTTATTCTTCCTTGTCGCAGCGCAGACAAAATGTTCTTCCCGTTGTCGGTCACTTGAGATGTGCGAACTTACAGTAAATTTGATTCGTCACGAACTTCTCGGCTCGGCAGTTGATGACTTTTCCTTTGTAAATTAGTTCAGCCTTCAGGTGCTCCGGTGGGCTGGAAAAGGTGGATACATTCCTAGGAAAGAGTCTCCTAGGACTGTATCCACCTTTTCCAGCCCACCGGAGCACCGGAAAGCTGAACTAATTTATGCAGGAAAAGTCATCAACTGCCGAGCCGAGAAGTTCGTGAAGAATCGAATTTACTGTAAGTTCGCTCATCTCTATCGGTCACCATGGTTTCCATTTCCATTTTTCAATTTCTTTGACTTTTAGCAGTTCCTCCCCTGTGTGACTCCATTAGCCAAGGTAAACCATGTGAAGAACAGCATGACACCGCTGTGCCCTTCACACATGGTATGCTGGAGGGGCACTGAGACTTGTCTGTGCAGTGGAGGCTGAGACACGGTGGAAGATGAGGAGGCGGCATGTATTGTCCCTGTCCGTAGTTACAACTTTACACGTTGGCGCTGCCGTGCACTTTGGTACACACCGACAGGCTCAAGGACTGGCCCACCTTCTTTTCCACAAAATTGTGCAGGGCTGGTACTGCCTTCTTCGCAAAGAAATGATGGCTTTGGCACAAGCCATCAGTTCTCTGAAAGTTGCAGAGTCCACCACTTGAAAAGGGAGGAACTGCAGCTCCAGCAACTTGAACAGGAGCACATTCAGCTTCTGTACTGTTGGATGAGTGGGCGCATACTGTTGTCTCTTGGACATGGCTTCGCCGATGGATTGCTGGCGGAATGACTGACTCAGAGAGAGCAACTTGCCACTGGGTAATGCAGCAGGCTGAACCACCTCATCAGAACCACGGTTCTCCTAGGCCACTTTATGGTGACGCTGCATATGTTGACGCAGGGCCGTAGTGCCAACATTGGGACCCTGGCCATGCTTCACCTTCTGCCAACACATCTTGAATGTGGTCAGGTTAATATCCTCCGGATGCTTGATGAAAAACTGCCAAATCGCTGAGTAGCTGATTTTCCCACCAACAGTCTACACTGATTGACTGCTACTGCCGCTGACTCCAGGAACTACTGTTCCACTACCTCCCGTGAAGGTAGGCTGCCACGAAGCAGGTGCTCTGCCCTGGGCACATTTGGCTTCAGACTTTCCACTTCTGCCACCATGCTGACTGCCAACCATGCTACCACCTTGCTGGCTCACCTGCTGCCTCACTGACAACCTGCAATTCTCTTCTCCTGATGATTCTCCTTCTCGCCCACTTTAAAATCATTGAACTGCAGTGGCATATCGGCGTATAACATGCAGATAGACTTTAGGCTAAACATTTTAGCCTAAAAAATGTGTGTTATATGCCGATAAATACGGTATGTATGTTTATTTTAGGTATTGTAAGTGAAAAGGTTATTAGGAAGTTTAAACTGCATAGGTCCTTCCTAAGGCCATGTGACATGGTCATGTGATATGTGTTCACCTGATACCCAGAGTTCCAGAGGCACAGATAACACAGGCAACCAGCTACCAATGGGCATTAGTCCAGCCCCCTGATATATAAAGGGCTGTAGTCTCCACCCTAGCTCTCTTAGTTCCTGCACTATTCCTGGACACTAAAGCAAGCACAAGTCCTGTACAAGTTAAGTCCAGTACAGCTAGGACAAAGCTTACAAGTCTGCAGCCACATCCGATTTTTAAGTCTCATTTGTGTCTACAAGTCAAGTCTCTACTGTCCCTACCAAAATCATAACAGTAGCACAGTGGCCTGCATCATCATTATTATCCCTACAAGTCCAAGGAAGCCTGAGAGGTTAACTGTGTCCCGGTCACCTCTGTGGAAGTTGGTTATCTGTAAGAAATGTTATACTGCCTTCTTCAGTAAAGTTCCAGTTGCATCAAAACCTGTTTTGGACTCTCATTTAATATATGACGCTTCTGGGTTTGTTTTCGGCAGTGCCCTACACCATACAACCACATCCTGGTGTCACAAACACTAGGGGTTAACAACATCTTGCCCCAGGGCTTAATACCATCTGGCCCCACCACCTACACCACTACACCCTGTGGTCCTGCCATACACCATGAGTCACCACAACTTTGGCATCACGAACAGTATACGGGTGTGTGACTTAACCACTCAGCCACCAGGCCACCCGCAAAAGGATACGGGTGTGTGCGTTAACCACTCAACCACCAAGTCAAATTAAGTCAGGCCACCCGCAACAGGAAACAGGTGTGTGCAATGTGCAAGTTGCTGCAATTTCTCTCAACCAAGTCTGAACTCTGTCCAGGTCGAAGTCGCATGCTGTTGCGAAAAGATGAGCGCCAGCAAAGTGTATGGGACTGTGTCATTGAAACATGTTTCTGTGCTGGCACTGAAAAAGTTAGGGGGGAGGTTAAAATTACAGTATTGTCGGTGGTAAAGAAATCTGCAAAAGTTGTATTTACAATGTGCAAAACTAGGCCGGAGGCCATGTTGCGCACCAAAATGTTTGCTATACCTGCAAGGGTTAACCTGATGGTCGAGATGCGCGCCAAAGGTCCCCGCAGGGCCACCGTCCTGCTCCCGGGCGTGGAAATAATGTTGTGGTGTCCAGCCCAAAATGGAACTTGAAAAGTCAGCCCCTTGTTGCCAAGGGGGCGGATGAAGAGGATGCACCACTGACTCGCTTCCAGTACCGGGCCCCGCTGGTAACGTCCTTCCGGCCAGCGGCCATTGTGTTGCAGACCAATATAAAATGCGAAGCAGAGCCAGACCTATTCAATCTACAGGAGGTGCTGGCAGTGAGCAGTAACATGGCGGAGTCACAGCGATCCACGTGTGTCGGGTGTCCCAAGATGGAACCAGAGCCCGTTTCCGAGGGGACCAAAGCAGGAAGATCCCTGGACACAACCGTGCCACGAATTCCGGTGACTGCGCCCGGCCCGGCTCAAGTACCCGCTACTGCGCAGACTCTGCAAACGCCTGCAAAAAGTATTTGCTGATACCGGGGGGGGGGGCACCTGTATACATCCTTTAGTGCCCAGTAATGCCCCTAAGGGGCGTAAGGGGGAGGCACTAGAAGGGGGGTCCCACCTAGTACGGTCCAGACCGCTGCAGCCTCACACCAGGCCTCTTAAAGGGCCAGTAGCCTGCAAGCCATCAAGGGGTACAGCCATAGTAAGAAAATGGTGGGCTAAAATTAGAGCACATGCTGCTGTGCCGACAGCGGATGGCTACCTCCTCTGTCTCAGCTGTACCGCATCCCTAAAGAAGAGCAACAATCAGGGCAAGAAGACCTCCCCTGCCTCATATGAACAAGTCTGTCAGCTCTGCCAAAAGATGATGGAAATCCTGACCCGAGAGGTACAAGCAAATATCTTGAAGTTGTTAATAAACTGATTCCAGGCAGCAAAGGCCGAAATATTGAAAAGGCCTGTCAATCTACCTGCCCCCTACAAAGTGTATATGTTCGTAAAGTCAAGTTGTTAAATCAATTGCCCGGGGGCCCTACCAGGCCCACTCTAGCAGTCACAGAGCTGAGGCCGGGTCTACAGGCCTCTACAGGCGTACCCCAGGAGCTTACTGTGGCTCCACCATACAGGGTGGGCCATTTATATGGATACACCTTAATAAAATGGGAATGGTTGGTGATATTAACTTCTTGTTTGTGGCACATTAGTATATGTGTGGGGGGAAACTTTTCAAGATGGGTGATGACCATGGCAGCCATTTTGAAGTCAGCCATTTTGAATCCAACTTTAGTTTTTTCAATAGGAAGAGGGTCATGTGACACATCAAATTTATTGGGAATTCCACAAGAAAAATAATGATGTGCTTGGTTTTAACGTAACTTTATTATTTCATGAGTTATTTACAAGTTTCTGACCACTTATAAAATGTGTTAAATGTGCTGCACATTGTGTTGGATACCCATAATGTGGTGGTGCACCATCTTGCTGGAAAAACTCAGGGAACATGCCAGCTTCAGTGCATAAAGAGGGAAACACATCATCATTTTGCATATCCAGTAGCTTTGAGGTTTCCATTGATGAAGAATGGCCCCACTATCTTTGTACCCCATATACCACACAATACCATCAATTTTTGTGTTTCAACAGTCTTGGAGGGATCTATCCAATGTGGGTTAGTGTCAGACCAATAGCGGTGGTTTTGTTTGTTAACTTCACCATTCACATAAAAGTTTGCCTCATCACTGAACAAAATCTTCTGCGTAAATTGAGGGTCCTGTTCCAATTTTTGTTTTGCCCATTCTGCAGCACCTGAAACTACGGATACTGGAAGCCTGTGCTACCATTTCTCCTGCGGTGTTGCTATCAGTGTGTGAAGAGTGGGAGAAGAGGGTTGCATTGATAATACAACACAATAGGCAGCACATTGAACACATTGAATAAGTGGTCAGAAACTTGTAAATAACTCATGAAAGTTACATTAAAACCAAGCACATCATTGATTTTCTTGTGAAATTCCCAATAAGTTTGATGTGTAACATGACCCTCTTCCTATTGAAAAAACTAAAGTTGGATTCAAAATGGCCGACTTCAAAATGGTCGCCATGGTCACCACCCATCTGGAAAAGTTTCCCTCCTCACATATACTAATGTGCCACAAACAGGAAGTTAATATCACCAACCATTTCCATTTTATTAAGATGTATCCATATAAATGGACCACCCTGTGTGTATATATATATGTATATATATATATATATATATATATATATATATATTCTTACACAGTTTGATGTCCTGTTCAGGCATGGATGAGTTGAGGCATTGGCTTGATACAGAGGCTCTGAAAGGAAAACTGTCAGCCAACTTGGTAGGAGCATCCCAACCCACATCAGGATGTTGAGTCCTGAAAAAACACTAAATCCCCAAGCTCGTTGGCTGCTACAAGAAGCTCAAGTCATTTTGGTGGTTTTGTGCCTTGTGAAAAGTAAAAGGAAGCCATGGCCCTATGAATGTTTATTGGATTCATGCAATGACTGTGGGAAGTGGTCTGTGAAGCCCTTTCAGTTTTTCAGTCTCCTGTATGGGAACTCATTTACAAAGGCAATGAAGAATAGTGCACCTATTTAAAAATCCACATACTATACTCTAAAATATGTTTTACTTTATTGGATAAATCTTGTTGTGAAAACATATCCATATGTTATCTCTACTAAACAGACCCTTTTTTACATTCCTAAATCTGAATTTCATATAGTGAGGCAGTCGAGCTTTAATGAATTTAGTATTTTAATGTCATGACTAAAGCTAAGCATGTGCACTAGGTAGTACAGTATGATAAAAATCAATCATGAAAAGTTTTGGCCAGCATAGTACAATTCATTTTGGCAAAATTTAGCCTAAAGGTTACTAACAAGCGGAAGGGAGAGAATGTAGTCCAGCTGGCATAGCACATTACAACGGAATCCTCCAAGGCAATTTTGGATAAAAGATCAATTTGCAAAAGAACTAAAAATAAAAATGCATCCCATAAAGAAGTAAAGTAAATGCATACAAATGTGTGCATACATTTGGAACATTTAAAAAAAAGTCTGACATTTTCTTGAGAAAATGACTTGAGATGTATTCCGCATATAGCCAGGCATTCATTTTGATAGACAGTGGCATCATTCTTGCTCCAGATGGCATGCAAAATAATTTATAAATGACAAAGTTCAGTAAGTTTATAGCAGCTGTTCCCATTCTGTTCCAGCTCCTTGGCCACCCACTTCAGTAGAACCGAGAACCTTCAATCAAGCCATGCTTCTCCCAGGACTTTCAAACAACATTAGAACATGTGTTCAGTATGTTTCCAGAAGGGACTGGGCCAACTCTGTAAGTAGCTCTAATACAATTTGAATATAGATGCAATACATTATCATATGTATTGTGAATTCTATGCTTGACAATAAACCACAGCATATAGTGGTATTAAGATCTGTTGCATTTTACTAGATTGATAAATTTCATTTTGATAAGCTTGATAACTGCATTGACTTCCGAAACTTCTATGTATTCCAGAATTAACATTTGGTATACTTGAATAAGTTTATAGTCAGATTGCGAGAAAGAATGGAAATGCTTGGCTTGTTCCATGTCTGTTTGTCCAATTGGCCCAGTTAGGTGGCTTTACTAATAAAATATAGAAGCCTGGAAATTAGATAATGCATGAGGAAATGAATCAATAAATAAAAGTTGTATTATCAAGTGACTGGCATCAGGGTGCTACATCTATAATAGAAAATGCAAGCAAGCACAAACCTAAGGAGGCATTTGGAAAAAACACAAATGGATGTATTGTTCTGTGGCTAAAACTCTTATTTACCTGCAAAATCTTGCAGCCATCAAGGGTCTATTCATTAATGTGTGTGCAAAACCATGTGACCATTAACAATCCATTAAGAAGACATCATAGTACGTTTTTGATTGATGTGCAGGCCATTGAGTGCAGCCTAATAGTTTTTACAACCTTATGAATATTTTTTTAAATTATTTTTTGCATACTCCACAACCCACAAAGCATACTATTTTGACACATAAAAGCATACGGTCTACATTTTATATCTGATTATCAAAGAAGTTTAAAATAGACACAATAATAGCATAAAAACCTACAACAAAACTAAAGAAAACAATCCCTATCCCTCAACCCCACCCCTTTAATTCACTTCACTATACTAAAACTCTATCCTGCCCATAACAGTTAATTCTGTTCCTATGATATCTAATCCATGCTCCCCAACTTTTATTGAACTTAAAAGTTTTTCTACAATTGTAGATTTCATATGCCTTACAACCCACTCCACTTTCATGACCAATTGGTGCAACATGGGGCATTAGATTGCCGCCACTTTGTTCCAGTTAGTTGACATGCTTGAGCACCAACACCTGTTCCCACTGCCCAGTATCCCCTTCCCACTTTTCTTAACTTGCCACTGGATACTTGTCCAGATATCTAAATAATGTATACACAGGACCTACTCCATTTGTATGAAATATAAAAGAACAATATTTAATTTCTAACTTTCATATTTAATAACTGGACTTGTGCATTCCAAGGGTGGCATATTCAGTAAAAAGCTGTGAAAAATTCTTTAAAATTGAATTTGTAGAGACTTGATTAATAAACAGGACCTCCCGCTTTTCTTATCCATCAAAACCTTGAAGTTAGATTAAGACGTCTCTGAACCCAAATATTTACACTTTAAAGCAACTATTAAGGGAGTTTCACCACAGACAAATTATCTATTGTATTTGGAGACTAGAAAAAAAGGCCCAAGCACAGTTATAATTTCCATTGCATATATCAGGAACTCACAAGTATCTCCTAGGAAAAGTAGCAAGTCTTCCGCAAGTCATGTTTCAATATAAAAAAAAAAGACAGCCTTCCTCATTGACTGTGTTAAACATCTATCCTGGTTGGCTTAATGCTATACTGTCAACACTGAAAGCAGCTTATCCTCATATTCCTTGTAAAATTCCACAAGGAGACTATTCAGTCCTGGAGACTGATTGCGGGAGGAATTAAGAGTGTCCCTCATTTCTCCTAGCAACTAAAACATAGCATCTAAAACTTATAGTTGTAACATAATCAACTCATTCGACATATGGGGCAAAAATATTTTGTAAACATCCAATTACTGGTACAAACTGTCCCTAGGGCTAAATCCAATCTATTCCTAAACAATATATCTAACCCTATTTATGATTAAAAACTACCCTGACACTCAACCAACACTATATTTAACCCTACCTTATTTGTAATGTCTCTAAATCTGATACTTACATTTTCTAGCACACTACAAACAATAGCAATCAAAGCAAGGATTTCTGGGTAAGCCAGCCTATTTTGATAGTAAGCACTGCGATTGGTTAATCTGCACTGAACAATCATAGAAATCACCAACATGGGAGCACTGTGATTGGTCCCATGATTACATATGTCAGCCAATGACTGCATCAACCATCTTTGTAAACAGTGATTTTTTATTTTAACACCATAAATGTATGTTGGTGTGCGTAAGTTCGTATTTACCGTACTGTTTACTGTATATTTCTTAATTGTATATTATATATTTACAGCCTGGTGTTATTGCCCAACAAAAGCTGGTCCCATTACAGATTACGAATGATATGGCACTAGATCTGATAACTAATTGTAAACACTTCACCAGTCTTATTTCTAAGATGTACAAACTTCCGCTTATAAACTTTCTTGACCAATACTCGGTGTCAGCTTTCTCTAAGTAGCAACTAGATGTAGGAATAGATAATAGGGAACAATGGCCAGTATTGAATCAACAAGGCAGTATTGAATCAATCACTGGGGGAGGGAGGACATCTATCCCAGATATATATATATATATATATATATATATATATATATATATAGACAGTATTATATTGGGTCTATCAGACCCCCACCTTCTTTTATAAAATAGGTAGGAGAGACAATTCCAGGTGCCCCCATTGTTCTCAAACTGGGGCTGATATGCTTCACGTGTCATGGTCCTGTCCTGGCATAATGCAATACTGGTCCTCTGTATTAAAAATTATTGAAGCTGAAGATCATTTGATATTATAATCTCTGGGCAACCCAAAATATGTATATCTGGTTATCTTGGGGACCTACCGCTAGTAGAAAGATCTAAAATCGCTGTGCATTGCTTCTTATATTTGGCTAGAAAAGTAATCGCTCAATACTGAAAGGACACAAATCCCCCAACACTAAAACAATTTATCTTTAAGGTGGAATTGCTTGAGGTGGGAAAAAGCTTGAGGTGGGAAAAAGCTATGTATCTCAACAGAATAGAGCATTTGTATACCAACAGATATGGTCCTGTTGGCTGGATAGGCCAGGAATCTAGGAAAGGCAGCCCCCTTTTTTTTTATTTTTAAAATCTTCTGCTGCAGTGTATGGGGTGGGTTTGGATGGGAAAATTAAAATGAACAAAAAAAATTAATCCAAGTTAAAGGGGTACTCCCCCCCTAGACATCTTATTCCCTATCCAGGGGTCCCCCACAATCTCAGCTGTGGCACCTCAGACATCTGGTGCATGTGGCGGAGTGAAGTGGCGGAAGAATGGCGATGCAGGGTAAAGGCTTGTGACGGCCATCGCGCCCCGTCCATAGACTTGCATTAAGTGGGAGTGGCCGTGATGTCACGAGTGTGTTAATGTGATGTCATGAGCCTCCGGCGCTGCACCCTACACTCTAAACGAATGCCAGGTGCAGCAGTTAGATCAGGGGGGTCCCCAGCGGAGGGACCCCAGCGATCAGACATCATAGGGGATAAGATGTCTAGGGGCGGAGTACACCCTTTAAGATATGTACAATACTAATCACATACTGAGACAGTGCAATATCTCAGTATGTTAATCTGCAGTACCATGATGACACAATATTAAGAATAATAATAACCCTTATTTGTGTAACATCAACAGCAATTCTTAATAAACATACACACTAACAAATGAGGAACTCTGTGGAAATGAATAACTGATGAGCTCTGCTATATCAATATGCAACAGTAACCCAGTTGAACTAAACAACACAATTTTCCTTCTAAGCATAAAGCAATTTATTATTGGATTTCCTGCTAAACTTTGTCACGCATCCATGAAGACAAAAACAGCCCATAATGGTACTGCAGTCTGAGGTCAGCTCAGGCTCCTAATACAATACAGCCTCAGGTTATCAAGTCATGTTTCTAGGCAGGATGAAATAAAAGCCTAATTACACAAAGGGAGATGTGTCTTGTTCATTTTCCGTAAAACAATGTGCTCATTCAGACATAGCAAGATTCTGGAATAATACCAAGTATTAAGTATTAGTGTCAAAATATTGTTGTTGTCGATTGTGAGTTGTTATATGATGTGTTTGAAACAGTGAGACATAGTGTTCATTTGTTCTTTAGTCATACACCTAACCTGCACTCTAGACAGGCTGGCTTCATTCTACATTAACAAGTACACCAACTGCCAATATTCTGTGATCCCAAGTATCTGAGTGTAGGGAAGAAAAAGCTCCCAAATTTATGTGTCTTGAAAAGTTTAGTGATAGATACCACAAAAAGACACTCAACAATATTCTAGAACACATTTACAGGTTAGCCACTTATGTCTCATGAAGTTAGAAATAACGACTGGGTTAACCTGGTTTTGGAAATCAATGTCCTTTTAGGGCAGTCTTAAAGGAGAACTCTGATACATACGTTTTAATCCCCTATCCACAGGATAACACCAAGGGCATAAGGGATATGATGCCGCACCCCAGCGTTCTGAACATTTTTGTTCAGAACGCTGGTCTCAGGCGGCCGTATTATTATTATTATTTTTTTATGTCTTTGATTAATTCATGTAAAGGCCATACTCCAAAATCTTTACCTCCAATATGGAGTACTAGCACTTTCATTCATCTATCTAATCTTACAAACCTGTAAAATTTGGTCAGTGACAACAAACCATGCTACACTGCATTAAATGGGTACTCCAGTGCACATATCTTATCGCCTATCTAAAGGATGTTAGATTGCGAGGGTCCAACCGCTGAAGACCCCCGCGATCTCCGGCCCAGCACCCCTGTCATTCAGGTCATGGAGCGAACTCCGATCCGTGCCAGATGACTGGCAAAGCAGATAGGGAAAGATGTGTTACTCAGGCCGGGTGGGAACCATCTGTGGGGACCATCGCCCATGACCACTTACCCTGGTCCTGGTGGCTTTTTTAAACTATGATTTATTTGAAAAGCCGAAGCCTTTCAGAGAAAGTTATAGTGCGTCAATATCATGCTGCATGCACCTGTTTTATTCTGCCCATGGTTTCCCAGCATGAACAGGTGACACTAGTTACCTTTAAAATTTTATTTTTAGTCAGAAAGCAACAGAAAACTGCAGAGATGATGGACTTCTATGATTTGTAAATATTAGAATGGAATAAGTTGGCCTAGATAATCTGTCTGCTGGGGTGTGTTTATTTTAGGTATTAAATTGCAGCAGAATACAATAAGGAAAAAGACTGAGCAGCCAAGAAGCAGTAGATATTATTTAAACACTGTTCAAGTTGGACGACTCTGGTCTGTCTATGGCTGAAATATCTAATAAAACTGTCACCACAGGGATAATGTCTTCTCTAAATAATGGTGCCAAAGCATGACAGCTATTAAGACATCGTTTTCAGCCAATTATTATTCGACAATATTGTACATGATATGATACATGAAAAGTGTGAACAACAACAGCTTTGGCCTTGTGGACAATATTCATTTTTGAATTTTTGTTTGTTCTTCTCGCCTTTTAAGAGACACAATTCTTTTATTTTTCCATCCCCAGAACCATATGAGGGCTTGTTTTTGTGGGAATCATTGTACTATGTAATAACCCCTTTCGTTTTACCATAAAATGTACAGCAAAACAAAAATAGGCTTTCTTTTTCCTTTGCTGTTTGGCAGCTTTGGATGTCCTTTTAAGAGTCAGACGAGATTAGGTCTTGGTTGCCCTATCGTTCTTCATAAACAAGGAAGATCCATTCCTATAGATATAACTTGTTTCTCCCTTTTCTCATTCTTTATGGGGGAGATTTATCAAAACCTGTGCAGAGGAAAAGTTGTCCAGTTGCCCATAGCAACCAATCAGATAACTTCTTTCATTTTTCACAGGCCTTTCTAAAAATCAAAGAAGCGATCTGATTGGCTGCTATGGGCAAGTGGACAACTTTTCCTCTGCACAGGTTTTGATAAATCTCCCCCTCTGTGTTTCTCTAATATGTCTGCCCATTATCTGCACAATATAATACCATGTAAACTTGTCCGCAGGTATTGGGTCAACCACCTGCATGAAGAGCACATCTTACCATTCCACAAGTCTTTGAATTGATTACTGCAAGTTGAGCAGTGGGCGGCAGTATACCCAGTGGCATAGCTATAGAGGTCACTATGGTCGCCACCCCTGCCTTGCCGCCTAAAGTGGAGGAGGAGGGGCAGGGCACATACGGTTCCAAGTACAGGAAGCCCTGCCCTTCTCCTCCTTCTGCAGTGTAGCACGTCTGCCCGCTAGAGAGAGTGACCGTCCACTCATCCACCCGCCCATACGTCTGCCCAGCCGCCTGCCGGTCTCTCTGCCCACCAGCTCGCCGACCGTGCTATCCTGCCTGGTAAGATTGAACCGAAGTGCATAATAAATGTACGGCGCTGCAGTGCACAGCGCTGTTCATTTACGGAATGACTATGAAGTGAGCGCAGGAGCTCCTGCACTCACTTCATAGTAGTTTTGCAAAGTGAACTTAGAAGCCAGTGTTTTCGTACCAGGGTGCCTTCAGCTGTAGTAAAACTGCAACTCTCAGTATGCTCTGACAGCCAAAGGTTGTTTGGGCATGCTGGGAGCTGCAGTTTTGCAACAGCTGGAGGCTCCATGGTTGGAAAACACTGACTTACAGTAAATGTCTTAACTATATATATATATATATATATATATATATATATATATATATATATATATATATTGTGGAAACCTCACTTATTACCATAAATCATCTTGTACAGATTAACATTAGGTTAGGATCACACGTAACGGATCCGCAGCGCATTTTCCGCTGCGGATCTGCCGATGACCCGACCCTATAGCTTGCCTCCAGCTGTTTCCCCCCCCCTGTGTGCTGCTCACAACAGCAATCCACCGCTACGAGCAGCCACACAGATTGCTGCTGCAAGCAGGACACCTGGGAAAACAGCTGGAGGCACACTATAGGGTCGGGTCATCGGTAGATCCGCAGCATAAAATATGCTGCTGATCTGTTATGTGTGACACAATATTAGCATATTTTAATAGTTCGAACATGAATGCACGCAGCAACACTACCTTTGTTCATGTTTTTTTTTATATAATTTTATTTAAACCTTTAAGGACCACAGTTATTTTCATTTTTGAACTTTTGTTTTTTACTCCTCACCTTCTAATAATTAAAATTTTCCACCTACAGACATATGAGGGCTTGTTTTTTGCACAACCAATTTTACTTTGTAATGATATCAATAACTTCACCACAAAATCTACGCCGAAACCAGAAAAAAAATATTTATGGGGCTAAATTAAAAAATTGCTTTTTACAGCATTTTGTAACTTTTTGGGGCTACTGACTCTACGCAGAGCACTTCTTGGTAAAAATGATACCTTATCTTTTTTCTGTAGGTCCATACGATTAAAATGATACCCTACTTACATATGTTGAATTTTGTTTTACTTCTGTTAAAAAAATTACAACTTTATGCACAAAAATTAGTAGGTTTAAAAATGTCCTCCCCTGACCCCTATAACTTTTTTATTTTTTCATATACAGGAATGTGTGAGGGCAAATTTATTTTCACCATTGTCTATAGTTTTATTGGTACCATTCTTGTTTTCATGGGACTTTTTGATTGTTTTTTTTTTATTTTTTAGGTTATACAAATTGACCAAAAACACGCAATTTCTTAGTTGTTTACCAGTAAAAAATGGGAAAGGGGGAGGTTGGGGGGCCCGGGATAATTTTTTGCATTGGGGCCCTGTGGTTTCTAGCTACGCCCCTGAGTATAACTTAAGTACAGAACCAATATAATTCCTGTTCCTTGTGTGGTCTTTAAAGGCTGTGACCGACTGTACATATTTTGAATACTCCAAAAAAGCAAAAACACCAAGAGAAATTACTTTTCTACCAGTTTACGTTTACATTTCTTTTACAGGCCTAGGCATCTCCATGATAACAAAGTTTGTGCAGTGCTGTCATACACTATTTCTTCCTGTCTGTACCTTACTAGTTACTGATCCAAAATGTTGGTTTAGGCCTCTGTACAAGAACCAAACTTGACAATTCCATGCTGGATTGGACTGGATCATGTCAAAGAAAAAAAAGATCATGTATGTTAAATGTCAGGGCCCGATCCCTAGGGATAGGGTGCTTCCATAAGTGTCTGGCTGAGGCTTAGTCCCCTCTGCACATTCTCATACATCTCAGTGTATGGGAAATAAAGAATTGTTATTCTTTTACTATACAAGATGGGAAAATCAATAATTTGCAATAATTTGGTAAAGGAAAATGGAAACATCTGTTATTAAAGGGGTTATTTACCATAAGGTGATTTTAGTACGTACCTACCAGACAGTAATAGAACATGCTTAGGAAGGATCCATGCTTGCCTTGGGCCTAAATGGCTGTGTTATGAGTCCACCATAACACTGCTGCTTTTTTTTGTGAAATGGCTATTTACTGGTGGAGTGCCTTCCCTCCAACTACAAGTCCCAGCATCCCTTGTTTGTAAGTGGGAGGTTAATTTTCTCCCTCCCACACATCAGCCACCTCACCCATTGCAGCACAGCTAAGCTGTCTTGCATGTCGTCTGTGTTTCAAACAACAATTCTCTGTAGCCCTGTGGAGAATGTTCTCCCTTTCACAGGCTCCCTTTGAACACCTGACTAGTGATGTAATGTCTGGGGCCACACTGCAACCTGCGAAAACCCTCATTTTTTATTCTGCTAAAATGAACATCCAGAGCAAAGATCACAAAAACAGCTACAGACACTATACTATGAACTACAATAACTTTCCAGCCCATGTAGCATTGTCAAATTAAAATATCCAGGAAAAAAAATGCAGGAATACAACTACTTTTGATTTTGTTCACAGTACTGTAAATCCTGATATATACCGTATTTATCGGCGTATAACACGCACTTTTTAGGCTAAAATTTTTAGCCTAAAGTCTTTGTGCGTGTTATACACCGATACACCCCCAGGAAAGGCAGGGGGAGAGAGGCCGTCGCTGCCCACTTCTCTCCCCCTGCCTTCCCCGGGGTCTAGAGCCCTGCTGCCGGCCCTTCTCTCCCCCTGGCTATCGGCGCCGCTGCCCGTTCTTTCCCCCTGACTATCGGTGCCGGCACCCCACTGACGTCATGCGCTGCGCCGTGCAGCGCATAGCAACGACGCCGGGAACGCACGCCGGAGGCCTGCAGCAGCGCGGACCCGACCCAGGTAATTATGTTACCGGGGATGGGGGGAGGCAACGGGGCAGCGGCGCCGGCAATGGGTGCCGCTGCCCCTTCTCTCCCCCTGGCTGTCGGCGCCACTTCTCTCCCCCTGGCTATCGGCGCCGGCAGTGGGGCGCCGGTACCGATAGTCAGGGGGAAAGAACGGGCAGCGGCGCCGATAGCCAGGGGGAGAGAAGGGCCGGCAGCAGGGCTCTAGACCCCAGGGAAGGCAGGGGGAGAGAAGCGGGCAGCGACGGCCTCTCTCCCCCTGCCTTTCCTGGGGGTTTATCGGGGTATACACTCGCACACACGCACCCTCATTTTACCATGGATATTTGGGTAAAAAACTTTTTTTACCCAAATATCCTTGGTAAAATGAGGGTGCGTGTTATAGGCCGGTGCGTGGTATACCCCGATAAATACGGTAGATATTGTCCAGTAGTATGTATTGTTAGGACAAACAAGGTTTATTTTGCTTATTTAATTCTCTTTTCTCATAGAAGAGCAACTTGTGTGTCTGCTGTTTACAATGTCTTGTCACCTTCTAATAAAACACAGGCTGTGTCCTCTCTACACCACATTCCTTGGGTTTCTCTCATTTGGATTCTGTTTAACACTGTTTGTTAGCAGATGGATTTTTAGCACAGGAACCTGCCAGTAAGATACAAATTAGTGCTAATAGAATGTAGAAATATGTGTTTTAATATCATAGCTAATAAACTTATCTAAATGGAAGTCCAGGAGCCAAGAGCTGTTACACCATGTCCCAAGGGAGCAAAGCTGCATTCTTAGTTTCTTTCTATTGAGCCCCCTTTGTTTTAGTATATGACTGGCAATATGTTATGTTTCTCAATTGGGATCCGGTGCAGTTCACTTGTGCACAGCTGGTAATCAAGGCAATCAGTGCTGCACTGTACAGCATGGAACATGGACAGAGCAGCCAACCTGATCTTCTGCTGAGAAGGATATTTCTATTTGGCAATGAAATTAAAGGGATATTTTGGCAATATATATCTAATCCCCTATCTAAAGGATAGGGGTTAAGATGTACAATCGCAGGGGTCCCGCCGCTGGGGACCCAGTGATCTTGGAGCAGCCCCCAGCATTCTTTGCCGGGCTCTACCTCCGAGACAGAGATGAGACATCATGGCTATGCCCCCTAGTGACTTCACACCACTCCCCCTCCATTCATTTCTATGGGAGGGGGCATCACACCCCTCCCATAGACATGAATGGAGGGGGCGTGGTGTGATGTCACTAGGGGGCGTGGCCATTACATCATGGCCCCCGTCTTGGAGGTAGTGCCCAGCACAGAATGCCGGGGGCTGCATCGAGATCACGGGGGTCCCCAGCGGTGAGACCCCTGCAATCATACATCTTATCCCCTATGGATAGGGGATAAGATGTATAAAGCCGGAATACCCCTTTAAGAGCAGCATTGCAGACAACACTGAAAAGTTATCATTGATAGTTTCCAATACTATAAAACACAATGGCAAAAAAACACACATTTTTCATGCAACAACTGCTACTATAGGTTCTGAAAATGCTCTTTGTGAGGGAAACCCCTGAGAAAATTTTGTTGTTACCCATATTTATTGTATTCAAATCGTACTACTAATAATGATAATAATATTGTGCTTTTACCAATATAAGGACAGAATATTACAAATTTTATAGTACATAACTAACATTTCAGGGGAATAGGTGCACCTATATCTAAAAGACATCAGGTCAGAAATTATAGTATGAAGACAAACAGGAATTCAGCACTTACCTATGAGAATGTGAACACTAGGTGGCAATGTTTTTCTATTCTCATTGTTTAATATAATGTATCTGTACTTCTGTTAATATGTTAATATGGCAGCACTCCCCATGTTAACAGACAATTTTACAATATAATAATGATTTAAGGTAGGAGCTACTAGTAATGTTAATAAAGCCTTTGGACAATAATATAATAATATACTAATGAAGTTATAATTTCAACAATAGTTTATAATAGAGTTATAATGTAATAGAGTTATAATGTACATATACAGTAAGGATTAAAGACATTTTAAATAGAATATTATAGGTGAGGTCTGAGGTATATCTTCCAATACTAATATTTATTCCATATCTATATATACTGACTACAGCTGCCAGCCCACCATAACACCAGACATAAATAAATATTACTGCCAGGAAACTGCTTGTCAGAAGGGATTTCTACATAATGTGTTTGTTGAACAGTAATTTTTATCAACAAGTCACACAACCTTTCAGCACAGTCTTCAAACCACGGTTGGAATTCTCTGTAGGAGTTTCCACCAGATCAGACTATGTCAAAATGTATGCAGGCAATGAAGTCAGCTGTACCGTGCACCTGGGTGGGGGGTCTCCAATGGGGCTATGGTCTGCTCCGCCTATCTGCCACTCATAGGGGTTGTCAGGATCCGGACTGGTATGCAGCGAGGACACTGGTGGTGGATCCTCTGTGTCAGTGGGGTGATGACGTGGGCCGTACCAGGGGAACGGAGTCTAAGGGGTTACTGGTTTTCACCAGAGCCCGCTGCAAAGCGGGATGGACTTGCAGTGGCAGGTAACCCCCAGGTCGTTCCACCCGATAGCGACTCAACCCCAGCTGACAGCTGAGACAGGCACGATACACAGGGACAAGGCAAGAGCAAGGTCGGACGTAGCAGAAGGTCAGGGCAGCAAGAGTTGTAGTCAGGGGCAACAGCAGAACGTCTGGGTACACAGGCTTGGGAACACACTAAACACTTTCACAGGGTACAAGGCAAAAAGATCAGGCAAGGACAGGAAGGGGAAGTGGGTTTTTATACACATAGAGCAGGTGTAGGTACTGATTGGGCCAGGCACCAATTAATGGTGCACTGACCCTTTAAATTTCAGAGAGCCGGCGTGCGCACGCCCTAGAGAGCGGGGCAGTGCGCGCCGGGACAGAACAGCAAGAGGACGGAGCAGGTGAGGAGACAGGGATGTGACCCGCGGGCGGGTGCATCCCGCTACGCGGATGGCATCCCCGCCGGTGATACCAGTGCAGCGCTCCCGGTCAGCGGGTCTGACCGGGGCGCTGCATAGAGAAGAAAGCCGCGAGCGCTCCGTGGAGGAGCAGGGACCCGGAGCGCTCGGCGTAACAGTACCCCCCCCCCCCTTTGGTCTCCCCCTCTTTTTGGAGCCCAGGAACCTATGGATGAGCTCCTTGTCGAGGATATTGTCCTCGGGCTCCCAAGACCTCTCTTCGGGGCCACAATTCTCCCAGTCAACGAGAATTTTTTTTTTTACCTCTGACCACCTTGGAGGCGAGGATTTCTTTTACTGTGAAGACATCAGAGGAGCCAGAGACAGGAGCAGGAGCGGTGACCTTGGGGGAAAAGTGGTTAAGAACGAGAGGTTTGAGAAGGGAAACATGAAAGGAGTTAGGAATACGAAGAGAAGGAGGAAGATGAAGTTTGTAGGAGACAGAATGGATTTGACTTTTGACTCTAAATGGTCCAAGGTAACGTGGACCCAGCTTGTAGCTAGGAACACGAAACCGTATATATTTGGCCGAGAGCCACACTTTGTCCCCAGGAGCGAAGACAGGAGGAGTTTTTCTCTTCTTATCTGCATGTCTCTTCATACGAGACGAGGACAGTAGGAGCGACTTTTGAGTCTTCTTCCAGATAACAGAGAAATCCCGGGTTACTTCATCTACAGCAGGAACTCCAGAAGAAGTGGGAATTGGGATGGGGGGCAGAGGGTGACAGCTGTACACCACAAAGAATGGGGATTTGGCAGAGGATTCTGAATTTTTGAAATTGTACGAGAATTCAGCCGAGGGCAGAAGGTCGACCCAATCGTCTTGGCGGGAGGAGACAAAATGTTGCAAGTAGTCACCAAGAATCTGGTTTACTCTCTCTACTTGTCCATTGGATTGGGGGTGATAGGAGGACAAGAAATTTAATTAGATTTTTAATTGGTTACAGAGAGCTCTCCAAAATTTCGACACAAATTGAACGCCTCTATCCGAGACGATATGCGTGGGAAGAGCGTGAAGGTGAAAAATATGCAGAAAAAATTGCTTCGCCAACTGTGGCGCAGAAGGAAGACCTGGAAGCAGAATGAAGTGAGCCATTTTGGAAAAACAATCAACGACCACCCAGATGACGGTGTTGCCATGGGATACGGGCAGATCAGTAATGAAATCTATGGCAAGTTGGGACCATGGTTGCTCAGGGACGGGCAAAGGAAGGAGGAGTCCAGCAGGCTTCTGGCGAGGGTTTTTATCCCGGGCACAAATAGTACAGGCCCGAACGAAATCAGTAACGTCACCCTCTAGTGTAGGCCACCAATACAGACGGGAGATGAGCTGGATGGACTTTTTAATGCCAGCATGACCAGCCAGGTGAGAGGAATGCCCCCATTTAAGGATCTTGAGGCGAAGGCGTGGAGGAATAAAAGTCTTTCCAGGGGGGGCTTGTCCCAGTGAGGCTGAAGCAGAGGAGACCAGGCACTCAGGCGGTACGATATGCTGCAGAGGGGTTTCAGATTCGGTGGCATCAGAGGAACGAGAAAGGGCGTCAGCTCTGACGGAAGTGTATCTCGAAGTTAAAGCGGGCAAAAAACAACGACCATCTAGCCTGGCAAGGATTCAGACGCTGAGCAGACTGGAGGTATGAGAGATTCTTGTGGTCAGTGTAAATGACAATGGGGTGTTTGGAACCCTCCAATAGATGCCTCCACTCCTCGAGTGCTAACTTGATGGCCAGAAGTTCACGATCTCCAATGGAGTAATTCTTTTTTTGCCGTAGAGAAAGTTTTAAAAAAAAAACCACAAGTAATGTTACGTCTGGTAGCATTTTTTTGAAGAAGTATGGCTCCGGCTCCGACTGAGGAAGCGTCAACTTCCAGGAAGAATGGCTTCAATGGATCAGTTTTGAGACGATTGAAGGCCTTATCTGCTTGAGGAGGCCATGACTTAGGATTAGCATTCTTCCTGGTCAGGGCCACAATAGGGGGCCATAATGATGGAGAAGTGGGGAATAATAATGTCGGTGATAGTTGGCAAATCCCAGGAAGCGTTGGATAGCGTGGAGTCCAGAAGGGCGTGGCCAATCCAAAACCGCTGACAGTTTATCTGGATCCATTTGAAGCCCTTGGCCAGAGACTAGGTAACCTAGGAAAGGAAGACTGTTGCATTCAAAGAGACATTTTACAAATATGGCATACAGGTGGTTTTCACAAAGTCTTTGGAACACTAGACGGACATGATGATGGTGTTCCTCTAAGTTAGAGGAAAAAATCAAGATGTCGTCCAAGTAAACCACAACACAGGTATACAATAAGTCCCGAAATATCTCATTAACGAAGTCCTGGAAGACTGCAGGGGCGTTGCAGAGCCCAAAGGGCATAACTAGATATTCAAAATGTCCATCTCAAGTATTTAACGCGGTCTTCCACTCATCACCCTTCCTGATGCGAATAAGATTATTCGTGCCCCTTAAGTTCAATTTAGTGAATATATTAGCTCCGCGAAGACGGTCAAAGAGTTCAGAGATCAAAGGCAGGGGATAGCTTTTTTTGTTGGTAATTTTATTTAAACCGCGGTAGTCAATGCATGGTCGTAAGGATCCATCCTTTTTAGAAACAAAGAAGAACCCCGCTCCAGCAGGGGATGAGGACTTCCGAATAAAACCTCTCTTTAGGTTCTCTTGGATATACTCAGACATGGCTTGAGTCTCTGGGGCAGACAGAGGGTAGATCCTGCCCCGGGGCGGAGTGGTACCAGGAAGGAGGTCAATGGGACAATCATAAGGCCTATGAGGTGGTAAGATCTCTGCTTGCTTTTTGCTGAAAACATCTGAAAAGTCTTGGTAGGCCTTGGGAAGGCCCGGTATGGGTGGAGCCACAGGGGTTTGACAAGTGGGAGCAGATGTGAGGCATCGTTTGTGACAAGAAGGACCCCAACTTTTGATCTCCCCGGTGGTCCAGTCGAGGGTAGGAGCATGACGTTGGAGCTAGGGCAGGCCGCGAAGAACTTCAGAGGTGCAGTTGGGCAGAACAAAAAATTCAAATTTTTTCATGATGCAGTCCAATGCTCATAGGCAGGGGTTCTGTGCGGCAGCGCACAGTGCAGTCCAACTTTTCTCCGTTAACAGAAGAAATATAGAGTGGTTTGACGAGACAGGTTACTAGGATGCTGAACCTATTAACAAAAGAGGCCAAAATAATATTTCCTGCAGAACCAGAGTCCAAGAAGGCCACAGCTGAGACGGAGGAATTTGCGGAAGGAGAAATCCGCACAGGCACAGTCAGACGTGGAGAAGCAGAATTCACACCAAGAGTCGTCTCACCTTTGTGAGGTGATAGAGTGTGTTTCTCCTGACGCGGAGGGTGGATAGGACAGTCTTTTAGGAAATGTTTGGTACTAGCACAGTACAGGCACAGATTCTCGTTACGGTGGCGAGTCCTCTCTTGTAAGGTCAGGCGGGACCGATCCACTTGCATAGCCTCCTCGGCGGAAGGCACAGGAACAGATTGCAAAGGACTGTCCGGTAGAGACAGGCGGAAGCTGGGAGCAGCCACTCGCTGCGGAGGAGATGCAGGAGCTGGCAGAGGAGATGATTGCTGAAGTTGCGGCAGAAGCTGTTGCAGCATGACGGTCAGTTGAGTCAGCTGCTGTCCTTGTTGCGCGATCTGCTGTGATTGCTGGGCGACCACCATGGTTAGGTCAGCGACACTAGGCAGCGGGGCCTCAGCGGGATCCATGGCCGGATCTACTGTCAGGATCCGGACTGGTATGCAGCGAGGACACTGGTGGTGGATCCTCTGTGTCAGTGGGGTGGTGGCGTGGGCCATACCAGGGGAATGGAGTCTAAGGGGTTACTGGTTTTAACCAGAGCCCGCCACAAAGCGGGATGGACTTGCAGCGGCAGGTAACCCCCAGATCGTTCCACCCGATAGCGACTCAACCCCAGCTGACAGCTGAGACAGGTACGGTACACAGGGACAATGCAAGAGCAAGGTCGGATGTAGCAGAAGGTCAGGGCAGGCAGCAAGAGTCATAGTCAGGGGCAACAGCAGAAGGTCTGGGTACACAGGCTTGGGAACACACTAAACGCTTTCACAGGGCACAAGGCAACAAGATCCGGCAAGGACAGGAAGGGGAAGTGGGTTTTTATACACATAGAGCAGGTGTAGGTGCTAATTGGGCCAGTCACCAATTAATGGTGCACTGGCTCTTTAAATTTCAGAGAGCCGGCGCGCGCGTGCCCTAGAGAGCGGGGCCGCGTGCGCCGGGACAGAACAGCAAGAGGACGGGACAGGTGAGGAGATTGGGATGCGACCCGCGGGCGGGCGCGTCCCACTACGCGGATCGCATCCCCGCCGGTGATACCAGTGCAGGTCTGACCGGGGCGCTGCATAGAGAAGAACACCGCGAGTGCTCCGGGGAGGAGCAGGGACCCGGAGCGCTCGACGTAACAGGGGTGCACCAGTCAAATTGCAGCAACAGCACCCTGTAAATTGAGCATGTTTTGTGTAGGTGCAGTACCTGCTTTATGCAAGTAACAAATATTGTGGTCTATGATCCAGTATCCCAAGGATATAAAACTCTTATTGTGTCTACTGTAGCACTAACTGAACCAGCACTAACTAACTAAATTTCCTAGAATCTAGGACAAGGATACATAGAGAAGAAAGCAGCTCACCGGCACTGCTGCAGCTTGTAATATGTGGTCGGGATACCACACTGCTCCAGGAGCGGAAGATGCCGCACCGGCACCGCAACTGTCTCCTGCGAGATGGTGCTCAGTCAGATCAAGATGAGAACTCAAATACAGAAGAATGGAGAGACAAGACGGCACTCACCAATCTACTTTATTTTTCAGTTGCAAACAAACAGCGGCAGGTCAGGGAGTCAGACAGAAAGCAGGAGATGCACCTATCCTACTTGTGTTCACCACAATATGAGGAAGAGATAAATTGTAAGTCAGCAGTTACCGTAGGACAATATATTCCATATCTCCTTCCCCAGCAAGTAACATTTTTAGATTTATTAGGGTAAGCACCAAATGATATTCAGAGAAGCAGCAGAACTAAAGTCCAGTCCAGTCAGTGAGAGTGCAAGCAGATTTACCATCAGGATCCTGGATCCAATGTAATACCTAAAGGGTCAATGCATCACACCAGGCGAAAATAAAGTACAAAGTGATATTTATTCCATAGTGTACATGAAAATATCCCTTTGCATTTTATTTTCGCCATCAACTTTATAACTGTGACTATTTTTTGTCTCCCCAGCCCTGCCAGTATTTATTTAAAGCATACCAGTACTTTCATGAAAAAAAATATTCAAATGAATATTTGGCAAAAGCATAAAAAATATATCATAAAAAAAAGGATTTTCAGGTATTTGATGACCTTATTGCTGAAAGGGTTAAAACATAACAGGGATACTTCATCTGGCATGAAATGGTCAGTGACTTGTAAGCCTAGTTTTCTCATTCACTCTTAATTTCAGATGCAGTCAGAACATCTGGCAAGCCTGATAACTTTATTCCTGCAATTCAAGTAACCAAAATCCATGCCCTTCCCAAATGAGGTAAAGAGAAAAAAAACATGTCTAAATAAAAGCACTGGAGTCCCAAAGTCTGAGGCTTTGACAGGCCTAGGGCAGGGTGAGGTAAAACAGCTCTTAGTAAAACATACCAGCTGATAAAGGAAGAACTGCCAACAGCCTGGAAAGAAATTCTGAACAAACATGTTACATAAATATCATCACTATTATAACCGTTTAACTGGCAGCAGTCAGAAAATACATTTAAAGATGCTCAGAGCAATTTGTTGCCAGGGGGTGAGAAGTAGATACGTTCTCCAGGTAATGGGTAACAACTGGACTAAATGTGTTTTGAACATCCAGTAGCCTGAATGATGTTTCACTTAGTTCTTGTCTACAAATGTATAGGAAAGAAGGGCACAGGTTGTATCAATACTGACACTATAGGTAATGTATGTGTTACTATTTGTAGCCAGTGAAATCATTTCTTTTTATTTTCAAACCAATTTGTGAAAACTGAGTTTAAGTGTTGTACTTGCCAACGGTTCCCCTTTACTAGTCTTCCAACAAATAGGAATTAAAAACTTAGCTCTGTCATCTCCGGGCGGGAATCAGGGTTGGAGGAATGAGGTCTGTGTCAGGAACTATTTATGTTGGGATTCCAACCAAAAAAACATCTGTTAAAGAGGACCTGTGGCCAAACCCCACAAAATTTGATTTTACTGTCACTAAATATATTAGGGTACCTTGATCACATGCCTTTTTACATTTTCTTCATACACCCTTGTGTTCCTGGGATATGTGGGTTTAAGGTTTGTGGGACAAATCAGGGAATCAATCAGATGGGCATGAACGTCATTTATAAAATGGGAGTGACTATCAGATTAAGGGGCAGGATTATACAGTTAGGGGGTGTATGGCTAATATACAACCACTGGCTGTATAAACCCTTCCATTATTAAAAGGAATTTCACCCATCTGAATGATTCCCTAAATTGTCAGACAAATTATAAACCCACATATCTCTGGAACAGAAGGGCAGATCAAGAAAATGTAAAATCAGGGCACCCTAAGCTTTCATTTTTAAATATAAAGTCTCAAAAACTAGAAGTGAATAAAGATGTATTGGCCAATTGTAAGATTCAAAGGATTGTAAATTATTATCTGATATGAAACACAAAAAAATGTCTGTAATTTTTTGGCATAAGATAATGTCTAATGTGATAACCTGATGCCTTTACTTGGACCATATGTGGTAGCCAGGGGGATGTAGGGTATGGGGAGTGTAGCTGTGTGGGTTTTAAAGGGTGCTTGTTAACCCTTGCTATTCGTGACGCCAGGGTAAGGGCTCCTCAATAAAGCTTTTCCTACCGCTGTCCTTCCCAGGAACGATAGGGAGGTAGATGATAATAGGTTTGAGGTAGTGAGTAATAATGGATTGTCCACAACCGGAAAGCTTCTGTAAACAGCGTTAACTTTACTGAAGATTTTCTGTACACTTCATTAACATAACAGTCTCTAATCAATACAACAGCTTCCTTTTGGAGATTGACAATGGTTGGGACTTTAGCTTTAAAGGTCTTTAGTCCATTGCGCTGTTCCACTGGATTTAGGGGAATTAGTTGTGGTCCAGTAGTCACGCTAGCATTAGCAGGAGTTAGAGAAAAACTCACGATTTTTGGTTCTGCTGAGGCCGTAGGTTTTGAGGCCTAGCGTGTCTTTGAAAGTTGTGTAGCACACCATCCTGTTAGTCCGGCATCCATGAGAGCAGCAACCCAAGAGAGCGATAATTGGACGCAGCTCCCTTATATGGCCAAGGGCTGGACTAATGTTAATTGGTCCAAACGGATGTCAATCATCTTTACAGAGATTTGTGGGTAACACATGACCCTAGGACCTCCTAAGGTTCTGCAACATGCCATAGAGGTAAGGTCCTGCGACGCTGAACAAGATAAGTACTATTCATTTCTATACACTTCTATGAAATATAGCTAAAATTATTAATAGTAGCAAATAGGCAGCAGCAACTCCATAAGGTTCAAAAAGTGGATTTTATTCACACAACGTGAGGCGACATTTCGGTTTGCTCACCAAACCATTTTCAAGCAACAAATGACATAGCCAGTGTGTTTTTATTGTCACGCAAGACCAATACAAACCGGAACAGCCATAGCCTGCAGGGGTGAGGTGGCACTGGTGCCACCTCACGATCGCCCTGATTCGTTGGCCGGATTACCGGCCGATCAATCAGGGCGCCTGCTGCGGGTGTCACTCCCGCAACCCGCTTCCCTCTTCCGGAGGACGTGAGCGGGTGCGGGACGTGGACCTCGGGAGCTGGGGACCCCGATCCCTGGCGTCACGAGGGACTGACCTGTGTGCAGGCAGCAGAAGGAGGTGAGTGACAGCCTCCTGCTGTTGCTTAGCAACAGCTCCCAGCATGCAAAAAGGGCATGCTGGGAGCTGTAGTTATGCAACAGCAGGAGGCAGACAACCACAACTCCCAGCATTCCCTTATGGGCATGCTGGGACTTATAGTTTTGCAACAGCTGGAGGCACATTTTTCTATGGAAAGTGTACCTTCAGCTGTTGTATAACTACAACGCCCAGCTTGCACAATAAGCTAAAGTGCATGCTGGGAGTTGTAGTGGTGCATCTGCTGGTTGCATAACTACAACTCCCAGCATGCCAGTAGGCTGTCGGTGACTGCTGAGAGTTGTAGTTTTGCAACAGCTGAAGGCACACTGGTTGTGAAACTCAGAGTTTTTTTTTACCTCACTCAGTGTTTCACGACCGGTGTGCCTCCAGCTGTTGCAAACTCCAACTCTTTGCAGTCAATGTACACCATGCACCGTACATGCTGGGAGTTGTAGTTTTGCTGGAGGTCACAAACTAAAACTAAAACTCTCAGCATGTCGTAGCTGTAGTTTTGCAACAGCTGGATGTCCCCCCCCCCCCTAATGTGAATGTACAGGGTAAACTCACATGGGCGGAGGTTTACAGCAAGTATCTGGCTGCAGGTTTGAGCTGCGGCAAATTTTCTGCCGCAGCTCAAACTGCCAGCGAGAAACTACTGTGAACACCCGCCCGTGCGACTGTACCCTAAAAACACTACACTAACACAAAATAAAATAAAAAGTAAAAAACACTACATATACACATACCCCTACACAGCCCCCCTCCCCTTCCCAATTAAAATGAAAGCGTCTGGTACGCCACTGTTTCCAAAACGGAGCCTCCAGCTGTTGCAAAACAACAACTCCAAGTATTGTCGGACAGCCGTTGACTGTCCAGGCATGCTGGGAGTTTTGCAACAGCTGGAGGCGCCCTGTTTGGGAATCACTGGCGTAGAATTCCCCTATGTCCACCCCTATGCAATCCCTAATTTAGGCCTCAAATGCGCATGGCGCTCTCCCTTTGGAGCCCTGTCGTATTTCAAGGCAACAGTTTAGGGTCACATATGGGGTATCACCGTACTCGGGAGAAATTGTGTTACAAATTTTGGGGGGTATTTTCTGCTTTTACCCTTTTTAAAAATGTAAAATTTTTGGCAAAACAAGCATTTTAGGTAAAAATGTTTTTTTTTTTTTTTACATTTGCAAAAGTTGTTACGTTCCCCGAAGGGTCTAGTTTCCAAAATGGTATGCCATGTGGTTTTTTTTTTTGCTGTCCTGGCACCATAGGGGCTTCCTAAATGCGGCATGCCCCCAGAGCAAAATTTGCTTTCAAAAAGCCAAATGTGACTCCTTCTCTTCTGAGACCTGTAGTGCACCAGCAGAGCACTTTTCACCCCCATATGGTATGTTTTCTGAATCAGGAGAAATTGTGCTTCAAATTTTTAGGGGTATTTTCTGCTATTACCCTTTTTAAAAATGCAAAATTTTTGGGAAAACAACCATTTTAGGTAAAAATGTATTTTTTTTTTTTTACATTTGCAAAAGTCGTGAAACACCTGTGGGGTATTAAGGCTCACTTTATCCCATGTTACATTCCCCGAGGGGACTAGTTTCCAAAATAGTATGCCATGTGGTTTTTTTTTTGCTGTTCTGGCACCATAAGGGCTTCCTAAATGCAACATGCCCCCCAAAAACCATTTCAGAAAAACGTACTCTCCAAAATCCCCTTGTCGCTCCTTCCCTTCTGAGCCCTCTTCTGCACCCGCCGAACACTTTACATAGACATATGAGGTATGTGCTTACTCAAGAGAAATTGGGCTACAAACACAAGTAAAAATCTTCTCCTTTTACCCCTTGTAAAAATTCAAAAATTGGGTCTACAAGAACATGTGAGTGTAAAAAATGAAGATTGTGAAATTTCTCCTTCACTTTGCTGCTATTCCTGTGAAACACCTAAAGGGTTAAAACACTGAGTGAATGTCATTTTGAATACTTTGGGGGGTGCAGTTTTTATAATGGGGTCATTTATGGGGTATTTCTAATATGAAGACCCTTCAAATCCACTTCAAACCTGAACTTGTCCCTGAAAAATATCGAGTTTGAAAATTTTGTGAAAAATTGGAAAATTGCTGCTAAACTTTGAAGCCCTCTGGTGTCTTCCAAAAGTAAAAACTCATCAATTTTATGATGCAAACATAAATTAAACATACTGTATATGTGAACAAAAAAAAAATGTATTCGTAATATCCATTTTCCTTACAAGCAGAAAGCTTCAAAGTTAGAAAAATGCTAAATTTTCTAATTTTTCATCAAATTTACGGATTTTTCACCAAGAAAGGATGCAAGTATCGACAAAAATTTACCACTTTGTTAAAGAATAATATGTCATGAAAAACAATCTTGGAATCAGAATAATAACTAAAAGCATACCAGAGTTATTAATGTTTAAAGTGACAGTGGTCAGATGTGCAAAAAACGCTCCGGTCCTTAAGGCCAAAATGGGCTTGGTCCTGAAGGGGTTAAACACAGCATACCACACATGGTGATGTCATCATATTAAAGAATGCTATAAGGGAGGAATGGGGCACTGTTGGAGTTTTGCCAGGGATTTGGAGTGGCACTGGACAGTAGGGAGACAGAAACAATAAGGCTAGGTTCCCATTGAGAAACCTCTGGATGGAAATATTCCAGACAAAGATCTCGAGGGCAGCCAGTGCAGAATATATTATTATATTAATGGTAGGTATTGTACAGATATTTTCCAGAAACCATCTTCAAGCTTCCCAAAACAGTAAAAATGTCATAATGCTTTCTCAATAAACCCTCCTTATCGCTTCACCACTTTTACAGTCAATGTGAGGGTCATTTAAATTGTCCTAAAACATTATTATTCCTGAACATGTGATGTATAAAGTCACCAATGGTGAGCAACAAAATGTTAAGAAAATTGCAACAAAATATTAAAAAAATAGAATTGTGGTAAAACTTCACTATTTCATTCTCTATCCAGGCAAGACCTACTGTAATTAAATTTGGCTACAAGAGTAAAGAAGTATAGAACTACTTAATCATATTTTGGTACGTTTTTAGGCTTATGTCAAAATAATAAAAGTGCACTATCACTATTTGTATTAGTGGCATATGATTAAGTGAATGTCTAATTTAGAAGTCCATTGTTATTACCCTTATTCAGCATGATATGAAATTTATGCAGCAGTTGTACAATTATGCAAGGAACGAAATCCCATTACAGCTTAATGCTAAGAACATCATTACTTGAAACTATTTTTATAAGAAAACCCGTCTAAGCAGAAATTAGGAGACTTTCAAAGGTGTTTGTAATTATTAAATCCTTGCTGAGAAATGTTAATTTGAATGAAATGAGCCCTTGAGTCGTCTACTATAATTTGGATAGTTTCAGATAGCATGATGATGATGATGATGAAAAACACTCACAAAGAAAATTTTCTAACTATTCCAAAATCCACAATCCTAATCTATCCCAAATCCAAAATATCCAAACAAATATCCAAACATATCTCAAGCATTTTACAAGTTACAATGTTTTGATAACAAATTATTTAATGCTTGACAAATAAATATAAAAAAAAAACTTAGTGTCCTGCCATTATACAAATAATTTGATGCCTTAGCGACATTTGGATGGTCAGGCTCTTAGTGTTTCCATCCCTACCGAACCCTAGATTTAGCTTATGTAGCCTGTTTCACTCTCCAGATGGCTACGGCCTCTATCCAGATGGCTCTATTATAAGTCTAAGGAGCTGGCTCCTCCAACTGGTGGGAGATTGTGTCCAGCTGGGAAGTGAAGTTTGCTACTTCACGTTTAAAGGGGTCTTCCGACTATAAACAACTTATCCCCTTTCTCCTGAACGCGCCCCGGCTCTCTGAGAGCACGCGCTCCATTCATTCTCCATGGGAGCGCCAAAGAGACCTGAATGCTGTACTCGGACATCTCCGTCACACCCATAGTAATGAATGTAGTATGTGCTGTTCCCAGCATGCATTCCTCTCAGAAAGCCGGGGTCCATTCCGGGAATTGTTAGAGGTCCCAGCAATCAGGCCCTCTGCGATCAGACACTTATCCCCTATCCTATGGGGATAGATAAACAGAATTCACTATTGCTAATAAAACCCTATCCACTCACACAGTGGTTACATGCCATGCTTACCGCTTTCCAGATTTTATCCCTAAAGAAGATAACAAAAGGTCACCCGTAATTAATATAAGGGAAAAATTGTATTTTCCTGCACCAGAGCAGAGTCACCTTTTGAAAAAAAAATTGTGCAAAGTGGGTGTTTCGCAACTTTTATTTGCATAAACACATGGCTTGTACAGAAAATGTATTTGCCCAATATTGCCACTCTGCACTGGTGTATGAATCAGTCAAACTTACAACTTTGATTCCAAGGAAAGGCAAAAAAACAGTTGAAACCATTTTTTTTAAACTGAGGCTAAAAAAATTCCTTACATCCTGACTCCAAATCTAGCAATCAGAATAAGTCTTCTCCAGAATTTGATATCTACGGCTGCAATATTTTTATACTCCAGCAATTGATTCTCTTCTATGTTATGAGATGATTGATGGAGGCAGGGGCGGCCAGCCAGCGGGCCCCGCCTCCTGTACATGATTCCCTGAATTGAGCAGTGGGACTTCTGCAGCGTATATTTCCGGAAGAAGTGGGAAGAATTTAGTAAGAGTCTCCTCTGTGGACTTCTGGTCACCCACTCTAGAACCCAGTGTTTTGGGCTTAGAGTGGGTGATCATGCTGACAGTCTTCCTTTAAATTATGATGCATATCAGTCTCACTTACCTCCTTGTAAGTACAGTAAGCAGCAATGCATAGCACAGTCCCTGCTCCTCTGTGGGCTGTGGAATACTCAGTTGCTTCCTGCTTCTGTCTGAGGCCGGACCTATAAGCATCTTCCTCTTTGGCCTCTTCTGTGTATTAGTGGTCAAAACCCCTTCAGTACTCAAGTGATGAGGAAACCAGTCTGGACCAGGCCACAAACATGAGTGGGGAGCAGGTGAGCACTGTTTCTACACATCTATTGGGCTGACTCCTAATGCATACAGCCACTCGCCAAAGCCCAAAGTGAATAAGAAAAATTAGAATTGTTTTGTAAAATTTGGAACTAATCCAATTAGTTTGAAATCGATTCAGTCATCACTAATCCTAACTAAATGTCTATAGTGTGTTTCTGATGCGTGAATACTGTTTTGTATATACTTGGTATTTACTTTACATGTAATGTTACTATATTCCACACAATTCCAACCTGTACAGAAATTCTAATTTTTAGGATATGGCTAGGTCTAACACAGAAATAAAAGATATTTACAATATATATAAATAATCTCGCAATGTAGACCATAGATCATTCTTCATGAACAATACATAGCAAAATAAAATAGCATATAATATGATGTATGGTTGTATGACTAACATATTTCATACCAAGTAATCTGAAGCTGTTACCCAACCATAAAGGAAGTGAAAACCCAGGAATATCTTCATTAAAATCCATAATATAAAAAAATCTAATTTGCTATAGACAGTGGAAATGTCACCCAGCAACAGCTGGCAGAGATAACAGGCTTAGTGATGAATTTTCCATTTGGCTCTAAAAGTTAATTTTAATGCCAACAGGAAGTATAAAAGCACAAACTTTTGCATGCTCAACTTTACCTCCTAATGCTTCTTAGATGTCTGGGAAAAAGTGTGAATTTTGAATGAACTATAGCAGATGGATGCATGCATGGATTTTAAGAGGTGTAAAACACAACTACAGTCTGGAAGGGAAAGACAAGGTCTCAAACAGAGAGCAAATGTTTTGATGAGCAGATAAGCTAAAAATGGACCCTTGTAATCTACCTACAGGCACACACACACATTGTATATATATATATATATATATATATATATATATATATATTTTTTTTTTTTTTTTTATCAAATAATATTTTCAGGGAGTAAAGGTAAAAAGGACAACTTTCAATGGCCCTGTTGTTGTTTTTCAAGTATGGAAAGACAAGGCCTTTTGTCATCAGATTTTACCCTATTGTGATATGTTCACATGGAGAAAATTATTCTATTCCACTCAAATTCCATTCCTCAAAGCTTGCAGCAGAATTTTTGCAGTTTTGCTGAATCTGAGCAGAATTTTGGAGGAATATCTGTGTGCTCAAAACATAGAATTTTGCCGTAATTCAAAGCCCTGTTGAGTTCAGTAGGATTTGCCCGAAATTCGTCAAAATTTAATGGAATATTTTCACAGAATCCGGAAAGCAGAATTTCTGTGGAAGAATATCTACAGCAAAAGTTCTGCCATGTGAATGGGACAGCAGAATTCCCATTCAATTTAATGTGCAGGAAATTTTGCAGAATTTCCAAACGGAATATGACAATGGAATTCTGCATGGAATTCTGCCGTATGAACCTAGCCTAAGGCTTCTCACACTGTGCTAGGGGGTTTAATTCCCATCTTCTCTTTTTACCATGTCTGTGGTATATTAGGCCTTCTTGCAATCCACAGAAAAATAACTTTTATTCTGTCCTAACCTTTGTGCTAAAGGTTACTTAGTATTCATTGGGACCGTAACTAGTCACTGCTATTTGCCTGCAGGATTCATTGACAAGCAAGGAGCTTCCCATGTCACTCTCTGCAACCACTGAAGCGTCTGTGTGTAAAACACTCAAATGCAGAGTGAAGAAGAGGATCGCTGCAGGACATCTTCCAGGAGCCAGGGATCACCTTAGCATGGCAGTGTTTTACTTTTTTGGCCAGAATAGATCTTATGTTTTCCTGTCTAGCAGCATAAAAGTCTTAGAAGGTATCCTATGGTGATCCTTTTCTTTATCTGCGTTTGAGGCTATCAGACGGAGGCGCAGTGATGCCCTGAAGCTGACCGGTTGCTTTGAGTGATGGAGAAAGCCCCTTGCCTGTCAATCACACTTGCCGAGGCATGATTTCAGGCAAACTGCTGTGACTAGTTATTACCCCAATGCCCTAATGACTACTTGGTAGCATAAGCATACAGCTTGTGGCGGAATAAAAGTAATTTTTCTGAGGATTGCAATAACGGACTGCTATACCATGGAGATGATAGGAATGATGCTTCAAACCCACATGGCACAGTGTAAAAAGGGTAGTAAGGTCACACCTATATTTTAACACCTGCCTCAATGTGTGGTTTTCTTAAATACAGTACTACAACTAGAATTCAACACTCTTTTTTCTCCATTTCCCCCTTTCTATGTTTGAGATGCAACTGTTCCACAAACAAAATCATATTGCAACTGTATAGCACAATAAAACCCTAAAAGACCATACCTCCCATGAATAATAACTTGCTTAACCCCTTAAGGACCAAGCCCATTTTCAGCTTAAAGTGGTACTCCGCTGCTCAGCGTTTGGAACAAACTGTTCCGGCGCCGACACCGGGAGCTCGTGACGTCATAGTCCCACCCCCTCATGATGTCACAGCCTTTTCCATAGACTTGCATTTGGGGGGCAGGCTGTAATGTCATGAGGGTGCTGGGCAATGACATCACGAGCTCCTGGCGCCGTTTCCAGCATTCGGAGCAGTTTGTTCCAAACGCTGAGCAGCGGAGTACCCCTTTAAGGACCAGGCCAATTTTTGCTTTTAGACTTTAGTTTTCTCCTCCTCTTCTTCTAAAAATCATATTGCTTTCATTTTCACACCTACAGACCCATATAAGGGCTTGTTTTTTGCGCCACCAATTGTACTTTGTAATTTCATCAATCATTTAATAACAAAATCTTTAGAAAAACAAAAAATATATATATTTGTGGGGTGAAATTGAAAAAAAAAAGGAATTTTGTAACTTTTGGGCGCATCCGTTTCTACACGGATATGGTTACAAGGATATCCAATTTATTTAGGTTTTATTTTATTTTACTACCGTATTTATCGGCGTATAACACGCACTTTTTAGGCTAAAATTTTTAGCCTAAAGTCTGTGTGCGTGTTATACGCCGATACACCCCCAGGAAAGGCAGGGGGAGAGAGGCTGTCGCTGCCCGCTTCTCTCCCCCTGCCTTTCCTGGGGTCTAGAGCGCTGCTGTCGGCCCTTTTCACCCCCTGGTTATCGGCGCCGCTGCCCGTTCTGTCCCCCTGACTATCGGTGCCGGCGCCGATAGCCAGGGAGAGAGAAGCGGCGCCGACAGCCAGGGGGAGAGAAGGGGCAGCGGCACCGGCACCCATTGCCGGCGCCGCTGCCCCATTGCCTCCCCCCATCCCCGGTGGCATAATTTCCTGAGTCCGGTCCGCTCTGCTCCGCTGCTCCAGGCCTCCGTCGTGCGTCCCCGGCGTCATTGCTATGCGCTGAACGGCGCGGCGCATGACGTCAGAGCGCCGCGCCGTGCATAGCAACGACGCTGGGGACGCACGACGGAGGCCTGGAGCAGCGCGGACCGGACTCAGGTAATTATGCCACCGGGGATGGGGGAGGCAACGGGGCAGCGGCGCCGGCAATGGGTGCCGCTGCCCCTTCTCTCCCCCTGGCTGTCGGCACCGCTTCTCTCCCCCTGGCTATCGGCTCCGGCACCGATAGTCAGGGGGACAGAACGGGCAGCGGCGCCGATAACCAGGGGGTGAAAAGGGCTGACAGCAGCGCTCTAGACCCCAGGAGAGAAGCGGGCAGCGACGGCCTCTCTCCCCCTGCCTTTCCTGGGGGTATATCGGGGTATACACGCGCACACACGCACCCTCATTTTTTCATGGATATTTGGGTGAAAAACTTTTTTTACCCAAATATCCGTGGTAAAATGAGGGTGCATGTTATAGGCCGGTGCGTGGTATACCCCCGATAAATACGGTACTTAAAAAATGCTAACTACATGCACCAAAATTAGAATGTTTACAATTGTCATATTCTTACCCCTATAACTTTTTATTTTTCCGCATATGGGGCTATATGAGTGCTCATTTTTTGTGCCATGGTCTGTAGTTTTTATTGGTACTATTTTTGTTTTGAAGTTTGGACTTTTTGATCGCTTTTTATTTGTTTTTTATGGTATATGAAGTGACAAAAAATGCACAATTTTGGACTTTGGTATTTTTTTGTGTACGCCATGGACCCTGCAGTTTAGCTACCCTTACATTTTAATAGTTCGGAAATTTTGGACACCATATATGATTATTTTTTTTTTATTATTACATAATTTTATAAAAAAAAGGGTAAAAGGATGGAAAGGGTTAATTCAAATGTATTAACTTAAATTTTTACACTCTATTTTTTTTTAGCTACCATAGGGGGTAGCTATTGCATATACTGATCAATGTTATGCCAAAGCACATCATTGATCAGAGTTCTCGGCGCTCTGCTGCTCTAGCCTGCATAGCATGCTACAAGCAGCAGATGACAGATTGAACGGTGCGGAGGCAGGTGAGGACCCTCCCGTCATTCACTCAGCTGATCGGGAACCCCGATGTTACCGCGGATGTCCCAATCAGCTCCACTGAGTTACCGGCCCGGGTTTAACCTGTTCTCTGCTCACGAGAACGGTTTAAACCCTGTTAATGGGACCAGGGTGTACAGGTACGCACTTGCTCCTTAAGTCCCAGGATGCGAGGGCATACCTGTAAGCCCTTGGTCCTGGTGGGGTTAATCAATGACTGTACAAATTCTTCAATGTTCTACATGTCAGTATCCTTAAAAAAAAAATTGCCAAAAGTAAAACTTCCCCAATCCATCCTTTGGTTGGTAAGTGCATCTTTCACCTTATCCTATGTCTGGCTAGGTGGTTCATTTTAGAGACATCCATAAACTTTATTGATAGAAGGAGTTGCCATGTTGAGATTTAACCATCAAAATTCACTGAATTATAAGTCATCACAGCAGGTATGTGCAGGTCTGACTTTTGAAATCGGTGACCATCAACAAGAAATGATTCAAGAAGAAAGTAGTGATACATAACCAACATTGAAATTAATTTTGCTTTGAAGGGGTACTCTGCTCCTAGACAACATATCCCCTATCCCGCCACCCTGGCAATCTGAACGGAACCTGGCTTCGGGCACCTGTGGTCGTGACATCCCTCCCCTCCAGTCATGTCTATGGGAGGGGGCCTCACGCATGAATGGAGGGGGGATGACAACATGACCGCCACCACCCAAAGTCAGCATTCTGAATACAAATGTTGAGAATGATGGGGTTCCGGGCTGGAGATTGCTGGGGGTCCCAGCGTCTGGACTCCCATTATCTCTCATCTGCTATCCTTTGAATAGGGGATAAAATGTCTAGGGGCTGAGTACCCCTAAGTAACACAGTCATACTTAGTGTCCCTAGCTAAAAGAGTGGACTGGAGTCATAACAATCCTATGCTGCAAAAGGGAATATGAAAAGCTGCTGGCTTGATAAGAATGTATCAGATTTTTTTTTACTGTGCAAATAAAAGATTAAGATTGTTATAACTTGCCTAGGAATCTGCAACTTCACCCTACTGAAAAGATATAGGAAAATCCTGAACAGCATGTGGTTCTGATACTAAGTGTTCATGCACTAGATCTAGCTGGTGAAACACTAGATATATCTGCAGGACTGTGTTAGAATGGTTGGGATAAACATGTATAATTTCAGCAGATGTAATATTTGTATTTTACACATTTATTAAGGCTATACACTTTAACAAAACCTTTACAATATTGTAAACTGCAACTCAATAACTCACTCAATGCCGTTTTGCAACGTATGGTATTATTAGAGAGTCTGAACCTGAGCTAAGGTCTTTGAGCTTCACATGAAAGAATCTTGGCAATCAATGTACTGTGGAGTCTCAGATTTCAGAGTTCCCCTTAGAAATTCCCTCAGCAATAAAATATACAAGTGAACTTTTATGACTTAGAAAAGTACTGACTGTTTTTTTACTAATGCTACTTCACAACTCTGTAAAGTTAATGAAATAAGAAAAAAAAATACACAGGGTTATTGTTTAAAAGTAATTTAAAATCTGACTATGTAGCCCCTCCCGCTCCATGACCTTGAACTACATTTACTAAATTTTAAAGCTCCTATATTTCTAAACTGGAAATCTATCAAAAATATTAGCTGAGATGTTAAATGGTGACAGCCTCACCAAACAGCTATGGTTTACAATTTCTAATTATTCTGAAACACTGAAGAATACTATATGGAGAAACAGCCTTCAAATCGAGGCAATGTTATTCCAGTCACATTCGTAGTATACCGTTTCCATTCCTTTGAGGGAAAAAAAATCTGGGTTTTGGAACACTCAACAACAGAGTAAACAGAAAAAAGTACTTTACCTAACCATGCAGTTATTACACTAACCAAGTACAACATGTTCATACCCTATCATTCAAAATGCTCTTATATCGCTAAAAGGGTAAAGTAGATGGTTTGGAAGACCAAGTTGATGTCAGGACCGACTGGGGGATACAGGGAGAGTGAGCCCTAAACTGACCTTAAAACCACTCTCCCTGCCTACTTGCCCATCCATCCTAAATGATGGATCGACAATTTGACGCTGGTCCCTTCCTGCGCTAAAGTGCAGTGGAGTAAAAACACAAATACATAGTATCGGTCACTGGCCAGAAACGGAAAACTACTAGACAACCAGATACACAAGACAGGATACAAATACTAACAGGGCAGAATATAAACAGGCAAACGGAACATAAGACACTGTTCCCAAACAGGTAGAAGTACAAAGGACAAAGATGAGATCAACCAAACAGGATATAAATATAGGACACTGTTCAAACTGAACACAAGACTAGAAAATTGATGAGTCAAAATAGACTCCATGAACAAACAGGAAAAAGCTCAATCCTGCAGATAACCTTTGTAGGAAAAGGGAATAATAAATACCCCCAGAGTCCCTTACACAAAGGTAAATGGGATCTATTGCTTAAAAGGAATAAACACAATACCCCAGAACCACCAGAAGACACAGGAATGTCTTGAAACTAGAAAGCAATCTCCCAGAGTCCACCATGGAGCATGGAGATCTCTTGCTCTAATTCTCAATTCCCCGGAGTCACCATGGACAGGTAAAAGGGATATCTTGGTACAGAACCACAGAAAACGGATACAAGAGAAAACCCAGTGTGTACAGATACATAACAGAAAGAATATACAAATCCTAAAAAAGACAAATCAAACACAGATTAAAATCTACTATGAGCATGCTACATAACCATGGCTTAAACCCAGAACATACAAAGTGCATGCTAAAGCAAACATAGTAGAATTAAAGTTCAAACAGCGCTTCACCAAGAGCTCTATAGCAACATGTCAAGCAAGTAGCAGCAAGACAGGATGTCAATCACCAGCCCAGAAGCTAGACTGAGCTGGCCTTATCTAGACACACCCAAAGAGCTATTGGATGAAAAGGTAAAAGCTTTTCCCTGGCCAGGGAACATAAAACTGTTCAGACCACCAAAATTAAACGGCAGTCTAACATAACCCAAGAAAGACATTACATTTGAAACAGATTGTAAAGAAAAAGAATTATGCTATCATGCAGCATTTCAGTACATATTGTATTGCTTCAAGATAATCTGACAGTTTGTTCACTCGCTCTAAATCCATTATACTAGGTTATAGTGTGGGGGAACAGCTTTAAAAAGAGGGGTCAATTGAATTTATCAGTGAAGTAGTTGCTGAGTTAGGTTCGTTTTTATCTTTGTTTCTATTGCCCAGCTCTGTGCAATGGAGGAGGGGAGCTGGCTTGTTGAGCTCCCCTGCCTCCTCAAAATTCTTAGTTCGGGCCGCCCCTGTGACAAATATGCAAATGTATGCTGGGGGTGAGCACTCTGCTGTCAGAGGAGAGCACAGGTGCTGCTGCCTTCCGGAAGCTCTTACCAGCTGGCTCTCACATCAGCAAGGGGCGGTGAATCAGAGAATATTAAGGAGGGAGGGGAGCTTGGCAAGTTGGCTCCCCGTCTCCATTGCACAGAGAAAAGATATAAACTGAGGTAACTCAACAACTACTTCACCAATAATTGTGAGTAACCCCTCTTTTTAATGGTGTTCTCCCGCACTATAATCCAGTAAATTGGGTTTAGTGTGGGTGAACAAGCTGTCAGTTTCCCTTTAAAGAGAATCTGACAGCATTTTTAATTTATAACCATGGCTATTTTAAGGGACAAGGAGGTGGACTTTTCATGCTTCCTGGCATCTCCTCTCACTGGCATTCAATCAAAAGACAGCCAGAGCTTTCACTCAGAGCTGAGTTGATGACACTAAGAAAGGTAATCACCACAGAGGAGGAGAATAGAATATTATAGATGGGACATAGAAAGCTGGAGACTTGAACACAGACATGGCAAATAAAGTTTAATGTGGATAAATGAAAGGTTATGCACTTGGGCCATAAAAACAGCATTTACAATTATGTGCTAAATAATAAAACATTAGGAAAAACTTCAAATGAAAAGGACTTGGGGGTACTGGTGGACAGTAAACTGAACTTTATCAGAGCCAGGCAACTGCTGCCAAGGCTAACAAAGTCATGGGATGTATCAAGGGAGGCATAGAGCCCAGGACAGAATCATAGTTTTGCTTCTGTATAAATCATTAGTCAAACCGCACATGGAGTATTGTGTATTTTGGGCACCTGTATATAAGAAGGACATGGCTGAACTGGAGAGGGTGCAGAGGAGGGCAACAAAGATAATAAATGGTATGGGAGGATTACAGGACTAAGACAATTACAGGACTAAGACAGGTAATCAAGCTTGGGGTTATTTAGTTTACAGAAAAGATGTCTTAGAGGTTATTTGGTCACAATGTACAAATATATAAATGAACGGGTTGTAGTGCCCAATTAGGGGGGTACTGTGCAGGGTCTTTGGATATATGCATGACGCCATTAACCTACACGGTCTGAGGATAGGACAGCTTCTCCTGGGCCAGGCACAGGATAATAAATACACTGATGCCAGGTTACACGAGTAAATGTTACAATCCTCATAGAGCAGATTAGAGTAGATGCAGAGTAACCTTTAGGAGCCCTGTAGACTTGCTGTGATTTGTAGTTTATTACACCCACTTGGCTTTACTTGTTGCAGCCTTGGGACTGTAGTCTTAATTCTGAGTTCTCCCACGCTGACTAGGGTTCTAATAGTGTTCAATTAATGCTATACCCTCTGGGTATGAACTTGCACAGTGTTGCCCGTAAACTCACTGGCTCTTGTGCTCACAGTTAGGAATTTCCGACTTCTCATGGGCAGGGAACACTTGCAGATTGGCGTGGTCGCTTACTTGAAGATTTTCTTTTGGCTTCCCTTGAATCACCTCACACTCCTGATGTCTCTCCCGAACACTGCAGCTCACACTGAACTCTGCACTGCAGCTGCAACTTAGCGCTAGGCTAAGACTATGCACTAACTGAATAGCTTCTCCCCCCACACTATATATGGCCTAGCTAGGGGGCCTCCCACTAGGCAATCATGGTCACATGGGTACTCTGTATCATACTTCCTTAAGGATATCCTGTACATTTCTTAAAGATACAGCACAAAACAATAAAAATTAACTGAGCAGCTGGGCCTAGCGTAGGCACCTTAAGAAATGTTTACCTGACAGGACGCACTCCAGTACTGTGACACCACAAGTACAGAGATATCTGTGTAAATGGTTTCAGCTTTAAAGGATTGTTTCAAAAAGTTATCACCCATAGTCTGGGGTTAGAGGAAAAAAGTTAGACTCACTGCCCTGATCCGGTATTTCCCAATTGTGGCTTAACAGTGCTTTCTCAAAACACAGGAAGTGCCTAGTAAGCCAATCACAGACTGAGGCATATCACCGCCATCAGTGATTAACTTTGCAGGTGCTTCCTGCATGTCGAGTCAAGAGCAGGAAGTACTGCTCAGCTAGAACAGGCACCAAGGTACAAATGGCACCTCAGACAGCCAAATTCAGAATGTATGGTAGTGGTATGTTCAATGGATTGGCAGTCATTTGGTCTAACATTTTTTTCATACAGATTTAATTTGGTCTAACATTTTTTTCATACAGATTTAAAATGCAAGACAGTCAGGACTTGGAGTTGTTATTTTTTGAGAACTGTATGTCTATTATATAGAGATATAGGGGGGAGATTTCTCAAAACCTGAGCACAAGTAAAGTTGCCCGATTGCCCATAGCAACCAACCAGCTTGCTTCTTTCATATTTCACAGACCTTGTGAAGAATGTAAGAAGCAAGCTGATTGGTTGCTATGGGTAACTGGGCAACTTTAACTCTGCACAGGTTTTGATAAATCTCCCCCATAAAGTACACTTGATGGTATACTGCAAATATTTTGCACAAAAAACTTTTTTCTACTTTTTGCCGCAGACAGCAGAAAAACTAAAACTATTCCCAAAGAGAGAGCAGTATCCTCTAAGGCCCATAAAGTGAAGCACACAAAGTGAAGCACACTGAAGAATAAATAAATGCATTTTGTGTAAAGTTTACAGTATAGCAACCATATTGAAAGGGGTCAAGAAGACTGTAGAGAGATAGTGTTTAGGTGAAAGAAGACCAAGTGATCAGGAGTTTAGAGATGAAAGGGAGAATAGACAGGTCAATAGTTAGTGGCACAGGATGGGTCATAAATTTCTCAGTGATAGGGTTATAACAGCATGTTTTTTATATGGGCAAATATCAGAGCAAAGAGACAAGTTTTTTTTTCTTCTTTAATTAGGTAACTAGGCAAAGCCTAAGGCTGCACAAGGTACGAGGAAATACGATCGCTAATGCAAGTAGGAGAGCAGGAAGAAGAGAGAGGCATGGAGAGTTCTTCATTTGTTATTGGGTCAAAGGCTCAAAGTGAAGAAAAAGAAGTGCCGGAAGGAAGTCGGGAAATGCTGAGAAATTGTTTCATGCAAGAATCTGTTGCAAACAATAAAGTTGTCCCATAATATTGAGTTTTTCTGATAAAAAAATTGCTTGAAATATTTGCAAAACAAAATGAAAAACTGTCGCAGGTTGCTGACGTTGTAGCCAAGGCCTTGAAACAACGGCGTTCTATAATATTACTTGAGAAGTCATGAAGTGATAAGGCAGCTGGGTGTGTCATAACTTATGAAACTCTACATCTCAAGGAAAATGATTGAATACCGACTTCTGGTGAGCCTTTGATGGCACTTCATGCATGCATCCTTAATATCAGTCCATATACAATATACAAAGCTATTAAATTCTACGAGGTTAGTTTACTGCGACCTTCTGTGGCTGGTTCTCCCTGGGAGATCATGTGACCTGATTTCATCCTGCATTATATATTTATTTGTTTGTACTTTTAAATATGTGTCCACTGCAGTTTATTGCATTGCAATTTTGTAATATGAGTCATACTCCTGTACAATTTCTGTCTGAGGCTTAAGCCACCTCTCATGCTATTGTTTTTCTATACTATGAGCCATTACACTCGCATTTACCTTCCTAGGTTACCCAACAGTGGACACTGGATATTTTGCTATTATACTGTATATACCGCAGTGTATATATTTAAATATAGTATGCACAGCATAACTGTATATAATGTACTGCACATTTGCTCACTCTGCACTATGCTGTCTATAGGGTTTTTTGATACAGGATTGATTATTACTATTTTGCTACTTACAACAATACTCCATATCATTGTAAAATTAGCTTGTTTCTTCGATGCCCCAGATCCTGGCCCCACGCAAGTACTTTAGCTTTTTTCTTTGTTGTTTTTGTTTTGATTTATGGTCATGTTTTCACTATTTGTATATTGACTGATTTTCAGATATCTGATGAAGATTCTCTTATGGCTCGAAAAATCATATAATAATCTGTTGGATTGCTTAATATGCAGAATAAACCTACACATACTTGATTGCATATGAGTTCTGAGTCTATTTCTACTAGGTAAGATTATGCATACCGTACATGGAAGCCATTTTTGTATAGGATAGATTACACACATATTAAATAAATGTAAGGGCATATAGACTACCAAAATAATCAGGTACCATGTAACTGTTATTTTAGACTGAAGACAAGAATCACATTAATATGTAGACCCCTGCAATGGCAATAAAATCAATAATAGAATGAAGAGTATCACTATTGCCTATTGTTAGTAAATTAAGCTGACATGAGGTTAACATGGTCACACACTGTGCTGAATTTTATCCTGGAGAGTCTAGTGATGCTAGGATATCAACAATGACAAAAAAAAATCCTGAGGAGGTCAGAAGGGCAGCGGTGTTCCCACTAGTTGGTGAGGGTGTCCCTGTTATGGTTCATAATGTTGCTAGCAGTGTTAGCAGTCTGGCATTAGTGTTTGGTCACTGTATGGGTAATCAGTGTTCACCTAATTGTATATTGATATAGCGTGCCTACTTACATTTTATAATTATTTTTCACATTTATGCCCTGCAGCATTGTATGCATGTAATTCTCTCTTCCACAGTTCTTACCTCATATGTGGTGTTTTCTTGCTAGTATTAAATCCAGGGACCCTCCCATTAGGTCATTTATACCTACTAGGGGGCTAGTGTAGAGTAGGATTATTTTCCTCCACCATGTTTTGTATATGTTCTTAAGTGGTTTTAAGTGTTTGTGTTATGATGGTGTTCTTAATAAAGATTGTATTTTGCACTTTATGATTCGTGATGTGCATTATATAGTGGTTAGCTTTTCTTTTTTTTTTTTGGTCATGATTATATGTAGCCACTGATTGCACCCATTTTTTTTTTATATCATTAGTGGTGCCTGTTTCTATTCACTGAGGATATCAACAATGTCATTCAACTTTGTATCAATATAAAATGTAAGTATCATTGACCATAGTACGAACTCTCAAACATGAATGTAAAGAAATAGAATTATTGACTATTTGACTGGTGGAATAATATGACATATTGGTAAATATCCAGCCAAGTGGTAAAAATAAAAAAATTTAACAATATCATTGTTACTACACAAGGCATCCCATCTGATTTGTTTCAAAATCGGACCCCCATAGCCCCCATAAATAGCATTTGAAAATCAAACTGAGAGCTGCATAAAACAAACTACACAATCCATTAGCCTCTGCGCTTGTTTCCTGTGTGAGCTGCAGCGAGAGGCTGCTTTGAGAGAGCTGAGCAGGTCACAAGGTTTGAGAAGCAGTGAATATAGATGAGGGAGGTGTGTGTGCCTCAGTTAATCAGGGAATGTCACACACTGCACACTGAAGCGTAGCTCTCTAAGCTGAGGAGAAGGCATTGTAAAGTGATGTGTTGGGCCCAAAATGGCAGCTGAAGCCAGGAAACTGGTGCCTGACTGTCATCCTGTATGCTAAGAACTACTGGACTTCCTGTCTGAAGGAAATTCTTAGAGAAACAGGGTAAGTGCTGAGCAAATATTAAGTTATATAAACATTTGCAGCTATATAAAGGTAATTTCATTTGGCTGGAGTTCTACTATAATCAGATTTCAGCTTTATTTGCTACTGCTTGATACTATAGAGGAAACATATTCATAATATATGTTTTTTTTTTTTTTTTTTACATAGTCTTCAGAATCATCACAACATTGAAATTGGACAAAGGGGTATGTTTATTTTTCATCTTCAAAACTGTATCTTAAAATAACTAAAAGCTCTAGAACTGCTTTCAAATGCCATTGAATAGACTTCTTTCTTCACTGTGTGATATACTTACAATGAATCCCTTCATCATTGACTTTCAAACTATTGTACCTTGTTATCTGATGGAAACCCAATTCCTCCTATGTGTTATAGTCAGGTTTCTAAGAATTCTCCTCTGCGGCTTCGTGGTCTTTTATTTTCTAGAGAAGTTTTATTGGTTTGCAAGATTTTAGAATGCGAAATGAGAAGAAAAGCTATGCAGGTGCTATGTGTTCTTAAAAATGATCTGATCTGTGTTCCAATGTTTAGACTGAAATTCAATTTTGAGTGGTTCTCTGAAAAATGAGAAAAAGGGGCATAAAATTGCAGAACATTATAAGCAGCAGAAAACATCTGACTGTTTTATACCATTACACTACCATGTAAAATCAGAATGGAAACAATATTGTAATTCTAAACCCATCCACTCACAGTTGTACTTACAGTTTGAGCTACAAATTCACATGCTGTAATAAGAAAAAAATGAAAATTAGATAATGTCTTGTTCTCATACCTAAATGTTTTTCCCAGAAAATTTTAAAACATGTACATTGTGCTTACTGCCTATTTGCATGGAAATGTTCTTTAAAATGAGTGTCTGAAGACCTTATCCTATTGTCACACTCAGTATGGGAAAGTCACATAGGATACAGAATACAATTACTTTTGGCTTTTCAGATCCATGTAAAAGAGGTGTTCAAAACATTTAGCCTCACAGCTTCAATAAATAGGATAATATAGACTTAACCGGCGTTTCATTCATCTGCTGAACAGTAATGTAAGCACATACATTCTGGGCTACCAATAAATAGTATGAGAGCATGACTACAACTTATACATTACAACAATGTAATTAGTTATTGTTAATGTAATGAGTGTGTGTGGCTATTAGCGGACTCTATTAGAGGTAAAAGATATATAGGTCGCACTTTCAGTATGAGGTAGTAGAATAATTTAGGAACTAATTGCTTTCCTTGCTCAACATACCCAACAAGAGCATGGAACAGAGTCTTATCTAAGCAGACAGGCCCTTTAAGAATTACACTTTTGTTTACAGTTTTTTTAGGCATGAAAGCGTAAGTCCCATACTTGGACCTCGCACGATTTTCAGCTCCAGCTTGGGGGGGGGGGGGGGGGGGCGGGGGAGACAGGCTATGCTGGGTGTTGCGGCTGCTCAGCAAAGTTCCAGAACACAGGTCCCATTCATCCAAAAGGCCTGAGTTTGCCTATGCAGGAGCCAATGATTGTGCATATGTGACTTACACTTTAAATAACTGTAAATGCAATCCACATTTAAAGGATGGTTTCAGACAAAACTGTTACATGTGTAAGTCCTTATGTACATGTTCATGGTATGAATCTGTGTAACACAGATCAGAAATATAGTAGTACATTGTCGAACTGGCATTGGCATCTAGCTGGTAAATACATGGCAATAGAGATTGCAGCAGCGGCCTTCAGATGCTGAAAGTAGCCGGGTGCCACCAAGTATGGAGTGGCCAGACTCTTGACTCTCCATACATCCTTAAAGGGGTTCTCCGGTGCTTAGACATCTTATCCCCTATCCAAATGATAGGGTATAAGATGCCTTATCGCGGGAGTCCCGCCGCTAGGGACCCCAGAAATCTTGCACGCGGCACCCCATTTGTAATCAGTCCCCAGAGCGTGTTCGTTCCAGGTCTGATTACCGGCGACCACAGGGCCGACAGTATGTGAGGCCACGCCTCTGCCCCCGTGTGATGTCACACTCCGCCCCTCAATGCAAGCCTATGGGAGGGGGCGTGACAGCTATCACGCCCCCTCCCATAGGCTTGCATTGAGAGGCGGAGCGTGACGTCACACAGGGCGGAGGCGAGACGTCACACCCCGCCGGCCCTGTAGTCGCCGGTAATCAGATCCAGAGTGAACACGCTCCGGGGACTGATTACAAACGGGGTGCCGCGTGCAAGATCACGGGGGTCCCCAGTGGCGGGACTCCCGCGATCGGGGATAAGATGTCTAAGCACCGGAGAACCCCTTTAATGGCCCCATAACACTAATGCCATTCGTCATTAAAGGGGTACTACTGTGGAAAACTTTTTTTTTTTATCAACTGGGGCCAGAAAGTTAAACAGATTTGTAAATTACTTCTATTAAAAAATCTTAATCCTTCTAGTACTACAGAGGAAATGTTTATCTTTTTGGATTTCTCTTATGTCACGACCACAGTGCTCTCTGCTGACCTCTGCTGTCCATTTTAGGAACTGTCCAGAGCAGCATATGTTTGCTATGGGGATTTTCTCCTGCTCTGGACAGTTCCTAAAATGAACAGCAGAGGTCAGAAGAGAGCACTGTGGTCGTGACATAAGAGAAATCCAAAGAGATAAACATTTCCTCTGTAGTATACAGCCCCTAAAAAGTACTGGGAGGATTAAGATTTTTTAATAGAAGTAATTTACAAATCTGTTTAGCTTTCTGGCACTAGTTCATAAAAAAAAATAGTTTTCCACAATAGTACCCCTTTAAGGAGTGAAAATCTTTGTTTTCCATTCCCACTGCCTTCCAAATCTGCTTTAATCAAAAGCGGACCTTTAATCAGTAAGGGCCTTGCTCCACAATAGGCTATAATATGGAGTTCATGGAAAATCTTGATTGCAGATTAGTGCATTTGTACTATTGGCCAGTGTTTTCTTAATACATGATGGTTTGCATTGCTGTGCAGCCAAAACCGTGATACAAAGGGAATCTTTTCAATTTTCCTTCTGTGTGACTGTACACTTAATAATAACATACAGTAATTTATGTTCGGCATATTTCCTACTATATAACCTGATCATATCAATCTGTCGTGCAGTTTTCCACAATGGGTCGAAAAAATCGTATCTAGCCATTTAAACTGACTTTTTGGTAAAGACCTGATGGTATAAGGTAGAGGACAATAGGGACTTTTTGTCCATTGGTTCGGTAAAGAGATCGATGACCAATCTAGTGCTCTGACTGCAATCCAAAGTGCCAAGAAAGCTTAATTCAGTCACTGGATCATGGTGACTTTGACTGTTTCATGAAAAGAATTGAACTCATCAAAACATGGATTGATAACCAGTCCAGATAGCAAAGATATTGTCAATATATTAGAACCACACAACACAATTTTGCAAATCCAGGTGGCTCTGGTACACCAACAACCCCTCAAGGTCAGTCATAAAAAGAATAGCATTTGTGGGGGCCACATTGTCCTCATGGCTGTACTCTTTCACTGGGCATAGAACACATCACAAAACAGAAAGCAATTTCTCTCCAGCAATGACAAAATGAATCCTTGTGTCTCAGACTCAACATCCCCATTCTATTTGTTTCCTCTGTTTGTAGGCCTGTTGTATCTCCAATTGGTTTGAATAAACTACACACACATCAAATCACCCAAGACATGCCCCTTTAAGAGAGGATAAATAAGCAATCTTAGACAAAAAGTCCTACATGGCCAAGACAAAGGACTTCAACATAAGCACCAAAGGTTGTAGTACATGGTCCGAAAAATAGACAAAGGACTAATTAATGACCCAGTATTGGAAACAATAAGTCTGCCAGGTGGGTCAAACAATCTCTATTGAATTTTAGGCAGTATGTAATAAATGACAAAAATGATGCATTTAAACAACTAAAACAGGACGGCAGTGAAGAAGCATTAAAAAGCTATAGAGAAAAATGTAAATTATGTAAAAAACAGATAAAAGTCACAAAAATAGAGACAGAAAGACTCATTGCCAAAGAGGGTAAAATTAACCCCTAACTATATAAATAGCAAAAAGGTCAAAAATGAAAGTGTAAGCCCTTTAAAACATGATGAGGAAGAAATTATAGACGGGGATAAGGAAAAAGCTAATATATTAAACAAATTCTTCTCCACTGTTTTCACTGTGAAATTAAATGCCAGGTGAAATACAGCGAGATAAGGTAAACTTCCCAGCACAGGTCACCTGTCTAACCCAGGAAGAAGTAAAGTGCCACCTACAAAAAATCGAAATAGACAAATCACCAGGCCCAAATGGCATTCACCCCCGTGTTCTAAAGGAATTAAGTAAAGTAATAGACAGACCTCTATTTTTAATATTCAAGTACTCTATAGTGACAGGGAAGGTTCCCCAGGACTGGCACATGGCAAATGTGGTGCCAATATTTAAAAAGGGTCAAAATAACCTGATCAGATTTTATGAGGAGGTGAGCTCCAGACTGGACCAGGGTGAATCGCTGAATGTCGTACATCTAGATTTTTCCAAAGCATTTGATACAGTGCCACATAAAAGATTGGTACATAAAATGAGAAGGATTGGGCTGGGGGAAAATGTGTGCAAGTGGGTATCTGGCTCAGTGATAGGAAACAGGGGGTGGTTATTGATTGTACTTATTCTGATTGGGTGACTATTACTGGTGGATTACCACAGGGGTCAGTCTTTTGTCCTATTCTATTTAATATATTCATTAACCTGTTGGGGACGGAGGGCGTACATGCCGTTCAAAGTTTAACGCCATGTCTAAAGTGAAAGTAAACGAATGCCGGTTAGCTCAGGGGGCTGTTCGGGACCGCCGCGGCAAAATCGCAGCATTCTGAACAGCTGTAGGACAGCAGGAGGGTCCCCTTACCGTTATAGTCCGTTGTTGATAACGGACGTTATTTTGTGACAGAAGATAGTTCGGAAGAAAATAATTCATGAACTATTTTCTTCCGAACTATCTTCCATCACAAAATAACGTCCATTATCAATAATAGACTATAACGGGTTCAAATGGCTAAATCCCATAGACTATAATGGGCTTTTCTAACGGACGTATAGGATTTTGTTACTGCCATTTTCAGCTGGTTTTCAGACAAACTTCATAAGCATGTTTAAAAACTGAGAATTTTGTAGTGTGAAAGAAGCTAAACATCCATAGGTGTGCCACAAGCTAATGGTGCTCACTTCACAGTGTCGCTGCTCCATTCTGCAAAACTGTAGGTTGCTCCTCTCCCCCATTCTTTGATGTGCTAGCTGGTTTTCCTATACATATCATGGTGTCTTATGGAGAAGCATGCGACAATAAACGTCACTCTTCATCTTCCACTGTGCCTGCGAAGTGTAACTCTATGGAGGAAGCTTCCATAGGACTCTATGATTTTGACAGATTAACCATCCGGCACACTAGAAAATGGGAAAGCAAAACAGAGCTACAGTTCTACAGCACAGGACAAGTAGACAGAATTAAGTATATAAAGTGCCTCAAATGGAAGGTCCAACCTACAAACTACCTACATGGGGAAAACTACCCGCTGGGGGTCATAACTAAAGGGGTCGGGAGGGCAAACTACCTACATGTTGTCCTATCTACAGGGGTCCTAGCTACAGGGGAAAACTATCTACTGGTTGTCCTACCTCCAGGGGGGCTGGGCAAACTACCTGCAATGGGTTCAACCTTTAGGGTCTTCTACTTACAGGTGAGCATGATACCTGCAAGCTATCTATAGGGGGTAAGCTATCTACAGGTGGGTCCTACCCACAGGGCGCGAACTGCATACAGGAGGGGCTCCTGGTAGGTGTGCCCTGAAGTAAAAATATTTTTTTCAAGTGTGCCCCAAAAAAGATTGGTGTAACTAGTTCACAGCTAAATTGCTTTGTGAGCAAGTGACTTCAACAGGCACTGTCAGATCCAAAAACCTTAAAATTAAAGACCTTTTGTAATATGGTTGTTTAAAATCTTTTGAATATTTCAAAAAGAAAACGGCTCCTGAAAATCCCACCACAAGGGGTCCCCATACCTACTGGGACGCTGACCAGTCCTTAAACAGCATCAGGCTTGTCCATGAGTCATAGACAAGATTGACATATGGACAAGGCTGCATGAGCAGACACACCAATCACCTCCCACAACCACAAGTGATGGACACGCCCCCTTTCCCTGAGAGGATTTCTAACAATGTGAGCTAATGAAAGGGTTATTTTTATAACACATATAAGTGATAGAGGCATAAAAATATTGTTTTTATGGTGTCTGACAGGAACGCTTTCATGGTGCTCTCAATTAACTTTACCTCTGAAGCATTGTAAATAGCATCATTTTCCAGTTTGGACTAAAATGCAAATTGGAGAACATTGTTGCGTTAATATATTGTTTGCAAAAGGTTAGCTTTCCATAGAATTCATGGGGTGGGAATTCTAAAACTGCTAAAACAACCTAAACTAATGTATGTCAGTAATGTATATCTTACAAACAAGACAGTATGCACATTTAACTATAATGCTAATGTTAGTGTCAGCACAGTAAAAACATTCAGACTATCAGAGTCCTATCTACTATCTAGTTTCTACACTGTAAGATAAGGGAATCGATCTATATACATACCTTGCATTCACTGTCTTAATATCTAGTAATTTCCTTCCATGTAATCTAACCATAATTGACTTTCCTTGCTCCAACTTTTTCCCTCTTCCCTTTTCCTGCCTATAGTAATAAAATGCTGATTCCATTTGGCTGCTAGATATCTGCCCTGTCTCCCCCCACCACCTCCTTCTTCTCGCTTTATTCCAGTTGTCAAGGCAGTGTTTAGATTTCAACTGTTTCTGGGCTCCGAGGAGAGAGGAAGCAAATCAGACAGCAGGAATAGAAATCCTCGAGAGTTTATTGGGTCATTCTGGAGCTGGAAAGCAGCCAGGTGATTAGGTGGTGCCGCTCCGTAAGCTCGCTTGTGGCAGTTTCTCCCCAACAACACTGCAAAAAGCCATTGTAAGCCCACATACTGTGGACGAGTCTAATATGTTTTCTTCCATCCTGCTATGGAAACAGCAAGGGAGGGAAATTTTCATTCCTCCACCTCCATTATTGCATTCTGTTCAAATTCTTCTTCATTGGAAATGTTTTTTTTATTATTATTATTATCTTCCTGAATAAGATAAGAGTGCAACAATGTTATATAATAGCAATGCTTAGCCCTAAAGGTTAAAATGATATAATATGTTAACATAAGATAAAATAAGGAAAAGAAATAACAATTGAAGGCAAACAAAAATGTTTTTATTTAAAACTGATGGATATGTAGCATTTAAACACTTGCTGGCATCATGTGCTGCGACCGTGTATATGATCAATATTACAGAATCAGGAGGCAACACATTCACTTACCGGATGGTGACAAGGTTGAATACTTAATTTAAAAAATAGAAAGAAAAAAAAAAATAGAAATCCACACCAGCAGATATGGAATAAGTTTATTGAGGACAATTATATAGCATGTCATTGCTTATGGCATGTACTGTAAATAGGGATTGGCAGAAGTGATTAACCTGGGAGAACAAGTAAGCAACAGTTTTTTTTTTTTATTACATATTTTGTTGGAAGTTTTTTTTTTTATACTTGTTAACACATACAGAGAATTATTGATGCTTTTATACAGCGTAGCTGCTATGTGAAATTGTGGATTTATAATCAGGACTACCACTATAGTGCTTTCAAGTAATTGATACTGTTGTGTGCTACTGACCATTGTGCATGCATTTCTGACAGGAAGAAGATTGCAGCCAGGGACCAGAGAAAGGCACCGAACGTACCACAGGAGCGCTGGAGGTATGCAAACATTTTTTATTTATTTTTTATCTAATGTAAAATGGGCAAAATCCTAAAAAAATACCCACCAATCAGATTGCCCCTTTAAGTGTCTCACAATTGCCATCCTCCCTCTTTTCTTCTCCATCAGGCTCAAACTGTCATATTGATTTCTTCCAGCCAAAACTCATCTTTGTAGCTTCTCCAGGAAAAACATCTTAGACTACACATTTTTTCAATGCCTTTCTCACCTCTCTACAATCTCTCCATCTTTAGGCCCTCTAACTGTAATATTGCCCCTCTTGGCGTCCCACACAGTAAAAGTGAGTAGGTTAATAGGTCCACCATTAAAGGGGTAGTCCAGTGGTGAAAAACATATCCCCTATACTAAGATTAGGGGATAAGTTTCAGATCGCTGGGAATCTGACCGCTGGGGCCCCCTGCGATCTCTCTGTACGGGGCCCCGGCTTGCTGGCCAGATAGCGGGTGTCGACCACCGCATGAAGCGGTGGCCGACACGCCCCTCAATACATTGCTATGGAAGAGCCGGAGATTGCCGAAGGCAGCACTCCAGCTCTGCCATAGAGTTGTCTTGAGGGGGCTTTGTGAAGTGGTCAACACGCCCCCTTCCTGTGGGCTGTAGGGGCCCCATATAGGAGATCGCAGGGGGCCCCGATGATCGAACCCCATGCGATCTGAAACTTATCCCATATCCTTATGATAGGGGATACGTTTTTCACCACTGGATATCTCCTTTAAGTAGGTCTAGCCCACACAGTTGGCAGGTAGCTCTTCTATAGGTAGATATTTCCCACATTAGTTATATAATTCCCTTATTAGGTATTCCTCCCATAGGCAGGTATGGCCTCAGGTAGGTAGCCCCCCCAATAGGTAAATACATCCTTAGGTAGGTAGATCAACCCTCCAATAGGTAAACATGTTGGTAGGTAGGTAGCTAGCAAGGTAGTTAGACAGGAATGTAGGTAAGTAGCCATGTAGCTAGCAAGGTAGGTAGGTAGCCAAGTAGCTAGGTAGGTACGTAGATAATTAGCTAGCTATCTAGATAGGTAAGTAAGTAGGTAGCCAAGTAGCTAGTTATCTATCAATGCCGGTCGGTAAGTAGGTAGCTAGGTAGCTAAGTAGCTAGTTAGGTAGCTATGTAGGTAGGTAAGTAAGTAAGTAGCCACATAGATAAGGATAAAAAACAACGATGGATCCAGCTTCACAGCAGAGATACTGTTAAAATCCAATCTTTAATAGAACCATTTAAAACATGGAGAAAAAAATGGGATGAAAGAAACTCCAATGCGTTTCGGGCTTTATACTAGCCCTTAGCCATGGCAAAGAATAATGGGAAAATGCTTCCTTTTATATCTGCAATGTGTGAAACAATTACCAGAGCGATGCAGCTTCACCCGGAGTCGGCGTGTGACGTCAGATCCGGTGATGAGAACAAGTAAGTGTTCTTAAAAACATGAGTTGGATGAGAGGCGTCCAAGAAAACCTGTAATGGATGATACCTGCTGTAATCTCGCTGAGGGTAAATAAAGGTACATAAAACCAAGAGAAAACAACGGAGTCATTTTTAAAAAGAAGTGTGTGTCCAAAAGACACCAATCTATTATTTCCGTAGAAAAAGGCATTAATAAAAAACATGTATATTGGAAAGACGAATACAACAACAAAATGGTGATATCACCGGTTCTGCACAGATGATGAAAACAGTACTAGTGGTTATATGTATAGGATATATCCCAAGAAAAATATAAAAATTGTGAGGACTGTGGTGGAGGTGGCAACAGCACACCTATTGCACATACAAAAAGTTACTATGCTGCACTTATTGCACATAAATATATATTTGCACAAAAACGAGTTTAAGACTTAAGTGAGATTACTGCATATAACCAAAGTGCAACGTGCATGTAGCGGCAAACCTACTGAGCAGGTGTAAGGGATACAGACCTAATAAAATCGTACCAAAAAGATAGAATACACTAGCAGAAACCGGGATAGCACCACTCCAACGTGCGTTTCAAAATAAACACAATACGTTCATATCATGATACTATAAGATAATGATGAAATATACCAAAAATAAGTAGATAAATACACGATGGCAGACTAGACATATGAATTAAATTAAATATCTATAGAGATGTCCCAATAGCAATAGTGTACACTATATCAGTAGAAGCAAATGCCACGGAATAGATAAACAATAATAAATAAATAGTAAATTATGAAAATATATCATGGGCAAAAATTAAATGAACATATATACAAAGACCTCACAGTATATCGAGAGACCAAGAGTCTAAGTCATAAAATAGTGTAACAGGCTAGTATTTTTGCGCCTGAAAAAAATCTACATTAACACCTGGGAGAAAATAACCCACACAGTATAATCATGTCTAAAAAAGCAAACAATAGTGAGAATGGTTAGAAAATATACATAAGATCGTTGCGGTAATTTAGTCCGCCTGGCACTCAGGAGTCCAAGGACAAAATCCAGTATGCCTCCCGAGAGTGTACCAGGCGTGACCAATCCCCTCCGCGATGAGGTTGTTGCACTTTCTGTATGCCACAAATGCTGACACTCGAAGTGCCACCTCCGTGAATGTCACGAATGTGTTTGCTGAGACCAGATACAGTAACCCCCCGACCTACGATGGCCCCGACATATGATAAAATCGACATACGATGGCCTCTCAGAGGCCATCGCATGTCGATGTCAGCATCGACATACGATGCTTTTATATGTCGGGGCCATCGCATTAACTGCTATCCAACAGCGCAAAATGCTTAAGCTGCTGTCGGATAGCAGTGTAATGTGCCCCAGCAGGTTCACTTACCTATCCCCGCTGCTCCGGGTCCACTTCGCGATCCTCCGGCGTCTTGCGCATCTTCTCCAGGGTCCGGGCCTTGCTTTCCGGCGTCGTTATTACGTCACTACGCACGCCGTAATAACGTCACCGGAAAACAAGGCCCGGACCCTGCAGAAGATGCGCAAGACACCGGAGGATTGCGAAGAAGACACTGGAGCAGCGGGACAGCATCGGGAGCCCCTGGAACAGCAGCGGGAGCGGTGAGGACCTGGTCCGGAGCGACGGGGACAGGTGAGTACAGATGCCTATACTTTACATTGCACGGATCCCTCAACATACGATGGATTCGACAAACGATGGGTCGTTTGGAACGAATTACCATCGTATGTTGAGGGACCACTGTACATTATGAGTCAGGTTAAATCCCAATGTAGGCGAGCCTCTTCTCACATGCTCTGCTATGCGGGCCTTTAGCTTTCTAATGGTACACCCCACATATTGTAATTGGCATGTTAGACATGTAGCCAAATAAACTACGTGAGTGGAATTGCAGTTGATAAGTGATTTTATATGGAAAATTCTTTGATTGACAGTTGAAGTGAAAGTTTGAGATGTGATTACATATTTGCACATCAGGCAGCGAGGCTGATTACATTTGTAGAAACCTGTGGTGGATAGCCAGGCTGTAGTATTTGTAGTGTCCCGATATTCACTGGGGGATAAATTGGTTACCTAGGGACCTGGCTCTTCTTGAGACCAATCTGACTCCTTGTCGAAGAATGTCTGCTACTGTGGCATCCTGGTAAACTACCGGTAAATGATTTTGTAGAATACTACAGATATCTTTAAATTGAGGAGAATATGGAGTAGAAAAAGTGATTTTTTTTGTAGTTTTTTCTTGTGAAATGATTTACTTGATTTTTTCTCCATATTTCCCTGTGGGTGATATTCTACATTTTTCTTATCGGCAATAGCTTTGGCTATGATGAGCACAGATTATTTATATCCCCTGTTTTTCAATCTCTTATCTATGTCCTTCACAGTATTGTTATATGTCTCTGTGGATGATGAAGCCCTACGGGCTCTAATGTATTCGCCAATGGGCAGATTTCTCACTGTGTGATATGGATGGCAGCTTGTGGCATGAAGTATGGTGTTGCCCGAAGTGGGTTTGAGGTATAAACTACTATGAATGGTATGGGTGGACGGGTTTCCAGGGAGAGTTACATCAAGAAAGTCAATAGTATTGTTTTGTAAATTGTATGTAAATTGTAGATTAAAGTTATTTAGATTGATATACTCATGAAACTGAATAGCCTTTTTTCTGTCCCTATATAGATAAGTAAACTCCAATGGTAGAAGCAGCACAGCCAGGTAAGTAATGTGGATACACCAAGGTGCAGGGTGCAAGCGGATGCAAACACAGTCCCAGTCGCACACTGATATTTAAGATCCAAGCCCACAAAGATCCAACAGCACTCCATTGGTACGTGAAAAAAACATAGTTTATTGACCCAGGGTCAGCAGTGGATGCGACATTTCAAAGGCATCATGCCATCATTCTCAAGCATAAATAAGTAGCTAGGTAGGTAAGTATCTATGTAGATACGTAGGTGGCTACATAGGTAGGTAGGTAGCTGGGTAGCTATGCTGCCCCCCAATAAGTCTTCCATTAAGTAGGTATATCGCACACAGTAGACAGGTAGTTCACCTATCACTAGATATGTCCAGCAGTAGTTAGATTGTTGCCTTATTAATTAGTTCTTACTATAGGTAAGTATGGCCTCTAAGTAAATGCATGCTTAGGTAGGTAGGTAAATATGTTGGTAGGTAGGTGGCCAGATAGGTAGCTATTTAGCTAGGCTGGTAGCCAGGAAGGTAGGTAGCCAGGTAGCTATGAAGGTAGTCATGCAGCTAGCTTGGTAGGCAGCCAAGTAACTAAGTTGGTAAGAAGGTAGGTTGATAACTATATAGGTAGGTTACCAGGTAGGTAAGTAGCTATGTAGATATGTAGGTAAGTACATTGTGGATAGTGATTTTGAATAGTGGTACACTTAAAATGCCACCTCTCCCTCTAACCCCAATATTTAAACTGCATATCAGCTGCCTTGTAAGTCAATCTACCACACTTCCTCCCTAAAGATGGTTCCTAGTATTGTCAATACACTGACCAGTCACCTCATGCCCAAGCTGGTCCTCAGAGACCGTACATAGTGTCTCCAGCCCTTTGTCAGAGGGTTCAATCCAAGCCAAGGTCTCCAGTGTGGTGCTTGATAGGCCTGAAGGGGAATCATCTATATATTTCATAATAAAAGTGGTTGGAAGGGCTAAAAACTGGAGCTGTGTTTATGATCTTTCATGAGACAGTCAAGGTCCTCAAGAAGAAAGAGCTTGTACCTGCTGCTAAAATTAGTGATTGATTCTAATTTACTAGTATCTACTTCTATCATTGTCTATGCCCATCTGAGAACAAGCATGGGTTTATATGGAGAAAAGAAATACACATTCACAAATGGCTGAATACCGCATATCGTGAATATGTATATTTACAAATATCTCCAGTTCGCCACCATAACAGCAATAAAACCCTTTGACCTGTGCAAGAACAATACTTTTACTTTCAGCATTGTCCTCATTTCTTCAGAGATTGTGTTTCTTTTCAGTATTATTCTAAATAAAGTCTTTATGAAGTAACACTATGGCTATTAACTCTCCTATGTTTGTATATTTGCCACAACATTTGAGGGCTCAAAAACCTTAGTGGATTGTATTTCAAAATGAAACATGTTTTGTATGACAGAAGTTCAGTCAGGGTACCATTAGATAATGTGCCTAGCGAGACATGACTGACAACAGCGCCAAAGGGCTCAATGGAAACTACATTGCAGGTTGCCATTATGACTGTGTAAGGGACTACTAGACCACTATAAAAATAAATTGCATTGCCAGTGCTCCATCTGAGAATTGGGAGGGTATTGCTCTGAATGCTTTAATACTGATATATTTTCTTTTCTATGTTCTTTTGTCTTAAAGACAGTGTCTGCTGGTATGCTGACTGTTTCCGAAATGGCAATGTTTTTAGAAGGCATGGAACGGCTTACCATTTGTTTTCCCCTTTGCAGTTTGTATAGAATTAACATCCACCAATTTGTAAACTAGTTTGTAATTAAAATTAAGAGGATGGAAGAACAAATCTAGTAAGTAATGAAAATAAAGTAGAAGGGTTTATGGAGTAGTCTAAATTACAGGATGCCACAACTAACTACTATTAACAAGGTGCAAAGCAGCCGTAATTAAAGATCATCCCCCGGATTATGGATTGGGAAGATTACAGCCAATAGCAATCATGTGCTAGAAAAAAGAGCAATCCTTAAAGCGGAGAGGGCTTGTGTGTCTGAAGTTGCTCTCTTAACAATATACTTCTTTTCCATCTTGACCTTGCGTTGAGGACAACTTTAATCCAGTATTTGAGAAATAAATGCAGATCTCAAAGGCTTCCAGCTTAAAATTGCTGCATTGTCTAGCCGACATTTCTATGAGGACATTTGATACAATTTTCATACATTGGAGGAAAGCAAATGTATTAGTTCAGGATTAATAGGAACATTAAAACAACAGCTAACCTATGAAAACTGTTGATATGCCTCGAACAGCCATAATAAAGTGCAGGCACATCGACGGGAGCGTTTTTCGATTCTAAATAATTCACAATACATGAGTATTGTGTTGTAGGATATCAAAGTTAGTTGAGCAGCATCTGTCACATTTAGCCACAGGGAAAACACTTTCATCTGTAAGATTCCCTTTTCATATCACTTAACAGAAGGACAATGTTGTAATGTTTTCACTGTTAAAGGGAAAGTAAAGCATTTTATGCAATATATACAGATGAAGCATACTGCCTTTAGGTGTACTGTGCATTGAAACACATATGTCAAACACATCTGACTTGGATTATATATATATATATATATATATATATATATATATATATATATATATATATATATACATACATATTAAAAGGGACTCATCACATTGAAATGCAGTCCAGTCTGCAGGCAGCATGTTATAGGGCAGGTAGAGCTGAGCGATATTTAGTTTTGTGGAAAAAGTTCCAGTATAACTTGTCATTTATTCGTTTAAATCTCTACTCATTCTGTGGTAGTCAAGTAGTCAATTTGATGGTTCTACTAAGTGTTTGACAGCCATCTCTACATGAACACTTATAGGCATATAGCGGTTAATCATTGAGTTAGACCGCCCACTTGACAACTTAATCAGAAAGATCTACATGAATTACATGAGATTTACATGAATATATATAAAGTTATCCTAAACCTTTTTTTCACAAAACTATATAGTCTGCTCAAAAAAATAAAGGGAACACTTAAACAACACAATGTAACTCCAAGTCAATCACTCTTCAGTGTGGTTCTGCAGGTGGTGACCACAGACCACTTCTCAGTTCCTATGCTTCCTGGCTGATATTTTAGTCCCTTTTGAATGCTGGCGGTGCTTTCACTCTAGTGGTAGCATGAGACAGCATCTACAACTCACACACGTGGCTCAAGTAACGCAGCTCATCCAGGATGGCACATCAATGCGAGCTGTGGCAAGAAGGTTTGCTGTGTCTGTCAGCATAGTGTCCAGAGCATGGAGGCACTACCAGGAGACAGGCCAGTACATCAGGAGACATGGAGGTGGCCATAGGAGGGCAACAACCCAGCAGCAGGACCACTACCACTGCCTTTGTGTAAGGAGGAGGAGGAGCACTGCCAAAGCCCTACTAAATGACCTCCAGCAGGCCACAAATGTGCATGTGTCCACTCAAACGGTCAGAAACAGACTACATGAGGGTGGTATGAGGGCCCGACGTCGACAGGTGGGGGTTGTGCTTACAGCCCAACACCGTGCAGGACGTTTGGCATTTGCCAGAGAACACCAAGATTAGCAAATTTGCCACTGGCACCCTGTGCTCTTCACAGATGAAAGCAGGTTCACACTGAGCACATGTGAGGAGACGCTGTGGAGAACGTTCGGCTGTCTGCAACATCCTCCAGCATGACCAGTTTGGCAGTGGGTCAGTAATGGTGTGGGATGGCATTTCTATGGGGGGGCCACACAGCCTTCCATTTGCTTGCCAGAGGTAGCCTGACTGCCATTAGGCTCCGAGATGAGATCTTCAGAGCCCTTGTGAGACCATATGCTGGTGCAGTTGGCCCTGGGTTCCTCCTAATGCAAGACAATGCTAGACCTCATGTGGCTGGAGTATGTCAGCAGTTCCTGCAAGATGAAGGCATTGATGCTATGGACTGGCCCGCTTGTTCCCCAGACCTGAATCCGATTGAGCACATCTGGCACATCATGTCTCGCTCCATTCACCAAAGCCACGTTGCACCACAGACTGTCCAGAAGTTGGCAGATGCTTTAATCCAAGTCTGGAAGGAAATCCCTCAGGAGGACCATGCCCAGACGTTGTAGGGAGGTCATACGGGCACGTGGAGGCCACACACACTACTGAGCCTCATTTTTTAAGGACATTACATCAAAGTTGGATCAGCTTGTAGTGTGGTTTTCCACTTTGATTTTGAGTGTGACTCCATATCCAGGCCTCCATGGGTTGATAAATTTGATTTCCATTGATAATTTTTGTGTGATTTTGTCATCAGCACATTCAACTATGTAAAGACGAAAGTATTTCATACAATTAGTCCATTCATTGAGATCATGGAAGTGTTATCTTAGTGTTCCCTTTATTTTTTGAGCAGTGTGTAATTCAGCTCCTGCTACTCTATAACATGCTGAGAATTCTACTGCATTTTAGACATAACAGGTTCCCTTTTTTTGCTTTATTAATAAGAAACAAATTCCCTTATTTTAACAGGACAACCTTTTTTTTCCCCATTTATCAACCCCTTAAGGACGCAGGACGTAAATGTACGTCCTGGTGCGGTGGTACTTAACGCACCAGGTCGTACATTTACGTCCTGGGCATAACCGCGGGCATCGGAGCGATGCCCGTGTCATGCGCGGCTGATCCCGGCTGCTGATCGCTGCCAGGGACCCGCCGGCAATGGCTGACGCCCGCGATCTCACGGGCGTCCGCTATTAACCCCTCAGGTGCCGGGATCAATACAGATCCCGGCATCTGCGGCAGTGCGCGATTTAAATGAACGATCGGATCGCCCGCAGCGCTGCTGCGGGGATCCGATCATTCAGAACGCCACACGGAGGTCCCCTCACCTTCCTGCTTCCGGCTCCCGGCGTCTTCTGCTCAGGTCTGAGATCGAGCAGACCAGAACAGAGGATAGCCGATAACACTGATCTGTTCTATGTCCTATACATAGAACAGATCAGTATTAGCAATCATGATATTGCTATGAATAGTCCCCTATGGGGACTATTCAAGTGTAAAAAAAAAATGTAAAAAAATGTAAAAGTAAAAAAAAAGTGAAAAATCCCCTCCCCCAATAAAAAAGTAAAACGTCCGTTTTTTCCTATTTTACCCCCAAAAAGCATAAAAAATAAATTTTATAGACATATTTGGTATCGCTGCATGCGTAAATGTCCAAAATATTAAAATAAAATGTTAATGATCCCATACGGTGAACGTCGTGAACGTAAAAAAAAAAAGTCCAAAATTGCTACTTTTTTAATACATTTTATAAAAAAAAAATATTAAAAATTTATTAAAAGTTTTATATGCAAATGTGGTTTAAAAAAAAGTACAGATCATGGCGCAAAAAATGAGCCCTCACACCGCCGCTTATACGGAAAAATAAAAAAGTTATAGGTCATCAAAATAAAGGGATTATAAACATACTAATTTGGTTAAAAAGTTTGTGATTTTTTTTTAAGCACAACAATAATATAAAAGTATGTAATAATGGGTATCATTTTAATCATATTGACCCTCAGAATAAAGAACACACATCATTTTTACCGTAAATTGTACGCCGTGAAAACGAAACCTTCCAAAATTAGCAAAATTGCATTTTTCTTTTTAATTTCCCCACAAAAATAGTGTTTTTTGGTTGCGACATACATTTTATGATATAATGAGTTATGTCATTACAAAGGACAACTGGTCCCGCAAAAAACAAGCCCTCATACTAGTCTGTGGATGAAAATATAAAAGAGTTATGATTTTTAGAAGGCGAGGAGGAAAAAATGAAAACGTAAAAATTTAATTGTCTGAGTCCTTAAGGCCAAAATGGGCTTAAGGGGTTAAATATAACACTTTACTGTAAAATGTCAACCTGACACAATAATGGGTCCAAAAATCTAGCAGAATACAATCCCTTGTGGGACTGATTTGGCATTTAGTACTGCTTGTTATAAGCTAAATTACCAAATAACCTGTTAAGGATGAAGCCTTCATTGCTTGGATGCAAGCTGGTAAGCACTGGGCATCCATAACCTTGTCCCAGGTTTATCAGTTGTTCTTATTTAGAACTTTTTTTTTTTAAATAGGTACCATCTACTACTAGTGTTGAGCGGCATAGGCCATATTCGAATTTGCGAATATTCGCGAATATATGGACGAACATTCGTCATATTCGCGAATATTCGCATATTCGTAATATTCTCGTTTTATTTTCGCATATGCGAATATTCGCATGTGCGACAATTAACATATGCGAAAATTTGCACATACTAAAACTTGCATAAGCGAAAATTCGCACATGCGAAAATTAGCATACGCGAATATTCGCATATGCGAAAATTTTCACACCAGTCTCACACAGTAGTATTAGAGCCTTCTTTACACCACACAAGCTGGAAGCAGAGAGGGATGATCACTGTGATGTGTACTGTAAAAAAAAAAAAAAAAAAAAAAAAATAAACAATATTCGTAATTACGAATATATAGCGCTATATTCGCGAATATTCGCGAATTCGCGAATATGCGATATTCGCGAATAAAATTCGAATTGCGAATATTCGCGAGCAACACTATCTACTACATGCTGGAAACATCCTATGTTTGAGATGCTCTGATCCAGTCATTTAGCCATTACAATTTGACTATTATCAAATTCACTTAAATCCTTACTCCAGCTTCCAAAGAATCATGTTCAAGAATTGACTGATCGATTGCTTCCTCTTATATATTTCCCATTGATAGGTGCCATTATAACAAGTCAACCAAGGTATTCACTTCACTTGTCAGGGGTTTTAACACTATGGCTGGTCAGAGGATATATCACCAATTGAACGTACCTAAATTACTAAATGTTCACAGAACTAATTATGTCAGCAGGGGTGGACTGACCGGCTGGTCTGATCGGACGTTGTCCAAGTGCTCGGCCGAGTACAGGGCCCGCCACTGCCGCCGCTCCTGAGGATCCGGGACACTGAGGACCCGGAGGACCCGGATCCCCAGCAGACAGCGCTGCCTTCTCCTGTATGTGCGGTAGACCCACATACAGGAGAAGGCGTCCCTTCTGTGTGAGCATAGCATCTGCGCCTACACAGAGGAGACGTGACCACTGCCCCCGCTGCGCAGTGCAGACGCTGATGACATCACTCATCAGCGCCTGCACTGTGGAGGAACAAAGATGCAGGCCCTGCTGCTGAGGAGATCACTGCATGGGACATCAGGTGAGCATAATTTATTTTTTCCTACTGTGAGAGAACCCCGCTGCCTACACCTACTGTGGGGGGACCCAGCTGCCTACACTTACTGTGAGGGAACTCTGCGACCTACACCTACTGTGGTGGATCTCTGCGGCCTACACCTACTGTGGGGGAACTCTACTGCCTACACCTATTGTGAGGGAACTCTGCTGCCTATACCCGCTGTGGGGGAACTCTGCTGCCTACCCCCACTTTGGGGAAACTCTGCTGCCTACACCCACTGTGGGGGAACTCTACTGACTACACCCACTGTGGGGGAACTCTGCTGCCTACACCCACTTTGGGGGAACTCTGCTGCCTACACCTACTGTGGGGGAACTCTGCTGCCTACACAAATGTGAAGGACTAGCTACTATGTCCCTGCCTAGCTAATATGAGGACAAACTACCAAACTAATAGGAGGGCTACCTACTACCTGCATAGGGGGTTTTCATCGAAGGGCAGCTATCTGGGGGATTAACCAACATGGGGCATAACTACCTACCTGGGGGACATTAACTACTTGGGGGCATGATCTACTAGGGGCCACTACCTCCTGAGGACATTACCTACCTGTAACTTCCGTAAGCAATGTCTTATTTTCTGTCCGCTAACAAAAAATATTCTGATAGTGCCCCTCCCGAGACTAGACTCTGGATCTGCCACTGGGTGGAGGGGATTTGCTGGCTACATACTTGACTAACTACCTGGCTACCTAACTTTATACCTGGATGCCTAACTACTTACCTACATACCTGCCTATCTAACTACCTACATACCTGGCTGCCTAACTACCTACCCACATATCTTGATACCTACCTACATACCTGGCTACCTAACTATGTACATACCTGGTCTTCACACATGGCTGCTAAAGTACCTAGCTTGTCACCTACCTACATATCTGGCTTTCTGATTTACCTACCTATTTACCTGGCTACCTACCTACCTGCCCTTTTACTGTGCAGTACACCAAAGAGGGCATTATTACAGTTTGTGGGCCTATAAATGGGAAGATTTTGTAGAGGAGGGGAGGGCACTGGAAAAATGCAGAGTCTAACATGTTTGTCCTTAGATGAGATCGACATGGCAGTCTGATCCAGACGGAGAAGAAAAGACGCAATTGTGAGTCCCTTTATGTAACTGTAATCACTTATATGGTATACATATCGGGGGAGATTTATCAAAAACTGTGCAGAGGAAAAGTTGCCCAGTTGCCCATAGCAACCAATCAGCCTACTTTTTTCATTTCTAACAAGGCCTTGTTAGAAATGAAAGTAGCGAGCTGATTGGTTGCTGTGGGCAACTTTTCCTCTGGACAGGTTTTGATAAATCTCCCCCATCCTGTGTACAGTGGATATCTAACGCCATATGTTCCTGTATATAATCACCTATATTTTATACAGATCCTGTATAGTATACTGGTCTGTGTATAGTGGTTTTATTCAGTACAGTATGGCAGTATTATCCAGTTATTGTGTAGTGATGTATATTTACTCATTGGTCATGGAATATTATTTTATCTACTTTAAAGTGTTTCTTATATATAAAATGTAGTTTATGTAGTTTATTTTGTGTGTAGGGCTGGTCAAGGGATTTGGGTTGAATAGGGGGCAGAAGTGTGACCAGCGGCGAAGCATCGCAGGGGGCCCTGAGTGTTGTCAGTCTGCCCCTTGATGTCAGCAATAGGGATGAAGTACAAAACCTAATGCAGTCAAGACGCAGAACAGATTTCCTTACCAGTCAATGATTTTCTATTCTGCCCAACAAATAAAAGCTAGAATGTTATTGGCTACTATGTGCAACTGTTCAGCTTTGTGTCGGCACAAGTTATTACATCTGTCCTAAATATTGGTGGTAGCCTAAATGTTAGGCTAACTTATATAGAGAAAATATGACATGAGGGTCACAGCACCAAATATAACATGCTATACCATATTGTATCTGACACCTCATATAATGTGTCAGTCTATGTCTGGTTGTAAGTGCATACAACTGAGCACATCTGTTGCCAAGTATGCAAACACAAGCCTTATGTTAAGGTCAACATGCAAAGTCATATCTGATTACAAGTACAATAGGATAAGTCACATCTGTTGTTAGATTTCAGACCCACCTGGTTTTTAGGCTCATTTATCCTGCTGGTGCTTTTATGTGCAAAGCACCCCTGTAAGGCAGAGTTTGAATATATCAGTTGTCCGGCATAGTTTCTCTCTGGTGTGCACTGGAGGGAAAGTGATGCTAGTACTGATCCTATTCATTTGAATGGGACAGTTCACAATCATCCAGCATCTCAATTTTTACACCGGATGGTTGGAAACGCAGGAGGGCACCGGACCGCTGTCCAGAAACAATGGACACCGGATGCCATACAACTGATGAAAACGTGTCATCAGTTGTGCCATCAGTTGAAGCTTCAGTTGCATCCAGATCTAGGCTGAGTTCATCTATGTCTGATGCCGGACATAAGTGAACCCAGCCTTACCAATTTAAGTTGTGTCCAGCACAGAATCCCAGACAGTGAGGTCTTGTTCACATGGCAGAATTTCCAAGTAGAAACTGCCAGAAAAATCTCTGCAGAAAGAATTGACGTGTCAATTCTTTCTGTGGAATCTGCTCAGAACTGCATTGCCATCTATGGAGATGGCTCATTTCTGAGCAGTCCTAGTGCTGTCATGTTCTGCCAGCACCTGCTGTCTGCAGAATGTACCCAGGGAATTTTCCGGGAAAATATTATGCAAAAAATCTGCCGTGTGAACATGCCATGAGTGGCAAAGTGGCATTACATAGGCAAACCATGTGCAGTGTAGGCCTTAGGCCTAGATGTTAGATCTAGTAGGTTACCTATAAAATACTGATTTGGAAGTAGGTTTCAATCTGAAAATAGCAAATAAATAAATAAAAACATCATACTTGTGCAGCTTTCTAAAAAAACTGATGTCAGGACATACAAGGCACACATGTTATGTATTGTGGTATATCCAAAAAGATGATTCCTAGAAGTATAAGACATAGAGCAGTGGCAGCAATATTCACAGCTAGCAAGTAAATATTCACCAAATATGACAGGTTTGGCTGAGCACTTCCTCAAACAGATCTGTCAAAATATACCTAGCGTACTGAGGCACAAAAAAATGGAATTATCACAAAATATTCTGGCATGTGACATTCCACTCTTTAAAGAAACCCTTCTACAATGGACGCCAGGTCTCACATATTGTTATCTGGCTAAGGCCTTAAAACATTTTTCATTGTGTTTTTAAACCAGCATCTTTGGCTTTTTTTGTTTTGTTGCAATTGTATATTAATTCTGGTGCTTTTCAATTACTATACAGATCCCTATTGAAAAATGTAAAAAAAAAATACAAAAAAAAAGCACTGCATGTAGTGCACTTGTAGGGCACTTCACATCGCACATTAGATTAAGTTTTTTTTGTTTTCTTTAAATAATGATGTGTGAAATTTAGTATTATTAAAAATAGAATGACTTGCTCATACTTCCTAAATCAAATGCCTTGTTGGTGGATAACAGGATTTCTGGGCATTACATGAAGTAAATATAGCACCCAGGCACTCATTATTGATACTCAGGGCCGGCACCACCTATAGGCAAATAAAGCAGCCACCTAGAGCGCCCTCTTGATGGGGGCGCAGCTTGGTCTGGTGCCCGGCGCAAGTTACCGTTCACTGTCTCTCTGCTCACACTTAACCCAATCGCACAACACCACCAAACCTCAGTAGTAAGGGCATGTAATGCCCAGACATCCTGTTACATGAGGAGGAGGTTTGTTGCAGTGTGTCACCCAAGTAGTAAGGTGATTACATGAGGAGGAGGTTTGTTGCAGTGTGACACCCCAGTAGTAAGGAGATTACATGAGGAGGAGGTTTGTTATAGTGTGTCATGCCCATAGTAAGGGGGGGGGGGGGGGGCATGTAAAAGGGTGGAGCCAATGGACAGGGTCAAGGGGATGGCAAAATTAGCTTTTGCCTAGGGTGGCAAAAATCTTTGCACCAGCCCTGTTGATACTTTTAGGTTTTGTTCACATCATGTTTGGCAATTGCTTTAGATATATATTGTGTAAATCTAGACAGTATCATTTACCTCTGATGGGTAAAAGCAAAAAGCTTTCTCAAGACCTTCACAACCTAATTGTTTAGACATACCCATGGCGTTGGTTTCAGGTTCATTTCTAAGCTTCTGAATGGTCTAGTGAGCATTGGTGAGACCATTATACGGGAGTGGAAAGAATCATTTCACCATGTTTGCCTCGACAAGGTGCTCCTCACAAGATTTCTGACAGAGAGTAAAAAGAATCATAGGAAGAGTTGTCCAAGAGCCAAGGACCACTTGTGGAGTATTACATAATGTCCTGGAATTAGCAGGTACTGTTGTGTCAAAGAAACAGTATTTAGTGAGAAAAAGGTGATATGTTCAATACTTATTTCAATCGCTGTTGATAGATAGATAGATAGATAGATAGATAGATAAATAGATAGATGGATAGATAGACAGATAGATAAATGGATAGCTGGATCGATAGATAGATAGATAGATAGGAATTATGCATTTGTTTTTAAAGGGTATAGGCTTTTTGCTTTTGAATTTGTTTTTTAAATTTCTGACCATAAGGAAATATGTTACATAAATACGTTTACATGTGGTCTGTGGATTTCAATGTAAATTGGAAACGCTCCAATATATAATAAGTTAAGTGCTAGAGCAGACAGTAGTTAATTGTAACATTCTAGAGTATGTACAGTATATAAAAATAAGAAATCATCAATATATATTTATTATAATAATTATATTTATTTTATTAATAAAAATTTGCAAAGCAGAAATAGGAGGTGGAATTGGAAATGCAGAACTATAACAGAAGGCATGTGAAGGTTCCAGTAGCACATAGATTTTGAGGTCTGAGGCAGCCTCACTTGTTTTTCAATAAATTCACTCTATCAGACCCTAACATTAAGCACACTAACCCAGACATAGTTTCTCATCAATCTAAACTATCTCACACTACTGGAATCACTAGGCCCCCATAAAGACCACCTTCAGTTCTCTTTCCACAACAGATAGGAAATAGCAAATTAGTCTGTCCTGCAACCCTAATGGACTTTCCTAGTAGACTCTCAGAGGCTGATGATGCACTTAGCCTACATGGTGTCGCAGCACCAGTGGCTGTCCCGTGTCTATGGACTGTCTGGGGCAGCCTGGCAGCACAAGGTGTTGGGCTCACTAGAGTTCTACTGTTAAATTGATTTTGTATATTTTAATGTCAGAAAATATATTTTTCTTAAATTAATTCTGTTCTATGTATATATGTTTTATATGTTATTGTGCCTTTAAGGGTGCTACCCATGAGACCCTGCAGTGAACCCCATGTGACCCTGCCTGCCAATGAGAACCCCAAAGTCTCCCCTGTTTAGTAAGGTGCAGGGGAGGAGTTACTAAGTCCACTGCTGGTTCAGTCCACTGTTAGTTCACCTTAGCGAGGCTCCTAAGCAACAGCTTAGCTCAGGTGTGTTGTGTATTGTGTGCTCTGAGGAGAGGCCTACTTCAAATCTAATCTCTCAAAAGGTCATCTTCATCTTGCAAGGATTACTCGCAAGGAGGAAATTCATGCCTCAGCGGATCAGTCTTCAGTACCTTGACAGGACCCTAGAAACCAGGATTCAATCGTCTGTCTCCCAAGACAGGATTAATCTGTTTGGTGTAAGCACCACAAGTCTCAACAGGGCTCCCATGTTGCATTCTCACATCAAAAGCTAGCTGTAAGTGTATTACCATCTGCTGAAGTTATGTGTAACCTGACGTTGGTGTGTTAATTTCCTCCTCGTGTCTGGCCCAGGAGAAGCTGTTTCCAATCTCGGATCATGTATAGGATAACGGTGCCCTGGCGACATGAAGTGATCAGGTATTTCCACCAACACCACCCCATGTCACCACACCTAAACAGCTTTAACAGTAGCTAAGACAGCACATAGTACAGAAATCCAATTCCTCTCCTCAGTGAACCCATCTGTAACCCAAGAATCAGTAATGTCACCAGCATTTCACAAAGCCCAGGCCCTACTTGTCAATGCAGCACAACTGATTCTGTTACAAAGGATCAACCCTTTCCAACATATAGACCAAGGCCTAATGCATGCAGGCAAGCAGCATGTTTTATTGCCTTTCACAAAACTGTCTCTTTACTCTCTGCCTTTCTTTCTAACTCTGTCTTGTTGTCATCTTTCTAGGCTCATCCCCCCAGGATGATGGCATTGCACGCCACACATCAGCTCAACTCAACTCCTGGCACCCCTGCCAATCAGATGGCTTTGTTGCTTGCAAGTCACAGCTCTGTCCATTTTCTACACTGAGACATGTTGTAGTACCAATTACAGCCATTACCAAATTTATGGAGCTGTGCTTGAAAGACTGATTGGTGGGGATGCTGTGGGTTGACCCCACTGATTTGATTTTAACCCCTTAACAACCACGGACGTAAATATACGTCCTGGTGCGGAGGTACATTTACGTCCTGTACATGACGAGAGCATTGGAGCAGTGCTCACATCATGTACTGCAGTTCCCGACTTCTATGAGCAGCCGGGGACCAGCCGGTAATTGCGGACAGCAACAGTCGCGCTGATGTCCGCCATTAACCCCTCAGATCCCGTGATCAATACAGATCACAGCATCTGCAGCAAAGCACACGTTCAAATAGGTGATTGGATCACCCGCGGCACTGCTGCAGGGATCCGATCATCTAAAATGGTGGCCAGAGGTCCCCTCACCTGCCCTTTGCTGTCTCCTGGGTTCTTCTGCCCTATGCATAGCACTGGACAGTATTAGCAATCAAGTGAATGATATAGATAGTCCCCTATGGAGACAAAAAAAAGTGTAAAACAAAACAAAAAAAACATTTAAATATTTTTTTTAAATCCCCTCCCCCAATAAAAATTAAAATTGCCCCTTTTTCCCATTTTACCCCCAAAAAGTGCAAAAAAATATTTTTAATAAACATATTTGGTATCACCGCATGTGTAAATGTCCAAACTATCAAAATTAAATGTTAATGATCCAGTACGTTGAACGGCGTAAACAATAAAAAAATGCTGCTTTTTTGTCACGTTTTATAAAAAAAATGTATAAAAAGTGATTTAAAAGTTTCATATGTGCAAATGTGGTATAAGTAAAAAGTACAGGTCACTGCGCAAAAAAAATTGCCCCCATACCGCCCCATATACAGAAAAATGAAAAAGTTATAGGTGGTCAAAAGAGGCGATTTTAAACATACTGATTTTGTACAAAAAGTTTAAGATTTTTTTAAAGTGATACAATAATAGAAAAGTATGTAAAGAGGGGTATCATTTAATTGTACTGACCCACATAATAAAGAACACATGTCATTTTTACTGTAAAGTGTACCGTGTGAAAACGAAACCCTCCAAAATGTGCAAAATTGTGGTTTTCATTTAAATTTCCTCCCTAAAAAAAAACTATTTTGCGGGTTTGCCGAACATTTTATGGTAAAATGAGAGGTCATTACAAAGTAGAATTGGTTACACACCTGCCACGCCCCCTAACATAGGCTTGCATTGAGGGGGCGGAGCGTGACATCACACGGGTTGGAGCCCCGTGATCGACAGTAATCAGACCCGGAGCGAACACGCTCCGGGGACTGATTTTAACTGGGTGCGGCATGCAAGATCATGGGGGTCCCCAGTGGTGGGACCCCAGCAATCAGGCATCTTATCCCCTATCCTTTGGATAGGGGATAAGATGTCTAAGCGCCGGAGTACCCCTTTAATGGTCTATCCTTAGGATAGGCAAGCACTAAAAAAATCCCAGAAAACCTTTGAAAGCATACCTTTCCACCACATACAAAGACCACCACATACCAACATCTTCCACATCCTGCTATTTTGTTTATTTCCGTAGGGCACAAACTATTCATCCTGCTCAAATATATTATCACTCTTGGCCTTCGCATCCTGTATTACAGCTATTTCACAAGTCCTGCGGATAAGGTTTCTCTAATAAAGTTTCATCTTCATTATAAGGCCAGAAAATTAGATGGGAAATTGATATGTTCCTGTGCAGTACAGAATGCCAAGCTTCCTAAAGTTCCTAAATAAGCACAAACGCTTTCCATCTACACCACATTATTTAGCACTTGCAGCTTAAAACCTTTAATATACAGAGATTTCTGAAGCTTTTAGGGGAGATATAGAGTCAAATAAAAACTTTCTATATCTGTTTAATGTAAACAAGTCCCTTTTCCTTTGCTAGTGTGCAGGACAGCCTCTTACAAAGTCAAGTCTGAGCCGGTCCGGACCTTGCCTATAATCTAAAGCAGAGCAGTGTCTGTTAACTGTGGAGCTGTTTATATTCCAAGAAGAGCATTGGCAACCTTACAGTAAGCTGATATATTCATGTTTAGTTTTGAAATATTTCGAGGAGATGATAGAAGGATACATTTAGATTTCACTTCTGCAGAGATGTATAAAAATGGTCACCATAGTCAGGATACATTTCTCTTACACTTGGAGTTTACAAAAAGGCCGAGCGTTAATGCGTTGTGGGCACTGTGTAATGTGTAAGTATATGTACAACATTCGACCATAGTGGGAGATTAATGGGATTTCAGGGCGAAATCAGACATATTAATCAGCAGGATCCGGTGACGGAGGTAAAGACGATGGAGCTGTCTAAACAGTTTCATTAACCTTTCACCAAAATGTGAGAGATTACATTGCCACCTGGAGCTTGCTGTTAAATGGATAATATAAGGCTTATACATGTGTGACGTCTCCTCGCGTTTATTTTTTTTTCCCCTTCTAAATGGGTCTGAGCCTACTAACTAAATGTACAGTATGGCAATTTACAGTATAGCTGCAAGACAGGTCTGACAGAACAGAAGTTCAGCTTAGGATACAGAAAGTGAGAGGCAGCAGTGGAACATGTACATTTCCACACAGGGAGATATCCTCAAGTGCACTCCGGCAGACTGACTTCATTAGTCAGCTATGTAGGAAAATATAATAATTTAAATGCCTGTTTGACAGAATTCTGAGAAGGATCATGTCCTTAGATGCTCCCCTGGTTCTATAGCCCTTATCATATATAGGAGAGGTCAGTGCTAAAATAAAAAGGGGCGTGAGTGTTGCATACCTTTGTGTCAGCTTCATTTTTCAATGTCAAGCGTGGCCTGTAGTTTGTTTCCCCATAATCGCTGCATGCATTTCGCTTTAACAATAACACACATCATGTATCATGTTCAAAGAATTTCTTGTATTATCATTCCAGATACAACATATTGATGTCTGATTTTTAGCTCAAGGAGATTCGTTCTATTACAAGCAAGAGAGGTTGTAGGTAGCTATATAAACAAATCAAAAGCAATGCATCATATACATTATTATTATTTATTAGGTATTGCTTATAAAGTGCCTATATCCAATACCTTTGTAGAGAGATTTTCATCACTCACAACAGCCTATGTCCTCAAAAAGGTTCACAGTCTAGAAAACCATGTAAACAGAAGGAGAACATCAGAAGCCATGCAGATGTTGCCCCTGGTTTGATATAAAGCCAGTTTCTCAGTGTTGAGAGGCAAAAGTTCTAACAAATACAGTTTATCAAACTTGTGGAAAAAAAGGGCAAGTAAGACTGTCCTATAGACTTGCATTATAGGAGCGTCTCCAGAATAGACTGCATTAAAGGGGTACCCCCCCTAGACATCATATCCCCTATCCAAAGGATAGGGGATAAGATGTCTGATCACAGGGGTCCCTCCGCTGGGGACCCCCACAATCTCCCTGCTGCACCCGGCATTCGTTTAGAGCATCGGGTGCAGCACTGGAGGCTCGTGACGTCATGTCCACGCCCCCTCAATGCAAGTCTAGACTTGCATTGCATAGACTTGCATTGAGGGGGCATGGCCATGACGTCACGAGCCTCCGCCCCGCATCACTAGTTATCCAGCACAGAGCAAAGTTCGCTCCGTGCACTGGATGTCTGGGGTGCCGCAGCCGGGTTCGCAGGGGTCCCCACCGGCGAGACCCCCGTGATCAGAAATCTTATTCGCTATCCTTTGGATAGGTGATAAGATATCTAGGAGCGGAGTACCCCTTTAAGCCCACACTTCTCCCATCTTGTTTTAGTGATTGGTCAGGGTCTGAGTGTTTAGTGTTCTGAACGTGGATCCAGGGATTTATTCCAATTGCCAGACTTGGAGTCAAAAAGGAATTGTTAGCTCAACAAATGAGGAAAATTGGTTTCTGCCTCATGGGGATTTTTTACTTTCTCTGGGTATTAGGTGGAACACTAGAGGGTTGTAGTGTGATGATCATGAAGTCACAGCCATGACCTCTCAATGCAAGTCTATGGGAGGGGGTGTGACTGCCTTCACACCCCCTCCAATAGAATTGCTTTGAGGGGGTGTGGCCCTGATGTCACGAGCCTCCGGTGCTGCATCCGACACTCTAAACGAATGTCGGGTGCAGCAGTGAGATCGTGGGGTCCCCAGCGGGGGGACCCCTGTGATCAGACATCTTATCCCATATCCTTTGGATAGGGGATATGATGTCTAGGGGCGGAGTACCCCTTTAATGCAGTCTATTCTGGCATTGTGCACGGGGGTCCCCAGCAGCACATAAGGTAAATGTAGGTTGGGTTTGTAATGTGCCTGCGCTCCGCTCTCTGTGTTTGAGCGGAGTGCATGCGCTAGAAGTGTAGTGTACGCTGTTGCCATGATGAAGGGCGCCACTGGCATACGTTGTTGACGTATTTAAGGGGCACCACCACCACGTCACAGCATAGAGCCGGAAGAAGACACCTGTGAAACACTGTGTCACTCTACCTGTGGAACGTCTCCAGTTATCTTCGTGTATCCTGTTTGATCCCCCCACATTAAAGAAGCCTTGCATCTATTAGTGAGTGCCGCTGATTTCTTCTACGATTGACATTACATGTAGGTTGAAGAAGCTGATGTTATTGGCCACTTTATTGCATTTTCATATTGTGTCTACAGCAAATACCATGTTGTGTACTTAGCAGTATTGCTGGACAGTGCAGATGTTCATTTCCTTGGTTGCTAGCTTGCAGAGGAACGTAACAGTGTCGGTGTAGAACCACTTGACAATGATGTAGAAGTAAGGATTGTGGCCCTTAAATACTGCACCACATATTGGTAGGAGAGTTGGCAAGATAATTTTATGGCATTGTTTAATGTCAGTTGGAGGGCTTATGGTGGCACTCTATAAGGTGTCTGGGAAACCAGCTGTGGTCTGAAAGGTGTAGGCCTGAGCTTGTCTACTGAGGAGCTTCCGGACGTTACAACATGGTTTAAGGGTTAAGAGTAGTGTAAGAGTGGTACTGCGTTCCTGTAAGCCAGTGGACTGGCAGAAGATGTTGGGACAAATACAAGGTCAATATGGGGACTCTTGCTTTTTGTGGTCTTTTGTTGGTCCTTTTTCTGCTGCACTTTCCAGATACAGTAACTCTCAGACCATAAAGAACTCCTCAACCCTGTGCCAAAAATAAGTTGCTTATCTGTGTCAGAAATCTCGGGACACACCCTTACATTTCCAACCTGTATTTTAACTCTGAATGCTGCACATTTTGCAGGGGCTTTTTTGACTGGCAGAACCTACTTTGAATCCTCACGAGAACACATTACACATGAAATGACACTTTCTGGATGTGGGTTTTCCAAACTGCATTAGGAAAGTCCATGCTGCATATAGTATTCTGCAGATTCCCATTGAAGATGATGGAGTGCGGTTTTGTAGCAGAATTCTAGGCCTTTTCACGCTGAGCAGTGCGACTGCCAGAAGTTGGACTGACGACAATCAGTATGGCCGACCCTATAATTATCCTTTTTTAGTTTCATTCTCTAGTTTATAGTCTATTTATCAAACCTAGTGCAAAGGAACAGTGAAATTGTTGCCCATAGCAGCCAATCAGATTCCAGCCTTTTTAAAAATCAAAGTTTGAATCTGATTGGTTGTTTTGGGCAACAGCACCCCTGTTTCTTTGTGCAGTATTGGATAACACCCCCCCCCCCCCCCTCATTATTATATACACAGGAATTTTTTTAAAGCAGTAAACAAAACTAAATTCCTCAAGGGAATCTGTCATCACTTTTATGTCACCGCTCGTGAACAACATGTAGTATTGACAGGCGCGCTGAATTCAATGATGTGTGATTTATGTGTGACTATGGTGTCATCTTGCACAACTTGCAGTTTAGTTGTAGTGCAATGCGCTTGCTGTGAACTAAGGGTCTGGAATATTCATGACCTGTGAGCTACCCCCGCCTTCCTGCTGCCGATTGACAGTGTACATAGGGAGAAGGCTGTCAGTCAAGGGCAGGAGGACAGGGGGAGCCCACAGCTCATGAATACGCCATCCTCCTATTTCACAGCACTCATAACAAACAACTCGCAACAAATAAATTGTACTTTTTCACAAACTGTCACACAGAAACGACACAGCGCTGAAATCAGCCTGCTTGTCATGACTTAATGCAGCCCTCAGAGAGGGTAGAGTACACATAGTGACAGATTCCCTTTAATGGCTTACTTAGCATTATAAGTAACATGATCCTATCCTAGGTTAAGTAAGCCTGATCCTATAATGCAAATATGTGTTCTGTTGAAATAAGTAAAGATTTACTATGACAAGCATGGCATCTACTGTGAATACTGTACAATGTGGGGATAAACAGCCTATTTGTTGTTTTCTCTTTTTTCAGACCCTGTAAAGAGCCACAGAGCAGCTTTAAGATATGTGTGAGTTATGTGGCTGAAACTGAAGAGAATCAGATTTAGTTCCATGGAGATCAATATGAACACTGAAAAAGCATTATATAAGGGAAGACAAAGAGACTGTCCTTAAGCAATGATAAATTACTTGCATGACTGTGCATGGCCTTTAAGAAGGTAATGACCTAGAGAAAGTCAAAACAAATTCTAACTTGAAGCAGAAGGTTTTGCTCTTGTGAAGCTCTTTAGTCTTTCTTTTTGCCATCAGCAAATCGGAGGCATTCACAGAAATGTCTCCAGTACTGTTTATTGTGACATAGTTCAACATTTACAGATACACAATATATCAAAAGTATACTCAAACATTCATTATAAGTATGACAGAACTTTACAGCAAACACTACAGCGCAAGCTACGAACATTAATAACAGGATATAGGTGGCACTATGTCACCAATGCCTGAGGTAAATGTTCTGGGAACACACATTTCATAGAATGTTGCATAAAATGTCGGTACTGCTGTCCCAACAAGAAATTATAAGGATAACAGTTTATCAAGGAGTTCCATGACCATATAAAAGCACATGGCTGCAAGTTGAGTACATGTACAGTATCTCATATAAGTGAGTCCAGCCCTCACATTTTTGTAAATATTTTATTATAGTTTTTCATGTGACAACACTGAAGAAATGACACTCTGCTACAATGTAAAGTAGTGAGTGCACAGCCTGTATAACAGTGTTTAACCCCTTAAGGACCATGGGCGTATGGGTACACCCTGTCATCCTGGTACTTAAGGACCAAGGGCGTACCTGTACGCCCGTGGGAATTTCGGTCCCCGCCGCGTGCCTGGCGGGGACCAGACTGGGATGACTGCTGATATCTATCAGCAGGCATCCCATGACAATGCCCAGGGGGGTCCTGAGACTGTGAATTCCCACCAGCGATTTGCGGCGATTCTGGGTCATACGGGTGTTTGGTGAAGCGGAAAATAAGGGGGATCAGGGTTGTCTAAGACCCCCCCCGATCCCCCTGAAGGGATAGGAGTTAGGTGGCAGGGGTGCCACCCCTCCTATCCCTGCTATTGGTTGGTTAGAAGCGACCGACCAATAGCAGATCGGAGGCGGGGGTTAAAGTTCAGTTCCCCCGTTCTGCCCACCCACAGTAGTCTAGGCAGAACGGGGGAACCAACAGTGACTGGCACCGGAGGTTCACTTACCCTAGGCGATCGGTGGCGGGCGGCAGAGGACGGCGATGCAGCTTCCTGGTGCGGCGATCCTACTGAAGCCGGGGAGTAGGATCGCCTAGCACCATCTGGAGGGCTACAGTATTGAGACCACTATACAGTGGTCTCTAAACTGTAGCCCTCCAGATGTTGCAAAACTACAACTCCCAGCATGCCCAGACAGCTGTTTGCTGTTTGGGCATGCTGGGATTTGCAGTTTTGCAACAGCTGGAGGGATACAGTTTGGAGATCACTGTGCAGGGGTCTCTAAACTGTGGCCCTCTAGATCTTGCAAAACTACAATTCCCAGCATTCCCACACCGCAGTTTGCTGTCTGGGCATGCTGGGATTTGTAGTTTTGTAACATCTGGAGGGCCACAGTTTTTAGGTCACTGTGCAGTGGTTTCTAAATTGTGGCCCTTCAGATCTTTCAAAACTACAACTCCTAGCATGCCCAAACAGCAAACAGCTGTCTCGGTATGCTGGGAGTTGTAGTTGCGTAACTCCAGCTGTTGTATAACTACATCTCCCAGCATGCCTTTCGGCGATCAGTATCTGCTGGGAGTTGTAGTTGCATACCTCCAGCTGTTGTATAGCTACTTCTCCAAGCATGCCCTTCGGCGATCAGTACATGCTGGGAGTTGTAGTTTTGCAACTGCTGGAGGCACACTGGTTGGAAAATACTGAGTTAGGTAACAGAACCTAACTGAAGGTTTTCCAACCAGTGTGCCTCCAGCTGTTGCAAAAGTAGAACTCCCAGCATACACGGTCTGTCAGTACATGCTGGGAATTGTAGTTTTGAAACAGCTGGAGGTTTGCCGCCCCATGTAAATGTACACAGTACATTCACACGGGTGGGTTTACAGTGAGTTTCCTGCTTCAAGTTTGAGCTGAGGCAAATTTTCCGCTGCAGCGCAAACTCCTAGCGGGAAACTCACCGTAAACCCCTGCCCATGTGAATGAACCCTAAAAACACTACACTACACTACACTAACACATAATAAAAGGTAAAACACATATACACCCCCTAATACTGTCCCCCCCAATAAAAATGAAAACGTATCACATGGCAGTGTTTCCAAAACGACAACTCCCAGCATTTCCGGACAGCCACTGACTGTCCAGGCATTTTGGGAGTTTAGCAACAGCTGGAGGCACCCTGTTTGGGAAGCAATGGCGTGGAATACCCCTATGTCCACCCCTATGCAATCCCTAAATTAGTCCTCAAATGCACCTGGCGCTCTCTCACTTTGAAGCCCTGTCGTATTTCAAGGAAACAGTTTAGGGGCACATATGGGGTATTTCCGTACTCGAGATAAATTGCGCTAAAAATTTTAAGGGGCTTTTCCTCCTTTTACCCCTATGAAAAGGAAAAGTTGGGGTCTACACCAGCCTGTTAGTGTAAAAAAAAAAAAAAATTACACTAACATGCTGGTGTTGTTCCATACTTTTTATTTTCACAAGAGGTAAAAGGAAAAAAAGACCCCCAAAATATGTAACACAATTTCTCCTGAGTACGGAAATACCCCATATGTGGGCGTAAAATGCTCTGCGGACGCACAACAAGGCTCAGGAGTGAGAGCGCACTATGTACATTTGATGACTAAATTGGTGATTTGCACAGGGGTGGCTAATTTTACAGTGGTTCTTACATAAATGCAAAAAAATAAATACCCATATGTGACCACATTTTGGAAGCTACAACCTTTTACAGAACGTAACAAGGGGTATAGTGAGCCTTAACACCCCATAGGTGTTTGACGAACATTCGTTAAAGTTGAAAGGGAAAATGAAAAATAAAAATTTCACTAAAATGATGATGTTACCCCAAATTTTTCATTTTCACAAGGGAAAATAGAAAAAAAGCCCCCCACAATTTGTAAACCCATTTCTTCTGAGTAAGAACATACCCCACCATATGTGGATGTAAAGTGCTCTGCGGGCACACTACAATGCCCAGAAGAGAAGGAGCGCCATTGGGCTTTTGGAGAGAAAATTTGCCTGGAATTGAAGGCCACGTGTGTTTAAAAAGCCCCCATAGTACAAGAACATTGGACCCACCCCACATGTGACCCTATTTTGGAAACTACACCTCTCAAGGAATGTAACAATGGGTGCAGTGAGCATTTACGCCACACAGGTGTCTGACCGATTTTTGGAACAGTAGTCCGTGAAAATGAAAAATTTACTTTTTCATTTGCACAGCCCACTGTTTCAAAGATATGTAATTTTCTCCCAAAATCCCCCTTTGTAAAAATTGTAAATTTGGGGAAAAAAACAGCACTTTTGGGAAAGGGGCTTCCTAATTTTGACATGCCCCCAAAAACCATTTTAGCAAAATTCACTCTCCAAAATCCCATTGTCGATCCTTCCCTTCTGAGCCCTCTACTGCGCCCGCCGAACACTTCACATACATATATGAGGTATTTCCTTACTCGGGAGAAATTGGGTTACAAATTTTGGGGGGCTTTTTCTCCTATTACCCCTATAAAGATTTTGAATTTTCTCCTTCACTTTGCTGCCATTCCTGTGAAACACCTAAAGGGTAAACAAACTTTCTGATTGTCATTTTTGAATACTTTGAGGGGTGCAGTTTTTATAATGGGGTAATTTATGGGGTATTTCTAATATGAAGGCCCTTCAAATCCACTTCAAAACTGAACTGGTCCCTAAAAAATTCCGATTTTGAAAATTTTGTGAAAAATTTGAAAATTGCTGCTGAAGTTTGAAGCCCTCTCATGTCTTCCAAAAGTAAAAACATGTCAACTTTATGATGCAAACATATAGTAGACATATTGTATATGTGAATCAATATATAATTTATTTGGAATGTCTATTTTCCTTACAAGCAGAGAGCTTCAAAGCTAGAAAATGCAAAATTTAAAATTTTTTCATCAAATTTTAGAATTTTTCACCAAGAAATGATGCAAGTATCGATGAAAATTTACCAATAACATAAAGTAGAATATGTCACGAAAAAACAATCTCAGAATCAGAATGAAAAGTAAAAGCATCTCAGAGTTATTAAAGTGACAGTGGTAAGATATGCAAAAACGCTCTGGTCCTTAAACGGTAGCTCCCACCATCCTATTTTTTTTGCTAGCCCGTTCCCCCCCCCCGCTACGGCACTAGCCCGTTCCCTCCCCCGCCCTGCATACCCCGTTCCCTCATTACACTTGCAGTTACTGCAGAGTCCGGCAGCGGGCGTGCAGGGACTGCGTCGGCAACGAGGCAGCGGCGATGTGCGGGAGGAGTGGCCTCCCAGCCAGTGGCCGGGGAGCCAATGCGCTCGCTCCCGCCTGTCTGATTGACAGGAAGGGAGCGAGTGCAGCCTAACTGAAAAAGGACTGATTGCCACTCCAAAATCAGTCCTTTTTCAGTGGCCGGTTTTTAAATGTAAATTAAACCTTTTTAATGAAAAAAATAAAAATAAAAGTATATTAGAGATATGTTGTGGTACATAAGTACTACAACATATCAAAAAATAAAGTTGGTGACAGTGCCCATTTAAGGTGAAAATGGGCTTGGTCCTTAAGGGGTTAATATTGTGTCCCCTTAAAATGACTCAACACACAACCTTTTAACCACACAACCATTAACCATGTCTAAAGCTTGTCATCAAAAGTTAGTACATCCAAATTGTGGAAATGTCCAAATTGGGCCTAATTGGCCAATTCCCCTCTCCAATGTCATGGGAGTTCAACATGGTACCTCATGGCAATGACATGTGAGGATCTGAAAAAAACAAATGTTACTCTGCATAAAGATGGCTTAGGCTATAGGAAGATTGCCAAAACACTGAGACTGAGCTGTAGGACAGTTGGCAAGGCCATACAGTGACTTAACAGGACAGATTCCATTCAGAACAGGCCTTGAAATGAAATTGTCAACCAAGTAAATGCACATGCTCAGCATCATATGCAGAAGTTCTATTTGGGAAATCAATAAATGAGTGCTGCAGCATGGCTGCAGAAGTTAAAGTGGGGGGGGGGGGGGGTCAGCCTTTCAGTGCTAAGACCATATGCTGCAAACTGCATCAAATTAGTCTGCATGGCTGCCATCACACAAAGAAACCTTTTCCAAAGATGAAGCACAAGAAAGCCTGTAAACAGCTTTCTAAAGGTGAGCGAACTAAGGACATAAATTTGTGGAACCATGTCCTGTGGTCCGATGAGACCAAGATAAACTTATTTGGTTCAGATGGTGTCAAGCGTGTGTTGCAGCAACCAGGTCATGAATACAAAGACAACTTTTTCTTGCCAACAGTCAAGCATGGTGGCTCTGGGCCTACATGAGTGCTGCTGGCACAGTTCATTGAGGGAATCATGAATCCTAACATGTACTTTGACATACTGAGGCAGAGCATGACCCCTTCCCTTCAGAGACTTGGCTGTAGCAGTATTCCAACATCGTAATGACCCGAAACACCTCCAAGATGACCATTGTCTTGCTAAGGAAAATAAGGGTAAAGTTAAAGGACTGGCCAAGAATGTCTCCAAACTTAAACCCTATTGAGCATCTGTGGTGCATCTTTAAAAGGATGGTGGGGGAAGCACAAGTCTCTAACCTCCACCAGCTCTGTGATGTTGCCATGGAGTGGAAGAGGGCTCTATTGGTAACCTGTTAAGCTCCTTATGTCCAAGAGTACTAAGGCAGTGCTGAAAAATAATGGTGGTGACACAAGATATTGAAAATTTGGGCCCAATTAGGACATTTCCACTTAGGGGTGTACTCACTTTTGTCGCCAAGGTTTAAACATTAATGGCTGTGTGTTGAGTTTTCTAGAGGGGACAAACATTAGAGACTGTTTTACAGGCTGTGACCTCACTACTTTACATTGTAGCAGAGTGTCATTTCTTCAGTGTTGTCACATGAAAAGATATAGTAAAATATTTACAAAAATGTATGGGATGTACTCACTTATGGGAGTTACTGTTATACAGGTTGAGAAACTCCAAGGTGACTTCTTATATTGTTTATAATTTATAGCCGGGGGTGCATTATTCTTTGTGATGCACATTTCATATTGCTGCAGAACTTATTTAATAATAATAAAAAAGAAAAGAAAATGCAGGCAGTTATGCACTACAGTATGTTGCTTTTGCTACAGATGGAGCTCAGTCCTTTAAAATGCACACAGCAATGGATTAAGTTAACCATAGGTCCCCCTTACCACCACCACCTCACTTTTGGCTCACTATAACTCCACCATTCTGTGCTAGTGTACTTCTGATTAAACAGTAACCCCTTGTTATGCTTATATCAATTAACAGACAATTGGGTGTTACCATTCCGTATCAAAGAGGTAATGGTAACACACATGACAACATGACATCATGTTGTTGTGTCACTTCATCAAGTGCAAACAAAAATGATTTTCAATTACTTTTTAATTTTGGGTTTTTAGTTGCAGTCTACAAGACTTCACACGACTCTAGTCACACGACTCTACTGCTTCATACTGGAGCTGGAATTTTATAGTTAAAATCAATTAGATGCTCTGCAGAAGTTCTTCATGTAGCCATACTTTTCCATAAGAAATAACAGAGAAAATATACCTCAGAATTATTCTATGAGGAATAGTATTTACTAAAAGTATTTACTAAAACTGTCAAGTCAGGAGAGTCGACAGCTACTCTATAAATCTAGTGAGGCAAAAGTCTTCTCTCATTATAGATTTTCTCTTTCCTTATCTTCTTCATTCTGCCCGGATCAATATGATAACTTCTCATGACCACTGCAGAGTTGGCTGATGAGACATCTGTGGTGCTTTTATTGTGTAGACCAGGCTCTATTGATAAAAAATAAAATCCACACCGTTTTCCTCTACGGATGTTCAGGCCACCTAGCACACCTAAAAAGCGAGTTCTTTGCGTGTGCCAGGGCTGCTGCTGTTTGTGCCAGAAAGTTGTTGTAGAAGGTGCTGCTTTGTCCAGGGTAGACTCGAGGGTGTCATGATATTTGGCTGCCAGATTGTGGCAAAAGAGGGAAGAGATTGGGGACAGTGAAGACTGTGGATTGTCTATAAGTTGTTGTGTATTTATGGTACGTAGGTTTCTGTAGGTGTATGAGATTGGAGTGTCCTTAAGAGGATGAAAGTTTTAATAGAGAGGGAGAGATTGTTGTGGCCAGAAAGCAGCAAGGGTGAGATATTAAAGTTAGAGACAGAGCAAAGCACATCCAGGACATATAATAGCAGTAGCATCAGACTATGGAATCTCTCCTGCATGTTTTGTCTCATGATGCTGTGTTATGTATGCAGTTAGTACCTCATATATTGTGTCTCTTATATATTGTCCTTTATGCATTTCATATACTGTGCGTTACGCTTTCCAAATATTGTTTCTCATGCCCCCATATATTCTCTCTCATATCTTCCATATATTGTCCCTAATGCCTCTTATATATGTGCCTCATTCCACCTCTATATTGTCCCTCTACCCTCCCATATGTTTCCCTTTATGCCTCCTATATTGTCTCCCATGCCTCCCATAAAGTGTTCCTCAAGCCTCTCATAGATTGTGCCTCATGCCTCCCATATATTGTCCCCACTCCTCCCATAAATTGTCCCTTATGTCTCCCCTATATTGTGCCTCATGCCTCTCATATATTGTCCCTCATGTCTCCTATATATTGTGCCTCATGCCTTCCATATATATAATGCACCATGCCTCCTATATATTATGCATCTCCTCTATATTGTTATTCATGCCTTTTCAATGTACAGGGTAGGCCATTTATGTGGATACACCTTAATAAAATGGGAATGGTTGGTGATCTTAACCTCCTGCTTGTGGCACATTAGTATATGTGAGGGGGAAACTTTTCAAGATGGGTGGTGACCATGGTGGCCATTTTGAAGTCAGCCATTTTGAATCCAACTTTAGTTTTTTTGATAAGAAGAGGGTCATGTGACACATCAAACTTATTGGGAATTTCACAAGAAAAACAATGATGTGCTTGGTTTTAACCTATCTTTATTCTTTCATGAGTTATTTGCAAGTTTCTGACCACTAATAAAATGTGTTCAATGTGCTGCCAATTGTGTTGGATTGTCAATGCAACCCTCTTCTCAAACTCTTCACACACTGATAGAAACACCGCAGGAGAAATGCTAGCACATGCTTCCAGTATCCGTAGTTTCAGGTTTTGCACATCTTGTATCTTCACAGCATAGACGATTGCCTTCAGATGACCCCCAAAGATAAAAGTCTAAGGGGGTCAGATCGGGAGACGTTGAGGGCCATTCAACTGGCCCACGATGACCAATCCACTTTCCAGGAAACTGTTCCTCTAGGAATGCTCGGACCTGACACCCATAATTTGGTGGAAAAAACTCAGGGAACGTGCCATCTTCAGTACATAACGAGGGAAACACATCATCATGTAGCAATTTTGCATATCCAGTGGCCTACTTGATGATGTGTTTCCCTCTTTATGGACTGAAGCTTGCACGTTCCCTCAGTTTTTCCAGCAAGATTGTGCACTACCACATTATGGGTGTCAGGTCCGAGCATTCCTAGGTGAACAGTGTCAGGATCCGGATACTGTGAGGATACTGGTGGTAGATCCTCTGTGTCAGTGAGGTGATGACGTGGGCCGTACCAGGGGAACGGAGTCTAAGGGGTTACTGGTTTACACCAGAGCCCGCCGCAAAGCGGGATGGACTTGCAGCGGCAGGTAACCCCAGGTCGTTCCCCCCGATAGCGACTCAACCCCAACTGACGGCTGAGACAGGCGCGGTACAAGGGATTAGGCAAGAGCAAGGTCGGAACGTAGCAGAAGGTCAGGGAAGGCAGCAAGGATAGTAGTCAGGGGCAACGGCAGAGGGTCTGGAACACTGGCTTGGGACACACAAGGAAACGCTTTCTCTGGCACAAGGCAACAAGATCTGGCAATACTGGGAAGGGGAAGTGAGGTAATATAGAGAGGGCACAGGTGTGAGCACTAATTGGGCCAGGCGCCAATCAGTGGCGCACTGGCCCTTTAAATCGCAGAGAGCCCGCGCGCGCCCTAGGGAGCGGGGTCGCGCGCGCCGGGACAGAGCCGTCGGGGAACAGGACGGGTGAGGACGGTGACATTAATGCAGCGCTCCCTGTCAGCGGGTCTGACCGGGGCGCTGCAAGAAGGTGAACGCCGTGAGTGCTTCGGGGAGGAGCAGGGACCCGGAGCGCTCGGCATAACAAACAGTTTCCTGGAAAGTGGATTGGTCGTCGTGTGCCAGTTGAATGACCCCCAAGGTCTCCCGATCTGACCCCCTTAGACATTTATCTTTGGGGTCATCTGAAGGCAATTGTCTATGCTGTGAAGATACGAGATGTGCAGCACCTGAAACTACGGATACTGGAAGCCTGTGCTAGCATTTCTCCCGCGGTGCTGCTATCAGTGTGTGAAGAGTGAAGAGGGTTACATTGACAATCTAACACAATGGGCAGCACATTGAACACATTTTATAAGTGGTCAGAAACCTGTAAATAACTCAGGAAATAATAAAGTTATGTTAAAACCAAACACATCATTGTTTTTCTTGTGAAATTCCCAATAAGATTGATGTGTCACATGACCCTCTTCCTATTGAGAAAACAAAAGTTGGATTCAAAATGGCCGACTTCAAAATGGCCGCCATGGTCACCACCCATCTTGAAAAGTTTCCCTCCTCACATATACTAATGTGCCACAAACAAGAAGTTAATATCATCAACCATTCCCATTTTATTAAGGTGTATCCATATAAATGGCCCACCCTGTAAATTAATCCCTATTAATCCCAGGCCTGGCAAGAAGAAGCCAGATTGGCATCTAGTAAGGACAGCTTCAGAACAAACACTGGAGACGTATCTTTTGCATGGTGTGTATTTTTGGGGCCTAGTGTGTTCATGTATGGGTGCACAGTATATAATGAATTCATTATATAGATTGTTTTTCCTTCTTTTCAATGTAAATTTGGCTATGTATATATAGGTGGAGAGCACCAATTTGGACAATTTACAATGACATTTAACTGAATATTTAGAGATAACTTCCTTTTATGCCAATTTAAACAGTTATTTAGCTTTCAACATATGTTTTCTCTGTTCTATATATAGGTGTATGTGAACCTCTTTCCTATACTTGCCATTTTAGGACCCAAAGTTCTAAGCTAACAGTACTGAAGTTAAGTGGAGATCTAGAATTTAGACATGTCAAAAGTTTTGATATGTTGGGGTCTCAGTGCTGAGACCCCCACAGATCAGAAGACCCTCTCCTTGGTTTGCAGAAATTTTCAGCTTACACATGGCCCCTTAGACTTATAATAGGGACGAAGGGTGGAGATTGCTGAGAACCACCTCTACCCACTCATTCTCCTGATAGGTGGGTATTTAGGGAACATAGGGGGAGATTTATCAAAACCTGTCCAGGGGAAAAGTTGCCCAGCTGCCCATAGCAACCTATCAGATTGCCTCTTTCATTTTTAACAAGGCCTCTGCAAAGCGATCTGTTTGGTTCCTTTAGGCAACTGGGCATTTTTTCCTCTGGACATGTTTTGATAAATCTCCCCCATAGTATTTAAAGTGTTCCTGTGATTTAGAAAAACTTTTGATATGTAACAGAAACCTGTTTCTGTTACATATCAAAATCAGATTGTTTAGGGTCTTAGCACTAAGACCTCCACCAATCAAAACTTTTGACATGTCCCTGTGACACGTAAATAATTTTTTTTTAAATGACAGGAACATTTTAACAGCGCTGACTTTTTAAAAATAGCATCAAAATATCAATTTTCAGTAGGTGCTGAAGAACTCCTACATACTATACTACAGAATCCTTCTCTAGAATTCTATACTGTATGTTTTGCTCATTCATTCATTCATTACTTTTAACTACTGTAATTACTTATGTGCTAATGTGATTTTTTTTCATAACTTTTTAATTTAAAAAAAGGTAATTTAATAGCAAAGGCGGTTACTGACATTGACTCTATGATTACAGTCCCTAATTTAATAAATCATTGAACCTTATTACTGTCATGGCAAGGCAATCTCCATGTGTTAACAGTTGTATTAATAGTTCAGAAAGGTTGTCTCCCTCACATAGCCCATAGGTATGTCTGGCTGTTTTGATGAGTGACTCTTTTTTTTTTTTTTTTGTGTTTACTTTTATCAAAGGATGTGTCTATTGACACAGTGTAGCTATCAATCATCTTCCATTTTTAGAACACTGGGAAATTTTCAGGCTAATCTCAGCACACCCTTTAACAGACTCTAAGTCACTGAGCCAAGCCAAAAAAATACCCTAAGCAGTTTAAATGTCTGTATTTGTGAGTCCTTGCTTTAAGAAAAATCTTCCCATTAGAGATAGATAGTGTATGTGACTGTGTGTTCACTATATCCAAAAATATAAATGTATAGTTTATACACAGATATAGTTTACAAAAAAAATCAAGGGACTACTGAAATAAAACATTTGTATGACAAAATAAAAGGTTCACAAATTGTTAAGCATAGACAACCCACAGTACAGATAGATTATAAAACATAATATCTAAATACAACAAATGCAACAAATGCAGGAAATGTAAGCATTTCAATAGAGGCAGGACTTGTACTGGAATACTGCAGATTGGACAACTGCAACACATGTGATGGCTCTATTTAGTTTTTCTTGGACTGCCATAGATGCTTTTATTTAGATGTTAAATCAGATTTTTTTTTGCCTTAATATTACATAAATTATTAGCATAATGAAAAGAAATATAAGATTGTTAAACATGAACTGTAACTTCAATCCAAATGTTTTGTGAAGGACCTCTGCTGCCTGCACCAAACAATGGCCTCTACTGACTGACACTACATTGTAATAAGAATGACCACTAGGAACACCATGCCTGATGTCATCAACTTACCACAGTTAATATTGATACCACTTAGACAATGGTTTGCCAGTTCTTACCCCAAGCCGGACTCTGGGTGGTATAATAAGAACTTGCAGTGCAATATAGCATTCTAGCAATATACAGATCACAAACAAACATAAACAAGCATAAAGCATAAACATGGCAAATAGTGCAGACACAGAACAATCCTGTATAATGTTACATAGTTATATCGTTTATAAGGTTAAAAAAAAGACAAGAGTCCATAAAGTTCAACCTAAAGCCCTACTGTTTTGATCCACAGGAAGGCAACATCCCCTCCCCCCATGATGCTGATGCCAATATACCCATGAGAGGAAAAATTCCTTCCCTACCCCAATATGGCAATATGGCGATCAGAATAAATCCCTGGATCAACATTCTATCCCATAAATCTAGTATCCAAAACCTTTAATGTTATTTATTTCTAGAAAAACATCCAGGCTCCCCTTTGACTTGTTTATTGAGTCAGACATCACAACATCATGCGGCAGAGAGTTCCATAGTCTCACTGCTCTTTTGCCCCCCCCCAAAGACGTCTTTTCTCCATCTCCAGTTCAGCCATGTCCCTCCTTTACACAGGCACCTAAAAGTGGACAAAATACTTCATGTGTGGTCTGACTAATGATTTGTACAGAGGTAAAACTATGTCAGCAGCTTCTATGCCTCTCTTGATACATCCCATGACTTTGTTAGCCTTGGTAGCCTCTGCCTGGCATTGATCACTAAAGTAGAGTTTACTGTCCCCCAAGTCTTTTTCAGTAAAAGTTTTACCTAACGTTTTATTATTTAGCACATAATTGTAAATATTGTTTCTATGGCCCAAGTGCATAACCATACATTTATCCATATTAAACTTTATTTGCCATGTCTGCACCCAAGCTCCCAGCTTCCCCAGATCCCTCTGTAATATTATGTTATCATCCTCTGTGGTGATCACTTTACCCAGTTTAGAGTCATCTGCAGATATAGAAATTATACTCTGTAATCTCTCTACAAGGTCATAAATAAACATATTGAAAAGAAGTGGACCCAGTACTGTCCCCTGTAGTACCCCACTTGTCACTGTCACCCAACCAGAGTAAGTTCCATTGCTTCCTGTCACTAAGCCAGTTGCTAAACATTTACATATATCATCCCCTAGTCCCAGCATCCTCATTTTATGTACTAACCGTGTGTGCTGCTCAAATGCCTTAGAAAAGTTATAATAAGGTATCCAATATAACAGGGCAGTCTAAGGTTTTAGATCAGTGTTTCCTAACCACAAACTAATCTAAATTACAGCCAAAGACTGTCCGGGCATACTTAGTTGTAGTTTTGCAACAGCTGGAGGTACACTGGTTGGACAGCACTGTTCTAGATTATGGCCAGATTGCAAACTGCATCCTTTTTATTTCCAATAGCACACTGTCAAATTGCTTACATATAAATACACTTCATAGAATAGAGTCTTATCAGCACCAATGATTGTTCTTAAAACCATCAGAATCACATACAGGTAAACTTTTACAATGATAATGTGTACATTAATATTATGAAATAATCGTCTAATCTTTACACAGCATGGTCGCTATCACATGTCCACACGTACAGCATAGTCCTTGTGGCCAAGGGTATAGCTATAAGATTGCAGAGATAGTTTATATAAAGTTACAGGCTGAAAATTCATAATATTTTTCCCTATTTGGTTACAACACAGCAGACTATAATATATTATAGGTGTATCCAGATACAAGTGATGCATCTATAGGAATAAACTAGGGAACATTTCTTATGACTTCATATAGTCCATAAAGCAATTACCCCTCCTATTAAGATTCCCTTTTCGGGAAAATAAAATCACTTCTTTCCCCACCACATAGGGTGGTGTCATATCTTCTATAGAGGGTCTTTGTGTGTGTGGGTGGTCACCTGTTTTAGCACTCAATAAGCTATATTACTCTGACAGGCAGACACTAAAATAGCAATCCTATTATGAAAAGAGGTCTGCTTTCAGCAATTGTGTATTTTTTGTAGGTTATTGTTTATGCTGCTGAAAAAGGTACTAAAAACACAAATGAATCGACTTCAAATGCAGCAAATCGTGGAGTCTTCACAGATACTATTACAATGATCCTTCTATGAAAAATGCATACCATAGGACTACATTGATTTTAATGTAGAACTGCTCTATGTTTCATTCTAAGGTATCCAATTTAAAAGGCCAGTCCAATATTCTACATCATGCCAGAGTTGCCAACTGCATACTTCTTATTCCCAAAAGCACACTGTCAAATTGCATAAATATCAATACTAATATTCTCAAGTGAAGTTTGTGTAAGTGATATTTTGTGGTAATGGCAAAGCTACAGTCTCTATTGATCACTTCCATTTAAATGCATAAGAAGGTCTTCAACTATCAGCATGGACTGTTTTTTTTTATCTAATATATTGCATATTGTTTCTAAAGCTTGGAAGTAAATAGTGGCATTCATTCTGTACGATGAAGCTGAAGATTATGGAACTTGCAAGTTCAATAAAGAAGCTAGAAAGAATTGTTGATGTAACAATGCAAAACTATCCACTATATGGCTTATTTATGGCAGATACCTATGTCTAGAACAGAAATGATCTTTAAGGTTTTATAGTCTTTTTCAAAGAGGTATTTTAAATCAACTGGCGCCAGAAAGTTATTCAGATTTTTAAATTCCTTCTATCTAAAAAATATTAAGTATTTCTGTAATATCAGCAGATGTATGCTCCAGAGGAAGTTGTGTTGTTCTTTTCGGTCTGATCACAGTGCTCTCTGCAATCCTACTCTGGGGATTTTCTCCTACTCTGGACAGTTCCTTACACAGACAGAGGTAGCAGCAGAGAGCACTGACAGGGATAAATTAGACAGAAAAGAACTACACAACTTCCTCTGGAGCATACAGCAGCTGATAAATATATGATATATAGAAGTAAATTACAAATCTGTTTAACTTTATGGCACCAGTTGATTTGAAAAAAATATTCCCCTAGACTATCCCTTTAAGTACATTTAAATTCATATTAAGAAAAGAGGGCCTAAAAACTTGTACAAGTAAATTCAATTTTTTGGGTCAAAATAATTTAGAAAACATAAACTTTAAAACGGAGTGCTTGTATGGCTTTTTTCTTGTTAAAATGTAACATTACAGAATCATTACAGTTTGCATACCTGTGCTGTGAACATCCCTCTCCTTGTCTTAGTACTGCTGTGCACATGAGCTCTCCCACATTGTCAGAGAATAGGCATATATAGCTGGTCGGTACGGGACTCTAGTGCAGCAAGTCAACAGTGCAAACCACTGAGCCCGGAAATAAAGACAAGAATCTAAGAAATCACAGGCAGAGCAGTCATGACTGTGAAAACCTTTACGACATTCAACAGTCATTAAATATCGAAGAAAGAGATTCATGTCACTTAGGACTGGATATGTACCCACGGTTACTGGTGTTGCCTACACCGAAAATAGGCCAACGATAAATGTGAAAAGGTATATAAATTGTATACAGACTATATAAATTTTAATGGAAACCAGTCTTCAAAGGTACATATAATGTTAAGAACTTGGAATAGATTAGTTCCAGTGATTAAAAAGGACAATATAGTGAACAAAATGACTATTTATTATGCATATAAAATTAACAGTTGGTTAATTAATTTTGTATGCATAATAGTCATTTCATTTGCTATATTGTCCTTGCCAGAATTTACGAAATTATGTCTGCGACAGAATCTGCACCAGAATTGAAAAAAAACCAATCAACTCCCCATTTTACTAGAGAAAACCTGAAAATGGACGTGGTCGTCAGGAAAATGGGCGTGTCTATTGAAAAGGGCGTGTCCCCGACATTTTCACAAAAACCCAACATATTTACTAAGGTTTCCACAAAAAATGTGGTGGATTTGAGCTCTGGAAAACCCGACAGATCAGATCATGTGTAAAAAAAGCAAAATGTAGGGAAACCTTAGTAAATACTGTGGAAAAAAAATTGTAGGGAATTAAAACCCCCAAAGAAACCTACACAACACTCTTAGTAAATCAGGGCCAATATGTCTGTTGTACCACCGTAGAAACTGCATCGATTGGAACTTGCAGAATTGCAGGGTTTTCTTTTCAATTTGAGCCTACAAATAAATGTTTTTCAATTTCATAGTATATTTTATGGTTAGTGCAATGGTGCCTTACGAAAGTACAAATGATCCTGCAAAAAAAAAAAATAATAAAAAAAAATCATCACATAGCTCTGTATATGATAAAAATTAAAAAAGGATGGATCTAAGAAGGCGAGGAGTAAAAAACATGCCAAAAATTTCTATCACTAGAAAGGGTTAACATATGGATAGAGACATCCTGTCCTGAAGTCAATATAAGAAATACTGCATACCAACAGTACCCCCCCTCCCCCCACAAAAAAAATGGCCATATGTAATAATAATATAGTAATATAATATAAGTAATATCAATGATTCCTACCAACAATAATTGTTCTTTGGATTGTGGAGTTATTTTTATTAGATATATGTTTTTTTTTAGGGCCCAATATCAATGTAATTTTCTTGCTGAGTGCAGCTAGGAAGCATGTCAATGTGATGTCATGTGTAGAGCAGCAGCACTTGACATAAAGAGAAAGAAAGGTTATGAGTCCCCTTAGGGTTGTATGAAATGGGTGATTGAACTATCATGACTACTGACACTTCACTATTGTTATGTGCTCTGTACATCTGCACATTATAGGCAGAGTTAATGACAGGATCTTGTCACATTTGATGTACAGTGTATTTTCAGAGAATACTCTTCAGCACATCACCTCTAAGTCATAACAGCAGGAAACAAGGACCATGCTCAATTTCACTGGTAGTTAAATCACCTGCCTGACATGGTCCGTCATTTGCAATAAAATGTAAAATGTACATAATGTTTAAATCAGAAATATATAGATTTTATAATATTATACATTGATGGCCCTCCCATACAATCACTGTGCTGTACCAATAGACACAGTCAAATATATGAATAGTCCAAATTTTCTCCAACAAAAATGGGATTACTTTGGCGCTGAGGAAACTTCAAGACAACAGTGGAAAGGTAAAATGGATGATTTGTTCAAGGAAATTTGGAGTATCACATTGTTGTTGATGGGAAGGCTGCATACTACCATATCTACCATATGTTCTACCATATAGGTACATACTACCATGTGTTCTTTCCAAAGTTGTGCTTTGATCTTCAAAACCACCCAGGGTATTTATGTAGCACATATAACAGTATCATATTTTCATCTCTTAAGGACAGGAAAAGTTTTGGCCTCAATGACTGAGCCTTATTTTTCAATTCTGACATGTGTCTCTTTAGTATTTAAACTAGGAAGGGGGGGGGGCAAAAGAGTTAAAATCCATGAGTCCAATTGCCCCCCAAAACAATGCCAGAACATGTCAGCAGCCCAGAGGTTAAGAAATGACAAGCTCAGAGTCCTGTCTACAAATGCTTGCAGTCTAAGTAATAAAATCAATGAACTTGGGTCTATAATGGCATCTGAGAATGTAGATTTAGTGGCTGTTACTGAGACATGGTTTAATGAAAGGAATGATTGGGACATATCCATACCAGGGTACTCTTTATACAGATGAGACAGAGAAGGCAAGAAAGGAGGAGGAGTGTCCCTATATGTGAAAGATAGCATAAAATCTAACCTTATACAAATTAGTGAGGCAACCATAGAATCAGTTTGGGTTACGTTGCAGTTTGGTAATCATGCAGTAACTCGTGTAGGTGTGATACTGTATATAGACCACCTGGCCAAGTTAAAGAAGTAGATGATCTACTAGTTGAAGAAATATCTAAAATGACAATGAATGGAGAAGTTATCATTATGGGACACTTCAATCTTCCGGATATAAACTGGAAAACCAAAATAGCTAGTTCTGCCAGGAGTACAGATATTCTAAATTCCCTACTGGGATTATCTCTACAACAAGTGGTTGAGGAGCCTACCCGGAGGGAGGCCATTTTGGATTTGGTATTCACAAATGGGGATTTGGTATATGATGTTATTGTTGGTGAAAGCTTGGGATCTAGTGATTATCAATCAGTGTGGTTTAACCCCTTAAGGACCAGGCCATTTTATACCTTAAGGACCGGAGCGTTTTTTGCAATTCTGACCACTGTCACTTTAAACATTAATAACTCTGGAATGCTTTTAGTTATCATTCTGATTCCGAGATTGTTTTTTCGTGACATATTCTACTTTAACTTAGTGGTAAAATTTTATGGTAACTTGCATCCTTTCTTGGTGAAAAATCCCAAAATTTGATGAAAAAAGTGAAAATTTTGAATTTTTCTAACTTTGAAGCTCTCTGCTTGTAAGGAAAATGGATATTCAAAATAAAACATTTTTGGGTTCACATATACAATATGTCTACTTTATGTTTGCATCATAAAATTTAGGAGTTTTTACTTTTGGAAGACACCAGAGGGCTTCAAAGTTCAGCAGCAATTTGGAAATTTTTCACAAAATTTTCAAACTCGCTATTTTTCATGGACCAGTTCAGGTTTGAAGTGGATTTGAAGGGTCTTCATATTAGAAATACCCCATAAATGACCCCATTATAAAAACTACACCCCCCAAAGTATTCCAAATGACATTCAGTCAGCGTTTTAACCCTTTAGGTGTTTCACAGGAATAGCAGCAAAGTGAAGGAGAAAATTCACAATCTTCATTTTTTACACTCGCATGTTCTTGTAGACCCAATTTTTGAATTTTTGCAAGGGGTAAAAAGGAGAAAATTTTTACTTGTATTTGAAACCCAATTTCTCTCGAGTAAGCACATACCTCATATGTCTATGTTAATTGTTCGGCGAGCGCACTAGAGGGCTCAGAAGGGAAGGAGCGTCAAATGGTTTTTGGGGGGCATGTCACCTTTAGGAAGCCCCTATGGTGCCAGGACAGCAAAAAAAAACACATGGCATACCATTTTGGAAACTAGACCCCTCAGGGAACGTAACAAGGGGTAAAGTGAACCTTAATACCCCACAGGTGATTCACGACTTTTGCATATGTAAAAAAATAAAAAATGTTTTACCTAAAATGCTTGGTTTCCCCAAAATTTTACATTTTTAAAAAGGATAATAGCAGAAAATACCCCCCAAAATTTGAAGTCCAATTTCTCCCGATTCAGAAAACACCCCATATGGGGGTGAAAAGTGCTCTGCTGGCGCACTACAGGTCTCAGAAGAGAAGGAGTCACATTTGGCTTTTTGAAAGCAAATTTTGCTCTGGGGGCATGCCGCATTTAGGAAGCCCTTATGGTGCCAGAACCGCAAAAAAAAAAAAACATGGCATACCATTTTGGAAACCAGACCCCTCGGGGAACGTAAAAAGGGGTAAAGTGAACCTTAATACCCTACAGGTGTTTCACGACTTTTGCATATGTTAAAAAAAAAAAAAATTTTTACCTAAAATGCTTGGTTTCCCAAAATTTTTACATTTTTAAAAAGGGTAATAGCAGAAAATACCCCCCAAAATTTGAAGCCCAATTTCTCCCGATTCAGAAAACACCCCATATGGGGGTGAGAAGTGCTCTGCTGGCGCACTACAGGTCTCAGAAGAGAAGGTGTCACATTTGGCTTTTTGAAAGCAAATTTTGCTCTGGGGGCATGCCGCATTTAGGAAGCCCCTATGGTGCCAGAACCGCAAAAAAAAACCCACATGGCATACCATTTTGGAAACCAGACCCCTCGGGAAACGTAAAAAGGGGTAAAGTGAACCTTAATACCCTACAGGTGTTTCATGACTTTTGCATATGTTAAAAAAAAATTAAAAATTTTTACCTAAAATGCTTGGTTTCCCAAAATTTTTACATTTTTAAAAAGGGTAATAGCAGAAAATACCCCCCAAAATTTGTAACACAATTTCTCCCGAGAACGGTGATACCCCATATGTGACCCTAAACTGTTGCCTTGAAATACGACAGGGCTCCAAAGTGAGAGCGCCATGCGCATTTGAGGCCTAAATTAGGGATTGCATAGGGGTGGACATAGGGGTATTCTACGCCAGTGATTCCCAAATAGGGTGCCTCCAGCTGTTGTAAAAGTCCCAGCATGCCTGGACAGTCAGTGGCTATCTGGTAATACTGGGAGTAGTTGTTTTGCAACAGCTGGAGGCTCCGTTTTGGAAACAGTGGCGTACCAGACGTTTTTCATTTTTATTGGGGAGGGGGGCTGTGTAGGGGTATGTGTATATGTAGTGTTTTTTACTTTTTATTTTATTTTGTGTTAGTGTAGTGTAGTGTTTTTAGGGTACAGTCGCACGGGCGGGGGTTCACAGTAGTTTCTCGCTGGCAATTTGAGCAGCGGCAGAAAATTTGCCTCAGCTCAAACTTGCAGCCGGATACTTACTGTAATCCTCCGCCCATGTGAGTGTACCCTGTACGTTCACATTGGGGGGGGGGGGGACATCCAGCTGTTGCAAAACTACAACTCCCAGCATGTACGGTCTATCAGTGCATGCTGGGAGTTGTAGTTTTGCAACAGCTGGAGGCTCCGTTTTGGAAACGGTGGCGTACCAGACATTTTTCATTTTTATTGTAGGGGTATGTGTATATGTAGTGTTTTTTTTACTTTTTATTTTATTTTGTGTTAGTGTAGTGTAGTGTTTTTAGGGTACAGTCACACGGGCGGGGGGTTCACAGTAGTTTCTCGCTAGCAGCTTGAGCTGCAGCAGAAAATTTGCTGCAGCTCAAACTTGCAGCCGGATACTTACTGTAATCCTCCGCCCATGTGAGTGTACCCTGTACATTCACAATGGGAGGGGGGGGGGAACATCCAGCTGTTGCAAAACTACAACTCCCAGCATGTACGGTCTATCAGTGCATGCTGGGAGTTGTAGTTTTGCAACAGCTGGAGACACACAGGTTGTGAAACACCGAGTTTGGCAACAAACTCAGTGTTTTGCAACCAGTGTGCCTTCAGCTGTTGCAAAAGCTACAACCCCCAGCATGTACGGACAGCGGAAGGGCATGCTGGGTGTTGTAGTTATGCAACAGCCGGAGGCATACTACTTTGGCTGGGGATGCTGGGGATTGTAGTTATGCAACAGCTGGAGACACACTGGTTTGCTACTTAACTCAGTGTGCCTTCAGCTGTTGCAAAACTACAACTCTCAGCAGTCACCGACAGCCAACGGGCATGCTGGGAGTTGTAGTTATGCAACCAGCAGAGGCACCACTAAAACTCCCAGCATGCACTTAAGCTGTTTGTGCAAGCTGGGAGTTGTAGTTACACAACAGCTGAAGGTACACTTTTCCATAGAAAGAATGTGCCTCCAGCTGTTGCAAAACCATAAGTCCCAGCATGCCCATAAGTGCATGCTGGGAGTTGTGGTGGTCTGCCTCCTCCTGTTGCATAACTACAGCTCCCAGCATGCCCTTTTTGCATGCTGGGAGCTGTTGCTAAGCAACAGCAGGAGGCTGTCACTCACCTCCTGCTGCTGCTTGATCGCGCACAGGTCAGTCCCGCCGCCGTCGTCGTTGCTCCTGGGGCCCCGATCCCAACATTAACGCCGGGGATCGGGGTCCCCAGCACCAGGGGTGCACGTCCCGCACCCGCTCACGTCCTCCGGAAGAGGGGCGGAGCGGGTGCGGGAGTGACACCCGCAGCAGGCGCCCTGATTGGTCGGCCGGTAATCAGGGCGATCGTGAGGTGGTACCAGTGCCACCTCACCCCTGCAGGCTCTGGCTGTTCGGGGCCGTCTCTGATGGCCCCGATCAGCCAGTAATTCCGGGTCACCGGGTCACTGGAGACCCGATTGACCCGGAATCGCCGCAGATCGCTGGACTGAATTGTCCAGCGATCTGCGGCCATCGCCGACATGGGGGGGGCATAATGACCCCCCTGGGCGATATGCCGCGATGCCTGCTGAACGATTTCAGCAGGCATCGGGCACCGGCTCCCCTCCGGCTAGCGGCAGGGGGCCGGGAAAGGACAGGACGTACTCCTACATCCTCGGTCCTTAAGGACTCGGAAACGGGGGCGTAGGAGTACGTCCATTGTCCTTAAGGGGTTAATATACGAATAGTGAAGGAGTCACACCACACAAAAACAAAAGTTTTAGATTTTATAAAAACTGAATTTTCAAAAAATGAGATTAGTCATAAATGAGTCCCTATCAGACTGGAACAAATTACATGGAGTTCAGGAGAAATGGGACTGCTTAAAAGACGCTTTAATGAAGGCAACAGAAAATTGCACTAGACTTGTCAGTAAAAGCAGAAAAAGGAAGAGACCACTGTGGTACACAGCAGAAGTGGCCAAAATCATAAAAAACAAAAAAACTAGCATTTAGTAATTATAAAACAACCCAGAGCATTGAAAATAGGGAAATCTACAAGACTAGGCTGAAAGAGGCCAAGCAAATTATAAGAACTTCTAAAGCACAAGCAGAAGAAAAACTAGCTCAGTCTGTGAAAAAAAGGGGATAAGACATTCTTCACATAGACATTCTTCAGTTATTATTTCAGAAGACTTAAAGGTAGGAAGACAATGTAATAGAGCTGCAGGAAACGCTAGCAGAATGCTTGGATGTATAGGGAGAGGTATAAGCAGTAGAAAGAGAGAAGTGCTCATGCCGCTGCACAGAACACTGGTGAGATATCACTTGGAGTATTGTGCGCAGTACTGGAGGCCGTATCTCCAGAAGGATATAGATACTCTAGAGTTCAGAGAAGAGCTACTAAACTAGTACATGGATTGCCGGATAAAACTTACCAGGAAAGGTTAAAGGACCTTAACATGTATAGCTTAGAAGAATGAAGAGACAGAGGGAATATGATAGAGACTTTTAAATACATAAAGGGAATCAACATGGTAAAGGAGGAGAGCATATTTAACCCCTTCAGGACCAAGCCCATTTTGGCCTTAAGGACCAGAGCGTTTTTTGCACATCTGACCACTGTCACTTTAAACATTAATAACTCTGGAATGCTTTTAGTTATCATTCTGATTCTGAGATTGTTTTTTCGTGACATATTCTACTTTAACATGGTGGTAAATTTTTGTGGTAACTTGCATCCTTTCCTTGTGAAAAATCCTAAAATTTGATGAAAAATTTGAAAATTTAGCATTTTTCTAACTTTGAAGCTCTCTGCTTGTAAGGAAAATGTATATTACAAATAAAAAAATTTTTTATTCACATATACAATATGTCTACTTTATGTCTGCATCATAAAAGTGACGAGTTTTTACTTTTGGAAGACACCAGAGGGCTTCAAAGTTCAGCAGCAATTTTCCAATTTTTCACAAAATTTTCAAACTCACTATTTTTCAGGGACCAGTTCAGGTTTGAAGTGGATTTGAAGGGTCTTCTTATTAGAAATACCCCACAAAAGACCCCATTATAAAAACTGCACCCCCCAAAGTATTCAAAATGACATTCAGTCATCATTTTAACCCTTTAGGTGTTTCGCAGGAATAGAAGCAAAGTGAAGGAGAAAATTCACAATCTTCATTTTTTACACTCGCATGTTCTTGTAGACCCAATTTTTAAATTTTTACAAGGGGTAAAAGGAGAAAATGTATACTTATATTTGTAGCCCAATTTCTCTCGAGTAAGCACATACCTCATATGTCTATGTAAAGTGTTCGGCGGGCGCAGTAGAGGGCTCAGAAGGGAAAGAGCGATAAGGGGATTTTGGAGAGTACGTTTTTCTGAAATGGTTTTTGGGGGCATGTCGCATTTAGGAAGCCCCTATGGTGCCAGAACAGCAAAAAATACCCACATGGCATACCATTTTGGAAACTAGACCCCTTGAGGAATGTAATAAGGAATAAAGTGAGCCTTATTACCCCACAGATGTTTCATGACTTTTGCATATGTAAAAAAAAAAAAAAAATTTCCACTAAAATGTGTGTTTCCCCCCTAATTTCACCTTTTTGCAAGGGTTAATAGCAGAAAATACCCCCCAAAATTTGTAACCCCATCTCTTCTGAGTATGGAGGTACACCATAAGTTGACCTGAAGTGCACTATGGGCGAACTACAATGCTCAGAAGAGAAGGAGTCAGATTTGGCTTTTTGAGAGCAAATTTTGCTCGGGGAGCATGTCGCATTTAGGAAGCCCCTAAGGTGCCAGAACAGCAAAAAAAAACACACATGGCATACCATTTTGGAAACTAGACCCCTTGAGGAACGTAACAAGGGGTACAGTGAGCATTTGCCCCCCACTGGTGTCTGACAGATCTTTGGAACAGTGGGCTGTACAAGTTTTCATTTTCATGGACCACTGTTCCAAAGATCCGTCAGACACCTGTGGGGGGTAAATTCTCACTGCACCCCTCATTACATTCCGTCGTTTCCGAAATGGGGTCACATGTGGGGTTCTGTTTTTTTTGCGTTTGTCAAAACCGCTGTAACAATCAGCCACCCCTGTGAAAATCACCTCAAATGTACATGGTGCGCTCTCCCTTCTGGGCCTTGTTGTGCGCCCCCAGAGCACTTTGCGCTCACATATGGGGTATCTCTGTAGTCGGGAGAAATTGCGTTACAAATTTTGGGGGGCTTTTTTCCCTTTTACCTCTTGTGAAAATGTAAAGTATAGGGCAACATCAGCATGTTAGTGTAAAAAATTAAATTTTTTTACACTAACATTCTGGTGTAGACCCCAACATTTCCTTTTCATGAAGGGTTAAAGAAGAAAAAGCCCCCCAAACCTTGTAACGCAATTTCTCCCGAGTACAGCGATACCCCATATGTCGCCCTAAACTGTTGCCCTGAAATACGACAGGGCTCCAAAGTGAGAGCGCCATGTGCATTTGAGGCCTAAATTAGGGATTTGCATAGGGGTGGACATAGGGGTATTCTACGCCAGTGATTCCCAAACAGGGTGCCTCCAGCTGTTGCAAAACTCCCAGCATGCCTGGACAGTCAACGGCTGTCCGACAATACTGGGAGTTGTTGTTTTTCAACAGCTGGAGGCTCTGCTTTGGAAACAGTGGTGTACCGGACGTTCTTATTGGGGGAGGGGGGCTGTGTAAGGGTATGTGTATATGTAGTGTTTTTAACTTTTTATTTTATTTTGTGTTAGTGTAGTGTAGTGTTTTTAGGGTACAGTCACATGGGCGGGGGATTACAGCGAGTTTCCCAGCGCAAAATTTGCTGCATCTCAAGATGCGAGAAACCCACTGTAAAAGCCTCGCCCATGTGAATGTACCCTGTACATTCACGGGGGTGGCGGGGCGGGGGGGGGCTTGCATCAGCTGTTGCAAAATTACAACTCCCAGCATGCATGGTCTGTTAGTGCATGCTGGGAGTCATAGTTTTGCAACAGCTGGAGGCACACAGGTTAGGGAACACTGAGTTAGAAACAGACAAAGTTTCCCAACCAGTGTGTCTCCAGTTGTTGCAAAACTACAACTCCCGGCATGCCCAGACAGCTGAAGGGCATGCTGGGAGTTGTATTTCGGCAACATCTGAAGGGCCAGATGTTGCTGAACTAAAACTCCCAGCATGCCTGGACAGTCAGTGCATACTGGGAGTTGTAGTTTTGCAACAGCTGGAAGAGCACAGATTGGAGACCATTATACAATGGTCTCCAAACTGGGGCCCTCCAGATGTTGCAAAACTACAACTCCCAGCATGCATGGTCTTTTAGTGCATGCTGGGAGTTATAGTTTTGCAACAGCTGGAGGCACACAGGTTAGGAAACACTGAGTTAGAAACAATGTTTCCCAACCAGTGTGTCTCCAGCTGTTGCAAAACTACAACTCCCAGCATGCCCAGACAGCTGAAGGGCATGCTGGGAGTAGTAGTTCGGCAACATCTGAAGGGCCAGATGTTGCTGAACTAAAACTCCCAGCATGCCTGGACAGTCAGTGCATGCTGGGAGTTGTAGTTTTGCAACAGCTGGAAGAGCACAGATTGGAGACCATTATACAATGGTCTCCAAACTGAGGCCCTCCAGATGTTGCAAAACTACAACTCCCAGCATGCCCAGACAGCCAAAGGCTGTCTAGGCATGCTGGGAGTTGTAGTTTTCAGACTCCTAGAAGCAGCAGTGAAGATCTTCACTGCTGCCTCTGAGGACCACATACTTACCCGTCGCTGCTCGTCCACGTGGCCGGTCCCGCGCTGATCCTCGGTCCCGCCGCTGGATCAGGTAAGTCCGCCGGTCCCCACGTGTTCCCCCCGAATGCCGCAGGTCCCCGCGAGCCCCTGCAGCCTTCGTCCCCCGTTCTGCCCGACTTCCAGGGGCGGGCAGTGCGGGGGATCTGAACTTTCACCCTAGATCACTGTGATTGGTCCACAGGGACCAATCACAGTGATCGCTGACCAGGACCATCAATTGATGGTCCTGGGGGTGAAGCAGAAGTTGTCCCCTGCTGGAAACAGCGGGACTTCTGCCAGTTAACCCGTGCGATGCTGCGCATCGCCGGGTTAACTGCATGTCATTTATAAACGCCGGGATGCGCGAACGCACTGCACAACCCGGCGTTTATATATGACATTCTGCGGGAAGGGGTTAAAAGAAGAAAAACTACCACAAGAAGACATAGTTTTAAATTAGAGGGGCAAAGATTTAAAAGTAATATCAGGAAGTATTACTTTACTGAGAGAGTAGTGGATGCATGGAATAGCCTTCCTGCAGAAGTGGTCGCTGCAAATGCAGTGAAGGAATTTAAACATGCATGGGATAAGCATAAGGCTATCCTTCATATAAGATAGGGCCAGGGACTATTCATAGTATTCAGATTATTGGGCAGACTAGATGGGCCAAAAGGTTCTTATCTGCTGACACATTCTATGTTTCTATGTAAATTTTAGCAGTAAATTCAACTTTATTTAAGAAGAAAAAAAACTCCAATATTTAGCATTTCCTCAATGTGATTATAAGATAGTCATAACACATAAATTAGTTTTTAAATCACATCTACAATATGTCTATTATATACATATGCCCTTGGTTCTAAGGCACTTTACATTTAAGAAGGCTTAAAATACATAATACATACAAAGGAAAGTGAATGTGACATAAACTAAAATGCAAATATAGAAGGAGAAAGTGCCCTGCCTGCAAGGGCTAGCAATCTACAATGGGAAGGGAGGGAAACAGTAGGTGAGGGGCACAGCTGGTCATCTATAAGCGGGTGAGAAAATCGTTGTTCATAGTGCAGCCCAGTGGCAGCAGGATTATTTTAGGTCATATCTTTGCTCTTAAAGGTTTTGAGTAAGAGCCAGATGTGTCAGTTTGGGAGTTCAAGTGTATGGGGAAAGCACAGGAGAAGTTTTGGAGACAGTTGAGTAAGTACTGGACAAGGGGAAAGCACAGGCTGAGGTCTTGAGAGCATCTGAAATTACGTAAGGTGCGGTATGGGAAGATCGGGTCAGAGATGTATTGGAGGATAGGCTGTAGATGGCCTTGTATGGAGCGATGAACAGTTTAAAACTGAATTTGTTGGGTAATGGGTAGGTGATTAAGGGATTGTCACAGGGGAAAGGCCAAAGAGAAAAGAGGTGATAGGTGAACGCCGTTGTAACGATGAAACATGTAAAGGCTGGCAATTTAGTTATATTATCTTAGTGATCTCCAGACAGGGTTTATGGTATCTGCAGTACCTGAAATAGAGGAATTAGAGGGCTAATGCCCCATCATATATTACTAATGCACATACCTGTCTGGCATCTATTTTAATTCAAATTATTCTGGGTTCACCTACATATTATGTTTTAATTGAGTACATAATAAAAGTAAAATTTTAGGGGTATATTACAAGGGGTTTTTTACCCCGGGCTACTGCCTTGGGGTTAAAGGGGTATTCCAGGAATTTTTTTTATTTGACTATGCTACATGGGCTGTAAAGTTAGTGTAGTTCATAATAAAGTGTCTGTACCTGTGTGTGACGGTTTTCTCACAATTCTTCTGTGATTATCCTCCCAATATTTATTTTTACCAGCATACAAAATGACTGTTGTCTCAGATTTTTCCCAGCTTGCAATGTGGCCGAGACCTGACTCACTAGTCAGCTGATGACAGGGAGCCTGTCTGCTTCAATGGGTGGAGGGATTGCTTAGTGGGAGAGAGATCAATCTGCAACAGCTGTAGGCACCCTGATTGGAAACCTCAGGCCTTTGAATGGATGCAGCTCATTTATGTTTCAATGGGTGGGGGGGGTGGCTGATGTGTGGGAGGGAGGAAAATGGAATTGTGGGATTTTTAGTCAAAAAAAGAAAAGTCAAACAGGAAATACAAGTTCACAAAAAGCTAGCCACAGTGTTATGGTAATCTCACAACATAGCCATTTAGCCCCAAGACAAGCGCAGAGCCTTCATAAGCATGTCCATTACTGTCTGCCAGGTACGTACTAAAATCACCTTATGGTGGATAACCCCTTTAAGTATCAATTGCATAGATAAGGGCTCCTAATGCCCTTAGGGGTGATTTGGTACTTTGATTTCTATTCCCTTTTATATAAGGACATGCAAATAAAAAAAATTGCCATCAATTTTTTTTTTTTTTTTTTTTATATATTAAAATGTATTTACAATATTCCATTAAGGGGAGATAGGTGTTATCCAGCAGGAGGAGTTTTTTTTAATTTAAACTATGCCTCACCTCTCACGTTCGATGTCCTCTGATATCCTGGTCCAGTCCTCAGTGCAATCCTCTTCCTGCTCCCTGGGCCCAATACGTCATAGTGCAACTCAGCAAATTGCTAACTGCATTGGTGTCCTGCCTCAGATGGCGATTGGAGTGGCAATGTGTCATATTTCATCTGGGCCTTCTTCCTGGTGCCATGGCCGAATCACTGACTTAGGTGGGACACCGCTGCAGTCAGTTAATTGCTGAGTTGCTCTATGACGCATTGGGCCCAGGTAGCAGAAAGTGGATCGCATCTATATCTGATAGAATGGGCAAAGTTAAACCAGAGACCCTTTATTATAATAAAACAGAGTAAAAATTATAAAACAAAAAAAAAAAGAAACAGGAACATAGCCGCACATCCACCATTTGTATTTTGATCTACTTGCTTCTCAAAAATTTCAAAAATTAACAGGTTGTTAGTATATATTTTGATCAAAAAGTACAAGCCCACTCACCACGTCAAGGCCATCTAGTCAGAGTGGGTCCCTAACCTAACACTGGTGTAGCGCTGGGTGGCGACCACTGCCTCCACGACACCAAGCCTGGACTGAATGGGTGTAGTGGAGTGCTAGCCATGAAAGATGGGACAGACTAGAAATTTTAAACAAAAATAGAGAAACAGTAATGTAATGTTCCAGTACAGGTACATGGTCCTATACTACCTGTAGGCCCTGTCAGGTTGAGTCCCTCAGTGACCTGGGGGCTCCCCTGCAGGGTCTCCCCCTGTTTCCTCCCTGTTGTTTTATATGGTGTGTGTATCACTTTAATGCATAGACAGGATCCCCATGTATAGATAGTTTCAAGTACTTGTGGGAGGTCTCAAGGACCTGTGAGTAAGCATTTCACATGTTATGTTATGCAGTCACATGATATGTTGTCACATGTACTCCCAGAGAGCACCAGATTAACCTATGACCCACAGCTTGACCAATGGGCTTTAGTCCAGCCCCCCACTATACAAAGGGGCGGCCATTGCAATTAGCTCTCTTCCCTCAGACTCTTCTGAGAGTAACATCTAAGTCTTTGCTGAGGCAGCAACCACCAGAAAACTCAGGGCAAGTGATCAGCATCTGGAGGCCACAAAAGCTTCAGTCTCTCCAGTAAGTCTCAAGTCTATGTCTGCTGTCACTACAAATAGGCAAGTCCTGCACATAGTCAAGTCAAAGTCAAGTTTATTACACGTATTGGTCCAGCAAGCTGCGAGGTCCTCTGGGTCCTGGTCACCTCTCTAGGAAATCTGGCCTTAGGTGTGAAGATACACCTGTCTTCTACTCAGTAAAGCCTCTGTTTTACCATAACTGGTTGTGGACTCTTTATTCACTACTAGCCCATGGGATAGCAGAGAATACGGGCGTGTGGTGTTCTGGAACACGAAAACCACACTGGCGTCATGAACACATAGGGGTTGTTCCAACCCTCAGGGTTAATAACATCTGATCCCACCACTCACACCCCAAAACCCGTGGTCCCGCCATTCACCCGGTGGTCTACTACAGAAACATCCACAATTTGTATTTTGATCTGCTTGCTTTTTACATGAGTAAAAAATATATATAGTGACACATTATGGGGGTAAAAAAAGTCTCCTCTTTCCCAAGACTGAGCTATAAAATAATACATCAATTGACATTTTATAATATACATACAAAGAAACTCACCAATAGTTTCCTGGCATGTCATTACGATCTGCCACCAGTCCAGACTCAAGTTATGCGATGGAAAGAAGGAATAATGTGACAATACGAGGTGGAAGGCACCAACTAAGCACTGATATGCCCTACTGAAGCCTACAATCAAAAGAACAATTGGAGAAAAATGTAAAGTTTTAATTAAAAAAATGCTCTAGAATGTTATTTTATTAGGAATGCAAATATTTTGTTATAAAAAGACACGTCAGGAAAGCTGACAAGTCGACTTTAGAATAGGCCATCAATGTTATTATTACAGAAAACCCCATTATTTTGGTTAAAACAGAATACATACTAATAAATGGCAATCAATCATGAATCCCCTGTAATAGTTATAGATCCATGTTAGTAAAGTCCTCACAATGGGATCACTGTCTTTCATCATCTAGGTAATAGCAAACAGGCACCTATAAATGTTTCTACCGCTGGAACGTCTCTGGGACTCATTACTTGACAGTACGGTCTGTAATATCATATTCTGATATTTAAGTTAACACCTGGATGATAATCCAGGAATGACATACTATATAGTATTTCCCTGGGCCATCAGCCAACAGCTTTCTCCTCTTTGAAGTTATCTGATTTCAAAGGGATTTTGCACATTTATTTTAGAACATTCTAATAAAGAATAGAGGATTAATGTAAAGAATATTTTCTTCTATTTCACCACAGTGAATATCACATTTCAGCAGGTTAACTGTGGGCAGTGGGGTACAGTTATACTTAATATACTGTACGTCACTGAGTGATGTTTGGTTAAATATTTAAAGTGATAATTTAAAAAACAACCAAAGAGGGTTCATTGATAAGTGAACAGAGGCAAGTCTGCACCTGCTAAAAGGTTTCACCTCAAGGCTTTAACCCTTTTTTCTTTGCTAATGGACACAAACAATCAATATATCAAAATTCAGCATACTTCATCCTATATGCATGTGCCATCCCGCATGTCTGATACATACTGGTTTACCTTCACTAGTATTAAATATTTGTCTCACATACTTTTTCTGTGTACTTTGTTTTTTTAAAGGGGTACTCCACTGCCCCAGTGTTCGGAACATTTTGTTCTGAATGCTGGATGCGGGCTGCAGGGGTCGTGATGTCACGACCATGCCTTCATGACATCACGCCACGCCCCCTCAATGCAAGACTATGGGAGGGGGTGGGTCAGCTGCTATGCCCCCTTCCATAGACTTGCATTGAGGAGGCGTGGCAGTGACATCACGGAAATGCTCCGAACACAGATCTGTAGTGAAACTGTGATTTGCATTGAGAATAGTTAAAAGATATATAAATCACATGGATATATATCAGTCAGATATTTTTATTTTAACTATTAAAGCAGAGCGTAACATTAAGATTTTTTAAATAACCATACTTGATGCAAAAAAAAACTAATTTAACAAATGCCTTGAATCACTAAAAATGTTAACTCTAATAGAGTTTTCTGAACTTTTTTTATTAATATTTTGTCCTCTAGATAGACCATCTGCAATGTCCTGGTACCCATGGCCCAGCTGCTAAAGAATAGAATTGTTATGTGGCTGAGAAATCCCTTTCCAAATCAGTATTTGGGTATCATAGCTGCTACTTTGTGTGTTACACTGCTATTTCAAAATGCAGAGAAGTATTGCAGAATACAAGGGTTAACATTTGAACTTTTAAGACTATCAATACTGGATTACTCTGTAAAGAATGAGTGGATCATTGGGCACATGACTCTCCCCCAGTCAGTTTCTATATAAAATCTCGTGAGAGGACTTTTGGTGGAGTTTCCAAGTTCAAAAGCCTTTCCAAAGAGGGCTGTACCTAAATACAAAACACTCTATTTTAGGCTAGAGTGCAGACCAGTCTGTCTGATCCCTGCTGTTTCCTAAAGTTTAGCTTAGTCAGTAACCAGCTCTCCCATAGTCTGCTCCAAGCAAACTAAACAAGACTTGCCTGCACCAGAGAACCAAGTACTGTTTCAATTGCTAGACATTTGCTAACCTGAGGCAGATTTCGGTCAAGATCGCAGTGAGTCCCAAGAGGTTTACACCCAAGATAATTTTCAATCCACACTGTGAGGACATAAATATTCAATCATTTTGTTTCCAGTTCCAAAAAGGAGAATTTGCCAGCCAGAAGTGGAGGACCAGCTGAGCAAAGACCCTTCTACTTACACTAATATCTTTGTGGGCCTTTATTCAGAGTTAGGACAGCATGGCAAAACACATCATGAAAAGTTATTTAGCATATACCCGATAGGGTATTGGGCCACAAAACTGCGTAAAAACCAATGCGGGTACCAGGGTTGTCTGACCCCACCGATTAGAAATTAATGGCTTATCCTCAGGATTTACCATCAATGAAAAAGGTCTGAAAAAATAGTTCTTACCATTGGGTATGTAGATCTCCCAAGCTGCTATGAATAGGTATATATAGCATAAAGATGTGGTTGCCCAATTTAAAGAGTAGTTAATAAGCTTCATAAGACCATCAAATGTATTAAACAGGTTTAAAAATGCACTCTGTATTAAAATAAAAAAGCAACTCTAGGAAAGTGCTATCCATGCTACCATTCCTTTTTTTACATGCATTCTTACATCATGTTTCCCATTATAGTAAAAGAGGATAAAACACTGCAGCTAAAGAGAGCTGTGGTTATTTAGAACAAATACAATGCCTTAAACTAAAGAAATGCTTAAAAAGCACATAAAAATGCTTATAATGAATGGAAAATCATGATTTGGACACTAGTAACACCCAGAACACCCTGTAAGAATCCGACCATACAAAGCATTATAATTTGTACTTATACTTTGTATAAGTAGAATAGTGATGTGTGGAGCCATGTTATATTCCTGATCTGCCCATGTCTAAACATAGTTAATACATAAAAGCTCTGACTACATTAGTTTTCTTCCCCAGAGTGCCTCTCAGAATCCCTATAAAGTAATGTTTGTTTATTTGTCACCTTATAAATAACTCCCATTGTGTTCATTGTGTGCTAATTATTACTTAGCAGCATTAACTATGGTTGTCTGAGAGATTCATAGACTATTCATTATTGTTATTTGTTTATGTTCAGTGAATCTATACATACCTCAGTTTGCTTTATTTTTTAAAGAAAATGAAAGGTTAGAGAGACTATTACCGCAAGAGTTTATATAAGCAAGATGGCAGTCTATTGAATATGTGAAACAATAAAGGTCCCCTTTTTTACGTTTAAAATTGTCATCTTCTGACCCCTATAACTTTTTAATTTTTCTGCTTATTTATGAGGGCAAATTTGTTGCACGGTGATCTGAAGTTTCTATCGGTACCATTTCTTTTTTGATTGGACTTTTTGATCTCTTTTTATTCATTTTCATTTGGTCTAAAAAGTGACCAAAAATACGCTATTTTGGACTTGCGGACCGTGCGGTTTAATTATAGATTTTTATAGTTCGGACATTTACACACGTGGCGATACCACATGTTTATATTTCTTTTTATTTACATGTTTTTTTTAAATGGGAAAAGGTAGGTGATTTCAACTTTTATTAGGGAGGGGGTTAAATCACATTTATTAATTCTTTTTTTATACTTTTTTTTGCAATGTTATAGACCCATATATATATATATATATATATATATATATATATATATATATAATGCAAAACATTGATTGCCAGCACTGTTCAATGCAAAGCCATATCATTGCATTGATCAGTGTTTTCGGCAGTCGATTGCTCAAGCCTGGATTTCAGGCTTTGAGCAATCAATCGCTCCAGAGGCAGGTAACGGACCCTCTGCTCGCGTCCTAGCTGAACGGGACACCGCAGTTTCACTGTGGTGGCCCCGATCAGCCTGACCGATTAACTTTAAATGCCACATCTAAAGGTTTTATAGCGCACGTCACCGCGATCGGTGACCATTGGGCACAATGTACCATTAGTCACCAAGACTAACCCGATATGACTGCGTGACCCCACATTATATCGCAGGAGCGGGACCAGGAGGTACAGGTATGCCCTGAGTCCCCAAGAGGTTAAATGTAGAACAAATTTTACTCTATTATTTAAAGTACTTAATTGATAGTAAAATTTAACCTTTTCTTTATAATTCTCTAAAACATTAAATTTATACATCAGCTGTAAAATTAACATCACCTTTCTGATATTGTTAAGGTCTCCAAAACAACCATCACTTGTCAAGAAATAGACGGGGTGGACACAGACAGCAGAGGGCTTATGTGCAAAGAATGTGCTTGGGCCCCCCATCCCCCTCATACGTCAATTGTTCAGGACCCCCCCCCCTTCATACATCCAAATGAATAGATAGTAGTAGTCGGGACTCCTGTCCCATCAGATCCTCACTTCAAATAGACTTCTCACAGTGCAGACACAGATTTACACACAGCGTAGGACTCATGTCTTGCCAGTCCTAGACCAAAGACCGTGGGTCCAAAGCCCCAGAGACACAGTTCCATAAATACAGGTAAGAAAGACGATGGGTGTCACTCAATGGTCTAGTGGTAAAAACGGCTTCTTTATTTAAAAAGGTGCATGAACAAAGGGGTATAGACACGGAGGGGACGCCGTGAGTCAGCAACATGTCGGGTAACATCTGTTTGCACGTGCATCCACTTTGTCAGACCCATACCTGGCTTCCACCACATCACCCAGATATAGCTCTGCCGGGTGACATGTGCAAGGTCATGTGTACAAAGATTAAAAGCTGAAACAGCAAAACAAAATATGTACATAAAACTGACATTCAACCAGTCAAGTTAGAGGAACACACTGTAGTCTACAAGGTTTCCAGAGGCATTCAATTTGATAATCCCCTGCCTCTGCCTGGAGCAGAAGTTTTTTTTCCTATTAATATTTTCTCTTGCTCTCACTTGCTCCAGACCTTGAAAGAGAAGACTACTAAAGTCACCTCTATGGACAGAGTACACATGATCAATAAATCATGGAGAGCCTTTTTTTTAGATCAAATTGAATAAAAGTGCTCTGTGAACATCGTATTCATGTCTCTCTTTTTGCTTCCCGGTGACGTGTGCAAGTTCAGGTGTACAAAGATTAACAGCTGAAACAGCAAAACAAAATTTGTACATAAAACTAACATTCAACAAGTCAAGTTAGAGGAACACGCTACTCTTTCATTAAGGCCAAGGTTTCCAGAAGCATTCAATTTGATAATCAACTTAGCCTCTGCCTGGAGCAGGAGTTTTTTCCTATCAATATTTTCTCTCGCTCTCACTTGCTCCAGACCTTGGAAGAGAAGACTACTGTTCTGAGTAAAAGCCCTCTCCAGGGCTTAATCCAAGATATCCTTAGGATATCCTCATACCTCCAAGCGCTCCCTCAGTTCACCAGCTTGCTGAAGAAAAGACTCATCCGAGCAATTAATGTGCCCGAGGCGTAAGAATGGGCTATTACATGCTCTGGATGGTAGCTGGAGAACTGAAGGAGAGCATTGGAGGCAGTGGGCTTTCTGTAACCAGAGGTGGTTAATTCACCGTTTCCAACCTTGACTAAGATGTCAAGAGACTCCATTTACTTAGCATGTACCTTGAGCATGAATCTAAGATTCATGTCATTGCTACAATTTATGTAGTTTACAAAATCCTCAAAGTCCGTTAAGGTGCCATCCCAGGCGATGAAAACATCAACAAACCTGAGATAGCACCTGACCGACCTGAGGAAGATATTCCTTTCAGTAAAGAGGAATTTGCTCTCAAAAAATGCTACAAACAAATTTGCAAAAGTGCAGGCTACGGGGGGGGGGGCCCATGGCCACACCCCCGATCTGCATATACCAATAATCACTGAACTTAAAGGAATTGTTGCTAAGTACAAAGGAAAGGGATTCACAAATAAATTGAACTGAACTGGCGCTTTTGTTAGAGTGCAGCAAAATTTCCCTCACACACTCTACCCCCAATGCCTACGGTATGCTTGTATATAAGCTTTCTATATCTATAGAAGCTAGAAGCATATTCTCTGACCTAGATAGGTCCTGTAAGCAGATGAGAAATTAGTGTCTTTCACCAGCGATGGCACTTCCTGAAGAAGGGGACAAAGGAGCCAGTCCAAATAGTTGGACAATGGCTCATTGACGGCTCCCACCCCCGAGACGATAGGTCTTCCAGAGGGGGAGTCTTGTGTATCTTCGGCAAGAAGTACCATCGTGGGTGAGGTGGGAAGGGAGGGATCAACTTTTTCGCTTTTTTCTTAGAAATGACACCCCTTTCTACAAACTTCCTCCGAAGAGACTGTAAATTAGGCTTAATTTTCCCCGCTGGGTTACCCTGCAATTTGAGATTAGTGTACGATTGTTCAACTGTCGTAATGCCTCACTCAAATAATATTTGGCGGACATCACAACAACATTCCCACCTTTATCTGATTTTTAAATCACAATATCTTTTCTACTTCTAAGGTAGTCCAATGGTGAACGTTCACTTTTGCTCAGATTACAAGGAGCCCTGGGATAAATCAATGCCCTTACTTCCTCCAGCACCTTACTGTTAAATTCATCAAGGTTACTGCCTGGAGTAACTTGCGGACAGAAAGAGGATTTTGCCCCACCTACAAAATCTTGTACAAAAACTGTATCTTCAGAGGGTAAGGGACCATCTGACTCATCCTGTAATGCAATCAAGGTAAAAAAGGCATTCCAATTAAGCCACAGTAGCATCTTTTAAAACGCTGAAGCCTAGTGGGCCTATGAAAGCTGGTGTATCACCCTCTAGCTGATTATGTGCAAACTCTTTACTGGCAAAAAAAAATTCAGATTAAATTTTCTAATAGATTTGAATAAATCCACCTCAAATTCTACGATGTTAAAGTCCTCGGCTACACAAAATTTCAAACCTCGGGACAGGAGAGAAATAATGTTACTATTAAGATCTTTTTTCAGTAGTAAGATTAATGATGGCACAAACATCAGAAGTGCTCTTTACTCGTGCCATGTCACATTTTTCCTCTTCAAGGGGTCCGTTTTCTGCCTATATGGACCCTCGCTTCCTTTTTCTCCTCGACCCCCTCCTGGATTTCCTCCTAAAGCTGCTGACTGCTTAGGAGATTTTTTTAGCACTTCCGAGGCTTGCGGCTCCACTTTTCCCATCAATTGCACTATGAATGTCATCATTACAACTGGACTCGAAGTCCGTAGTCCAGTAATCTGTTGTTTTCTTTCTGATGTTATTTTTGCCTCGCCTTTGACGTTGCTGTCTAGCTCCTACAGGTGTATAAGCTCTATTCAGGTTGTAGTCCATTTTATCATGTATGAACTTATCTTTCTTTTGATCTCTTATGACCGACTACAAATATACTATTTTATTTTTCCAGTCTCCTGGAAAAGGACTGAAACTGTTCCACCGACATGTGTGCTCTCAGCTCTGTTTTTGCTCTTAGCAACTCCTCAGAAGTTTTTGAATATTCCTGCTTGTTCTTTTCGATTACTGCCTGCAGAATATTAAGTGATTATTCTTGATTAATATTTTTCAACATTTGCAGGAATTGAGGATCATCAGAAAACTGCAAGGGCTCTTTATATCCTTTGAGTCCCTTAGGGACTCGTTCAGATTCGATGGTCCAGAAGAGGCGGGTTTCTTTTTCCACCAGTGACAGCACTTTAAATTCAAGGCTTTTCACACTGATCACTTGTAACTTGTAGTGTTACACTGACTGAAGAAACTGCTGGCGTCTCTTCGTCCGGCACCCACTGCACCCTCCGGCATATCAGGCAGACTACTTTGTGAGTTGTCCGACTCCATAACTCAATCGTTGGAGCACAATGCGACTGAAGTTTGGGGTGTGCTCTGACCAAAAGCAAAGTCCAAATATCCAAATGAATAGATAGTAGTAGTCGGCACTCCTACCCCATCAGATCCTCACTTCAAATAGACTTTTCACAGTGCACTATTTACACACAGCATAGGCCTCCTGACTGCCAGTCCTAGACCAAAGACTGTGGTTCCAAAGCCCCGGAGACACAGTTCCATAAATACAGGTAAGAAAGTGGATGGGTGTCACTCACCGGTGTCTAGTGGTCAAAACGGCTTCTTTATTTCAAAAGGTGTATGAATAAAGGGGTGCAGAAATAGACGGGACTTAGGGGATGCCGCGAGTCAGCAACATGTCGGGTAACAGCTGTTTGCGCATGCATCCGCAGGCATAGAGGGGTAGATTGTGTGAGGGAAATTTTGCTGCACTCTAACAAAAGCACCAGTTCAGTTCAATTTATTTGTGAATCCCTTTCCTTTGTACTTAGCAACAATTCCTTACAGTTCGGTGATTACTGGTATACGCAGATTGGGGGTGTGGCCATGAGCACCCCCGTAGCCTGCACTTTTGCAAATTTGTTTGTAGCATTTTTTGAGAGCAAATTCCTCTTTACTGAAAGGAATTCCTTCCTCAGGTCGGTCAGGTGCTATCTCAGGTTTGTTGATGATGTTTTCATCGACTGGGATGGCACCTTGGCAGACTTTGAGGATTTTGTAAACTATCTAAATTGTAGCAATGACATGAATCTTATATTCATGTTCAAGGCAGATGTTAAGCAAATGGAGTTTCTTGTAGTCTTAGTCAAGGTTGAAAACGGCAAATTAACCACCTCTGGTTACAGAAAGCCCACTGCCTCCAATGCTCTCCTTCAGTTCTCCAGCTACCATCCAGAGCACATAAAGACTTCTTTACTTTATGACCAATTCTTATGTCTCTAGCGCATTAATAGCTCGGATGAGTCTTTTCTTCAGCAAGCTGGTAAACTGAGGCAGCACTTGGAGGTATGAGGATATCTTAGATAAAGCCCTGGAGAGGGCTTTTACTCAGGACAGGAGGAATCTCCTGTACAAAAAGAGAAATAAATGTTACAGTAAGTCTGATGGTCCTGCCTGTTTTAAATTTTCTTCCAAATTTAGCCACCTTGAGAAGGTCATTAGAACTGCAATTAATAAGAACTGATCAATGATAAAAAATGATCCCGCCTTAGGAAAGTTAGTGCATGAGAAACCGATAGACACTTTCCACCATTGCAAAAATCTCAGGGATGTGGTTACTAGTAGTAATCTTTCCTCAAAACCTAGAAGCCAATATTGGCTCACTAGTGCAAGTCTCATAAGCAACCGAAAATGTGGCTCGTGCACATGGTGCCGGCATTTGAATCCCGGATTTAATGTGTCCATAGGAGGTGAAAATTACATGTAAGACACAGTGGGTGGTTTATGCCATTATATGCAGTTGCGGGCAGTTTTACGTTGGCAGGACCAAGAGAGACATGAATCCGATGTTCAGAGAGCACATTTATTCAATTCGATCCAAAAAAGGCTCTCCATGATTTATTGATCATGTGAACACTGTACATAGAGGTGACTGCAGTAGTCTTCTCTTCCAAGGTCTGGAGCAAGTGAGAGCAGGAGAAAATATTGATAGGAAAAAACTCCTGCTCCAGGCAGAGGCTAAGTGGATTATCAAATTGAATGCTTCTGGAAACCTTGGCCTTAATGAAAGAGTAGCGTGTTCCTCTAACTTGACTTGTTGAATGTTAGTTTTATGTACAAATTTTGTTTTGCTGTTTCAGCTGTTAATCTTTGTACACCTGAACTTGCACACGTCTCCGGGCGGAGATATACAGTATCTGGTGACGTGGTGGAAGCCAGGTACGGGTCTGACGAAGTGTGTGGACGCACGTGCAAACAGATGTTACCCGACATGTTGCTGACTCGCGGCATCCACTAAGTCCCGTACATGTCTGTACCCCTTTGTTCATGCACCTTTTGAAATAAAGAAGCCGTTTTTACCACTAGACCAGAAAGTGACGCCCATCGTCTTTCTTACCTGTATTTATGGACCCCCATGTGTCACTTGCTCAGGGCCCCATATGTCACTTGCTCAGGGAGGGCCACACCAATATCAGTTGTTAATTATTTATTAATATGCTGCAGCTCATTCAGGGCCCCCATATCGATGCTCTGAGACAGTGACAGACAGTCCCATCAGACCTCAGATCAGACTAAAAATAAATAAATAAAACTTACCTCTCCTGCTCTGCTCCTCTCCCTGTCCTCTGGGGTGTTCCGAAGTGAGCGCTTCCTCTGATGGTCTCCAACAGCTGGCACTGCACAGTCACGTGACCTGATTGTGTACAGCGCCAAGTCATAGTGTGTGCTATACGTAGTCAGTTTGGAGGAGACCAGGGAGGCGGCGGAGGCTGGAGGGGTAAGTATCCCTTCTCTCCACCACCTCTCTTGCATATTAGTGAGCGCCAGAAGCGTTCACTAGTACGAAAGGGCAAGGGCCGGCCCAAGACATTGTGCTGCCTGGGTCCAAGAGTGAAATTCCCTAACACACACAGACATACACACATAGACACACTAAGCTGGCCTGCACATCACTTCTCCTCTTCAATGGCAGCCTGACGAGTGACGTCACTGACGTCCTCCTGCGTGGGTCTGTGGAGATACGTCACTTGTGCGACGTCCATCGTCAGACCCAGGTCGGCTGCCTGCATACTCACTGTCTAAAGTGCCCGCTACGCTAATATGCACCACTGCTGCTTTAGAACATTGAGCAGCGGCAGGGCTGGCCCTACCATGAACCTACTAGGCATAAAAAAAAGGGGCAGCAAAGTGCCGCTCCTGAAAAGTGCCTCCTGGTCCCATGGTAGGGCCGGCCATGGAAAGGGAGGCGGGCCCCCCACACGTTCCCCCCCCCCCCATAAACGGCTGCACAGGCGATATGTCTGCCCCCGCTGTTAGGGATAGTGTGTGTTTATAGCACAGAAGAGAACTCCTCTTCTACAATACCAAGGTGTACAGAATACAGCTGTAGACTGTGCTGCATTTCTTCTGTCAGGGTCAGGAGAAGACTTTAGTGAGGGGTCCCATGTTTTAATGACACAGAGGACTTAGCAACCGATTTCTACAATAACAAAACAGTATACATACAGCCAGCTGCAGGTAGTTTGCTGTACTTCTTCTCTTCGGATGTAACACGCGGTTTGTGTCTCATATTTGAAAATACTGATGCTTGTGGAAATAGGGGTATATTTATTACGAGTACTTGCATGAGCTATAACTATGGCCCTGCTGACAGCACTATAGGTGTAATTGGGGGGTGGGCGGTTAGTTTGTCTTTTTAAAACTCTTGTGGCTGCTATAGCAGCTCAGTCCAAAGGCTCACAAATTTCTAGTGTGGATACAGGTGTGTCACTGGATAAAAAGCAGATGTCCCAATAATTGATTAGAGTGATCACATGACCTGCTAACACTTTCATTGAAGTTTAAGATGATGGTTGTGTGTTTTTTTTTTTTTCCCCAATGCGGTCCAATTACAAAATTACATTTGCGAATTCAATAAGTCTTCCACAATGAAAAGATGATGCCTCTCCTGTCCTTATTTCCACTCAAATGCTTTGTTTACAACAGGTGTCTACTATTAGGTTAAACATCACCGTACAAGGACAACAATTAACATTCCATTGAATCACATGCATGTATTTAAACACAATAATCTTATTTGCCTTTGCAGCTGCTGTTTGACACTGGACCCTGGAAAGTGTTTAGAAAAGGATCTCAATGTTCTCTTCATGTACTGTATAGTATAGACACCATCTACATTCTTGCAGCATTAGAAAGAAAGCTTTATACTTTTTACTGCCCCCAAACATTATAGATATCTACAACCATTTTGCTGTCAGGAGTGTTTTATCAGTTCACACCTCTAGGAGCCAGGACAATTTTTATACTTCTGTATAAAAATTGTACAATGGCATATAGAATAAATAAATATATAAAGGAGAAAAAGTACTATACTGTGCCTACAGTATAAGCTGACACCTGGCAAATTGTTTTAAAGCCAGCCAACATTTTGCACTCATTGCTGCTTTCCTACAATTTGCATCCAATAGTAATTTCTGGAGAAATAAAAAAAAAAATGAAAGTTCAGTCTTGTGCCCAAAAGTCTGATTTCACAAAATCTCCAATTTGGCTGGAGTCCTACATGCAGATTTTAGAGGCCAGATCCATACACAACATTGTGTCAATTCTTCAAGGTGTTTCTTCATGGCATTTTTACAGTAAAAAAACACTATAGAAAGATTTTAGTTGTTAATCTTAAGTAACACATAACTATTTCTACACACATAAAGGAATTTATTAATCCTTATGTTCCATTTATTTGTTTTTGTATTTTCCTGTTTAGGTGTGTATTCACTAGTATGTTCAGAGCAGTTTTGGATGGGCAATAGTTAATGCTCTGAAGGAATGAGAACTCGGTTGGGATTATTTAACCAGAGTTCTTCTGCATTCTGGGGTGGTTATTTTGTGCAATAATGCTACTATGATGTCTGTTTGTGAAAAACACTTCCAAATCTGCGTGAGCATGCACCTTGTATTTATCTTGTTATATTTTATCTAAGTTTTAGCCATGGTTAAAAAGTCTTGTTTATTGTAGATTTTAGTCTGTGTTATTTGTCAGTTTTTAAGATGTATGTCTGTTCTGCTTAGTCTGTGTTCACACTGTGAGAATCCTGTCCTGTTCCTCCACATAGTGGAGTTTGGTTTTTAATTTATCCTGTCTTGTATCTTGAAATATATCTTGAGAAATATCCTGTCTAATATCCTCACCAGTGTTTCTCTACGTTGTAGAGTTTGGTTTTCTTGTATCTGTTTTTTATGAAGTTCATGTTTGATATCTGTGTCCCAGTGTGAACAGTGTCCTACATTCCTGATCAGTTTAGTGTCTAGCTTTCAGTTATTCTGCTCATCTCCTGCAATTCCTAGTTTCTGCTGTATACTTGTTGCATACCTAGGGACATTCACACTTTCACTCTAGGGGGTGAGGGGGTGGGGGGTTTCGGTGGTGGCTGTGGAACAGGTGGTAGCTCGCCTCACGGAGGACCGCCAGCTCAATTTTAACCCCTTAAGGACGCAGCCCTTTTTCACCTTAAGGACTGAGCCCTTTTTCGCAATTCTGACCACCGTCACTTTACGAATTAATAACTCGAAAACGCTTTAACCGAATATTCTGATTCTGTGATTTTTTTTTCGTGACAAATTCTACTTTATTTTGGTGCTAAATTTTCGGCATTACTTGCATCCTTTTTTGGTGAAAAATCCCAAAATGTCATGAAAATTTTGAAAATTTTGCATTTTTCTAACTTTGAAGCTCTCTAAGGAAAATGGATATTCCAAATAAATGTTATTTCTATTCACTAATACAATATGTCCACTTTATGTTGGCATCATAAAATGGACATAATTTTGAAAAATTAGAGGGCTTCAAAGTAGAGCAGCAATTTTCAAAAATTTCATGAAAATTGCAAAATCTGAAGGGCTAGTCAGTCTAGGCATGCTGAGAATTGTAGTTTGGCAACATCTGGAGGGCTACCGTTTGGGCACCACTGTAACAGTGGTCTCCAAACTGTGACCCTCCAGATGTTGCAAAACTACAACTCCCAGCATGCTCAGACAGCCTTTGGTTGTCTGGGCATGCTGGGAGTTGCAGTTTGGCCTTCCTAGTGGTTGCCACAGTAAAGATCACTTTACTTTCACTTTCACTCCCCCCCCCCCCCACCCACCGTAGATTCCCTACCTGAGCCAGGATCCAGCAGTCTCCAGCGACGATCTGGGGTCCCCAGGCATCTTCTCCTCCAGATACTGGCCTCCATCTTCTTTCCACTATTCCCTCGACATCCAGGGGTGGGCAGAATGGGGGGTTGCCATGGCAACCCACAGTCCTGCCCTGCCATTGGTCAGAATCAGTTCTGACCAATGGCAGGGGATGGGAGGAGATCGCAACACTGCGACCTCGCTCCTATCCTTCAGGATGATCAGGGCTGTCCCTGACAGCTCCGATCATCCCAATTTACTGGGTGATCGGGTCACCAGAGACCCGATCAGCCCAGAATAGCAGAAAATTGCATGTCTGAATTGACATGCGACTTTCTGAGATCGCCGACATGGGGGGGTCTCAGGACCCCCCTCGGCGATGTGCCGGGATGCCTGCTGAATGATTTCAGCAGGCATTCTGGTCCGGTCCCTAACCGGCTAACGGCAGGGACCGGAATTCCCACGGGCGCATGCATACGTCCCACGTCCTTAAGGACTCGGGTTGCAGGGCGTATGCATATGCCCGGCGTTCTTAAAAGGTTAAGATACAAATACAAGCTTTTTCACTGCAGCCACTTCTAACTTTATGCGCCCATTCATCCAACGGCACAGAAACTGAATGTGCTCCTGTCCATGTTGCTGGTCCTGCAGTCCCTCCCTTTTCAAGTGGACACTCCGCACAGTCCCTATATGTGTTACGACAAGGCAAAGTGTTCTACACCCCTATTGAGGCTCTCTGTAGCCCAGAAATAGCTGTTTTTAACAGTGATTGGCTGCAAATAAATTCGGCCAAACCAAATTTTTTCCGGAAAATTCTGCAAATCGGACAAATTGAATTTTTCAAAAATTCGCTCATCTCTAAGTATTGGGTGCAGAATGATGGGGGGAAACTTGATTTAATTTTTATTTAAAACTGCAACATTACAAACTGAAAAAGGGAAAGGGTCAAAATATTTTCCAGGGGTATTTTATCATATTGAACATTACTTACACACACACAAACACACACATATGTATGTATCAGGACAGTGTGGCAAGATACGGGTGTATTTCTCTAGCTAACCCTGGAGAAACCTCGACCTGTGGCCTAATTAATGAGGTAACAGAAAGGGGAAGTGTGCTTAAATGGAAGTCAGACAGAATAGTTAGTGCTCTCCCCTGAAGACAGCAAGGTGGCTGTATTGGGGAGGCAGAGGTCCCGGTGAGGAGCTCACAGCCCTTGCTGTGAGTGGCCCCAACAGTGAAGTGGACAAGACAAGGAGTCTTAGCACACACAGCAAGAGGTTGCAAACGCTGTGTGTAAACAGTGAGTAGAAGGTTGCAGGAGGCATAAGTTTAACTGGCCGGGAAAAGCCCATCAGTTGTTAGTCAGGGCATGCTGGGTTGTGTAGTCAGTAACTGGACGGTCTAGGGTTTTGTTTGTTCCTGTGTTATGTTTTTATTTATCCTGCAACCTATCTAGTAAAGCTGGTGAGAAGCCAGACTTGCATAAAGTACTGTTGTTTGCCTGCTGATTGAAGTGGAAACGTGTCCTGTGGCAGTGTCAAGGACAATCCCAGAGCTATCCCCAGGGAGAAATCCTTACAAAAAAAAAAAATATATATATATATATATATATATATATATATAAATTAAACTGTACACATATGAAGCTCAAGAGAGAAGTACAGCTTACACAATCCCCATCCTTCCACACACATTTAATAGTGCATGGTGCATAAAATTGTTATCATAAACTATACACCATACATGCAGTGCATAAAGTTTTATGTGAGGTTACAATCTGAGCATATAATATTTTATGTGATCCTGAAGATGCTCCCATACTTCTAGAAAGTGATTCACCAGGTTATCACAGCTCTTTCTGACTGTTACATGTACGAACTTGCTTTATTTGTATTTGTTTTATTTTTCAGTCTTTATTTGAGGGATGGGTAAGGTTACTCAAAAATGAATTTACATTATAACCTGAAGGACTACTGCAATGCCACCCCACCCATTATGCCACCTGAAAACACTATCTCCTCACAATGTGCCCAGTGAATCTAATAACTCAAGAAGCTGTGTCCCCCAAAAATAATAGTCCCACGTGGGTAAGACTATTACATCACATTTTAACAATCCGATATTTTGGTAATTACTTGTTAACCCTCTCATCTATAGTACTTGAAACAGCATAGGAGTACCAAGATAGGTCCTGGGATACTTTTTCTGCACATTGAGTAGTGGTAACACTGGCTGTATGTGATTTTTGCTTAACAAGATGCATTGGACATATGTAAACTGTGGCAGATATCTCCGCATTTTTATGGGTATTCCTGCCTATAATATATTAAATATTATTGTTGGTGCAATATTTTGGAATAAAGTTTACAATAATTGGAATCAGTACTCTAGTAGTGTTTTTTGTATATAATCTCTTATTTATTGTAGCACCCAGGCCCAAATTTATCATTGGCTTTAGAGAACCATCATGTTAAAAAAAAATGCATTTTTTAAATAATATCCCTTGACTCCCAAAATGTATCGACATGGATTTTGTTCATCTCCACAAATTTTAGATTTCCCCATATTTTAGTGAATTGATTTGTATTTTTTAACCCAAACTGTTAGTCAGTGCTGGTTTTTCCAAACCCATTCAGGATGTACAGTGTCTAACTAATGTGTCCAGTGCAAAAGTTACACTGTGGAATAACATAGCCCCATTGTGAGGCACACCCTTTAAGATCATGAACAACAGACAGATATTTTACGTAGAGACTAGGGATGAGTGAATCAAATCTGACGAATCCGAATTTGTTACGAATTTCCGAAAAAATTAATTTCACAATGCATCCGAATATCGACGTGATTCGATTAAACAAATCGCTTCATTAACCCCTTAACGACCACAGACGTAAATATACATCATGGTTTGGCGGTATTTGCGCACCAGGATGTACATTTACGTCCTGTGTATGACCGCGAGCATCGGAACGGGGCTCGTGTCATACACGGCAGGTTCTGGCTGCTAGGTAATTGCCGACGTCCGCGATTGCGTGGATGTCTGCCATTAACCCCTCAGATGCAGTGATCAATGCAGATCACAGCATCTGCGGCAGTGCAGTACTTTGAATGGATGATAGGATCGCCCGCAGCGCTGCTGCAGCGATCCGATGATCCAGCATGGCAGCCGGAGGTCCCCTCACCTAGCTCCGGCCATCTCCTGGGGTCTTCTGCTCTGGTCTGCTCGATCTCAGACCTGATCAGTGCTATGTCCTGTACATAGCACTGAACAGTATTAGCAATCAAAGGATTGCTATAGATAGTCCCCTATGGGGACATAAAAAGTGTAACAAAAAAAGTTTAAAATGTAAAAATAAAAAGTAAAAAAAAAGTGAAAAATCCTCTCCCCCTAGAAAAATGAAAATTGTCAGTTTTTCCCATTTTACTCCCAAAAAGCATAATTGTTTTATAAACATATTTGGTATCGCCACATGCATAAATTTCCAAACTATCAAAATATTATGTTAATTATCCCATACAGTGAATGGCGTAAACGTAAAAAATAAAAAGAGTCCAAAAATGCAGCCTTTTTGTCACATTTTCTTAAAATAAAAAATAACAAAAAATTATCTAAAAATGTTATATATGCAAATGTGGTATCAATAAAAATTACAGATGACGGCGCAAAAAATGAGCCCTCATACTGCCCTATATACGGAAAAAATGTAAAAGTTATCGGTGGTCAAAATAGGGTGATTTTAGATTACTGATTTTGTACAAAAAGTTTTAGATTTTTTTTAAGCGGTACAAAAATATAAAAGTATCTAGCCATGGGTATCATTTTAATCATATTGACCCACAAAATAAAGAACACGTATAATTTTTACCGTAAAGTGTATAGTGTGAAAACAAAACCTTCCAAAATGTGCACAATTGTGGTTTTATTTGAAATATCCTCCCTAAAAAAAAAAAATTGGGTTCGCCATACATTTTATGGTAAAATGAGAGGTTTCATTACAAAGAACAATTGTATGGGTCTGTAGATGAAAATATAAAGGAGTTATGGATTTTAGAAGGCGAGGAGGAAAAAACGAAAACTCAAAAATAAAATTGGTCTGGTCATTAAAGTTAAAATGGGCTTGGTTCTTAAGGGGTTAAACTCCATTTAGTGCGCTCCAGGCTCCAGGGCATTTAAAATGGCGGATCCAAATGTTAGGACATGGGGCAAGGAATTCTGGGAAGGCAGGATGACCCTGATTCACATGCAGCATGCAGCCTATCAGCAGCCAGCCAGCCCTCTGATGTCACAGCCCTATATAATCAGCTGTGTGTGTTGTGTGTGTGTTGCACAGAAAAACAGCTTCACATCAGCAATTCACTACAAGCCCAAATCACTGCAGTAAAGTACTGACAGGGAAGGGAGAGAAAGAAAGTACACTCTTGGGTGTACTACACTGTGACTCTCTACTGCTGCAGTGTGGTATACAGCAACTTTGAAGCTTATAGGGGCCAGTGAGGCTGAACACTAAAAGCCATTGTGACCTGCTATTAATGTATAATAATACTGTTACTGGGCTGTACTACACAGCGACTCTGTGCTGCAGCACTAGTGTGTACTACAACTCTAAAGCTAACGGACCAGTTAGGGTGAGCACGAAAAGCCATAGTCACCTGATTTCAGTGCCTAATACAGGTTGTGTAGCGTAGCGTGTTGTCCTCTCATAACGGTAACCTGTGCGTACATTTGTAACCTGTGGTGTATATATTTTTTTTCCTGTCAAACTAATTTGGGATTACTTACTGTGAAAGGCCAGTTAAAGCTATACACTTGTTTTTTAGCCTAATACAGTTTTAAGTGGAGCGTATTGTTACGTGGTGTACTTTTATTTTTTTCCTGTTAAACTAATTTGGGCCTAGTTACTGTGAAAGGCCAGCCAAAGCTACCCACTTGTTTCTGTAGTCTAATACAGTTTTAAGCATAGTGGAGCACATAGTCCTCCTCTCATACGTGTAAACTGTATGTACACCTACGTGGTGTCCTTTATATTTTTCCTTTATATTTTTGGCAGGGCCAGGCTTCATCAATCGAGTGCGGAGCACACAGATGAATGTGGTTTTATAGAACCACATTCATCTGTATGAGGAATCAAATGATTCCTCCTAAAAGTCCCCTAAGGGGACTAAAAGTGTAAAAAAGAAAAAAAGTTAAAAAAAAGTTTAAAAACACACACATTAACCCCTTCCATATTGAAAGTTTAAATCACCCCCCTTTTCCCAAATTCCATATAAAAAATATATAAACATAATAAAAATAAACATATGTGGTATCGCCGAGTGTGTAAATGTCCAAATTATAAAAATATACCATAAATTAAACCGCACGGTCAATGGCGTATGCGCAAAAAAATTCCAAAGTCCAAAATAGCGTATTATTGGTCACTTTTTATACAATAAAAAAAGGAATAAAAAGCGATTAAAAAGTCAGATCAAAACAAAATTGTTACTGGTTAAAACTTCAGATCACGGCGCAAAAAATTAGCCCTCAAACCACCCGTACGCATAAAATTTAAAAAAAGTTATAGGGGTCAGAAGATGACAATTTTAAATGTATTAATTTTCATGCATGTAGTCATAATTTTTTCCAAAAGTACGACAAAATCAAACCTATATAAGTAGGGTAGCGTTTTAACCATATGGACCTACAGAATAAATATAAAGTGTCATTTTTACCGAAAAATGTACTGCGTAGAAACGGAAGCCCCCAAAATTTACAAAATTGTGTTTTTTCTTCAATTTTGTCGCACAATTATTTTTTTTTCCTGCTTCGCCGTAGAGTTTTGAGTAAAATGACTGATATCATTACAAAGTAGAATTGGTGGTGCAAAAAATAAGCCATCATATGGATTTTTAGGTTCAAAATTGAAAGGATTATGATTTTTAAAAGGTAAGGAGGAAAAACGAAAGTGCAAAAACAGAAAAACGCTTGGTCCGATACTGATTAGAATATTTTTGTTCACCATTTAGAGCTATTGAAAAGTGTAAAATAATTTATATATTAAACAGATGTGTCTAAAGAGCCTGCTAAAACCCTTCTTTCCAATAAACATAATGGGAGTATAGTATAAGTTGCCCATAGCAACCAATCAGATTGCTTCTTTAATTTTTAAAGCGGTCTGGAAAAATTTAAAGAAGCGATCTGATTGGTTGCTATGGGCAACTGCAGCACTCTTCCTCTAGATAGGTTTTGATAAATCTCCTCCAATGTATATCAGAATAAGGCCACTTTCACATGGCAGTATTTAGGAATGTATTTTACAAAACTAGGAGTGGAACCTATACACAAAAAAGCATGCCTATGTCGGTAAATTCTATATATAATCAGTCAGGTTGCAGCATCATTGTTGTCCTAGCTGAAGCAGAAGCTGGGCCAAAGTCCAAGAATGAGGGAGTGACCAGCACTCCTCTGTGCTCACTCTGGTCCTATCAGACTGCAGCATGAAGCAGAGAGGAGGGGGTTACAGTGCAGCCTGCAGTAATTAAATGAAGCACAGCAAACTCAGGGAGGAAGTGAATATGTGGTGAGTGAGGGTGCGGGCTCAGTGCTTGCCTCAGGCACACCCCTTCCTAAGCAGTGGATGTCAGAATGAGTGAGCAACAGAACAGAGGGATTTGTGAGCCAAATACAGAAGAAAGACACATAAAAATACATGTAAGGAAGCTGCATGACCTAATAAGTAACATATAAAAGCATTTTTTTTTCCTGAGATATAACAGATATGCTTAAATGTATATACCAAATGTATATCACATGTGATGTGAGCATAACCTTATATTTATTAGGCTTAGTTGTTAGTGACCCGACCTATTGTGGGGGAGCTGCCTACTATTGTGGGGGAACTATACTGCCTACCTAATGTGGGGGTACATGATGCCTATCTAATGTGGGGGGAACTACAAGGTACCGTACATCGCGGTAGGAGGGGTAGTCTTATATGGCGAGTATATCCCAAACTCTATATTTTAACTGTAAAAGTTGAGGGTCGTCTTATACGCCAAGTCGTCTCATACGCCGGCATATACGGTATTAAAGTTTTCTTACTATCTTTTCCTTATAGTTTTACTATACTCTGTAACACATTTGTTTTAGTGTGTTAAAATAAAACTTTTAGGAACATTATTAATACCACTAATATGTGTTATGTTCACTTTGAAAATTACACATTTCCAAATAAGTGATAAACTGCATATTAAGGTTGTTTTTTCAAGAGAATAAAAGCAGCGATCGTAGACTAAAATGTCAAAAAAATCCATTACTGGAACCCCTATGGATAAACATGAAAGTTAATATATATCCACCGAGTTTCTACTTTCCTCAAAAATTGAGACCAACTGTGCACTGTCTGCTATGTCTCATTACTTCCCACACAGTTTAGTACACAGAATGTGTATACTATGTTATGAGTGTGACATGAAGGTGACAGAGTAAGAAGCAATACGATCAACCACCATGACCATTATACAGTAAGAAATAGTTAAAGTGGTATCCCAGTGTGGTAAAATTTTTTTGTAAAGGGTATATATATATATATATATATATATATATATCAGGACTTGATTTGCTTCTATGTTCATTCATATCTACATTGAAATCTATAGCATACAATTTGCAGTTTCAAATCCTGTGCACCAAAAATGTACAGGATACTATATGTGTGAATACACCCTTAGGGTGGGGTCACACATGCCATATTTTGCTGTGTATTTGCTGCTGCTGCATATTTTCCTACCCATTGAAGTCAACTGGTAGCTAAATATGCAGAGGAAATTTTGTACCCTTTGACCTCTACGGATAAGAATAGAGGGAGTAAATGGATGTAATACACAGTCAGAGCCTCACTTTAACTTCCGATTGGTGCCATTTTACCAAGGGTAAGACGTAAAGGACTGTCATAAAATTTAGTTTTTTCTGCGTCCATTTCTGTAGTGATTTTCTTGCAATAGAAAATAATGTCATATCGCTTGGCTATGGAACCACTTCACTAGTCGACGTCTGACCGTCAGGACCCCCACTTATCCTCAGAACGAGAGGGCTGTAACTTCAATTGAGTGCTAAGGCTGCTTACCTATTTTTTTCTTGCACAACACTCTTCCCAGCCCCTGCTATTTGCAGAAAAGCCTCCCCCCCCCCTTTTTAGGGTATATTCCTACATACCGTATCCTCTGCAGATTTGATGCTGTGTTCAACTTTTTATTTGTATTGATTTAACAACGGCATGTAATCTGCAGCAGATGCAGTACGTGTGAATATGTCCCTAAAAGTGATACTGTCAAAAGTGATGCCAATCAGACATGTCAACAGTTATCGATCGCACTAGGTCTTACTCTCAATACCCTATTAGTAGCTAGTCGGGTAAGCGGGTGGCATTTCGCTCCACTCCCCAGCCGGCCAAAAGATCCGTACATTTCTATGCATAGACTTCTATGGACATGTCAAATATTGTTGTTAATGACAGTAATGCTTTAAGGATATTACGGCGCCACATTGCACAATGGCAATAGCCCTTTCCTAACAGCTTTTTTGTATACATAATTTTGAGATAGTTTCATCAAAATTACCTACAAAATATAATCCCGTAACAACTATAGAATATGTTTACAATTGGCTCACGAACATGCTTAAAAAAAAAGATCACATTTCCTTAAAGTAATAAAATAAGATATTAAGACCGCCATCTGTAAATCATTTGCATCTTTGGTTTTTATTCCAGTCAAATGCATTACATGTCATTAAATTCAAGGCAATTTTCGTTCTTGTAAATTATGATGAGCTACTAAGGCACTTAGGAGCATGTGAAATACATATTATATACATGACTGATAATATTCCCCATCCCAGTCCAAATGACTCCTTTGTAAGCCCAGCCTCAGATATTTGTTTGGGGAATGCTGATAAGATTTCAGCCGCTGCCTTTTAATTTGATGAGAAGATTAAAAGCCTTGTACACTCACACGTTGTAATATTGGTCTTATTTTCTGCTATCACTAAAAAAGAATATTTGTCTTGACTCTCCATAACCTTACTGGCAACCTGGAGTCAACAGATTTATAGAAGTCTGCAGTGCATAAGCAGATGTCAGAGGGTTTATTGTAGCTGGTCAGTGCCTTTAGCTTTCATGTGAATTCTATAGTGTTTAGTGTAACTGTAACATTTTAATTTGTCATGAACCTATTACAATATCCAGCACAGAAAATGACTAAACAATTGTTGTTTGGCTAATTCGGCACAATGTAGTGTCGTAATTGACATCTTCATCTCTTCATTAAATCACCCACACAGTGAAAATTTTACTCGGCTGAAACATTAAAGCCTCATAACCAATATAAAGTTTCAGCACATAATGGTTGGAAAATAATGTAATGATATACAAATAAATTTATCGTCTTGCAGATTAATCTCCCATGCATATGGAAATCTTATCCTGCAGCATAACAATGTGCACATGTATTTGGAGCTTTCATCTCATTCTTTCCCCCGTTTCTCTTTGCACATAAATGTAGAGGGTGAAACCCAGGTCAGGCTGACAGTTTGTGCCTAATATAAATGACTTACTGGGTTGCTTGCTCTTGGTTATTTCATAATGGTGATGTATACAATGTAATGTTCTACTGACATCCCGGAGTCATGGTCAAAATTATTGTGTGGGAGTCTGAGTGATTTTCTGGTTGTTTCTTCTATTAGTCCCCACACCTTAAACTGCTAGAATTCTTTTGAGGTACAGATTTACTCATGCTATGTACTTATGTGATTGAATGGGCTTCAGCACAAATAGCTTTAATTTCCTAAGGAACATATTGTATCTATTGTACGTGGGATGTTGTACATATCAAAATAATCCTGTGCTCGGATTTCACTGCAAAGGCTGAAACAATAACATAAAAAATATCAGTATGTTTAGGAAATAAAAAATATTTTTTAGAAATATCTGTAATTTTTTATTTATTTTTAACCAGCCACAAAGAGATTGACCAATTTCTTGGACTGCAGTAATTCAAGTTGCCAATTTGAAACTAATAGACAGTAATATATAAAGGAATTATTGCCAGGTGAGGGCCCCTGTTTTAATTTACAGATTACGACCAATGCAAAATCAAGTAATGCTTTAAATGAATAAATAAATATGATCAAAAAAATTATGTTTCACAATATCGACAATCACCTTTAGTCTCAGAATGCTAACATGGCTCATGTTTCATTCCCTCACCCTCGCTCAGGTTCTGATTACTAGCGATCACGGGGACGGAGTATAGTGACATCACGGCTCTGCCCCCGTGTTACATCATGCTCCGCCCCCTCAATGCAAGCCTATGGAGGGGGAGTGACAGCATGGGGGAACAGCACTTTTTTAAATTAACTGCAAACGTCATGGGATCTTTAAAAATAATTTCCGGGTCAGACGGACAGGGGCTCATGGGAGTAGATGTGCACCTCGTAGGCATGCATGTCTGCTCCAAGACTCTGATGTGTCACAGCTTCTGACCTCTGCAATGCGAGAGCGACATGAGCAGCAGCCTTCCCTGCATCCTCACACTGCAGCACCGCCGATCTCCAGGAAGGTAAGGAGATCGAGGATTGGGTGCTGGGGGTGATGTAATATTAATGAGCAGGAGAACAAGGACGGGGTCCGAGTGGGGAATTGCAATGATGATGATGAGGGGGGTACTGGGGGTGTGCAATGATGAGGAGACTAAGGATGAGGTGTTGGGGTGGAATGCAATGATGATGATGAGGAGGCGGGTGCTGGGGGGTGCAATGATGAGGAGACTGAGGATGTGGTGTGGGGGTGGAATGCAGTGATGATGATGAGGAGGCGGGTGCTGGGGGGTGCAATGATGAGGAGACTGAGAATGGGGTGTTGGGGGGGAAGCAATGATGCTGATAATGATGAGGAGGAGGATGGGGGGCTTGGGGGTTCAATGATGAGGAGACTGAGGATGGGGTGTGGGGGGGAATGCAATGATGATGATAATGAGGAGGAAGGGGTGTGCTGGGGGTGCAATGATGATGATGAGAAGGAGGAGGGGATGCTTTGGGGGGTGTAATGAGGAGGAGATTGAGGATGGGGTGTTGGGGGGATGCAATGATGATGATGATGAGGAGGGGGGTGCTGGGGTGGTGGTGCAATGATGATGATGATGATGAGGAGGGGATGCTGTGGGGGGTGCAATGACGATGATGATGATGAGGAGGAGGGGATGATGTGGGGTGCAATGATGAGGAGACTGAGGATGGGGTGTGGGGGGGGGGAATGCAATGATGATGATGAGGAGGAGAAGGAGGAGGTGGATGGTGGAATGATGAGGAGACTGAGGATGGGGTGTAGGGGGGTGTTTGCAATGATGATGATGAGAAGAGCTAGGATGGGGGGAAGGCAATGATGATGAAGGTGAGTGCGGGGGGATTGGGGTGCAACAGGGGGGGTGCAATGATGATGATGAGGAGTCTGAGGATGGGGTGCGAGGGAATAATATGGAGTGCGGGGGTGAAGAGCCAAGGATGGGTGAGGTGTATGGGGGGGGGTGGAGGGGAGGGGGCATTGGGGTGATAAGCTAACCAAGCATGGGGTGGGGGGTTGATAAGACAAGAGGATGGGGTGAGGGGTATGCGGAGTATGTCAGTATTATATTCAGGGGGTACAGTGTGGGGCAGTATTATATTCAGAGGGTACAGTGTGTGGCAGTATTATATGCAGGGGGTACAGTGTGTGGCAGTATTATATTTAGAGGGTACAGTGTGTGGCAGTATTATATGCAGGGGGTACAGTGTGCGGCAGTATTATATTTAGAGGATACAGTGTGTGGCAGTATTCTATGCAGGGGGTACAGTGTGTGGCAGCATTAAATTCAAAGGGTACAATGTGTGGCAGTATTATGTTCAGGGGGTACAGTGTATGGCAGCATTATATTCAGAGGGTACAATGTGTGGCAGTATTATGTTCAGGGGGTACAGTGTATGGCAGTATTATATTCAGGGGTACAGTGTATGGCAGTATTATATTCAGGGTACAGTGTGTGACAGTATTATATTCAGGGGATATGGTGTGACAATAATATATTTCGAGGGTACAGTGCGTGGCAGTATTATATTCAGGGGTTACAGCGTATGGCAGTATTATATTCGGGGGTACAGTGTGTGGCAATAATATATTTAGAGGGTACAGTGTGTGGCAGCATTACATTCAGGGAGTACAGTGTACAGCAGTATTATATTCAGGGGTACAGGTTGTGACAGTATTATATTTAGGGGTACAGTGTGTTGCAATAATATATTTAGAGGGTACAGTGGTAGGCAGTATTATATTCAGAGGGTACAGTGTGTTGCAATAATATATTTAGAGGGTACAGTGGTAGGCAGTATTATATTCAGGGGGTACAGTGTGTTGCACTAATACATTTAGAGGGTAAAGTGCGTGGCGGTATTATATTCAGGTGGTACAGTATTAGGCAGAATTGTAATGTGTTATAATGAATATTGTCTTTATACAGAGGATGAGGATCTGCTGACAAATTAAGGAACCAATGATGTTTGGGCATCAGACTATGCAGAGAATATGGAGCTGGAAGAAGTCCTGGCATCTGGACCAAATAAAGAAGGAAAGGAAAGACAACAGAGAAGACGTCACTCAGGTCACTGATATCATTGTGTATTCTCCTGACTGTCCCATCAGCTGGAGTCACTTGTAAGTTCCGCAGTGATGATGGGTGACACTGTACCCCAATCTGTGGCTCTGATGCAAAACGGCAACTTCCTTAATTCCTGAGGCTCTTCAGACATGATGGGAGTTGCAGCTTCGCAACAGCTAGAGAGCAACTTGAATTGAGGTGATTGGGGGGGGGGTCCCAGCGGTCGGACCCCCACCATAAAAATGGGCTGCTTATTTTAAAATGCTCGGGCCTATTTTTGGTCCCAGTCCAGCCCTGCCTGTAAGTCACTTAAATCACTGTGTATTCTCCTGATGGTGTCCCATCAGTGCTATAGTCCCTGATATCTTTATCCGGCTGAGTAAGGGGGTCTTCGCGGATTGGGGAAGCGGGTCGTCAGGGGGTAGGGGGGCCCAGGGCAATTTTTTGCATCGGGGCGCTGTGGTTTCTAGCTACTCCCCTGTTCCTGAAGTTCATCATTTTGAAGAATTTGACTACATAGTAGAACCAGTAGTGGTGTGGGCAACTGGGGCAGGAGCAGACACAGTAATGGATGAAACAGCAGGATGATACTGGTAAAGGAGCACCAATGTAGGACATTTGTTTAGAGTGAGGGGAATAGGTGGGGAAGATGTTGGAAAAATTAGATGCCAAAGATGTCTGGACAGCAAACTAAGTACTCTGTATAAAGTGCTTTGTATGAGGCTAACTTCTAACCCCTTCCTGCCCCAGGACGTATGTATATGTCCCAGCTGCTGACAAGTTAGCTCAACGGGATGTAGGCATACGTCCTGCACTGCAGGATCAGTACTGATTACAGCATTGATGGGATTTACAGGGGAAGGGAACCCCCCCTGTTCCCCAACAGAGACCCCACAATGCAATCCTGGGGTCCCGTTGGTTGCTATGACAGCAGAAGGCCAGCTGACGGCCTCCTGTTTACCTAGTACGGCAGCCTGTGAGGTGCAGCCATAGGCTCGATCTAACAGGCTGGGTGTCAAGTAATCCTGACAGTTATGCTGTGCTGCAGTAAAGATTTTCTGCAGCATAGTATACCAGTTAAAAAAAAAAGTTAAAGTATAAAATTATAAGGTAAAATAAATAAATAAAGTGTAACAAAAATTAAATACATTCCCCTATTCTAATTAAACCCTGATATATCACACACAAAAAAAAAACTATACATAATAGATATTGCCACATTAATAATGATGTAATGAGTACTATAAAACGATAATGTTATTTATCCTGCACGGTGAACGCCACAAAAACAAACAACTACAAAAAGAGTGCAAACATTTTAGTCAAAAACATGGAATAAAAAAAAGATGTATAAATTGGCGCCAATAAAAAATACAGCTTGTCCTGCAAAAAAATGAGCCTTCACACAATGGTGTTGGAGAAAAAAAAAAGTTATGGCTGTCAGAACATGACAACACAAATAAGGGGAAAAATATATTTTGTTGCGAAGAGGAAAAAGAACATAAAAAGCTATATAAATTGGGTATCACCAAAGCATCTCAGAATTCTTCGCTCAGTAAAAGCATTTCAAAGTTATTATAACTTAAATGGGCACTCTGCTGGTAGACATCTTATCCCCTATACAAAGGATAGGGATGAGATGTCTGATTTCTGGGGTCCCACAGCTGGGGCCCCCGCGATCTTCCGCAGCACCCGACATTTCCCTCCATTCATTTCTATGGGAGGGGTGTGTTGGCTGACACGCCCCCTCCCATAGACATGAATGGAGGGAAATGGTGTGACATCAAGGGGGGCATGGCAGTGATGTCATGATCACGGCCTCCGGCTCTGAACATACTGTACAAAATGTTCAGAATGTCCGAGCACCGGAGTACCCCTTTTACCCCTTAAGGACGCAGGGCATCCTGGCATATTGCCAGGGAGGTCCTGAGGTACCCCCATATCGGCAATCGCCGCAAATCAATTTAGACGTGCGATTTGCGGTTCTTCCAGGTCAATCGGGTCTCTGGTGACCCGGAGACCCGGAAAAAAAAGGGTGAATGGGGCTGTCCGAGACAGCCCCATTCACCCTTACTCAGCAGGAGTGAGGTAACACGGGTGCCGCCTTGCGATCACGTGATTGATCGGTCGGAACGACCGATCAATCACGGACCTGCTGGGAATGGTGATTGGAGCGGCGATCGGCAGCGGCGGGGGTCTCCTACCTTGCCCTGGTCCGGCGGGGGTCCCCTCAGGATCGGTGGTGGCGACAGGATCGGCTGCAGCAGCGGCGGCTTCCCGGGGCAGGATACAGCAGGAGCTAAGGCCTCATCACTTCCTGCTGTTGCTTAGCAACAACTCTGGGCATGCAAAGCCAAAGGGCATGTTGGGAGTTGTAGTTTTGCAACAGCTGGAGTTCCAACTACAACTCCCAGCATGCCCTTTGCTAGTCTGTGCATGCTGGGGATTGTAGTTATGCAACAGCTGTGGGCACTTTTTTCAATGAAAAAGTGTGCATCCAGTTGTTCATAACTACAACTCCCAGCATGCACAGACTACCCAAGGGTATGCTGGGAGTTGTAGCAGTGTGCCTCCAGCTGTTGCAAAACTAAAACTCGTGCATGCTGGGAGTTGTAGTTTTGCAACAGCTGGAGGTTTGCCCCCCCCCCCAATATGTGAATGTACAGGGTACATTCACATGGGTGGGTTTACAGTGAGTTCTGCTGCAAGTTTGAGATGCAGGAAATTTTCCGCCGCAGCTCAAACTCCCAGCAAAGAAACTCACTGTAAACCTCTGCCCATGTGAATGTACCCTAAAAACACTGCACTACACAAAATAAAAAGTAAAACACTACATACCCCCTCCCAATAAAACCAACCAAATTCTCTCATCAAACTCTCAATGGCGCTCCTTCTCTTCTGAGCATTGTAGTTCGCCCGCACTTTACATCCACATATGGGGTATTTCCATACTCAGAAGAAATGGGGTTAAAATTTTGGGAGGCGTTTTCTCCAATTACCCCTTGTGAAAATGAAAAATTTGGGGTAGCATTTTAGTGAAAAAAAATTTTTGTGAAAGGATTTTTAGTTTTCACGTCCAACTTTGTCAAGCACCTGTGGGGTGTTAAGGCTCACTGTACGCCTTGTTACGTTCCTTGAGGGGTGTAGTTTCCAAAATAGTATGCCATGTGTTTTTTTTTTTTGCTGTTCTGGCACCATAGGGGCTTCCCAAATGCGACAAGCCCCCCAAAAACAATTTCAGCAAAATTTGCTTTCCAAAAGCCAAATGTGACTTCTTTTCTTCTGAGCATTATAGTGCGCCAGCAGAGCACTTGACGTCCACACATGGGGTATTTCCATGCTCAGAAGAGATGGGGTTACAAATTTTGGGGGGCATTTTCTCCTGGGGGGCTCAGTGGGCCCCTTGTTACGTCCCTTGGGGGTTGTAGTTTCCAAAATAGTATGCCATGTGGGGGGGGGGGGGGGTTCTGCTGTTCTGGCACCATAGGGGCTTCCTAAATGTGACATGCCCCCTAAAAACCATTTCTGAAAAACTCACTCTCCAAAATCCCATTGTCGCTCCTTCCCTTCTGAGCCCTCTACTGCCCCCGCCGAACACTTGACATACACATATGAGGTATTTCCTTACTCAAGAGAAATTGGTTTACAAATTTTGGGGGCTTTTTCTCCTTTTACCCCTTGTAAAATTTCAAAAACTGGGTCTACAAGAACATGTGAGTGTAAAAAATGAAAATTTAGAATTTGCTCCTTTACCTTGCTGCTATTCCTGTGAAACACCTAAAGGGTTAACACGCTTTCTGAATGTCATTTTGAATACTTTGGGGGGTGCAGTTTTTATAATGGGGTCATTTATGGGGTATATCTAATAAGAAGACCCCTCAAATCCCCTTGAAATCTGAACTGATCCCTGAAAAATTCTGATTTTGAAAATTTTGTGGAAAATTAGAAAATTGCTGCTGAACTTTGAAGCCCTCTGATGTCTTCCAAAAGTAAAAACATGTCAACTTTATGATGCAAATATAAAGTAGACATATTGTATATGTGAATAAATGTATAATTTATTTGCAACATCCATTTTCCTTACAAGCAGAGAATTTCAAAGTTAGAAAAATGTAAGATTTTCAAAATTTTCATGAAATTTTGTGATTTTTCACCAAGAAAGGATGCAAGTAACGATGAAAATTTACCACTAACATAAAGTAGAATATGTCACGAAAAAACAATCTCGGAATCAGTAAAAGCATCCCAGAGTTATTAATGCTTATAGTGACAGTGGTCAGAATTGCAAAAAAGGGCTGAGTCCTTAAGGTGAAAATTGGCTCAGTCCTTAAGGGGTTAAAGAGACACATGCCAATTTTCTTTTTAAATGGGCCAAATCCCTATGGGGTTAAAGAGGTATTCCAGGATTTTTTTTTTTTTATTTGACTATGCTAAAGGGGCTGTAAAGTTAGTGTAGTACACAATATAGTGTCTGTACCTGTGAGTGACGGTGATCTAACAATTCTTCTGTGATTATCACCCCAATATTTATTTTTAACAGCATACAAAATTACTTATGTCTCTGTATTTCCCAGGTTGCAGTGTGTCGAGACCTGACATCACTAGTCAGGTGATAAGAGAGAGTCTGTCCTGCTTCAATGGGTGGAGCAACCGCTAGGTGGTAGAGAGTTAGTTTTGCAACAGCTGTAGGCACCCTGATTAGAAAACACTGGCCTATTGCATTGAAGGGATCACAATGGGTTTCAATGGGTGGGGTGGCTGATGTGTGGGAGGGAGGAAAGTTATCTAATACTTACAAACTATGGAACTATGGGATGTGTAGTTCAGAGAACAAAATTCAACAGGTAATATCCAGTTCTGGCAGGTACGTACTACTAAAATCCCCTTATGGTGGATAACTCCTTTAAGCAATTTTATAATAGTTATACTATCTTAAATAGTAACATTTTATTCCGATCAATTGTGATACTTCATACCTAGCAAAATCCTATAAAATGAAGACCAATTTACAAAATGATGATTTTACTAAATAATGGTGACCTTTCATATTCTATTCTGCCGAAGTCACTCCCATTAGAACAAAAAATGAACAAAATGAAAAAGCCTATAAGTAAAGAGGCAGTTGGAAAGTTTACAGATAAAATGTTTTGCCAATACTTCTTTCATATCCAACAACTAAGCAAAAATGTTATTGGTAGACTAGACCATTTACTAGACCCTGCACCACTTTTGACCTGAAGCCAACACATGTCAATTTTAGGCCACTATTAGTTCTACAACATAGGAGTTTATTTTCCAATGGTAATGTGACTTCATGCACCAAACAGCTTTTTATTAGGTTAATATCCCTGGGGCGAAAAGTATTTATCCATACCGTATAACATTATTTCTTAGTCCTCTAAATAATCCATATGAAACATAGCTGTAGGCCTTTAAATGTATGAGGCTACAAAATACAAATGGTTCTATTAAAGTGCAGAACCGTTTATTTTTATGAATTCAAAATTGTAGCTTTTTCTTGAGGTGGAACATATGCTGGTGCTTGGTATGACTATTGAACTATAATTATGTTGCATTAGCTTATGTATCAGTCTCTCATTATCAGCAGGGAAATCAATTAGCTTCTTGCCCTTAAAAGGCGGCTCATTTGCGTAATGAATTTGTAATCGATAAAACCGCTGGGTGTGTCCCTGAAAAACTCAGAATTGTTTTATTATTTGTTGATTTCATTATTTGTTGCCATAATCATGAATTGGTTTCATGTTACCTTTGCAAAAATGCTAATCTGTTACAATGCCCAGGATCAGCCCTCATTTTTCCCAGAATGCTCTTGAAAGTTAATATTGATCTGTAGCTTTTATCTGCAACATTTTGTTATAGTATTACTCCCAGATTTTTTTTTCTTTCTTCTGTAATGTGAAAGTTGGGATATTGTTTAATTTTGAATTATTAATGATTTAATTTAAATATTTAATTATTTAATCTGTGCTTGTATAATAGTTTAGAACACTTAAGGGGACATTCATCAAGCCCCCTAGTACACAGACTAACTTGGTTTATGTAGTGGCGGACAGCTTTACACAAATCCAGCGAGCCTGTGCACCTATGCTGAAGTCTCTGCCAGCTCTGATCTAGCGGAGATTTCAACAGCAGTTAACGCTGGTTTGTCAGTGCAAACTGCCAAAAATCGGTTGCACATGGGTGTTCACATCCCCTTCATGTGAGTACACGCATCTTTTCTTTTTTTTTTTTGCAAACTACACTTATTTGGTGTGCAGTAGCAAAATTGACAGAAAAATTGCATTACAGCTGGAGTTTGTGCAAAAATTATGGGGGACATTTATCAAAGTATTTAGTAGTTTTTTTGCTTAAAATTGTCGCAAAAAAGTCGCACGTGCGCCTACGCTCTTTTTTCTGCGACTTTTTGCTTGTTCAGTGTCCTAAGCAAAAAATAAAAATCTTGCTTACCAAAGCAAAAAGTGATTTTTGACTTGCAGTGGTCAGAGATTTATCAAGTGCAAAAGTCGCAAAAAAAAAACGCATGAAAAAACCTACTAAATTTACTCAACTCAGACATGGAGCAGAAAATGCTACTACCAAAGCAAAAAAAGAAAGATTGCTTACGGGAAAGAAATTTATCAACAGGCTGAAACCACATAAGCAAAAAAATTTTAAGAAAAAAAATAACTAAAAAAAGGAATACATAAGCAAACATTGATAAATGTCCCCCTATGTGATTATTGGCTGTTTTCCCTACTTTATAAAATAATTGTAATGATACATGACTCCTTTAGTAATAATATTACTCTTTACCTGGTGCTGATCTTTTTCATGTGTTTAAATCCTGGCTTTTATCCCATTATGGCTCCTAATTCTGTTGTTTATGTTGCTCACATTGCATGTAGTTCACAGAGGAGGAGGGATATTTCCTTGGGCATGACGCATGCCCTCACATCTCATATGGGAACTTCCCCCTCACTCCTCAGAGCTGACAACTGACTGCTCTGTGCACTGAGGCTCTGTGACATGCCCTCGGCTCACAGAGCAGTCTATCTGACAAGCCAGGAGACTGCAAAGAGCCCTGCTTGTCCTTCCCTCACTTGCTGTATTTTGCCCCAGCTGATAAACACAGGCAATAGCTGCAGAGACTAGACAGTGTTCTGGACAGTGGAGGGAATGCTAGCGATAAGTAGTATGGAACATTTTTTCACCCAAAAATATACAGATTTTACAACCAATGTACATTACAAATATAACTATACAAAGAGAATGCTATTATCTACATTATATAAAAAGTTTTAACAAATGACAGTTCCCATTAAATTTTTTGTATGTTTTATTAACATACTTAAAATGTAAGTAAGCAAATTCTATTTGGAAATTAAAAAGAAAAGTGAACTGTAATATTCCAGAGAACGCTGTTTTTAAAACACGTCCCATCATCTCCATAAATTTTACCTATTTTGGTGTAAGTGTATTTCTCTTTGCAAATTCTCACTGCTTTGCTGCCCCACACACTGGAGGTGTCTTGTAAAAATTGAATACCACATTATGGAAATGCTTTTTTCTGGGAAATTGACTGTTCTCTGTGTGTGCGTTAGGGAAATCAGATTGTGACCCCCTATTGGGGACAGGGACAGATGTGAGTGACAACAATCTCTGTACAATGCTGCAGAATAATCTGATGCTATAGGACTAATAGGAAATCATAATGTATCTGTAAGTGTTTGAGTATGCGTATATATGTATAATGCCATCCCTAAATTGAGGGTTGACTATATCTAATGAAATTCTATGGAAATTAAATAAAATGTGGCTAATGAAATGTATAAATCCTTGTGTTGCTGTTATTATTTATTTGACGGGGCTAGGAAGAAAAGAAGTGTTTTTTATATGCATACAAAGAGGGAGAAAGAGATGGGTCATTCATGCATCAACTCATAATATGAGTTCTCTAGCTCCCAATCATTATGAATAAATCCCATGGTGTATGCATAATTAATGTGTAAACATTGCTTTCAAGGAGTTATTTAGCTGTAGATTTAAATACATATTTGAGAAGCAAACATCAATGTCTACCAGAGCATGAAATGACAGGTTTGCAAATGACATGAACATGTTTTCAGCAAAATTCCTTCAATACTCTCTTAAGCCTAGTCCTTGAGGTATATTACTTTGAAAGTCCATGAATTTCTGCCAGGCTTTTCTACTCATCCTGCTTTCTTCACAGCTGGAGAGTTGTGGGCATTGATTTGAGTCAGAATATTTCTGAGCAGGCCCTAAGGTTGGCTCTGCCACTTCAAAGAGGCAAGATGTAGGTAAAATGTTCCATTGTCTGACCTTACACATTGACTGGGATAAAGTAGAGACTAAACAGGCATAGATCAGAACAATAGGTCAGATGTGTAAATACTGTCCTGAATTTAGAAAGCAGAAAACTAGACAGAAACTGCTTCAAATGTATCTTGGCAGTGCGTGTCATGTGCCAAAATTATGGCGTATCCCACTAATCTCTGTGTTAGAGGCCACACCTCTTTTTCAAGACACTTTCCATAACTGACTAGTGTGTTGTAAAAAATTGTATTTGGTACATGGCGTGTGTGCCAGATTTTTGCAATTTGAGACAGAATTCTGCCATGTTTGCTTAGTAAATTTCCCTCTAAATGTTTCTTTCTATAGAGTACACCAGTGCCTCACGGGACAGACCAAGGTGATGCCTGGGACTCATTACATGGACCACCATAATTAGTATGTATGATTCTAGTCATGACATTCTAGACAAGACATAAAGTGTCACTCTCAATTAGAAAAACTTTTGACATGTGACAGGGATATGTCGAAAGTTTTGATTGGTGGGTGTCTCAGTCTTGACACCCCCACTGATCAGGAGAATGGGCTGGGAAAAGTGTTCAGCATTGCTGGTCACTCCCAGGCCTGTATTAATCTTTGTCTCACTTCTCCATAGACTTATAATGGGACAGCGAGGCATAGTTCACTACGAGCCAGGGAGTGAACAGTGATACTACGTACTTCTCGCAGCCCGTTCTACTGATCAATGGGGATGTCAGCACTGAGACACGATAGGCGGGGTAAGGACCTGAGAAACTTTGCCGACCCTGAAATTGAAGGAGCATGTTCTTCCCTGTGGGAAACTGCAGTGTACAGTAGTCACATTTAGGTGAATTGGACCAGCTGTATTTCCTGGCTGAGAGTTCCTCTGTGCAGAATACATTTAGAAGTGGATACATCTTTACACCCAGGGGCATAACAAAAGAGGGTGCAGAGGTAGCAATCGTACCGGGGTCCTGGTGCCTAAGGGGGCCTGTGGTGTCCCAGCACCAAGGGCTGTCCTGTGGCAAAGAAACCTTCTATGCAATAGATATAGAAAATATCCTATAAATGGTGTAAATGGCAGTCCTGTTGATGGTAAAGTTGTACAGGATACAACTTTTCCATCTACAGGACTGCCATTTACACCATTTATAGGATATTTTCTATATCTATTGCATAGAAGGTTTCTTTGACACAAAGCCATTTTCTTTCCAGGAGGAACGTTCCTATTTTACCATTGTGTACACCAAATACAATATCACTCTGATAAGTGTAGCACTATATGCAACAGTTACATCTAGTGTATCATTATATGGCTGGCAGCCATATTAGACACATTGAAATTGAGAGTATTCTCAGTACCATTCATGATCGCTCTGTAGTGTAATATTCAACTGCTTTTTCATATTTTATTGTATCTTTTAACCATTTGTGCGCTACCGTAGGGCCCTGCGGGAACGCATTATTAAATATCTTATAATAAATAACACATTTTTATCATATCCTTCTTTTTTCTCTATTATTGTTACCAGACATCCACCATTTAATCTTTTTGATATTGAGCTGAGGACTAATACTATTATTTTCAGATTTGCCAGATTTGTAAATTATTATTATTGCCAGATTTGTAAATTACTTCTATTAAAAAATCAGCTGCTGTAGTTTAGTTTTTCTTTTCTGTCTGACCACAGTGCTCTCTGCTGACATCTCTGCTTGTCTCGGGAACTGCACAGAGTAGAAGAGGTTTGCTATGGGGATTTGCTTCTACTCACAGTTCCCGAGAAAGGTGTCATCAGAGAGCACTTAGACAGAAAAGAATAACTCAACTTCAGCAGTTCATAAGTACTGAAAGAATTAAGATATTTTAAATAGAAGTAATTTACAAATCTGTTTAACTTTCTGGAGCCAGTTGATAGATGTATAAAAAAAATTTTTTTTCCTGGATAACCCCTTTAACCCCTTAAGGACCCTTGACGTACACGTACGTCATGACACCCTGGTACTTAAGGACCCATGACGTACGTGTACGTCATGGAGAATTCCGGCCCCTGACGCGCGCCGGGCGGGGATCGGACCGGGATACCTGCTAAAATCATTCAGCAGGCATCCCGTGCAAACGCCCAGGGGGGTCATCAGACCCCCCATGTCGGCAATCGTGGCAAATCGCAAGTGAATTCACACTTTTGATTTGCGCGATTCCGGGTCATTAGGGGTCTATGGTGACCCAGTGACCCAGAATATAAGGGGGATCGCAGTTGTCTAAGACACCTACGATCCCCCTGAAGGGATAGGAGTATGGGGGCATGGATGCTACCCTTCCTATCCCTGCTATTGGCCGCCAGAAGCGACGACCAATAGTAGATCGAGGCAGGGGGTTAACTTTCATTTTCCCCGTCCTGCCCACCCACAATAGGCGGGGCAGGACGGGGAAACCCTACAGGGACCGGCGCTAAAAATTCAATTACCGATCCGGAGGCTGCGGGCGACGGCGAAGCCGTTGAGTTGCTTGGCAACATCTGGAGGGTACAGTTTGAGACCACTATACAGTGGTCTCTAACTGTAGCCCTCCAGATGTTGCAAAACTACAACTCCCAGCATGCCCAGACAGCTGTTTAGGCATGCTGGAATATGTAGTTTTCCAAGAGCTGGAGGGCTACAGTTTGATACCACTATACAGTGGTCTCTAAACTGTATCCCTCCAGATCTTGCAAAACTACAACTCCTAGCATGCCCAAACAGCTGTTTGCTGTCTGGGCATGCTGGGATTTGTAGTTTTGCATCATCTGGAGGGTCACAGCTTGGAGATCACTTTGCAGTGTTCTCTAAAACTGTAGCCCTCCAGATGTTGCAAAACTGCAAATCCCAGCACGCCCAAACATCTGTCTTGGCATGTTGGGAGTTGTAGTTGCGTACCTCTAGCTGTTGCATAACTACATCAACCAGCATGCCCTTTGGTGATCAGTACATGCTGAGAGTGGTAGTTTTGCAACAGCTGGAGACACACTGGTTAGAAAATACTGAGTTAGGTAACAGAACCTAACTGAAGGTTTTCCAACCAGTGTGCATCCAGCTGTTGCAAAAGTACAACTCCCAGCATGCACGTTCTGTCAGTACATGCTGGGAGTTGTAGTTTTGAAACAGCTGGAGGTTTGCCCACCCATGTAAACGTACAGGGTACATTCACACGGGCAGGTTTACAGTAAGTTTCCTGATTCAAGTTTGGGCTGCGGCAAATTTTTCGCCGCAGCGCAAACTCCTAGCGGGAAACCCGGCAGTGTGAATGTACAATAAAAACACTACACTACACTAACACATAATAAAGGGTAAAACACTACATATACACCCCCTTACACTGCCCCCCCCCAATAAAAATGAAAAACGTATTGTATGGCAGTGTTTCCAAAACAGAGCCTCCAGCTGTTGCAAACCAACAACTCCGAGAGATTCTGGACAGCCACTGACTGCCCAGGCATGCTGGGAGTTTAGCAACAGCTGGAGGCACCCTGTTTGGTGTAGAATACACCTATGTCTCCCCTTTGCAATCCCTAATTTAGTCCTCAAATGCGCATGGAGCTCTCTCACTTCGGAGCTCTGTCGTATTTCAAGGAAACAGTTTAGGGCCACATATGGGATATTTCCGTACTCGGGAGAAATTGCACTACAAATTTTGGGGGGCTTTTTCACCTTTTACCCCTTATGAAAAGGAAAAGTTGGGGGCTACACCAGCTTGTTAGTGTAAAAAAAAGAAAAAATGTTACACTAACATGCTGGTATTGCCCCATACTTTTTATTTTCACAAGCGATAAAAGGAAAAAAAGACCCCCAAAATGTGTAACGTAATTGCTACGGAAATACCCCATATGTGGGCGTAAAATGCTCTGCGGGTGCACAACATGGCTCAGGAGTGACATGTAAATTTGTGGCCTAAATTGGTGAATTGCACAGGGGTGGCTGATTTTACAGCAGTTCTGACATTAACGCAAAAAAAAAGAAATACCCACATGTGACCCCATTTTGGAAACTGCAGCCCTCAAGGAACGTAACAAGGGGTATAGTGAACCTTAACACCCCACAGGTGTTTAATGAACATTCTTCAAAGTTGGATGGAAAAACGAAAAAAAAAAAAATATGTTTCACTAAAATGCTGGTGTTGCCCTAAATTTTTCATTTTCACAAGGCAAAATAGGAAAAAGCCCCCCCAAAATTTGTAACCCCATTTCTTCTGAGTAAGAACATACCCCTTTTGTTGATGTAAAGTGCTCTGCTTGTGCACTACAATGCTCAGAAGAGAAGGAGCGCCATTGGGCTTTTGAAGAGAAAATTTGTCCGGAAGGTGTGTTTACAAAGCCCCCATAGGGCCAGAACAATGCCCCCCCCCCCCCCCCCCACATGTGACCCTGTTTTGGAAACTACATCCCTCACGTAAAGTAATAAGGGGTACAGTGAGCATTTATATGGACATTTATCAACGGGTTTAGTCAGGTTTTCTTTACTATAATTGTCGCAAAATTGTCGCAACTGCGACTACACGATTTTTCGTGCGACATTTTGACTGGAAAGCGAGAAAAGCAAGTTTTCCTAAAATTTACTATGTAGTAATAATTTTAAAATGGACTACGGGTAGTCAGGTATTTATTAACTGCGACAGTCGCAACTGCGCAAAAAAAAGTCGCAACAGCGTTAAAAATTGACTAAATTTACTCCAGCTCAAACATGGAGCAGAAAAAGCTACTACCAAAGTAAAAAAGGAAAAATTGCTTACGTGAAAGAAAATTATCAACAGGCTGAAAGCAGTTGATAAATACGTCGCACATAAGCAAAAAAAAAGTAAGGAAAAAATTACTAAAAAAAAGAATACATAAGCAAACATTGATAAATGTCCCTCTTAGACCCCACAGGTGTCTGAAAGATTTTTGGAACAGTGGTCCGTGAAAATGAAACATTTTATTTTTCATTTGCACAGCCCACTGTTCCAAAGATCTGTAAAACGCCAGTGGGGTGTAAATACTCACTGCACCACTTATTAAATTCTGTGAGGGGTGCTGTTTCCAAAATAGGGTCACATGTGGGGGGGGGGGTCCTCTGTTCTGGCAGCACGGGGGACTTTGTAAACACAAATGGCCCCTGACTTCCATTCTAAACAATTTATTTTCCCCAAAAAGCTCAATGGCACTCCTTCTCTTCTGAGCATTGTAGGGCACCAGCAGAGCACTTGACGTCCACACATGGGATATTTACATACTCAGTAGAAATGGGGTTACAAATGTTGGGGGGCATTTTGTCCTATGATCCCTTGTAAAAAAAAATTAATTTAAAGGAACACCAGCATTTTAGTGAAAAAAAATTATTTACACATCCAACTTTAACGAAAAGTCATCAAACACCTGTGGGGTGTTAAGACTCACTGGACCCCTTGTTACCCGCCTTGAGGGGTGTAGTTTACAAAATAGTATGCCATGTGGGCTTTTGTTTGCTGTCCTGGCACCATAGTGCCTTCCTGAATGGGACATGCCCAACAAAAACTATTTCAGCAAAACTCTCTTCTGAGCATTGTAGTTCGCCCGCAAAGCATTTTACGTCCTAACATGGGGTATTTCCATACTCAGAAGAGATGGGGTTACAAATTTTGGGGGGGCATTTTGTCCTATTATCCCTTGTAAAAATTAAAAATTTGAGGGAAACTAGCATTTTAGTGAAAAAAAAAATATCATTTACACATACAACTTTAACGAAAAGTCGTCAAACACCTGTGGGGTGTTAAGGGTCACTGGACCCCTTGTTAGGTGCCTTGAGGGGTGTAGTTTCCAAAATAGTATGCCATGTGTTTTTTTTTGCTGTTCTGGCACCATAGTGGCTTCCTAAATGTGACATGCCCCCCAAAAACCATTTCAGAAAAACTCACTCTCCAAAATCCCACTGTCGCTCATTCCCTTCTGAGCCCTTTACTGCGCCCGCCGAACACTTGACATACACATATGAGGTATTTTCTTACTCGAGAGAAATTTGGTTACACGTTTTAGGAAGATTTCTCTCCTTTTACCCCTTGTAAAAATTCAATAACTGGGTCTACAAGAACATGCCAGTGTAACAAATGAAGATTTTGAATTTTCTCCTTCAATTTGCTGCTATTCTTGTGAAACACCTAAAGGGTTAACAAACCTTTTGAATGTAATTTTGAATACTTCGAGGGGTGCAGTTTTTAAGAATTTTGATTTTGAAAATTTTGTGAAAAATTTGAAAATTGCTGCTATACTTTGAAGCCCTCTGATGTCTTCAAAAAGTAAAACCATGTCAATTTTATGATGGAAACATAAAGTAGACATATTGTATATGTGAATCAGTATATAATTTAGGCTGGGTCCACACTACGTTTTGTCCCATACGAGAGCGCATACGGCAGGGGGGAGCTAAAAGCTCGCGCTCCCGTATGTGACTGTATGCGCTCCCGTATGTCATTCATTTCAATGAGCCGACCGGAGTGAAACGTTCGGTCCGGTCGGCTCATTTTTGCGCCGTATGCGCTTTTACAACCGGACCTAAAACTGTGGTCAACCACAGTGGTCCCGTATGGGACAAAACGTAGTGTGGACCCAGCCTTATTTGGAATATTCATTTTCCTTATAAGCAGAGAGCTTCAAAGTAAAAAAAAATGCTAATTTTTCAATTTTTTCATCAAATTTTGGAATTTGTCACCAGGAAATGATACAAGTATACAAGTACAAGTACAACATTTTACCACTACCATAAAGTAGAATATGTCATGAAAAAACAGTCTCTGAATCATAATGAAAGGTAAAAGCATCCCAGAGTTATTAATGTTTAAAGTGACAGGGGTCAGATGTGCAAAAAATGGCCTACAGTGAAAATTGGCTGGGTCCTTAACCCCTTAAGGACCCAGGACGTACTAGAACGTCCTGGCACCCTGGACTTTAAGGACCCAGGACGTACTAGTACGTCCTGGTGTTTCTCCGGTCTCTGCCGCGCCCCGGGCAGAGATCGGAAGCGGATGCCTGCTGAAATGCTTCAGCAGGCATCCAGGGCAAACGCTGAGGGGGGCCATGTAGGCCCCCAATGTCGGCGATCGCCGCAAATCGCAAGAGAAATCGCCCTTGCGATCTGCGGCGATATCGGGCTGATCGGGTCTCTGGGACCCGACCACCCGGTAATTTCGCATGATCCCGGCTGTCACAGACAGCCAGGACCATGCTAACGTATAGGAGCGAGGTGGCAAACCTGCCACCTCCTCCTATACCCTGCGATCTGTCGGTTAGTTAACCGACCAATCGCAGGAGGGGGGGCGGTTACTTCCTCCCGTCCTGCCCGGCCCCTTGAAGTCCGGAGAGGACGGGAGGAAGACCGGAGGATGCGGCAGGGGGACGGGGGAGTGCTGGGGACCGGCCCCGGTACTTACCTCGTCCCTGAAGACCCGGATCCCGGCGATGAAGACGGCGGCGGCGGCAACAGGTGAGTAGATCTTCAGCCGCGGTCGGGCCCTTTACAGCAATGCACGTCGCCGTAAAGCGACATGCATTGCTGTAATGGCACCCTGTAAACTACAACTCCCAGCATGCCCAGACAGCCCTTGGCGTCTGGGCATGCTGGGAGTTGCAGTTTTGCAACATCTGGAGGTCCACAGTTTGGAGACCACTGTGCCCTTCCAGATGTTGCAAAACTACACATCCTCAGGATGCACTTACTGTCCAGGCATGCTGGGAGTTGTAGTTCTGTAACATCTGGCCCTTCAGATGTTGCAGAACTACAACTCCCAGCATGCCTGGACAGTTTTGGCATACTGGGAGTTGTAGTTTTGCAACATCTGGAGGGCTGCAGCTTGGACACAACTACACAGTGGTCCCCAAACTGTTCTCCTCCAGCTCTTACGTAACCACTACTCCCAATATGCCCTTCGGATGCCTGGGCATGCTGGGAGTTGTGGTTTTGCAACAACTGGAGGCACACTGGTTGGGAAACATTGTCTGTTTCCTAACTCAGTGTTTCCCAACCCGTGTGCCTCCAGCTGTTGCAAAACTATAACTGCCAGCATGCACTGATAGACTGTTTATGCTGGGAGTTGTAGTTTTGCAACAGCTGGAGGTTCCCCCCCCCCCCCGCCCCCCTGTGAATGTACAGGGTACATTCACATGGGCAGGGGGCTTACAGTGAGTATCAGGCTGCAAGTTTGCGATGCAGCAAATTTTGCGCGGCAGCTCAAACTTGTAGCGGGAAACTCGCTGTAATCCCCCCTGCCCGTGTGAGTGTACCCTAAAAACACTACACTACACTACGCTAACACAAAATAAAATAAAAAGTAAAAAACACTACATAAACACATACCCCTACACAGCCCCCCTCCCCTCCCCAATAAAAATGAAAATGTCTGGTACGCCACTGTTTCCAAAATGGAGCCTCCAGCTATTGCAAAACAACAACTCCCAGTATTGCCGGACAGCCGTTTACTGTCCAGGCATGCTAGGAGTTTTGCAACAGCTGGAGGCACCCTGTTTGGGAATCGCTGGCGTAGAATACCCCTATGTCCACCCCTATGCAAATCCCTAATTCAGGCCTCAAATGCGTATGGTGCTCTCTCACTTCAGAGCCCTGTCGTATTTCAAGGCAACAGTTTAGGGTCACATATGGGGTATCGCCGTACTCGGCAGAAATTGCCTAACAAATTTTGGGGGGCTTTTTCTCCTTTCACCCCTTATGAAAAGGGGAAGTTGGGGTCTACACCAGCATGTTGGTGTAAAAAAAAAAAATGTTTACACTAACATGCTGGTGTTGCCCCATACTTTTCATTTTGACAAGAGGTAAAGGGGAAAAAAGCCCCCCAAAATTTGTAATGCAATTTCTCCCGACTACGGAGATACCCCATATGTGGGCGTAAAGTGTTCTGGGGGCGCACAACAAGGCCCAGAAGGGAGAGTGCGCCATGTACATTTGAGGTGATTTGCACAGGGGTGGCTGATTGTTACAGCGGTTTTGACAAACGCAAAAAAGAAAAAAAAAACACATGTGACCCCATTTCTGAAACTACACCCCTCACGGAATGTAATGAGGGGTGCAGTGAGAATTTACACCCCACAGGTGTCTGACGGATCTTTGGAACAATGGGCTGTGCAAATAAAATATTTTGTACAGCCCACTGTTCCAAAGATCTGACAGACACCAGTGGGGGGTAAATGCTTACTGTACCCCTTGTTACGTTCCTCAAGGGGTCTAGTTTCCAAAATGGTATGCCATGTGGGGGTTATTTTGCTGTCCTGGCAACATAGGGGCTTCCTAAATGCGACATGCCCCCGAGCAAAATTTGCTCTCAAAAAGCCAAATATGACTCCTTCTCTTCTGAGCATTGTAGTTCGCCCGTAGTGCACTTCAGGTCCACTTATGGGGTACCCCCATACTCAGAAGAGATGGAGTTACAAATTTTGCGGGGTATTTTCTGCTATTAACCCTTGCAAAAATGTGAAATTTGGGGGGGAAACACACATTTTAGTGAAAATTATTATTTTTTTTTTTACATATGCAAAAGTTGTGAAACACATGTGGGGTATTAAGGCTCACTTAATTTCTTGTTACGTTCCTCATGGGGTCTAGTTTCCAAAATGGTATGGCATGTGTTTTTTTTTTTTGCTGTTCTGGCACCATAGGGGCTTCCTAAATGCAACATGCCCCCCAAAAACCATTTCTGAAAAACGTACTCTCCAAAATCCCCTTGTCGCTCCTTCGCTTCTGAGCCCTCTACTGCGCCCGCCGAACACTTTTCATGGACATATGAGGTATGTGCTTACTCGAGAGAAATTGGGCTACAAATACAAGTATAAATTTTCTCCTTTTACCCCTTGTAAAAATTCAAAAATTGGGTCTACAAGAAAATGCAAGTGTAAAAAATGAAGATTGTGAATTTTCTCCTTCACTTTGCTGCTATTCCTGTGAAACACCTAAAGGATTAAAACACTGACTGAATGTCATTTTGAATACTTTGGGGGGTGCGGTTTTTATAATGGGGTCATTTGTGGGGTATTTCTAATATTAAGACCCTTCAAATCCACTTCAAACCTGAACTGGTCCCTGAAAAATAGTGAGTTTGAAAATTTTGTGAAAAATTGGAAAATTGCTGCTGAACTTTGAAGCCCTCTGGTGTCTTCCAAAAGTAAAAACACGTCAATTTTATGATGCAAACATAAAGTAGACATATTGTATATGTGAATAAAATAAAATAAATATTTGGAATATCCATTTTCCTTACAAGCAGAGAGCTTCAAAGTTAGAAGAATGCTAAATTTTCAAATTTTTCATCAAATTTTGGGATTTTTCACCAAGAAAGGATGCAAGTTACCACAAAATTTTACCACTATGTTAAAGTAGAATATGTCACGAAAAAACAATCTTGGAATCAGATTGATAACTAAAAGCATTCCAGAGTTATTAATGTTTAAAGTGACAGTGGTCAGATGTTCAAAAAATGGCCGGGTCCTAAGGTGTAAAATGGCTGGGTCCTTAAGGGGTTAAGGGGTTAACCGAACCCTAGTTACCAGGATCAATCTTCAAGTCTCTCAAGTCAGTATTAATTCATTGGGCAAAAGTGCCACAAGTCTGAGCAAGGCAATAGGGCTCCCAAGAGGCTACACTGCATCCTCTCACTCTGTACCATACTCTCCGTGTAATACTTTCTGCACCCTGCTCAGTAAAGACACTTATCCGTAATCTGACATCAGTGTGTTCCTTTTCTCCCCATGTCTGTCCCAGGAGAAGCTGTCTCCAATCTCGGAACGTGCATAGGCTAACGGTGCCCTGGCGTCATGAAGTGATAAGGTATTTCCCTACACCACCTGTGGCTACCACAGGCCCCAAGGCACATTTGCCTTATAAGAGACCAGTATTATAATTGGAACATTGGGCCCTGTTGCAGATGTTGCATTGGGGCCCAGAAGCTATAAGTTATGCCTCTATACCCCAGATATGGCCTTCTTAGGATCGATGTGGGTTGCAAAAGTTATGCACCCCATTGATAAGAAAGTGAGGACATAATCTAGCCATATGCCAACACTCAAGATGAAAATACCCCTTTAACAATATTTCCACAAGCACTAAACAAGGTTACATGTTTCCATACTTATATAGAAAATGTACGCCAGGCAAACATTATGTATAATATTGCTGCTGTGTCCTCACTAAGCATTGTTCCTCATGGAAAGTAAGCACTCCCTAACACTATTACTGTTCATTTTTACATGCACACTATTTTAAGCAGGGGAACTTTTGGCTCCCAAGGCCTCTTGCTGAGATTAGAAGTTATCATGCTCTGGCTATTCTGTAAAGGCATGGGCTAGTGGGCAGTTCAAAGCTTGCTCCTGACCTCAGAAGCCTCTATGATCTCACTCATTGGAAGCATCTAGCAGGAAGATCTGATAAAAACAAAATGATTGCCAGGGTGAGCGAATAAGCACAAGAGCTGCCAAAGATTCCACAGGAAACAAGATCACTAAGCATAGCTAGCATTTGCTCAAACTCTGCAAAAAACATTAGTTAGAGGAAAGAAAATATTATTCAGTGATATATTTACTTATCTGGTTGAGATTATCATATGGTCATTCTCTGGTACAAAGCCCCATCACTGCGTGTGCTTGGGAACATAAACAGCAGAGATGTCATTTATGTCAGGAGCCATAGGAAAAATGTAATTGCAGTATAGTTATTAGTACACTTCAGCCAGTTTTCTATCTGTATATAAAAGAATGGTGTTCAGGTTAGAAACCATATTTATCATGCTGATCAATAATTTCATGGGGGCATGGTGAAGTTAGACTGGGTTAGCATTATTTGTTTCCCCCTCTATCAAGCAGGGACATTGGAAAAGCTCCAAACATACACAATCAATGTCTCATTGTTAGATAAGCGAACAAAGTGTCTTTTGGTCTCTGTAGATGTCAATGTCAGAAGGTGAGGCTGTGTAGAAGACTACAAAATTCCATCTAGCGGAACAGATTTTGATCTACTGGAAGCATTAAATGAAGGTTTTCTACAAGCAGAGATCATCCCGAACCTTGTCTATTGGTTAGCTTAATAAATTACAACTACTGATTTACAACATGGTTAAGAACATGTACTAATATATGGCATTTAATATCAGATCATTAAATTTTTCGCGCTGCTTGTAGATCTTTAAAGGGGTACTCCCACCCTAGACATCTTATCCAAAGGATAGGGGATATGATGTCTAATCCCCTCAATGCAAGTCTATGGGAGGGGGCGTGATGGCCGTCACGCCCCCTCCCATAGACTTGCATTGAGGGGATAGGCGTGATGTCACACAGGGGCGAAGTCCTGACGTCACAGACTTCCGTTCACGTAGTCGCGACTCAGACCCTCCAGCGCTTCCGGACAAAAAACAGGTGGGTGCCGCATGCAATACTGCGGGGGTCCCCAGCGGTGGGACCCCCGAGATCAGACATCTTATCCCCTATACTTTGGATAGGGGATAAGATGTCTAGGGTGGGAGTACCCCTTTAACTTCCCCTAAATTAACTTTAGCCAAGTAAAGTTTCCCGAAAACTTCTTACAGTTATAAGCCAATTTTTCTATTTCCATCTCCACAAGTGGAAATCAAATTAGAAGCCGCTGCTTATGTTTATGAGTCTCCTGAAAATAACATTGTGCTGATCATTCAAACATTTAGATAACTGGTAGCCAACTCTTAAGAGGCTCCAGCAGTGTTTAATAGTTAGATGGTTGATTTGCTCGTCTTCAAGTCTGTAAGCTGAAACCAGACAAAGCCAATGAGTCTTCTCTTTTATTCCAGCACACACACATGTTAATGACATTTTATAATAACTCATTTCAATGTTCAGGCTATGTTTGGAAAACTGAACAGATTAGAAATACACAAAATGTATCTCAAATAATTGGTAAATGAAATGTTTAGACCAATGGAATGTTTTGTACAGAAATTTCCAAAATTACTCAAACTCTTATACTGAAAAATTGCAGCATCCAAATGAAAAAGCAAAAAACTAAAACTTTACAACAGCTTGACCAGCATGTGGCTGGCATTGTCGTGTTGAAAAATGGCTCATAGGACACTTTGTAGAAACAACAGTAACACTGGTTTCATGACTAAGTCAATGAAACACCAAGTTGTTAGTGTTCCTTATAAATAAAGACTAGAGGGCTCTGGCTCCATTACTCTTGCTCTGCACCATGATAGCTTTTGAGACCAATTGCTCTGGGTCAATAAAAAATCTGTAGCTGGATACCTGGCTTGCAGCCCAATAATGTGTAAGTGCCTTCTGATGGTTTGTGCTGTTCAACACCCTAGACCCCTAGGCTTGGTACAGGTATGTGACGTCCAATTTGACTTTCAGCACAGAATGGATTACTAGGTGCAATTATTTTAATCTGACACCTGTCCATGCAGAGACACACTTCTGTGCCTCTCTTGCTGTCATTCCAGTTTGTTGCTGATCTACCAACCACTGGGACACACAACTTTAAACAATGGTGAGTGACTCCTAAGCCTACGCATGTAGAAGTGAAGGAGTCAAAAACCAAGGTCTCCCAGGTCACGAATTCTGTTCCTCTCAGTTTGCAACCTGTGGTGATAACTGGCATGTTGACAAACAGGAGGCATCGCACAATCATACTGTACCGACTTCGTTTTCTGAGGTTTCAAATGGCTGAAGCTAAGGTGCTTGAAAATGTGATAATTTGTAGATTATAGATGTATTTCCTCAATTTGCATTGTAATTCAATATTGATGTTAAGGAGTGAATAAGGGTTTATCTACCACTGTACTTAGTGCCTGCAGAACTCAGTTTTATAATCTGAACTAATACAGTTTCTTGCAGAATGATTAACCACTTCATGCATTCCCCTTTTCTATCATATTTGTTATGGTTTTTTTAAAGGGTTACATTACCTGCCTAACTGCCATGTGCCAACTGTAAAGCTGGTGTGGAAGAACTTGACAGCCCCACACAGAGCCCTGACCTCTAACCCATCAAGCAGAATGGAGATTGCAAGTCAGGCCCTTTCATCCAATATCAGTGCCTGGCCTCACGAAGTTCTTTTGGTTGAATGGGCAAAACTTTCCATCGACACACTCCAAAACACTTCACAGAAGAGTGGAAACCTTTATTATTTTGAACTGCAAAGAGAGAACCAATTTCATATACCGTATTTTTCGCCGTAAAAGACGCACTTTTTCTTCCCCAAAACTGGGGGGGGGGGGGGGGGGAGTTGGTGTATGTTATACGGCGAATACACACCTATCGCGGCGGTCCTTTCGGCCATCAACCGATCGCGGTGATGCCCTGTATTAACCTTTCAGATGCGGCGATCAAAGCTGACCGCCACATCTGAAGCGAAAGTAACACTAACCCGGCGGTTCAGTCGGGCTGTTCGGGACCACCGCTGTGAAATCGCGGCGTCCCGAACAGCTTACAGGACACCGGGAGGGACCTTACCTGCCTCCTCGGTGTCTGCTCCGTGCCGGGATCCCCTGAATGGCCGGCGATCTTCTTCGACGTCATCACGTCGTCGCGCACGCTGTCCCGTCATCCAATAGGAGCGGCGTGCGTAGCGACGTGATGACGGCGACGGAGAGCGTGGATCCCGGGGAAGAAGACGTCCGGAGCGTCGGGGACACCACGGGGACGCGGCGACAGTGATGGAGCGACATCCAGGGCAGCGGTGACGAGCGGTGACGGGTCCGGAGCAGCGGGGACACGTGAGTACTACCTCCTATACCAGTGGTCTTCAACCTGCGGACCTCCAGATGTTGCAAAACTACAACTCCCAGCATGCCCGGACAGCCAACGGCTGTCCGGGCATGCTGGGAGATGTAGTTTTGCAACATCTGGAGGTCCGCAGGTTGAAGATCACTGTTGGGTTCAGAATCTTTTTTTTCTAGATTTTGCACCTTTAAAATTGGGTGCGTCTTATATGCCGCTGCGTCCTATAGGGCAAAAAATACAATAAATGCCTATGGATTTAGGAAAGGGATACTGTTAAAGCATCTAATGTGTAGCTGTCGTTATTCTTTTGTCCATATAGTATAAAATTATTAACTATTTAGAAAAAATAATACAATAAAATCATTTTTTTTTATTTCCAAAGCATTTCCTTAGCTCCATACTTTTTAATATTTATGGGGAATGTATAATTCAATAAAGGTTATTGTTTAATTATTATTTCTTTCCTACCCTGACCATTCATCATGCATGTCCTTTTCCAGTTAACAGTCAGAGACAGATATTAGATTTTTTTTTTCTTGTAGATTAATTCAAAATATGCCAAGTGTGGAATTTTCCAAGTTTGCTGTATTAAAACCTTTAAAAGAAAAATATGCACACCGTGCATTGCCTCTCCACTATCATGGAACTAAATATGTTAAATTAGTATTCCAAATAGAATTGGACAATCAGTATCTTTAATGAGAAACTGCTAGGTTCCGGAGGATTAATATGTTATTAAGTGCAGTATATCATTTCAGTTGCTAAGTTTGCTTTTTATTCCACTTCACACAGAAATGCTTGCTGCTCAGGCCAATGTAAGGAGCATGCCTTATGGAACAGAACAAAAGCATTGCCATCTTTATAACTCAACCCGTAGGCACCAATTTACTAAAATGGATTAAATATACTATTTATTCATAACCTCTTTGATCAAAGAATATCCAATTTCCCATCCGTTTTTTTTCTTTGAACTTTGAATAGTGATTTCAGAAATGACTGATATTTTATAAGTGAGAAATGTTATGCAAGAGAGGAAATTGCATTTTGTACAATTCATTAAAAAGGGACACTCAGGCATAAATAAATAGGAGGCAAACAAAAACATATAACAATTAAAGAAAAAGATAAAAAGAAAATGAAATATTGTTCTGTATACATAGCAATCTAATTGTGAAGGAAAGTTATATTATGATAGTTAATAAAGGATGAAAATAAATAATAGTTCTGTCAATTTGCTTAACACACAAAACACTATGCCAAAAATATTTGCCTCTAAAAGGGGCCATGTAGCTCAGAAACCTATTTTAAAATGCTGTATTAGGGAATTTTCTGTTAATTCTTGTTTTTTTAAATGCAGCAGCCCCAGCACAGAAGCAGAAGTACACTGTATAAACAGCGGTCTCCTGCTTCCAGGGCCTCGTTCAACTGTTAGCGCATCTTACAGAATTGCCTATAGTTAAATGTGGTATTTGCCTGATTGACAGAGCAAAGAGCCATTGGCTCCTCGCCCTGTCAATCACAATTTGCAGGAGGCCACAAGAGGCCTGTGCATCCTTCCTCTGTGCTATGTGCTCTTGTTTTTTGTGCTATGTGCCTAAAGGAGGCTACTATTCATACCTAAAAGGGGTTAAGATAACTACCTAAAAGGGTCTTCTATTAAAACCTAAAAGATGGATACTTTCACTACCTAAAGGAGGCTGCTGCTAATAATTCCGAAAGGAGGTTGCTGCTAATAATACCTACAGGGGGCTGCTGCTAATAATACATACAGGGGGCTGCTGCTATTACTACCTAAAAGGAACTGTTGCTAATAATAGCTAAAGGGGGGTTTCTGCTGCTAATAGTACCAACATGGAGCTGCTGACTATATTAGTACCTACATGGAGCTGCTGACTATATTATTAGGCTTCATAGGAAGAAAAAACATACACCATTGAATTGCATGACGACTAATGCCAGAAGTCTGACCAATAAAACAGAAAAACTGGAGTGGTTGATGTCTGAAGAAAATGATGACATAGTGGGTATAACAGAGACTTGGTTGGATGATAGCTGTGACTGGGAGGTCAACATACAGGGTTATAGTCTATTCAGGAAGGATCAGACAAAACGGAAAGGGGGAGGCATTTGTCTGTATGTGAAATCGAGTCTGAAGGCCGCACTACGGGAGGATATATAGAAGGGAAACGATAATGTGGAGTCATTATGGGTAGAAATATATGGAGATAAAAATTTAAAAAAATCCTGATAGGGGTTTACTATAAGCCACCAAACATAATGGAAGAGGCAGAAGATCAATTACTGAGGCAAATAAACAAGGCAGCAAATCAGAATGAGGTGATAATAATGGGGGACTTTAACTATCCTGATATAAATTGGGAGACCGAGTCCTGTGAATCTCATAAAGGAAACAGGTTTCTGACTATAGCTAAAGACAATTATCTGTTCCAAATGGTGCAGGGCCCAACCAGAGAGGGCGCCCTACTGGACTAAATATTAACCAACAGACCTGACAGAGTAACTAATGTGCAAGTAGAAGGACACCTAGGAAATAGTGATCATAATATAATACATTATAACTTGTTCTTCAATAAGGGAATCTCTCGAGGGGCCACAAAAACAATGAACTTTAGGAAGGCAAAGTTCGATCAACTCAGAGAAGCCCTTAACATTATAAAATGTGAAAATGTCCTCAAAAACAAGAATGCTGACACTAAATGGGAGACTATTAAAAATAGCTTAAAGGGGTACTTCGCACCTAGACATCTTATCCCCTATCCAAAGGATAGAGGATAAGATGTCAGATCGCCGGGGTCCCGCTGCTGGGGACCCCGGGGATCGCCGCTGCAGCACCCGCTATCATTACTGCGCAGAGCGAGAACGCTCTGCACGTAATGACGGGCAATACAGGGGCCGGAGCATCGATACGTCACGGCTCCGCCCCTCTTGACGTCATGTTCCCGCCCCTCTTGACGTCACGGCCAACCCCGTCAATACAAGTCTATGGGAGGGGGCGTGGCAGTCGTCACGCCCCCTGCCATAGACTTGCATTAAGGGGACGTCCGTGATGTCATGAGGGGCGGAACCATGATGTTACGCTGCTCCGGCCCCTGTATCGCCCGTCATTACGCACAGAGCGAACTCGCTCTGCGCAGTAATGATGGCGGGGTGCCACAGCGGCGATCCCCGGGGTCCCCAGCAGTGGGACCGCGGTGATCTAACATCTTATCCCCTATCCTTTGGATAGGGGATAAGATGCCAGGTGCGGAGTACCCCTTTAAATTCTCACTGCAAGATGTATATACCTTATCTGAATAAAAGGGTCACCAAGAAAACCAATATGAATGAACAAAAATGTTAAGGGGGCAATAAATGACAAAAATAAAGCATTTCAACTACTAAAACAGGACGGCAGTGAAGAAGCATTAAAAGCTATAGAGAAAAATGTTAAATAAGTAAAAAAAAAACAGATAAAAAACACAAAAATAGAGACAGAAAGACTCGTTGCCAAAGAGAGTAAATCTAACCCCAAAATATTCTTTAACTATATAAATAGCAAAAAGATCAAAAATGAAAGTTTGGGCCCTTTAAAAAAATGATGAGGAAGAAATTATAATCGGTGATCAGGAAAAAGCAAATATATTGAACAAATTCTTCTCCACTGTATTCACAGAGGAAAATGAAATGCCAGGGGAAATACAGTGTAATAAGGTAAAATCCCCAGTACAGGTCACCTGCCTAACCAAGGAAGAAGTACAGTGCCGCCTACAAAAAATCTAAATAGACAAATCACCAGGTCCAGATGGCATTCACCCCCGTGTTCTAAAGGAATTAAAGGGGTACTCCGGCCCTAGACATCGTATCCCCTATGGAAAGGATAGGGGATAAGATGTCAGATCGCGGGGGTCCCACAGGATCTCGGCTGCAGCACCCACCTGTTGCAGCTTCTGGCAGCGCTGGAGGCTCTCATCCTAACGGCTCATGTCACCGTGGTTGGGAGCCGTTAGGATGAGAGCCTCTAGTGCTGCCGGAAGCCGCAACAGGTGGGTGCTGCAGCTGAGATCCCAGGGGTCCCCAGCAGCGGGACCCCCGCGATCTGACATATTATCCCCTATCCTTTCCATAGGGGATAAGATGTCTAGGGGCGGAGTACCCCTTTAAATAATGTGACAGACCCCTATTTTTTATATCCAGGGACAGGGACTGTTCCCCAGGACTGGCGCTTGGCAAATGGGGTACCAATATTTAAAAAGGGATCAAAAGTTGAGCCCGGGAATTATAGACCTGTTAGTTTAACTTCCGTTGTATGTAAATTGTTTGAGGGTTTTCTAAGGGATGCTATTCTGGAGTATCTTAATAAAAATAAATATATGACCCCATATTAGCATGGCTTTATGAGGGATTGGTCCTGTCAAACTAACCTGATCAGCTTTTATGAGGAGGTGAGCTCCAGACTGGACCAGATGCAATCGCTGGAAGTTGTACATCTGCATTTTCCCTAAGCATTTCATATGGTGCCACACAAAAGGTTAGTGCATAAAATGAGGATGGGGCTGGGGGAGAATGTGTGCAAGTGGGTAAGTAACTGGCTCAAGGATAGGAAACAGAGGCTGGTTATTAATGGTACTTATTCTGATTGGGTGTGTTACGCCTAGCGCTCCGGGTCCCCGCTCCTCCCCGGAGCGCTCACGGCGTCTTTCTCCCTGCAGCTCCCCGGTCAGTCCCGCTGACCGGGAGCGCTGCTCTGTCATGGCCGTTGGGGATGCGATTCGCACAGCGGGACGCGCCCGCTCGCGAATCGCATCCCAGGTCACTTACCCGTTCCCGTCCCCTGCTGTCATGTGCTGGCGCGCGCGGCTCCGCTCTCTAGGGCGCGCGCGCGCCAGCTCCCTGAGACTTAAAGGGCCAGTGCACCAATGATTGGTGCCTGGCCCAATTAGCTTAATTGGCTCCCACCTGGTCCCTGACTATATCTAGCCTCCTCCCATGCACTTCCTTGCCGGATCTTGTTGCCCTTGTGCCTAGTGAAAGCGTTTTGTGTGTTTGAAAACCTGTGTACCAGAACTTCTGCTATCTCCCCTGACTACGAACCTTGCCGCCTGCCCCCGACCTTCTGCTACGTCCGACTTTGCTTCTGCCTACTCCCTTGTACCTCGCCTATCTTCAGCAGCCAGAGAGGTGAGCCGTTGCTAGTGGATACGACCTGGTCACTACCGCCGCAGCAAGACCATCCCGCTTTGCGGCGGGCTCTGGTGAAAACCAGTAGTGTCTTAGAACCGGTCCACTAGCACGGTCCTCGTTATCCCTCTCTGGCACAGAGGATCCACCTCCTGCCAGCCGGCATCGTGACAGGGTGACTGTTACTAGGGGTCCGTCTTGGGTCCTGTTCTATTTAATATATTTATTATGACCTTGTAGAGGGTTTGAATAGTAAAGTAGCAATCTTTGCAGATGATACTAAACTCTGGAAAGCGGTAAACACTATAGAGGACAGTGCACTGTTACAAATGGATCTGGATAGGTTGGAGGTTTAGGCTGGGAAGTGGCAGATGAGGTCCAACACTGATAAATGTAGGTAATGCACATGGGGAAGAAAAATCCAGGCTGGGATTATGTATTAAATGGGAGCACACTTGGGACGACTGACATGGAAAAGGATTTAGGAGTCTTAGTTAATAGTAAATTTAGCTGTAGTGACCAGTGTCGGGAAGCAGCTGCTGCCGAGGCAAATAAAATCATGGGGTGCATCAATAGGGGCATAGATGCCCACGACAAGGAAATAATTCTACTGCTGTACAAATCACTAGTCAGACCACACATGGAATACTGTGTACAGTACTGGGCACCAGTGTACAAGAAAGATATAGTGGAGCTGAAGAGGGTTCAAAGATGGGCAACCAGAGTAATACGGGGAATGGGAGGACTACAGTACCCAGAAATATTAGCAGAATTAGGGTTATTTAGTTTAGAAAAAAAGAAGGCTTAGGGGAGACCTAATAACTATGTATAAATATATCAGGTGGCAGTACAGAGATCTCTCCCATGATCTATTTATACCCAGGACTTTATCTATAACAAGGGGGCATCCTCTACGTTTAGAGGAAAGAAGGTTTCTACACCAGCGCAGATGGGGGTTCTTTACTGTAAGAGCAGTGAGACTGTGGAATTCTCTGCCTAAGGAGGTGGTCATGGTGAACTCTGTAAAAGAGTTCAAAAGTGGTCTGGACACATTTTTGGAGAATAATAACATTGCTGTTATGGATACTAGATTTATAGGGACAGAACTTTGCTCCAGGGATTTATTCTGACTGCCATATTTGGAGTTGGGAAGGAATGTTTTGCCTTCCTCTGGATCAACTCAGTGGGGACTCATTAGGGTTATAGGTTGAACTTGATGGACTCTGGTCTTTTTTCAACCTTATGAACTATGTTACTATGTTACTATCTTACCTAAAGATCATATCACCACATACAGGGGCTACCGCAAATAATACATAAAGGGGCTGCTTCTAAAAGTACCAAATGGGGACAGCTGCTACTACGGCCTAAAGGGGGCTGCTACTACCACTTCCTAAAGGAGGATGATACTACTACTACTCAGAGGAGGCTGCTACTACTACCAAAAGGGATGTTACTACTACCTTATATGGGAACAACCTACCTGTTCTTCTCCAACTCAATTATATACCCATTCTATTATTACTGGTTGGAGCGCTATAGTTGCAGGAAAAGTGGGGAGCATAAAATGTTTGTCTGGTAGGTTCTGTGGAGACAAGTTGTGCAAGTAAGAAATCATGACGATTCCTCCTTGTTAGAGTAGTGTCACACCTAACGTATCTGTAGCGGATTTTACGCTGCGGATCCGCCAGTGACCCAGCTGTTCAGTCCAGCTGCTTGGCCAGTCCATCACCTTTACCCTCAGTTTCTTTAGCAAGTCAGTGGTTGTCGTGGAGGTGTGTTTTGGGTCATTATCAAGTTGGAATAATGCCCTGCGGTCCATTCTTCATGGTAAGAAGATTATACTCTGTTTCTGTATGTCATAGTACATGTTGGCATTCATGGCTCCCTTATTGATCTGTAGCTCCCCAGTGCCAGCAGCACTCATGTAAGCCCGGACCATGACACTCCCACTACTATGCTTGACTGTAGGCACACTTGTCTTTGTATTCCTCACCTGGTGGCCGCCAAACATGCTTGACACCATCTGAACCAAATAAGTGTATGTAGGTCTTATCGGACCACAGGACATGTTTCCAGTAATTCATGTCCATTTTGTCTTCATCAAACTGTTTGCAGGCTTTCTTGTACTTCATCTTTAGAAGAGGTCTTTAACTGGAATGACAGCCATACAGCCGACCTCTGGCTATGACTCGTGAGCATGTGCACTCAACTTCTTTGGTCGATTATGCTAAGGCCTGTTCTGAGTGAAACCTGTCCTGTAAAGCCACTGTAAGGTCTTGCCCAACATGTTACAACTTAGTTTCTGGGTCTTGGCAATCTTCTCATAGCCAAGGCCATCTTTATGTAGAACAACTATTCTTTTTTTCAGATCCTCAGAGAGATATTTGCCATGAAGTGACTTGTTGAACTTCCAAGTTCAAGTATGAGAGCAATAACACCAAATTTAAGATACCAGCTACCCATTTGCCCCTAAAACCTTGTAATTTCAAAAAGTCACATGATATCAGGAGGGAAAATGGCGAATTGGGCCCAGTTTGGACTTATCCACTTCTGGGTCGTGGTAAAGTGTATGGGAAATTGGTGGATGGGGTATATATCTCTCCTGGTTTCCTCAGCCAAGCATGGTAGAGGAAATCCAGAAGGTTATATGCTGCTTTAGCAGAGCATAGTCTGCTAGGGCTCTTTTGTTTGAGTTACATGGGCTGGAATTCCTGGACTGGAGGACAGGTTAAAAGTGGGAGTGCTCCAGTCCACACCCCTAGTCCACTATGGGTTTTCCCTTCTCCAAGGTGTTCTCAGGTGAGTCTTCCTGTGTTGATTGCTGGGGGGGAAGCCTTAAAACAAAGGGCTGTCGGAGTCTAAGAGCTGGAGGAGAGACTGAGATGAAAAGCAGCCACAGCCAACACTGCAGCTCAAACCTACCAGGTCTTAACCTCCCTCTATGGACAATTTGTGATTTTGCTTGGACCAGACATTAGGCCTACAGTAGGATAGTGAGGTATCCTGATGTTTAGTTAGAGCCGGACAGGCTTAGGTTTTGTTGTTTGTATGCACTGTGCTTTGTGCCAAAGTCATTTAAATAAATATCCTCTAGGACGTTTTAAACCTGCTGCCTGTGTGAATACTGTCATTGCCGACCCCACCGTGTAAGCTGTTCCCTACAGGGTGTACTGACTTTTGTTGCCAAGGTTTAGACATTAATGGCTGTGTTGAGTTATTTTGAGGGGACACAAAATTAAACACTGTTATACAGGCTGTGCATTACTTTGGAGCAGAGTGTCATTTCTTCAGTGTTGTCACTGATAGAATAAAATATTTACAAAAATATGAAGAGTGGACTTATGTTATATTCTGTAAATACGCATTAAAAGCGTTGAGAGTGAACATGGAATAGACATTTTAGGCCAAGTTACCTGTATTTTCTGGGTTTAATCAAACAAATAGTATTTGTGTAACATAAATATGCATTTAAGCATTGAGAGCAAATGTGAAATAGGCTTTTTACCTCATGGTACCTGTATTTTCTAGATTTAAAAAAAACATAGAGCATTTCTAGCCAGATATAACACAAGTCTGCATAAAAAAAAACATTAAAAGTCGAAGTGTGGAAGTTGCTCCACCACTTGACTAGTTGGTGAGTGACAAATCACCCCAAAAACAAATACCCCCCCCCCCCCCACCCCCAAACAAGAAGGTCCAAATATTTTTCAATAAAAAAATGTTTCTGCCAATAAGCATGTTGGTGGCTGTACCAGCTCTGTGGGCACTACCAATTTGTCCAGGCCCAGTGAAGGTAGCAGTAGCGAGGTGCCTGGTGGTAGTAGTGGCAGCAGCATCAGCAAGCAAAAGTTGTCCATGTCTTCCAGGAGTTGTGTTGATTTGGAGGATGATATGGCTATTTTGGATAAGTTGGTTTATTCTCAGTCATCTCAGGTGGAGGAAGAGTCTGATGATATGACGTAGTGCCAGGTGTCAGTGAATTCCTCATATTCTACAGTTACATGGGGCAGTAGAAATGTCCTTCCTAGGCTGTCTGTTTCATTATTGCTGTCTTTGTTTACCCCTAGTGCAAAGCCGAAAGATAGCTTTATCCACAAGAAGGAGTTGTGTGAAGACAGTCAGCCTTTGTAGTGTGTTGCATAGGTGGTGGAAGTGGAAACGGTAGCCAAATATAGTACTAGCAGGACTGGTGGTTGTGGTGGTAGGCATTGTGGTCATATTGTAAGCCATTATGGTGGATATTCTGAGGGAGGGCAAGGAGCCCATGATCAGACATCAAAAGTTCATACTGAGAGGAGTGGTGAGGACAATGATGAGGAGTTTGATGATGATAAAGATGTTAGCAATGAAAAGTGGAGCCAAAGTAGGGTCACAACATCTGTAAAATGTATGTAGGCCTGCTGGTATGATCAGCTCAGAAGCAGAGGATGGAAAAGTTGCTGTATCTCTGATAAAATAGCCTTTCAGAGGAGGGGCAAATTTTACTTGTGGTGTAGCCAGGGCCGTTTGAAGGAATTTTGGGGCCCCAAGCAAAATGGACATGGAAGCCCCCCCCCCCCTTGATGTTCACGCACGTCACGTCAGAGTTCTCCCCACGTTAGGTGCGGCAGAGTTCCCCCCACATTAGGTGCAGCAGAGTTCTCCCCACATTAGGTGCAGCAGAGTTCTCCCCACATTAGGTGCAGCAGAGTTCCCCCCACATTAGGTGCAGCAGAGTTCTCCCCACATTAGGTGCAGCAGAGTTCTCCCCACATTAGGTGCAGCAGAGTACCCCCCACATTAGGTGCAGCAGAGTTCTCCCCACATTAGGTGCAGCAGAGTTCTCCCCACATTAGGTGCGGCAGAGTTCCCCCCACATTAGGTGCAGCAGAGTTCTCCCCACATTAGGTGCAGCAGAGTTCTCCCCACATTAGGTGCAGCAGAGTTCTCCCCACATTAGGTGCAGCAGAGTTCCCCCACATTAGGTGCAGCAGAGTTCTCCCCACATTAGGTGCAACAGAGTTCTCCCCACATTAGGTAGGTAGTGTTCCCCCCACATTAGGTGCAGCAGAGTTCCCGCCACATTAGGTGCAGCAGAGTTCCCCCCACATTAGGTGCAACAGAGTTCTCCTCACATTAGGTAGGTAGTGTTCCCCCCACATTAGGTGCAGCAGAGTTCTCCCCACATTAGGTGCAGCAGAGTTCTCCCCACAAAAGGTAGGCAGTGTTCACCCCACATTAGGTGCAGCAGAGTTCTCCCCACATTAGGTATGCAGTGTTCTCCCCACATTAGGTGCAGCAGAGTTCTCCCCACAATAGGTAGGCAGTGTACACCCCACATTAGGTGCAGCAGAGTTCTCCCCATATTAGGCTAGCAATGTTCCCCCACATTAGGCTGGCAGTGTTCTCCCACATTAGGCAGGCAGTGTTCCTCCACATTAGGCAGGCAGTGTTCTCCCACATTAGGTGAAGCAGAGTTCTCCCCACATTAGGCAAGCAGTGTTCCCCCACATTAGGTAGGCAGTGTTCCCCACAGACATACAGCCTCCAGCCATATACAGTGTATGGCTGGAGGCTGTATGCCTGTGTACTGCCCCACTTCAGTGCTCCGACCACTGCTCCTCCGGTATGGTCATAGCATTAGTTCCCGGGAGCGGAGAAGCGGTGGTCGGAACACCGAAGATGACGTGCCGCTGGTCACCTACCAAGCTGGCCAGCGCACGTCTTCCTCCTCCTTGATGCTCCGGTCTTCTGCGCCTCCGTTACTACGGGCGCACACACGGGACGTCAGTGATGTCCCGGCGTGCGCTCTCTCTTGGCGGCCCCTGCGTTTTTCAACTTAACGCGGGGCCGCAGAGAGTTAACAGGGCATCCCTGTGTCCCAAAAAGATCTTTCAGGACACAGGGATGTCCTTAATAGTGATGGGGGAATTGCCCCGTCGCTACAGGAGGGGCAAGCACCGGCTCTGCTCGGGGCTCCCCAGCCAGCTCGGGGCCCCAAGCAATTGCTTGGTTTGCCTGTCCTGTAGCGACGGGCCTGGGTGTAGCTTTCTCTACCTGTATTCTACAAGTAGTATATGGTCATTATAGACTTCAGTCTGGTTTGGATAAGAGAGAAACAAATGCAGGAGAGTATAGGACTTTAGGTGTTTGTAAAATGGTCCAGGTAGATGGCATGAAAATGTATATAAAGGTAAACAATTGGTTTTGGGGAACAAAAGGTGATAGTATAATGAAAGAAAGAAAATGGTGATCCAAGAGTTGGAAATATGAATTGGAGAAATAGAGTGAATACAAATAAATCTCTTTCCATGAGTCTTTTGGAACTTTTAATACCTTGTATTTCTATTTATCTTTTCAGTACAATCACATATTATAATGGGGGGGGGGGGGGGGGGGGGGGGCACACAATGGAAAATATCCCATAAAATTAGAACAACAAAAAGGCTAACAATTATGAAATATAATTAGACCGCCAACAGATGACAGAAAATAAAAATGAAAAATGAAACTAGATCAGCAGGCAGTATAGTGGAAGCATAGACTGCTGTGAGTAAAATCAGCAGGAGCTTCTCAGCAATACCTATGGAGCCAAGTTTTGGTGACTGTAAAGAAACAGAGGAACAGGGAAAAAAAACTAGTAATTGATAAATGTGACCTTTGGGATGTAAGGAATGGACAATCCTCGGGTGCAGCTGTTGCAGAGATGAGGGGAATGATAAAAGATGTTGACTGGCATGAATAATTAGAATCTGTGAAGGAAGAAAAGTGAATGTTTCTTAAGAAAACCAATCCTTTTCAACAGAGTCTGACACGCTCTAAGCAAAAACAGCAGTTATGTCAATATAAGTCAGTGAATGAGGAGATCGAGTGATTTATTTTAACTTGTCTTACAGCATATAATCACAATGATGAGACTTTCCTATAATTAAATAGATAATGTACCGATGTGGCACAAATCTGAAATGATTGGACCGTCCCCTAAAGAAACAAATGGCTCATTTTTTATGAGATCAGTCAAGGGAGACTTATCACTGACTTGATAAGAAGCAGCTTGATGGGGCATGCATGTGGCCAGGTGTCAATTAGTCATGTGGCATATTATCCACCTCACATGTTTTTTTCTTCGAAATACTTGTGTGCTATTTTTAATTTTAAGAAATATTTTCTGAAAGAATTACCTAAAATATATTACATTTTGTGCTTATGTGGGGAAAAAGTATAACCTGCATAGTCTGATAATCATTAAGAAAAGAAACCTGCACAAAATACTTATTTTATTTTAACCCCTTATTGACCACGGACGTATATTTAAGTCCGTGGCCAGCTCCTGATCTGTGAAGTGCGTTCAAAAGCTGAGCGTGCTTTGTATCTGCGGGGTCCCGGTTGCTATCAGAAACCAGGACCCGTGGCTAATACCAGACATCACCAATCTGGCTGATGTCCAGTGTTAACTCTTTAGACGCCGCAATCAAAGTTGATCGCGGCATCTAAAGTGGAAGAAATCCATACCGGCTAGCGCGGTGGGGCTGTTCATTACCTCTGTGGTGAAATTGCAGTGGGACAGCGGGAGGTGTCTTACCTTCTTCCCGGCTGTCCAATTAGCGTTTGATTGCTCCAAGCCTGAAATCCAGGCTTGAACAATCAAGCGCAGAAAACAGTGATCAATGCATTCCTGTGGCAATGCATTGAACAGTGTCTGCAATCAGTGTACACAATGTTACAGCCCCTAGAGGGGGCTATAATACTGCATAAAAAAGTTTTAAAAGAAGTTAATTCATCCCTTCCCTAATAAAAATCAGAATCACCCCCTTTTCCCATTTAAAAATAAAGTGTGTAAATAAAAATAAAAACAAACATATGTGGTATCGCCGCGTGTGTAAATCTCCGAACTTAATTGTTAATTAAACCACACGATCAATGGCGTAGGCGCAAAAAAATTCCAAAGTCCAAAATATTTTTGGCCACTTTTTATGGCAGAAAAAAATTAATAAAAAGCGATCAAAAAGTCTGATCAAAACAAAAATGGTATCAATTAAAACTTCAGATCACGGCGCAAAAATTAGCCCTCATACCGCCCCGTTTGTGGAAAAATAAAAAAGTTATAGGGGTCAGAAGATGACAATTTTAAAAGTATAAATTTTCGTGCATGTAGTTGTGATTTTTACCAGAAGTATGACAAAATCAAACCTATATAAGTACGATATAATTTTAATTGTATGGACCTACAGAATAAAGAGAAGGTGTCATTTTTGCCAAAAAAATGTACTGCGTAGAAACGAAAGCCACCAAAATTACAAAATGGTGTTTTTTTCTTCAATTTTGTCGCACAATGATATTTTTTTTCCATTTTGCCGTAGATTTTTGGGTAAGATGACTGATGTCATTACAAAGTTGTATTGGTGGCACAAAAAAACTTTCATATGGATTTTTAGGTGCAAAATTGAAAGGTTTATGATTTTTAAATGGTAAGGAGGAAAAAGCGAAAGTGCAAAAACTGAAAAACACTTGGTCCTTAAGGGGTTAAGAGTCCCTAAAAAAGAAAATGCTGGCAAAATGTCCCTTAGCAGAGAATCCAACAGTCAGCTGTGATCTCTGGAGAGTCCTGGAAGGGAGTATGCAATCTCCCTGCAGCACCATCACAGGGGAATTCTTATTACACCGTCAGTACTTCCTCCCAATCAGTGGGTAGGGTTTTGTAATCTCTACTAACTCTGACAAAAATGAGGATCCTAAACAAAAGATGCCTCTTGGCAAGTAGCAACTTGGAAATATTGAATTTGCAAATATTGTATTTTCTAAACCAGACATATACCAGAAATATTCACATCAGTGGTCCTCCAGAGTAAGACACAATGTATTAATTTAAAATTAACTCTGTTATAGGGGTCAGCAAATGTTTGCTCCATGTTGGTTGGTTGGAATTCAATGTCAGTTTCAAGTGCATATGGTCATAACTTAGGACTGGGCCACTGGTCGTGGACCACTGTACTGTTCAAAAATACCCAATGGAAAGGAGTTCTGCCCATAGCAACCATTCGTAGATCAGCTTTCATCTTACCAGAGCTCATTAAGTTATGAAAACTGAGCTGTGACTGTCTGTTATGAGCAAAACCACACAGTTTTGGTCTTCAGAGATTTTATTTATTATCCCCTTTAAGTTTTGAAATATGTTAAGAAAGGACACATCTGTATTTCATCAGGTAAGAAGAGGACCTGAGAATGTTGTAGATAAAGGCCTGGTAGTGTGGAGATCATACTGTGTACATGTTAGTGCATGGCTCCTGTTCCAGTTCTACACTCTGCCAGGACCTGCAGCCTCGACAGTTTAAACTTTTTTTTAGCATGGGATTGAGGGGCAAGATCTATTGCTGCAAAACATGAGTATCTAAGCATTGTGCAGGTACTTCTACCCCCATAATCCTCTACACCTGAAGGATGGTATGAGATCACATACATCACATCCTGCTGCCCAAGGATCACAAAGCCACCTCCAGTACACCCCTAATGTAAATTTCTGCCCCTCACTGAAGCATCAGCACACATTAGTGTAATGATGCACACAGTAGTGTAATGATGCACACAGTAGTGTAATGCCACTGCTTAAAAAATATAGCCATACCTTTATAATAGTCAAAGAATAAGTGCAGTGTGCCAGATGTATCCAATTAAATGTGTTAGTTTATTCCACAGTGCAGGAAAAAAGCAGACATAACTTTATAAGTGTGCTACTGCTCATATCTAGGGAATGAAGGGGGGGGGGGGGGGTGATTTATAACATAAGAACACCTCTAGACTCAGGGCACCATAAGCAGGGGATATTTAAAAATCCATAATGTTTGGGGAGGCCTCTTTAAAAAAAATGTACAGTATTTTAACACTAGTGTGAACTAATTTTTAACCCCTTCTACAGTCACCTTTCTGATTATTCACAGTCTAGATATTTTTCAAGGGGTTGTACATATTAACAAAAACATTTAATAACAAAAAGTCTGCTTTCTTTCTTGTCCACATGTTATTTGTGACATTGCATTTCAAATTATCTCACTTTGATGGAGATCTGTTGGTGCAGTTACTGTAAGGGTATGCTCACACTTGGGACTCTCCGCACAGAATTCCGCTCAAAGATTTGGCTGAACAAATCTAACAGTGGTGTAAATGGGTCTTCTGGTTATCTATTTACACAGAAAAATGTATTCAGCGGAAAACTGTGCCCTGGAAATTGACTTGCCAAAAGAATAAACATGTTCTTTATTTCAGCAGAAATCAACAAGCAGAATCCCTTCATTTAGAGAAAAAGTGACACTATATTTGTCCTGCCATTGCCACTGCTTAAAAAATATAGCCATACCTTTACAATAGTCAAAGAATAAGTGCAGTGCGCCAGATGTATCCAATTAAATGTGTCAGATTATTCCACAGTTCAGGAAAAAAGCAGACATAACTTTATAATATAAGTATGCTACGCCATGGCAACCCATCATTTCTTCTGTTTGCTAACAGATCCTTGGTGCACTGGGGGAGGTCTCCTGGACTACTCTTGTCTCCTCCGGTAGTCCCAACGTACCACCTAGGAGCGGCCAACCTGCTTGGCATGAGGGGCAGCTTGGGCTCAGTGGTCAGGCTGGGCTAAAGGAGGAGACAGGAATGGTCCGAGTGGCCGCTACCAGTGCACCAAGGATCAGTTAGCATACAGAATACAGGATGGATTACCATCACGCATTCACAATACAAAGGTGTTGCTCTATTTTGTTATGTTACAATAGTTACCATCCAAACTATGTCAAACAATCACTGTCATATGGACAATTTGTAAACCTACGCCTCCCTCCTTTAATTTATAGGCAGAGGACCTAATGAACAGATTTTGTCAGAGAAAATACCCAGAAGCTCTATTACAACAATTGTTCGCTAGAGCAAGGACATCAAATCATAATACATTGTTTAAGAAAAAAGGTAAACACAAGAAAGAAAGTCATCAGAATAAATGGTTCATTTTTTTCTTTTGAGTTTAGCCCGATGGATAAGATTTAAAAAAACGCAGTTCCTAAAAATTGGTTTCTGCTGGCACAGGATGAAATTCTGCGGGACATGGTCAAGAAGAAACTTTTGCTCACGTTCCGCAGAATAACAACTCTTAGAGATAAACTTTGAAGGGACATCTGAATACTTCCCAAGATAGCTGGCTAGCTAAATCTGTCATGAAGGAAAAATTTTAATGTGGGTCCTGCTATTTGTGTAACTATATGTGCCCAGCTCTGACGGTTCAACTAGGAAGTGAAATATTGTGGGTGGATCAACATGTAACATGCCGCACTAAATAGGTGGTATATGCAAAAAAATGTACACGTGGTATGTTTTATGTGGGGAAAACTATTAGGCCTCTCAATGTATGTTATTCCAAGCATGTTAGATCTATAACAACAAAAAAAGGATCTCCTAAATTAATAAAACATATGCGTGAAATGCATGAAGGTAACATAAAAGATATGACCTGTATGGGTCTGTTACATGTAGAGGGAGTCTGAGGCAGTGGGGATAGAAATACACTACCGCTAAAAAAAGAAACCACTATTATAATTAAAACTTATAGCCCTAGTGTAATGTTGGGCAGGGATAGAGTGCAGCCCTGAACTTGCCCACTCCCTCTGTCCCTGCCTAATTGCGTACCTGCCCTAGGAAGCAGGCCACAACCATGGTGCCGGTGATGGGAGTAAGTAGTCAAAACAATAAACTACAAAAAACTGACAAAGTCGGGAACAGACCTCCTTATATATGCCTGTGCAACTAACAGGAGGATTCTAATTGCCTGCACACTGAACTACACCCAAGGCACAGAGGCGTAGTCGCTGCAACCAAGATTAACAAAACTCTCAATGAAGTTTAACCCTTCAGGTCAAACACGGACGAGTCATTACAGTAGCCCCTCCCTTCATGAGGGGCCACTGGACCCTTAACAACCTGGGAAAACAGGTATCGACTTGGATACAGATGGACCATCAAATTTCCTCATCTGTATCCTCATCCTCAATGTCACACCACTCATCGTTGTCCTCACAATCATCTTCCAAATTATCATTACTTTTTTCTGACTCCAAGTCCACATGATTACTCTCCAAACACTTATTGCCCATGACATCGCAACACACTAATTCAGCCAGAGGCTGCTGCAAAATTAGCTTTAAGACATTCTTAGAAATCAAATCAGATTATACAGAAGATGGGCAATGCCCCCCAGAAGAACTTTGCCAGGCTACCTGATACCTGTGCACCAAAGTGGCCTCTACGATTACCACCTGAACGCGGACACTTAACACATGACCTGATGTATTGTGTGTCCTCTCCACAATAAAAACACAGGCCATAGAGTTGGCAAATCCTCAGTGTTCCTCTGGGGTGTGGATGGATCCCATCTGCATGGGTTCCTCCTAGGACTCAGGTTGGTAATGAGAAACATGAGATGAGTCAAACAGAAAAGGAGAGGCAGAGGAAGAAGAACACTCCTGTCTGCATTCACGTAGACATCTATCCAAGTGCAAAGCTAATGTCCTAGCTTGGTCAAGGGTATTAGGAGAGGGGTAGATAACCAGCATGTCCTTTAAAGTGTAAGATAACAACAGTCTGAACTGACAAATCCAAGCTGGTGTGTTCAATTTGGAGCCACACACAACCTTCTAAATTCTGCACAGTATTCTTTCACAGGTCTTCATCCCTGTTTTAACATGTTGTTACGCCGAGCGCTCCGGGTCCCCGCTCCTCCCCGGAGCGCTCGCTTCACTCCCTCCGCTGCAGCGCTCCGGTCACGTCCTCTGACCCGGGGCGCTGCGATCCTGCTGCCAGCCGGGATGCGATTCGCGATGCGGGTAGCGCCCGCTCGCGATGCGCACCCCGGCTCCCCTACCTGACTCGCTCCCCGTCTGTTCTGTCCCGGCGCGCGCGGCCCCGCTCCCTAGGGCGCGCGCGCGCCGGGTCTCTGCGATTTAAAGGGCCACTGCGCCGCTGATTGGCGCAGTGGTTCCAATTAGGGTTTTCACCTGTGCACTTCCCTATATTACCTCACTTCCCTTGCACTCCCTTGCCGGATCTTGTTGCCTTAGTGCCAGTGAAAGCGTTCCTTGTGTGTTCCTTGCCTGTGTTTCCAGACCTTCTGCCGTTGCCCCTGACTACGATCCTTGCTGCCTGCCCCGACCTTCTGCTACGTCCGACCTTGCTTCTGCCTACTCCCTTGTACCGCGCCTATCTTCAGCAGCCAGAGAGGTGAGCCGTTGCTAGTGGATACGACCTGGTCACTACCGCCGCAGCAAGACCATCCCGCTTTGCGGCGGGCTCTGGTGAAAACCAGTAGTGGCTTAGAACCGGTCCACTAGCACGGTCCACGCCAATCCCTCTCTGGCACAGAGGGTCCACTACCTGCCAGCCGGCATCGTGACAGTAGATCCGGCCATGGATCCCGCTGAAGTTCCTCTGCCAGTTGTCGCTGACCTCACCACGGTGGTCGCCCAGCAGTCACAACAGATAGCGCAACAAGGCCAACAGCTGTCTCAACTGACCGTTATGCTACAACAGTTGCTACCACAGCTTCAGCAGTCATCTCCTCCGCCAGCTCCTGCACCTCCTCCGCAGCGAGTGGCCGCTCCTGGGATACGCTTATCCTTGCCGGATAAATTTGATGGGGACTCTAAGTTTTGCCGTGGCTTTCTTTCCCAATGTTCCCTGCATCTGGAGATGATGTCGGACCTGTTTCCCACTGAAAGGTCTAAGGTGGCTTTCGTAGTCAGTCTTCTGTCCGGAAAAGCCCTGTCATGGGCCACACCGCTCTGGGACCGCAATGACCCCGTCACTGCCTCTGTACACTCCTTCTTCTCGGAAATCCGAAGTGTCTTTGAGGAACCTGCCCGAGCCTCTTCTGCTGAGACTGCCCTGTTGAACCTGGTCCAGGGTAATTCTTCCGTTGGCGAGTATGCCGTACAATTCCGTACACTTGCTTCAGAATTGTCCTGGAATAATGAGGCCCTCTGCGCGACCTTCAAAAAAGGCCTATCCAGCAACATTAAAGATGTTCTGGCCGCACGAGAAATTCCTGCTAATCTACATGAACTTATTCACCTAGCCACTCGCATTGACATGCGTTTTTCTGAAAGGCGTCAGGAACTCCGCCAAGATATGGACTCTGTTCGCACGAGGCGTTTCGTCTCCTCGGCTCCTCTCTCCTCTGGTCCCCTGCAATCTGTTCCTGTGCCTCCCGCCGTGGAGGCTATGCAGGTCGACCGGTCTCGCCTGACACCTCAAGAGAGGACACGACGCCGTATGGAGAACCTCTGCCTGTACTGTGCTAGTACCGAACACTTCCTGAGGGATTGTCCTATCCGTCCTCCCCGCCTGGAAAGACGTACGCTGACTCCGCACAAAGGTGAGACAGTCCTTGATGTCTACTCTGCTTCTCCACGTCTTACTGTGCCTGTGCGGATGTCTGCCTCTGCCTTCTCCTTCTCTACAGTGGCCTTCTTGGACTCTGGATCTGCAGGAAATTTTATTTTGGCCTCTCTCGTCAACAGGTTCAACATCCCAGTGACCAGTCTCGCCAGACCCCTCTACATCAATTGTGTAAATAATGAAAGATTGGACTGTACCATACGTTTCCGCACGGAGCCCCTTCTTATGAGCATCGGATCTCATCATGAGAGGATTGAACTTTTGGTCCTCCCCAATTGCACCTCGGAGATTCTCCTTGGACTTCCCTGGCTTCAACTTCATTCCCCAACCCTGGATTGGTCCACTGGGGAGATCAAGAGTTGGGGGTCCTCTTGTTCCAAGAACTGTCTAAAACCGGTTCCCAGTAACCCTTGCCGTAACTCTGTGGTTCCTCCAGTAACCGGTCTCCCTAAGGCCTATATGGACTTCGCGGATGTTTTCTGCAAAAAACAAGCTGAGACTCTACCTCCTCACAGGCCTTATGATTGCCCTATCGACCTCCTCCCGGGTACTACTCCACCCCGGGGCAGAATTTATCCTCTCTCTGCCCCAGAGACTCTTGCCATGTCCGAATACGTCCAGGAGAATCTAAAAAAGGGCTTTATCCGTAAATCCTCCTCTCCTGCCGGAGCCGGATTTTTCTTTGTGTCCAAAAAAGATGGCTCCCTACGTCCTTGCATTGACTACCGCGGTCTTAATAAAATCACGGTTAAGAACCGCTACCCCTTACCCCTCATCTCTGAACTCTTTGATCGCCTCCAAGGTGCCCACATCTTCACTAAATTGGACTTAAGAGGCGCCTATAACCTCATCCGCATCAGAGAGGGGGACGAGTGGAAAACGGCATTTAACACCAGAGATGGACACTTTGAGTATCTGGTCATGCCCTTTGGACTGTGCAATGCCCCTGCCGTCTTCCAAGACTTTGTCAATGAAATTTTTCGTGATCTGTTATACTCCTGTGTTGTGGTATATCTGGACGATATCCTAATTTTTTCTGCCAATCTAGAAGAACACCGCCAGCATGTCCGTATGGTTCTTCAGAGACTTCGTGACAACCAACTCTATGCCAAAATTGAGAAATGTCTGTTTGAATGCCAATCTCTTCCTTTTCTAGGATATTTGGTCTCTGGCCAGGGACTACAGATGGATCCAGACAAACTCTCTGCCGTCTTAAATTGGCCACGCCCCTCCGGACTCCGTGCTATCCAACGCTTTTTGGGGTTCGCCAATTATTACAGGCAATTTATTCCACATTTTTCTACCATTGTGGCTCCTATCGTGGCTTTAACCAAGAAAAATGCTGATCCCAAGTCCTGGCCTCCTCAAGCAGAAGACTCCTTTAAACGACTCAAGTCTGCCTTTTCTTCGGCTCCCGTGCTCTCCAGACCTGACCCTTCCAAACCCTTCCTATTGGAGGTTGATGCCTCCTCAGTAGGAGCTGGAGCTGTTCTTCTACAAAAAAATCCTTCCGGGCATGCTGTCACTTGTGGTTTTTTCTCTAGGACCTTCTCTCCAGCGGAGAGGAACTACTCCATCGGGGATCGAGAGCTTCTAGCCATTAAATTAGCACTTGAGGAATGGAGGCATCTGCTGGAGGGATCAAGATTTCCTGTTATTATCTACACCGACCACAAGAACCTCTCCTACCTCCAGTCGGCCCAACGGCTGAATCCTCGCCAGGCCCGGTGGTCTCTGTTCTTTGCCCGATTTAATTTTGAGATTCACTTTCGTCCTGCCGATAAGAACATTAGGGCCGATGCTCTCTCTCGTTCCTCGGATGCCTCAGAAGTTGATCTCCCTCCGCAACACATCATTCCACCTGACTGCCTGATCTCCACTTCTCCTGCCTCCATCAGGCAGACTCCTCCAGGAAAGACCTTTGTTTCTCCACGCCAACGCCTCGGAATCCTCAAATGGGGTCACTCCTCCCATCTCGCAGGTCATGCGGGCATCAAGAAATCTGTGCAACTCATCTCCCGCTTCTATTGGTGGCCGACTCTGGAGACGGATGTTGGGGACTTTGTGCGAGCCTGCACTATCTGTGCCCGGGATAAGACTCCTCGCCAGAAGCCCGCTGGTTTTCTTCATCCTCTGCCTGTCCCCGAACAGCCTTGGTCTCTGATTGGTATGGATTTTATTACTGATTTACCCCCTTCCCGTGGCAACACCGTTATTTGGGTGGTCGTTGATCGATTCTCCAAAATGGCACATTTCATCCCTCTTCCTGGTCTTCCTTCTGCGCCTCAGTTGGCTAAACAATTTTTTGTACACATTTTTCGTCTTCACGGGTTGCCTACGCAGATTGTCTCGGATAGAGGGGTCCAATTCGTGTCTAAATTCTGGAGGGCTCTCTGTAAACAACTCAAGATTAAATTAAATTTTTCCTCTGCATATCATCCCCAGTCCAATGGACAAGTAGAAAGAATTAACCAGATCCTGGGTGATTATTTGCGACATTTTGTTTCCTCCCGCCAGGATGACTGGGCAGATCTCCTTCCATGGGCCGAATTTTCGTATAACTTCAGGGTCTCTGAATCTTCCTCCAAATCCCCATTTTTCGTGGTGTACGGCCGTCACCCTCTTCCCCCCCTCCCTACCCCCTTGCCCTCTGGTCTGCCCGCTGTGGATGAAATTTCTCGTGACCTTTCCATTATATGGAGAGAGACCCAAAATTCTCTCTTACAGGCTTCTTCACGCATGAAGAGGTTCGCGGATAAGAAAAGAAGAGCTCCCCCCGTTTTTTCCCCTGGAGACAAGGTATGGCTCTCCGCTAAATATGTCCGCTTCCGTGTCCCTAGCTACAAGTTGGGACCACGCTATCTTGGTCCTTTCAAAATTTTGTGTCAAATTAATCCTGTCTCTTATAAACTTCTTCTTCCTCCTTCTCTTCGTATCCCTAATGCCTTTCACGTCTCTCTTCTCAAATCACTCATCCTCAACCGTTTTTCTCCCAAATCTGTTCCTCCCACTCCTGTTTCCGGCTCCTCGGACGTCTTCTCGGTCAAGGAAATTTTGGCTGCCAAAAAGGTCAGAGGGAAAAATTTTTTTTTAGTAGACTGGGAGGGTTGTGGCCCTGAAGAGAGATCCTGGGAACCTGAGGACAACATCCTTGACAAAAGTCTGCTCCTCAGGTTCTCAGGCTCCAAGAAGAGGGGGAGACCCAAGGGGGGGGGTACTGTTACGCCGAGCGCTCCGGGTCCCCGCTCCTCCCCGGAGCGCTCGCTTCACTCCCTCCGCTGCAGCGCTCCGGTCACGTCCTCTGACCCGGGGCGCTGCGATCCTGCTGCCAGCCGGGATGCGATTCGCGATGCGGGTAGCGCCCGCTCGCGATGCGCACCCCGGCTCCCCTACCTGACTCGCTCCCCGTCTGTTCTGTCCCGGCGCGCGCGGCCCCGCTCCCTAGGGCGCGCGCGCGCCGGGTCTCTGCGATTTAAAGGGCCACTGCGCCGCTGATTGGCGCAGTGGTTCCAATTAGGGTTTTCACCTGTGCACTTCCCTATATTACCTCACTTCCCTTGCACTCCCTTGCCGGATCTTGTTGCCTTAGTGCCAGTGAAAGCGTTCCTTGTGTGTTCCTTGCCTGTGTTTCCAGACCTTCTGCCGTTGCCCCTGACTACGATCCTTGCTGCCTGCCCCGACCTTCTGCTACGTCCGACCTTGCTTCTGCCTACTCCCTTGTACCGCGCCTATCTTCAGCAGCCAGAGAGGTGAGCCGTTGCTAGTGGATACGACCTGGTCACTACCGCCGCAGCAAGACCATCCCGCTTTGCGGCGGGCTCTGGTGAAAACCAGTAGTGGCTTAGAACCGGTCCACTAGCACGGTCCACGCCAATCCCTCTCTGGCACAGAGGGTCCACTACCTGCCAGCCGGCATCGTGACACATGTGCAGCTGAGATTCGACATACACAGCTCTTTCAGGTTCTGTATACAAAAGTCCCAAGCCAGCAAACAGCGAGTCTACGGAGGACAACTCAGGGGGATCAAGATCAAGGGAAAAAACCCACTCTTGAGGACCACCTTGCAAAAGGGACATAACTATCCGAACTCTTTGGGCCTCAGAACCTAAGAAGTAGGGTCTGAACTGAAAGTACAATTTACAACTTTCAAAAAACATTTTAAACACTATCCGATTACCGGAAAAATGATCTGGAAGATTAACCTGTTGCTCCACAGGAGCTGAAACAGGAACAGATAACACCTGAGTACGGGCAGACTTCAGCTCCAGGATTCAAGCTAGCAAGCCCTGGACTAGCTTCTCCTGGTCTTGCAGCCTCTGAGTCAAGGTCTGGACTAAACTTGATTGAGACTGAGAAGACTTATGCTGCTGAAGTATCTCAGCTAAATCCTGGACCAGCTGAGTGAGACCATGCATTTGCTCCACCAGAGCAGACATAGCTTCCATAACTTCCAGTGAAAATGTCACGTAGGGCAGGGATAGAGTGCAGTTCTGAACTTTCCCACTCAGCAGCATTGCTAGGGTTGGTGTCACCCCCCGACCAAAGTATTTTTTTTAGACTGTTGTGACGAACACCAGTGGTGTTAATGCATTGCAGAGTATCGTTTCCACCATAATAATCAAATATACCAATTGAAAAGTAAGAAGAAAACGCTAAAGAAGTTTTAACCATTTAAAACTACAGCTCCCAGTATGACCTAAGCAGTGGTAAGGTTATGCTGGGAGTTGTTGTTTTATCCATCATTACTGCAGAACTTACAAGTGACTCCAGCTATGATGGGACATAGTGAGGAGAATACAGAAAGATATCAGTGACGTCTTCTCTATAGTCTTTCCTTATCTAATTCCAGCTAGTACCACCGTGAGTTTTTCAAGCAAAATTTTCACTCTGCAGAACTTAACACCCAGATGGTATTGGCTCCTCACTTCATCAGTGGATTCTTATCATCTATATGAAAACAATAAGTATTATAACACTGCCACACAATGTATCCTCTGAATATAATACTACCACACTCTGTGCCTTCTGAATATAATACCACCACACATTGCGCCCTCTGATTATTACTACCACACATTCCGCCCTCTGAATATAACCTTTCCACACAGTGCTCCCTCTGAAACCAATACCGCAACATACTGTAGCCAATAGAAACCGTACCACCCCAGAAATTCCATAAAAACATACACCGTGCCTCTGAAATGTAAAAGTAACTATGTGCCCCATAAATAAATTACACACTATATAATTATACACTCCATATTATATACTGTGCCTGCATATTATATCTCCATATTATATACTGTGCCTCACTGCCCCAGGCTTCATTTTATATACTGTACCTTACCACCTTAGGGTTTATGCCCACACTCCCCTGCCATTTTATATACTGTGTCTCATGACCACCTGCCCCCTCCCATTATATATACTGTGACTCAGGTCAGCACTCTCCCCATTACTGTGCCTACTGCTTTGTGTCAGCATCTTAAACACCTCCCCCCCAACATTACTGTGCCTTATGTCACCATTATACCCCCAACCCCCACATTACTGTGCCCTACATTTCCCCATGCCCCAACATTACTATTGGTCAAGCCTCCCCAATTGCCCATCTTATTGTGCCTCATGCCTCCCCAAGACCCCATATTACTGTGCCTCATGCCTCACCAAGCCCTCACATTACTGTGCCTCATGCCTCCCTAAGCCCTCACATTACTGTGCCTCATGCCTCTCTAAGCCCTCACATTACTGTGTCTCATGCCCCCCCCCCCCTGCTCAAGCCCCTACATTTCTCTAACTACATGCCTCCACACACACACATATAGCTCTTTATATGCACAGCTCAGCTACATGCACTGCACACACACAGAGCTCTTTACATGAACTGCATACACACAGCTCTGCTACATGCACTGCACACGCTGTTCTTTACATGCACTGCACTGCACACACATACACACACGCACACATAAAGCTTTGCTTCATGCACCACACACACACAGCTTTGATTCATGCACCACACACACGCAGCTCTGCTACATGCAACACACACACACACACACCACTCTGCATACACTCTGTAGTATTCAATACCTGCACCTTCCTAGGAGTACAGTACCATGAATGCTCAGCCTGACTCCTCCCCCACATGTGACTGATCACATGGTCATAGGTCAAGGAAGGTCATTTTGCCCTGCAGCCTCTGTGGAGCTGTTCTCCTGCTGCTCTGTGTGTACCTGATACAGGGCTGTGAGGTAGGAGAGCTCTGAGGTCAGCAGGAGGGCATATATGGAAGCATGATTATTCATTTCTGTATGGATGAATGTGCTGGATGGGATAGCACTGGGTCATTCAGGGTGTCACCCCTCCAGGGGACGTCACCAGGGCAGCCTGCCCCCATAGAAATGCAACTGCACCCACTCACTCTGTCCCTGCCTACTTGCGTACCAACCCTAGGTCCCTTTCTATATAACTGATGAGAGTAAGTAATGAAAACAATAAACAACAACAAAAAATGACAAAGGTCGGGAACTGCTGGAGGCACACAAACTAGCAGAAATAAACCTAAACACGCACACACACAAATACACAGTCAACAAGCCGAGTCCAAGCCAGGAGGGAACAAATTACAAAAACAGAGTGTCAAAGGGTAGTCAAAAGCTGAGCTGAGTCACAAAACCAGGAAAAACAATAAAAGTACAGAGGTTGCTAGGTCAGTAACAAGAACTTTCATAGGCAAGGAATGACTGGTAAAGACCTCCTTATATATGCCTGTGCAACTTACAGGAGGATTTGAATTGGCTGCAAACTGAACCACACCCAAGGCATAGAGGCGTAATTGCAGCAGCCAAGATAAACAAAAACCTCAATGAAGTTTAACACTTCAGGTCCAACACGGACGAGTCATTACACCTAGTAGCCTTAGGGCTAAATGTACGTAACCATATGAATGTGTTTAGTACCATTTGAAGCTGCAAATGCTGCAAAACGTTTGTCATCCCGTCACTTTGTTCCCTCTCGATATTTTGGTGTTTATCCTTATGGAATAAAGCATTGGTAATCACTACAGTAAGCAAGTGCCGTAGATTATTATGCCTGTGTCATACTTTGCTATATTTTTTAGCAATAGCAGTGGCAGGGTAAATTTAGTATCACTTCCCCTTTCTTGACCACTTATTTCCGTGGAAATAAGTTCTGATTCCCCATGATTTCTGCTCCATTTACCATGAAGTAGAAAGGTGCAAGTCCCTGCGAGGAATTTTCTTAGCTTAATTCTGTGGTGTGAACACTAAAAAACAGATCTATTTTCCTAATCCTGTATAACCCCTTTAGCCAGGTTATTTCCCAGGATTACAGCACCAGAAAATCTCATATGAAAAATATCTTTGGAAGCTTCATAGTTGCAGATACTCCTGAATGCAATTGTTTTTAAAGTCCATATGGATAATGTAGAATGTTTTTTTTTTTGTCTTGCATGTAAAACTTATTGAGTACACATGTATTCACTGTGTAATACAAACACTGCTTGAAAAACATGCATATCAGTGCAAGTGGGAACATCTCGTAAAGGAGAAAAACAGCCATGTGTTATTATTTATTGGAATTTTAAATCACTGCTATTTTACATTCTCTTGTCTTTATAAACAAGTGTACATAGTAAACCTGTCTGTGTATTCAGGGCTGATTCAGAAATCTATGATGAGACTTTACCCTTCAATAACTTTCAGGATCACTACCAATATATGTGAAAGTAATAGAAATTATCAATAGAGGGAAATACAGCCTGTTGGACAAGTTCCCTGCTCTAGCAGCCAATATAAAATGGAAGCAGTCTACAACACCCACATTATTCATAGTAAAAGTCTCTACAGCTGCATTATGGTCTGTTTTCCTACATTTTCTTTTCATTTTTATAATATCAATAATTTTCCAAATTTGACACATTCCGAAAGCATCTAAGGAATTTTATTCCTATCCTTAAATGTTGGTGCAGGCAAGCTTAAACGTTTTATAAAATATAACTTTGAACATTTGTTCATGATAGACTGAGTATGAAAAACCCTAAAGGGGAATTTATAATTGCAGATCACTGTGGCAAATACCTGAAACATTGCCAGGGTTTTATGCGCCACAGCTGTAAAATACTGTTGGATACGATTTGTCATGTGTATCCTTAGATGATTTGGCTCTTATTACAAGGCAAGTTAACAGGGGAGTTTTGTTTCAGACATTACGGGATAGCAGCACCAATTACCTTGGCATTTTACAGTTTTACAATGCTGAATAAAGATAGTTTACATATATGTCTCATACATAAAAGATAAACATTTATGAGCTGTTTGAACACTTTGCGTTTAGTTCTAAAGTTCATATTTTCTTCCATTTGAATTGCTTTAAAGGGAGCCTGTCAACAGATTTTACCATATATAAAGCGTGGGCTTAGAAAAAAGAATAAGAACAGTCAAGGGACAACAAAACATCAGTACAATTCAATACAGTGATCTCTGGTGGTAGTGGAGATAGTGGAGAAAAGAGACAAAAATGGTCTTATTCTAAAAATGTGCTAGATACGAGGGATGCATGCTGTTATAAAATGTGGTGCACATTTCGACTGTCTAGTCTAAAAGTAATTTATTAGCTATATCAGCACATCCAAGAAATGAAGAGGGAACTCACCATCCAGTCGCTTGCTCTGGTAAACATTTATTAAATCACAATGAAACTGACATAGCAATGGACATGAGACGGCGGAAACACCCTCATATACTGTTTGTCCATCTGTTGTCAGCTTTATTGTCTTTAAGTAAACGTTCACCAAAGCAAGCATCTGGATGGTGAGTGCCCTCTTAATTTCTTGGATGTGCTGATATTACTTATGGACTTTACTATGATTGAGCACCACTGTACCCAGTAGCTATGGGAGCATCTGTCTATGTGGGACTTTGCTTGTTGAAAGATTTGATTTTGGTCATGGGGAATGGTCACAGTGCCAAGGTCTTTTTCTATTACTGGATATTTCTTTTTTGGCTTACTTTATGCCAAAATTGTCATCTGTGCTGCAAAGAAAACGGATGGCCCTAAACCATCCCTTAGGACAGTCCAAAGTTTGACCATGATTTTTATGTTCAATTTATGGTGTATTTACATGTTCAGTATCTGCTGCATATTTGATGCTGCAGATTTAAAGCTTTGTTTAATACTATAGTTTACATTAAAATCTGCAGCATCAAATATACAGCAGGTCCTGTATGTGTAAATGCAGTAACAAAGACACACCACTTCGGCCTCCATCTGCCGCACCTGTGCTCAGACGTAATCAGCAGCCTTTCTTATCTCCACAAATCCACAAACAAAGAAGTACTGGCACCAAGATGGCAGTAAAAACTTGGAGATCTTTATTGGAAAAAATTCACATGGAGCAAGTAATGCCGACGTGTTTCGGACCTCACTAGCATTATCCTGAAAAAAAAAATGCCAGTTGGAAGCCCTGTAACGCCTATGGTCACAGGATGTCCTGCACATATTGCTGAGCTGTTAGTGTCCCATGTATAATTCTAGGGGTGACCGACTGTTATGATATCTCCTCAGATAATCAACCCTGCAGTTAAGCAGTGTGTCGCTGCACAGCAAAGGCAGATTTGGAGCTCTCACTACGAGGCCTCCATAATTGAACCTGTTCGTCATTGGATCCTAACAGGACCTAGATTTGTCACTTAAAATGATACAGATCCAGTTGGTAGCAGTCCAGGTTTTTTGATCACAACTCCACTGAAAATGAAGAAACCAAAATAACAGGACACATGATGGACACTGTGATACCAAATTATCTTCTGCTAAGAACCTGGAAATGATCCAAGCAGAGAAAGGGGGAGGTGTAAAGATGTCACCTATGTCTGGATGATGGACAAGGAAACTGTGGGAGCTGGTCATGCTTGTCATATCAAACAATCCTTATTACTGGTGGTCTGTCTGATCCATCCAGACACTGTTTGCATGGACTCAAGTAGCCACTTCTCCTAACTCCTAATAGTCCTAGATGGTGGGCAATTTGGCAAAATTACCACTCTGTTTCTCTAAGTCCAATGATGCACCCCTCATAAAGTCTGTCAACTGGGCAAAAATGTCTTTGAGTGCATTGTAGAGAAACGTCAACTATTTCTGACTAAGAGGCACACTACCCAGAAGTAGCCTCTGATAGCCTCTTATTGGGCAGCTGGGGAAGAATTTTTATACCCTCTTGTGGCAAGACCCTCCTGATCCTGTCTAATCATACCACACTTCTGATCATTTGCGGAGTTTTGTCACAATGCAACTGTAACCACTAAGCATAAGTTTATTTTGCAGGTCATGATAAAAGGACTGTGGATGCACATAACTTCTGTACCATCTTCTCCAGCGAGGCAGTAAAGGCCACAAGGACCTTTGCTTTACCATCACAAGCACATGAGGGTTAATATCCCTCCCCCCTTCTTCATGAATTGATTATGGCTAGTGCATGTTGTTTATTAAAGGAGTACTCCACTGCACTGAATGTTGAGTGTGGGCACCGGGGCTCATGACGCCATGCCCCCTCCCATAGACTTGCATTGAGGGGGCATGGCGTGACATTATGAGGGGGCGTTACCATGATGTCACGAGCCCCAGCGCCCGCACTCAGAAAATGTTCCAAACGCTAAGGCAGTTGAGTACTCCTTTAAGTAAGTGGTCAAATGGATCAGGATTTATTTCTGTACTCTTGATGTGAATTTTATTTTTCCGTGTTGGACTGAATTTCTTGGTGCTATAAGACTAAATAGCTAAGGAGAGAGCAATCCTTTGAGCCCCCCTGGAAATGTCACAAGCATTACATTTTGTTAGTTGTACTTTATATATTTTTCATATTGTTACTGAAACAGAACAGATTGTTCTACTTTTAAATACAGGAGATCTGAATGTCCCGTACATTATTTTTTTCATTTGGTGGGGTAAAATGAGAGGGTCAGCCCAGTTAAACAAAGATTATAATTCTGCAAAGCAATATCTGTACTTGTTTTCTATCAAGAGCTTCTAAATTAATGTGTGTCTCTTACATCAAAAGTTAGAAGGCTTTTCTGAAGCAGAAACATACTAGAAGAGTATGTTCAATACAGAAGAATGAATTCAGGTCTAATATTACTTTTGAACACCAAATGTTTGCAGTGTTCCCAAAAATTTGTATTTTAAAGTAGTTTTCTAATTAAACAAAAAAAAAATTACCATTCATAAAAAATAATACCGTTATTGTAATCATTTTCTTTCCTTATCCTCTTTCCATATATTGTGTTATTGAAAATAACTAGGAATGAGCAATTCGAATCTGATGAAACCAAATTTGTTACGAATTTCAGGAAACATTTGCTTCACAATGAATCCGAATATCGCCTCGATTCAATCACATGAACCGCTTAATTAAACTCCATTTAGTGTGGTCACGGCTCCAGGGCATCTAAGATGGCAGCTCCACATGTCAGGAAATGGGGCAAGGAATGCTGGGAAGTCGGGAATACGGGTAGGTGGGATGACCCTGAATCACATGCATCATCAACCAGCCACCCCTGTGTCACAGCCCTATATAATTGGCAGCCATCTTGCGGCCAGTCACATCAGTGTTTTATTGCAGAGAGAGAGGGACAGAGAACAATGTTTATTGCACAGAAAAGCATTTTTACAGCAGCGATTCACCTCAAGCCCAAATCCAGCCTAGAAGCACTGATAGGAATGGGTGAGATTGTGAGATTGAGAGAGTGCAATTTTGGGTGTTTTAGTGCCAGAGTACCCCTTCAACCCCTTAAGGACCAAGCATTTTTCAGTTTTTGCACTTTCATTTTTTTCCTCCTTACCTTTCATAACCCTTTCAGTTTTGCACCTAAAAATCCATATGATGGCTTTTTGTTTTGCACCACCAATTCTACTTTGTAATGACATCAGTCATTGTATCCAATTATTGTGCAACAAAATTCAAGAAAAAACACAATTTTGTAAATTCTGTTTCTGCTCAGTACATTTCTCGGTAAAAATGACACATTATCTTTATTCTGTAGGTCCATACAATTAAAATGATACCAACTTATATAGGTTAGATTTTGTTGTACCATAACTACATGTACGAAAATTAATATGTTTAAAATTGTCCTTTTCTGATCCCTATAACTTCTTTATTCGTGCGATTTTATCTGAAGCTTTTATTCGTACCATTTTTGTTTTGATTGGACTTTTTGATCGCTTTTTATTCATTTTATATGGTTTGAAAAGTGACCCAAAAAAACACTATTTTGAACTTTTGAATTTTTTTGCGCGCACGCCATTGACCGCACGGTTTCAGTAATGATATATTTTTATAGTTCGGACATTTACACACGTGGCAATACCACATATGTTTAAAAGGGGAGTGATTCTGACTTTTTATTACGGAAGGGGTTAAATCACATTTATTAACTCTTTTTTTATACACTTTTTTTGCATTGTTATAGCCCCCATAGGGAGCTATAACATGCAATAAACTGATTGCAGGCAGTGTTCAATGCATTCCCATAGCATTGCATTGATCAGTGTTATCTGCACTTGATTGCTCAAGCCTGGATCTGAGGCTTGTAGCAATCAAGCGTAGTGGAGAGTATTGTCCTCCCCTCTTATACGCACTAATTATGTCAGGCAGAGAAGTGCCATGATGTGCACAGAGAAGTGGCAGAGGCCTAAATTCATCAGGCGCAGGCAGAGGTCGCAGAAGAATAGGGGCGAGTGGCAGCAGGAGTCGCAGCGAGAGGCCTGAGATCCCAGTATCAGCTAATGGTCGCGTCTCGACCAGCAACCCATCTGCCATCATTGATTGGTTAACACGGTCATCCACTTCATCACAAGTGACATCTGATACCCCCAGTCAACAGTGGGTGGTTCCTCAGACAAAACCATCAGTTGGCATGGCCGGGAGCAGTCCCTGTCCTCCCATTGCCTCTGTTCTATGCTGTTACCTCCCCCCACAGAAGTATTGTATGCTATTCAGCTCCACTATTAGAGTGAGGACATTCTACTAGAGGACAGTCAGCAGCTATACCAGCCCTACACAATTTTGTGGAACAGAAGGTGGGCCAGTCCTTAAGCCTGTCGGTGTGTACCAAAGTGCACGGCAGCGCTGAGATGTGGAGCTGTAACTACGGTCAGGGACAATACATGTCCTTTATGGCCCACTGGGTGAATGTGGTTCCTGCACAGCCACAACAGCAACTTGGATAGGTCACGCCGATTTCGCCTCCACACTCTCAGGCCATTGGTCTTGTGACAGTGTGCGACTCTGCCTCCTCATCCTCCACCGTGTCCTCAGCCTCCACTGCATGAACAAGTCTCAGTGCCCCTCCAGCATACCATGTGTGCAGGGCACAGCGGTGTCTCACTGTTCTTCACATGGTTTGCCTTGGCAAACAGAGTCACACAGGGAAGGAACTGCTAAAAGTCATTCATCAAGAAATCGAATCATGGCTTACACCACAAAAAACTGGAAATGGGAACCATGGGGACCAACAATGGAAAGAACATCTTGTCTGCGATGTGACAAGGAAGCCTGAGCCATGTGCCCTGCATGGCACACGTGTTCAACCTGGTTGTCAAGCGGTTCCTGAAGTGTTCTCCCCCATCTGCAAAACATCCTAACAATGGGAAGGAAACTTTGCATGCACTTCAACCACTCGTACACTGCAAAGCACACCCTCCTTGAGCTGCAGCGTCAGAACGGCATTCCCCAACATAGTCTGATTTGCAACGTTTCCACACGTTGGAATTCCACCCTCCATATGTTGGACCGACTTCCTTTGAGGAAGCCACATTATTAGTCAGGATTACGGGAGGAACGCGGTCATTCCACTGCTTCATTTACTACACCACGTGTTGGAAACGATGGCTGGTCAGCGCACTGGAGACATGGTGCCTACATCTCATGGCCACTTGAGCCCTGTTGGTGCTGAACTGGAAGAGGAGAAGGAGTAGGAGGGGGACAGTGGAACACAGTTTAGGTTACGCAAAACGGGTGGTTTTTATAGTGATCTGATAGGAGAAGAGGAGCAGGAGCAGCCAGAGGAGCTAGAGGGTGATGAAGAAGACAAGACAGAGGACCAAGACACACCGTGGCAGTATGTAGTAGAGATGGAGGTCGGGAATCCCTCCGAGTCACTTGCACAAATGGCACGATGCATGCGATACTTGCTTGCATAGTGACCGCCGAATTGTTACCATTCAGCAGCGAGATGACTTCTTGCTCTCCACTTTATTGGACCCTCTCTACCGGCACAAAACGGGGGACTTTTTTACACCCACTGAGAGGGAGGACAAACTGACCTCCTACAGAGACATCCTACATAGTCAGTTGGCCGATGCCTATCTGCGCCATCATCCATCCTCTCACAGGTCAGACTCAGGGGGGCCCCTCTGCGCTCACTTTCCACTGCCATGGCTACTGGGGAGGGGTGGAGTGGCAGTAGCAGTACATGCTCCATCAGCAGCAGCCTGAGTCTACAGACGCTTATGAGTAGCTTTTTTCACCTGGATAATGAAGCAACTCTAGACTTCTAGACAGCCAAACATGATTTGTGACCGCAATTAGCAGAGTTTGCCCCGGAAAAGCTGTCATGAACGGCCAGTAGTGTGCCATCAGAGCGGGTGTTTAGTGTGGCGGGGGCCATAGTAACCCCAAGGTGAGCTCGTCTGTCCACGAAAAATCTGGAGAGACTGACCTTTGTGAAGATGAATCAGGCATGGATCAGCCAGGATTTCCACCCACCAATGCCTGATGCATCAGAGTAGATTGACCATGGTGCCACACCAACACTTTACAAATATGGATAGTGCAAAACATATTTAAGGTGCTGTTCCCCAGTTACAGAAATTCCTCCGCATCAGACCACAAGTAAGTATTGAGGATATGCATTAGCTAAAACATAACTTTTCTTAGGATAAAATATATGGACCCCAATTTTTTTTTTTTTATCTAAGAAAAGTAAAGGTGTGCAAAAAACACCATGTGCCACCTACACTACCAAGTATTGATGTGCTGTAAAGACCTCTAAAAGGGGGAAGGGAACAATGTATGGTCAATTGTAACTGGTGGGGGTAAAAACTTCCCCTCTAAGGCCCTACTCTTGCATTATTAATTCCCTTCTTTGCAAATGATACTCGCTCTAAAAAGGGCGGCCCCCCACATAGGAACCTCTCCCTATTTCCACCTACAAACGTTTCCAAGGGTTTTTAAGTGAAAATAGGGAGAGTTTCCTGTTTGGGGCCACTCTTTTTAGGGCGAGTAACACTTGCCAAGAAGGGAATTAATAGGGCGAGAGTAGGGCCTTACAGAGGAAGTTATTACCTCCACCTGCTACAATGGACAATATGTTGTTCCCTTCCACCTTTTCGAGGAAAGTGTTACCCGTCTTAAAAAGGGCAGCCCCATACAGGAACCTCTCCCTATTTCCACCTACAAACATTTTCAAGGGTTTTTAAGTGAAAATAGGGAGAGTTTCCTGTGTGGGGCCACCCTTTTTAGGGCGAGTAACACTTGCCAAGAAGGGAATTAATAATGCAAGAGCAGGGCCTTACAGGGGAAGTTTTGACCCCCACTGGCTACAATGGACCATACTTTTTTTCCTTCCACTTTTTAGTGGTCTTTGCATCCAATCAATACTTGGTTGTGTGGGGGCACATGGTGTTTTTTTGCACACCTTTCCTTTTGTTTGATTAAAAAATTTGGGATACATATATATTATCAACAACAATGACGTGGTCTCAAATGGCAGGAGGTGCTCAAGCCCAAATGCAGTTGTGCATATATACTGGGGGAGCAGATCCTGCCCTTGTGGTCGATTGCTAACGGCGATCCCCAGCATAAAAATGCATACAATGGGGGATGCCTGCAACAGACTACAAGTGCCACAATGGCATCCTACACCAGATAAACGGTGTGGATGTGTAACAATTAGAATAATACAATACAGGAATTTAGGTGCACTACTGTGGTAGATGTATACAATGACATTGGCTATCCCTCAACACTGATGTTAAAATTGAGACATTCGCCAGTATATCCTTAGATGAAGGACATACTAGAACCCGCACACCAACGCCAAGGTTCCTTCAGTGGCACGGGACCTAACACTAAACCTACCTGTGAGTGATAAGCAAAACCAGGGGCCAGTGGGCAATTACAGCAGCAGTAGGCCCGACTTACAGGCTGCTCCCAGTAACCTCCAGTGTTGCTGAGCACACATACAATGGGAGGAGGGAGACAGTCTATAAGCCCCACCAAAGTTGGCTAAGATGTTGCCGGCCTCACAGGTGAACCTTAAAGAGGTACTCTGCCCCTGGCATCTTATCCCCTATCCAAAGGATAGGGGATAAGATGTTAAATCGCCACCGTCCCGCTGCTGGGGACCCCGGGGATCGCCGCTGCGGCACCCCACCATCATTACTGCACAGAGCGAGTTCGCTCTGTGCATAATGACGGGCGATACAGGGGCCGGAGCAGCGTGACGTCATGGCTCCGCCCCTCATGACATCACGGCCCGTCCCCTTAATGCAAGTCTATGGCAGGGGGCGTGACGACCTCCAAGCCCCCTCCCATAGACTTGTATTGATGGGGGCGGGCCATGACATCACAAGGGGCGGAGCCGTGACGTAACGATGCTCTGGCCCCTGTATTGCGCGTCATTACGTGCAGAGCGATCTCGCTCTGCTCAGTAATGATAGCGGGGTGCTGCAGCAGCGGGACCCCGGCGATCTGACATCTTATCCCCTATCCTTTGGATAGGGGATAAGATGTCTAGGGGCGGAGTACCCCTTTAATGCTGCCTTAATAGTGATCAAAGCGCATTAAATGTGGAGTTTATATTCCTCCAAGTGTAAGATTTAAACAACAACAAAGACGGGGTCTCAAATGGCAGCAGGTGCTCAACCCCAAATGCAGTTGTGCATATATACTGGGGGAGCAGATCCTGCCCTTGTGGTCCGTTGCTAAGGCCGATCCCAAGCATAAAAATGCATACAATGGGGGATGCCTGCAACAGACTACAAGTGGCACAATGGCATCCGACACCAGATAAACTGTGTGGATGTGTAACAATTAGAATAATACAATACAGGAATTTAGGTGCACCTAAATTCCTGTATTGTACATATATTTTATCCTAAGAATATTATTAAAAGTTAAGTTCTACGTAACGCATATCCTCAATACTTACTTTTGCACACTAATACTTTTACAAAAGAGACCATTTTCTTCTGCCTTCCTGCCACAGCTATTATTCTGATCCTGCCACCCTCCTGATGCCACACATCTGATGCCAAGTTGTCCTTTTTTCACCCACCTTCGTCACCAGGTACTGGTATTGCCACCCACTGCCCCACTCTGTCACTGGGTCACTTTCAGGACTCCTGATGCTGCTGATACCACCTCCAGGCTTTCTCATACTGCCACCATATGTTCTCCTCATGCTGATGCCAGCTCCAGGTTGTCTCATACTGCCACCATATGTTCTCCTCATGCTGATGCCAGCTCCAGGCTGTCTCATACTGCCATCATATGTTCTCCTCATGCTGATGCCAGATCCAGGTTGTCTCATAGTCCCACCATATGTTCTCCTCCTGCTGGTGCCTTCTCCAGGCTGTTTCATACTGCCATCATATGTTCTCCTCTTGCAGATGTCAGCTCCAGGCTGTCTTATACTGCCACCATATGTTCTTCTCATGCTGATGCCTGCTCCATGCTGTCTCATACTGCCACCATGTTTTTCCTCATGCTGATGCCTGTTCCAGGCTGTCTCATTCTGCCATCATATATTCTCCTCAGGCTGATGCCAGCTTCAGGCTCTGTCATTGTTCTGCTCTGCAACAGTGATTCTAATAGCTACGCCTCTAATCTGCATGTCATACTGAATAACAAAATAATTTCACTAACCCAGCATACTCTCTATGCGTGTTACAGCAAGGCAAAGTGTTCTACACCCCTATTAAGGCTCTCTGTAGGCCAGAAATAGCTAAAGTTAATAGTGATATGCCGCAAATAAATTCGGACCGAAACTACATTTTGGGGGAAAATTCTGCGTAACCGGCCGAATCAAATTTTTCAAAAATTCGCTCATCTCTAAAAATAACTAACATTAATCAGTCCTCAATAACATACATGCAATGTACTGTGATGCAGTGAACGCTAAGAAGTAGCACACAATAAATGAATACAATCAATTTACATAATGCAATAGTAAAACATACAGCACAGGTCTCCCTACACTATATAGTACATCATAGTTCATTCTACTCTAATATTCCCGCACACATATTATAAAACAGAGTCAAACAATAAACATTAATGATAGTGATAGTGGATGGGGGTAGAAAGGAAGAGGGTAAGGAGGGGAGATCACAGGCCTGAAATTGTATTGAAAAACATAACATACAAGGGGAGAGGGGAAATGAAACGGGTGTTAATAATATCTTCTTCATTAATGTCCAGACTGTCCAAGATGGCACAGGCAGGACTTCATTACACAGGACCAGTGTTTTGCCCTCAATAGTGAGCTGTCTGCAGCACTACAGTCTTTGTGTTCACCTTGGCCAAGCATTCTTCCTGGGACTTTAGGGCCACACCTGCCATTTCCAATGATTCTGAGGAAGCCTAATTGGATGGTAAATGGAAAGGGGGCAGATAGCCAGATGCAAAACCCCAAAGAGAACTGCTTCCAACTTCCTGCAGTTAACCTTTGCTCCTTGCAGGTCTAGATGAGTATAGTCACTAATAATGGTTAGTGGAAAGGATGGTCATGTACAGTGAAAATCAGACCTTGTAGGGATCTGGTCCTAGTGCAGTAATGCCTCTGATACGATAGACTCAGTGACAAGCTTTATAACCAGGGCTCAAGTCCTGCAGGAACTCATGGGAACGGAGTTCCTGCACTTTTTCCACAGCAGGAACGCAGTTCCTATTCGTAGGAGTCCTGCAGGACCAGCCCTTAAAGGGGTACTCCGTCCCTAGACATCTTATCCCCTATCCAAAGGATAGGGGATAAGATGTCTGATCGCAGGGTTCCCACCACTGGGGACCCCCGCGATCTCGGCTGCGGCACCCCAGACATTCGGTGCGCAGAGTGAACTTTGCTCAGTGCCGAATGGCTGGCAAGGGGGGTAGAGGCTCCTGACATCACTGCCATGCCCACTCAATGCAAGTCTATGGGAGGGCTGTGTAACTGCCATCACGCCCCATCCCATAGACTTGCATTGAGGGGCTGGGTGCAGCAGGGAAAATGCGGGAGTCCCCAGCGGCGGGACCCACATGATCAGACATCTTATCCCCTATCCTTTGAATAAGGGATAAGATGTCTAGGGGCGGAGTACCCCTTTTAGTGAAAATCTTGGGTGAGTTCCCACACTTTTTTTCCCAGGACTTGACCCCTGTTTATAACACAAAAAAATAATAGAAGTTAAAGAGGACAGCTGGCCGTTCACCTACACTGTTCTGCAAGTATCAAGGTCCAGCAGGTTAAGGGGGAACTCCCGTGGAAATTTTTTTATTTTTTTTTAAATCAACTGGTGCCAGAAAGTTAAACAGATTTGTAAATCACTTCTATTAAAAAATATTAATCCTTCCAGTACTTTTTAGGGGCTGCATACTAAAGAGAAATCCAAAAAAGAAATGCATTTCCTCTGATGTCATGACCATAGTGCTCTCAGCTGACCTCTGCTGTCCATTTTAGGAACTGTCCAGAACAGGAGAAAATCCCCATAGCAAACATATGCTGCTCTGGACAGTTCCTAAAATGGACAGCAGAGGTCAGCAGACAGCACTGTGGTCATGACATCAGAGGAAATGCATTTCTTTTTTTGCATTTCTCATACAGCCCCTAAAAAGCACTGGAAGGATTAAAAAATGTTAATAGAAGTGACTTACAAATCTGTTTAACTTTCTGGCACCAGTTGATTAAAAAAAAAAAAATACAGTTTTCCACAGGAGTACCCCTTTAACAGACAAACAAAACATTTTTCCAAACATTGCCCAAGCAATTCCTTGCCCAAGGACTTATAAGAGACTCATTCAAAAGCATTTCCCTGATGAAGACTGACCAGTGCTTCATGTGTGTAATGGCTTTCCATGTAATGAACCATGTAATGAAGACAATCAGCAGTTCTGGGGCCAGGAATGCCACAGGTATATTTACACTGAGGAATTGGAAAGGAATTTACTTGAGTAATTCTGTGTGCTTATACCACTCATATTTACTTTCATGGACTTTCCACCGCCCTGTTCACACTGAGCAATTTCTGCTAACACAATTCTGAAACTAAGTTCTATTCGGCCTGAGAATTGAACATGTTCATTCTTCAGGCGGAATCCGTGGCTAAAAGCCTGATAATGTCAATGGGATTTTTTTTTTACTACCAAAATTAGTTTCACACAGAATTCATGTGGAAATTCTGTGCAAATTCAGCATGAATTCTGCGCAAATTCTGTGCAAATTCCGAAGAAAGGGAGATAATGGAAAAGTCAAGATTTTCCACACTAAATTATTTCTCTTCAATTCTGCTCCAATTCCTCACTGTGAACATACCCTACCACTTACCTTTTGGAGGTTCTCAAACAAAGACCAGAAGTTGATTCACTTGGATTTCTCCTCAGAGTACATTTTAACCTATTCTCCAGTATACCTTACTGGAACATATGGACATGATAAACGGTGATCCCTTGCTCAGTACTTTATTAGCAAGTGTGGGACCAAAGGGTTCATGTTTCTCCTTGAAGTGGGTGCAATAAAGGCCTAGTGGAGAATTAAGGGAAGCAAGACATGCAAAGGATGTCTGAGGCACAACCTTTTGGAGGATACTTTCCATCTAAGGCTTCTTTCACACTACCATTTTCGCCCGCTAGGTGACATCCGTCAGGAAGATAGCGGGAGAAAAATTTGTGCATGACTTTTTTTCTCCCGCTATCTTCATCCGCAATAACGGGAGTTATAACGGACGTAAGAGGAATCCCATTCAAGTGAAATGGGATCCTCTTTGCCTGTTATGACTCCAGTTATGCTCCGTTACAATACAATAATGTTAGATATAAGGGCGATCAAAGTGAAAAAACCCAAAAAGCCCTTAACGTCCGTTTGAAACGGAGCAACTTTCACAGTCTGAAAGAAGCCTAAGCCTTAAAGTGGTATTCCAGTGTGGGCCAAAAATATAAATAGTGCTGGGGCTGTTCTGAAAGGAGAAAAAAAAGCTATACTTACTATTACTTCACTTTTACTTACCCAAATTCCCCAGTGATCCAACTGCAGCTCCTGATCACCTCTTTTCCGCCCCTGCAGTTTGTCTCTTCTGCCAGCTTCCAAAACAAGAGCTTAGAAGCAGGTGTGGTAACGGGGTGTGATGCAAAGGGCAGATGTAATTACCCTAGGGGCAGATGGCATTAGCCACTTGTATTCATGATGCCAGGGTGTGTGTTACGCCGAGCGCTCCGGGTCCCTGCTCCTCCCCGGAGCGCTCGCGGCGTTCCTTTCTCTGCAGCGCCCCGGTCAGACCCGCTGACCGGGAGCGCTGCACTGACACTGCCGGCGGGGATGCGATTCGCATAGCGGGACGCGCCCGCTCGCGAATCGCATCCCAAGTCTCTCACCTGTCCCGGTCCCCGGCTGTCTCATCCTGGCGCGCGCGGCTCCGCTCCTTAGGGCGCGTGCGCCAGCTCTCTAAGATTTAAAGGGCCAGTGCACCAATGATTGGTGCCTGGCCCAATCTGTCTAATTAGCCTCCACCTGCTCCCTGTCTATTTAACCTCCCTTCCCCTTCCTTACTGGATCTTGTTGCCTTTGTGCCAGAGAAAGCGTTACAGTGTTTGCCTTACCAGTGTACCTGACCTCTTGCTATTGACTACGAACCCTGCCGCCTGCCCCGACCTTCTGCTACGTCTGACCTTGCCTCTGCCTAGTTCTTCTGTCCCACGCCTTCTCAGCAGTCAGCGAGGTTGAGCCGTTGCCAGTGGATACGACCTGGTTGCTACCGCCGCAGCAAGACCATCCCGCTTTGCGGCAGGCTCTGGTGAATACCAGTAGCAACCCTAGAACTGGTCCGCCGACACGGTCCACGCCAATCCCTCGCTGACACAGAGGATCCACATCCAGCCTGCCGAATCCTAACAGTAGATCCGGCCATGGATCCCGTTGAGGTCGCGCTGCCAGTTGTCGCTGACCTTACCACGGTGGTCGCCAAGCAGTCTCAACAGATAGAGCAACTTGGACAACAGTTCGCCCAACAAGGACAGCAGCTGTCGCAGTTGACCGCCATGCTTCAGCAACGTCTGCCACAGCTACAGCAGCAACCTTCTCCTCCGCCAGCTCCTGCACCTCCTCCGCAGCGAGTGCCTGCTCCTGGCCTCCGCTTGTCCCTGCCGGACAAATTTGATGGGGACTCTAGACTTTGCCGTGGTTTCCTGTCACAATGTTCCCTACATTTGGAGATGTTGTTGGACCAATTTCCTACAGAACGGTCGAAGGTGGCTTTCGTGGTCAGTCTCCTGTCTGGGAAGGCCCTGTCATGGGCTACACCGCTCTTGGACCGCAATGATCCTGTCACTGCCACTGTACAGTCCTTCTTCGCTGAGGTTCGTAGTGTCTTTGAGGAACCAGCCCGAGCTTCTTCTGCCGAAACTGCCTTGCTGAACCTGGTCCAGGGAAATTCTTCTGTAGGCGAATACGCCATCCAATTTCGTACCCTCGCCTCAGAACTATCTTGGAACAACGAGGCCCTCTGCGCGACCTTTAAAAAAGGCCTATCCAGTAACATCAAAGATGTGCTGGCCGCACGAGAGATTCCTGCCAACCTGCATGAACTTATACATTTGGCCACCCGCATTGACATGCGTTTTTCTGAAAGACACCAGGAGCTCCGCCAGGAAAAAGACCTTGATCTCTGGGCACCTCTCTCACAGTATCCTTTGCAATCTACCCCTGTGCCTCCCGCCGAGGAGCCTATGCAAGTGGATCGGTCTCGCCTGACCCATGAAGAGAGGACTCGCCGCAGAGATAAAAATGTATGTCTGTACTGCGCTAGTACCGAACATTTCTTGGTGGATTGCCCTATTCGTCCTCCACGTCTGGGAAACGCACGCACGCACCCAGCTCACGTGAGAGTGGCGTCTCTTGGTCTGAAGTCTGCTTCTCCACGTCTCACTGTGCCCGTATGGATTTCTCCTTCTGACAACTCTTCCTTCTCAGCTATGGCCTTCTTGGACTCTGGTTCTGCGGGAAATTTTATTTTGGCCTCTTTTGTTAATAAGTTCAACATCCCTGTGACCCGTCTCGTCAAGCCGCTCTACATTTCCTCGGTCAACGGAGTTAAATTGGACTGCACCGTGCGTTACCGCACAGAACCCCTGCTCATGAGCATTGGACTGCATCACGAAAAAATAGAATTTTTTGTTTTGCCCAACTGCACCTCTGAAGTCCTCCTCGGTCTGCCATGGCTCCAACGCCACTCTCCTACCCTTGACTGGATCACCAGGGAAATCAAGTGCTGGGGTACTTCTTGCCACAAAAAATGCCTCACGTCTGCTCCCAGTCCTGTCAGGCAAGCCTCAGTGCCTCCTCCTACACCTGATCAATGCACTGGTCAAGACCAGTATATGGAGGGTTAATCCAATCACTTTTCCAATAGATCACCCCTTGGGGCAATCCAATGGTACCCTAATTTCCCATATACCCTCTAAAATATTTAAACTTTATTGTTAATTGAATCAAAAAATAACAAAAATATCCACACTTTTAAAAGGTATCAGAGCAGTACTCCCTGGTTTGTATCCAAACACTGTAAGTATCTCCACTGAGACTATTATCGCTATCTTTCGCTGAGTGTGCCTGCAGCTCACACTCCAGCTTCCTCCGGAGACTGCTCTGATTTACTTAAAAACACCCTACTCAGCCCCCCCCGACATGTTTCGCTACTATGTAGCTTTGTCAAGAGGTATGGGGCTTGAGATATGAGAAGCCCCATACCTCTTGACAAAGCTACATAGTAGCGAAACATGTCGGGGGGGGCTGAGTAGGGTGTTTTTAAGTAAATCAGAGCAGTCTCCGGGGGAAGCTGGAGTGTGAGCTGCAGGCACACTCAGCGAAAGATAGCGATAATAGTCTCAGTGGAGATACTTACAGTGTTTGGATACAAACCAGGGAGTACTGCTCTGATACCTTTTAAAAGTGTGGATATTTTTGTTATTTTTTGATTAAATTAACAATAAAGTTTAAATATTTTAGAGGGTATATGGGAAATTAGGGTACTATTGGATTGCCCCAAGGGGTGATCTATTGGAAAAGTCCTCCTACACCTGGTCTCCCCAAGGCCTATGTGGACTATGCTTTGCCTCCTCATAGCCCCCGTCCTGGTAACACTCTGCCCCGTACCAAGCTTCACCCTCTGCCCCCCTCCCCATTCCCATTCCTTCTGAACTGCCTGCCGTTGATGACCATACCCAGGATTTCACTGTCCTCCAGAAGGAGACTCTACAATCGCTCCCAATGTCCTCGTCCCATGTGGAGCGACATCCGGACAAAAAGAGGGGGAGACCTAAGGGGGGGGTACTGTTACGCTCGCGGCATTCCTCTCTCTGCAGCGCCCCGGTCAGACCCGCTGACCGGAAGCGCTGCACTGACACTGCCGGCGGGGATGCGAATCGCATCCCAAGTCTCTCACCTGTCCCGGTCCCCGGCTGTCTCATCCTGGCGCGCGCGGCTCCGCTCCTTAGAGCGCGTGCGCCAGCTCTCTAAGATTTAAAGGGCCAGTGCACCAATGATTGGTGCCTGGCCCAATCTGTCTAATTAGCCTCCACCTGCTCCCTGTCTATTTAACCTCACTTCCCCTTCGCTTCCTTTCCGGATTTTGTTGCCTTTGTGCCAGAGAAAGCGTTACAGTGTTTGCCTTACCAGTGTACCTGACCTCTTGCTATTGCTATTGACTATGAACCTTGCCGCCTGCCCCGACCTTCTGCTACGTCTGACCTTGCCTCTGCCTAGTCCTTCTGTCCCACACCTTCTCAGCAGTCAGCGAGGTTGAGCCGTTGGATACGACCTGGTTGCTACCGCCGCAGCAAGACCATCCCGCTTTGTGGCGGGCTCTGGTGAATACCAGTAGCAACCCTAGAACCGGTTCGCCGACACGGTCCACGACAATCCCTCGCTGACACAGAGGATCCACATCCAGCCTGCCGAATCCTAACAGTGTGGTTTATCCTTGATACCACCTGAAGGTATACCGCTAGATCCTGGGCTAGGCACTGGGGCAACAATGACTCTGATGCCAAGTTACGGATAACGGTAGCTTTACTGAGGATAGACAGATGGTAAAATCTATACAGTTCAACCAGACTTAAACCCTATTGAGCATCTGTGGGGCATCCTCAAAGCAAAAAAAAAAAGTGGGGGAGTGCAAGGTCTCTAACCAGCTCTGTGATGTCATCATGGAGGAGTAGAAGAGGACAGTGGAAAACTGTGAAGCTCTGGTAAACTCCATGCCCCAGAGGCTTAAGGCAGTGCTGGAAAATAACGGTGGACACAAAATATTGACACTTTGGGCCCAATTTGGACATTTCCACTTATGGGTGTACTCTATTTTGTTTCCATGGTTTAGACATTAATAGCTGGGGGTTGAGTTATTGTGAGAGGACACAACATTAAACACAGTTATACAGGCACACACTTTACATTGTAGCAGAGTGTAATTTCTTCATTATTAGCCAGGTTATGGTGCAATCCACTTGTAGACAGTATGCAGGATAAGAAAACTTCTTTATTTAGCCACTTTACAACGCTTTTCAAGGCAATAAGTGCCTCTTCGTCAGGTATACAGGCTTAATGCTCACATCCCATATCGGCAGGTATTTATGTAAAAAAAGGCGCAAAGGTTAAAATGAGGACCACCCATAGGGGAATGAATAAACTAAAATGTCCTGAATGCATTAATAAAAAAAACTGTCTCCCTGCGGTTTCAGTCTTGGTCACCTCCGGACACAGAGTGTGTGCCGCACTGTGTGTCCAGAGGTGACACACTGGGGACCCCTGCGATCTCCAGGCTGGCAGCGGCAGTGTTTGGAACACAGAAGCTCCAAGCCACGCCCCATTAATTTATGTTTATGCGAGGGGGCGTGGTGGATAGTACTTAGCCGTCACATCTCCTCCCATAGACAGCAGGGATAGGGGATAAGATGTTTTTCACTGTGGGAGTTAGCAGTGGTAGAAGCTTCCTGACAGTGGATATGTGATGGTGCAATGTCCGTAGAAGTAGGTGACAAAACCTACACCTGGGAAGTTTCATGCATACAGTCAGAGATTTGATAACCAGCAGAACTTCATTTGTAGTATATGTGGTTTTGTGCCCCTGCAGGTTCTTTTACGTGGGCAAGACAATCCGACCTCTACACGTGAGATTTCATGAGCACCTACGATCAATCAGGACTGGAGTAGGGGCCCCTAGATTGGTTGCCCACGTAAGAGAAATGCATGCCAATGACCCTAATGTTCTACATTTTGCTGGCATTGAAAGAGTTAAAAAAGGCAAGGAGGTGGTGACCGCCATGCCACCCTTTTGCACAGGGAGGCTTATTGGATTGTGAAGCTTGAAGCCACTGGGGCCCCTGCAGGTTCTTTTACGTGGGCAAGACAATCCGACCTCTACACGTGAGATTTCATGAGCACCTACGATCAATCAGGACTGGAGTAGGGGCCCCTAGATTGGTTGCCCACGTAAGAGAAATGCATGCAATGACCCCAATGTTCTACATTTTGCTGGCATTGAAAGAGTTAAAAAAAGGCAAGGAGGTGGTGACCGCCATGCCACCCTTTTGCACAGGGAGGCTTATTGAATTGTGAAGCTTGAAGCCACTGGGGCCCTGGGACTGAACGATCGTATAGAATTAGTTACGTTCCTCTAGCCTCTCCATGCTCTGTAGGCATCTGATCCCACCTCCGTGAACTTCAACTGTTAAATTCAATAGCACACCATGCGCTTAGCCGCGTATACACTTTGATACGATATATGTATTTTGGTTTTAGTTTTGATGTCACATGAGTTACATTGTTATATGTTGCACTATGGATATTGTTTTGATCACATGATTTCCTCACCTGAGACACCTTCCGGGCCGCCTATATATGAAGTTACCTGTGGAGCGGGCGTTGTACACTGGCTTGAGGAAGCGCTAATAGTGTGAAACACTCTGTCCCAGCTGTGCTCCCCACCTCCACCTGGGTTTATTTCGAATGCCTCCGAACACTTGGAAATAAAGTCTACTTGGATGGTGAGTGCTGTCCCGTTTTTTTCAATCTGCATCTGAGAAGCAAAGATGAATTAGCTGGAAATGAAGCTTAACAGTAGATGTTGTAATACAAATTGTGTTTCAGCCAATGGTGGCAGTGTATCCATCTTTGTGTCCCCAGTGTTTGCGTTACATAGATAGTTTCCTGCTGTATATGGAGTCTTCACCATATAATCTTTGCTGTCAAGGGAAAATGTTGTCAGTTCTACATTGCTCTTGCAAATGGTCAGCGCTGAATTCAATCTATCACAAAGCTTGAGCATCATAATCTAATATGGGCCCTTTAAGGGTAAATCTCAATCAAACTGCAAGGAACAATAGAGGTAAAACATCAGCTGTATTATATTTTGGTAGCGTAACTATGCTATTTATAACTTGGATTCTGACTGCCAGCTGGGCTGCGCCATTTTCTCTGGCTTCCGAAGCAGAGGTTACACACTGTCAGGTTGTATTATTCACTGTAGAACATTGTAATGAGAATGTGTTATTAATATGGTAGGTTAAACTACATGAAGGGATTAAGTGTGGGACATTGTACGGTAAAACAGTCTGCTCTGGAAAACTGCTAGCATCTACAATTCTTAAATCTGGAAAAGTACTGCAGACTCATAAAAAAGAGTTTCATGCTTGTGGTTTGGCGTCTCCTACATGGATATTCTGCAATTATGCTCAGAATATAAGCAAAGGTCTATATTTAGTTGTTAATTCGGAAGGTAAACTAGTTCCATGCCTTATGAGCACCCAATTATAAGCTATATATACACAGTTAAGCCCATTCTGGTATTTATACAAATGTTGCTGGAAAGACAGGATTCAGCTTATAATAACTGTCTTTAATGTTAAATGGGTTTCCTTTACAAAATCTGCAGCGCTTGTTCTGAGAGTAGTTACACGTGGAAAAATCCATAAATGTATTTGTGTGAATGAGCTCAGAAACATGCCAGTGACCTCAAGCCATTCAGTCTTGGCTTCGATCTTCTCTGTAAGATAGGGTCAAGGTATTATATAACAATATGAAGAACCACCACCAGATTTTGTATCAGCATCCCTACACTTACCATCTACCATTTATAATATTGTTGTTAACATAGCTGTGTGGCTTAAAGGGGTAGTCCGGGGAACTAAACCCATAGCCAATCCTTTCCCTCTCACCAACTTATTTTTTTTTTGTCTAAATATCATACACTAGCTATATAGAGCAGTTTACCTCTTTCAGCTGTTACTTACATGCAGAGTGAGAGAAAATTTTCATTCTTAGATCCTGCTTGTTTTTGAGCAAAAGCCTCACTAACCCTCCTTGAAGACTAACATCACATGATTTATGTTACCTCCCCTTCCCCTCCCCTCTCTGTGTGAGGATCTTTCTGGGAGAGAAACAGCCCAGTCTCCTCAGCACATAACATTGCTTTTTGCTTGCTGCATATCTTATCACTGACTGCTGCCATTCGGAGCATAGCATGATTTATTTCTGAGGGGAAGGATAGTTTGAGAGAAAAGACATGTACAGATTGTGCTGCTGACAGTGTTTACAACAAAACAACATGCACACAGATAGTAAAAGCAATTGGCTGGCAGCCATTACTGACTTCTGGGAGTTGTAGTATGTGCTGCAAGCAAGGAAAAATAATATTTAGGAGACAATAGGGGCCACAGGAGCTGGCAAAACCACATGGATAACTACAGGGGACATAACACAGGTATTGTGGGAATTTTTTTTATTTTTTTTTACTTGGAGCACTCCTTTAATATATCATAGAGTCATACTCGAAATCATGGGGAGTCTACTGCGATGGATTGTCTGTGCAGAATTATTCTGCGGAATTCTGCATGGAAATTCCATCATGTTATCATAGCCTTACTATGATTTGGGCCAGTAATCTGGTGTAAATCATAGCAGAATTCTAAGCCAGTAGTAGTAAATTTCTTTGAACCAAGCTAACTTACAAATAATTGTAAAAAAATAAATTAATAAAATTATATATATATATATATATATATATATATATATATATATATATATATGTATACATACACACACACATGTATATATGAATATAAAAAAGAAAGTAAAAAAATATATATACCGTATTTATCGGCGTATAACACACACTTTTTAGGCTAAAATTTTTAGCCTAAAGTCTATGTGAGTGTTATACGCCATTAAGCCGCTGCAGTTCAATGATTTAAAGTGGGTGCTTTAAATCAATGAACTGCAGCGGCTTTGCAGGTGCAGAGACAGCCAGCGCTGCCGGCTTCTCTGCCCCTGCCTGCACTGGGGTCTAGAGCCCTGCTGCCGGCCCTTCTCTCCCCCTGGCTATCGGCGCCGCTGCCCGTTCTCTCCCCCTGACTATCGGTGCTGGCGCCCCATTGCCGGCGCCGATGGCCGGGGGAAGAGAAGCGGCGCTGGCAATGGGGCAGCAGCGCCGACAGCCAGGGGGAGAGAAGGGGCAGCGGCACCCATTGCCGGCGCCGCTGCCCCGTTGCCTCCCCCATCCCCGATTGCATAATTACCTGTTGCCGGGGTCGGGTCCGCGCTGCTTCAGGCCTCCGGTGTGTGTCCCCTGCGTCGTTGCTATGCGCTGCACGGCGCTGCGCATGACGTCAGTGCGGATGCAAACCCACACATTCAAGGCACCCAGTGCCAGAGGCAGCAAAACAACCCCAAAAGATCATTGAACCTCCACCATATCTCACTGTAGGTACTGTGTTCTTTTCTTTGTAGGCCTCATTCAATTTTTCGGTAAACAGTAGATGTGCTTTATCAAAAAGATCTATCTTGGTCTCATCTGACCACAAGACGTTTTCCCAGAAGGATTTTGGCTTACTCAAGTTCATCTTGGCAAAATGTAGTCTTGCTTTTTTATGTCTCTGTGTCAACAGTGGGGATCTCCTGGGTCTCCGCCATTGCGTTTAATTTCATTTAAATGTTAAATAGTTTGCGCTGACACTGATGCTCCCTGAGCCTGCAGGACAGCTTGAATATCTTTGGAACTTGTTTGCTTATCCATCATCCGGACTATTCTGCGTTGACACCTTTCATAAATTTTTCTCTTCCGTCCACGCCCATGGTAGCTACAGTACCATGGGTTGCAAACTTTTTGATAATGTTGTGCACTGTGGACAGAGGCAAACCTAGATCTCTGGAGATGGACTTGTAACCGTGAGATTGTTGATATTTTTCCACAAGTCTGGTTCTCAAGTCATCAGGCAGTTCTCTTCTCCTCTTTCTGTGGTCCAGGCTTAGTGTGGCACACAGACACAGAATGCAAAGTCTAAGTTAACTTCTCTCCTTTTTATCTGCTTTCAAGTGTGATTTTTATATTGCCCACACCTTTTACTTGCCCCAGGGGAGTTTAATGGAGCATCACATGCTTGAAACAATCTTATTTTTCCAATTTTGAAAGGGAGCCAATAATTTTGTCCAGACCATTTTTGGAGTTTGGTGTGGCATTATGTCCAATTTGCTTTTTTTCCACCCTTTTTTGGTTTAGGAAAAAAAGGGAATAATCATGAATATAGCAAAACATGTGTTACTGCAATCCTTTTCTCTGAGAAATACTTGATTTTCTTGAAAAATTTCAGGGGTGCCAACATTTACGGCCATGACTGTGTGTATATATATATATATATATATATATACATTTTTTATATATATATATATATATATATATATATATATATATATATATATGCAATTGTGTGTGTTTGTGTGTGTGTATATATATATATATATATATATATATATATATATATATATACAAGTGTGTGTGTATATATATATATATATATATATATATATATATATATACAGTGACCCCCGACCTACGATGGCCCCGACATATGATCAAATCGACATACAATGGCCTCTCAGAGGCCATCGCATGTCGATGTCATCATCGACATACAATGCTTTTTTATGTTGGGGCCATCGCATTAAGTGCTATCTGGCAGCGCAAAATGCTTAAGCTGCTGCCGGATAGCAGCTTAATGTTCCCCGTGTGGGGCGGTAAGTATTACTTACCCCTCCACGATGCTCCGGGGTGCCCTCCGGGTCCAGCGCTGGTCTTCCGGTGTCTTCTCGGCCTTCTCCGATGACGTCAATACGCTTCTGCGCACGTCATCCAATAGGAATGGCGTACGCAGCGGCGTAATGACGCCGCTACGCAGGCCCAGTAAGGCCTTGCGGAAGACAGCAGAGGACCGGAGAAGACAGCAAAGGACCGGAGAAGACAGCGGAGGACCGGAGAAGACAGCGGAGAGCCCAGAAGTCACCATCGGGAGCGGCAGGGACACCATCGCGAGCGGCGGGGACAGGTGAGTACAGCTTTCTATACTTTACATTGCATGAATTCCTCAACATACAATGGATTCGACAAACGATGGCTCGTTTGGAACGAATTACCATCGTATGTTGAGAGACCACTGTATATGGCTCTAATCACCTGTAGGCCATCTTTATAAATATAGATGCTTTACTTTATAATACATTAGCCTCCCTGGGAAATTAAAGGCTGTGAAACTATGGAAAATGTCTCTAACCATAAGGAAATGGAAAACAACACCTAATAATTGTAAACCTCCCACCAAGTGTGAATGTTCCCCCACCCCCCAGCTGTCATTTCCATTGCCATTGGAATTTATTTTGTTGGCACTAGCCTTGGAAAATTCTGTAAACCTGACAACTGTACAACTAGTGTCTAGTTTCAATCTACAAAGCCAAAGTTTTATATCACAAAGTTAAGTGAATGCTCAGAATAATAATAACAGAGTGATGCAATGTGAATGCTGCTACATGCTTTTGGTGGCAGCCTTTGGCCTATGACATTCTTTCCAGTATTATTATTGAAAAAAATATTAGCCAAAATACTCAAATGAAAATGTGTGTAATATTTTCCCTTCATGAAATATGTTGTTACATAACACATATGATGTATAAATGAACCTTCCAAGTTTCCCACACTTTATTCATTTCAGCCCCTTGTGTTTTCCAATTGTTAATAAGAAACTTGAGCATGTTAATGTATAGTACATCTTTTTAAAGGGGTATTCCAGGAAAATACTTTTTTTTTATATATCAACTGGCTCGAGAAAGTTAAACAGATTTGTAAATTACTTCTATTAAAAAATCTTAATAAGTACTTATGAGCTTCTGAAGTTAAGGTTGTTCTTTTCTGCTCTCTAAAGACACGTTTCTCGGGAACCGCCCAGTTTAGAAGAGGTTTGCTATGGGGATTTGCTTCTAAACTGGGTGGTTCCCGAGACACGTGTCATTAGAGAGCACTTAGACTGAAAACTACAACCTTAACTTCAGCAGCTCATAAGTACTGAAAGGATTAAGATTTTTTAATAGAAGTAATTTACAAATCTGTTTAACTTTCTGGAGCCAGTTGATATATAAAACAAAGTTTTTTCCTGGAATACCCCTTTAAGTTGTTATTAATAAGCTGTCCATCTAGATGTATGGGGTGATGATGGTATAGGGGTGTGGGGTGGGGACCTTATAAATACACTTTCAAAGTAAAATAGTTGCCAGATATTCAAAAAATGTATTACACACAGCTATTCTGTGTACAGTTCCCAAAAGTTACATTAGGAACAAGTGTGCGCACACAAGCACTGACTTGAACAACAACATACATGTCTTGTCTGAGCCAAATCTCCATTCTTGGCCATCCTGACCAAGTATTTAGCAGCCCACACTGTGTAATGTAGATACACAGAAAATAGTTGTTAAAGTAGGATCTCCGAGTGTTACAGACAACATCAGTCAAGAGCAAAACCAGCAGAGGTCTCTTTGTTGTAATGGGACTGTATGCCAGGTCATTATTCTTTCTCAGAAAAACCAAAGTAGAATATCTTATGCATTAAATGGTTGAACACATAAAAGCATACCATTTATCCTAATTCTCATGTGGGTAGAGGTCAGTGGCAGACCATTTGTGGACTATTTGGGTTCAGTCTGGGGGCCAGGCCACAGAAAGGGCATGTCAGCCACCAGCTGCACTACTCTGTTGACTAACAATTGAGTGCCCTCATAACAGCAATGTCTTTACTTCTCAACTCCGCTTTCACACTTTTTCCGGGTAGGACTTAGTGTCAGCAAAACAGCATGAAGGCTGAGCGTGTGGTTGTGGGTTCATGCAGCCTAGAGATCCCTTCGCCTGTGAGCCTGTAAGTGTCCCTCTGCTCCCACCAGAAACCATGAGATATTAAGCCTGGGACACAGCTGAAGAGGGGACACATGTCAGTAAGGGGAGGGGGGGGGGTCTGGAACAGGACATGTGAGCAGGACAGAGGAGTCTTTGGGGGGGGGCAAAGGAGATGAAACTGTGTTTAAGTGTTATTTTCAGCAGTACACTGTTACACAGTATTATACTCAGGGGTACAGTGTGTGGCAATATGAAACTCATGGGTACAGTGGGTGGCCATATTATATTCTGTGGTAAAGTGTGACAGTATTATATTCAACGGCATAGTATGTAGTATTATACTCAGTTATAGTGTGTAGCAGTATAATATTCAGGGATACAGTGTGTGGTAGTATTATATTCTGAGATACAGAGTGTAGCAGTATTATATTCAAGGGTACAATGTGTGACGATATTATACTCAGGGTTACAGTGTGGCAGTATTATATTCAGGGGCACTGTGTATGGCAGTATTATATTCAGAGGTACTATGTGATGTAGTATACTCAGGGATACAGTGTGTGGAAGAAAATATTCATTGGTACAGTGTGGCAGTATTATATTCAGTGGTACAGTTTGTGGTAGTATTATATTCAGGGGAACTGTGTATGGCAGTATTATATTCAGAGGTACTATGTGATGTAGTATACTCAGGGATACAGTGTGTGGAAGAAAATATTCATTGGTACAGTGTGGCAGTATTATATTCAGTGGTACAGTTTGTGGTAGTATTATATTCAGGGGCACTGTGTATGGCAGTATTATATTCAGAGGTACTATGTGATGTAGTATACTCAGGGATACAGTGTGTGGAAGAAAATATTCATTGGTACAGTGTGGCAGTATTATATTCAGTGGTACAGTTTGTGATAGTATTATATTCAGGGGCACTGTGTATGGCAGTATTATATTCAGAGGTACTATGTGATGTAGTATACTCAGGGATACAGTGTGTGGAAGAAAATATTCATTGGTACAGTGTGGCAGTATTATATTCAGTGGTACAGTTTGTGGTAGTATTATATTCAGGGGTACAGTGAGTGGCAGTATTATATTTAGGTGTACAGTGTGGTGGCCCAGTATGGGAGTTGTTACTCCGTACCCTTGCTGCCCTGTCAGCTAGCCTTCCTGCAGTGTCCCCAGGGCCCCCCTGCATCTGTTCTACTGCAATTGTATATTAACCCCTATGTTATGTATATAGGAATGTTGTATCTTTAAGAAAGGTTAACATGTGATCACCAGTTGTCATGTGAGTTGTCATGTGATTGTTACCCAGGAGGTAAGGGGGACCAAAGGGACCCCACCAGAGTCTCCCCCATAATAGCCCTGGGAGGAGTCTCTTCTCTCTCTTAGTTCCTGAGTCTTTGCTGAGGTGCAGTCGAGCCTTAGAGTGTGTCTGGAGTCATAAGAGGCCTCAAGTCAAGTCTGCAGCCACAAGCTAGAAGTCTACAAGTAAGCTAAAGTCACAGCTTAGGCTGCTTTCACACTATAAAATTCATCCGTTTTAAAGATCCGTTTCATGTTCCGTTATGAAAACCCTGAAAATCGGCCATTAAACGTCTGTTAGAAAATCCCATACGTCCGTTAGAAAATCCAATTATAGTCTATGGTATTTTTACATTATCCGTTTTAATCCGTTATAGTCCGTTATTAATAACAGACATTATTTTGTGACGGGAGAATGAACGGAAGAAATAGTGCATGCACTATTTCTCCTGTTACTATCTTCCATCACAAAATAACGTTCGCTATTCATAACGGACTATAACGGATTAAAACGGATAATGTAAAAATCCCATAGACTATAATGGGATTTTCTAACGGACGTTTAATGGCCGATTTTCAGGGTTTTCATAACGGAACATGAAACGGATCTTTAAAACGGATGAATTTTATAGTGTTAAAGCAGCCTTAGTCTGTCTCCAGTCAAGTCAAGTCAGTCACTGTCATCTATTGTCAAGTCAATGTGGACTGCACTAAATTGTCCAAAACCACTGCAAGTCCTAGCAAGCCCTTAAAGCGTACCCGTCAGATCCAACAAAAAACATTTTTTTTAATATATCACTCAGTACCTAATCCTGACCATGTACATCTAATTTTATGTGTCTTTATTTATGATTTTATTACACTTTTAATTTAGTTAACTAGTCTGAATTCCTCTCAAAGGGAGGGGGCGTGGTCTCACTGTGCAGGTCTCCGCCCCCTCCCTCAGTATGCTGTCTGCTCACATCTCCCCTAGCATTAGCAAAACTACAATTCCCAGCTTGTCCTCACTGACAGTAGTGGGACACAAGCTGACAGTGGGAGGATTTTTCCTCCAGCTGTGAGCCCTGCGCTCACAGCTGTCAATCAAGGAAGTGTGTCCATGACATAGGTGATGATGCATGGACACAGCAGGACTAGTATGTGTCCAAGCAGGCAGAGGGGCAGTTTTTGACTTGCATTTTCAGTATGAAATACTGAAAATTTTCTAATGAAAGCAATTGCAAAACCTATTGTTTTTGCATGCTTTACAACATATCAAAAGTTTTTGTATCTGACAGTGCTCATTTAAGGTCCCTGAAGTCACTGGCCACCTCCGTGGGCTTGGCTACACTGTATAAACTGTACCATCTGTCACTCAGTAATGCTACCATTGTCCGTAACTTGGCGTTGGAGTCATTATTGCCACCGTGCCTAGTGTTATACCTTCGGGTGGTATTGAGGATAAACCACGCCCTTGCGTCACAAATACAAGGGGTTAATGCCATCTGCCCCTAGGGTAATTCCATCTGCCCTGCATCACACCCAATACCAAAACTTTTGGCTTCCTGCAAATAGGATACGGGTGTGTGTCTTATGCGACATGTCCTTCCACAGTCTTAACTGTGTCCAGTATTGTCAGAAAATTGCATGCCGATGCAAATAAAATTAGCGCCAAAAACTGTACGGGACTCTGTCAGTGGAAAGTGTTTTACCCGAGGCGCTTGTGAAATAGAGGGGGAGGTGAAGAAAATACTGTTGTCCGCCATTGTGGAGTGTTCAAATACCATGTCAACCATGTGCAAGATCAGGTCTGAGGCTATGTTGCGTTACAAAGTGTTGCCTGTACGTACAAGGGTTAAAGATGCCTGAAAAGCGTGCAAAAATGTCCAGCAGGGACTGAGATGGATGTGGGAGCCTGCTGCTCTCCAGCCTAGCACGCTCCTAAGACCTATTACTCCCTTGTTATTAGGGCAAAAATGGGCAAAGTTGGTATAGGGAACCTACTATGACCCCACAGAATCTCCAGGACTGGAGAAAAATCAGGCAGATAAGGCCAAATTCCTCAAGAAGAAGAACGCTGCCTCACCGGCCAGACCGCCCAAGATGGTGCCTGCGACCTCCCTCCACCAGGCTTATGAGGACGCTGCAGAGTCAGAAGGTGAGGAAGAGGGAGCAGCTCCTGTAGCAGTCACCCAGCACTTTCTTAAAACTTTTATGAAGAAAGCGGACGCACTGAAGCCGGTGATCGCCAACCTGACTGAAATCAAGTCGGAGGTGCACGCCATAGGCTACAGGACGGAGGCATTGGAAGCCGCATGCTCCGGTATGGCGGCACACTCGGGCGTGCTAGTGACCAGACAGAACAAGTTGGTGACTCATGTGAACACTGCCCTGTCTTCGATAGAAGACCAGGAGAACCGAAGCCACAGAAAGAATATTCGCTTGAAGGGCATTCCTGAGGCTTGGGCACTGGATGCCCTGCGGAAGGTAGCATTGGATATTTTCACTAATCTCCTGGGCCCTGAAAGAGCTGCTCAGATTACGATCGTAAGGATCCATAGAGCTTTGCGCCCCAAGCCTAGACCCTTGGATCCCCCGAGGGATGTTATATGTGGGTTACTTTCCGCTATATGTGGACACTGCCACTATACTGCAAGCTGTGAGAGATCATAGACCTCTCATGCTGGTAGAGGATGAAATCGCTTTATATCAGGACATTTCTCCTACTACACTGGCAAAATGGAGGATTCTCAAACCCCTCTTAGAAAAGCTGAGAGACAGGAACTATACTTATGCTTGGCTTTTCCCATTTGGATTTTCTATCAACCTGAACGGCAGGAGACTTACAGTCCAGACCCCGGAAGATTTGGAGGCTGTTTGGTTGGTGCTAGACATAGTTCCGATGGACACCCCCACCTGGCTTCCAGTAGCTGACTTACCATCTTTACCATCGCTCCCCAGGCAGGATGAATGGACACAGGTCTCCAGGCAGAAGTCTAACAAGGTGAAGAAGACTCCTGTAAAGGGTCAGCCGCCATCCCGCTATGAGACTGCGATCTGGTTGGAGCTGGACGTCCTAGAGAATTGCAGGACTTAAGTATTATACATTGTCTATGGAGATGTGACCACACGCATGTAAAAAATGTCCAGCACTGGTTAGCTTCCCACCCCTGGGCTTGGAAACCATGTTGCTGTATCAATGCTGAAGTGGAACTGTAAAGATCTGCCCCTTATTGCCGGGAGAGCGGAAGTCAGTGCAGCAACGCTGGCACACTTCCGGCTGGCAGCCATTTTCCCGAAGCCCTGCATAAAAGGAGCAGCGCTACCGGATCCTCTCAGTTTTCCGGAAGTCTGCAAGTGGAGCAACATGGTGGAACAGGAAAGAACAAGGTCAGATAGTCTCAAGATGGCGCCGGAGGCCCGGAAAGTTGCTGCAGCATAAATGTTTCAGGAGCTGGCAGATTGTCTACAGCGTATCTTCATCGGTGCCAAAGAGTCCTGCTACCAAGTCCCTCTGCCCGAGGACGATGGAGACTCGCCAGCAACCCCGGAGGAGGGAACGCCGGCATCGTCCCAAGAATCATCGCCGGAGAGGCTGTCCCCTCACCTCCGGACATGGAGATCCTGAACCGAAATCCATACAGAGGAGTCAGAAGTGAGTACCCTGGCTGAGGCCGCTTTCTCTACCCCTCCTTCTACCTCTAGCCCAGAGCAAACCCCCAGGTCCTGAAGTCTGCAGTATGTCCCCAGTCACCAGTATATAAGGAAGCACCTTCTTCCCCTGCCTAGGAAGCCCCATCCCTCAGTCCCGACAGTCCAGTCATCTACAGATATGTTCAGGCCTACTCCTGTGGTTGAGGAGGTTTGGCCTAACCAGCGGGCACCAACTAAAGTGCCTCGGCCTACTCCTGCAGAGGAGGTTTGGCTGGCCCAACAGGCACCAACGTCTATTCCCCCAGTGGCGCAAGCTTCTGCTGTGCAAATGATGGTCAACATCAGTCCCACCATTACCGAGTCTAACTTGGCCAGGGTGAACTGGAACACCCGAGTGAGTCCATTAGAGGGGGCTCAGTCCCATGGACCCTGTTACCTGTCCGAGGCTCAGAAACAGTACGACAGGCGAGGTTGGGATGACAAATATCCAGGCTGAAGAAGTCTACCAGTCATAATTCTGCTATCTGTCACTAACTTTGCTTTGTGAAGTACTTTTTTTTTATTACAGGTTATGCAACGTTCAAGAAGAAGTGCCTGATGAACTTGACAAGAAGTTTTTTTGTAACCATTTACGTAAGCATGTGTTCGGCTTTTAGCAGTGATTTTTTACTGAGAACATAGAATGTACCAGAACTGTGTAGCGGTACTAGAAAAACATGTATATACTGTCAGAGTAATATATTTTCATTTATAGTTTTGCACAAGTGAATGCACATGTGGTGTACTATAATGTTTATTTTGTGCTGTAATAAAATGTATATAATGTGTGTTGTACGAAAATGTTTAAGGGTGCAGTGTCTTTTGTTCATGGCCCTTTATATAGGAGGTAGCCTCCCTGCAGCCCCACCCCCCCTGCATCTGTTCTACTGTAATTGTATATTATCCCCTATGCTACTGTATGTATATAAGAATGTTGTATCTTTAAAAAAAAGGTGTACATGTGATCACCAGTTGTCTTGTGAGTTGTCATGCAATTGTTACCCAGGAGGTATCAGTGACCAGGTGACTTAAGGGTGACCAAAGGGACCCACCAGAGTCTCCCCCCATAAAAGCCCTTTGAGGAGTCTCTTCTCTCTCTTAGTTCCTGAGTCTTTGCTGAGGTGCAGTCAAGCCTAAGAGTGTGTCTGGAGTCAGGGGAGGCCTCAAGTCCAGTCTGCAGCCACAAGCTACAAGTGAGCTAAAGTCACAGCTTAGTCTGTCTTCAGTCAAGCCAAGTCAGTCATTTTCATCTATTGTCAAATCAACGTGGCCCGCACTAAAATGTCCAAAACCACTGCAAGTCCCAGCAAGCCCTTAAGGTCTCTGAAGTCACTAGTCACCTCCGTGGGCCTGGCTACATTGTATAGACTGTACCATCTGTCACTCAGTAAAGCTATCGTTGCACGTAACTTGGCATCAGAGTCATTATTGCCCCCGTGCCTAGCCCAGGATCCAGCAGTATACCTTTGGGTGATATTGAGGATAAACCACGCCCTGGCATCATGAATACAAGGGGTTTATGCCATCTGTCCCTAGGGCAATTCCGTCTGCCCTGCATCACACCCCATACCACAACAGTATACCAAGGTTCTCAGACAACTACCCCAAGTATGCCTGCAAGCCCGCCCTCTTCCTTGACTTTAAAGTTCTCTCTGATGTTCAACTTGTTTCTCCCCATTAATTATCTTACTCAAGCTGTTTCACAGATACAGCTTCTCTGTGAGGAACTGCAGCTGCATCTCCCTCCTTTCCTTTCTCCCTGTGTAAAATTTACAGAGAGCCTGGAAGCATGAAATGAAAAATAAAACATTAGGTGAGGCGGTCTGTGTTGGCTTATAAATAGGGGGCCCAACTTGGGTTCTCCCCTCTATGGCATCTTTATGCCCTTATAAGGCATACTGAGGTCATAATAAGAAGCTCTGGTAACAAATAGATATGCTTAATTTAATGCACTGGATATCGTCATAGCCCTGTCCAGTGAAAAAAAGGGGGAGATTTATCAAAGTCTGTGCAGAGGAAAAGTTGCCCAGTTGCCCATAACAACCAATCAGCACACTTCTTTAATTTTTCAGAGGCCTTTTCAAAAATGAAAGACGCAATCTGATTGGTTGCTATGGGTAACTCAGCAACTTTTTTTTTGGACAGGTTTTGATAAATCTCCCCCAAAATGTTTTATTTAAGTCTGTTACTTAAAATACCTGATGAAGATAAAAGGGTGAAATGTGTACTGTGTTCATATTGTGTAGAATGAGGCGACTGTTCCTGTAATAATGATTTCATTGTCTGCTTAGTAGAAAGAGAAAACCCCAGAGTTCCATATGGTTATAAAACCCCAAGAGCATGGCTTGATATTTCATGTTGAATTCTCAGGGCCTTAGGTGAATCTCTTTATATCTTGTTGCCTCTGGCAAAATGAAAAGGAAAGTTGTTAACTCAGAATGTTAGGACCATATAGTGCATGAATATTTTCTGTGTGCATATCGGCATTTTAATACATAAAATATAATGTTAGGAGTAAACTATCTTGGGAAGATTTTATTCAGCTTTTTCAAATAATAAAATAGTTATCCGACTGAAAAATGTAGCATTGTAAAGGATTTTTTTTCCAAAGGATTTCCTCAGAATCCACAGGATGTCCACAGAATCCACAAGATGTCCACATAATCCACAGGATGTCCACAAAATCCACAGGATGTCCACATAATCCACAGGATGTCCACAAAATCCACAGGATGTCCACAGAATCGACAGGATGTCCACATAATCGACAGGATGTCCACATAATTGACAGGATGTCCACATAATCGACAGGATGTCCACAAAATCCACAGGATGTCCACAGAATCCACAGGATGTCCACAAAATTCACAGGATGTCCACAAAATCCACAGGATGTCCACATAATCCACAGGATGTCCACAAAATCCACAGGATGTCCACAGAATCCACAGGATGTCCACATAATCGACAGGACATCCACAGAATCCTCAAGATGTCCACTGAATCATCCAAGGCAAAAGAGTCTTGAAAGAGGCCTTTGGTAGAGGATGTAGGCCTCTAGGTAAGGGAAGGCTGAGCAACAATTTTGGAGTTGTGGTATGCTAAAGGCAAATAAGATAATGTAGGGAAACTAGCAAACATATAGTATATACATGTTTCCACTACTAGTTGTCCAGTAAAAGGTGCTATTTGATAGACCTGGGGTGTCCAGCACTATTTCTGCATCCTTTGTATCACATTGTAAGGGGTAAAGAGAATTGAAAAAAATCCCAGGTAAAAGAGGAACTACAGCAATTGTGTTTCCACTGCCACTAGAATATGCCACTTTGAGGGTACAGTGTGTGACATTGTGTGTGTATTATATTCAGATGTACAGTGTGCATCAATATATTCAGGGGTATAGTGTGTATTAGTATTATATGCAGGGGCACAGTGTGTGGCAGTATTATATTGAGGGGGTACAGTGTATATCAGTATTATACTCAGAGGTACAGTGTGTGGCAGTATTATATTCAGGTGTATGATGCAAGACAGTATTATACTCAGGGGTATAGTGTGTGGCAGTACTTTTTATGGACTTCGGGATGCCCTTGGTGTTTGTGAGTACAGGAGAAGACAATATACAGCAAAGAGTGATTGGGGTTCTGTACCCAGTTAGAATAGTAGATCCTCGAATTAAACACAGAATAATAGTACTGAGGAATAGCAAATAAAATTTAGCTATTAAGAAACCATTTAAAAGAGTCAAAATGGACCTAGCACATAAATAACAATGTTTACACCATAGTGATAAATACCCAGTGCACTCCAACAATGTGCATATAAATAATAATGCTGGTGGGTATAGAGAAGGGCAGGTTTGAGGGACCAGTGCTAACAGGGCAGAAAATGGTCAACTTAGTTCTAGAATGCTCTATAGACTGACCCTGGAATACCCTTCTTGGCAAGTGTTGCTTCGCCCTAAAAAGGGCGGTCCCACACAGGAACCTGTCCATGGTATACCCTGTTATACCCTCTATGACCTTCCAGGTGAACCTGACACAGGGAGGCGAGGAGACGGTGCAATGTAATTTTATTTGAGGTAACTTCAGATGGTTCAGTACAGCAAAAAGTTATTAAAACAACTCCCAGGCTGTAGGCACTGCAAGGGTTACTAATGCATAAAGAGAACCCAGGACTTGCTAACTCAGGATTTATTTTAACCAGAATTTCCCCAGGGGTGTAACTAAAGGGACTTTCTGTAGAAGTGGCATCAACCTTGGCCCTGCTGAGATGTTTGCTGCTGGCGCATCCAGGTGGGTATTCCTCCATGTATAAATCAATCTGCTAACTGGACCGGGACCTTGAGGCAAACGACATCCAAACTTCTTGACTAGTTCCCACACATGCTACAGTTTGGTTTTATTAGTGGAACCCCTGGCAGCAGAACTTGGCTAAGATAAGTATTGCAGCTTCTATCTTCCTCTTGCTGGGGGTCTTTATTCCTGCTCTCTTAAGGACGGGTGGCCATGTTTTTTTTTTCTATAGACCCTTTACTGGACATGTCCCTTGACCTAACATTTCCTTCTACTGTCTGTGGGAAAACACTACTCTACAGTTTGGCCAATAGATGGCACTGTTGTGTAACTTGTGCGACCTCTAGGTGGCACTGCAGCACATGTCTCTTGTGTTATGTATTGCCTTGCAGATGTAACCAGATTGGGGGACAAATACATAAATCCCATATATAAAATGACGGCACATTGTTAAACACATTAAGGGCAACAAAGTTCACCCGCTACTCAACATTCTAACCGTATTGGAACATTACAAGTATGCCTTAAAAATCCATCTTTTTGGAGCTGCTCATCCCATCTCATACATGTACAGATGTTGCCATGGTTATCTTGAGTCTGTTAACCTGACATAGCAATGTGTTGTGATATCCTTATGCACCAGGCAGGTCCGAGCCTAGGGTCATGGATGACTGGTTTCAGGTTTGTTTTGGTCGTCCCCTGGTGGGTGTGGATATAATTACAGGATCTCCTATTCTTTACAAATGTCCATTCTAGACATTAAATAAGAAGAATGGTAGATATATCTATATATATACATATATTCAGGGGGAAATGGCCCCCTCTTTAGCTGTGCACCCCTCCCCCTTTCTCACAGGTGGAGTTTTAAATGGATCCAGCATGTCACCCAGTCAGAGGCTATATGCCCAGCAGAGGTGAGTGGATAGTTGAGTGTTAGGCTCAGAATTTGTGCTAGGTTCCCATCCTAAATGAGGCCACCTCCCCGTGGTGGATGGGGGACACGTTTTGATCAAAAAGTGCGCTAAGAGCCTCAATTTTTTTGACCAATGTGTGCTGCTGCAATCCTCTTTTTTTGTATACTCTCTCTCTCTCTCTCTCTCTCTCTCTCTCTCTCTCTCTCTCTCTCTCTCTCTCTCTCTCTATATATATATATATATATATATATATGTATATATACATATTATTCAGAAGAGAAAATGACAGCAACTACATCCAAAGAGACAGTGGAAACATGTCACGTTTCACCAGCAGAGCACAGCCGCAATGCTTCCAAGGGTAAACCAACCCAAACAAATCAGTGCATTGCCATCTCTATAATTGCTTTAGGACCTCCAATACCACCAACTTGTTAAATGGATCTGAGGTGTATGGTGGTTGGGGAAGAAGGGAAATACAGTAACTAGTTATGTAAACAATTGCTTTTATATAATAGATGAAAGGGAGAATGCAAGGAGAGTGTATTATATTCTCACCTATATACAAAGATTAGTGCTCCTTTTAAATGAGAGAAAACTATAATGATTGGTAGACGTGAAGGAATGTGATGTCGAGTATTTCTTATATACAGTGTTATTCATATTAGTTTGGCAGAATATTATAATATAATACAGATAATTAGTCCTGATGAGGCTATTTATGAAGGTTAGATAATTTCCATAGCAGCATTACCACCAGGATATACTCAAACTGCACCTGTTTAAATTGTGCAAAACAACAGAGTCACTAATGGCCTTTCACACTATCAAACAATGTTAACAAAGGCAGGAAAGGGGATATGGCAGGAGAATGAATCCCTTCATACAACCAGCACTGCAGACAGGATATACAGTAATATTAGTTTAGGTCACTGACCTGTCTGGGTCACCATTTAAAGAGCTCTGTCTGTCTCTTAACTAAGTTGACCTTGATCCTGTTTATGCCGCACACATAATTAAGAGACTGTTCCATGAGTGATGAAGACAACTACCTGTCTCTAACTTCCAAACAATAACTATTCTTTTAACTGAAATGATAAATGAACATGAAAGACAGAGGTCACCATTGTGTTGTTTTTCTACATTCTCTGTAGTCTTTCCATGTAGTAATACTGAATATTTATATACTCATGTAACTCACATAATGGAAATAGAATCACAGTAAAATAACTGGAAAATGTCCAGAATTTTAGAGAAGAAATGTAACTTATTCTTCACAGAGAATGGTTGATGATAAAAAAAAAGACAAAAAAAATGGACAGCTGGGGGACATGGTTTGGCTGCCAACCTGTATGGGCACATGAGTGAGCTGCAATTGCTTTCACATTCTTGCTATTAGCTTTTATTCTGCCAGCAACTGCTAAATCCATACCAACAAGTGTCTGTCACTGCTATGATGACTATGGGCAAAAAGGTAAATGAATAGGGAAATGTGGGCCACAAAGGGAAATGAATAGGGAAATGTGGGCCACAAGTCTTTGCAGCACTTCTTTGGCCTAGACCAATGTAAGCACAAAGATGGTGCAGGTCCTTTTTCTCTTGCAGCCCGAATTCTCAGCTCCTCTTTCTCCTTTGCTTGCCCTTGCTCCTCTGTATACTGAAGAGAATAGTCTACTCTCCATTCTCTCCTTCAAGATCGGCACACTGTGGAGCTTTCTTCTCCTTCAAGATCGGCACACTGTGGAGCCTTGCTCAGCAAAAAATGCCAACAGGTCTTCAACATGATCTCTGGCACCTCAATGGGGCCTACACTGCAGCCCAACCTATCCTGCTCACCAGCCCATCACAGCCTCGTCTCCCTGATTTGCTATGAGAGAAGCCACTAACGCACTTCCAGTCCTTTGAAGCAAAGACCGAGGCAAAATCCAGAGATTCAGGACATGATGGATTCAGGGGAGTCTGACACACAGTTTTTGCTCTATAGAAATGACCCTCATAGAAATGCTTTAAATGCCCAAGGAGCTCTATAGATAGAGACTTCACTTAGCTAGTAACCCTTTCCATTCCTCCATATAAGTATCCAAGTATCATATATTCAAAATAGCAACAATGATTTAGTGGATGCCCACAATTCCTTAGATAATAAGACAGACTCTTTGCAGGCTAAGCTTATTGATGTGGAGTATCGTAATTGGAGAAACAATAGGAAATTTAGCAGGATCACCAAATCCACACCTAAGTCTCACATGGACTATGAATACAGCATTGAAAGGGCACCAAAGAAATCTCCAGATAAAAGGCTTATTGCTGCAAGACTCAAGGAGGAATCTAAAAATACAACCTATGTATACCTATCTCAAGCTCTTTGTCGATTCCTCAACGTCGATACTATAAGCAAGGTGAAGATTTACCACTTTCATTTCATTGCTGAGCCAGCTTAATATCCAATATTATGTGAACAGTTCCAGGTGTATCTTACTTCTCAAATCTTGAGGTATCACTGAGATCTCTGGGGTGCCTTCTCCCTCTTTAAAGTTATATATTCAACTCCTTGACACGGAAGGGCAAGTTGCGTCTGTTACCTAGAACACCTCCTAGTGAGACCACTATGGGTCGCCAAGCACTGGATACTAGGAATACTGAATATTTATATACTCATGTAACTCACATAATGGAAATAGGATCACAGTAAAATAACTGGAAAATGTCCAGAATTTTAGAGAAGAAATTTAACTTATTCTTCACAGAGAATGGTTGATGATAAAAAAAAAAAGGACAAAAAAATGGACAGCTGGGGGCCATGGTTTGGCTGCCAACCTGTATGGGCACATGAGTGAGCTGCGATTGCTTTAACATTCTTGCTATTAGCTTTTATTCTGCCAGCAACTGCTAAACCCATACCCATAAGTGTCTGTCACTGCTATGATGACTATGGGCAAAAGGGAAAATGAATAGGGAAATGTCGGCCACAAGTCTTTGCAGCACTTCTTTGGCCTAGACCAATGTAAGCAGTTATAATATTAATAATAATAATAATAATAAGAAGAAGAAGAAGAAGAATCTTATCTTGCTCATCCAATATTGCGAGCTTCCTTCTCCTGCTTGCAATCTTCCCTGTTTTAACTGAGTATTTATTTAACCCATCCTCCCTCTCAGCTATATCAAACTAACTTCTCACCTCTAGTTCAGTCTCTCATGTAAAATATACAAAAAAGCTTCAAATATTCCTTAACATGGTTTGAACTTTAACCATTTTTAAAATGTTAAAATGCTAATGCTACTTAAACTACTTTATCTCTCTATTACTGTTCCCATATCCTTTTTTAAGTCTTTCTTCTGAACTCTCCCAAAAGGGATAGATGGTGAGAATGTGGTAAACCTCGTGTTCAGAGAAGAGTTATGACATACTAAAATGATTATGGAGGGCTTGGTTTGTCTCACCTTGAGCATTACAATCAGATGTGCCTTCCAGATTAGCTCCAATGTTGTGGAGACTGAGAAAACACTATGTGCCACTCATTCTCTGAAATCTGATATGGTAGCTTCGATGTGGGGTAGCAACCTATCCATCTGCCGTGTATCCTTGAACACTAACATAAAAGATGCACATTTCAGGCTGGGTCCACACTACGTTTTGTCCCATACGGGAGCGCATACGGCAGGAGGGAGCTAAAACCTCGCGCTCCCGTATGTGACCGTATGCGCTCCCGTATGCCATTCACTTCAATGAGCCGACCGGAGTGAAACGTTCGGTCCGGTCGGCTCATTTTTGCGCCGGATGCGCTTTTACAACCGGACCTAAAACCGTGGTCAACCACGGTTTTAGGTCCGGTTGTAAAAGCGCATACGGCGCAAAAATGAGCCGACCGGGCCGAACGTTTCACTCCGGTCGGCTCATTGAAGTGAATGGCATACGGGAGCGCATACGGTCACATACGGGAGCGCGAGGTTTTAGCTCCCCCCTGCCGTATGCGCTCCCATATGGGACAAAACGTAGTGTGGACCCAGCCTCACTCCAGATTAAATAACTCGGGGTGCCTCATACCTTCTGGTACTTGACCTAGACTTAAGTGGTTGGATCCAAGCTGGTATCACTTTTCCCTACTTGAAAGAAAAATTTATTCTTTCTTACAAAGAGTTTTATAAAAGTTTGCAACTTTCCTCCTCAGCCTTAATTTTTCTAGCTAAAAAGAAACTAAACCCAAACCCAATGCCATTTTCTTCTATTATGGTCATGATGCAGAGGGAAAGCAACTGACATATTTCCCTTACTCAGTGGAAGTGGTTTCAACACAAGATCTTCAGATACACCAACCACCAAGAAGTGATATCTAAAACTTTTCATAGGTGGTATTACACCCCTTTCTGTCTGTTCCAGTTTATGCTGCCAGCATTGAGGCAACGTAAGCTCTCTCTATCATGTATTATGGAGCTGTCCCAATATTAGTGCTCCATGGCCAGATGTATGATTTATGATTAATCTTTTTGGACGTCTGCAAAGAGAACTTCATTCTGCCATGACATTATTTTTAGTTGATATTGATACATATGTTCCCTCTCCCAAACTTAGACCATTATTCCTCAATTACTGATGGCAACTAAACTGGTCATAACCAATTATCCTTATCCCCAGGGAGGGGATTATCAATATGATCAATATGATGTGTGAATATGAAAAGATACACACTTCAACAACCTCCATTACCATAAACAATTAATGTTTTTGATTGTGTCGTGTCAGTGGGGTGCAAAGCAGCGTAGCTGTTAAACTAGAGATGAGCGAATCGAAGCTGACGAACCCAAATTCGTTACGAATTTCATGATATATTCGAATTGCAGTGAATGCGAATATCGCCACGATTCTATCACGCGAGTCGCTTCATTAAACTCCATTTACTGCAGTCCAGGCTCCAGGGCATCTAAAATGGCGGATCCACATGTCAGTACATGGGGCAAGGAATGCTGGGAAGGTGGGAAGGCAAGGTGGGAAGGGAAGTAGGCAGGATGACCCTGAATCACATGTAAGATGCAGCCTTTAGGCAGCCAGTCACCCCTGTGATGTCTAGTGTTGCTCGCGAATATTCGCAATTGGAATTTTATTTGTGAATATTGCATATTCGCGAATTCATGAATATTGCGAATATAGCACTATATATTCGTAATTACGAATATTTTTTTATGTTCGCATATGCGAAATTGTATGCGTATATGCGAAAATATATGCGCATATGCGCATATTCGCGAATATTGAGTCCTCCCTTATTTAATGGTATAGGGAACTGTGACTAGTGCATTAAATTGGCCCGTTGTAGTCTATGGGGATCTCACGACATGTAAATCAATAAGCTAAGCAGGACTATCTCGGCAGCACAGTCAGTGGGAGACTGCCATGGGTTCGAGTTCTGGGGTGTTACAGTGTTGTGGTTTAACTTTACTTCCCTGGAAAAGTTTCTGAGTTGCCCATAGCAACCAATCAGATCGCTTCTTTAATTTTTCACAGGCCTCTGCAAAATGAAAGAAGCGATCTGATTGGTTGCTATGGGCAACTCAGCAGCTTTTCCTGGAAGTTTCTGAGTTGCCCATAGCCACCAGATTGCTTCCTTCATTTTTCAGAGGCCTTTTAAAAAATGAAAGAAGCAATCTGATTGGTTGCTATGGGCAACTGCACAACTCTTCCTCTACACAGGTTTTGATAAATCTCCCCCATAGAGGGAGATCTATCAAAACCTGTCCAGAGGAAAAGTTTCTGAGGTGCCCATAGGAACCAATCAGATTACTTCCTTCATTTTGCAGGCCTTTGAAAAATGAAAGAAGCGATCTGTTTGGTTGCTATGGACAACTTTTCCAGGAAAGTAAAGCTAAACCACAACACTGTCCCACCCCAGGACTCAAACCCATGGTGCTGCCAAGACGGTCCTGCTTAGCTTACTGTTTTACATGCAGTGAGATCCTCATAGACCACAATGGACCTATTGGTTTCAAAAGGCAAAAAATCACAGAGTTGATGCACCAGTCATAGTTCCCTATACCATTAAAGAAGGGAGGACTCAATATTCACAAATATGCGTATATGCGGAAAACCAGTGTAGAGGAAGAGTTGTGCAGTTGCCCATAGCAACCAATCAGATCACTTACTTCATTTTCGAAAAGGCCTCTGAAAAATGAAAGCAGCGATTTGATTGGTTGCTATGGGCAACTCAGAAACTTTTCCTCTGGACAGGTTTTGATAAATCTCCCTCTATGGGGGAGATTCATCAAAACCAGTGCAGAGGAAGAGTTGTGCAGTTGCCCATAGCAACCAACCAGATTGCTTCCTTCATTTTTGAAAAGGCCACTGAAAAATGAAGGAAGCAATCTGGTTGCTATGGGCAACTCAGAAACTTTTCCAGGAAAAGTTTCTGAGTTGCCCATAGCAACCAATCAGATCGCTTCTTGATGAAAGAAGCAATCTGGTTGGTTGCTATGGGCAACTCAGCAGCGTTTCCAGGAAAGTAAAATTAAACCACAACACTGTAAAACTCTGTCCAACCCCGGGACGCAAACCCGTGGTGGTCTCCCATCCACTGTGCTGCCAAGACGGTCCTGCTTTGCTTACTGTTTTAAATGCCATGAGATCCCCATAGACCACAATGGTCCATTGGGTTTCAAAGGGTGAAAAATCACAGAGTTAATGCACTAGTCACTATTCCCTATACCATTAAAGAAGGGAGGACTCAATATTCGCGAATATGCGAATATATTTTCGCATATGCAAAAAAACGAATATGCGAATTTCGCGAATATGACGAATATTAGTCCATATATTTGAGAAATATCGCAAATTCGAATATGGCCTATGCCGCTCATCACTAGTGATGTCACAGCCCTATATATTCAGCAGCCATTTTGCACTCGTCACTTCATTCATTACACTGTATACAGATAGGACGGACATCGCTGTGTGTGTGTGTTACATAGAAAAGCTTATCCCAGCAGCGTTTCACATCCTAGTCACATCAGCGTTCTGGTGGACAGAGAGCAGTGTTTATTCACTGAAAAGGATTTTTGATGCAGCCATTAACCTCCCAGTCACTTTCTTCGGCATTGTATTACAGAGAGGGGCAGATAGCTGTGTGTTGCCTCATACATTTCAACAAGCTGCCTCAATTTCATAAACCTTACGCAATTCTGTGTATTTGTTCCACAATAAATCATCTGCTAGTTATAGTAGTCTGTAGATACCCAGCAGTCCATTCCTGATAGTCTTTGACAGAGTGACATTTTGTGTTTAGTACACAGCTTTTTTGTGCTGCAACACTGTTGTGTACTGCTGGTGTTGTGCGAAAATGCGTTTTTTTATGCGTAATGTACTGCATTTTTCTGCCCTCATAACTGCTTGCCACATACATACATCTAAGTAGTGTACTATTTTGTACCTGTTAATCTGTCAAGTGCCTAGATACTGTGAAAGTCCAGGCAAATGAATCACCGGCTGGTGTTTTACAAAAATATGGAGTTTTTAAGTGTATTGTAGCGCATTTTTCTGCCCTCATAAGGGCATACCACATACCTACATCTCTAAGTAGTGTACTATTTTGTACCTGTTAATCTGTCAAGTGCCTAGATACTGTGAAAGTCCAGGCAAAAGTAGTCACCGGCTTGTGTTTTACAAAAATATGGAGTTTTTAAGTGTACTGTAGCGCATTTTTCTGCCCTCATAAGGGCATTCCACATACCTACATCTCTAAGTACTGTACTATTTTTTACCTGTTAATCTATCGTGGGCCTACAAACTGTGAAAGTCCAGGCAAAATTAATCACCGGCTGGTGTTTTACTAAAATACTTTTTTTAACCCCTTATGGACTAAGCCTATTTTCACGTTAAGGACACCATAATTTTTGCTTTTGCATTTTTGCCTTTTCCTCCTTCCTTTCTAAAAAGGCATCAAATTACAGATTAGACATTCTTATAATTTGTCAACAAAAGTTAGATTTTATTTCCATCATTTACACTTTCAAAATAACAGAAAACAAAAAAATGGCGTCTGCAAAAGTTTGGGCACCCTGTAGAGTTAATATCTTGTACTGCCCCTTTTGGCAAGTATCACAGCTTGTAAACGCTTTTGTAGCCTGCCAAGAGTCTTTCAATTATTGTTTGAGGTATCTTTGCCCATTCTTCCTTACAAAAGTCTTCCAGTTCTTTGAGATTTCTGGGCTGTCTGTCACGCACTGCTCTTTTAAGGTCTAGCCATAGATTTTCAATTATGTTGAGGTCAGGAGATTGTGAATGCCATGGCAAAACCTTCAGTTTTGATGTTAACCCCTGTGGATTTCGAGGTGTGTTTAGGATCATTATCCATTTGTAGAAGCCATCCTCTCTTTAACTTCAGCTTTTTCACAGATGGCATCAAGTTAGCATCCAAAATTTGCTGAAATTTTATTGAATCCATTTTTCCTTCTACTTGTGAGATGTTCCCTGTGCCACTGGCTGCAAAACAACCCCAAAGTATGATTGATCCACCCCCATGCTTAACAGTTGGACAAAGGTTCTTTTCATTAAATTCTGTTCCCCTTCTTCTCCAAATGTGCCTTGGCTCATTCGGGTCAAAAAGTTCAATTTTAACCTCATCGGTCCACAGAACTTGTTTCCAAAATGCATCAGGCTTGTCTATATGTTCATTTGCAAAGTTCAAACACAGATTTTTGTGGTGAGGACATAGAAGAGGTTTTCTTCTGATGACTCTTCCATGAAGACCATAGTGGAATAGTGTACCACAACTCCAGTGTCTGCCAGATCTTTCTGGAGGGATTGTGCAGTCAAACATGGGTTTTGAATTGTTTTTCTCACAATCCTGCGAGCTGTTCTGTGTGATATTTTCTTGGTCTTCCAGATCTTGCTTTAACTTCCACTGTTCCTGATGACTGACATTTCTTAATCACATTCCAAACAGAGGATATTGACATCTGAAAACGTTTTGCTATCTCCTTATAGCCTTCTCCAGCTTTGTGAGCATCAACTATTTTCAGTTTCAGATATCTAGACAACTGCTTAGAAGAACCCATGGTGCTGATTGTTGGGGCAAGGTCAGATGAGTCTGGGTATGTAAAACCTTTGAGATTGGCATCACGTGGTCTTCCCAGATGATGATTAAGAACAATCCATGACACTGGCAGGTCTCAGCTTTGCAAAAGGGGCAGTGCATGCTATACATTCTGCAGGGTGCAAAAACTTTTGCAGATGCCAGTTTTTTGTTTTCTGTTATTTTGAAAGTGTAAATGATGGGAATAAAATCTAACTTTTGTTGACATATTATAAGAATGTCTAATCTGTAATTTGATGCCTTTTGGAGATTATTCCATCTTTCCTTGGCTTCTTTATGCACAATAATACAAATTTTTACCTTGGGGGGGCCAAACTTTTTATCCCCACTGTAAGGGCTTGTTTTTTGCATCACCAATTGTACTTTGCAATGACATCACTTATTTTATAACCAGTGGCAAAACAAAAACAAAAAAATTTAAAATTGGAAATTTTTTAACCCATATAACTTTTTTATTTTTCCTTGTACGGGGCAATATGAGGGCTAATTTTTTGCGCTGTCATGTGCAGTTTTTGTAGGTACCATTTTTGTTTTGATGGTACTTTTTGATCGCGTTTTATTAATATTTTTATGGTATATGAAGTTACCAAAAATACACAATTTTGGACTTTGGTATTTTTTTACGTGTACGCCATCGAGCGTGTGGTTTAGCTAACCTAACATTTTAATAGTTCGGACATTTAGGCAGGCGACAGTACCACATTTGATTATTTTTATTCTTTATTACATTATTTTATTAAAAACATGGGAAAAGGGGGGGGGGGTGAATTAAACTTTGAATAGGTAAAGGGTTAATTAACTTTTATTTAAAAAAAAAATGTACACTTTTAATTTTTTTTGCCCCCACAGGGGGCTAAAGCATGCAATCTTCTGAATGCATATACTAATTAGTGTAAATGGTGCTCTGCTGCTCCTGCCTGATCACTGATCGGACAACGGAGAGGCAGGTGAGGACCCTCCCGTCGTCCGGTAACTTTTTCAAAAGTTCACTCATCTCTAGTTGTAACCCTTGGGGCAGATTAACCTGCACCCAGTCCTGGTATATAACGCGGGGTCACTCCATGACCCCCCGTCATACTGGGTCGGTCCCGGCGGCATTTAACTCCTTCCCTAATAAAAGTAAGAATTACCCCCCTTTTCCCATAAAAAAAAAAAAAACTGTGTAAATAAAAATAAGCATATGTGGTATCGCCGCTTGCTGAAATGTCTGAAATATAAGAATATATTGTTAATTAAACTGCACGGTCAATGGCGTGCATGCAAAAAAATTCCAAAGTCCAAAATAGCGTATTTTTGGTCACTTTTTATATCATGAAAAAATGAAGAAAAAGCGATCAAAACGTCCAATCAATACAATCAATATGCATGTAGTTATGATTTTTTTTAGAAGTAATACAAAATCAAACCTATATAAGAATAAAGACCTACACAATAAAGATAAGATGTCATTTTTACTAGAAAAATGCACTGCATAGAAACCAAAGCCCCCAAAAGTTAGAAATCTCACTTTTTCTTCAATTTTGGCGCAGAATGAATTTTTTTTTTGCTTCGCCATGGATACTTTGGTAAAATGACTAATGTCACTGCAAAACAGAATTGGTGGCGTAAAAAAATAAGCCATCATATAGAATTTTAGGTGCAAAATTGAAAGAGTTATGATTTTTAGAAGGTGATGAGGAAAAAATGAAAAGGCAAAAATGGAAAAACCCTGCATCCTTAAGGGGTTAAAACCTTCTTGTCATGACGCCAGGGCATGGTTTAGCCTTAACCACCCAAAGGTAATACTGCTGGTCCACGGCTACGCACCGATGCCATGTTATGGACAACGGTAGCTTTACTGAGGGTAGACAGATGACACAGTCTATGCAGTACAGCCAATATCCCAAGGAGGGGACCAGTGACACAGGGGGACCTCGCAGGCTTGCTGGGACTTGCAGTATGTAGAGACACTTTAGTGCAGGCCACGTTGACTATATAGAAGACTTGACTGACTTGACTATTGATATGAAGAGGACTTTGAGCTTACTTGAGCTGACTTGGGGCTACAGACTTTAAGCTTGAGGCCTCCAATGCTCCAGACACACACACTGAGACGACTGCACTGGACCTCAGCAGGAATAGCAATGAGCTAAGGGAGAGATTGCAGCCCCTCCCCTGGTTATATAGGGGGCTGTGCAAAGAGCCCATAGGTCTCTTGGGGGGTCACCTGGTCACTAGTGTCTCCTGGGTAACAATCACATGGTCATAGCAATTAAAGAAGCATTACAATTTTAATGTATAACATATGTACACTGTAGGTAACACTGGAGGTAACACTGGAGGGGGACCCTAAGGACATGAAGGGCCACTATCTAACAGGGCAGGAGTGGTATGGGGAAACACCATCCCGTACTGGGCCACCACGGTTGCTTAGCCCCCATTAGTCTGTTAACTGATGGTTGTCCAGTGTTCTCGCTCTTTATTTCAATTTCTTTGTTCCTGCTAAATTCCTAATTGTAATAGATCTGCATTAGACATATAGTGAACCAGTTGTTACCCTGTTCTTCGAGGTTCGGTCTGTTACCGCTTAGTGGTTCTGTCTGTAAAAGGTCACGTACACCTTCATCTTTGTACACAAATGAGACGTGACTAATCCTGATATCCCTTTGTACTCTACAGCGGTGCTTTTTGTTTCTATTGTTTCTGTTGCTTAAGAGATATTTGTATATTTGCTGAATTTGATACGTCATAAACTTTAACCCCTTAAGGACATAGGGCGTATCCATACGCCCCCGTTTCCAAGTCCTTAAGGACCGAGGGCGTATGGATACGCCTTGAGCATTTCCGGCCCCCACTGCTAGCCGGAGGGGAGCCGGAGCCGGATGCCTGCTGAAATCGTTCAGCAGGCATCCCGGCATATCGCCCAGGGGGGTCGTTATGTCCCCCCATGTCGGCGATTGCCGCAGATCGCTGGACAATTCTGTCCAGCGATCTGCGGCGGATTCCGGGTCAATCGGGTCTCCAGTGACCCGATGACCCGGAATTACTGGCTGATCGGGGCCGTCAGAGACAGCCCCGAACAGCCAGAGCCAGCAGGGGTGAGGTGGCACTGGTGCCACCTCACGATCGCCCTGATTCGTCGGCCGGATTACCGGCCGACCAATCAGGGCGTCTGCTGCGGGTGTCACTCCCGCAACCCGCTCCGCCCCTCTTCCGGAGGACGTGAGCGGGTGCGGGCAGAAGACCCCGGGTGCTGGGGACCCCGATCCCCGGCGTCCATGTTGGGATCGGGGCCCCAGGAGCGACGGTGAGGGACTGACCTGTGTGAATCGTTGGAGGTGAGTGACAGCCTCCTGTAGTTATGCAACAGCATGCCTTATGGGCATGCTGGGACTTGTAGTTTTGCAACAGCTGGAGGCACATTCTTTCTATGGAAAAGTGTACCTTCAGCTGTTGTGTAACTACAACTCCCAGCTTGCACAATCAGCTAAAGTGCATGCTGGGAGTTGTAGTGGTGCATCTGCTGATGCATAACTACAACTCCCAGCATGCCCGTTGGCTGTCGGTGACTGCTGTGAGTTGTAGTTTTGCAACAGCTGAAGGCACACTGAGTTAAGTAGTAAACCAGTGTGTCTCCAGCTGTTGCATAACTACAATCCCCAGCATCCCCAGCCAATGTAGTATGCCTCCGGCTGTTGCATAACTACAAGACTCAGCATGCCCTTCCGCTGTCCGTACATGCTGGAGGTTGTAGCTTTTGCAACAGCTGAAGGCACACTGGTGGCAAAACACTGAGTTTGTTACCAAACTCGGTGTTTCACAACCTGTGTGTCTCCAGCTGTTGCAAAACTACAACTCCCAGCATGCACTGATAGACCGTCCATGCTGGGAGTTGTAGTTTTGCAACAGCTGGATGTTCCCCCCCCCCCCCCCCAATGTGAATGTACAGGGTACACTCACATGGGCGGAGGATTACAGTAAGTATCCGGCTGCAAGTTTGAGCTGCAGCAAATTTTCTGCCGCTGCTCAAACTGCCAGCGAGAAACTACTGTGAACCCCCGCCCATGCGACTGTACCCAAAAAACACTACACTACACTAACAAAAAATAAAATAAAAAGTAAAAAACACTACATATACACATACCCCTACACAGCCCCCCTCCCCTCCCCAATAAAAATGAAAAACGTCTGGTACGCCACTGTTTCCATAACGGAGCCTTCAGCTGTTGCAAAACAACTACTCCCAGTATTGCCAGATAGCCACTGACTGTCCAGGCATGCTGGGAGTTTTACAACAGCTGGAGGCACCCTGTTTGGGAATCACTGGCGTAGAATACCCCTATGTCCACCCCTATGCAAGTCCCTAATTTAGGCCTCAAATGCGCATGGCGCTCTCACTTTGGAGCCCTGTCGTATTTCAAGGCAACAGTTTAGGTACACATATGGGGTATCGCCGTACTCGGGAGAAATTGGGCTTCAAATTTTGGTGGATATTTTCTGCTATTACCCTTTTTAAAAATGTAAAATTTTTGGGAAAACAAGCATTTTAAGTAAAAAAAAAATATTTTTTTTTACATATACAGAAGTCATGAAACACCTGTGAGGTATAAAGGTTCACTTAACCCCTTGTTACGTTCCCCGAGGGCTCTAGTTTCCAAAATGGTATGCCATGTGTTTTTTTTTTGCTGTCCTGGCACCATAGGGGCTTCCTAAATGCGGCATGCCCCCATAGCAAAATTTGCTTTCAAAAAGCCAAATGTGACTCCTTCTCTTCTGAGACCTGTAGTGCGCCAGCAGAGCACTTTTCACCCCCATATGGGGTGTTTTCTGAATCGGGAGAAATTGGGCTTCAAATTTTGGGGGGTATTTTCTGCTATTACCCTTTTTAAAAATGTAAAATTTTTGGGAAACCAAGCATTTTAGGTAAAAAAATAATATTTTTTTTTACATATGCAAAAGTCGTGAAACACCTGTGGGGTATTAAGGTTCACTTTACCCCTTGTTACGTTCCCTGAGGGGTCTAGTTTCCAAAATGGTATGCCATGTGTGTATTTTTGCTGTCCTGGCACCATAGGGGCTTCCTAAATGCGGCATGCCCCCAGAGCAAAATTTGCTTTCAAAAAGCCAAATGTGACTCCTTCTCTTCTGAGACCTGTAGTGCGCCAGCAGAGCAATTTTCACCCCCATATGGGGTGTTTTCTGAATCGGGAGAAATTGGGCTTCAAACTTTGGGGGGTATTTTCTGCTATTACACTTTTTAAAAATGTCAAATTTTTGGGAAATCAAGCATTTTAGGTAAAAAAAAAAATATTTTTTTTACATATGCAAAAGTTGTGAAACACCTGTGGGGTATTAAGGTTCACTTTACCCCTTGTTACGTTCCCTGAGGGGTCTAGTTTCCAAAATGGTATGCCATGTGTTTTTTTTTGCTGTCCTGGCACCATAGGGGATCCTAAATGTGGCATGCCCCCCAAAAACCATTTGTCGCTCCTTCCCTTCTGAGCCCTCTACTGCGCCCGCCGAACAATTAACATAGACATATGAGGTATGTGCTTACTCGAGAGAAATTGGGTTTCAAATACAAGTAAAAATTTTCTCCTTTTTACCCCTTGCAAAAATAAAAAAATTGGGTCTACAAAAACATGCAAGTGTAAAAAATGAAGATTTTGAATTTTCTCCTTCACTTTGCTGCTATTCCTGTGAAACACCTAAAGGGTTAATACACTTACTGAATGTCATTTTGAATACTTTGGGGGTGTAGGTTTTATAATGGGGTCTTTTATGGGGTATTTCTAATATGAAGACCCTTCAAATCCACTTCAAACCTGAACTGGTCCATGAAAAATAGCAAGTTTGAAAATTTTGTGAAAAATTTCAAAATTGCTGCTGAACTTTGAAGCCCTCTGGTGTCTTCCAAAAGTAAAAACTCATAAATTTTATGATGCAAATATAAAGTAGACATATTGTATATGTGAACCCAAAAAATATATATTTTGAATATCCATTGTCCTTACAGATCTTCAAAGTTAGAAAAATGCAAAATTTTCATTTTTTTCATCAAATTTGGGGATTTTTCACCAAGAAAGGATGCAAGTTACCATAAAATTTTACCACTAAGTTAAAGTAGAATATGTCCCAAAAAAACAATCTCGGAATCAGAATGATAACTAAAAGCCTTCCAGAGTTATTAATGTTTAAAGTGACAGTGGTCAGAATTGCAAAAAACGCTCCGGTCCTTACGGTGAAAAAGGGCTCGGTCCTTAAGGGGTTAACAAAAAGAATTAGGCAAAAAAATGCTGGACATCTTGCAAAGTAAAATTATTTGGGGCTTCCATATAAACCATTGGTGTTGCTCATGGGGAATGAGATGTAGTATCCTTTTTGTTGTCCTGACCTATAAATAAAGTAGTATCTTACTGTTTGAAACAGGCAATTTAAGCCATGTCTATTCTCAACTCTGCAGTGCAGTATGCCATTACTCAATTTTCTTGCACAATGTCAGGTAGTGGGATCTTGCCCTTCATCTTGGGAGGATTTTTCCTGATGATCGATTTTTCCAATGGATGTGTCGCATTAGAGACAGCCTCTCATGCCTTCACCATACACAGAGATCAATATACAAGCTCAGGTGAGGGTACTGCGCATGTTAATATGGGGATTAGTGATCTCATTCAGCAGGTCTGTGCATGGCTTGAGTTGAATCTACAGAGTACTAAGATATCATCATTCAACAGATTCATCTCCATCTTTTCCCATTAAAATCACTTTTATAGCCCGAGGAAACAGATAATGGAGGCGTTTGTTGTAAGTATAGTAGTTATAGCAGCACAACATGTAAAACTAAGGTTCACCTTTCATGATCCAGAGCTTGTATAATAAGGAATTAATTATTCTGTTATTATTTTTAGTGGATATATATATTTTCTGTCCTCAGGCCAAATGCATTGACCTTCAACTTCAGTGATAGAATGACATTCGCTTAACAACCATTTCATTGCATATTATCAGTATTTTCCCTATATATGTGTATTATATGAATTGCTGCATTTACAAGCAGGAGTTACGGTAACACGTGCCACATTCAAATAGCTGACGGAACTTGGGGGAAGTGTAAGGGTAGCAATTTAGATTATAGAAAGGGATGATATATTTGTAATAATAATAATCATAATTATAATAATAAAAAATGTATCATTATTAATATTATTATTATTATTGTTATTACTATTATTATATTAATACAATACAGAAATGTAGGTGCACTACTGTGGTAGATGTATACAGTGACATTGGCTAATCGCTCAACACTGATGTTAAAATTGAGACATTCGCCAGTGTATCCTTATATAAAGGACACACCAGAGCCCGCACACCAACGCCAAGGTTTCTCAGATGGCACGGGACCTAACGCTAATCCTACCTGTGCGTAATAAGCAAAAACCAGGGGCCAGTGGGCAATAACAGCAGCACTAGGTCGACATGCAGCCTGCTCCCAGTTCCCTCCAGCGTGACTGAGCACACATACAATGGAAGGGGGGAGAGAGGCTACAAGCCCCACCCAAGTTGACTGATATAGGTGCATGGCCTCACAGGTGCAACCCTAATGCTGCCTGGAAAGTGTTCAAGGCGCATTAACATATGGAGTTTACACACCTCCACGTATAAATTTACAAACAACAACAAAAAACGTGGTCTCAAATGGCTGGAGGTGCTCAACCCCAAATGCAGTTGTGCATATATATACTGGGGGAGCAGATCCTGCCCTTGTAGTCCGTTGCTAGGGGCGATCCCCAGCATAAAAATGCATACAATGGAGGATGCCTGCAGCGGACTACATGTGCCACAGTAGAATCCTACACCAGATAAACGGTGTGGATGTGTAACAATTAGAATAATACAATACAGAAATGTAGGTGCACTACTGTGGTAGATGTATACAATGACATTGGCTAATCTCTCAACACTGATGTTAAAATTGAGACATTCGCCAGTGTATCCTTATATAAAGGACACACCAGAGCCCGCACACCAACGCCAAGATTTCTCAGATGGCACGGGACCTAACGCTAACCTACCTGTGCGTAATAAGCAAAAACCAGGGGCCAGTGGGCAATTACAGCAGCACTAGGTCGACATGCAGCCTGCTCCCAGTTCCTTCCAGCGTGACTGAGCACACATACAATGGAAGGGGGGAGAGAGGCTACAAGCCCCACCCAAGTTGGCTGATATAGGTGCATGGCCTCACAGGTGCAACCCTAATGCTGCCTGGAAAGTGTTCAAGGCGCATTAACATATGGAGTTTACACACCTCCACGTATAAATTTACAAACAACAACAAAAAACGTGGTCTCAAATGGCTGGAGGTGCTCAACCCCAAATGCAGTTGTGCATATATATACTGAGGGAGCAGATCCTGCCCTTGTAGTCCGTTGCTAGGGGCGATCCCCAGCATAAAAATGCATACAATGGAGGATGCCTGCAGCGGACTACAAGTGCCACAAAAGAATCTACTATTATTATATGGCACAAAGAAAATCAGCAGCACTGATACATACAGTGGGGCAAAAAAGTATTTAGTTAGCCACCAATTGTGCAAGTTCTCCCACTTAAAAAGATGAGAGAGGCCTGTAATTTTCAACTATGAGAGATAATGAGACAAAAAATCCATAAAATCACGTTGTCCGATTTTTAAAGAATTTATTTTGAAATTATGGGGGGGAAAAAAGTATTTGGTCACCTACAAACAAGAAAGATTTCTGGCTCTCACAGACCTGTAACTTCTTCTTTAAGAGTCTCCTCTGTCCTTCACTGGTTACCTTTTATAATGGAACTTGTTTGAACTTGTTATCAGTATAAAAGACACCTGTCCACAACCTTAAACAATGAACGAAAGTTACCGATAGGAACAGCATTTTGCACTATGAAAGTAATCATGCCTACACCACCAAGCGGGCAATTTCAAAATCACAATTCCAAAGGGTAAGACGTATTGTTTTCCAACCAGATATACAGGAGGGCTGAATAAAAGAGATGATTAATAAGTTCCTAAATCGAGGTTACCCCCTTTACTTAGAAAAAAATTTGAAAATGAGTAATTTTCTGAAAAAAGGGTGAAAGAACAATTAAAAACCAGGAGTTTAAAAACCAGGATTAACAATCACAGATTTAGTGTGAGGAAAGGGAAGCTTGATTTGCCTGTGTCAAAGCAATGTGCGGAATTAAAACATACAGAGAAAGACATTAAATATATGGCCATAGATCATGTACCCATCCCAAAAAGAGGAGGTGATAGACTGGCACTCCTCAGGAGACGTGAGTTGTGGTGGATACATGAACTAAACACTCTTCGTCCAAGTGGAATGAATGTAGAGTTCAATATGATTTAAATGGGGAGACAGCTTCTTCTCTTGAGGCCTGGATACAATGTTTGCTTGCTTGTTCATTCAGCAAAAAATTTTTTTTATACACACAACTGTATTTTTAGTTTTGTACATTTGTAACCTATAACATACTATAACTTTTTCCCTCTCTATTTTTTTTATAGATGTTGGAAAATAAGGAAGATAAGGTTGAAGGAAGAGATATGAATCACATGCTCTGTTATGATATTTATGCTTAATTGATGCACTATGAATATAAATAAATAATCTATTTTTATACATAATTTTAGTTTGGTATATACACTTGCACTTAGGAGGAGAGTTCAATCCCGGGAGGGACCGGAAGATTGTGGATAGTGGATCCTTGAGAGGATCTTTTTATTTTTTCATTATATTTTTTTTAAATATGTTTTTAATTTTTTTATATTTATTTTTATTTGTTATTTTTTCAATTTTTCTTTTTTCTTTTTTTCTTTATTGTTTATTTATATTTAGGATTTTTTATTATTTTTTAATTTTTAATTTTTTTTATTTATTCTTTTCTTTAATTTTTCTTCCTTTTACCAATTTTTTTTATATATTGTGTTTTTTTCTATTCTCTTTTTTAAAATTTTTTATAAAAAAAATTTCTTTTGTTTTTTTTTGGTTTTGTTTCTTTTTAAAAAAATCTTTTGATTTTGGTTCTAGAAATCTTTCTAGCCTAAGGTAAGCGCGGCTGAAATAGCAGACGCCCCTGGAATAGAACTGGGAGTGGGTAGATTAGGGAGGGCAGGGGACCTAAGGGACCTTCTGCCTGCCAGATCCCCTATGACATTGTCCCTTCTCAGACCCTGAGGGGATGAGAGTGGCCTATGGTCCCCCAGTATAACGGGGAAAACCGAGATGAAGGCTATGAATCAGGGCCTGCCAGCCCAGCTATGTGGAAGCGTATTCCAGTAGAATGTTTCTTGTAATATTTTGTGTTTAATTATTTCATTTTTGAGTTTATTTTATTTTTCTTATTTTTATCTTATTTATTGTGTTTATTATTTTGATATGATTTTAGATTTTTTGATTTTCTACTAATTTGTATATAACAAGTTATATTCCTCAATATTAAAGGAGTACTATGATAACGAAAAAAATGTCAACATCTAATAGGTTGTTTAAATACCTTTCAATAGAGGTGCTGATCTCCTGAATCGGTCCAGCGGTTCTCCCGCTGCAGCCCCCGGTAATTTGGTTTACTTCCAGGTACTGTACGTCTGAATCTGACGTCAGCAATCACGTTACCCAGCAATCACGTTACCCAGCTTTTGCCCACAAGCTCTCCCTCACTCTTGCTCCCCACTCCTAATAATATTCATTACTACGCCCCTCTCTGCCTCCTCTTTGCCTTCCCCTGTCCCAAACCCCACCCGAGCCACTGCGCCATCTCCTCCCCCTCTGCCTCCTCTGTCTACATGTTTAGAGACATGTATTTGCGTAGGTTGCTTTGTGAATATAACAGATAGTTACGGCGGCGTAACTATCTGTTATATTACTGGTTGTAATTGATCACATGCCCGGTCCTAGTATGCTGGCGAGTGCGCATGCGCGCGACTCGCTCGATGATTGGAGGGAGGTTGCTGAGGCGTTTACTCAGCCCAGCAAATGCCGGCTGAGTAAACGAAGTTATTTATGAATATGCAACTTGGGGAGTGACAGGATCGCACTTGCGGGGGCAGGCTAAATGAGAGGAGGAACGAAGTCATGATGACGATTCGTTCCAAAGATGGCCGCGGACGCACAGATGGTGTGGAACGACACTCATAATCCACTGAGAGAGGCTGCACTTCCGGTTTCGCCAGAAAACATGGATGCTTTCATGGAACGCTACAGAGGTAATTGGGAGTGTTATATAACTAAGGGAATCAGTGCAAATGGTGGGTAAATGTTTTACATTAGAGTACTCCTTTAAGTTCCCCTTCCATTATCCGGATCCCCTACCTGTTTAGGTATTGAACTCTTCTTTATGCCAGGCAGTGGTGCGTCACGTGATCGGCCAGCAGGGCAAAAATCAAGAAGAGGGAACAGAAGACAAACATAGAGGGACACAAGGGCAGGAGTAAAAGGGAAACATAACCGTAAATGAACCAATGGTTCGTGAGCCAGAGAAGAGACCATGTAGGTGGAATAAGACAAGACAATGAGGTATATCAGTAATATGTCTGCCTTAGATTTGGCCTGATGGAGGAAGTGGAAGTACACTCCAGAAGGGATGCGTCACGTGATCGGGATGCCGCGGCTTCCTCCCCTACTCTCGTCATCAGTTACTGATGGCGATGTCGTGGGAGAGGGTCACGTGGGTGCCCCGGTCATGTGATCACATCCCAGGAGCCTTTCTAATCTATACACACATGCGCAGTGCACTTTTTACCCACGCCAGCGCCGCCATCAACAGAGCGAGTGAGTAATATCTCCCTGGCCTTATACTAATATTGATACATAACTATGTACATATGAGTATAATTAATAATTAGATGCTGTTATATGATTATACCTGAGATGGTGTATTTTCAAGCATTGCTTTTAATCTGCACAGTTATGCACAGTATCGCACTATAATATGCACTTTATAATTTTGTAAAACACAATATGAGATGTAATTTATTTATGTATTTCACTTAATATGTTTATAATTTTGTGTAATTGATTGATGTGAATCATGTGATGTGGAATATTGCACTAGAACTGGGTATTTAAACCCCTTAGATTGTGTGTATCACAGGCTTGAAAATGGCTCCATAGGGGCAGAAACGTTGCTGTATTGAGACATGAACAAATAAATGCACTTTATTTAATTTGAGTGCTGCGCTTGTTGGATTTTCTACATTACAAAGAACCCTGATCAGGTTGGAGCGCTGGCACCATTAAACGGACTGAGCTGAGTAGTGCTGCAGACTTTTTCTATGATATATATATATATATATATATATAGTAACAATCCAAATGAAGAAGCACCATGCGTGGCTGTTGCCAAGGATTCCAGATCCTGTTGGGTGCTCAGCTCCAGGGTCCGACTCAGGCCCCAAGTAATTCACCAAAAAACAAAGAGAGCGGCACTCCAAGTACGTGTAACCCTGTGCGGGTGTATTTATTCACACATCTGTAGAAAAGCGCAACGTTTCGGCTCCTCAATAGAGCCTTTCTCAAGCAAGGCTCTATTGAGGAGCCGAAACGTTGCGCTTTTCTACAGATGTGTGAATAAATACACCCGCACGGGGTTACACGTACTTGGAGTGCCGCTCTCTTTGTTTTTTGGTATATATATATATATATATATATATATATTGTACACAAATATCACCCAATGAATAACAAAATAGATGAGGAAGTACGTAGACATTGGCACATTCTTACAGAGGCTTACCCACACATTAAAGAATTTATTCATATGCCCATCTGTTGCAATAAAAAACTCTGAATATCAGAAACAAATTAGTCCGTGCCGGTATCAGTAGTATTCGAAGAACTTCACATCAAAAATTCTTAGCTGCCCAAAAAAATGGTACCTTCCCGTGCCTACATTGTACTCACTGCTCCAGTGTAATTAAGGGAGATCAGATCTTTCATCCCTATAGGGGGACACCATTTTAAATTAATGGTCACTTTACATGTGATTCTTCCAATATTATTTATGCTTTAAAATGTCCTTGTGGATTATTGTATATCGGGGAAACCTCAGAACGGATGAAAGATCGTTTGAGTAAACATAAATCGACTATCAGATGTAATCATCTATTACTCCCTGTGCCACAGCATTTTCATCAGAAGGGACATACCGTGTCCCAATTGAGATTTCAAATTCTGGAGCAGATTCAATATCCTAGACGTGGCGGTGACATTAAAAAGCTTCTTATTCGCCGAGAGGCATATTGGATTCATATCCTTGATACATTGTCCCCTAGAGGCTTGAATAGGGACTACAAAATTTCGCATTATACATGAGATTTGACATTTTGAAATGTTTCCGTTTTCAGATCCAACAGAGAATAACTTGAAAATTTATCTTAAGAAAATCCGAACATAGTGAAAACCTGTGTGTATATATTTTCATATATGTTTTATGTTGTTTTCTGTATGTTATTCCTGATTTAACTATTTTGTCTTATAAGCAGTAAGTTGCATTTACTTTATAACGTGTAATTACGCCTACTTTTGTGAGGCTATAAGATGTCACTTCCGTTGTATGTAATCAGCTTTTGAGAAAGGCTCAGGTGGAGCCGTAACGCGTGCAGTAAAGCTAAGCTGAAATCAAAATAAAGCAGAGAAAAACGATTACCGTGTGCCGGGAATTCCTGTACCTGTCACAACCTTAAACAGTCACACTCCAAACTCCACTATGGCCCAGACCAAAGAGTTGTCGAAGCACACCAGAAACAAAATTGTAGACCTGCACCAGGCTGGGAAGGCTGAATCTGCAATAGGCAAGCAGCTTGGTGTGAAGAAATCAACTGTGTGAGCAATTATTAGAAAATGGAAGACATACAAGACCACTGATAATCTCCCTCGAACTGGAGCTCCACGCAAGATCTCACCCTGTGGTGTCAAAATGATCACAAGAACAGTGAGCAAAAATCCCAGAATGACAGAGGGGGACCTAGTGAATGACCTGCAGAGAGCTGGGAGCAATATGACAAAGGCTACCATCAGTAACACACTATGCCACCAGGGACTCAAATCATGCAGTGCTAGACGTGTCCCCTGCTTAAGCCAGTACATGTCCTGGCCCATCTGAAGTTTGCTAGAGAGCATTTGGATGATCCAGAAGAGTAGTGGGAGAATGTCATATGTTCAGATGAAACTAAAGTAGAACTTTTTGGTAAAAACTCAACTCGTCGTGTTTGGAGAATAAAGAATGCTGAGTTACAGCCAAAGAACATCATACCTACTGTGAAGCATGGGGGTGGAAACATCATGCTTTGGGGCTGTTTTTCTGCTAAGGGACCAGGACAACTGATCTGTGTAAATGAAAGATGGCCATGTATAGTGAGATTTCCAGTGAAAACCTCCTTCCATCAGAAAGGGCATTGAGAATGAAACGTGGCTTGGTGTTTCAGCATGACAATGATCCCAAACACACCGCCCGGGCAACAAAGGAGTGGCTTCATAAGAAGAATTTCAAGGTCCTGGAGTGGCCTAGCCAGTCTCCAGATCTCAAACCCATAGAAAACCTTTGGAGGGAGTTGAAAGTCTGTGTTGTCCATCGACAGCCCCAAAACATCACTGCGCTAGAGGAGATCTGCATGGAGGAATGGGCCAAAATACCAGCAACAGTATGTGAAAACCTTGTGAATACTTACAGAAAACATTTGACCTCTGCTATTGCCAACAAAGGGTATATAACAAAGTATTGAGATGAGCTTTTGTTACTGACCAAATACACATTGTTACATTTTGCGCTCCGGCTACACACGCTGTTCGTAAGCGCATGGTCCCCATACCTTCTGCTGTCGATGGGGCTGAGACTCGCATCGCGGGACGCACCCGCATGCGAGCCCCAGTCCATCACTCTCCGGGTGTTTCTCCTGCCTCTGCCTCTCTGCTCCGGCGCGCATGTCCCCATCCCCTAGGGGGCGCGCGAGCGCCGGAGCTTTAAGATTTAAAGGGCCAGTACGCTCATTTGTGTAATCCACCTGTGTCTCATTTATAAATTCCTCCACCCTCCTCAGTTCCCTGCCGGATCTTTGCTGCCTTGTGCCTTTGAGAAAGTGTTCCTCTGTATTGCCGTGTATCAGATCTCTTGCACTTGTGTCTTGACCTTGCTCCTCTGCCGCCTGCTGAACTCCTGCTTCGCTTTGACTACGATACTGTGCCGCCTGCCCAGACCTTCTCCAGACTACCAGTTGCCTTACCCCTCCTGTGTCTCGCATCTCCTCAGCCGCCTGTGCGGTCGAGCCGTGCCAGGGGTAGCGACCTGGGTGCCGCCTGCAGCAGCAAGTCCATCCCGCTTTGCGGCAGGCTCTGGTGAAAACCAGCGGCACCTTAGACTCCGCTCCCTGGTACGGTCCGAGTCATCTGCCACACAGGTCCAGCGGATCCACATCCACCGGAGTTCCTGTCTTCAGAAACATGAGTGTTACACTTATTTTCCACCATAATATGCAAATAAATTCTTTAAAAATCTGAAAATGTGATTTTATGGATTTTTTCTTCTCATTATGTCTCTCATAATTGAGGTATACCTATGATGAAAATTACAGGCCTCTCATCTTTTTAAGTGGGAGAAGTTGCACAATTGGTGGCTGACTAAATACTTTTTTGCCGCACTGCATATATGCATACAGATAAAATCATACATCAAAAAGTAACACACTAGCAATTAATTTATACAAGGAAAGTGAGGACCCTTCTCACAGAATCTTAGAATCTATTAAGAAATAGGGATGACACTACTACTACTAATAATAATAATAATATCATACATTTACCACTGACTTTTACATTTTCATGCTGCCTGAGTCATTGGGGTGGTCCCGGTGGCTTCTAGCAGCCCTGCAAGCATTGATTGAAAGATTTCTCATTACTTAGGTATAGGGAAGGATCGATCTATGGCCAATCCAACTGACTTGGATTGGCCATGGGTCCTCTTCCTGGCAGGGCAGGTGGAAGCTGATAAAGCCGCCAGGGACCACCACTTCTTAGGTAGAACTGTGTATCTATTTTCCAAAGTGGATAAAGAAAAATATCTAATGGAGGGTCATGTCTTTATATTGAAATGCAATGTGTTTTAAGTGCATTTTTTATGATTTAGTTATCTTTAAAGCACATACAAATTAGAAAGGCCTAAACTGTGTTTTCACTAATCCTGTCCTTTTTAAGTCAATTTTGAGGCCTTTGACCAAGCCACAAGCTAACATTACATATTGATGTAAGAAATTATAAGCTCTGAACGGAAGATTTGACCAAGCAGTGCTTTCCTTTCCCACTGATTTCTAAATAAAGATTCTGTTTCTACACTGACAAAGACATTGCTTCTCTCTTCTTCCTCTCAGCATGTTTTCTGACAAATCCTAAAACAATAAGTGGAAGGCGGGGGAGAATAGTTGGAACGAAAGTGACCTGTTTCCGACAAACATGTACATAACTCAGTGATCAACTCCTCTATGGTAAAGGTAGGAGCAGCAGACAGACCTTGACAGAACACAAAGTGATTTAGGACTACTCAGAGCGGAGCATTTAAGGACAAACTAAAAAAATATATAACAAAGGCTACATGTTCTTCTTTCCAACTAAAACACTCTGTGTTTTTCTTAGCGTTATTATCGCTGTTTGTACTGCTGAAAGCAAAGTTAAGTTAAGGAAGAGAAAGGAAGGGAGGTAGAAAGGTATATCATTCACAACCTTATGCTTAATCCCAGCCAGGTGTTCCTCCGCAGCTATTTCAAAGCCACAGAATTGTGGCTACCCATTTAAAAGAATCCAGAGTAATGCTGTCTTGCAGCTGGGTTTACGTAGTAAGAGTAAAGGTTAAAAGCTTTTCCATTCCACTCCTGACACTATTTCAGACACAGTTTCTGACTTAGAAGTTCCATAGTGACAAATAATTGCTAACTGATCACAACAAATACAAAAATAAAGAAGACCTAGTAGCTCGAAATTCTAATCTGGGGGAAAAAAAGGCAACAAAGTTTCAGTTTAAGAGGACTGTTACGCCTAGCGCTCCGGGTCCCCGCTCCTCCCCGGAGCGCTCACGGCGTCTTTCTCCCTGCAGCTCCCCGGTCAGTCCCGCTGACCGGGAGCGCTGCTCTGTCATGGCCGTTGGGGATGCGATTCGCACAGCGGGACGCGCCCGCTCGCGAATCGCATCCCAGGTCACTTACCCGTTCCCGTCCCCTGCTGTCATGTGCTGGCGCGCGCGGCTCCGCTCTCTAGGGCGCGCGCGCGCCAGCTCCCTGAGACTTAAAGGGCCAGTGCACCAATGATTGGTGCCTGGTCCAATTAGCTTAATTGGCTCCCACCTGGTCCCTGACTATATCTAACCTCCTCCCTTGCACTTCCTTGCCGGATCTTGTTGCCCTTGTGCCTAGTTGTCACGATGCCGGCTGGCAGGTAGTGGACCCTCTGTGCCAGAGAGGGATTGGCGTGGACCGTGCTAGTGGACCGGTTCTAAGCCACTACTGGTTTTCACCAGAGCCCGCCGCAAAGCGGGATGGTCTTGCTGCGGCGGTAGTGACCAGGTCGTATCCACTAGCAACGGCTCACCTCTCTGGCTGCTGAAGATAGGCGCGGTACAAGGGAGTAGGCAGAAGCAAGGTCGGACGTAGCAGAAGGTCGGGGCAGGCAGCAAGGATCGTAGTCAGGGGCAACGGCAGAAGGTCTGGAAACACAGGCAAGGAACACACAAGGAACGCTTTCACTGGCACTAAGGCAACAAGATCCGGCAAGGGAGTGCAAGGGAAGTGAGGTAATATAGGGAAGTGCACAGGTGAAAACCCTAATTGGAACCACTGCGCCAATCAGCGGCGCAGTGGCCCTTTAAATCGCAGAGACCCGGCGCGCGCGCGCCCTAGGGAGCGGGGCCGCGCGCGCCGGGACAGAACAGACGGGGAGCGAGTCAGGTAGGGGAGCCGGGGTGCGCATCGCGAGCGGGCGCTACCCGCATCGCGAATCGCATCCCGGCTGGCAGCAGGATCGCAGCGCCCCGGGTCAGAGGACGTGACCGGAGCGCTGCAGCGGAGGGAGTGAAGCGAGCGCTCCGGAGAGGAGCGGGGACCCGGAGCGCTCGGCGTAACAGTACCCCCCCCCTTGGGTCTCCCCCTCTTCTTGGAGCCTGAGAACCTGAGGAGCAGACTTTTGTCAAGGATGTTGTCCTCAGGTTCCCAGGATCTCTCTTCAGGACCACAACCCTCCCAGTCTACTAAAAAAAAATTTTTCCCTCTGACCTTTTTGGCAGCCAAAATTTCCTTGACCGAGAAGACGTCCGAGGAGCCGGAAACAGGAGTGGGAGGAACAGATTTGGGAGAAAAACGGTTGAGGATGAGTGGTTTGAGAAGAGAGACGTGAAAGGCATTAGGGATACGAAGAGAAGGAGGAAGAAGAAGTTTATAAGAGACAGGATTAATTTGACACAAAATTTTGAAAGGACCAAGATAGCGTGGTCCCAACTTGTAGCTAGGGACACGGAAGCGGACATATTTAGCGGAGAGCCATACCTTGTCTCCAGGGGAAAAAACGGGGGGAGCTCTTCTTTTCTTATCCGCGAACCTCTTCATGCGTGAAGAAGCCTGTAAGAGAGAATTTTGGGTCTCTCTCCATATAATGGAAAGGTCACGAGAAATTTCATCCACAGCGGGCAGACCAGAGGGCAAGGGGGTAGGGAGGGGGGGAAGAGGGTGACGGCCGTACACCACGAAAAATGGGGATTTGGAGGAAGATTCAGAGACCCTGAAGTTATACGAAAATTCGGCCCATGGAAGGAGATCTGCCCAGTCATCCTGGCGGGAGGAAACAAAATGTCGCAAATAATCACCCAGGATCTGGTTAATTCTTTCTACTTGTCCATTGGACTGGGGATGATATGCAGAGGAAAAATTTAATTTAATCTTGAGTTGTTTACAGAGAGCCCTCCAGAATTTAGACACGAATTGGACCCCTCTATCCGAGACAATCTGCGTAGGCAACCCGTGAAGACGAAAAATGTGTACAAAAAATTGTTTAGCCAACTGAGGCGCAGAAGGAAGACCAGGAAGAGGGATGAAATGTGCCATTTTGGAGAATCGATCAACGACCACCCAAATAACGGTGTTGCCACGGGAAGGGGGTAAATCAGTAATAAAATCCATACCAATCAGAGACCAAGGCTGTTCGGGGACAGGCAGAGGATGAAGAAAACCAGCGGGCTTCTGGCGAGGAGTCTTATCCCGGGCACAGATAGTGCAGGCTCGCACAAAGTCCCCAACATCCGTCTCCAGAGTCGGCCACCAATAGAAGCGGGAGATGAGTTGCACAGATTTCTTGATGCCCGCATGACCTGCGAGATGGGAGGAGTGACCCCATTTGAGGATTCCGAGGCGTTGGCGTGGAGAAACAAAGGTCTTTCCTGGAGGAGTCTGCCTGATGGAGGCAGGAGAAGTGGAGATCAGGCAGTCAGGTGGAATGATGTGTTGCGGAGGGAGATCAACTTCTGAGGCATCCGAGGAACGAGAGAGAGCATCGGCCCTAATGTTCTTATCGGCAGGACGAAAGTGAATCTCAAAATTAAATCGGGCAAAGAACAGAGACCACCGGGCCTGGCGAGGATTCAGCCGTTGGGCCGACTGGAGGTAGGAGAGGTTCTTGTGGTCGGTGTAGATAATAACAGGAAATCTTGATCCCTCCAGCAGATGCCTCCATTCCTCAAGTGCTAATTTAATGGCTAGAAGCTCTCGATCCCCGATGGAGTAGTTCCTCTCCGCTGGAGAGAAGGTCCTAGAGAAAAAACCACAAGTGACAGCATGCCCGGAAGGATTTTTTTGTAGAAGAACAGCTCCAGCTCCTACTGAGGAGGCATCAACCTCCAATAGGAAGGGTTTGGAAGGGTCAGGTCTGGAGAGCACGGGAGCCGAAGAAAAGGCAGACTTGAGTCGTTTAAAGGAGTCTTCTGCTTGAGGAGGCCAGGACTTGGGATCAGCATTTTTCTTGGTTAAAGCCACGATAGGAGCCACAATGGTAGAAAAATGTGGAATAAATTGCCTGTAATAATTGGCGAACCCCAAAAAGCGTTGGATAGCACGGAGTCCGGAGGGGCGTGGCCAATTTAAGACGGCAGAGAGTTTGTCTGGATCCATCTGTAGTCCCTGGCCAGAGACCAAATATCCTAGAAAAGGAAGAGATTGGCATTCAAACAGACATTTCTCAATTTTGGCATAGAGTTGGTTGTCACGAAGTCTCTGAAGAACCATACGGACATGCTGGCGGTGTTCTTCTAGATTGGCAGAAAAAATTAGGATATCGTCCAGATATACCACAACACAGGAGTATAACAGATCACGAAAAATTTCATTGACAAAGTCTTGGAAGACGGCAGGGGCATTGCACAGTCCAAAGGGCATGACCAGATACTCAAAGTGTCCATCTCTGGTGTTAAATGCCGTTTTCCACTCGTCCCCCTCTCTGATGCGGATGAGGTTATAGGCGCCTCTTAAGTCCAATTTAGTGAAGATGTGGGCACCTTGGAGGCGATCAAAGAGTTCAGAGATGAGGGGTAAGGGGTAGCGGTTCTTAACCGTGATTTTATTAAGACCGCGGTAGTCAATGCAAGGACGTAGGGAGCCATCTTTTTTGGACACAAAGAAAAATCCGGCTCCGGCAGGAGAGGAGGATTTACGGATAAAGCCCTTTTTTAGATTCTCCTGGACGTATTCGGACATGGCAAGAGTCTCTGGGGCAGAGAGAGGATAAATTCTGCCCCGGGGTGGAGTAGTACCCGGGAGGAGGTCGATAGGGCAATCATAAGGCCTGTGAGGAGGTAGAGTCTCAGCTTGTTTTTTGCAGAAAACATCCGCGAAGTCCATATAGGCCTTAGGGAGACCGGTTACTGGAGGAACCACAGAGTTACGGCAAGGGTTACTGGGAACCGGTTTTAGACAGTTCTTGGAACAAGAGGACCCCCAACTCTTGATCTCCCCAGTGGACCAATCCAGGGTTGGGGAATGAAGTTGAAGCCAGGGAAGTCCAAGGAGAATCTCCGAGGTGCAATTGGGGAGGACCAAAAGTTCAATCCTCTCATGATGAGATCCGATGCTCATAAGAAGGGGCTCCGTGCGGAAACGTATGGTACAGTCCAATCTTTCATTATTTACACAATTGATGTAGAGGGGTCTGGCGAGACTGGTCACTGGGATGTTGAACCTGTTGACGAGAGAGGCCAAAATAAAATTTCCTGCAGATCCAGAGTCCAAGAAGGCCACTGTAGAGAAGGAGAAGGCAGAGGCAGACATCCGCACAGGCACAGTAAGACGTGGAGAAGCAGAGTAGACATCAAGGACTGTCTCACCTTTGTGCGGAGTCAGCGTACGTCTTTCCAGGCGGGGAGGACGGATAGGACAATCCCTCAGGAAGTGTTCGGTACTAGCACAGTACAGGCAGAGGTTCTCCATACGGCGTCGTGTCCTCTCTTGAGGTGTCAGGCGAGACCGGTCGACCTGCATAGCCTCCACGGCGGGAGGCACAGGAACAGATTGCAGGGGACCAGAGGAGAGAGGAGCCGAGGAGACGAAACGCCTCGTGCGAACAGAGTCCATATCTTGGCGGAGTTCCTGACGCCTTTCAGAAAAACGCATGTCAATGCGAGTGGCTAGGTGAATAAGTTCATGTAGATTAGCAGGAATTTCTCGTGCGGCCAGAACATCTTTAATGTTGCTGGATAGGCCTTTTTTGAAGGTCGCGCAGAGGGCCTCATTATTCCAGGACAATTCTGAAGCAAGTGTACGGAATTGTACGGCATACTCGCCAACGGAAGAATTACCCTGGACCAGGTTCAACAGGGCAGTCTCAGCAGAAGAGGCTCGGGCAGGTTCCTCAAAGACACTTCGGATTTCCGAGAAGAAGGAGTGTACAGAGGCAGTGACGGGGTCATTGCGGTCCCAGAGCGGTGTGGCCCATGACAGGGCTTTTCCGGACAGAAGACTGACTACGAAAGCCACCTTAGACCTTTCAGTGGGAAACAGGTCCGACATCATCTCCAGATGCAGGGAACATTGGGAAAGAAAGCCACGGCAAAACTTAGAGTCCCCATCAAATTTATCCGGCAAGGATAAGCGTATCCCAGGAGCGGCCACTCGCTGCGGAGGAGGTGCAGGAGCTGGCGGAGGAGATGACTGCTGAAGCTGTGGTAGCAACTGTTGTAGCATAACGGTCAGTTGAGACAGCTGTTGGCCTTGTTGCGCTATCTGTTGTGACTGCTGGGCGACCACCGTGGTGAGGTCAGCGACAACTGGCAGAGGAACTTCAGCGGGATCCATGGCCGGATCTACTGTCACGATGCCGGCTGGCAGGTAGTGGACCCTCTGTGCCAGAGAGGGATTGGCGTGGACCGTGCTAGTGGACCGGTTCTAAGCCACTACTGGTTTTCACCAGAGCCCGCCGCAAAGCGGGATGGTCTTGCTGCGGCGGTAGTGACCAGGTCGTATCCACTAGCAACGGCTCACCTCTCTGGCTGCTGAAGATAGGCGCGGTACAAGGGAGTAGGCAGAAGCAAGGTCGGACGTAGCAGAAGGTCGGGGCAGGCAGCAAGGATCGTAGTCAGGGGCAACGGCAGAAGGTCTGGAAACACAGGCAAGGAACACACAAGGAACGCTTTCACTGGCACTAAGGCAACAAGATCCGGCAAGGGAGTGCAAGGGAAGTGAGGTAATATAGGGAAGTGCACAGGTGAAAACCCTAATTGGAACCACTGCGCCAATCAGCGGCGCAGTGGCCCTTTAAATCGCAGAGACCCGGCGCGCGCGCGCCCTAGGGAGCGGGGCCGCGCGCGCCGGGACAGAACAGACGGGGAGCGAGTCAGGTAGGGGAGCCGGGGTGCGCATCGCGAGCGGGCGCTACCCGCATCGCGAATCGCATCCCGGCTGGCAGCAGGATCGCAGCGCCCCGGGTCAGAGGACGTGACCGGAGCGCTGCAGCTGAGGGAGTGAAGCGAGCGCTCCGGGGAGGAGCGGGGACCCGGAGCGCTCGGCGTAACACTAGTGAAAGCGTTTTGTGTGTTTAAACCCTGTGTACCAGAACTTCTGCTATCTCCCCTGACTACGAACCTTGCCGCCTGCCCCCGACCTTCTGCTACGTCCGACTTTGCTTCTGCCTACTCCCTTGTACCTCGCCTATCTTCAGCAGCCAGAGAGTTGAGCCGTTGCTAGTGGATACGACCTGGTCACTACCGCCGCAGCAAGACCATCCCGCTTTGCGGCGGGCTCTGGTGAAAACCTGTAGTGTCTTAGAACCGGTCCACTAGCACGGTCCTCGCTATCCCTCTCTGGCACAGAGGATCCACCTCCTGCCAGCCGGCATCGTGACAGTAGATCCGGCCATGGATCCCGCTGAAGTTCCTCTGCCAGTTGTCGCTGACCTCCCTACGCTGGTCACCCAGCAAGCTCGTCAGATCGCCCAGCAGTCGCAACAGATAGCGCAACAAGATCACCAGCTGTCGTACTTGACCACCATGACACAGCAACTCCAGTCACAACTACAGCAAGTACAGTCGCAGCTACAGCAGCAACAACCATCTCCTCCGCCAGCTCCAGCACCCCTTCCGCGGCGAGTGGCCGCTCCTAGCCTCCGCCTGTCCTTGCCGGACAAATTTAATGGGGACTCTAAGTTTTGCCGTGGCTTTCTTTCGCAATGTTCCTTGCACTTAGAGATGATGTCGGATCAGTTTCCTACTGAAAGGTCTAAGGTGGCTTTCGTAGTCAGCCTTCTGTCTGGAAAAGCCCTGTCATGGGCCACACCGCTCTGGGACCGCGATGACCCCGTCACTGCCTCTGTACACTCCTTCTTCTCGGAAATTCGAAGTGTCTTTGAGGAACCTGCCCGAGCCTCTTCTGCTGAGACTGCCCTGCTGAACCTGGTCCAGGGTAATTCCTCCGTTGGCGAGTACGCCATACAATTCCGTACTCTTGCTTCTGAACTATCCTGGAATAATGAGGCTCTCTGCGCGACCTTTAAAAAAGGCCTATCCAGCAACATTAAAGATGTTCTGGCCGCACGAGAGACTCCTGCTAACCTGCATGAACTCATTCATCTAGCCACTCGCATTGACATGCGTTTTTCTGAGAGGCATCAAGAGCTCCGCCAGGAAAAAGACTTAGATCTCTGGACACCTCTCCCACAGTCTCCACTGCAATCTGCGCCTAGGCCTCCCGCCGAGGAGGCCATGCAAGTGGATCGGTCTCGCCTGACCCTGGAAGAGAGGAATCGCCGTAAGGAAGAGAATCTTTGTCTGTACTGTGCCAGTACTGAACATTTTTTGGTGGATTGCCCAATCCGTCCTCCACGTCTGGGAAACGCACGCTCGCACTCAGCTCTCGTGGGTGTGGCGTCTCTTGATGCCAAGTCGGCTTCTCCACGTCTCACGGTACCTGTTCGGATTTCCACTTCAGCCAGCTCTCCCCTCTCAGCCGTGGCCTGCCTGGACTCTGGAGCTTCTGGGAATTTTATTCGGGAGTCCTTTGTGAATAAATTCCGCATTCCGGTGACCCGTCTTGTCAAGCCACTCCACATTTCCGCGGTCAACGGAGCCAGGTTGGATTGCACCGTGCGTTACCGCACGGAGCCCCTCCTAATGTGCATCGGACCTCATCACGAGGAGATTATATTTTTTGTCCTTCCTAATTGCTCTTCTGAAGTTCTCCTTGGACTACCCTGGCTTCAACACCATTCCCCAACCCTGGATTGGTCCACTGGGGAGATCAAGAGTTGGGGCCCCTCTTGTTCCAAGGACTGCCTTCAACCGGTTCCCAGTACTCCCTGCCGTGACCCTGTGGTTCCTCCTGTATCCGGTCCCCCTAAGGTCATTAAGGACTCTGCCTGCCACAGGAAATGCCCCTCCCCCCCTCCCAGTTCCATCAGGCAAGCTTCTGTGTCCCCTCATGGCCCTCGTCCTGGTGTCACACTGCCCCGTGCCAGGTCTCGCCCTCTGCCCTCTCTCCCCATTCCTACTCCTGCGGTTCTGCCTGCCGTTGAGGAATCCCTCCATCCTTTCCCGGTGTCCTCATCCCAGGGGAGGCAGTTACCCGATAAAGAGAAGGGGAGACCTAAGGGGGGGGGTATTGTTACGCCTAGCGCTCCGGGTCCCCGCTCCTCCCCGGAGCGCTCACGGCGTCTTTCTCCCTGCAGCTCCCCGGTCAGTCCCGCTGACCGGGAGCGCTGCTCTGTCATGGCCGTTGGGGATGCGATTCGCACAGCGGGACGCGCCCGCTCGCGAATCGCATCCCAGGTCACTTACCCGTTCCCGTCCCCTGCTGTCATGTGCTGGCGCCCGCGGCTCCGCTCTCTAGGGCGCGCGCGCGCCAGCTCCCTGAGACTTAAAGGGCCAGTGCACCAATGATTGGTGCCTGGTCCAATTAGCTTAATTGGCTCCCACCTGGTCCCTGACTATATCTAACCTCCTCCCTTGCACTTCCTTGCCGGATCTTGTTGCCCTTGTGCCTAGTGAAAGCGTTTTGTGTGTTTAAACCCTGTGTACCAGAACTTCTGCTATCTCCCCTGACTACGAACCTTGCCGCCTGCCCCCGACCTTCTGCTACGTCCGACTTTGCTTCTGCCTACTCCCTTGTACCTCGCCTATCTTCAGCAGCCAGAGAGGTGAGCCGTTGCTAGTGGATACGACCTGGTCACTACCGCCGCAGCAAGACCATCCCGCTTTGCGGCGGGCTCTGGTGAAAACCTGTAGTGTCTTAGAACCGGTCCACTAGCACGGTCCTCGCTATCCCTCTCTGGCACAGAGGATCCACCTCCTGCCAGCCGGCATCGTGACAAGGACTACAAAATTTTAACAACCTATTCGTTCTCCCCCTCCTTTCCCAGCGCTACCCTCAGGGAACTCTGTCAAAAAACACATTTCCCTTTCTCAGCTATGTAGCCATGCTAGTAATAACAGACTGTATCGCAGAACTAAATTATCAACATACAGTAGAAAAGCTAGCCAGCAGCAAGACAGAGTTTGACACCTTGGCTAAAAGCCAGCCTAGCAGATCTCAAATGAATGTTCCATTCCCACAGAGCAGTCATAAACTTTGCAAGTCATATAAAAATCTGGCTACAGAAAATGATCAAACCTTCAAAAAAAAAAAAAAAGAAAAAAAAAATCTTTCCTAGCTATAGAAGTGGACTTTATGATGCACAGATCTCTGGTTCCACTTTGCCCTTTCGGTAATTGGGCTGGTATAAATGAGCTGCCTGAAATGGTTCCTGATTTTTCAGCAGAGAAGTAATTATTTAAAAGTCATGATATATGGAGTACAAAAATAATGCGGTGTAAGCAGAGACAGCTAGTTATGTCCCAAGATCACAAGATGTGAGCCCTGTCTGGTTTGCTTTTTTTTTTTTTTTTGCTGACTGGCTTTCATACAGATATATGATTTCTTATGTGAAGACGTTGTGCCACAGGTTAACACAGACTCATGGTGACTCGTATATAGGGCGAGATTTATGAAGTAGTGAAGTCAAAACTAAGCTATTGCTGTTGACAGTAACACTGGTGACTATACAATGGCGATCGTGTGTACATGGGCTATATTTTATTAGGTAAGACACCTGGGCATAGAAAAAGTGGCATGATAATTTACAATAGTTATTAACTGTGCTCATGTCTCCACAAAGAGTCTATTCTGCTGCCATTCATGCATTAAAGAAGTTTTAACACAATGTAGAAAAATCACCACGTAGCCAAAAAATGTTAGCAAAAATAGCAGTAAAAATTAGAAAATTGCTATAAATCTCTCTCTTTTTTTTTTTCTTGAGCTATAAAATACATTAAAAAAGCACTTGGAAAAACAACATGGTCAAGAGGTAAAAGACCATCTTACAATTCTTACAATGAAACTTTGGCTTAAAGGGAATCTGTAACATTTAAAAGGCTATTCCATCTACTAGTAACATGTTATAGAACAAGAGATGCAGAGCACATTGATATAAAGTTTTGTAGGCCAAACACTGAGTAGGACCGCCCACTTGACTACTTAGTCCAGAATGAGAAGAGATCTACACGAACAAATGGCAAGTCATCCTGGAACTGTTCCCACAAAGATATATATATATATATATATATATATATATATATATATATATATATATCTCAATACAGTCAGCTTCACCTGCTTTATAACATGCTGCTTACAGATTAGAGTTTACAAACTTCAGTTCCAACATAGTGAGACGCAGGCAGAGCTGGGCTATACAGTTGTGCACTTTTCTTATGGACATGGTACGCTTACCTTGGAAACTTTACTACCCAGTGTGACCTGTGCCTCTCACGCTGAAGCTAAAGAGGGTGCAGTCTCACAACTGTGGCCTTGCGCTCTAATGTGACAGGTTTTATTGAAGGCTTTCCTTCATATAAGATAGGGACAAGGACTTTTGTTAGTATTTAGAATATTGGGCAGACTAGATGGGCCAAATGGTTTTTATGCCAACACATTCTATATTTCTATTAACATGATATGGAATCATTCAGTATATTTCAGGGAATACTTGGCAGCTACACATTGTGATCAATCGCTCACGCACTGATATACTGATGGGCCATCATGGCTAAGAGTGTAATGGGAGTGAAATAGTAACCAGTCAACTATGCAAGAACCACTTTATAACTTATCCTTGGATAGAGTTTTTTTCTTTCATGACACTGTGAATTTTGTTGTGTACTTATGTTACTCTAATTACTGTAGTATCTGTGTGGTTAAGCACTAAGTGGGGCATGGCAGGTAAGTGTGCATGTGAATAACGTGGCTAAACGTGTAGTGTCCTGCATACATGTCCATGTCTCAGGAGTTATCTTTACAAGTGTCTAAGCTTTTATCTCAGTATTGTGAGTTAAACCTGCATAACCTGCTATTTTGTGTGCCACATTGCTACCTCTGCACACACTGTGATATAATGGACATGCATGGGCTAACATTTCACTGTTGACTGCCACTATTAGTGAATTGTGTGATGCATAGAACATTGGTCACATGACTTACCTCAGCTTGGTTTCTATGCAGAAATTTGAGAACCTTTTAAGGGGGAGTCTTTCAAGTCTACCTCTCCTTCCAAAATGCTGGAACCATTCTGGTCAAGCATAGCTTAGGGTATAGATGTGCTTGTCTGCTGTCTGCTAGGTCAGTCTAGTCTTTGCCCAAAGGACTACTGTCCTCAGCTGCCCTGGACTACTCCACCTATTCTCTCTGTGGGCACCACACAGGTAATGGTTCACAGTGGCTGGCATGGGGACTCCTGCTGTGTCACTAGGATTGGTAGGAGTGTGACATGTGACCGTTCTGAGTCTTCAACAGGTCTGTCCAGAACAGATGTTTTTTTCACCACAAGTGATTGGTAATATTGTTCTATGTTGGTGTGTCAAGTGGGTGTAAAGTGTCAAGTTAGGATTCCTGGCCACTGTTATAGACATTTGGGATTAGAGCTGGGTCTAGAGAAACTGCAAGAGCTGTGATTGTGGAGAAGCCTGAACTATAAGATTGCTGACTGGACCATGGAAAGAGAGTATGATGGGATAAAGACAGGATCCAGAAGATTCCTGACACAGGACTAAACCATCAGTGACGGCAGTACCATCATGGCCATTAAATGCAGAGTATTGTGTCCTGAAGTGAGGCCTGAACGTGTTAGAGATTGTCAGCAATTTACCCCTGGTGCATTCTAAGTCTTGTCTAAGTTTACACTGTCTAAGAATTTAAGAGTTTTAGTAAATTTGGGCAGGTGAGTCCAAGTCATTTTGTAGCTTGTGTAAATCTGTAAACCTTCAGATGCACTGCGTTCAGTTTAGAATAGGAATAATTTGAACCACCCTCTCGGTATGGTGGTTAAGACAATTTTTACATCCAAGTCCAAAAGCACTAAATATACAGCCACCTCTCTGTCCAGACCTTATATCACCTCTTCATAAAAACAAAATCAGGCTGGTTTGACAACTTCTGTCCTAAAATCATGCTGAATATCACTACAAGTAAAAAGTGGGAATACTTTTAACTATTTCTATGATATTACTCCTTCCCTCTCCCCATAGGTGAATATATTAATATATGCTAATGGGGGTTATTTAATATCCACCAACTTACTTGCATATGTTCAGATATTCTATTATATTTTTTCTTCATGCCAAAAATTCTAGAATTGCAGTAACTAACCTGGTTAACCTCTTCAGGACATAGGGCGTATGGATACGCCCTGCATTCCGAGTCCTTAAGGACCGAGGGCGTATCCATACGCCCGTGGGAATTCCGGTCCCCACCGCTAGCCGGTTGAAATCGTTCAGCAGGCATTCCGGCATATCGCCCAGGGGTGTCATTATGCCCCCCCATGTCGGCGATGGCCGCAGATCGCTGGACAATTCAGTCCAGCGATCTGCGGCGATTCCGGGTCAATCGGGTCTCCAGTGACCCGGTGACCCGGAATTACTGGCTGATCGGAGCCTGCAGGGGTGAGGTGGCACTGGTGCCACCTCACGATCACCCTGATTCGTCGGCCGGATTACCGGCCAACCAATCAGGGCGCCTGCTGCGGGTGTCACTCCCGCAACCCGCTCCGCCCCTCTTCCGGAGGACGTGAGCGGGTGCGGGACGTGCACTCCGGGTGCTGGGGACCCCGATCCCCGGCGTTAATGTTGGGATCGGGGCCCCAGGAGCAGCGGCGGCGGCGGCGACGACGAGGGACTGACCTGCGCGGCGAGGATCAATGGAGGTGAGTGACAGCCTCCTGCTGTTGCTTAGCAACAGCTCCCAGCATGCAAAAAGGGCATGCTGGGAGCTGTAGTTATGCAACAGCAGGAGGCAGACCACCACAACTCCCAGCATTCCCTGATGGGCATGCTGGGACGTATGGTTTTGCAACAGCTGGAGGCACATTTTTTCTATGGAAAAGTGTACCTTCAGCTGTTGTATAACTACAACTCCCAGCTTGCACAAACAGCTAAAGTGCATGCTGGGAGTTGTAGTGGTGCATCTGCTGGTTGCATAACTACAACTCCCAGCATGCCCATTGGCTGTCGGTGACTGCTGAGAGTTGTAGTTTTGCAACAGCTGAAGGCACACTGGTTGTGAAACTCAGAGTTTTTTTTACCTAACTCAGTGTTTCATGACTGGTGTGCCTCCAGCTGTTGCAAACTCCAACTCCCAGCAGTCACCTTACACCATGCACCGTACATGCTGGGAGTTGTAGTTTTGCAACAGCTGGAGGCACACTGGTTTTGAAACACTGAGTAAGGTCACAAACTCAGTGATACATAACCAGCGTGCCTACAGCTGTTGCAAAACTAAAACTCTCAGCATTTACAGTCTGTCAGCGCATGCTGGGAGTTGTAGTTTTGCAACAGCTGGATGTTCCCTCCCCCCCAATGTGAATGTACAGGGTACACTCACATGGGCGGAGGTTTACAGCAAGTATCTGGCTGCAAGTTTGAGCTACGGCAAATTTTCTGCCGCAGCTCAAACTGCCAGCGAGAAACTACTGTGAACCCCCGCCCGTGCGACTGTACCCTAAAAACACTACACTACACTAACAAAAAATAAAATAAAAAAGTAAAAAACACTACATATACACATACCCCTACACAGCCCCCCTCCCCTCCCCAATAAAAATGAAAGTGTCTGGTACGCCACTGTTTCCAAAATGGAGCCTCCAGCTGTTGCAAAACAACAACTCCCAGTATTATCGGACAGCCGTTGACTGTCCAGGCATGCTGGGAGTTTTGCAACAGTTGGAGGCTCCCTGTTTGGGAATCACTAGCGTAGAATACCCCTATGTCCACCCCTATGCAATCCCTAATTTAGGCCTCAAATGCGCATGGCGCTCTCACTTTGGAGCCCTGTCGTATTTCAAGGCAACAGTTAAGGGTCACATATGGGGTATCGCCGTACTCAGGAGAAATTGTGTTACAAATTATGGGGGGTATTTTCTGCTTTTATCCTTTTTAAAAATGTGAAATTTTTGGGAAAACAAGCATTTTAGGTAAAAAAATTTTTTTTTACATATGCAAAAGTCATGAAACATCTGTGGGGTATAAAGGTTCACTTAACCCCTTGTTACATTTCCCGAGGGGTCTAGTTTCAAAAATGGTATGCCATGTGTTTTTTTTTTTTTTTGCTGTCCTGGCACCATAGGGGCTTCCTAAATGCGGCATGCCCCCAGAGCAAAATTTGCTTTCAAAAAGCCAAATGTGACTACTCCTCTTCTGAGACCTGTAGTGCGCCAGCAGAGCACTTTTTCACCTCCATATGGGGTGTTTTCTGAATCGGGAGAAATTGTGCTTCAAATTGTTAGGGGTATTTTCTGCTATTACCCCTTTTAAAAATGTAAAATTTTTGGGAAAACAAGCATTTTAGGTAAAAATTATTATTTTTTTTTTACATTTGTAAAAGTCGTGAAACACCTGTGGGGTATAAAGGCTCACTTTATCCCATGTTACATTCCCCGAGGGGTCTAGTTACCAAAATGGTATGCCATGTGGGGGGTTTTAGCTGTTCTAGCACCATAAGGCCTTCCTAAATGCAACATGCCCCCCAAAAACCGTTTCAGAAAAACGTACTCTCCAAAATCACCTTGTCGCTCCTTCCATTCTGAGCCCTCTACTGCGCCCGCCGAACACTTTACATAGACATATGAGGTATGTACTTACTCGAGAGAAATTGAGCTACAAATACCAGTAAAAAATTTCTCCTTTTACCCCTTGTAAAAATAAAAAAATTGGGTCTACAAGAAAATGCGAGTGTAAAAAATGTTTGATTGTGAATTTTCTCCTTCACTTTGCTGCTATTCGTGTGAAACACCTAAAGGGTTAAAACACTGACTGAATGTCATTTTGAATACTTTGAGGGGTGTAGTTTTTATAATGGGGTCATTTATGGGGTATTTCTTATATGAAGACCCTTCAAATCCACTTCAAACCTGAACTGGTAGCTGAAAAATATCGAGTTTGAAAATTTTGTGAAAAATCGGAAAATTGCTGCTGAACTTTGAAGCCCTCTGGTGTCTTCCAAAAGTAAAAACTCATCAATTTTATGATGCAAACATAAAGTAGACATATTGTATATGTGAACCAAAAAAATTTTACGGATTTTTCACCAAGAAAGGATGCAAGTATCGACAAAAATTTACCACTATGTTAAAGTAGAATATGTCACGAAAAAACAATCTCGGAATCAGAATGATAACTAAAAGCATCCCAGAGTTATTAATGTTTAAAGTGACAGTGGTCAGATGTGCAAAAAACGCTCCGGTCCTTAAGGCCAAAATGGGCTTGGTCCTGAAGGGGAGAAGTAGTAAAAATCAGAAACATGACAAAATGGTACCTTCATTGCTCATAATGCGCTTCTATCCATACAGCAAATCGCCCACATGGCAAGCTATTCTTCCCTTTTTGACTTGGATACCAGATTTAGAAAGTATTTTATTTGTTTCACAGATCAACATGACAGGCTCCTGGTGACCGTGCTACTATTTGTCAGCTTCTCATAACTTCCAATATAATCATCTTCCTCTATAACATACAGCATATACAGAGTTTTAGACACATTCTCTGTCTGAGTTTAATTCCCACCAGAATCTATGTTCTGGAAAAAGAATACAAAAAAACAATATTTGAAGACCACATTATTTTTTCATGTCCTAAAATAAAAATAAAAAAGGCTTGATAAAATATATATGAGTATAGTCAGGTTAGAGTCTAATGAGTTGTTTGTCACTATGAGACATTCCCTATTGCTAATATCCTGAATATTAAGGGGGGTCTCCGATTACAAATAAAAGAAAAAACTTAGGAGTTGTATGTAAATCTAGAAATTAGTTTCTAAAACAAGCTAAGCTATCCTATTTGAACTTCACCTTAAAAACACCCAAAAAAAAAAAAGTTTTATGTCATTGGACAACAAGATAAGTACAATATGTGCATGAAATCTTTACTTTATAAACATACCCATAGGTCTTATTTATGAGACCTAAATAAGGGTGAATTGTATGAGAAAAATTGTGTTCTTCTGAAGAATACCACTATGGGTGATTTCACACCACTATTTGTTAATACGGTCTCCGGATCTGGCTGGGGTATGTGAAAACTGTGTGCTCCCGTACCCCAGCCGGACCCAGCCCGAATCTCATTTATTTAAATGAGTTGGCCAGAGATAGTAAGACTGGGTTCACACTACGATTTGTAACTACGGTTCCCGTATATGGCTGGGAGGAGGGGTGGGTGGGGCTTAATTGCAACTTATTAATTTCCAGCGCAGATGGCTGACAACTCATTCATTTTCAGCACCGGCGGATTACAGGAGGAGGAGAGCAGCGCCTGCTGTAACATATGATTAGTTCCCCGATGTGGGGAACAGCGATGCGGCTGATAATTCATTCATTAATTCATTCATTCGGGGGGGGGGGGGGGGGAGAGTATTGCGTTATAGGAAAAATGTATATCGTACAGAAAAAACATACAAGCTCGTCATCACATACATACAAAGAGAAGCACTCATGTGTTAGCAAAGAACAGCGATTGGTTCAGCTACGTGGAGGGAGTTACGGAACTAATAACATGGCTAACCAATCATGCAAGAGGCGGAAATAAACAGAATACATATTCAGAAGCTGGGCGTAAAAGAAGCCGCCCACTCACAGAGACAAACAACAGAGGAAAAAAATCCCTGATGCGTTGTCCACAGCCTATACAGAACATGGCCGACACGGTGGACAACAGTAAGAGATACAATGCAGAACTACAGAACTTCTTGCCCCATAAAGAGGTAAGTAAAAACAGACAGATGCCGCACAAACATATAAAACATGTCAATTGCAAAAAGCAAGAACATAAAAAGAAGGTACAACATAGGCAAAGATATTAACCACTGGGGTACCCCTTTAAATGATTTAAATGGTATGTTATATCAACCTTTTGGCAGTATTGCATCATTATTGTTCTCTAGTGTATTACAAAAAGACAGTGTTACATAACAAAAATGTAAATTTGGAAATAATGGGAATTTTTCACAAGAATTCAAAGTCTGAAAAAACAATGTATATATAATCTAGTAGCACTGGATGACTTCTTTATTTCTTTCTTTTTAAGTTCAAGTCGGATGTTTGAAGCCAAAAAAAACTCTTTCAAAATAAGTAGAAACAAATGACAGGAAACCGGAACCACGCAATAATGTAAATAAATTTAACTTGGAATGGATATGCATAGCAGCTAGATATAGTACATATGTCATAGGCAACTGATACTTTACCCTAACTGGAATATGCTGCTGGGTTAGAATAAAAACCTGCTTCATAAATAATTCTGGTATGATAGGTTTCATATTGAAAATATATTAATAATAAAATGTAAGAGAAAAAAACACCCATTTCTATCTCTAAGCTGCCTGATCAGATCATTGCCAAGTCTGTATTTCATTACAGGTGGGTGTACAGTACCTGACCAACTTCCAGGGTATAACTAGGATACTGGGGGAGTGTTCAATCGATTAGCTCCCCATGACCCCTATAATGAAGTCTTTTGGCCACTGTCTTCTACACTGTTTTTTTTTTTTTTTCCAGAAGTCTACTCACTGGCCATAGACTGTAATGGTCAGACCCAGCATGCATTGTGAGCAGACAACGGGAGCTGTAAGTACTGTACATGGTTACTTCCTTGTACTGCTCTCAATTTTTTGTTATGATCGCCGGGGGTCAAAATATCTAGATTCTTATTGATCAGACATTGATGGCATATTCTGTAAGGTAAACAGTGTTGACACAGGGTCTACTTCAGGAGATGTGAATCCTTTACATTACTACAGAGTTGACTTGGGGATAAACTGAGAAACAAAGTCTAACATATTCCCATGTTTTCACTAACTTACGATACTGGGACATAGACTTCACTGAAGGGAATTCCCAAGTCACTATTCTCATAATATTTTCTATTAGCAACAGTTGAAGTACTGAACTGAAGAAGGAGAAGTTAAACATAGGAAGATAGACCAATGTCAGAGCAGGCAGTGTTCTCTCAATACTACATTAGGCCGTAGGTGAGAGCAGGGGGAATACTTTCTGTACAGTTAAGGCTTACAAGGTCAAGGCAATGAATGAAAATTATTATCAGATCATTTTAGATTTTAGAGGTTTTAGAGTTTTTTTGCACCACAATTTTTTCTCACGAGTGCCAGACAATCAGACTAATACTAATGCCAACATGCCCTACAATTTGCATTTGGGTTGAAAAAAAGGAGGCATGTCCTCTGTTAGGTTTACAAACCATCAGATTTAAACATTTTATCCTGCAGAAAGAATCCTTAGCATAGTGTAATAGTACAGGATAAGGCAGTTTATGATGCCAAGAGTAAGCACCATGGGCTGGAGGAAATACCATGGGAGGTTGAAAGGAACTCAGCTGGCTAGGGTACAGAAACAGTGTCTGGAGCAAGAGGTGAGCTTAACACCCTTACTGCCAAGAATAGCAAGAATTCAGGCCTGCACCAAGATATGTATTTACTAAAAACAGGTAAGAATTTTTTTTAATGAAAGCTTTTTTTCAAAAGGAAACTGTTTGCCTAATTCGAACATATAGGGGGATATTTATCAAAACCTGTCTAGAGGAAAGGTTACTGAGTTGCCCATAGAAACCAATCAGATCGCTTCTTTCTTTTCTGAAAAGGCCTCTAAAAAATGAAAGAAGTGATCTGATAGGTTGCTATGGGCATCTCAGCAACTTTTCCTCTGGACAGGGTTTGATGAATTCCTCCCATAGTCTTTAAAATCAATAAGTATGTGCAGTTACAAGATTTCTATGTTTAGGATTAACTAGCTGAGTACTTTGTGTTGCCTGGTCTTCCTACCTAAACCTTGTTGTTACAACTAGCGCTCCGGCCAGACACGCTGGCCGCAAGCGCTCTTCTGCCCTGTCCTCCTCTGCCGCGGTTCTCAACACGGGATGCATCCGCATGTGAATGCCGGGCCTCCTGCTTCCTCCGCTGTCCCAGGCCGGCTCTCTGCGATTTAAAGTGCCAGTACAACCTTAATTGGTTACTGCTGATCACTGACACTATAAGTGTCAGCACTTCCTGTTTCCCCTTGCCGGATCTTTGTGCTCATTAGCCAAGAGAAAGTGTTCCCGTTCTGCATTGCCTTGCTGTGTTCTGACCCTTTTGCTTCATTCCTGACTACGCTCCTGTGCCGCCTGCCCTCACCTTCTGCTTTTCTTGACTACGAGTTTGCTTCATCCTTCCAGTGCAACATGGAAGGACCAGTCATGCCAGGGTTAGCGTAGAGGGTTTTTGACCCAGTGTTCAATGCATTTGGAACATATGGCTTATCAGTTCCCGACGGAGCGTGCTAAAGTGGCGTTTGTGGTCAGTCTTCTTTCTGGAAAAGCCCTGGCCTGGGCTACTCCTCTCTGGGACAGAAATGATCTGGTGTCCTCCAATCTTCAGGCCTTCCTTTCGGAATTCTGCTGTGTCTTTGAAGAACCTGCACGGTCCTCCTCAGCCTAGACTGCACTACTGAACCTACGCCAAGGGGACTCTTCTGTAGGTGATTATGCAGTTCAATTCCCTACCCTAGCCTTCGAATTGACCTAAAATGACGAGGACCTGTGTGCCACCTTTAAATAGAGACTTTCTGGTAGAGTCAAGGATGTTCTCGCTGTATGGGATCCTCCGTCTTCCCTGAGTGATCTTTTTCTGTTGTCCACTCGAATTGATGTGCGCTTTGTTGAGAGGCAGGAGGATCTTAGTCATTAGCGTGAATCTACTTGGACACAATGTTTTCCCCATTTGGCATCCGTGTTCCAGCATCCACTTCAACCATCCTCTTTGCCCTCTGCCAAAAAGGCTATGCAGGTGGATCGTGCTCGATTAACCCAGCAGGAGAGGTCCCGCCGACGCAAAGAAACTTGTGTATCTTTTGTGCCAGCCCGGAGCATTTTCTCAAAGACAGTTCTATACGACCAACTCGTCAGGGAAATGCTTGCACCTAGGGAACGTGGGAGAAGCGTCCCTAGGTGTGAATTCCACCTCTTCTCATTTGACCATGCCGGTCCAAGTATATACTTCTTCCAGGGCATAGTTCTCCGCTGTAGCCTTTTTGGAATCTGGTTCCACTGGAAACGTTATCAACGCCTACCTGATCCACAAACACAGTCTCCCAGTGATTCTGCTCGTTAAGCCCATGTACATTTCTTCTATCAACTGAGAATCCCTGAATTGTTGAATGCAATTCCACTCTGAACCTCCTCTCTTACAAGTGGATGTGTTACACAAGGAGAAGATCGAGTTCTACGTGCTTCCTCATTGTACTTTGGATCTTCTTCTCGGTCTTCCCTGGCTACAATGTCACGCATCTCGACTAGCAAACTGGTGAGGTCACCCGCAGGGGACCTTACTGTCAGAACCACTGACAACTACTCAGCCTAAGACTATCTCTTCATCTCCATCCCTGTTGGGTCTGCCTCTTCCTTATCATGGTTATTCAGATGTGTTCAGCGAGAAGCAGGCAGAGTGTCTCCCACCACATCGTCCCTATGATTGTCCAATCAACCTTCCTCTTGGGACTACGCCTCCCCGGGGAAGAATTTAACCATTTTCTGTCCCTGAGTCACAAGCTATGGCTCAATACATAATCTGGAAGTCCACCTCTCCTGCCGGAGCTGAATTCATCTTTGTGGGAAAGAAGGACGGGTCACTTCGTCCCTGTATTGAATATCGGGGGTACCTTGTGGCAACCTGTGTGGACGAGTTGTGCCAGGAGTAACGATCTGGGTGCCACCTGCCGCAGCAAGTCCATCCCCCTTTGCGGCGGGCTCTGTTGAATACCAGCGGCACCTTAGACTCAGCTCCCTGGTACGGCCCATGTCCACTTCTTCAGTGCCGCTTACACTTGTGAGAGAAGAAAAGGAAGAATGATGCTCTTGTCCTCTTATTCCGTCTTCTTATTCTGTCCTCATATCCCAACCATATATCCTTACCTTATATCTTGTCCTCATCTCCTGGTCTCATATCTCGTCCTCATATCTCATCTTAATATCCCAGCTTCATATCCCGACTTCATATCCCATCCACATATCCCTGCCGGACAGATAAATCATTCTTTGCCATCACGTTGGTCTGGTCAAAGGATATTTAAAAGTCACAGACAATATCTGCAGCCTGAAAGTAACGCGATCAGTAGAGGTACTATAATTCCCATAGACTTGCATGGGACCTCAGAGGAAAAAAATATCCTCAATCTTCCTACCTAAACCTTGTGGAAGAGGAAAATAAACAATGACACTCATCCTTATATCCCGTCCTCCTATCCTGACTTTATATCTCACCTACATATCCCATCCTCCGCATTAACTATTCTCTTCACCTGCCTGTCGGACAGTTAAAGCACACATTACCATCACATTGGTCTGGTGGCAAGCTGTTGAAAAGTGCCAGGAAATATCTGAAGCCTGAGAGTAACACGAACAGGAGAGGTACTGGAATTCCCATAGACTTACACGGCACTTCAACTCTACTATATTTTAAGATGACATTTATGTTACACGTGTACCAAGTTAAAATATTTCGAGCCATTTCATAGTTATGCTGGAACATACATGTATCTATATATGACCCAAACACATTAAATTGATGACCTAACCCAAACTATTTAAACACAGATTTATTTATATGGCGTGAAAATATTGGGGTTTTCATTAAAAAGGATCTTCCAATGACTTGCTGATCACAGGGTGTCCAACTCCTCGCATCGCCTAGTGTTTTGCTGTATTGTATGGACCCATATAACCAGAAACAAACTTGATCAAATTATACAACCTCCAAATGCAGATTCATCCTGTTGAATGCCAGTTTTTGTATAATCTATAAGGAAACTTAAACTTTTAGAGCATGATATTACCAGTTTACCACATTTTGGCTATACTAGTGTTCTCTTACTACTAACAATTGTGGTGTCCCGGTACAGGACCTGATCCTGTCCCTTTGTCTAGAGTCCCCACAGCCAGAGTCCCTCCATGACAATAGAGCTCTCCCTTAGGACTAACCCCTAGTCGCCTCATGTAAATGTTATTTAATATACAAATAAATATATATTTAATATGTTATATAGGAATACCTCTGTATAGGACCTTAGAGGTCACATGCCTTTAATTAATTGTATTATGGTCCAAGGACCTTTGGATCATGTGATAACCAGAGTTCACTGGGTTCATAACTGACAGGTTCTGCTGACCAATGAGCTTTGTCCCTCCCCTTAATATATAAGGGGTTGCTGCCACAAAATTCTATTCTCTTAGTTCCGGACTAGCAAGCAGCACTAATCTCAGCACAAATCATCAATTCAAGCTAGGCCCAAAGACTAAACGTGAGTTACTCAAGCTCAAATTACTGAATCCTGTGTGACTACTAGAAACTCAATTCTCCTAAACCTAGTAGCACAGTGGCTAGAAATCAAAGCTCATTGATCCGGAGTCCCAGCAAGCCTGTGAGGAACCTGTACTCACTCGTAAAAGATTGTTGTGTTACATGCCGTTGCATAAAATATACAGTAAAGTTACTTCAAGTTTACTTCAGAAAATCAGCTGTGGACATTCCGTTATTTCTCCCTGCCGTTTGTAGGACGATTGGCGGTAGTACCATTACATTGAGGAAACCCCACCCTGGCGTCACAACATTTAAGGGTTAACACCGAGATACCCTACACTATCACCTGCACCACCCAGGCACCACACTTTTGTGCATCAGACACCAAATGTCAATGCACCCTCCACCAGTCCCCCCCCCCCCCCACCACCACCACCCCACCCCCTCTCCCGGGGAGAATCAGACATTGTTTGGAATGCTATAGCTGAAATTTATTTTAGGACGTTGTGTCTGCAATGGGACCACTGCAATAGTCAGTGGGGGTTGGGGTAATACAGTGGCCTTCTAAAAGGGTAGATGTGGAAGAGTACTAGGGGCCCCTAAATTCAAGCAATTAATGGGAGGGCTGTTCATGTGATACACAGTGCACTGATAATATGCACATTGTAACTCTGCTACACTGAAAAAACCAGTTTAGCTCTATGCAGGGAAATGAAATCACATATTATATTTGCACATCTTTTTTCAGAAGAACACTTCAAGTACAGTTTACACTAAATATATTAAGCTGTTTAAACAGACAGGCATGAGAAAACCCAAATGATGATATCCCTGAGAGACATAAGATCTTTCAGCTATGTGGTGGTTTGATCAATGCAACCACCCCTATGAAGAGATCACGAAGCTTGAGAAATGTGCTGTTTCTTTGAAGTAGTTCGGCTGATCAGATGGTGTGTGGGCTTGATTCTAAGTTGTGTCAATTTTTAGGCAAGAGGAATGTTTTCCAGATGAGTTTTACATAAATAATCAAATATACTAGAAAGGTTATATAGCACGAAACTCAAATAGTACTGCATTGTCACTGTATTGCATACTTAAAACACAAATAGTAGATGACATCCACTGCTCAAAAAAATAAAGGGAACACTTAAACAACACAATGTAACTCCAAGTCAATGACACCTCTGTGAAATCACACTGTCCACTCAGGAAGCAAAACTGATTGACAATCAATGTCACATGCTCTTTTGGAAATGGAACAGACAACAGGTGGAAATTATAGGCAATTAGCAAGACACCCCCAATAAAGGAGTGGATCTGCAGGTGGTGACAACAGACCACTTCTCAGTTCCTATGCTTCCTGGCTGATGTTTTGGTCACTTTTGAATACTGGCGGAGCTTTCACTCTAGTGATAGCATTAGACTGAGTCTACAACCCACACAAGTGGCTCAGGTAGTGTAGTTCATCCAGGATGGCAAATCAATGCAATCTGTGGCAAGAAGGTTTGCTTTGTCTGTCAGCATAGTGTCCAGAGCATGGAGGCGCTACCAGGAGACAGGCCAGTACATCAGGAGACGTGGAGGAGGCCAACAACCACACAGCAGGATCACTACCTCTGCCTTTGTGCAAGGAGGATCAGGAGGAGCACTGCAAGAGCCCTGCAAAATGACCTCCAGCAGGCCTGTCACGATTCGGCTTACGGGTTGTGGATCCGCTGTGTCAGCGAGGGATTGGCGTGGACCGTGCTAGTGGACCGGTTCTAAGAGGCTACTGGTTTTCACCAGAGCCCGCCGCAAAGCGGGATGGTCTTGCTGCGGCAGTAGCAACCAGGTCGTATCCACTAGCAATGGCTCAACCTCGCTGACTGCTGAGAAGGCGTGGGACAGAAGGACTAGGCAGAGGCAAGGTCAGACGTAGCAGAAGGTCGGGGGCAGGCGGCAAGGTTCGTAGTCAGGATGGATAGCAGAAGTTCAGGTAACACAGGCTTTGGACACACTAAACGCTTTCACTGGCACAAGGCAACAAGATCCGGCAAGGGAGTGCAGGGGCAGTGAGCAGATATAGTCTGGGAGCAGGTGGGAGCCAATTAAGCTAATTGGGCCAGGCACCAATCATTGGTGCACTGGCCCTTTAAGTCTCAGAGAGCTGGCGCGCGCGCGCCCTAGAGAGCGGAGCCGCGCGCGCCAGCACAAGACAGCAGGGGACCGGGACGGGTAAGTGACCTGGGATGCGACTCGCGAGCGGGCGCGTCCCGCTGTGCGAATCGCATCCCCGACGGCCATGACAGTGCAGCGCTCCCGGTCAGCGGGACTGACCGGGGCGCTGCAGGGAGAGAGACGCCGTGAGCACTCCGGAGAGGAGCGGGGACCCGGAGCGCTAGGCGTAACAGTACCCCCCCCCTTAGGTCTCCCCTTTTCTTTGTCCGGTAACTGCCTCCCCTGGGATGAGGACACCGGGAAAGACTGGAGGGTTTCCTCAACGGCAGGCAGTACAGCAGGAGTGGGAATGGGGAGGGAGGGCAGAGGGCGAAGCCTGGCACGGGGCAGTGTGTCACCAGGACGGGGGCCATGAGGAGGCACTGAGGCTTGCCTGACGGGACTGGGAGGGGGGGAGAGGCACTTCCTATGGCAGGCAGAGTCCCAGTTCTTGATCTCCCCGGTGGTCCAATCAAGGGTGGGAGAATGAAGCCGGAGCCAAGGCAGACCGAGGAGGACCTCAGAGGTACAGTTGGGGAGGACGAATAGCTCAATCCTTTCGTGGTGGGGTCCAATACACATCAGGAGGGGTTCTGTGCGGTAACGCACGGTGCAATCCAGTCTGACTCCATTGACCGCGGAAATGTAGAGCGGCTTGACTAGACGGGTCACCGGGATACTGAATTTATTCACAAATGACTCCAAAATAAAATTCCCAGAGGCACCAGAGTCCAAGCAGGCCACGGCTGAGAGGGAGGAGTTGGCTGAAGGAGAAATCCGCACGGGCACCGTGAGACGTGGAGAAGCAGACTTAGAACCAAGAGACGCCACACCCACGTGAGCTGGGTGCGTGCGTGCGTTTCCCAGACGTGGAGGACGGATAGGGCAATCCACCAAGAAATGCTCGGTACTGGCACAGTACAGACAGAGATTTTCTTCCCTACGGCGATTCCTCTCTTCCTGGGTCAGGCGAGACCGATCCACTTGCATGGCCTCCTCGGCGGGAGGCCCAGGCGTAGACTGCAAAGGATGCTGTGGGAGAGGTGCCCAGAGATCTAAGTCTTTTTCCTGGCGGAGCTCTTGGTGTCGCTCAGAAAAACGCATGTCAATGCGGGTAGCCAAATGGATGAGTTCTTGGAGGTTGGCAGGAATCTCTCGTGCGGCCAGCACATCCTTGATGCGACTGGATAGGCCTTTTTTAAAGGTCGCGCAGAGAGCCTCGTTATTCCATGATAACTCGGAAGCAAGAGTACGAAATTGGATGGCGTACTCGCCCACTGAAGAATTACCCTGGACCAGGTTCAACAGGGCAGTCTCGGCAGAAGAAGCTCGGGCTGGCTCCTCGAAGACACTCCGGACTTCAGCGAAGAAGGACTGGACTGTGGCTGTGGCAGGATCATTGCGGTCCCAGAGCGGTGTGGCCCAAGACAAGGCCTTTCCTGAAAGAAGGCTTACTACGAACGCCACCTTAGACCGTTCTGTAGGAAACAAGTCCGACAACATCTCCATATGCAGGGAACACTGAGACAAAAATCCACGGCAGAGTTTAGAGTCCCCATCAAATTTGTCCGGCAGGGACAAGCGGAGGCTAGGAGCGGCCACTCGCTGCGGAGGAGGTGCAGGAGCTGGCGGAGGAGATGGTTGCTGCTGTAGCAGAGGCAGAAGTTGCTGTAACGTGGCGGTCAACTGCGACAGCTGCTGTCCTTGTTGGGCAATTTGCTGCGATTGCTGAGCGACCACCGTGGTAAGGTCAGCGAGACTTGGCAGCGGCACCTCAGCGGGATCCATGGCCGGATCTACTGTCACGATTCGGCTTACGGGTTGTGGATCCGCTGTGTCAGCGAGGGATTGGCGTGGACCGTGCTAGTGGACCGGTTCTAAGAGGCTACTGGTTTTCACCAGAGCCCGCCGCAAAGCGGGATGGTCTTGCTGCGGCAGTAGCAACCAGGTCGTATCCACTAGCAACGGCTCAACCTCGCTGACTGCTGAGAAGGCGTGGGACAGAAGGACTAGGCAGAGGCAAGGTCAGACGTAGCAGAAGGTCGGGGGCAGGCGGCAAGGTTCGTAGTCAGGATGGATAGCAGAAGTTCAGGTAACACAGGCTTTGGACACACTAAACGCTTTCACTGGCACAAGGCAACAAGATCCGGCAAGGGAGTGCAGGGGCAGTGAGCAGATATAGTCTGGGAGCAGGTGGGAGCCAATTAAGCTAATTGGGCCAGGCACCAATCATTGGTGCACTGGCCCTTTAAGTCTCAGAGAGCTGGCGCGCGCGCGCCCTAGAGAGCGGAGCCGCGCGCGCCAGCACAAGACAGCAGGGGATCGGGACGGGTAAGTGACCTGGGATGCGACTCGCGAGCGGGCGCGTCCCGCTGTGCGAATCGCATCCCCGACGGCCATGACAGTGCAGCGCTCCCGGTCAGCGGGACTGACCGGGGCGCTGCAGGGAGAGAGACGCCGTGAGCACTCCGGAGAGGAGCGGGGACCCGGAGCGCTAGGCGTAACAAGGCCACAAATGTGCATGTGTCCACTCAAACGGTCAGAAACAGACTCCATGAGGGTGGTATGAGGGCCCAACGTCCACAGGTGGGGGTTGTGCTTACAGCCCAACACCGTGCAGGACGTTTGGCATTTGCCAGAGAACACCAAGATTGGCAAATTCGCCACTGGACCCCTGTTCTCTTCACAGATGAAAGCAGGTTCACACTGAGCACATGTGACAGATGTGACAGAGTCTTGAGACACCATGGAGTATTCTCTGCTTTCTGCAACATCCTCCAGCATGACCAGTTTGGCATTAGGTCAGTAATGATGTGGGATGGCATTTCTCCATCTGCATGCCAGAGGTAGCCTGATTGACATTAGGTACCGAGATGACATCCTCAGACCTCTTGTGAGAACATATGCTGGGTTTCTCCTAATGCAAGACAATGCTAGACCTCATGTGGCTGGAGTGTGTCAGCAGTTCCTGCAAGAGGAAGGCATTGATGCTATGGACTGGCCCGCCTGTTCCCCCAGACCTAAATCTGATTGAGCACATCTTGGACATCATGTCTCGCTCTATCCACCAACGCCACTTTGCACCACAGACTGTCCAGGAGTTGGCGGATGCTGTAGTCCAGGTCTGGGAGGACATCCCTCAGGAGACCATCCACCACCTCATCAGGAGCATGCTCAGACATTGTAGGGAGGGCATACGGGCATGTGGAGGCCACACACACTACTGAGCCTCATTTTTACTTGTTTTAAGGACATTACAATATTGGATCAGCCTTTAGAATGGTTTTCTAATTGGATTTTGAGTGTGACTCCATATCCAGATATCCATGGGTTGATAAATTTGATTTCCATTGAAAATGTTTGTGTGATTTTGTTGTCAGCACATTCAACTATGTAAAGATGAAAGTATTTCCTATGATTAGTTCATTCATTCAGATCTAGGATGTGTTATCTTATTGTTCCCTTTATTTTTTGAGCAGTGTATTTCCCTGTATAGCATAAATATTATAGGAGTTTTCATTGAAAGGGTCTCCCAATAACATGCTGATCACAGATGTCCCACTTCTAGGACCTCCTAGTGCTTTACTATATTCTGTAGAGGAACTGTATAGTATAATGTTTTTAATTCTCCTGCAGTGCCTCCATAGGGGAAATGGAGCATCACACAGTGACAAGTCATAAGTTCACTGTGTAATACACAGACTTGCAGGGTCCTTTAGAACAAGATAGAAAGAAAAGAAACGTTTTCTTCAGTTGTGCAAAAATAATTCAATCAGTTATGTGAACACACATCTTTACCCAGATTTAAAGATAATCTAATTGCCCAAGAAAGAGTTGCAATAAAAATCTCTTTAGGATAATCTAAAAATCATTATATAAGGAGGGCGGAATAGCGATTCTAGATAGAGATATGTTCATTAACGAGGCCAACTGAATATTATCAGATAGTGAGTATTATGAAGTCCTCAATGAAGATCCATCATCCGAATATTATCAACTTTATGTTGATTTAATTAATAGTGCATCTGACCAACAATTGGTTGATAGGAGAGAACACACATTCTTAAACATTATTCTATACCTATTTTTTATTATTTACCCAAGTTACAAAAAGATTTAGTTAACCCCCCAGGTCGCCCTATTATTACTGGCATTTTTTTCATTACGGACCATTTATTTCATTATATTGATTCATTTCTTCAACCATATGTTTTACAGTTACCCTCCTATTTGAGGGACTCTATACAATTAATACAAGAATTGAAAAAATTATCCCTCCCCCCCCCACTTTTTCTTTTTTAACTCTGGATGTGTGTTTTCTCTATTCAAATATTAATACAATATTGGGTTTGAAGAGCATAAAATATTTCTTGAATAATGATCAGGATCTAAAAAATTAGCAATCTTTATTTTTGTTAAAATCAATCAAATTTATTTTAGAGCACAATGTATTTACTTTCAACCATATGATTTACAGACAGACGAGGGTCTGTGCCATGGGGACTCGTTTCGCCCCAAGTTATGCTAATTTATTAATGGGGCGATTCGAGTCCCAATACATGGCACAGTCCCCTCTATTCCATCAACACGTTTTATTCTTTAGGAGATTTATCGATGATTTATTTTTTATTTGGACAGGGACCCAATTAGAGGCGTAAAAATGTGTTACTTTTTAAAATAACAATACATGGTGATTACAGTTTACACTACACTACTCCCCCGCCACAATAGAATTTTGGATCTCAAAATCAGGAGAAATATGGAATATCCTATTGTCACCCGTTTAAACGGGTTGATGTAAATAGCTTTTTAAGCTATGATAGTGCGCATTATCCGAACTGGCTCAAAAATGTGTCCTTATGGGCAATATGTCCATATAAAAAAAATTGCACTAGTGAGGTAGATTTTAAAATGCAGGCAGCAGTGATAAAAAAAAAATTCGGGAAAAGGGATACCCGAAAAAATTATTACACACAGCCTACAATAAAGTAAAAATAAAAAAACAATCCGACTTTCTAATGTCCAAAGATAAGGTGAAAAATCCTAATGGAGAGAATAGATTTAGACACAACTTCATCACAAATTACAATAAAATTGCGAGCGAAATTAAAAAAAATTTGGCGAGAAATTGGTTTATTATAATGGTGGAAGGAAATGTATTAAATCAGATTGTTCCCAAATAGATGCCTGATGAAGTCGCACCTGCGGTGAAACGCGTTGCATTGTTTTAATAAAGCTACCTTTCTACCTACCTGACATGTCTGCTCCCGGTCAGCGCCGTTGAATCCCACCATCTTCAGAAGTCTCCTCTTACCTTTAAAACAAGAGATATTCTTTATTCCCATTCTGTACTCCTGTTAATTATAATGTTTAAGACTCAGAATAAATGTGGCACAAGTCATTCTTTTGGTCATACTTTTGGTGCAATTGCAACAGAATTCTGACATATTTACAATTCTAAACCAAAAAAGATCTAGCACCTTTATTTATTTTTTTATTACACTTTTAATTTAGCTCACTAGTCTGAATTTCTCTCAAAGGGAGGAGGCGTGGACTCACTGTGCAGGTTTCCGCCCCCTTCCTCAGTATGCTGTCTGCTCACATCTCACCTAGCATTAGCAAAACTACAACTCCCAGCTTGTCCTCATTGACAGTAGCGGGACACAAGCTGACAGTGGGAGGATTTTTCCTCCAGCTGTGAGCCCCGCACTTGCAGTTGTCGATCAAGGAAATGTGTCCATGATGCATGGACACAGCAGGACTAGTATGTGTCCAAGCAGGCAGAGGGGGGGGGGGGCAGTTGTTTGACTGGCTTTTTCACTATGAAATACTGAAAATGTTCTAATGAAAGTAATTGCAAAACCTATTGGTTTTGTATGCTTTACAACATATCAGAAGTTTTTGTATCTGATAGTGCCCATTTAAAGTGAGGCCATGGTAAGCACAGGAAATTGATGCCAAACACTAAAGGGGGCAGCAACTTTTGTGTAGATAGAAAACTGGCCATTGTCTATGAATGCACAAACAAAAAGCCGGTTGAGTTATTAAGGGGTTAATGTTATTAACCCATATAACTGGCAGCTAGTCTAAAAATTAGGATGAAACAATACACCCTCAGGTGGGATTTGCTGTTTAAACGAGTATTGCAGCAAAAAATATCTTATCCCCTATCCAAAAATAGGGGATACATTTTAGATCGTGGAGGGGGGGGGGGGGGGATCTGAGCACTGGAAATGGGGCCCCGGCAGTCTGCCGGAAGTGGCTGTTCCGAGCCCCGCAGGAAGCCGCGCCCAACACACCCACTCCATTTATCTCATGCACTGTAAAAGTGACTTATCTGAACATACGCCAGTAATGTGAAGACTCTTCTACTGATCATGGTCTTGATTTTGTGAGTGTCAATTTGATTAGTGCACTGTAAAAACATATCATGTATTAACCCATGATGTGCAGAAAAGTTTTCTAACAAGTAAATAGGATGCTGAGTATTTGAGTAAGTTTTGAGGTATGACTGTACTGCAAGTTGTTTCTTAGCTTTATATATATTTACTTATATAATGTTAAGCAATGAATAACAATAATGCTAGCCACAAAATGTTCAGGTAGGAATGTTAATCTCTGTACCAGGATAACTGTTCAATGACTCAAAATGGTCTATTTTCTTCAAACAGGGTTTTCAGAGAAAAGTAAGACCTGTGAGATAACCCTAAAATAACATTTACATAACACCTTGTGCATACAGCAAAGCCATTTACACAGAGCCTGCATAGCGACACATGGGGTTCCATTTGTTTTGCTATAGGCACTAAAGGTACCCATACATTTTAAATAACTGTTGACCGACATGTTATGGATGTGAAACTTAAAGGGCTACTCATTTTTTCCACTGGTGGCACAAAATTAAACATATTTGTAAATGACTTCTATTTAAAAATCTTAATCCTTCCAGTACTTCTGAGCTTAAATAGAAGTAATTTACAAATATGTTTAACTTTCTGCCACCAATGGGAAAAAATATATTTTCCCACTGGATTACCCCTTTAAGTTTCACATCCATAACATAAAGGCCAACAGTTATTGAAAATGTATGGGTACCTTTGGTGCCCATAGCAAAACCAATGGAACCCCATGTGTCACTATGCAGGCTCTGAATAGAAAAAAAAAAATTTCCACTGGAGTATCCCTTTAATGCAAATCTTTTATTTAAGAATTCAAATTAAAAATATTAATAAGTAGCAAACAGACTTGTGCTAAAAAATAAAAATCTATATCAATTGACTCTCATATGCTTTTAGCTCCTTTTCTTTTATGTCCTCCCATATCTCTGTTCACTGGGCTTTTTAAAAATGTATTTTAAAATCCATAGCAGGCTCCAGAATATACCGTATTTATCAAGGTATAACATGCATCAGCCAGCAACACGCACCCAAATTTTTCCCATTACATTTTTACAGAAATATCCTTGCTAAAGTTAGGGTGTGTGTAAATGTGTGTATATCCCGATAAAGTCTTTCTGGCCCCACAGAAGCTGCTGCGGGTCAATGATTTAACCCCTTGCCGCAGAACGCCGTTTATAAATGGCGCTGCAGCACGAGAGGGTTATGAAGCAAGCTCAGGAGCTGAACTCGCATCATACCCGCATGGTCCTGGCTGCTATCAGCAGCCACGACCCGTGGCTCATGCCGGACATCACCGATGTCCGTCATTAACTCTTTAGACATGACGATCAAAGTTGATCGCTGCATCTAAAATGTAAAAAAAATGCTTTCCAGCAGCTCAGGTAAAACCGCGGCATCCCGATCAGCTGAGTGAATACACTAAATCCCAGTCACCAACGGAACTGGATGATGAGGTAAAAATACCCTTAACAGAAAACCCCCCTCCTATCAAAGTGTTATATTAAAACTTCACTTTTATTAGGAATCATTATAAGGAATCATTTATTATTAGGAATCATTATAAAAGGTCCCACACGGAATATGCCATCTGTATCAACCAGCGTCTGCATGGCGCTGTGCAATTTAGGAATAAGGCTGCTATTAAAATATATCACAAGTTTGTCTCCCCTAGGTGCTGGTTGATACAGGTGGCATATGCCGTGTAGAAGAACCTATATGATCCAATTGGATTGTGCTGCAGTTTTTAATGAACTTCATCTGAGGGACCTTTTATAATGATTAAAGTGAAGTTATTGTAGAACACTTCAATAGGAAGGGGGTGGGTCCTGTTTAGGGTTGTTTTAACCCCGTCACCCAGTTCTGCTTCCCCACCTTGGGGCATTTTGTGGTTTTGTCCGATCAGCTGAGGGCACACAAGGAGGGTCAATACCTTCCTCCTCGGCGTCCGATCAGAAGATTGCATGTTATAGTCCCCTATGGGGGCAATAAATGTGTAAAAAAAAGTGGGGAAAAAAGTTAATAAATGGGATTAACCCTTTCCCTAATAAAAGTTTGAATCACCCCCCTTTTCCCATTAACCCCTTAAGGACTCAGGGTTTTTCAGTTTTTGCACTTTCGTTTCTTCCTCCTTACCTTTTAAAAATCATAACCCTTTCAATTTTCCACCTAAAAATCCATATTATGGCTTATTTTTTGCATCACCAATTCTACTTTGCAGTGACATTAGTCATTTTACCCAAAAATGCACGGAAAAATGGAAAAAAAATCATTGTGCGACAAAATCGAAGAAAAAACGCCATTTTGTAATTTTGGGGGCTTCCGTTTCTACGCAGTGCATATTTTGGTAAAAATTACACCTTATCATTATTCTGTAGGTCCTTACGGTTAAAATGATACCCTACTTATATAGGTTGGATATTGTCGTACTTCTGGAAAAAATCATAACTACATGCAGGAAACTTAATACGTTTAAAAATGTCATTTTCTGACCTCTATAACTTTTTATTTTTCCACGGACAGGCCGGTATGAGGGCTCATTTTTTGCGCCAGGATCTGAAGTTTTTATCGGTATGATTTTTGTTTTGATCTGACTTTTTGATCACTTTTTATTCATTTTTTAATGGTATAAAAAGTGACTTTGGAATTTTTGACTTTGGAATTTTTTTGCGCGTACACCATTGACCGTGCGGTTTAAATAATGATATATTTTTATAGTTCGGACATTTACACACGCGGCGATACCACATATGTTTATTTTTATTTTTTTTTACACTGTTTTATTTTTTTTATGGGAAAAGGGGGGTGATTCAAACTTTTATTAGGGAAGGGGTTAAATGACCTTTATTAACACTTTTTTTAAACTTTTTTTGCAGTGTTATAGGTCCCATAGGGACCTATAACACTGCACACACTGATCTTTTACACAGATCACAGGCGTGTATTAACACGCCTGTGATCAGTGTTATCGGCGCTTGACTGCTCCTGCCTGGATCTCAGGCACGGAGCATTCATTCGCCGATCGGACACTGAGGAGGCAGATAAGGGCCCTCCCGGAGTCCTGCAAGCTGTTCGGGATTTTACCGCGGTGGTCCCGAACAGCCCAACTGAGCAGCTGGGTCACTTTCACTTTAGAAGCGGCGGTCAGCTTTGACCGCCGCTTCTAAAGGGTTAATACCGCACATCGCCGCGATCGGCGATGTGTGGTATTAGCCGCGGGTCCCGGCCATTGATGAGCTCCGGGACCGACGTGATATGATGCAGGATCGCGGCGCGATCCCGTTTCATATCGCGGGAGCCGGCACAGGACGTAAATATACGTCCTGCGTCGTTAAGGGGTTAAAAAATAAATAAATATGTAAACAAAAATAAAAATTAACATATGTGATACCACCATGTGCGTAAATGTCCGAACAATTAAAATATAATATTTAATAAACTGCACGGTCAATGGCCTACTCGTAAAAAATTCCAAAGGACAAAATTGCATATTTTGGGTCATTTTGTATACCATAAACAAATTATGAAAAGGGATCAAAGGGTCCCATCAAAACAAAAATGGTACCGATAAAACATTAAGATCATGGCGCAAAAAACTTAGCCCTCATTCCACCCTGTATGCAAAGAAATAAAAAAGTTATAGGGGTCAGAAAATGACAATTTTACACACATTAATTTTGGTGCATGTAGTTATCATTTTTTTAAGTAATAAAATGAAACCTATATAAATGAGGTATCCCTGTAACCATATGGACCTATAGAATTAAGATATGGTGTCCTTTTTACGAAAAGTGTAGTGAATAGAATTGGAAGTTGCAAAGTTACAAAATGGCGTTTTTTTTTATTTTTCCAAATTTTGCCCCACAAATATTTATTTTCAAGTTTCGCCATAAATTTTGTGGTGAAATGATGGATGTCATTATAAAGTAAAAATGGTGACGCAAAAAATAAACCCTCATATGAGTCTGTAGGTGCAAACTTTTTTTCTTTTACACTAACATGCTGGTGTAGACCCCAAATTTTCCTTTTCATAAGGACTACAAGGAGAAAAAGTCCCCCAAAATTTGTAGTGCAATTTCTCCCAAGTACGAAAGGAAATACCTCATATGTGGCCCTAAACTGTTTCCTTGAAACACGACAGGGTTCCGAAGTAAAAGAGCGCCATGCGCATTTGAGGACTAAATTAGGGATTGCATAGGGGTGGACATAGGGGTATTCTACTCCAGTGATTCCCAAACAGGTTGCCTCCTGCTGTTGCTAAACTCCCAGCATGCCTGAACAGTCAGTGGCTGTCCGGAAATGCTGGGAGTTGTTGTTTTGCAACAGCTGGAGGTTCCGTTTTGGAAACAATACGTTGTTTGCAAACTGCCGTACAATACGTTTTTCATTTTTATTGGGGGGGGAGAGTGTAAGGGGGCGTATATGTAGTGTTTTACCTTTTATTATGTGTTATTGTAGTGTAGTGTTTTTAGGGTACATTCACACTGGTGGGGGGTTACGGTGAATTTCCTGCTAGAAGTTTGCGCCACAGTGAAAAATTTGCCACAGCTCAAACTTGAAGCAGGAAACTCACTGTAAACCCTCCAGTGTGAATGTACCCTGTACAGTTTCTGTTATCTAACTCAGTATTTTTAAACCAGTGTGCCTCCAGCTAAAACTACAACTCCCAGCATGTACTGATCGCCAAAGGGCATGCAACATCTGGAGGGCTACAGTTTAGAGACCACTGCACAGTGATCTCAAAACTGTGGCCCTCCAGATATTGCAAAACTACAAATCCCAGCATGCCCAGACAGCAAACTGCTGTGTGGGCACGCTAGGAGTTGTAGTTTTGCCAGATCTGGAGGGCCACAGTTTAGGGACCACTGCAGAGTGATCTACAAACTGTAGCCCTCCAGATGTTGCAAAACTGCAAATCCCAGCATGCCCACACAGCAAACAGCTGTCTGGGCATGCTTGGAGTTGTAGTTTTGCAACATCTGGAAGGCTACAGTTTAGAGACCACTGTATAGTGGTATCCAAACTGTAGCCCTCCAGATGAAGCATGGCAACACACCGGCTTCCGTAGGATTCAGAGAGCTGCATCGCCGTCTCCGGTGCAGCTGCCGATCGCCGCCCGCTACCGCTGCCGATGGGTAGGTGGACCGTCGGTGCCAGTCCCCCTCGGTTCCCCTATTCTGCCGGGACAACAGTGGGTGGGCAGAGCGGGGGAACCAAACATTAATCCCCCCGCCCCCGATCTGCTATTGTCGTCGCTTCAGAACCACCAATAGCAGGAATAGGAGGGGTGGCACCCCTACCACCTCACTCCTATCCCTTCAGGGGGATCGTGGGTGTCTTGGACAACCCCGATCCCCCTTATTTTCTGGGCCATTGGGTCATTGGAGACCCGTATGACCCAGAATCGCTGCATATCGCCCGACATGGGCTGGGGGTCTCAGGACCCCCCTTGGCATTTGAATGGGGTGTCTGCTGATAGATATCAGCCATCACCCCGGTCCGGTCCCCACCAGTACAGGTACGCCCTAGGTCCTTAAGTGCCAGGGAGCGAAGGCGTACCTGTACGCCCTTGGTCCCTAAGTGGTTAAATGGGCACTGTCATGAAGTAAAAAAATTGATATGTTGTAGTACTTAAGTACTACAACATATCTCTAATATACTTTAATTAAAAAAAGTGATTTTAAACAAGTTTAAAATCACTTTTAAATTCGGCCACTAGGGGTCGCCCTCCTAGTGGCCGAATGCATTCAGCAGTGACGTCACTACTGGATTTCGACTCATTTCAGCCTGGCAATGAGTCGAAATCCAGTCACTGCGGTGCTCGCTCCCGCCTGTCAATCAAACAGGCGAGAGCGAGCGCGCTGAAAGCTGGGGCTGCACTGCCCACTGTCAGGCTGCTCCACTAGCCTCGCGCATGGCCCCGCCCCCATTACCCTGTCCGGAGGCAGCGCGCGCACTCATTGCTGCGCTGATCCTCCGGATGGGCAAGTCTGATCTGAGGTCTTATAAGGGGAGCGGAATGTCTTCTTTTCGGGCAGTTGGAGGGAGGGGGCTGTTGCACGGCGGGGTCTGGGGGTGATGGAGTTTGGAGAGCGGAATGTTTTTTCCGGGTCGGCGGAGGGAGAAGGGTGGGGGGTGTTGCGCGGCGGGGCCTGGGGGAGCGGGATCTGTGGCAGCTGCGGCTGAGACTGTTTTCACCACAGGGTGCCTACAGTTGTTTCCCCACTACAACTCCCAGCATGCCCTGACAGCCAATAGATGTCAGGGCAGGCTGGGAGTTGTAGTGGTGAAACAGCTGGAGGCACCCTGTATAGTTGAACTAAGGGCGGAAGTCAGGCCCCCCAGCAGGCGTCAGTGACGTCATGCCTGCCGGGGAAGTCTGCCTGGTAGTGAGCACACTACCAGGCAGAAAAAAAAGCATTTTTAATATAGTAAAAAAAAATGTAAAGGCAGGGGGGGGGGGGGGGTTAGGGATAGATGGGCAATAGGCAGGGACAGGAAGAAAAAAAAAAAGGGATGGTGGGAGCTACCCTTTAAGGACCAAGCCCAGTTTTACCTTAAGGACCATAGCATTTTTTGCACATCTGACCACTGTCACTTTAAGCATCAATTAATTTGATTCCAAGAATTTTGTGACATATTCTACTTTATGTTAGTGGTAAATTTTTGTCAATACAAAAAGTTCCAAAATTTGAAAATGTTGCATTTTTATAAATTTGAAGCTCCTTGCTTGTAAGGAAAGTGGACATACCAAATAAATTATGTATTGATTCACATATACAATATGTCTACTTTATGTTGACACCATAAAGTTGACATGTTTTTACTTTTTGAAGACATTGTTCATAGTTCAGCAGCAATTTTCTAATTTTTCACGTAAATGTCAAAATCTGAATTTTTCAGGGACCAGTTCAGTTTTGAAGTTTAATTGAGTGTCTTTATGTTAGAAATACCCCATAATGGAGCCCATTATGAAAACTGCACACCTCAACGTATTCAAAATAACCATTCAGAAAGTTTGTTAGCCCTTTTGGTGTTTCACAGGAATAGCAGAAAAGTGGAGGCGAAAATTCTAAATCTTCATTTTTTTCTTGTTCTAGTAGACCCATAATTTTAATGGTAAAAGGAGAAAAAGCCCCCCAAAATTTGCAACCCAATTTCTCTCGAGTACCTCATTTGTGGATGTAAAGTGCTTTGCGGGTGCATTAGAGGGCTCAGAAGGGAAGGTGCGACAATGGGATTTTGGAGAGTGAACTTTGCTGAAATGGTTTTTGGGGGGCATGTCACATTTAGGAAGCCCCCATGGTGCCAGAACAGCGAAAAACACCCCGCATGGCATACTATTTGGGAAACTACACCCCTGAAGGAACGTAACAAAGGGTACAGTGAGCCTTAACACCCCACAGATGTTTGACGAATTTTCAATAAAGTTGGAATACTGATGTTACCCCACATTTTTCATTTTCGCAAGGGATAATAGGGGAAAATGTCCCCCAAAATGTTAAAACCCATTTCTTTTGAGTAAGGAAATATCTCATATGTGGATGTAAAGTCCTCTGTGGGTGCACTAGAGGGCTCAGAAGGGAAGGAGCGACATTGGGCTTTTGGAAAGGGAATTTTGCTAAAATGCTTTGTGGGGGACATGTCTCATTTAGGAAGCCCCCATGGTTCCAGAACAGTGAAAAACACCCCAAATGGCACACTATTTGGGAAAATACACCCATCAAGGAACGTAACAAGGGGTACAGTGATCCTTAACACGCCACAGGTGTTTGACGACTTTGCGTTGAAGTTGGACGTGAAAATGAAGAATTAGATTTTTTTAACAAAAATGTTGATGTTAACCCAAAATTTTTCATTTTCACAATGTGTGTCATGTGCGCCATGTGCGTTAACAAAGCCCCCATGGTCCCAGATCAGTGGAACCCCCCTGTTTGACAGATCTTTGTAACAGTGGGCTGTGGAAATGAAAAAAGTTTTTTTCATTTTCACGGACCACTGTTCCGGAACACTGTTCACTTTACAGCGATCTTCACTGCTGCCTCTGACGTCACCACAGCTGCCTCCACTTGCCTACATCTCCTTTCTGCCGCCGGTCCCTTTTCATTGCGTGATCGCAGGTAACTACCGCCGGTCTCCCCCGCATCCATGGCCCCCGCACCATCGCCACCATCTTCCCCCGCTCGCAGCCAATCGCAGGGGATAGGAGGAGGTGGCACCCCTACTACCTCCCTCCTATCCTTTAGGATGATCAGGGCTGTCTCTGACAGCTCCGATCATCCCTATTTTCAGGGCGATCGGGTCACCAGAGGTCTCAGGACCCATCAGGGGTTTTCACATGGTGCCTGCACGCGGCAGGGAACGAAATTCCCATGGGCTCTTAAGTACCCAGGCGTCAGGGTGTACCCGTACGCCCGTGGTTCATAAGGGGTTAAAGCGGCCACCGTCCCACCGCCGTCCCCAATTCCCATGTCCCTCCCCATCCCTGCCTTTCATATTTACCTGTCCTGTGGGCAAGCTCCTGCAGGCTTCAGCTGCATCCTGCGCTGTCGATGTGCGCTTCGCACTGACAAGTGACATTGTGTTGAGGAGTGACGTTGTTACACAATGGCGTTGGATGCAAAAGAAAACAGTTATGGCTGCCAAAAAACACAAAAAAAGGGGGGGGGAAACATTTTGTTGAAAAAAGGAAAAAGAACATAAAAAGCTATATAAATTGGGTATCGCCATAAACGTACCAACCCACAGAATAAAAATAACATAACTTTACCATACAGTGAATGCCATTAAATAATAATAATAAAAAAATGCCAGAAATTTTCCAATTTTTCATAATATTTTGGAGTTTTCCACAAAAAATTTAGATCGAATCAGCAAAGATTTACCACTAATATAAAGGACAATATGTTTTGAAGAATCACGTTGCTAAGTAAAAGCATGTCAGAGGCATTACCACTTAAAGAGACACATGCCAAATTTGGCTTAGTCATTAAAGGGGTACTCCACCCCTAGATATCTTATCCCCTATCCAAAGGATAGGGGATAAGATGTCTGATCCCAGGGGTCCCATCACTGGGAACCCCCGTAATCTCTCATGCAGCACCCTGTGTCCTCTGGTGCACGGAGCGAACTTTGCTCCGTGCCTGATGACGGGCAATACAGGGGCCCCGTAACGTCATGGCTCGCCCTCTTTGTGATGTAACGCCCTGCCACATCAATACAAGTCTATGGGAGTGGGCGTGATGGTCGCCATGCTCCCTCCCTCCCTTAGACTTGCATTAAGGGGGCGGGGCATGATGACAAGAGGGAGCGGGCCATGACATCATGATAGTCCAGCCCCTGTATCGACCGTCAACAAGCACGGAGTGAAGCTCACTCCATGCAGCAGATGACACAGGGTGCTGCGTGATAGGGGGCGGAGTACCTCTTTAAGGTAAAAACAGGTGGCATCCTTAAAGGGGTTCTCCGGTGCTTAAACATCTTATCCCCTATCCAAAGGATAGGGGATAAGATGCCTGATCGCGGGAGTCCCGCCGCTGGGGACCCCCGGAATCATGCACGTGGCACCCCGTTTGTAATCAGTCCCCGGAGCGTGTTTGCTCCGGGTCTGATTACGGGCGACTACAGGGAGGGCTGCGTGTGACGTCACGCCTGCATCGGCGTGTGACGTCACTCTCCGCCCTGCAATGCAAGCCTATCACGCCCCCTCCGGTAGGCTTGCATTGAGGGGCAGAGCGTGACGTCACATGCCGGCGCAGGCGTGACGTAACATGCCGCCCGCCCTGTAGTCGCCGGTAATCAGTCCCGGAGCGGCGGGACTCCCGCGATCAGGCATCTTATCCCCTATCCTTTGGATAGGTGATAAGATGTTTAAGCACTGGAGAACCCCTTTAAGGGCTTACCAATAATGTTCCCAAGTTATTTAAAAATTTGCTAAATATTCAATTGATACATATTATATTTTACGGTACTTTGTTTATTGTAGAAGCAAATTCTTTAAATAAAGTATCCTATTAATAAAACCGTATCCCCTACCACAGGATAGGTGATACGTGTCTGATCATGGAGGGGTACCACAACTTGGGCCCTTTGCGATTCCTAGAATGGTACCCTGCTCTATCCGCCGAGTGCTCTGGCCCTCACCTTCTGAGACATACTAGTCTTGGCAGTGACAGTCTTCTCAGTCAATCACTGACCACAGCAGTGGCCTGTCTCAGTTGGAGATTGGACTGTCACGCCAAGACCATTTGTTCTCGAAATGTAGGGGCCAGAGGGCTCAGTGGGGAGAGTTGGGCTCTGTTTTGGAGATCGTGAGGGGTCCAAGCGGTCAAACCCCCCCCCCCCCCCGTGGTCAGACACTTACCCCCTATCCAGTGGATGGGGTATAAAATTCACAAATTTACCATCTCGATTTCTGTATCCATTTGTGCTCCGTGAACATTTCATAATGGATCTTGATGGGCTTCTATATTCTATGACACTTATCTGAGAAGGATAAGACTATATTGGACCGAGTATGTGGCTGAGTTGAGCCGTTGGAATCCAAAGTAGTACAAGGCCCTGTTATCGTTTTTTTGGCCTTAGAGAACCTTAAAATACTTTAAGTTCTAAGTAAGGAGCAGATATGAGAAAGTATCCCTCTTTTCTTAATAAGGTTAAGAAGAAGCAATGTTGTAATTACAGGAAGTCAACAAGTGTCTTGATAAGTACAAGAGTCTGCTTTACCAAAGGAAACCATATAAATAGAAATTTGACTGTGCCCTAGATTTTAACTGAGCTGAAGTTCAATGTAAGCTGTGTCATGTTTATGGTATTTAAAATAAAGCTTCAATAAACATTTAGTCTGGAAGTTTTGAATCCAGATTAAAGTTATTTGGCTCTGAAGTAAAAATAGGCTCCTGTGTGTAGATCAGCAGGTCATCTTTCCAATTGCTATATTTTTGTTTCTCCCTCGGAAATAAATTCACATCCAATAAAAGCAGTCAAGTGCCGTGAATTACTAAGAGCTGTGAAGCCACCACAAAAAGAATGGCTAGGTGAAATGTACAAGGCGTGCAATGATTGTTACGCCGAGCGCTCCGGGTCCCCGCTCCTCCCCGGAGCGCTCGCTACACTCTCGCTACTGCAGCGCCCCGGTCAGATCCACTGACCGGGTGCGCTGCGATACCGCCTCCAGCCGGGATGCGATTCGCGATGCGGGTGGCGCCCGCTCGCGATGCGCACCCCGGCTCCCGTACCTGACTCGCTCTCCGTCGGTCCTGTCCCGGCGCGCGCGGCCCCGCTCCCTAGGGCGCGCGCGCGCCGGGTCTCTGCGATTTAAAGGGCCACTGCGCCGCTGATTGGCGCAGTGGTTCTAATTAGTGTATTCACCTGTGCACTCCCTATGTAAACCTCACTTCCCCTGCACTCCCTCGCCGGATCTTGTTGCCATCGTGCCTAGTGAAAGCGTTCCCTTGTGTGTTCCTAGCCTGTGTTCCAGACCTCCTGCCTTTGCCCCTGACTACGACCCTTGCTGCCTGCCCCGACCTTCTGCTACGTCCGACCTTGCTTTTGTCTACTCCCTTGTACCGCGCCTATCTTCAGCAGTCAGAGAGGTTGAGCCGTTGCTAGTGGATACGACCTGGTTACTACCGCCGCAGCAAGACCATCCCGCTTTGCGGCGGGCTCTGGTGAATACCAGTAGTGACTTAGAACCGGTCCACTAGCACGGTCCACGCCAATCCCTCTCTGGCACAGAGGATCCACCTCCTGCTAGCCGGCATCGTGACAGTAGATCCGGCCATGGATCCCGCTGAAGTTCCTCTGCCAGTTGTCGCCGACCTCACCACGGTGGTCGCCCAGCAGTCGCAACAGATAGCGCAACAAGGCCACCAGCTGTCTCAACTGACCGTGATGCTACAGCAGCTACTTCCACAGCTTCAGCAATCATCTCCTCCGCCAGCTCCTGCACCTCCTCCGCAGCGAGTGGCCGCTTCCAGCCTACGACTATCCTTGCCGGATAAATTTGATGGGGACTCTAAGTTTTGCCGTGGCTTTCTTTCACAATGTTCCCTGCACTTGGAGATGATGTCGGACCAGTTTCCTACTGAAAGGTCTAAGGTGGCTTTCGTAGTCAGCCTGCTCTCCGGGAAAGCTCTGTCATGGGACACACCGCTCTGGGACCGCAATGACCCCGTCACTGCCTCTGTACACTCCTTCTTCTCGGAAATTCGTAGTGTCTTTGAGGAACCTGCCCGAGCCTCTTCTGCTGAGACTGCCCTGCTGAACCTGGTCCAGGGTAATTCTTCCGTTGGCGAGTACGCCATACAATTCCGTACTCTTGCTTCTGAACTATCCTGGAATAATGAGGCCCTCTGCGCGACCTTTAAAAAAGGCCTATCCAGCAACATTAAAGATGTTCTGGCCGCACGAGAAATTCCTGCTAACCTGCATGATCTCATTCATCTAGCCACTCGCATTGACATGCGTTTTTCCGAAAGGCGTCAGGAGCTCCGCCAGGATATGGACTTTGTTTGCTCTAGGCGTTTTTTCTCCCTGGCTCCTCTCTCCTCTGGTCCTCTGCAATCCGTTCCTGTGCCTCCCGCCGTGGAGGCTATGCAAGTTGACCGGTCTCGCTTGACACCTCAAGAGAGGACACGATGCCGCATGGAGAATCTTTGCCTGTACTGTGCCGGTACCGAACACTTCCTGAAGGATTGTCCTATCCGTCCTCCCCGCCTGGAAAGACGTACGCAGACTCCGCACAAAAGTGAGACAGTCCTTGATGTCAACTCTGCTTCTCCACGTCTTACTGTGCCTGTGCAGATATCTGTGTCTACCTTCTCCTTCTCTACTATGGCCTTCTTGGATTCCGGATCTGCAGGAAATTTTATTTTGGCCTCTCTCACCAACAGGTTCAACATCCCGGTGACCAGTCTCGCCAGACCCCTCTACATCAATTGCGTTAACAATGAAAGATTGGACTGTACCATACGTTACCACACGGAGCACCTCCTTATGTGCATCGGACCTCATCATGAAAAAATTGAGTTTTTGGTACTCCCCAATTGCACCTCCGAAATTCTCCTTGGACTACCGTGGCTTCAACGCCATTCCCCAACCCTTGATTGGTCCACAGGGGAGATCAAGAGCTGGGGTACCTCTTGTTTCAAAGACTGCCTTAACCCGGTTCCCAGTACTCCCTGCCGTGATCCTGTGGTTCCCCCTGTAACCGGTCTCCCTAAGGACTATATGGACTATGCTGACGTATTTTGCAAAAAACAAGCTGAGACTTTACCTCCTCACAGGCCTTATGACTGTCCTATTGACCTCCTCCCGGGCACTACTCCACCCCGGGGCAGAATTTATCCTCTGTCCGCCCCAGAGACTCTTGCTATGTCTGAGTACATCCAGGAAAATTTAAAAAAGGGGTTTATCCGCAAATCCTCCTCTCCTGCCGGAGCTGGATTTTTCTTTGTGTCCAAAAAAAATGGCTCCCTACGTCCTTGCATTGACTACCGCGGACTTAATAAAATCACGGTAAAGAACCGCTACCCCCTACCTCTTATCTCTGAACTCTTTGATCGCCTCCAAGGTGCCCACATCTTTACCAAACTGGACTTAAGAGGTGCTTATAATCTCATCCGCATCAGGGAGGGGGACGAATGGAAAACGGCATTTAACACTAGAGATGGACACTTTGAGTATCTGGTCATGCCCTTTGGCCTGTGCAACGCCCCTGCCGTCTTCCAAGACTTTGTTAATGAAATTTTTCGTGATCTCTTATATTCCTGTGTTGTTGTGTATCTGGACGATATTCTGATTTTTTCGGCCAACCTAGAAGAACACCGCCAGCATGTCCGCATGGTTCTTCAGAGACTTCGAGACAATCAACTTTATGCCAAAATGGAGAAATGTCTGTTTGAATGTCAATCTCTTCCTTTCCTAGGATACTTGGTCTCTGGCCAGGGACTACAAATGGACCCAGACAAACTCTCTGCCGTCTTAGATTGGCCACGCCCCTCCGGACTCCGTGCTATCCAACGTTTTTTGGGGTTCGCCAATTATTACAGACAATTTATTCCACATTTTTCCACCATTGTGGCTCCTATCGTGGCTTTAACCAAGAAGAATGCCAATCCTAAGTCATGGCCTCCTCAAGCGGAAGACGCCTTTAAACGGCTCAAGTCTGCCTTTTCTTCTGCTCCCGTGTTCTCCAGACCTGACCCATCTAAACCCTTCCTATTGGAGGTTGATGCCTCCTCAGTAGGAGCTGGAGCGGTTCTTCTACAAAAAAATTCTTCTGGGCATGCTGTTACTTGTGGTTTTTTTTCTAGGACCTTCTCTCCGGCGGAGAGGAACTACTCCATCGGGGATCGAGAGCTACTGGCCATTAAATTAGCACTTGAGGAATGGAGGCATCTGCTGGAGGGATCAAAATTTCCAGTTATTATTTACACCGATCACAAGAATCTCTCCTATCTCCAGTCTGCCCAACGGCTGAACCCTCGCCAGGCCAGGTGGTCTCTGTTCTTTGCCCGGTTTAATTTTGAAATTCACTTTCGCCCTGCCGATAAGAACATTAGGGCCGATGCTCTCTCTCGTTCCTCGGATGCCTCGGAAGTAGAGCTCCCTCCGCAACACATCATTCCTCCTGACAGCCTGATCTCCACTTCTCCAGCCTCCATCAGGCAAACTCCTCCAGGGAAGACCTTCGTCTCCCCACGCCAACGCCTCGGAATCCTCAAATGGGGTCACTCCTCCCATCTCGCAGGCCATGCGGGCATCAAGAAATCCTTGCAACTCATCTCTCGTTTCTATTGGTGGCCGACTCTGGAAACGGATGTTGTTGATTTTGTGCGGGCCTGCACTGTCTGTGCCCGGGATAAGACTCCTCGCCAGAAGCCTGCTGGTCTTCTTCATCCTCTGCCTGTCCCCGAACAGCCTTGGTCTCTGATTGGTATGGACTTTATTACAGACTTACCCCCATCCCGTGACAACACTGTTGTTTGGGTGGTCGTTGATCGATTTTCCAAGATGGCACATTTTATTCCTCTTCCTGGTCTTCCTTCAGCGCCTCAGTTGGCAAAACAATTTTTTGTACACATTTTTCGTCTTCACGGGTTGCCCACGCAGATCGTCTCGGATAGAGGCGTCCAATTCGTGTCAAAATTCTGGAGGGCTCTCTGTAAACAACTCAAGATTAAATTAAACTTTTCTTCTGCTTATCATCCTCACTCCAATGGGCAAGTAGAAAGAATTAACCAGGTCCTGGGTGATTATTTACGGCATTTTGTTTCCTCCCGCCAGGATGACTGGGCAGATCTTCTTCCATGGGCCGAATTCTCGTACAACTTCAGAGTCTCTGAATCTTCTTCCAAATCCCCATTTTTCGTGGTGTACGGCCGTCACCCTCTTCCCCCCCTCCCTACTCCCTTGCCCTCTGGTTTGCCCGCTGTGGATGAAATAACTCGTGATCTTTCCACCATATGGAAAGAGACCCAAAATTCTCTCTTACAGGCTTCATCACGCATGAAGAAGTTTGCTGATAAGAAAAGAAGAGCTCCCCCCATTTTTTCTCCCGGAGACAAGGTATGGCTCTCCGCTAAATATGTCCGCTTCCGTGTTCCCAGCTACAAATTGGGACCACGCTATCTTGGTCCTTTCAAAATCTTGTGCCAAATTAATCCTGTCTCTTACAAACTTCTTCTTCCTCCTTCTCTTCGTATTCCTAATGCCTTTCATGTCTCTCTTCTTAAACCACTCATCATCAACCGTTTCTCTCCCAAACTTATTTCTCCTACTCCTGTCTCCGGTTCTTCAGACATCTTCCCCGTAAAGGAGATACTGGCCTCCAAAAAGGTCAGAGGAAAAACTTTTTTTTTAGTGGACTGGGAGGGCTGTGGTCCTGAAGAGAGATCCTGGGAACCTGAGGACAATATCCTAGATAAAAGTCTGGTCCTCAGGTTCTCAGGCTCTAAGAAGAGGGGGAGACCCAAGGGGGGGGTACTGTTACGCCGAGCGCTCCGGGTCCCCGCTCCTCCCCGGAGCGCTCGCTACACTCTCGCTACTGCAGCGCCCCGGTCAGATCCACTGACCGGGTACGCTGCGATACTGCCTCCAGCCGGGATGCGATTCGCGATGCGGGTGGCGCCCGCTCGCGATGCGCACCCCGGCTCCCGTACCTGACTCGCTCTCCGTCGGTCCTGTCCCGGCGCGCGCGGCCCCGCTCCCTAGGGCGCGCGCGCGCCGGGTCTCTGCGATTTAAAGGGCCACTGCGCCGCTGATTGGCGCAGTGGTTCTAATTAGTGTATTCACCTGTGCACTCCCTATGTAAACCTCACTTCCCCTGCACTCCCTCGCCGGATCTTGTTGCCATCATGCCTAGTGAAAGCGTTCCCTTGTGTGTTCCTAGCCTGTGTTCCAGACCTCCTGCCGTTGCCCCTGACTACGACCCTTGCTGCCTGCCCCGACCTTCTGCTACGTCCGACCTTGCTTTTGTCTACTCCCTTGTACCGCGCCTATCTTCAGCAGTCAGAGAGGTTGAGCCGTTGCTAGTGGATATGACCTGGTTACTACCGCCGCAGCAAGACCATCCCGCTTTGTGGCGGGCTCTGGTGAATACCAGTAGTGACTTAGAACCGGTCCACTAGCACGGTCCACGCCAATCCCTCTCTGGCACAGAGGATCCACCTCCTGCTAGCCGGCATCGTGACAATGATGAAAATATTGGAAGGGCTACACACAGCCATTTCTAGTAGAACTATGAAAGGGTCTTATCAAAAACTTTGAAGAATTTACAGGTTTTATGGGCTGCTGAAGCGTAGATCAGCCATATACCAAAGAGATCAATGATACATAAAATCAACCTGTATAAAAGTAGTTAAAGGGGTAATCCGGGGAAGTTAAGAAAAATAAAAATGCCCCAAAGCCACTACAATACCTGTTCTGTGTCTCCTGTAGTTATTCAGAAGTCAGTGCAGCTCTGTGTAATGACTACCGGCGAATTGCTTTCCCTTTTACTATCTGTGTGCATGCTGTGTTGTTAACAGTCAGCCTCACACACTACATGTCTTTCCTTTTAAACTATCCTTCCCCCAGCAATAAATCATACTATAGTCTGAACACCAGTAGTCAGTGCTTAGATCTAGTTAGACAGAGGGCAGGGCTGAGGAGACTGAGAATCTTTACTGAGCTTCTCACACAGCACACAGGGAGAGGAGAGGGAGGAGGGGGAGGGGAAGGGGAGGTAAAGCTGTACAGCCAGAGCTCTATGTATTGAAGGGAGGGGGAGCTCTGTATTGAAGGGAGGGGACTAGCTCTTACTGAGGAGACAAGGTGGATTTAAGAATTACATATTTCTCCCACTCCCTGCATGTAAGTAACAGCTGAAAGAGGACAACTGCTCTATATAGCTAATGAATGATATTTAGAAAAATACATAGCTTGGTGAGAGGGAAAGAATGGGCTATGGGTTTAGTTTCCCAGAGTACCCATATAAATCCACCCACTTTTATTTGCCTCTCATTTAGTATAGAGTAAACTTCTAAACTACATTGTCCAAGGAATAAAGCAGATGATACATTTATAGTGTGAAATGCATCTGTGTATCACATTTGTATTTGTTACTTTAATGGTATGTTATCTTAGAAATCTGTGTATGTACAGAAGGGAATTTAACCATTAACGAAATAAAGTGTGGTCAGCTTGAGTCCGACCTGTGGGAACTCATCTACAAAATATATGTTTTAATATGTCAAAATTAGGAGCAGCTTATTTGCATATGTTGCTATACATAGCCAAAGCTCTGTCAATAGGGGAGCTGGAGAAGCGGCATAGGCCATATTCGAATTCGCAATATTTCGCGAATATATGGACGAATATTCGTCATATATTCGCTAAATTTGCATATTCGTAATATTTGCGTTTTATTTTCGCATATGCGACAATTCGCATATGCGAAAATTAGCATATGTGAAAATTAGCATATGCAAAAATTCGTACGTCAGTCTCACACAGTAGTATTAGAGCCTTCTTTACATCACACAAGCTGGAAGCAGAGAGGGGCGATCACTGTGATGTGTACTGTGAAAAAAAAAAGAATATTCGTAATTACGAATATATAGTGCTATATTCGCGAATGTTTGCGAATTCACGAATAAAATTTGCATTGCGAATATTCGCCAGCAACACTACTGGAGAACAACCAATATGGCTGTCACTACTGCTTACAGGGTTGCCACCTAGTTAAAGTATAGTATGCATGCAAAATCTGCCTAGTTATGCTTTGTATCCTTTGTATTCATTTCCTTCTATTGCTAGGCTCTATACATTTTATCTCTAAAAGCTATTGGAAATAAGGCAGAACTTTTAACTAAAAAATGCTTATTTACTTATATTTTTTTTTTAATATAGTGATGATGGCTTAAAGGGGTACTCCAGTGGAAAACTTTTTTTTTAAATTAACTGATGCCAGAAAGTTAAACAGATTTGGAAATTACTTCTATTAAAAAATCTTTCAGTACTTTTTAGCAGCTGTATGTTACAGAGGAAATTATTTTTTGTCTTGTCCACAGTGGTCTCTGCTGACACCTCTGTCCGTGACAGGAACTGTCCAGAGTAGCATAGGTTTGCTATGGGGATTTTCTCCTGCTCTGAACAGTTCCTGATACAGGCATCAGGTGTCATCAAAGTCATTTACAAATCTGTTTAACTTTCTGGCACCAATTGATTTTAAAAAATGTTTTTCACCTGAGTACCCCTTTAATGTGTGCAAAATAGCTCTACTCTGATGGATGGGGACCTTGCTCTCTTGCATCTTTTGGCACGATCCATTAGGAGAAACTTTACTCCCTTAGTACCATACTAAACTTCCCACTTCTGTGGAAGCACCGAAGATACCCCAGTACAACATCTCCGGCAATCCCATACATATAAATGGAGCACGAAGTGTCTACAGCACATGTTGTTAATGCAAGCCAGGGCCCCATTTTAGAGATCGTGGAGGGTCCCAGCAATCAGATTCCCCTTTCCTAAGAAATTGTCTTTATTAATTTAGTATTAAAGACTTAATATTGTAAGCCCAATTCAGAACAACAGCTGTGGTGGCCCAGTACAGAAGTGGCCCTTCCTTACAATCTATATTCCTTTTCAGGTGGACTCAGTCCTAGTCCCCTTGCTCCACATTCCTCAGGACTTTGCTTTGGATGTATATGCCTTTAAGTCCTGTTTTTAAGACATGTAACCAGGGAAGGGAAGGTATCAGTGACCAGGTGACTTGTGTGGTGACCTATAGGAACCCTCCAAATTTCTCCCTTATAATCCAAGGGAGAAGCTAGCTAAGTTGGTTCTATTGAGTCTAAGCTGAGAAGCAGTACAGTCAAGACCTGAGAGTGTCTGGTGTCCTGAAGAGACCCAAGGCCTAACCACGCAGCCACGCTTCCATCACCAAGTGCCCCTTCAGCTGAACATCAAATCCTGGTAAGCAGTCACAGGGGTGAAGTCTAGTCAGTACTAGTGGCCGTCTAGTGGCATGTGATCGTCTAGTGGCCCGACAGCATGTGGCTCAAGTCACCGGTGGATCCAGTACTAATTCCCCAGAGCCCAGGTCAATGGAGTCGTCAATGTCGCCAAGAGGTATCATGAAGCTTTCAGTAAACACCCCACACACTTCGGGAAAACTTCAATGATCCAGCACTGTATCCTCACAGGTGCCAGCCCACCTATCAAAGAGAGACACCATTCGGTCGCACCTGGTATGTATCAGACTGTCAAGAAGATGCAAACCAGTAACTGGTAAGTGCCCATGGCCTTAGAGGATCGGGAGAAGACCGCCTTTGTGACACCCATGGGGTTGTTTGAGTTCAAAAGTATGCCATTTGGGCTGTGCAATGCACCTGCTATGTTCCAGAGTCTGATGGAAAGGTGCCTGGGACATCTGAATTTCCAAAGTGTCTTATTGTACCTGGACAATGTCATTGTGTATTCTAAGATGGCGAAGGAGAATTACAATGGAAAACTAGATGTTGAATGGGCCGAAGAGCAAGAGACAGCGTTCCGAGCTCTCAAGCATCTGCTGACAGAACCACCCATCTTGGGGTATCCGGACTACAGTCAACCATTCCGGCTATACACTGATGCCAGTTTTGAAGGTTTGGGAGCTGTCCTGTCTAAATTTTAGGATGGACAAGAGAGAGTGATTGCCTACGCCAGTCGTACTGCGAGGAGCAGAGAAGAACGTTGCCAATTACAGTTCATTCAAATTGGAACTTCTTGCCCTAGTATGGGTTGTTACAAAAAAATTCAAGAATTATTTGGCTGCCATGCCATTTACTGTCTACACAGATAATAACCCATTGGCCCACTTGAACACTGCCAAATTGGGCACCCTTGAACGGCGATGGGCTTAAAGATTAGCTAATTACAGCTTCACTCTCAAGTACAGAAGCGGCAAGTCAAACATCAATGCCGTACTGTCTCGAATGACCCACGGCGAAGACCCACCTGTCGAAGATGGGTGGGAAGACATGGAGATGCCCCCATTTTACCAATGGTTTGTGAACAAGAATGTCGCTGCCGCCCTCTTGGATGGTGAACCCAGGTCTGAAAAGATTAAAGAAGACCTGTATACCTGGAAGACTCTCCAAGATGAAAGATGAGTTATGGGGATCTGTTGGACTACATTCTGGCGAAAAAGGTACCAACAAGTCTATGCCGGGCCCATTGTGAATACGAGCTGAAGAGTCTGTGGCGACAGAGAAAGCGACTGTTTGTGCACAAAGGACTGTTGTACCGAAATTCTTTTGATCCGGTCTCTGGTGATCGAATTCATCAGATTCTGGTTCCCCGAAGAGACGCTGTGATGGTCCTTAACGCATATCATGACCTGTCGGGATACTAAGCGTTTATCTGTCTACCCCAGCACCAGGGTTGGCCCCTCCAGCTTTAGTCAGTGCATCGGCTCCTGTTTTATCTCCCATGGCTCCAGTGTATGTTCCAGTTCCCAGGGTTCCAGAAATAGTTCCAGCCTCTCCAGTTCATGCACCGGCAGTCCCTGCTCAGCCGATCCCGGATCAAGTTCATGCTCCAGTAATTGTGGAAGAAGTACCTGCGAAGCTCCCAGAGGTTCCTCCAGTTCCTGATTCTCCAGAGGTGGTTCTGCGCAGGTCTCTGCAGTCTACACAAGGCCAACTGCCCATGAGGTACAGAGAGCAAAGTACCTATGCATATAGAAGTCAGTAGTCAAAATATGTTATTACTATTTAGTCGTGTATAGTCATCAGAGAATATCTAGTTTCATGTACAAGATATCAGTATAAATGTACCTTAGTCAGTAATAAATATAGCATATTTTGTATACCTAACTTAGTCATATGTTATATTCAGTTAGGACTGTAGCCATATAGTCTGTGTACATTCAGTACATATCAGTCATCAAATGTCTAATGTCTATTATTTCCTGTCCACTGTACACAGGGTTTTCTTGTGGCCAGAGAGATCTCCTGAAGGTTGTAAGTAGCAAATAAAAAAGTGGCAGAGCTATTGTGCACATATGTAAAATTGTCATGTTTCCGAAATTAAATCACTGCTTATCTATTGTAATGGGGAGAAGTAGCTTAAGCCGATGGGGCCCATTACCACAGGCATCAGGGGAAGGAGTGGTGTTCAGGCAGAACTTCACTTTGGAACCTGGTGTACGTAACGATGCTGGATGTGGATCCACTGACCTGTGTGGCTGATGACACGGGCCGTAGCGGGGAGCGGAATCTAAGGTGCAGCAGGTCTTCACCAGAGCCCGCCGCAAGACAGGAGGGGCTTTCTGCGGCAGACGACACCCAGGTCACTACCCCCCCGATACGACTCAACCACACTGGTAGCTGGGCAGCCGAGGTACAGAAGCATAAGGCAAAGGCGTAGTTGGACTTAGCAGAAGGTCTAGGCAGGCAGCAAAGGTGCGTAGTCAAAAAACGTAGCAGAAGGATCTAGAACACGGGCAAGGCAAACAGACAAAAGTATGCTTAATCTCAGGATATGGGCACTTAAGATCCGGCAGGGAGGAAGGGGCAGAGCTGACTTAAATAACCTGGCAGAAGGAACAGGCAACAATCAATGGGGCACTGGCCCTTTAAATTTCAAGAAGCCGATGTGAGGTGAAACTTGCGACCCGTGCAGACTTGCAACCACTCCTCCCGTCAGCTCGCCGAAGGTTTCCGAAGCAGGAGCTGTGTGGAGCAAAGGCAGAGCAGAGGACGCAGGTCTGCATGGGAGAAAGAAGCCACGCCCCAAACCACACACCCCTCATATCCCCCTCCCGGAGGTCGCAGGTCTGCATGGCAGAAAGAAGGCAGAGCAGGGGAGAGAGGACGTACACAGCGTCCTCCGGGAGGGGGAGATTAGGGGGCGTGGCTTCTTTCTCCTGTGCAAACCTGCGTCCTCTGCTCTGCTTTCGCTCCACCAAGCTCTAGCTTCGGAAACCTGAGGGGAGCTGAGGGGAGGAGCGGTCGCAAGTCTGCACGGGTCGCAAGTTTGCACCTCACACCCGAGCGCGCGCTTGCCCTAGGAGGCGGGCGCCCATGCACTGGAAACCCGAGGACAGAGCGGAAGCATGTGAGAAGCGGCTTGCAATTCGCGTATGGGCCCGGCCCAGGATGGCGGGGAGGTGAGCGTTCACGATTGGAGCGCCGGACTGGAGCACTCACCATAACAGTGTACTGATGGAAGTGAAAAATTGATGTACAGAGAGTCGTCTATCCTGAATAGTAGGAGTAGTGACATGGAGCAAATCTTCTAAAGCGGTTTCTGATCCAGAAAATCTACCAGAGGGTAAATTGGGTTTGTGGTCCGAGAATTGACCTAGAAGATCTAATAGGTCTTGCTTGGGAAGAGCTTGAGAAGGTGAAAGCACCGGAGAGATAGCAGCAGCTGCTGCAGGTGTAGAAACAGGAGAAACTGTAGGAAGGAGTGTAGATGGTGGTGGTGGTGAGGTAGGTAGAACTTGAGGACATGGAACCTGAGTAACAGAATGTATCTGGTGATCATTTCTGGATGGTAGTGGATGGTGCGGAGAAAACCACCCATGGAGAGGTGCTGAAACTGAACCTGGGTGTATGGCGAGGATGTATAGTAGAATTAAATGTCCTGGTGGGTTGAAAAGCCGATTGATGTCCATGTTTGGGTGGATGGGGATCTCTACCCGGTCTAGAGGTGTGTAGAACACCCTTATTGGTGGATTACGCACCCTAGGTCGGTGAGGAACGGCATGAGGCATATTGCCAACTTCTGCGGACCCAGGTTCAGTATGTGCGGAGCCGGAAAAAGATTTTAACCAAAATGTGATGTTTCCTGATGTGTAATCTGTCCGGTCCCTGGTGAGCATATTAATTTTCTTCGATATAATGTCCCTTTCACATTAGTGAATTTTGTTTGTATATGTGTGATGCCACTGGTTGTATTCCGGTACGTGTTGATAGTTAGACAGTGTTGATGCATGTGTCAATTTTTTCTGAAACCTCATCAACCAAAGCTTTACGTTTAGACAATAGTATATTTAGTAAAAAGTATTGGAACAAATTTTGAGCGCATTTTCCCACCCACTACAAAATACATGATCATTTGTAAACGAGGGTAGCAGATGCAACCTAAGCCCTCTGGGAATAATGTACTTGGATAGATACATAATAAGAAACACCCCATCCAGCTGATGTTGATTCTCTTCAAATGAGAGTCTTTCAAGTTCAGTTTACATTGGCAGCCACTGGAACGACTTATCCAATCAGATCCGGTCTAAATTGTGGTTCACAGTATGTTGTATATTTATTACAGTGTCCATGTGGACTCCAATATTTGGGCAGGACTATACACTGTTTCCGTGAGCGTTTGAATAAACATTGCAGTGAAACTGTTCATGGGTTTCTCCTGCACAGTGTTTCACAGCACCTAACGGAAGTTCATGCTGGGTGTTTTGATTGCATCCGTGCTACACTTATTGAAGGTATAGGTAAAGATGTATCCCAGAGGTTCAATACCCTTAGAAGGCGGGAGAACTTCTGGATACACACTCTTCAAACTCTGTCACCTTAAGGTCTTAACGACATGATCGAGTGCAATTTAACTTCCACTATGGGTCAACTGTTCTTTTTATTCCATATGGTGTATTTAGCTGTTGGTACGATTTGCCCCAGTTGTTTTAATACATGGATGCCCACATGTATACTTTGTTGTACATATCGCTTTTAATATTATTTAAATTTTTTTAAATATATATATATATATATATATATACTTCTTATATATTCCCAACATGTAGCTTTTTATATGTATCTCAGATTTTTTTTATTATATAGCTCTTATATAAATCAGTTAGCTTGTATAAACACCTCTTATATATGGCGCCTGGTTTACATTACTACTTTCAACCTGTCACATGTACACTATGATATTTTAATCCTTCTTTGAGTTTTATCTACAGGCATTATACAGTATATAGTTTTCATGGAAAGCTATTTCATCCCTTTATATTTCAACAATATTTTTATATGATTTGTAATGTTTAAGTATATACTGTTTACAGGATGTGATGTCATTGCCAGGTGACATGATGTGATGTCATTGTCAGGTAACATGATGTGATGTCATTGTCAGGTGACAGGATGTGATGTCACTCTCAGGTGTCCATCGCCCCTAAATGAGTGCTTGTTCATTTGCTTTTTCTCCAATAAAATCCTCCTGTGTTTTTGCATTACCCGCAACTCTGGTTCGATTTTTTTATTCATCTTCTGGATACTCGCAGCGCCGCTCCAAGGGTCTTCTTTCTGTCTCCTACACCCCGTTAGAAAATATTTATTGATCTTTTCCATACATTCAGCTTCTGATCATCATATTTGTTTATATTGCAAACTCTAATTGAAAATCAATCCCTATCTGACAAAGTACACTGAGATCCACCATACAAACATGACATAACACATGATTTACAAGTCATCTTGGGTAGTTACAGGATACATTACAAGGTAATATCATATTATAATGCATGTGAATAAGACAGTTATACAAGCAAATAGCCAACACATAAATAATAGAACAGAGTTTACTGTACATTAAAGGCAATTGATTGTTCTTCATATTTAAAACTATTATTGGCCAAGTATCTCAATTGAGGGTATTATATATGGCTTTATTACATCTGCTTCATCTAAGGTTCTGCTTACATGGATTGTAGAATGCACAGTAGACTAGGCTGAGCTGACTCCTGGGCTGAGAAATTTGTATTTCTGTTCATCCATAGAAGCAGAAAAATAAAATTCAAGCTGTGACAGATCTGACACATGATGGTGTTACAGCGAGCGCTTCAGTCATCTCCTCCGGACCGGAGCGCCCGCTGCCTCAGCCCTCTGTCTCTGAGTCCCGGCGTCTCTCGGTCAGTTGCACTGACCGGGAGCACGGGTCCCGCAGTGTCAGAGACACGGCTGGCGTGGCGGCTGGTCCCCACTCACGCCCCGCGTCCCTGTTCGGCTCACCTGTTACCCGGCGTGCGGTTCCATACTCTCCTGCATCCCGGCGCGCGCGGCCCCACTCTCTAGGGCGCGTGCGTGCCGGCTTCAGTAAATTTAAAGGGCCAGCGCACCGGTAATTGGTGCGCTGGCTCCTCACCTACTACTGTGTCTTGCATATATAAACTGCCTCCCCCTTCCTGCCCATGCCGGATCTTTGTGCTTGTGCCTCTGAGAAAGTGTTCCCTCCTATGTTAGTTGCCTTGCCAGTTGCCGAACCGTTGCTACCGTATACTCGCTTGTGAACCCTTGCCGCCTGCCCTGACCTCTGCTACGTCCGACTACGCTCTTGCCTGCTCCCTGTGTACCACGCTATATCAGCTGCCAGAGAGGTCGAGTTGTTACTGGGGGATACGACCTGGTAGTTACCGCCGCAGCAAATCCATCCCGCTTTGAGGCGGGCTCTGGTGAAGACCAGTAACTGCTTAGACCAGTCTTCCAGTACAACCCGCGCCATCGCCTTTCTGCTCCAGAGGATCCACTACCTTCCTGCCGGTTCATGACAGATGGACAGCCGTGGCACCCATTGACTTACAGTATAATGGGACTTTTTCTTGCTATGTCTCAACTACTGCCACAAGTTGTGCTCTATCCATGTGAAATTGCCACAATGGGTGCGCATAAATACTGCCACATGCTGTGTCCCTGAATACAATACTGTTGCATGCTGTGTATACAATACTGTGCATGCTGTGCCCCAGAATATAATACTGCACAATACTGCCAATACAATACTGCCACATGCTATGTACCTGAATACAATACTGCCACATGCTGTGTCCCTGAATATAATACTGCCACATGCTGTGTCCCTGAATACAATACTGCCAAATGCTGGGTCCCTGAATACAATGCTGCCACATGTTGTGCCTCTGAATACAATACTGCCACATGCTTTGTCCCTAAATACAATACTGCCACATGCTGTCAATGAATACAATACTGCCACATGCTGTGTCCCTAAATACAATACTGCCACATGGTGTCAATGAATACAATACTGCCACATGCTGTGTCCCTGAATTCAATACTGCCACATGCTGTGTCCCTGAATACGATACTGCCACATGGTGTCCCTGAATACAACACTGCTTCATGCTGTGTCCCTGAATACAATACTGCCACATGCTGTGTCCTTGAATGCAATACTGCCACATGCTGGGTCCCTGAATACAATACTGCCACATGCTGGGTCCCTGAATACAACATTGCTACATGCTGTGTCCCTGAATACAATAGTGCCACATGGTGTCCCTGAATACAATACTGCCACATCTGTGTCCATGAATACAATACTGCCACATGCTGTGTCCCTGAATACAACAGTGCCACATGCTGTGTCCCTGAATACAATACTGCCACATGCTGTGTCCCTGAATACAACACTGCTACATGCTGTGTCCCTGAATACAATACTGCCATGTGCTGTGTCCATGAATACAACACTGCCACATGCTGTGTCCCTGAATACAATACTGCCACATTTGTGTCCCTGAATACAATACTGCCACATGCTGTGTCCCTGAATACAACACTGCCACATGCTGTGTCCCTGAATACAACACTGCTACATGCTGTGTCCCTGAATACAATACTGCCACATGCTGTGTCCCTGAATACAACACTGCTACATGCTGTGTCCCTGAATACAATACTGCCACACGCTGTGTCCCTGAATACAACACTGCTACATGCTGTGTCTCTGAATACAATACTGCCACATGCTGTGTCCATGAATACAATACTGCCACATGCTGTGTCCCTGAATACAATACTGCCACATGCTGGGTCCCTGAATACAATACTGCCACATGCTGGGTCCCTGAATACAACATTGCTACATGCTGTGTCCCTGAATACAATACTGCCATGTGCTGTGTCCATGAATACAACACTGCCACATGCTGTGTCCCTGAATACAATACTGCCACATGCTGGGTCCCTGAATACAATACTGTCGCATGCTGTGGCCTCATGTGAATAATTATTGTTAAATGAACCCACCGATGGAAAGGGGCAGGTTGGGGTTACCAAACTTGTATTATTATTACATAGCGCTGCAACTGACATATATTATACAAGAGCTAGGGATGCTGTTTGAATTGATTAGTGGTAAAGGGATAGGGGTGAGCACATTTTTGAGGTTTTTGAAAGTGGTAGATTAAAAAAATAAAAATGTAAGATAAATTTAACACTACAAGTTTTAAATCACATTTGGAATAAGCTTAGGAGGATTATAGGTTGTAAAGGGAGTTTTCACTTCACCCCATTATGGGATAATGCTTTTTCTTTTTTATCTGAAAAAAAATAAAATAAAATCAGAGGTTATATTCATTGAGAAGAGAAAGGTATGAAATGTACGCATCAAGTAGTTGATGAGGGAACAGATACTTGTTGGTGCAGATACTGTGGATCATTGTTTTCCAACCAGGGTGTCTCCAGCAGTTGCATAACCCTTGCATTTTTTCCCCTCTGGTCTGTAGCACACCTGGGGGAGGGGTTAATTGATTAACTACTCTCAGGTGTTTAAAACTAACTGGGATACTCTGTGAGCCTTGCTCTGGCTGAGTCTCACTGAAGCTTTGGTTTGTATTCTTAAGTGTTAACATCTGAGAAGTTTTATATGCAGAAGTTTAAAAAGCAGGAGTTGTAAGCAGGACCCACTGTAACTGTAAGCATTACACTCCCTTGATAAAAGTAGTTTTTCTTAATAGTTAATAACAGCTGTTTGTCACCAAGGATATGGACAGCAGGATTGGAGGTTTTCTTCAGTGCACATTGTGCCACATGTATATATCTCTGGAGCAGCAGCTTCAGGGTGAATACCGCTATGACAAATGTGAGCATGTTGCCCACCTGGAAGCTCATATTAGAGGAGCAAAATGCAACATTGAGGGCGATTGACAATCTTACAGAGCAAGCAGTTAGTGTGGTAGAAATGGAGGTTGGAGAAACTAGCCAGGAGGCCCAAGTAGGGAGCTGGGTTAATTTAGTTAGAGGGACTGGAAAGGGGGCAAGGAAAAGGAAGGTCACTTCTGCTTCTGATCTCCCAAGTAAAATTGCCAAGTTGGGCGATGATGCGAGGGCCTCAGTATCAGAGATGGCAACCCTAGTAGATACTGATCTCCCTAACAGCCGGGGGAACAGCTCATCTAGTAGTGTGGGGGATGGTAACGCAGGTAGGCCAAGACAGTTAGTTGTGGTAGGGGATTCTATAATCAGAAAGACGGATAGCATAATTTGTCGCCAAGACCACCTCAACCAAATGGTTTGCTGTCTCCCTGGTGTCAGGGTTCGGCATGTGGTGGAAAGGGTGGACAAATTACTAGGGGGGGCTGGGGATGACCCAGCTGTCGTTGTCCATGTGAGAACCAACGACAGAATACATGGTAGGTGGAGGTCCTTGAATAATAATTACAAGGAACTAGGTGCCAAGCTGAAGGGAAGGACCTCTAAGGTTGTATTCTCTGGAATACTTCCTGTGCCATGCGCATCGCAGGAAAGACAGTGGGAGCTTAGGGAGTTAAATGCATGGCTTAAGTCTTGGTGTAAGGGGAAAGGGTTTGGGTTTTTAGAGCACTGGGCTGACTTTTCATTGGGGTGCAAACTCTATTCTACGGATAATTTGCACCTGAATGGAAGGGGGTCCGCTGTGCTGGGGAGTGAATCTTGGAAGGGGTGGCAGAGTATTTAAACTAAGTGAGTGGGGGGAGGATAATAAAGCAAAGAAAGCAGACAGTGGGATGGATAGGTTAGAGAGGGGTCAGGACATAATGGTGGGTGGAGAGGAGTCCTGTGGGGGGAGGTTAAGAGCAGTGGATAAGGAGATCCATGGGTTACAAACCAGCCGTAAAAATAAATGTAGCCCGAAATATTGTAATCCCAATAATTCAAAAAATTCCATTAGCCCCAATAACTCAATAACTACAATAAGCCCCATTAACTCAAAAAATACCATTAGCCCCAATAACTTAAATAATAATGTTAGACCCAATAACGCAAAAAATCCCATTAGCCCCAATAGCTTAAATAATAACGTTAGACCCAATAACTCAAAAAATCCCATTAGCCCCAATAACGTAAATAGTACAATTAGCCCTTATAACTCAAAAAATAACATTAACCCCAATAACTCAGAAAATCCCATTAGTGAGACTATATGTGTAAAACTTAATGGAAATGTAAAGTGTATGTTCACAAATGCCAGAAGCCTAGCAAATAAAATGGGGGAGCCTGAGGCCTTGATACTGGAGGAACATATTGATATAGTTGTGGTCACTGAGACATGGCTGGACTCCTCGCATGACTGGGCTGTTAATCTGCAGGGGTTTACATTGTTTCGCAAAGATAGAATGAACAGAAAAGGTGGTGGAGTCTGTCTGTATGTAAGAAGTGGTATGAAAGTCAGTGTGAACGATGCCATAGTGTGTGATGATTCTGAGGATGTGGAATAATTGTGGGTAGAATTACAAAAGGAGGGAAATATTGAAACAATAGTATTTGGTGTAATCTACAGACCCCCTAATATCACTGAAGAGATAGAAGGTCAGCTGTATAAACAAATAGAGAGGGCCGCCCGGGCAGGTACAGTGGTAATAATGGGAGATTTTAACTATCCAGATATAGATTGGGGCCGGGGGCTGGCTAAAACTACAAAGGGGAGAAAATTCCTAAATTTATTGCAGGATAATTTTATGGGCCAGTTTGTGGAGGAACCAACAAGAAGTGATGCCTTGTTGGATCTGATCCTTTCCAACAACGCAGAGCTGGTTGGTAATGTAACTGTGAGGGAAAACCTTGGTAATAGCGACCACAATATAGTTACTTTTGACTTAAAATGTAGAAAACAAAGATAGGCGGGAAAGGCAAAAACATATAACTTTAAAAAGGCAAACTTCCCTGGGCTGAGGGCTGCACTACAGGACATAGACTGGGGGAGGTGTTCTCAAATACTGATACAGAAGGTAAATGGGACATCTTTAAATCAACTCTAAATAACTATACAGCTAAATATATACCAAAGGGGAACAAATATAAATGATTAAAACTAAATCCTACATGGCTGACAAATGATGTTAAAAGAGCAATAAACAACAAAAAAATAGCCTTCAAAAAATTAAAATCTGATGAGTCAGCTATAACATTTAAACAGTACAAGGAGCTTAATAAAATCTGTAAAAATGTAATAAAAACAGCAAAAATTCAAAATGAGAGACAGGTGGCCAAAGAAAGGAAAACTAATCATAAATATTTTTTTTAGATATATAAATACAAAAAAACCAAGGACAGAGCATGTAGGACCCCTTAATAATGATAATGGGGAGGTTGTCACGGGCGATCAAGAGAAGGCGGAGCTACTGAATGGGTTCTTTAGTTCTGTGTATACTATGGAAGGAAGAGCTGACATTGGAAAGGTCAGTGCTGGTAACACATCAAGTAATGTACTGAACTGGCTTAATGTAGAGATGGTACAAGGTAAGTTACGTAAAGTAAATGTAAGCAAATCTCCAGGGCCAGATGGACTACACCAAAGAGTTCTTAGAGAGGTAAGTTCAGTAATATCTGTACCCTTGTTCATGATATTTAGAGATTCTCTGGTGTCTGGTATTGTGCCAAGGGACTGGTGCAAGGCGATTGTGGTACCAATCTTCAAGAAGGGCTCTTGGTCTTCGCCAGGCAATTATAAACCGGTAAGTTTAACGTGCATTGTGGGTAAATTGTTTGAAGGACTTATACGGGATTACATACAGGAATACATAGGGGATAATTGTATTATAAGTGATAGCCAGCATGGGTTTACTATGGATAGAAGTTGTCAAACCAATCTAATTTGCTTTTATGAAGTGGTGAGTAGAAGCCTTGACAGAGGAATGGCTGTGGATATAGTGTTTCTGGATTTTGCAAAAGCGTTTGATACTGTCCCTCATAGACTTCTGACTGGTAAGTTAAGGTCTTTGGGCTTGGAAACTTTAGTTTGTAACTGGATTGAACACTGGCTCATGGATCGTACCCAGAGAGTGGTGGTCAATGATTCGTACTCTGATTGGTCCCCGGTTATTAGTGGAGTACCCCAAGGTTCAGTACTGGGCCCGCTGTTGTTTAATTTATTTATCAATGATATAGAGGATGGCATTAACAGCTCTGTTTCTATCTTTGCAGATGACACCAAGCTTTGTAGCACAGTACAGTCTATAGAGGATGTGCATAAGTTACAAGACGACTTGGATAGGCTAAGTGTCTGGGCATCCACTTGGCAATTGAGGTTCAATGTGGATAAATGTAAAGTTATGCATCTGGGTACTAAGAACATGCATGCATCGAATGTCTTAGGGGGGATTAAACTGGCAGAGTCACTGGTAGAGAAGGATATGGGTATACTTGTAGATCACAGACTTCAGAATAGCATGCAATGTCAGGCTGCTGCTTCCAAAGCCAGCAGGATATTGTCATGTATAAAAAGAGGCATGGACTCAAGGGACAGGGACATAATACTCCCCCTTTATAAAGCATTTGTACGGCCTCCCCTGGAATAGGCTGTTCAGTTTTGGTCGCCTGTTCATAAAAGGGACACTGTGGAGCTGGAGAGGGTGCAGAGACGTGCTACTAAACTTATATGGGGCATGGAACATCTTAGCTATGAGGAGCGATTAAAGGAGTTACAATTGTTTAGTCTTGAGAAGAGACGTTTAAGGGGGGATATGATAAACGTATATAAGTATATAAATGGCCCATACAAAAAATATGGAGAAAAACTGTTGCAGGTTAAACCCCCCCCCCCCCCAAAGGACAAGGGGGCACTCCCTCCGTCTGGAGAAGAAAAGGTTTAGTCTAAAGGGGCGACACGCCTTCTTTACCATGAGGACTGTGAATTTATGGAGCGGTCTACCTCAGGAACTGGTCATAGCAGGAACAATTAACAGCTTTAAAACAGGGTTAGATACATTCCTGGAACAAAATAACATTAATGCTTATGCAGAATTATAAAACTACATCTCTTCCTCTTATCCCCTTACACCCTTCCCTTCAACTCCCTGGTTGGACTTGATGGACGTATGTATTTTTTCAACCATACTAACTATGTAACTATGTAACAATAGTGAAATGGGAAAGATTAGCACATTAATTTTTGCTAGACACAGGGAGAAACAATTTTGGATATATTCAATTGTGGAATGCATTTAGAAAGGAGAAAGGTAATGAGAGATAAAAAAAATTGAAAATAACGAGGTTATAGAATTTTTGATAGGGCAGTAAGGGGGGGGGGAGAATCTGGGTAAAATATATAAATTAATTGTAAAAGACAAACAGAAAATTCTAGGATTTTAGAGAAAGATAGGGTTGGAATAGGGACATATTAGAGTTGGAAGAGGAGAATTGTGAAATGGTCTATCAAAACATAAAAAAAATCTTCAATAAATAATAATTATAGAATTTCCCAATTTAATATTATTTACCGCCTGCATTATATACCAGTCAGGTTAAAACGGATGGGGATTAGGATACACACTAATTGCCCTAAATGTAATGAAGAAGAAGCAGGGCTGACACACATGTTATGGAATTGCTCAAAAATGTAAAAAATTTTGCAGAGAGGTCTATAACAAAATAGAGATGGACTACGGGGTCTGGGTTTCGTACGAAATTAAAACAGCAATAATGGGTCTAAATATAAGTAATGGGGTTTACAAAGAATTAAGCCTGAAGTAATTATGTTTATCGAAGATTAATATTTTGAGAAAGTGGATTACACCTGTTGCATCAGAAAGTAGAGAATGGATCATGCTGGTGCTGAAAGTTAAGAGATTCGAGAAATTATATCATAGTGGGAAAAAAAGGGAAAAAATAGGTACAATTTGGGTACTATGGAAGAGTGGATGAGTAAGAATGAAGGAAGGTGGTGTTGTGCCAGGCTAGAGGAGGTAAGGGGGAGGGATGGGTTTTGTAATGTTTTGTGGATATGTATGTCTTGTTTGTTAATGTTGAAATTGAATAATAAAATATTAAATAAAAAAATAAAAAACTCTGCCACTGTGCTCCCAAATAACCTGTGTCACTGTCCCAATAAATTAACTGTGCCACTGCCCCTTCTATGAACTGTAACACTGTCCCCATAAACTGTGCACCTAAATGAACAGTGCCATTTTTATATAATGAACTGAGCAACTGTCCTTCAATACTCACCTGTCCCAGTCTCACTCTGCTCTGTTGCTCTGGCCACCCCTAATCATGCTTGGCCAGAGTAGAATAATGCAAGCAGTGCTAATCCCCACTGCTGCCACTGCTCACTTATTCAATTGTGTCCACATCATAGAGACACCAATACTATTGAACTCTGGGACTGCGGGGAACCTTTCATTGGTTCTATGAAATAGCTGGAGTAGACTGGCCTTGCCTTGTGTGATGGGACTTTCGGACCCTGTGGACTAAAACCCAAAAGGAAACAGACATTAACACATTGGAAATAACAGAAAGCTAAGACAAGCAGAGACTAGCAAACAATGTTTTTATCATTTTAGGCTAGCAGCTAGGCCTTTATATAGACTCAGTACATAACACGAAACCGACAACATGCACGTGACCTTAGTTTGAGTTTTAAAACTTTACATTCAACACCTAAGTTTTCATTTGTATTTGAAATTGAAAATGGATCCCAAAGAAGAAAAAGAATAAAGCTTTCCAAAACAAAGTTTTTTTCTTCCCTCTGTTGGATCCAGTCTAACACCTCACACCTACAAACAAGGAATCATGGGATTTGTAGTTTAAGGAAACAAACTCCAACAGGAAATAGCTAGTTCACAAAACGAGAGCCTCAGCTTCTTGGTAATCTTACAACATAGCCATTTAGCCCCAACACAAATGCAAATCCTTCCTAAGCATGTCCATTACTGTCTGGCAGGTACGTACTAAAATCCCCTTATGGATAACCCCTTTAAACCTTTTTTTTCTAATCAACTGGTGCCATAAAGTTAAACAGATTTGTAAATTACTTCTATATAAAACTATTAATCCTTTTAGTACTTATCAGCTGCTGTATACTACAGAGAAAGTTGTATAGTTCCTTACTGTGTGACCACAGTGCTCTCTGCTGACACAATTGTCCATGTCAGGAACTGTCCGGAGCAGCATAGGTTTGCCATAGGGATTTGCTCCTGCTCTGGACAGTTACTGTCGTGGACAGCGGTGTCAGTAGAGAATACTGTGGTCAGGCTGAAAAGAACTATACAACTTCCTCTGGCACATACAGCAGCTGATAATTACTGGAAGGATTACGATTTTTAAATAGAAGTAATTTACAAATCTTTTAAACTTTTTGGCACCAGTTGAATTAGAAAAATATTGTTTTCCACTGGAGTATCCCTTTAATACTGGTAAAATAGAACTTCATTTTTAACTCACGCGGTTGCTACAACACTGTGTTTTCAATCAGGTAAATGATGTCCTTATCAAATCTTTAAATATAATTATTAATTTCTTTTAATATTGAACTAACACTTAATGTATAGGTTTTAATGCCTAGGTATCCGCTAAGCCGAAAATGATTTCATTAGACAGATGTGCTGCCCTCAGAATTTCCAACAACTTAGTTATGTAGAATTGAATATAACAGAACATAATGGCACTATTATTTCAGTCAGTGTTTCTGTTGAGTTTTATAGCACCAGGTCTGCATTGTGCAATATGTTGCATTTTTTCTTTTCAATGGAATTTGCATTGTGTTATTTTTTAATTCACCGGCATAAAAAATGATCTATCTCTGCCCTCTTAATATATAGCACTTTTACCTTTCTTCAGGGAGTCAAGAAGAGCTAATGGAAGGTTACGGTCATGAGGTTTCCAAACACATCCCAACATTCCAGACTATTTATGCATCACGAAGAGCCATACAAGCCCCACATTTTATGGTTTTTTATGTTTTTTTTTTCTTTAACAAATTAAATTAATGAGGAGCTTTCTAAAAAGAGCACATTTTCTTTGAGGCAATGTTATTCCGAGGTTAATAGCTCTCTGACAAGAAGCCAGGCCAAACAATCATAAAGGGCTATAATTCTTTTAAAGGTCTGTATTCTCAACCTTAAAGCAACTTAGCACATTTCATCTCTGCCATTTACTTTAGCCTTAGAAGCAGTCATGGTTAAAGTAAATATAATTCTGCAGGGTGGCAGATGACCAGTATAAAAAGGAATACATCTTTTTATGACTGTCTATGCTGACAGGATGCTACATTTGTGACATGCTTTTCATGGACATGTCACAGCGGATGAATGGGGAAATGTCTGAATATGTGTATTAAATTTAATGTTGACATGCAGAGTCCCTCTTACAGACACGTAAGCCCTCGACATGCTGTCACATGGTACCACCACATTTTTTCATAGAAGCACGCGGTAGTGCACTATAGATATATAGCGAGCTATTATACAGTACAGTTCTGTAATATAGAAGTGTGCTTGATCTTTTTGGCTTAGCTAAAGAATTTTATGACAGTAATTCATAATGTGTTCTTTGAAAACATAAATAGTTTTTGGGCTGCAGAAATAACTAAATCCTTCAAGCTTAATCTTTTTTAGGTTTGTGCCACTTATAGGGGTACTCCGATGCCCCAGCGTTCGGAACATTTTGTTCCGAATGCTTGGAATAGGCGGCGGGGGTCAAGAAGTCACTGCCTCGCCCCTCGTGACATTATATCACACCCCCTCAATGCAATTCTATGGGAGGGGGCGTGGCAGCCGCCACGCCCCCTCCCATAGACTTGCATTGAGGGGGCATGGAGGGATGTCAGGAGGGGCGTGACAGTGACTTCACGACCACCCGCTGCCACTCCAAGCGTTCTAAACGAAAGTTGGGTACTGCACAGAGATCGTGGTGGTCCCAGCTGCGGGACCCTAGCAATCAGACATCTTATCACCTATCCTTTGGATAGGGCATAAGATGTCTAGGGACGGGGTACCCCTTTAAAGTTGTTTTTGCCATACTCTGAATCAGCTGCAGTTTGTGTGTAGAAAGCTAAGTTGACATTGCATAAAATTTCCAGACGTGTTTTATTTTACGCACAGATGTTAGCCTAAAGTCGGGCAAAAAAAAAATAATAATCCCATAAATAAATTGTGTCCGTTTTTTTTTTTTTTGTTTGTTTGTTTTTTTTGGCCTATTATGGAAAAAAATGTTTGCATAAAATAAAATGTCTGGAAATTTTTCCTTATTTGTCACAAAGGGCAAGAATACAAATCCTTGCTGACCACCAAGGGCAATTGGACAGATCTATAGACCAACATTTTGTGTTAATACCAGCATCAATACATTTTGTGGGAATGTCGAAGGCTGGGTTGACATAAATCAGTTGTCCGGCACAGTTTCCCTCCGGCGTGCACTGGAGGGAAACTGATGATAGAGCTGATCCCATTCATTTAAATGGGACAGTTCACAATCATCCAGCATCTCAATTTTGACACCAGATGGTTGGACATGCCATAGGCCATATAGAAACAATGGACACCGAATGCCATAAAACTGAGTTCACTTATGTCGGATGCCGGACATATGTAAACCCAGCTTGACTTTCTTAAATCTATGCCTGCTTTCAGGTCATTACTAAATCCTGTGTTAATATGTACCATAACGTTACAGTCTGGATAGTAAACTAAGGCTATAACATTTTTTATATTATTATTTCAAAATATATTTTAAAAAGTTACAATGGCTCGGACCACAGCCAAATCCACTGGCAACATACTGTTTTGTGGTAAACTGCATCCTCTATCCATGCACTGCATCACTACTGGGCATCTAGACATACCTGGTCACTCAAATGCCACATCACAAAAGAAGATTTTAACATTCTTATTAAATCTGTATTAAAACAACAAGACATTCAAAACAATATAAAATATATACCGTATTTATCAGCATATAACACACATTTTTCAAACTAAGATTTTAAGCTTAAAGGGGTACTCCTCCCCAGACATCTTATCCCCTTTCCAAAGGTTTGGGGGACCAGAGTCTTGCCGCCAACTGATTCCCATGTCTCTCCCCATCCCTGGCACCCACAGGACAGGTAAATATGAAAGCTGATGGAACATGAGAATCGGGTGGAGGCGGGACTCTGGCCCCGTAGAAGCTGCTGCATTTGCATGATTTAAAGCGGTCGCTTTATAACAGGCAGATAGACTTATCCAAAGCATAGGGGATAAGCTGTCTGTTCGTGGGGGTCCCGCCGCTGGAGACCCCCACAATCTCTGCAGCGCCAGCCCGCTGTCATCACTACAGAGCAAACTAGCTCTGTGCGTGATGACGGGGCGATGCAGGGGATGGAGCATCATGACGTCACGGCTCCGCCCCCGTGATGTCACAAGGTCCCCACTCAATACAAGTCTATGAGAAGGTGCATGGCGATCGATAAATAAAAAACTTTTTTACCCAAATTTCCTTGGAAAAATTAGGGTGCGTGTTATAGACTGAACGACAGCAGATAAATTGCTTTACCTGCACAGTACAGCCGTCAACTTTCACTGTATTCCTTTAAGTAAATTATCACAGTGCAGACAATTACCACACTTGTAATTGCCTACTAACTCATATCATGATAGCCAAGTTTCAGATTTTCTTCTCTTCTTCAAACGTGAGGACACTAATATTTTATTTGTCTAAACTTTATTATTGGTTTCTTCTTTGCCACAGATAAATATGTGGTCAAATATAGTACTTATAGGATTACTATCCACAAATGACACATTTACACTTCCTTTAAAAAGTACTTGTCACCAAACTAAACTTTTAATATATTGCTCTTTATGTTATTATAAGACACTTTGCTATTTACTTGCTGTTAAAATTCTCAACCTTCATATGTTTTTAGGTGGCTCTGTTCTGTTTCTTGCACAAGTCAAACAGTTAGTTTGGTCTCCACCCGGACTTGCAGAAGTCCAAACACAGGAAGTGTGTGCCAGGCATGGTGAGGCACAGCTCTCGCAGGCTTCAGTGATGTCACCCCTGTTGGGGAATGCCCACTTTCTCCTGCCGGGAGCTCAGAAAATGTGAGCAAATGGAACGGTATGATAAACGGCTTTTTAGAGTTCAGAATTGTTTCTTAAGGGCAGGAGGGATGTTGTAAGTACAGGGTGGGCCATTTATATGGATACACCTTATTAAAATGGGAATGGTTGGTGATATTAACTTCCTGTTTGTGGCACATTAGTATATGTGAGGGGGGAAACTTTTCAAGATGGGTGGTGACAATGGCGGCCATTTTGAAGTTGGTCATTTTGAATCCAACTTTTGTTTTTTCAATAGAAAGAGGGTCATGTGACACATCTAAATCATTGGGAATTTCACAAGAAAAACAATGATGTGCTTGGTTTTAACGTAACTTTATTCTTTCATGAGTTATTTACAAGTTTCTGACCACTTATAAAATGTGTTCAATGTGCTGCCCATTGTGTTGGTTTGTCAATGCAACCCTCTTCTCCCACACTTCACACACTGATAGCAACACCACAGGAGAAATGCTAGCAAAGGCTTCCAGTATCCATAGTTTCAGGTGCTGCACATCTCGTCTCTTCACAGCATAGATAATTGCCTTCAGATGACCCCAAAGACAAAAGTCTAAGGGGGTCAGATCGGGAGACCTTGGGGGCCATTCAACTGGCCCACAACAACCAATCCACTTTCCAGAAAACTGTTCATCTAGGAATGCTCGGACCTGACACCCATAATGTGTCTTGCTGGAAAAACTCAGGGAACGTGCAAGCTTCAGTGCATAAAGAGGGAAACACATCATGTAGCAATTTCTCATATCCAGTGGCCTTGAGGTTTCTATTGATGAAGAATGGCCCCACTATCTTTGTACCGCAGATACCACACCATACCATCAATTTTTGTGTTCCAACAGTCTTGGAGGGATCTATCCAATGTGGGTTAGTGTCAGACCAATAGCGGTGGTTTTGTTTGTTAACTTCACCATTCACATAAAAGTTTGCCTCATCACTGAACAAAATCTTCTGCGTAAACTGAGGGTCCTTTTCCAATTTTTGTTTTGCCCATTCTGCAGCACCTGAAACTACGGATACTGGAAGCCTGTGCTAGCATTTCTCCTGCGGTGTTGCTATCAGTGTGTGAAGAGTGGGAGAAGAGGGTTGCATTGACCATCCAACACAATGGGCAGAACATTGAACACATTTATGGACATTTATCAACGGGTTTAGTCAGGTTTTCTCTACTATAATTGTCGCAAAATTGTCGCAACTGCGACTACACGATTTTTCGTGCGACATTTTGACTGGAAAGCGAGAAAAGCAAGTTTTCCTAAAATTTACTATGTAGTAATAATTTTAAAATGGACTACGGGTAGTCAGGTATTTATTAACTGCGACAGTCGCAACTGCGCAAAAAAAAGTCGCAACAGCGTTAAAAATTGACTAAATTTACTCCAGCTCAAACATGGAGCAGAAAAAGCTACTACCAAAGTAAAAAAGGAAAAATTGCTTACGTGAAAGAAAATTATCAACAGGCTGAAAGCAGTTGATAAATGCGTCGCACATAAGCAAAAAAAAAGTAAGGAAAAAATTACTAAAAAAAAGAATACATAAGCAAACATTGATAAATGTCCCTCATTGTGGTCAGAAACTTGTAAATAACTCATGAAAGAATAAAGTTACATTAAAACCAAGCACATCATTGTTTTTCTTGTGAAATTCTCAATAAGTTTGATGTGTCACATGACCCTCTTCCTATTGAAAAAACAAAAGTTGGCTTCAAAATGGCTGACTTTAAAATGGCCGCCATGGTCATCCCCCATCTTAAAAGTTTCCCCCCTCAAATATACTAATGTGCCACAAACAGGAAGTTAATATCACCAACCATTCCCATTTTATTAAGGTGTATCCATATAAATGGCCCACCCTGTAGTTAGGGAATATAATCTGAGTTAGTTTAGAAAATATGGTTTGATGACAGGTACTCTTTAACCTACATTGCATGTTATTATGTACTTCATTTTAATCAGTAACAGTAAAATCTTTTTTCATTGTAGATTTGCCCAATAGTCATCAATTCAGGGTATATGTATAATTTTTGCACCATAATGTATAAACTTTATGCTGGGTCCACACATTGTAAACTGAAAACAAACAAAAAAGAAAGTAGCTATTTTTTATTTTATATATATTTTTTTATTTATTTAATGTGTTTTATGGAAAAGTGTCAACACATATTGTCTGTGGTTTTGCTGATAAAAAACAATCACAGGTCAGCATTTATATATTAATGAATGCCGGTAACATGAAAGCTAAGCTGTGATTGGTTGTTATGGGCAAAATCAAACAGTTTTTTATTTTCATTTTACACTGTCTAACCCCTTAAGGTCGCCGGGTGTATCCATACGCCCCTATTTTAAAGTCCTCAAGGACTGAGAGCGTATGGGTACACCCGTGGGAATTCTGGTCGCCGCTGCTAGCCGGTCGGGGACCGGATCGGGATGCCTGCTGAAATCCCTGACGGTCTGCGGCGATTTCAGGTCATCTGGGGGCACGTGTGACCCAATGAACTGGATAATGATGATGATTGGTGGTGTAATATACACCACCAATCATCATCCATACAGTACTGTGGGCGGTACTGTTGCCCCCCCCCCCCCCAGTACAGCAGTGATTGGCCAGCCATAGTAACAGCAACAATCACTGCAGTATGGGGAGGGGGGAGGTGGAATCAGGAGCATGCTGCTCCATTCTGCTCTCCATTTCCTAGAGATCTGGTGTGCAGGACGGAGCCTCGTACTGCCACCTCCCCCCTCAGTTGTAAAAAAGTTTAAAAAAAATTCCCCCTTGCCCCCTTTCTGTGGCCCCTTGGCGCAGAAAGCAGTCAGGGAAAGCATTAGATTAGGTAGGCACAGTTAGGGTTTAAAAAAATAAAAGCTTTTTTTTTTGGTGTACCATATGTAGGTGTCCGTGGGTCCGTAGCACCTTTAGATGCGTGACCCTGGCCCTACAGGGTCGCTGCAGTCTGCCCCCAGCATTTTTTGGGGGGGCGCAGACCTTTTTTTTTTTTGCTAAATGTGTAGTGGGCCCTCTTAGCTATAAAAGAGCGGTCCGCCACCGTTAGCTAAAGCCCACCCGCCGCTGATCAGTCCCGTAATACTGATCAGCGTTTTTTCTTGGGGAAGGTGCTTTTTCGGGGACTAAAGCGTCTTTTTTATTTAATTTTTTGCACCTAAAAGTGGTCTGTGCCACCAGAAGCAGGCCTGTGCTGTGTGGATGGACCGTACCTGTGTGTGCGGCCTGCCCCACCGCTGTCAGTGATTTATCGCTGATCAGCTCTTTTTTTTTTTTTGGTTCAGGCAGGTGCTTTTTTAAAGTTTTAACCTTTTTTTTATTTATTTTTTTATTTTTTTTGTGTGGGGGTCTGTGTACATGCCACCAACCACTGTTCTGGGCTGAGTGGCTAGACCCCCCACTGACTTCTGAGCCCCCTGCCTCTACCAAGCGCTAATCAGTGTACACTACTGATTCGGTAAAAGCTTTTTTTGGTGCAGGGTTTTTTGCGCTTGAGGTCTTTTTTTTTTTAAGTATCTTTTTATTTTTTTTAGTTTAGTTTCATTCTATATTTTTATATTTGTTCTTAGGGCGGGTTTGTTAGGTTAGGTTAGGGCGGGTTAGGGTAGGAAGTATTGCACCTCACCACACGCAGCACACACACCAATAAAGTTTCCCCCCCATACATATACACTTCACCCCCCATTAGAGTAGGGAAATGGCCTGTAGGGCGTTTTCAGCGGAGGAGGCGTATGCCTTACTTGCCTATGACTCTGAAAGTGCCACAGAGGATGAGGAAGACCCCACCTTCCTTATTTCCTCATCCTCCTCATCATCTTCTGATGATGAGCCACCAAGGCGGCGGAGACGCCGCCATGCGAGGCCGCAAACCTCCTCTGCTCCTGACCCTGTGCCCCATGCTAGTATGAGTCCCCCTGGCACTCATACTAATCAAGCCCCCCCCCAGCCAAGTTTACTGGTGCCCCGTACTGGCGAACTTGTCTGGACTGGACTTGTCTGGACAAGCCCGTGATTCTTGAGTTTGTTGGCGACTCAGGAATCAAGATTGAAATTGTCAGGTTCACTGAAATGGACTATTTCAGTTTGTTTTCCCAGTGACGACTTTGTCAATCTGATGGTTGACCTGTTCTCCCAACAGTTCATTGCCGCAAACCCGTGCTCATTTTTAGCTAGACCCAATGAGTGGTTCCCAGTGAATGCAGCTGAAATTAGGACATTTTGGGGCTTCTTGCTGCATATGGGTCTGGTTAAAAAAAACAATGTCAGGCAATACTGGAGTGGGGACATCTTTTACAAGACCCTGCTATACAGTATGGCCATGACAAGACCCCGGTTCGAGGCCATTCGGAAATATTTGCATCATACTGATAATTCTGCATGTCCCCCCCAAACTGATCCTGCGTATGACCTCCTGTATAAAATCACGCCGGTCATCAATCACTTCAGGGCCAAATTTTGGGAGGCCTATGTCCCTGGGCGGGAGGTCGCTATTGATGAGTCTCTCATCAGCTTTAAGGGGAGACTCAGCTTCCGGCAATACATCCCAACAAGCAAGCATGAAGATTATCTCAGGGCACCCTTGTAAGTTTATGGTGTATGAGGGACAAGATTCTCATATTGAACCCCCAGAATGTCCCCCCACTCTGGATGTTAGTGGGAAAATCGTTTGGGTCTTTTTGCATCCATTGCTAGATAAAGGATACCTTTATGTGGATAACTTCTATACTAGTATTCCTCTCTTCACATCCCTCGCTGCCAGATTATGGGACAGTCCGGAAGAATCAAAGAGGCCTTCCGCCCCATCCCCGGGGTGAGTCCCATGCCTTTTCCCAAGAAAACCTGCTGTTGGTCAGGTATAAGGACAAGAGGGATATCCTTATGCTCACCACAATTAATGGGAATGGCAGCATCCCTGTCCCTGTGCCAAAACCTCTGTCCCAATACCCCTGATATATTTTTTCCTCCCAAAAAATGGGTCATGGGTGTTACGCCGAGCACTCCGGGTTCCCGCTCCTCCCCGGAGCGCTCGCTACACTCTCGCTCCCGCAGCGCCCCGGTCAGATCCACTGACCGGGTGCGCTGCGATACCGCCTCCAGCCGGGATGCGATTCGCGATGCGGGTGGCGCCCGCTCGCGATGCGCACCCCGGCTCCCGTACCTGACTCGCTCTCCGTCGGTCCTGTCCCGGCGCGCGCGGCCCCGCTCCCTAGGGCGCGCGCGCGCCGGGTCTCTGCGATTTAAAGGGCCACTGCGCCGCTGATTGGCGCAGTGGTTCTAATCAGTGTGTTCACCTGTGCACTCCCTATGTATACCTCACTTCCCCTGCACTCCCTCGCCGGATCTTGTTGCCATTGTGCCAGTGAAAGCGTTCCCTTGTGTGTTCCTAGCCTGTGTTCCAGACCTCCTGCCGTTGCCCCTGACTACGATCCTTGCTGCCTGCCCCGACCTTCTGCTACGTCCGACCTTGCTTCTGTCTACTCCCTTGTACCGCGCCTATCTTCAGCAGTCAGAGAGGTTGAGCCGTTGCTAGTGGATACGACCTGGTCACTACCGCCGCAGCAAGACCATCCCGCTTTGCGGCGGGCTCTGGTGAAAACCAGTAGTGACTTAGAACCGGTCCACTAGCACGGTCCACGCCAATCCCTCTCTGGCACACAGGATCCACCTCCTGCCAGCCGGCATCGTGACAGTAGATCTGGCCATGGATCCCGCTGAAGTTCCTCTGCCAGTTGTCGCCGACCTCACCACGGTGGTCGCCCAGCAGTCACAACAGATAGCGCAACAAGGCCACCAGCTGTCTCAACTGACCGTGATGCTACAGCAGCTACTACCACAGCTTCAGCAATCATCTCCTCCGCCAGCTCCTGCACCTCCTCCGCAGCGAGTGGCCGCCTCAGGCCTACGACTATCCTTGCCGGATAAATTTGATGGGGACTCTAAGTTTTGCCGTGGCTTTCTTTCACAATGTTCCCTGCACTTGGAGATGATGTCGGACCAGTTTCCTACTGAAAGGTCTAAGGTGGCTTTCGTAGTCAGCCTTCTGTCTGGAAAAGCTCTGTCATGGGCCACACCGCTCTGGGACCGCAATGACCCCGTCACTGCCTCTGTACACTCCTTCTTCTCGGAAATTCGAAGTGTCTTTGAGGAACCTGCCCGAGCCTCTTCTGCTGAGACTGCCCTGCTGAACCTGGTCCAGGGTAATTCTTCCGTTGGCGAGTACGCCGTGCAATTCCGTACTCTTGCTTCAGAACTTTCCTGGAATAATGAGGCCCTCTGCGCGACCTTTAAAAAAGGCCTATCCAGCAACATTAAAGATGTTCTGGCCGCACGAGAAATTCCTGCTAACCTACATGAACTCATTCATCTAGCCACTCGCATTGACATGCGTTTTTCCGAAAGGCGTCAGGAGCTCCGCCAGGATATGGACTTTGTTCGCACGAGGCGTTTTTTCTCCCCGGCTCCTCTCTCCTCTGGTCCTCTGCAATCCGTTCCTGTGCCTTCCGCCGTGGAGGCTATGCAAGTTGACCGGTCTCGCCTGACACCTCAAGAGAGGACACGACGCCGCATGGAGAATCTCTGCCTGTACTGTGCCGGTACCGAACACTTCCTGAAGGATTGTCCTATCCGTCCTCCCCGCCTGGAAAGACGTACGCTGACTCCGCACAAAGGTGAAACAGTCCTTGATGTCAACTCTGCTTCTCCACGTCTTACTGTGCCTGTGCGGATATCTGCCTCTACCTTCTCCTTCTCCACTAAGGCCTTCTTGGACTCCGGATCTGCAGGAAACTTTATTTTGGCCTCTCTCATCAACAGGTTCAACATCCCAGTGACCAGTCTCGCCAGACCTCTCTACATCAATTGCGTTAACAATGAAAGATTGGACTGTGCCGTGCGTTACCGCACGGATCCCCTCCTAATGTGCATCGGACCTCACCACGAAAAAATTGAGTTTTTGGTCCTCTCCAATTGCACTTCCGAAATTCTCCTTGGACTACCCTGGCTTCAACACCATTCCCCAACCCTGGATTGGTCCACAGGGGAGATCAAGAGTTGGGGTCCCTCTTGTTTCAAGGACTGCCTTAAACCGGTTACCAGTACTCCTTGCCGTGACCCTGTGGTTCCCCCTGTAACCGGTCTCCCTAAGGCCTATATGGACTTTGCGGATGTTTTTTGCAAAAAACAAGCTGAGACTCTACCTCCTCACAGGCCTTATGACTGTCCCATTGACCTCCTCCCGGGCACTACTCCACCCCGGGGCAGAATTTATCCTCTCTCTGCCCCAGAGACTCTTGCTATGTCTAAGTACATCCAGGAAAATTTAAAAAAGGGCTTTATCCGCAAATCCTCCTCTCCTGCCGGAGCCGGATTTTTCTTTGTGTCCAAAAAAGATGGCTCCCTACGTCCTTGCATTGACTACCGCAGTCTTAATAAAATCACGGTAACGAACCGCTACCCTCTACCTCTCATCTCTGAACTCTTTGATCGCCTCCAAGGTGCCCACATCTTTACCAAACTGGACTTAAGAGGTGCTTATAATCTCATCTGCATCAGAGAGGGGGATGAATGGAAAACGGCATTTAACACTAGAGATGGACACTTTGAGTATCTGGTCATGCCCTTTGGCCTGTGCAACGCCCCTGCCGTCTTCCAAGACTTTGTTAATGAAATTTTTCGTGATCTCTTATATTCCTGTGTTGTTGTGTATCTGGACGATATCCTGATTTTTTCTGCCAACCTAGAAGAACACCGCCAGCATGTCCGCATGGTTCTTCAGAGACTTCGTGACAATCAACTTTATGCCAAAATGGAGAAATGTCTGTTTGAATGTCAATCTCTTCCTTTCCTAGGATACTTGGTCTCTGGCCAGGGACTACAAATGGATCCAGACAAACTCTCTGCCGTCTTAGATTGGCCACGCCCCTCCGGACTCCGTGCTATCCAACGTTTTTTGGGGTTCGCCAATTATTACAGACAATTTATTCCACATTTTTCCTCCATTGTGGCTCCTATCGTGGCTTTAACCAAAAAGAATGCCAATCCTAAGTCATGGCCTCCTCAAGCGGAAGACGCCTTTAAACAGCTCAAGTCTGCCTTTTCTTCAGCTCCCGTGCTCTCCAGACCTGACCCATCTAAACCCTTCCTATTGGAGGTTGATGCCTCCTCAGTAGGAGCTGGAGCGGTCCTTCTACAAAAAAATTCTTCCGGGCATGCTGTTACTTGTGGTTTTTTTTCTAAGACCTTCTCTACGGCGGAGAGGAACTACTCCATCGGGGATCGAGAGCTACTAGCCATTAAATTAGCACTTGAGGAATGGAGGCATCTGCTGGAGGGATCAAGATTTCCAGTTATTATTTACACCGATCACAAGAACCTCTCCTATCTCCAGTCTGCCCAACGGCTGAATCCTCGCCAGGCCAGGTGGTCTCTGTTCTTTGCCCGATTTAATTTTGAAATTCACTTTCGGCCTGCCGATAAGAACATTAGGGCCGATGCTCTCTCTCGTTCCTCGGATGCCTCGGAAGTAGAGCTCTCTCCGCAACACATCATTCCTCCTGACTGCCTGATCTCCACTTCTCCAGCCTCCATCAGGCAAACTCCTCCAGGGAAGACCTTCGTCTCTCCACGCCAACGCCTCGGAATTCTCAAATGGGGTCACTCCTCCCATCTCGCAGGTCATGCGGGCATCAAGAAATCCGTGCAACTCATCTCTCGTTTCTATTGGTGGCCGACTCTGGAGACGGATGTTGTGGATTTTGTGCGAGCCTGCACTGTTTGTGCCCGGGATAAGACTCCTCGCCAGAAGCCCGCTGGTCTTCTTCATCCTCTGCCTGTTCCCGAACAGCCTTGGTCTCTGATTGGTATGGACTTTATTACAGACTTACCCTCATCCCGTGGCAACACTGTTGTTTGGGTGGTCGTTGATCGATTCTCCAAGATGGCACATTTCATCCCTCTTCCTGGTCTTCCTTCTGCGCCTCAGTTGGCAAAACAATTTTTTGTACACATTTTTCGTCTTCACGGGTTGCCCACGCAGATCGTCTCGGATAGAGGCGTCCAATTCGTGTCTAAATTCTGGAGGGCTCTCTGTAAACAACTCAAGATTAAATTAAACTTTTCTTCTGCTTATCATCCTCAATCCAATGGGCAAGTAGAAAGAATTAACCAGGTCCTGGGTGATTATTTACGGCATTTTGTTTCCTCCCGCCAGGATGACTGGGCAGATCTTCTACCATGGGCTGAATTCTCGTATAACTTCAGAGTTTCTGAATCTTCTTCCAAATCCCCATTTTTCGTGGTGTACGGCCGTCACCCTCTTCCCCCCCTCCCTACTCCCTTGCCCTCTGGTGTACCCGCTGTGGATGAAATATCTCGTGATCTTTCCACCATATAGAAAGAGACCCAAAATTTTCTCTTACAGGCTTCATCACGCATGAAGAAGTTTGCTGATAAGAAAAGAAGAGCTCCCCCCATTTTTTCTCCCGGAGATAAGGTATGGCTCTCCGCTAAATATGTCCGCTTCCGTGTTCCCAGCTACAAATTGGGACCACGCTATCTTGGTCCGTTCAAAATTTTGTGCCAGATTAATCCTGTCTCTTATAAACTTCTTCTCCCTCCTTCTCTTCGTATTCCTAATGCCTTTCACATTTCTCTTCTTAAACCACTCATCATCAACCGTTTCTCTCCTAAACTTATCTCTCCCACTCCTGTCTCCGGTTCTTCAGACATCTTTCCCGTAAAGGAGATACTGGCCTCCAAAAAGGTCAGAGGAAAAACCTTCTTTTTGGTTGACTGGGAGGGCTGTGGTCCTGAAGAGAGATCCTGGGAACCTGAGGACAATATCCTAGATAAAAATCTGGTCCTCAGGTTCTCAGGCTCCAAGAAGAGGGGGAGACCCAAGGGGGGGGGTACTGTTACGCCGAGCGCTCCGGGTTCCCGCTCCTCCCCGGAGCGCTCGCTACACTCTCGCTCCCGCAGCGCCCCGGTCAGATCCACTGACCGGGTGCGCTGCGATACCGCCTCCAGCCGGGATGCGATTCGTGATGCGGGTGGCGCCCGCTCGCGATGCGCACCCCGGCTCCCGTACCTGACTCGCTCTCCATCGGTCCTGTCCCGGCGCGCGCGGCCCCGCTCCCTAGGGCGCGCGCGCGCCGGGTCTCTGCGATTTAAAGGGCCACTGCGCCGCTGATTGGTGCAGTGGTTCTAATCAGTGTGTTCACCTGTGCACTCCCTATGTATACCTCACTTCCCCTGCACTCCCTCGCCGGATCTTGTTGCCATTGTGCCAGTGAAAGCGTTCCCTTGTGTGTTCCTAGCCTGTGTTCCAGACCTCCTGCCGTTGCCCCTGACTACGATCCTTGCTGCCTGCCCCGACCTTCTGCTACGTCCGACCTTGCTTCTGTCTACTCCCTTGTACCGCGCCTATCTTCAGCAGTCAGAGAGGTTGAGCCGTTGCTAGTGGATACGACCTGGTCACTACCGCCGCAGCAAGACCATCCCGCTTTGCGGCGGGCTCTGGTGAAAACCAGTAGTGACTTAGAACCGGTCCACTAGCACGGTCCACGCCAATCCCTCTCTGGCACAGAGGATCCACCTCCTGCCAGCCGGCATCGTGACAATGGGACACAGAGTCAACAGCATTGGGAGTTTGCAGTTGCCTCAAATGCGCAGCGCTCTCCCCACCTGAGCGATGTGCGCATTTGAGGTAATAGGTTAGGGATGGCCACACACATCACTTACCCAGAATGATCATTCAGAGCATAGGGTTTGGGATGGGCATAATTATTACTTTCGGCTATACTCTGGGTAATCATTATGGGAATTGGCATATCAGTATTAAAATAGCAATTTTCATCCCCCCATTGTACACTTCATCCATTCCTGGAAAATAAATTTAGGGAACACCCATCTGTTCCAAATGTCCACTTCACCCCTATGCACCTTTCCTAGGGAGTGTACTGTTTGTAATAGGCTCACATGTGGGTGTTCCTTTCTTGTATTTTCCTCTGAATATATGTAACTGTTAGGTCCGCAAGAAACATACATTCCTCTAGCGGTCTAGTTTCCAAAATGGTGTCACATGTGGGGGGTTTCTGCGTTTCTGACATCATGGGAGGTTCTGCAAATGGCCCCCGACTTCAATTTCAGCAAAATTCTCTCTGCAAAAGACCAATGGCGCTCTTTCTGTTCTGAGACCTGTAGTGCACCAGTAGAGCATTTAACATCCACATATGGGGCATTTTCTTAATTGGGAGAAATTGGGCTTCAAATTTTGCGGTCCATTTTCTCCTATTACACCATGGGAAAATGAAAAATTTGGAGTAACGCCATCATTTTAGTGTTAAAAATAAAATTTTCCATTTTCACGTCCAACTTCAACGCAAAGTCGTCAAACACACCTGTGAGGTGTTAAGGTTCACTTTAACCCTTGTTACGTTCCATGCAGGATGTAGTTTCAAAAATAGTATGCCATGTGGGGGTTATTTTGCTGTTCTGGCACCATGGGGGTTTCCTAAATGCAACACGGCCCCCAAAAACCATGACAGAAAAATTTGTTTTAAAAAATCCCACAGTTACTCTTTCCCTCTTGAGCCATGTTGTGAGCCCGCAGAGCACTTTATGTCAACATATGAGGTATTTCAATATTCAAGAGAAATTGGGCTACACATTTTGGGGGGCTTTTTCACCTAATACCTATACATAATACTTTAAAAAATGAAAATAATGGGGTTACAAGAACATGTTAGTGTAAAAAAATGAAGATTTTGATTTTTCTCCTCCAATTTGCTGCTATTCTTGTGAAACACCTAAAAGGTTAACAAACGTTCTAAATATCATTTTGAGTACTTTGAGGGGGGGTTGTTTCTATAAAGGGATCATTTATGGGGTATTTCCCACAGAAAGGCCCCTCAAATCCACTTCAAAGTTAACTGGTCCCTGAAAAATTCTGATTTTGAAATTTTCGTGAACATTTTGAAAATTGCTGCTATACTTTGAAGCCCTCTAATGTCTTCAAAAAGTAAAAACATGTCAACTTTCTGATGCCATCATAAAGTAGACATATTGCATTTGTGAATCAATATACAATTTATTTTGAATATCCATTTTCCTTACAAGCAGAAAGTTTCACAGTTAAAAAAATTCAAAATTTTCTACATTTTCATGAAATTTGGGGATTTTTCACCAAGAAAGGATGCAAGTAACGATGAAAACGTACCACTATGTTAAGGTAGAATATGTCACGAAAAATCGGTTGAAGCATCCCAGAGTTATTAATGCATAAAGTGACAGTGGTCAGAGTTGCAAAAAGAGCTCAGTCCTTAAGGTGAATACGGGATCAGTCCTTAAGGGGTCAAGGCTGGTAAAAATACTGACCAAAATCCTGTGTGGGAATTCTGCTTAAATTTGTCATTTTGTTGCTCATGTAGCAAGTTTATCCAGGGTCACTGGAAAATTCTGTATAGTATTTATCACAGAACAGATCTCGGTGTCATCTGTGAATATAGAGGATGTGCTATGAGGAACAACATCTGCATTTTAACTAGTTTCAAACTTGTAAAATATTAGGATTTGTCTAAATGAGCTCTCCATTAAAACTACATACTGTAGTTAAAGCAGTAAAAACCTGCTTTTTATATAGTTCAACTAACATCTATAAATCTAGTATTGGGAGGAATTCTACCTCCTTTTCTGCTTTCTTCTTATTCTTTTCTTTCAATGTTTATTTTTCTATCCGTGGCAGATCCTGCTTTGATTTTAACCACCCACTGTATATTGTCTACAGACTCCCGGGGACATTAACACATGTGCCTTGATATTTTAATGGATCGTATCTAATGTACTTTGTTTAAAACAAAATTAAGTTTTCTATGTTTTTTTTTGTGCTTAAAAAAAGCTGCTCCTCGGTGTCTCCCTACTTGTCCAGAGCACATTTTCCCCTATCTTTTGCACATACTTTGGACTCCTGCTGGCCTGGCAGAAGTCCAAAAGCAGGAAATGCTGAGAGGGGTGTGTGCAGCCTTATCCAATAATAGCTCATCTCACACACTGAACTACTCTGGGCTGTGTGTAGCAGAGTCGGGGAGAAAGTTCTCCCCTGTATGGCTTCAGAGGATGTCACGCCTGCTGCGTAACACTCCTTCCCAGTCTGTGAATCTGACTGAGACTCAGCAGAAAATTCAGAGCAATATCAAGGTAGAAAACTAAAAAATAATAAAATTAAAAGCAAGGGGCGGACATAGCATTGGGAATGGCAAAGCATGTGTATGTCACATATGGGCAGGAAGGAGTGCACTCTATTCTCGCCCGCTCCCCTGTCCCTGCCTACTTACATACCTGCCCTAAACTATAGGTCCGTAACCACGAAGACAGTCCCTTCCTATATACGTGAGGGGTGTAATTGTCAAAATAATAAACTACAATGACATATAATAGGTCCGGGGACAGTAGGATAACAGTCAGACTAACAAAGAAAGACTAAACACTCACACAATAAGTCCAATGTCAGCTATCCGCGTCTGAAGTCAGGAGATGTCACAGTACATAATCGCTAATACCAGAGAATAGTCAGAGAGAGGAGCCAAAGGTTCTAATAGCTGTCAGGGTTCGGCAGGCTGGTGGTGGATCCTCTGTGTCAGTGAGGGATTGGCAAGGACCGTACCGGTGGACCGGTGGTTCTAAGTTGCTACTGGTATTCACCAGAGCCCGCCACAAAGCGGGATGGTCTTGCTGCGGCGGTAGCAACCAGGTCGTATCCACCGGTAACAGCTCAACCTCACTGACTGCTGAGACTGGCGTGGTACAGAAGGACAAGGCAAGAGCAAGGTCGGACGTAGCAGAAGGTCAGGGCAGGCAGCAAGGGTCGTAGTCAGGGGCAACAGCAGAAGGTCTGGAACACAAGCTAGGAACATACACAAAAACGCTTTCACTGGCACAAGGCAACAAGATCCGGCAATGCTAGGAAGGGGATGTGGGTTTATATAATGAGGGCACAGGTGTGAGTACTGATTGGGCCAGGCGCCAATCAATGGCGCACTGGCCCTTTAAATCTCAGAGAGCCGGCGCGCACGCGCCCTAGGGAGCAGGGCCGCGCGCGCCGCGACTGAGCCGACGGAGGACAGGTGAGGTGACTGGGATGCAGGCCACGGGCGGGAGCGTCCCGCTACGTGGGTCGCATCCCCGCCAGAGACAGTAGTGCAGCGCTCCCAGTCAGCGGGTCTGACCGGGGAGCTGCACGGAGGTGAACGCCGCGAGCGCTCCGGGGAGGAGCAGGGACCTGGAGCGCTCGGCGTAACAATAGCCAGATATAACAAATACAGAAGACAGCTAGCTAGAGTACAAACTGAGCTCTATAGCAAGCACTGACTGGGAGTAGACTGCCAGCTTATATGGAGCCAGAACAGGTGCTCCAATCAAGGTCAGCTGACCAGTCAGACAGCCGGGCGTAACCCAGCAACAAAAAAAAACAAAGAACCTGTCAGAACCTTTTAAGTTTTAACCATATAAGTTCTGACAGTAACCCCCTTTTTAGGAGGGGCCACCAGACCCTTCACAACCTGAGAGTAAAGAGGTCTTGACTTGGACACAGATGGACCATCACTGTCTTCATCTGCAACCTCATCCTCCAAATCACACCACTCATTGGTGTCCTCACAGTCATCCCCCAGATCCTCATTACTACCCTCTGACTGCAAATCCACTGGAGTGCTCTTCACATTCTTTTTGCCATTATGTCACAAGATGCTGATTTAACCAGAGGCTGATGCAAAACAGGCTTCATAATACTCTTAGAAGTAAAATCAGATTTTACATTAGTAGGAACTGCCAGGCGTAGTTCTCTGGGAGGCATGACATACCTGTGCGCCCAAGTGGCCACCATGATTGCCACTTGGACGCTGATGCTTGACACAGGAGGCGATGAAATGGGTGTCCTCTCCACAGTAGAAACACAGGCCATAGAGTTGAGAAAACCTCTTGCGTTCTTCCGGGGTACGAATGGACCATATCTGCATAGGTTCATCCTCAGGGATAGATTTGGAAATAGGAGAGGAATAAAGCAGGACAGGAGAGACAGAGGATAAAGAACATTCCAGTTTGCCTTCTCGCAAACGTCTATCCAAAGGTACAGCTAGAGTTATGGCTTGGTCAAGGGTGTCAGAAGAGGGATATGTAACAAGCATGTCCTTCAAGGTGTCAGATAACCCTAGTCTGGACTGACAAATCAAGGCTGGAGCATTCCAGTTGTAGGCCACACACCACTTTCTAAATTCTGCACAGTACTACTCTACTGATCTGTGACCCTGCTTTAACCCCTTAACGACCAGGGATTTTTTCATTTTTGCACTTTCATTTTTTCCTCCGTGTCTTTAAAAAATTATAACTCTATCAATTTTGCACCGAAAAATCCACATGGTGGCTTATTTTTTTGTGCCATCAATTCTACTTTGTAATGACATCAGTCATTTTACCAAAAAAACTACGACAAAACAGAAAGAAAAATCATTGTGCAACAAAATTGAAGAAAAAACACAATTTTGTAGGATTTTTGGGGGCTTCCGTTTCTACACAGTACATGTTTCAGTAAAAATGACACCTTATCTTTATTCTATAGGTCCATAAGATTAAAATGATACCCTACTTATATAGGTTTGATTTTGTTGTACTTCTGGAAAAAATCATAACTACATGCAGGAAAATCTAAATGACAGGTCCGTAACCACGAAGACAGTCCCTTCCTATGTACGTGAGGGGTGTAATTGTCAAAATAATATACTACAATGACACAGACTAGGTCCGGGTACAGTAGGATAACAGATAGATTAACAAAGAAAGACTTAACACTCACGCAATAAGTCCAATGCCAACTATCCGAATCTGAAGCCAGGAGATGTCACAGTACAAAATCGCTAATACCAGAGAAAATAGTCAGGGAGAGGAGCCAAAGGTTCAAATATAGTGTTGCTCGCGAATATTCGCAATTCGAATATTATTCGCGAATATCGCATATTCGCGAATTCGCGAATTTCGCGAATATAGCGCTATATATTCGTAATTACGAATATTCGTTTTTTTTTTGTTTTTTTTTTCTTCACAGTACACATCACAGTGATCATCCCTCTCTGCTTCCAGCTTATGTGGTGTAAAGAAGGCTCTAATACTACTGTGCGAGACTGGCGTGCGAAACTTCGCATATGCGAAAATTAGCATATGCTAATTTTCGCATATGCGAATTTGCGCGTATGCTAATTTTGTGTATGCTAATTTTCACATATGTTAATTTTCGCATACGCGAATTTTCGCAAATACGAAAATAAAACGAGGATATAACGAATATGCGAATATTCGCGAATATATGACGAATATTCGTCCATATATTCGCGAATATTCGCGAATTCGAATATGGCCTATGCCGCTCAACACTATTCAAATAGCCAGATATAACAAATACAGAACTCAGCTAGCTAGAGTACAAGCACTGACTGCCAGCTTATATGGAGCCAGAAGAGGTTCTCTAATCAAGGTCAGCTGACCAGTCCAGACATCCAGGCCTAACCCAGCAACAAAAAACAACAAAGAACCTATCAGAACCTTCTAACCCTATAGGTTCTGACAGTGTAAATAAACACTTCACTTTTGGTCCAATAAGTTTTTCCAAGAGCACATCAATGTATATAGTCTTGATCTGTTATTAGTAAACGCTCTTAAGCATATACTTAATATGGGGATAGGTTAGCAATCTTATTTAGCACATAGGGCTAAACATGAAACATCACTGAGGCTGGATTTTCAATATTTTAAAGCACAACATAGTCTATGGAAGACGTGCATTAGTTACTGGTAGATTTGGACAGACTAAGTGTCTGAACATTCCCCTGGGCAAATGAGGTTTGGGGTTGGGTCACACATAATGGATCCGCATTGTATTTTACACTGCAGATCCACCAATGACCTACCCTAGAATGAGCCCCCTGCCTGTGCCTGTGTGTCCGCTTGTAGCAACAATCTGCACCTACGAGCACACACAGGGATCTGCAAGTGCATACGCAGTTTACTCTCGAGCGGAGGACCGGTCGCGATGTCTCTGAGTAAACTGCGCATGCACGCGCAGTTTACTACAGTCACGCAGATCCCTGTATGTGTGCTTGTAGCAGAGGATTGCTGCTACCAGCAGACAAACGGGAACAGGCAGGGGCTCACTCTAGGGTCGGTCATCAGCAGATCCACAGCATAAAATACACTGTGGATCTGTTACGTGTGACCCTACCCTCAATGTGGATAAATGTAAAGGTATGCATCTGGGTACAATACAAAAAAAAATTTATGCATCACATGTGTTGGAGGAGGGGGGGGGATTGGGTAATATGGGTAACTATGTAACTATAGTTAGTACGGTATTAATAGGCCATCGATGTCAGATTAGTCAGGTGCTGACTCATGCGACTACCTAATGTTCGAAGAGGCAACATTGCTTGAACAAGTGCTGTTTCCTCTTCATTTTAATATACCCGTTTAGTAAGGGTTGTGCAGAGGACTGCAGCTTTGTCCACTGCAAAGTCTACTGCATGTGACTGCTTTAGCAGAGTACCAAGTCAAATATTATAAAAACTGGCACCAGATCAATGCATCTTGAATAGAGCGTTTCCAATTATTGCTGAAACTTAGTAAAGAAAATTCATAGTTCTATAAGATTAAAATTATGGCCCATTTGTTATTTGTCCCTGTGGAATGTCAAGAACCATTATATTTATGCGGCCTGACTGGAACTCAGAAGAGTTATTAATATTTACATATTTATGCAGTGTTTTTCTTTTTTTTTTTTTTTGCCTTGCAGTATATTTACCAATTATACATTAAGTGATCATTTTATTTTAAGACTGTGAATAAATTCAATTTGTGAAGTCTAGACTCTCGGATGTTTCAGTCTTTTCTAATATTATAAATGTTTCATAAATCTCTAAAGCAGTTAAACTGTAATTATAATGTATTATAATGTAAATGGTAGCTGGCACTTAAAATATTACTTAAATATAGCAGAATACTCATTCTTTTTCACAGCTAGATGAACATGATAAAAAAAACCTTAAAACTTTCTGATTCTAATCTTGCTCTACTATTCTTTTAATTTGAACTCTGATTCAGTATTTGTATTGTTGAAGCTATCAGATATATAGCACTGGCAATTCTGCAGAAGGTGACATTTTCCTATCCTCGTTGGACCCAGAAGGGGAAAGGGCATTGTGAAAGTAATCCATCATCACTTTTAATCATCAACCTCTAGACTGTTTGCTTTTGTCAGCCTTTTGGATCGTAATATCACTCAGTAGCAGTTAAGGCTGCAAACTGCATAGTAACATTGCTATCATAGAAGGGTACCATTGACTTGGTAAAAAGGATTGTGATAAAAGTGGCAGCTCAATAAATTCACGAGAGTACACAAAGGCATAACAGAATTAGCTACTGAGGAAACAGGACCTTGAATAGAGATGGTTCAAAGAGGTATGTACAAGTTATATATTTCCCTATGCACCAAACAACTGACAAGATGCAATTGACTTCTGAGGGTCATTGTGGTCCAGTGTGTGTATGCACCAATGTAGTACGGGAATTTCATGCACCTGCAAAGTTTGCAAAGTTTGCATTTGTAGTATCTACACTGAAGGTTATCTTTTTTTTACACACACTTTCCATGTTAAAACTATAGCTTAGAATCCTCTAATAAAAATGTGTAAAACATTGTCTTCTCATGGTCGCTACACATCTGAAGAAAGTAAGTTCTCGATTTAAAGGGGCATTCTGATGTTTTTTTTTTTTTTTTTAAATCAACTGGTGCCAAGTTTGTAAATTACTTCTATTTAAAAATCTTAATCCTTCCAGTACTTCCAGGCAGTTGTATAGTTCTTTTTTGCCTGACCACAGTGCTCTCTGGTGACACCTCTGTCTGTGTCAGGAACTGTCCGGAGCAGGAGAGGTTTGTTATGAGGATTTGCTCCTGCTCTAGACAGTTTCTGACTCAGACAGAGGTGTCACCAGAAAAGAACTATGCAACTTTCTCAGCAGCTGATAAGTACTGGAAGGATTAAAATAGAAGTAATTTACAAATCTGTTTACATTTTTTTCCTATTAGAAGGATGTCCTATATTCTTTTTTTTTTACTGTAAATTTATATTGAAAGGTTTTATATCATTACAAAGAAGTAAAATAAACACAGACCAAACAGTAAAAGCCTACAGGCCTATGCAAGAGCATAATCAATACAGATAATAAGTGGAATCATACACTGTCAGCTATAACAGGTCAATAAGAGGAGCATAGGAACAGATCCCCCAATAAGAGATAATCAAAAAACAGTTGCCAGGCCAATCATTATAGTAGAAACAAACAGGCGAGAGCCAACAATGTAACAAATAAGCTAGCCATAGGCTGCAAAAGGCCAGCCAATAGAGGACAAAGTGGGAAGCAATAACTTACCTAAAGTAACAAAATAGACAAGAGATAAAAGACAAAGACAAAGATACCACGAAACACAAAATAGACAAGACAAAGAGACAAGAGAGGAAAGAAAGAAGAGAAGTAATAGGGGGAAAATGAAAGGGGAGAGAAGAGCAAAGAATTGAGGAGGCTTTTGATCCTTAAACCGATCCCAGGGTTTCCACACAGCAAGAAACAGAGGTGTAGTGTTATTCAGTGAGGCAGTGATTGACTCAAGAGTACGGATATCTCTGACACAAGCTATTAAGTCGGATTCTGAAGGAGGGAGCACTTTCTTAGAGTGTTTAGCTATAAGGGTTTTTAGCCACCAAGACTATATGCATAAATAGTTTAAAAGGTTTCTCGGGTAAGTTGCAACAGGGTAAATGGAGGAGATAGGTCATAGGATCAAGAGGGACAGAGGAATACACTGCCCCGACCCACTCCACAACGCCAACACTGGGGAGAAATGTTAGGGTTAAGCTTGTTTAACAACTCCGGAGTATGATACCATCCCATAAGCATTTTATATTGAGTCTCCTTATAAGCGCTACAAATAGAGGCTTTTAAGGCTCTTTCCCAGATGATTAGCCATTGAGCAGGGGTGAGGGCAGTGTCTAAGGCTTCCTCCCAACAAGACATATAACAGTGAGGAGAAGAAGTCATGGCAGAGGAGAGAAGAACCGAGTAGATATCAGAAAGGAGTCCCTTCGTCTGAGGCCCAGTACAGCACAACTGTTCAAAGCTAGTAGGCAACGATACCGTCAGGGATCCAAGTTTAATGGTCATGAAGTGTCTAAGTTTCTGATAGCGAAACCGCTCAGACTCGGGGAGACCCCTGTGAGTAGAAAGCTGTTCAAAAGAGGGGGTCAACTACATCAGCCCTACTTCGAGCCCCATTCACGCACCATCCCAGAGGTGAGCCTCGAGTGAAATTCAGGATGATAGAGAAAGAATTGTAGGGGAGGAAAATGGGAAAACAACTGGAACTTCTTAGAACAATACCCCTAGACATAGCAAGTAAAGGAGATCGGGCCAAGAAGAGGTCCGACATCGGTAAAAGAGGAAGAGGAGCTCCAAAGCAAAGTATTGGGATGAACAGGAGACAACCAGAGTATTTCAATTCCATCCACCTGCTATAGGTATGATAACATGACCATGCAGCAAGGTGGTGTAAGTGGGCAGCCCAATAGTACTTTGCCACGTTCGGTACAGCCAGCCCCCCCATCGACCCTGCATCCATCATGACCGACATTGGAAGGCGGTGCCGTTTATCATCCCAAATTAAATGGGACACGGCCATTTGAAAAGAGCAAAGAGCGGAAAGAGGGACCTGGACCAGCAACATCTCAAAGTAATAGAGCCATTTAGGGAGAATCGTCATCTTTACCGCAACGATTCGCCTGAAGAAAAAAATATATTGGGAACACCACTTTTCCAACAGAGCCCGAAGATCACGAAAAAGGGGGAGAAAGTTAGTCGAACAGAGAGAATAGTAGCGAGGGGTAAAGTAAGCTCCCAGATATTTCACAGATGTAGGGGACCATCGAAAAGGATAGTTAGCATGAAGCAAGGCGGACAGGGACGGAGAAAGTTTGAGGGGAGAGCTTCAGTCTTAGAGAAATTAATCTGGTAGCCAGAAACAAGGCCATAAGAATGAAGGACTTCATAGAAAGTAGGAAGAGAGAGCAAGGGATTAGTAAGCATTAGAAGGACATCATCAGCAAAGAGACAGATCTTGAACTTATGGTCATGAAGAGCCATCCCTGAGATGTCCGGATTCCCGCAAATCAAAGCAGGAAGGGGCTCAAAGCAGCAAGGGGCTAAAGTCCCATTTAAAAGAAAAAAGATAGAGTAAGTAGAGTGTGGCAATTTAAGGGAGGCAGTCGGAGAGGAGTACAGACCACGCAGAGCAGTAAGGAAATTACCTGTGATCCCAAATTTTTGCAGAGTAGAGAAAAGGAACGGCCATCTAAGCCTATCAAAGGCTTTTTTGGCGTCCAGACTCAGTATTAAAGGGGTACCTTGCTGCTCAGTGTTTGGAACAAACTGTTCCGAACGCTGGAGCCAGTGCCAAAAGCTTATGAAGTCATAGCCCCCTCAATGCAAGTCTATGGGAAGGGGCGTGTTCCAAATGCCGAGCAGCAGAGTACCCCTTTAAGGCCTGTTCAGACCATCTATTGACCAGATCTATCAGGCCCATCACTCTCCTAATGTTATCTACCTCCTTGGCGGCAGGGAACAAAGCCCACGTGATCTTTATGGATCAGAGAGGTAAGAAAACAACAAAGGTGAGTAGCCAAAATGCTAGAAAAAGGTTAAGGTTAGAGTTAAGAAGAGCAATGGGCCTATAGCTAGAGCAATCATGGGGGTCCTTATCAGGCTTTGGGATAAGAGTAATTAGAGAATGAAAAAAAAGTCTGCGTGATTGACTCCCCCCCAGAAAAGAATTAAAGAGGGTGACAAGTCTGGGAAGAAGAACGGAGGAGAAAGTCTTATAGTAAAGATAGGTGAAGCCATCTGGCCAAGGGGAACACCCAGAGGGGAGGGACTTAAGAACCTCAGTGAGCTCCTCCAATGTGACAGGGGCATTAAGAGATTCCCTGTCAGCTGGAGAAAGAGAAGATAGATGACAGTGGGATAGGAAAGCATCCAGGGCGGCATCACATTCCACAGGGTAAGAAGGAAGTTGAGAAGAAAGAGCATACAGGTAAGTGCAAAAGCCTAGAAACGTCATCAGGGTGAGAGTGCATCGTTCCAGAGGAATCCCGGAGGCTGAAGGCGATTGGGCAGGCGATCAGTCCCGTAAACGCCGGGCCAGCATAGTATGTGCTTTATTGCCCTTTTCATAAAATCGCTGCTTAGCAAAAGCAGTTAGCGTTCCACTTTCTGAAGAGCTATATCACACAACTGAGACCAGGCGGCCACCAAGCATCTAATAACTGAAATAGAAGGAGTAGAAAGCAAAAGTGCTTCAAGTTTGGAAATTTTCTCAAAAAGTTCCTGGGACCGAGCCACAGCATCTCACCTTAGTCGGGAGCCCAAGGCAATGCAGTGACCACCTATTACTGACTTATGAGCCTCCCACAACACGGCTGGGGAGTCCACAGACCCCTTGTTGGTGGCAAAATATTTGGTGAGGCACGCCAGGATCGAGTCCCAGGAGGGCAGAGATTTAAGAAAAGAGTCATTCAAGCGCCAATGACAGCAACGAGGGGAAGAAGAGTAAGGAGAGAAAAAGAGTAGAATCGGGCTATGATCTGACCAAGAAATAGGCTCTAAAGACGCGAGGAAAGCATACGGACCATAGGTAAATTCCCGAAAAAGAAATCTATGCAAGTATGCAGCTTATGGGGATGGGAGAAAAAAGAAAATGACCGATCCGTCGGATGGTTAGCAGTTGGGATGGAAGGGGGGGTGGCTGTAACCGAGTGGGGATCCATCAAGGGCGAGAAAATCATATTAAAGTCCCCGCCCAGGAGCCAAGCAAAAGGGGGGTATTTGTGCAATCTAGTAAAAACCCTTCTTAGGAAAGGGATCTGGGATGTGTTAGGGGTATATATATTACAGAGCAGAAACAATATACCACCCAGGGAGCACTCAACTATAATAAAACATCCAGCAGGGTCCGCATGAGAGAAAGAAACCTGGAAAGGACAAGCTCGGGATATGAGAATGGCAACCCCAGACACCTTCCTACCAGAGGAAGCCGAGTAGACCAAAGGGTAGAGGTGTTGAAGAAAAGTAAAGGAGCCAGTATGGTCGATGTGCATCTCCTGAAGAAAAACTATGTCAGCGCGCAGCGTTACCAACTCCTGCTGAAGGAGGCACCTCTTAAGGGGTGTTACGGCCTTTAACATTCAATGAGGCATTCAATACTTAGCCATAACTCAGGGGAAGGAGGAAAAACCTAGCTAAAGGAAAAAAAGGACTCACTCAGATGTCCAAGCACAGGGAGTTGGGTTAGAAGAGAAGCAGGAGGCCAGCTGGGGTAAGTCAACAGGAATCTGTAGAAAGTTAACCTGAAAGGAGAGATAAAAGACAAGAGAAAAGAAAAAGAACAAAGAACAAAAATCAATAAACAGAGGACATGAGGTCTAGCATTGTCTTGCATTAGGAGGAACCCAGGGCCAACCACACCAGCATATGGTCTCACAAGGGGTCTGAGGATCTTATTTCGGTACCTAATGGCAGTCAGGCTACCTCTGGCAAGCACATGGAGGGCATGTGAAATTGATTGTTAATCAGTGTTGCTTCCTGAGTGGACAGTGTGGTTTCACAGAAGTGTGATTTACTTGGAGTTACCTTGTGTTGTTTAAGTGTTCCCTTTATTTTTTTTGAGCAGTGTACAACAACAAAAAAAAAAAACAGATATACCATACCATTTCCACCACCATAGCCTCATAGGGGGATGTGGAAGAGGCCAAAACTTCCACTCAAATTAAATAACATTGAGAAAAGTAAACTGGGGAGAGCCGTCAGCAGCTCCAGCATGAATAGCACCAGCAAATCTTTACCAACAGTCCAGATTAAAGATGGCCTCAAGGGTAGCATGAAGATCTTCATCTTGCGTTGCTTCCAGGAGCTCACGCACCCGGATTTTATTGCATCTACCCCGATTATCCAGGACCTCCACGTGATTCTGAAGGTCACAAAGAAAGTCAGATTGAGAGGCAATAGTTTGTTGAAGTTGGGAGATATAGGACCTAGTGGTATTATGTGCCTTCAACTCCAGTCAGAAACGTACTGCAGGTCCTGAGGGAGGGATGAGATCTCAGCCCTACAGGTTTCTTTAACTTCTGCAATAAGAGAGCGAAAGTCCTCTTTAGTTGGTATTTGTGAAAGCAAAAGTCCCAAATCAGGGGATGCCGGTGTAGGTGCGGGCATTACCGACCACTCAAGGTCAGCTTCAGAGTGCATCTCAGGGCATTCTGTTGCCCCTAGGCAGGGGGGGGCGAGTGTGGCCCTGGAGGGGTAGACAGCCCTTTGTGTGATTTGGAGCGAGTGGTGTCTGCAGTTTGAGACATAGACTTAGTAACCCTCTGAGGCTTAGGAGGGGTGAGCAATCCAGCTGACCCAGGCAGGCTCTCCAGAGAGGCAGTAGAAGGGAGGTCTGGACCAATCCCCCTCAACAGCTAATGGAGTGAGGACCCATCAGCAGTGGACCCCCTTTCAGCAGTCTGAGGCCCAAGATGGTGTTTGGTCGCCCTGAGGGGAGATGGAAAGAGGATCCTGGGGAGAGAGGGCTGAGGTGAACGAGGCAGTCTGGATGACCGGAGCGACAGCTGCTCCCATGGAGGAGAGCCACCTGCGAGGAGGATGTCCGACAGCTGCCGGCACAGTAGAAGGTTGCAGTGAAGCAGCAAAGTGCAGACCCTGCCGAAGCTCCAGGTCAGCAAGATAGCGGAGGATGGCTGAAGGCAGGAGAATCTGCAGGCCGGAGGAATCACTCAATGGCGCTGGGAGGCACAGACGTCCCCCCGAACTGAAGGTGGGTGCTGGCGGTGTCTTTTGGAGGTTCTCCCTATGTAAGAGTGAGAGTCTTAGGCTGGCTGAAATTGCTAAAGAAGCCTTGAGGAACAAAAGCAGAGGACTCAGGCACCCCCCAGAATATCCTATATTCTAAATTTAGCAAAAGTTACATACTAATTTATATAGCCTCAACATATTCGAACATATTCCATAGTGTTTTTATATTACTCAAATCAATCCTCTTTGGGGCTCACAATATAAATAACCTACTAGAATGTTTTTGCTTTTGTTTCAAAGAAAGAATTATAATTATTATTTGCCATATTATATTATAATTATTATCATTTGCCATACACCATTTCTGTACCCAACGACTGCACCCAATGCTAGCAATACACATTAGAATAATATCAGCAGGGGAGAACGGGGGGGCCCTACTTCCCCCAATAGTAGATGTCAGAAAAGATAAGATAAGACTAGATAAGTCATTTTTAGTTCCATTCATTTAAGAGCAAGACAATAAAAATAACAATAACTATGATGAATTTTATATACAATGAAATCTCTTATAGACGACCAGCCAAAATTGCACAAAAAAGTGGGTGGTCTTCTAGGTCTTCTCATAGAATACTTTATAAATTAGGAACTGAAAATCTCTTACAAAAAATGCAGTCTGTGTAACGGGGAAGGTCTTCACAAAGAGGTGGTCTTTTTGAGAGGTTTCTCTGTGGCAGTATTAGGCATTCCAATGTAATTTTGACTCCCTCTTCTTTATATTGAACTAACAAAGGTTCTTACCAATTTGGTGCAGTTTTAGATGTTCTTCTTTAGTCGTAATAACAGCATTTCCAATTCAATCCCCAGGAGATTTTTTTTCAGTGTGGATTTGGTTTCTATAAAAATGTAATTTTAAAATGTATTACATGTCCTTTCCCCATTTGTTATCTAAATGCCACTGGTATCTTGCATTAAAGGGGTATTCCACCCCCTGATATCTTATCCCCTATCCAAAGGATAGGGATAAGTTGTCTGATCGCAGGGGTCCTGCCTCTTGGGATCCCCGCGATCTCTCCTGCAGCACCACCACTGTTCTGCTGCACGGAGTGAGGATAGCTCTGTGGCTGATGAAGGGTGATACGCCCCCTTAATGCAAGACTATGGGAGGGGAAATGACAGCCACCATGCCTCCTCCCCTAGACTTGCATTGAGGGGGCCGGGTGTGTTGCCACGAGGGGGCGGAGCTGTTACGTCACGATACTCTATCCCCTGTATCGCCCGTCATCAGCCGAATGCAGCTGAACAATGGGGGTGCTGCAGTTGAGATCGCGGGGGTCCCCAGCAGTGGGAACCCCAAGATTAGACATCTTTTACTCTATCCTTATCCCCTATCTATGTCCCCTTAAATGGGTCGGAGCACAAGAGACACTTCCTGGTCCTGACAGACCCTATATTTATTTGAATGGGGTCCGTCTGGGAGTTTAATGCAGAAAAAATGCGCATGCATTATCTTTTTCTCCACTAAACTCCCATCATTCTGAGGGAATTGCCGACAAAACTCTGAATCGTGGGGTCCGATGCCAATATGAACTTTGCCTTAGTTGAGAACCACTGGTTTAAAAAATATCTTCCCATTTAACACAAAGATCCTTATTTGGCAAAAATTTATGGTTGCTATTTTTCTTCTAGACGAGCCCCCACCCTTGGTAATTTTTTATCTCTTAGTGTGCTGCCCCATGTTTAACCACAATCTGACACTGGGGCTAGCTCTTAAGAGATTTTTTTTCTTGTGGCAATTCAGGATGTGTTGTCTGTCAATTGCCCATAAGTGTGTATTCGTACCAGGGCTATCTGATCTACACAAACTGCCCATAAAATCCTTTATCAACTGTGGCGTATAGAATAATGTTCACAATTTGTCAAATATCATATATAGGAAGCACTAAATGTCCTCTGAAACTTAGGATCCAGGAACATGTTTGAGGAATCTGTAATCCACATCTGTTATGATTCGGCAGGCTGGAGGTGGATCCTCTGTGTCAGCGAGGGATTGGCGTGGACCGTGTCGGTGGACCGGTTCTAGGGTTGCTACTTGTATTCACCAGAGCCTGCCGCAAAGCGGGATGGTCTTGCTGCGGTGGTAGCAACCAGGTCATATCCACCGGCAACGGCTCAACCTCGCTGACTGCTGAGAAGGCGTGGGACAGAAGGACTAGACAGAGGCAAGGTCAGACGTAGCAGAAGGTCGGGGCAGGCGGCAAGGTTCGTAGTCAATGGCAATAGCAGAAGATCTGGAACACAGGCTTTGGACAACACTAAACGCTTTCTCTGGCACAAGGCAACAAGATCCGGCAAGGAAGGGAAGGGGAAGTGAGGTTATATAGACAGGGAGCAGGTGGAAGTTAGTTAGACTGATTGGGCCAGGCACCAATCATTGGTGCACTGGCCATTTAAACCTTAGAGAGCTGGCGCGCGCGCGCCCTAAGGAGCGGAGCCGCGTGCGCCAGGACGTGACAGCCGTGGACCAGGACAGGTGAGTGACTTGGGATGCGATTCGCGAGCGGGCGCGTCCCGCTTTGCGAATCGCATCCCCGTCGGCAGTGTCAGTGCAGCGCTCCCGGTCAGCGGGTCTGACCGGGGGGCGCTGCAGAGAGAGAAACGCTGCGATCCCTCCGGGGAGGAGCAGGGACCCGGAGCGCTCGGCGTAATAGTACCCCCCCCCCTTAGGTCTCCCCCTCTTTTTGTCCGGTAGTTGCTTCACGTGGGACGAGGACATTGGGAGCGATAGTAGAGTTTCCTTCAAAGACAGAGAAGTCCTCATCACAGGCAGGCAGTTCAGAAGGAGGGGGAATGGGGAGGGGGGGCAGAGGGTGAAGCTTGGCACGGGGCAGAGTGTTACCAGGACGGGGGCTATGAGGAGGCAAAGCATAGTCCTGATAGGCCTTGGGGAGACCAGGTGTAGGAGGAGGCACTGAGGCTTGCCTGACGGGACTGGGAGCAGACATGAGGCATTTTTTGTGGCAAGCAGGACCCCAATTCTTGATCTCCCCGGTGGTCCAGTCAAGGGTGGGAGAATGACGCTGGAGCCATGGCAGACCGAGGAGGACTTCAGAGGTGCAGTTGGGCAAAACAAAAATTTCAATTTTCTCGTGATGCAGTCCAATGCTCATAAGCAGGGGTTCTGTGCGGTAACGCACAGTGCAGTCCAACTTCACTCCGTTGACCCAAGAAATGTAGATCGGCTTGACGAGACGGGTCACCGGGATGCAGAACCTATTAACCAAAGAGGCTAGAATAAAATTTCCAGAAGAACCAGAGTCCAAGAAGGCCACGGCTGAGAAGGAGGAGTTGGCAGAAGGAGAAATCCGCACGGGCACAGTGAGACGTGGAGAAGCAGACTTCGTACCAAGAGACGCCACACCCACGTGAGCTGGGTGCGTGCGTGCGTTTCCCAGACGTGGAGGACGAATAGGGCAATCCACCAAGAAATGTTCGGTACTAGCGCAGTACAGACATAAATTTTTATCCCTACGGCGAGTCCTCTCTTCATGGGTCAGACGAGACCGATCCACTTGCATAGCCTCCTCGGCGGGAGGCACAGGGGTAGATTGCAAAGGATACTGTGAGAGAGGTGCCCAGAGATCAAGGTCTTTTTCCTGGCGGAGCTCCTGGTGTCTTTCAGAAAAACGCATGTCAATGCGGGTGGCCAAATGGATAAGTTCATGCAGGTTGGCAGGAATCTCTCGTGCGGCCAGCCCATACTTGATATTACTGGATAGGCCTTTTTTAAAGGTCGCGCAGAGGGCCTCATTATTCCAAAATAATTCGGAGGCGAAAGTACGAAATTGGATGGCGTACTCGCCTACTGAAGAATTACCCTGGACCAGGTTCAGCAGGGCATTCTCGGCAGAAGAAGCTCGGGCTGGTTCCTCAAAGACACTACAGACTTCAGCGAAGAAGGACTGGACTGTGGCTGTGGCAGGATCATTGCGGTCCCAGAGCGGTGTGGCCCAAGACAAGGCCTTTCCAGACAGAGGACTAACTACGAAAGCCACCTTAGACCGTTCTGTAGGAAATTGGTCCGACAACCTCTCCATATGTAGGGAACATTGAGACAGGAAACCACGGCAGAGTCTAGAGTCCCCATCAAATTTGTCCGGCAGGGACAAGCGGAGGCTAGGAGCGGCCATTCGCTGCGGAGGAGGTGCAGGAGCTGGCGGAGGAGATGGTTGCTGCTGTAGCTGTGGCAGAAGTTGCTGTAACATGGCGGTCAACTGCGACAGCTGCTGTCCTTGTTGGGCAATTTGCTGAAATTGCTGGGCGACCACCGTGGGTAGGTCAGCGAGACTTGGCAGCGGCACCTCAGCGGGATCCATGGCCGGATCTACTGTCATGATACGGCAGGCTGGAGGTGGATCCTCTGTGTCAGCGAGGGATTGGCGTGGACAGTGTCGGTGGACCGGTTCTAGGGTTGCTACTGGTATTCACCAGAGCCCACCGCAAAGCGGGATAGTCTTGCTGCGGTGGTAGCAACCAGGTCGTATCCACCGGCAACGGCTCAACCTCGCTGACTGCTGAGAAGGCATGGGACAGAAGGACTGGGCAGAGGCAAGGTCAGACGTAGCAGAAGGTCGGGGCAGGTGGCAAGGTTCATAGTCAATGGCGATAGCAGAAGATCTGGAACACAGGCTTTGGACAACACTAAACACTTTCTCTGGCACAAGGCAACAAGATCCGGCAAGGAAGGGAAGAAGAAGTGAGGTTATATAGACAGGGAGCAGGTGGAAGCTAGTTAGACTGATTGGGCCAGGCACCAATCATTGGTGCACTGGCCCTTTAAATCTTAGAGAGCTGGCGCACGCGCGCCCTAAGGAGCGGAGCCGTGCGCGCCAGGACGTGACAGCCGGGGACCGGGACAGGTGAGTGACTTGGGATGCGATTCGCGAACGGCCGCATCCCGCTATGCGAATCGCATCCCCGCCGGCAGTGTCAGTGCAGCGCTCCCGGTCAGCGGGTCTGACCGGGGCGCTGCAGAGAGAGAAACGCCGCAAGCGCTCCGGGGAGGAGCAGGGACCCGGAGCGCTCGGCGTCACAACATCATTTGAATGTTTCCAGTGCCTCTAAACATGTATAGCAAATGCAAAAACAAAAACGGAACAGACCCGTGCGCATCTAAGCACAGTATTGTTTTTAACAAGAATAAGGTAGGTGAAGTTTTACACTCACCATACAGTGTTGTACTAAGATCACAACACCTAATGTCGCTTGATTCCCACACCTGGGGAAGAAGAAGGCTGTAGAGGAGAGCGGCCTGCACCGATCCCGTGATCCACCAAAGGAGGACGGTCTGAGTACTGTGGCAATAACGTGGAGATGCAAAAATCCCCAGGAAAAAAGGGTGCTTGTGAGCGGCGCTCTCCTCTTCTTAGATCACGGCAGCTTTTAGGGCATATAAACTGGCATGGAAATGAACTTGTGGTTAAAACAAGAAAAATGTATTGAGGAAAAGGAACTTTTCCTCAATACATTTTTCTTGTTTTAACCACGTGTTTTTTTTTTTTTTTTTTTTGCTCCCTTTTCGCTCCTCCTTTATGGTAGTTTTCTTTATTTTCCCCTCCTTTTGTTTTTTTTTCTTAATTTAAGACACTATTAGGATGTTAGCATTTGTTTGATATGTATTTTTCATCTTTTATTATAGTGTTTTTGTACCTGTTACATGCTCAGTTTAAGGTGTTTTCACAAAGTTTGACTCTATATGGGTTAATTAAAGGTTTTCTACCCACCCTCTTTGCTCCACTAGTGAAGGTCCGCGTGTCGGTATGTGTATTTTTCTGCTTCTGTGATTTTACCTCCAATAAACTTAAAGATTATTAAGCGCTGGTTCCTGCTCTTCTATTGCCTGTTGTTACGCCGAGCGCTCTGGGTCCCTGCTCCTCCCCGAAGCGCTCGCGGCGTTTCTCCCCCTGCAGCGCCCCGGTCAGACCCGCTGACCGGGAGCGCTGCACTGACATGGCCGGCGGGGATGCGATTCGCATAGCGGGACGCGCCCGCCCGCGAATCGCATCCCAGGTCACTTACCTGTCCCGGTCCCCGGCTGTCATGCTCTGGCGCGCGCGGCTCCGCTCTCTAGGGCGCGCGCACGCCAGCGCTCTGAGATTTAAAGGGCCAGTGCACCAATAATGGTGCCTGGCCCAATCACCTTGATTAGCTTGCACCTGTGCACTCCCTACTTATACCTCACTTCCCCTGCACTCCCTCGCCGGATCTTGTTGCCCTTGTGCCTTGAGAAAGCTATTACTGTGTTTGTCCATACTGTGTTTCTGACCTCCTGCTATTGCCATATTGACTACGAACCTTGCCACCTGCCCCGACCTTCTGCTACTTCTGACCTTGTCTCTGCCTAGTCCTTCTGTCCCACGCCTTCTCAGCAGTCAGCGAGGTTGAGCTGTTGCTAGTGGATACGACCTGGTTGCTACCGCCGCAGCAAGACCATCCCGCTTTGCGGCGGGCTCTGGTGAATACCAGTAGCATCTTAGAACCGGTCCACCAGCACGGTCCACGCCAATCCCTCGCTGACACAGAGGATCCACAACCAGCTAGCCGAATCGTGACACCTGTCTGCTGTTGAGATTGCCGTGCGCTGGGATAAGTAAAGCTGACATCCCTTCTTTGTTGTTTCCATTCAAAGGTGTTCTCCCCACCTGTCGGGCTCCTTATCCAGCATGTCTTCAGAGGAGGTTCCGGAGCAAGAGGCTGCTGCGCTGCACAAGCCTGGGCTTATGGCGTTCAAAGACATTGAGAACTGGTCTGTCCGTATAAACACTGCCATGGACGTGTTTGATGCTGAGAAAGCATCTACGGATATCAAGTTACATCTACACATGAACACGCTGGAGAAACTTATGGTACGTGAAACTAAGTTGTGGTGGGATACAACTACTTTGGAGCAATATGTCCAAAAGAAACTTGTTCCTAGAGGCTTGCACCTTAAAAAAGTTCCTACCATGCCTATCAGCGAGGACTTACAGCTTATGTGGGTTGATGCTCTAACTGTATGCTCCTTGAAGTTAATTGACATCTTAATCATATCCGAACAGTCCTCACTAGTCAGAGTTAAATCTGGGATCAAACAGATGCAAGAGGATTTGGCTCCTCACTCGGATTTACCTGTGTTGTGCAACTTTGATCAAAGACTTAAAGATAACATTGCCAAACTGGAAAATATTGTGATTGAAGCTAAAAAATTGAAGTTTCAAAGAGACCTCCATGATTTTCAGTCTAACAAAGTGTATGCCTGGGGTTACTGGGTTAAAATTACCCCACCCAAATCCATAAAAAAAAAAAAAGCTGTACCGTCTAAATACAAAGAACAAAGAGTCACCTTTAGCTCTCCTGAATCGGATGTGTCTGATTCTTTTTCGGATATATCAGAAATGTCAGACGCTGCTGCAGACAACTCAAGTTCTTCTCGTCCACTCAAAAGAAGATCAAAAACTGCGGCTGGAGGACCGGCAGAAAACACCGGCCCAAGGCGATCAGCAAGGGAGAACAAGGTGAGAGTCAAGTAACCGTCACTCAAGATGTCAATAATCTGTCATCATTTATCTTAAGTGAGACCCAGATCTCCTTGTTGTCCAGAGGACTTGGCTTCTCTTCAACCAATCACTTTAATGTTTTTAAAACAATTTTGGACGACAATAAGTTTATTGTTTTATGTACCACTCTGACCGAACAAATGTCTTTGTAATTTAGGATTGCTTGAAAATGAATCCTCTGTTGTGCAAACAATCCATGAGTCTCCTTGTTTTGTTGTAGGTAATCCCGGCTTTTACCCTCTGCATCCCAGATCTCCACCCATCGATAGCTTCCAGGATCTTGTTATACAAGATCTTATGTGCTTACAGCACAGTTCACACATACACGATCCTGGTAATCTGTCCAGGGTTGAAAAACTGGCTATTCAACAATTGAAAAATAACCATGAGTAGGGCTGCAGATAAAGGGTGGCAGTCGTGTGAATGAATAGGTCACTTTATTGTAAATTGAACAAAACCCTCTTAGATAATGCCAAAACGTACAGTCGCCTGAGTGGGGACCCTACTGTGATGTTCACACGGGATCTCACTGGGCTTCTGAAAATAGGATTACACATGGGGGTCATCTCTCAAAAATAATATGACTATATTCTGGTACCTCATCCTCTCACCCCCATATTCCTCTCACTCCCCAAGGTTCATAAGAGCCGATTCCCGCCACCTATGAGACCCATCAGTCTCGGCTCTTTAATTGAACACTTGTGTGAGTGGATGGACTCCATTCTCCAGCTTCTTGTCCCTATTTGCCCAAGTTACATCAAGGATACTCAGCATTTGTTATCCATTGTCAGCCAGTTTGAGTGGATTGTATTCATCATTGAATTAATTGTATTCGTTGTTGTTACATACCCTCTCCATACAAGCTATATCTGACATCATGGACTTATTTTCCAACTACAGTCCAAATTTGAAAACGTTTACATTGGAGGCATTACATTACATTTTATCACATAATTTTTTTGTGTTTGAGGATCAGTTATACATACAAAAAACGTGGGCGTCAATGAGACGAAGTCCTCCCCTTCGGCAGCCAACCTTCAGGTATTTTGGTGGGAATTACCATAACCCTTTTTTTCAAGACATCATTTGGTATGGCAGATATGTGAACAACATTGTCATCATTTGATCATCCACACCGGAACAAGCACATCATTTTGTTGAATATGCTAACAACAATTTCCACAATTTGATATTCACATTCTCGTGGCACAATAAGAAGGTTCCCTTTTTGGTCATTATGCTGTTTGACAACAATAACAAAATACATACATGTACATACAGGAAACCTAGTGCTGGTAACACCTTATTGAGAACTGAATCTCTCCATCCTCACCATACAATTAAGTCTGTTCCTGTTGGTGAATTCACTTGAGGGAAACGCAATTGCTCATCCTCCAACAAATACATACAAGAAGCTGAGGTGGTGGGTCAGAGACTCAGAGCTAGAGGATATCCTCGATGGACTATAGATTGGGCTCAATCTATAGTAAACAACAAAGATCGAAAAGCACTACTTTCCCCCAAATTGCATGGTATGAATAAACTTGACAGGTCATCTAAAATATCTTTTGTCACTACCTACAGTTCGGAATATCAACAAATCACTGATATTGTTAAAAAAAAATATCTTCACATTTTACACCAGGATCCTTATTTGGCAAAAATAAAAAAACAAAAGGTTGCAATTTTTCTTCTAGATAAGCCCCCACCCTTGGTAATTTGTTATCTCTTAGTGTGCTGCCCCATGTTCAACCACAATCTGACACTTGGCAATTCAAGATGTGTTGTCTGTCAATTTGCCCATAAGTGTGCATTCATACCAGGGCTATCTGATCAACACAAACTGCCCATAAAATCCTTTATCAACTGCCAAACGTCCCAAGTGTTATATAGAATAATGTGCACAATTTGACAAATATCATATATAGGAAGCACTAAACGTCTTTTTGGTCTTTTTGTCTTTTTTCCCTCCTCCTTTATGGTAGTTTTCTTTATTTTTCACCCCTTTTTATTTTTTTTCTTAATTTAAGACACTATTAGGATGTTAGCATTTGTTTCATATGCATTTTTCATCTTTTATTATAGTGTTTTTGTACCTGTAACATGCTCAGTGTAAGGTGTTTTCACACCTTCAGCTCTCTTTGGGTTAATGAAATGTTTTCTACTACCCACCCTCTTTGCTCCACCTGTGAAGCACCATATGAATGACGAAGGGTCACGTGAAACGCGTCACTGCTACCTCCTTGTGCCGGTATGTGTATTTTTCTGCTCCTATGATTTTACATCCGATAAACTTGAAGATTATTAAGTGCTTAACTGCTCTTCTATTGACTGTCTGCTACGGAGATTTTCTTGTGCTGGGATAAGTGAAGCTGACATACGTTTTTTGTGGTTTAAAAAAAAAAAATCTAATTATTCTGATAAAATGTATTTCCTTATATACCATGCGACATTGTACTTTATTCTCCTACATGTGATAGGTAATTGAAATTTTCTTTTTTAAAATACACTATAGGACTCTCTTCTGAAAGTCACACAAAAAAATGCCTGATCTTTTGTTTTCCCGGGAGATAAACCCATGGAGTCTGGCAGCAGCATGTTCTCCTCTCCCCATTGAGAACAAAAATATATCTTCACATTTTACACCAGGATCCTTATTTGGCAAAAATAAAAAAACAAAAGGTTGCAATTTTTCTTCTAGATAAGCCCCCACCCTTGGTAATTTGTTATCTCTTAGTGTGCTGCCCCATGTTCAACCACAATCTGACACTTGGCAATTCAAGATGTGTTGTCTGTCAATTTGCCCATAAGTGTGCATTCATACCAGGGCTATCTGATCAACACAAACTGCCCATAAAATCCTTTATCAACTGCCAAACGTCCCAAGTGTTATATAGAATAATGTGCACAATTTGACAAATATCATATATAGGAAGCAGTAAACGTCCTCTGAAACTTAGGATCCAGGAACATGTTAAACCTTTTTGGGACACACATAACAGTAAATTCTCCATAATCGAGAAGTTTTTGGATACACAATTTGCAATGTTACCAACCCCACCGCCTAAACCTTCGATCTGACATCATTTTACATTATTATTATCTTTTTGATGTCTTTTTGGTCTTTTTGTCTTTTTTCCCTCCTCCTTTATGGTAGTTTTCTTTATTTTTCACCCCTTTTTATTTTTTTTCTTAATTTAAGACACTATTACGATGTTAGCATTTGTTTCATATGCATTTTTCATCTTTTATTATAGTGTTTTTGTACCTGTAACATGCTCAGTGTAAGGTGTTTTCACACCTTCAGCTATCTTTGGGTTAATGAAATGTTTTCTACTACCCACCCTCTTTGCTCCACCTGTGAAGCACCATATGAATGACGAAGGGTCACGTGAAACGCGTCACTGCTACCTCCTTGTGCCGGTATGTGTATTTTTCTGCTCCTATGATTTTACATCCGATAAACTTGAAGATTATTAAGCTCGGGTTCCTGCTCTTCTATTGACTGTCTGCTACGGAGATTTTCTTGTGCTGGGATAAGTGAAGCTGACATACGTTTTTTGTGGTTTAAAAAAAAAAAATCTAATTATTCTGATAAAATGTATTTCCTTATATACCATGCGACATTGTACTTTATTCTCCTACATGTGATAGGTAATTGAAATTTTCTTTTTTAAAATACACTATAGGACTCTCTTCTGAAAGTCACACAAAAAAATGCCTGATCTTTTGTTTTCCCGGGAGATAAACCCATGGAGTCTGGCAGCAGCATGTTCTCCTCTCCCCATTGAGAACACATGCATAAGCCAAGCCACACATGCATGTGTTTGGGGGAGCTCAGGAGGATTATCAGTCAGTCGAACAAGTTTTTGAAAAACAACTAAGGTTTATGGCCACCTTAGGATGTTGTTGACTAATCCTAACATGCTGTTGATCTGTTGTAATCAGAACATTTCGCAAAAGTACTTCACAAATATTTTCCATCTTACAGACTGTCTGAATTCCACTGGCCAGCCTTCAAAGACTGTTTAAGTAGGTCTCTAAAGGGATTTTCCATTCTTCATAAGTTATCCACAGGATAGGGAATAGCTACCTGATCACAAGGGTCCTACCGCTGTGTCCCCATCCTCCCCCCATCCATCTCAAGAACAAGGACCCGAGTGGTGGGACTCACATGCGCACCATAGCTCCATTCATTCTCTAGAAGAGCTGTCAGGGACATCTGAGTACAGCTTTCAGCTGTCTCCTTTCTTCCCATAGAAAATGAACGGACCTACCGCTCTCTTCTAATGGGAGACTCGGGTCTTTGTTGTTGAAATCATAGGAAACCCCAGCGATCAGACTGCTCCATGATCAAATAGTTATCCCCCAACCTGTGGATAGAGGATAACTTTGCAATACAGTGTAGCAATGGGGTAACTGAAATATCTGCATTCTTAAACCTTGCAAAGGGTATTGCTTATCCAAGAACAGTTATATAGCCAACAATCAGAAATGTCTTACTACTTTAAAATTTATAACATTTCCAAATCACTCTAACATAAACATCTAAAACATTGTAATTTGCTCTTACAAACTCACATGTCTGAGCTGTTTCCTGTTATCAAAATCATTGCTATTATTGCATTTAATACAAACCACAATTTATAAATCATATGTTTTGGTAACAAAAGAGATGTGGCACAAATGGTCAAGAGTTAGATTATAAAAGAATTGGTTTGTACGGCTCTTGCTGTCTATATTACATTGAAATAACAGAAAACAATTTTGTGTTTATCTACTAATCAACTTTATTCAGTAAGAGAGAGAAAACATATCCGGCACTTCTAACCTGCCGCATTTCATTTCAGTAGATGGCTGGAAGCAGCTGAAAACACTATGAAGAGATTGACTTTTGTCTATTTCAGACAAAAATTTTATAACAAAATCAAAGTGAATATTGTCAAATATTAATTAGATAAAATAGTAAAAATGTAACATTAATATATAACACATACAGTGGCTTACCTACATTTTGCCGATCCTGGCCTCCAAAGGAAAAACATTTTCCTGCCACCCCATGTTTTCTACAATGATCATATGCTCCACGTACCGCATCTTACATCACCAGGCAAAGTCAGTGCCCGGTCCACCCTGGTAATTTTAATTTTCTTACTAGAGTATATAAGCAAGCACTGTTCTTAAAAGCACTGTTGACTGTTTCGCTAAACTGAGTGTCTTCAGAAGTCTTGGCTAATGGCCTTTAGCCCAGACCTCTCAAGATGCTCGGCTGGGTCTAGGTGAGTTAATATTTTAAAGTCTAGTGTCACCAGAGTACCTTAAAGGGGTACTCCACCCCAGACATCTTATCCCCTATCCATAGCAGAGGGGATAAGATGTCTGATCACAGGGGGTAACGCCGCTGGGGACCCCCACGATCTCTGCAGCACCACCCCGCCATCATCACTACAGAGCACACTGTAATGAGCATCATGATGTCACGGCTCCGCCCACCGTGACATTGCATCCCGCCCACTCAATGCAAGTCTATGAGAGGGGGCGTGCTGATTGTCATGCCTCCTCCCATAGATTTGTATTAAGAGGGCGGGCGTGACATCACAGGGGCGGAGGGATGACATTAGGATGCTCCATCCCCTGCATCGCCCCGTCATCACGCACAGAGCCAGTTTGCTCTGTAGTGATGATGGCGTGGTGCCGCTGCAAAGATTAACTTAAGTTAAGAATATGTATGTAGCCCAAATGTATCTAGAGACATATGCTAAGGAATGGCAAAAGTTGGGCTTAGAAACGGTTGACTGTAGTGTAAAATCCTTTTACTGGTTACTTTTATTCTCTCATATTGCATATAGAGAAAATGGACTTCTAGCCACTGTACATCTTTGGAGATGTCTTTCTAGATATTGGCTGGTCATACTTTCCAAAGCCAATCACTTCATTCACAAATTTGGTGTCAGTGAATGTTTTTGGGGCCACAGCCAACATGGAAGATTAGATATCAAACTAGTTATAGCCACATTTGTATCACTGAATATAAATATTATTTTTTTTATATTTTCTGCAAAAATTCATACTACTGCAGTGTTCCACAGGCGACAATATAGCCAGCAAACTTAAAATATACTACTTCATGATGCATCCCCATTATTATTTTGCTGTTTTACAGATTTTTCTCTTCCTTTTGCTGTTTGTCTTCTAAACTTTAAAATGTGTCACTATCCCCTAAGCCTCATCCTGTATCACCTGTGCTCCTGCCAGTCTGAGGGGTAGCAATGGAAAAATGTGCTGCCAGAGGTAGTGAGGTTTGAGGGAGTATGCTACTTCTAGTCGGGGAGGTGTTAAAGGGGTACTCCGCCCATAGACATCTTATCTTATTATGTTAAGATGTCTGATCGAGGGGTCCAGCCGCTGGGGACCCCCACAATCTCCCTGCTGCACCCGGTGTTCGTTTAGAGCATTGTGTGCAGAGCCAAAGGCTCGTGACATCACGGCCGCGACCCGCTCATGATGTCACAGCCACGCCCCCTCAATTCAAGTCTATGGGAGCGGGCGTGAGGGCCCCTCCCATAGACTTGCATTGAGGGGGCGTGGCGGTGACATGTCACGATCCTCTGCCCCGCATTCCCAGTCATCCGGCATTGAGTGAAGTTCGCTCCATGCACCAGATGTCTGGGGTGCCACAGCTGATCGTGGGTGTCCTGCAACTGGGATAGGATCCCTTGGATGGGGAATAAGATGTCTAGGGGTACTCAGTCCCTAGACATCTTATCGCGGGGGTCCCACTGCTGGGGACCCCTGTGATCTCGGCTGTGGCACCCCGCTGTCATCGCTGCACAGAGCAAACTCGCTCTGTGCATAATGACAGGCGATACAGGGGCCGGAGCATCATGACATCAAGGCCCCGCCACCTTGTGACATCACGGCCTGTCCCCTCAAACAGTCTATGGGAGGGGGCATGGAGGCCGTCACGCCCCCTCCCATAGACTTGTATTAAGGGGGCATGGCCGTGACGTCACGAGGGGGCGAAGTTGTGCTATCATGATGCTCCAGCCCCTTTATCGCCCATCATTATGCACAAAGCGAGGGTGATGACAGCGGGGTGCCGCAGCAGAGATCACGGGGGTCCCCAGTGGCGGTAGCTCCGCGATCAGACATCTTATCCCCTATCCTTTTGATAGGGGATAAGATGTCTAGTGGTGGAGTACCCCTTTAAGTAGAACACTGATGCCACTTGCAGAAGGGGAGAGGTGGAGCAAACACTTATGTTGCTAAAAATAGAAGGGGGCAATGTGGCTTCCAGTGGGAGAAGTGTGGGAAAGGGGAAATTCTGCTTCCAATGGGAATTTGTTGGTGAAAGGAACAGTGATGGCACTAAAGGGGAGTAGGGGGGGCAATGGTGATATCAATGGTGCTGAAATGTGGTATTTGTTTGCCACATCTGGTGAAATATTTTGTGCTACATTGTGATTTTTGGCACTTTTGGGGATGCTTTTTAAGCTGCATTGTGAAGTATTATAAGATATGACTATTATGTGCTGCATGATAGCATTTGGCTGGTAATTCCCCTCTGTTGGTATTTGTGGCTGTATGGTAGGATTTGTTTGATTGTGAGGCCTTAACAGAAAAGGAGCATTGCGTGCCAACTAGATTTTAGATTGCTGTTTAGGGCCAAATCTATTTATCTAGTATAATTATATTCCTATACTTCATTCTGTGTATTTTTGAAAACCTTAGTTTCACTGTGAAATCTTTACATCAGACAGGCTTTTATAAAATCAAAAGTTTGAGCACAAGTTTAGTTAAAAACGAAAAGTTTATATTTCTTTTCAAACAATGTCAAAAATTGTTTATTTTAAAAGCAAATCTATTAAATTGAATTATATTAAGTGAAAGCATATGCTGCTTATCTTCTTATAAATACTTATAACCTCCGCAGTAGTTCTGCATTTGCATATTGATTTACTTACTGCACTATATAGATTTCAGATTTTTCTTATTTTCTCAATACTAAGTATGTTTTTTTACTGAACTTTTTCTATGGACAAAAGGATTGCATAAGATCTAGGAATCATACTCTGCAGTAAAGGCTTACTTTCCATATAATATTGGAATACATATCTGCGAGACATGTTATCCTCTTTAAACACTTTTAGCAATGTAAACATTCCAAAAATGCCTGTAAGCTTTATTGTAGGGCCAGGGGAAATGGTTCAAACATTCCACTAGTTCTGGTCATGGTAGAAGCTATCATCAAAAAGAACTATTCTTCAAATTAACCCTTCATATGCCCTTCATGAATGACACTGAATTTAGCCCTTTATGAATTCCATATGTGCAATTTAGGTAGAGCACCAGTGTCACCAAGTATGAGTCAGCCTTCTTTTCTTATGCACTTACAACACATTGCTTAAAGTGAACAGGCCCCTAGTTTTTTTATATTGATTATAGCCAGATAGTAAAACATGCTCTATTTTCTAATATGCTACTAGTTGCAGATTTCAACGCATAATCCCCTGCCCCATGTACTCACATGTGGATCTGCCATTTTAGGTCTCCTTTAGCTGGGAACGCTGTAAAATGGAATTTAATGAAGCGATTTACGCAATAGAATCGCGGCGATATTCGATTCGTTGCAAATCGAATGTTTCATGAAATTCGTAACAAATTCGGGTTCGTCAGCTTCAATTCGCTCATCTCTAGCCATATTGTTTGAGCTACTGTGCTGCTCTGTTAACAACATTTGCAGAGATGCTTTACAGGGGTTAAATCCATATAGGGTACAATAGCTCTGTGACCTGTGCAGTTATCACTATGCAGGAGGGGGAAAGCTGTTCTCTGACCATAACCTATTGTGAATGGCCTTATCCCATGTTGTCTATATATTGGTTTCACCTATCATCCGGCCAGTGATAAAAATTATCCAACTGCTGAAAAAAAAAATGTTCTCCTTGATAACCTTTATTATTTCTAACATATTTATAAATCTCTTCAGTTGCCAAACATGACTCCAAACCCTAAAAAAAAGGCAGGTAGGTATCCCACTTGAGGCAGTGGGGTACACAGAACTGCATCCTGAATGTAATGTAAACCCCTCCCTTTTTCTGACCAGGGCTTCCCTTCTGATGTAATCTCTACCTTGCTGTGATCTACTTTGCTACTGTTAATTTCCTTTCTGCTCACACAGTACATTGCAAACACAGTATATTTATAACCCTTGCCTGCCATCATCACAAATCACCCCCCAGTATAATGCCAACCTGTTCAGTCCAGTTCATTTTCTCTAGCACTGTCATGGCATAGCAGAGAGAAAATGAGCTTGTGAGTAGGTGTTGTCCTGTGATTTACCAGAGAAGTATAAGAAAGGAAGTCCATGTCTGAGTACTGCTTGCAAACAGCCCATTTTTAGTCCTGCCTCCTAAAACAGGCAGCATGAGAAATATCTGTGCCCTAAGGAGGGGGATCTCAGGGGCTTAATATCAGCAGTGAGAACATTATATTCACCTTGCCAACACTTGGAAGGATTAATGTAACCAAGCCATGCAGATGTTTTAAATTCTTCTAAAAGTATGTTTAGGCCTCATTTAGGCAGCAGTTCTATATGCACTTAGGTCATAAAGGGACATGTATATGGCTAGCTGTAGGCACTCCATGTTCAGATATATAGTGCTTTGGGCACTGTTATATTAGCAAAATATTTATAAAATCTATGCCATGATTTTAAATCCATATGAAATAAGTAGCATAAAACATACAGTGTTCAATACTTTTCTGGGTGCCATATTACAGCTCCATACAACATTGGGGTTGTACTGTACCGTAATGTACTTATGGGCATGCGGCCTAATTGAGATTATTACAGTAATTTCAAACATCGGCAGTATTACTGGGTGTGATTATTGGGTAATGACTTGGTAAAAGCCATAACTGACATAGACATCTGGTGTTTGTTACTAACATAGTTTTGTGCCTTAAAGGGGTACTCCGGGAAACTAAATCCATAGTCCATTCTTTCCCTCTCACCAACCTATGAATTTGTCTAAATATAATTCATTAGCTATATACAACAGTTTTCCTCTTTCAGCTGTCACTTACATGCAGGAAGTGAGAGAAAAATTCATTTTTTAGATCCACGTTGTCTCCTCAGTGAGAGCAGCCCCTCCCATCAAGACAACATCACCTGATCTATGTCTGATTTCTAATTGGCATAGTTTAAAAGAAAAGACATGTACAGTGGCCCATATTTATCAAACTGTGTGAGAGAGAAAGTGGAGAGATTTCCCCATATGCAGCCAATCACAGCTCGGCTTTCACTTTACCTCAGCTTGTTAGTTGGTTACTGTGGGAAAATCCCTCCACTTTATCTCTCACACAGTTTGATAAATCTCCCCCAGTGTGTGTCTGTGTGTGATCTGCAGTGTATGCCTGCACACAGATAGTGAAAGCAGTTGTCTGGCAGCCATTACACAGACCTGTGCTGAATTCTGGGAGTTGTAGTCTCTGTACAGCAAACAAGGAAAAAGTATTTAGGAGACATCAGGGGCCAAAGGAGCTGCCAAAATCACATGAATAACTACAGGTGACACAGAACAGGTATTGTGGTGGCTATGAGGCATATTTATTTTCCTTAACTTCCCTGGAGTACCCCTTTAATTTCTTCAACTCCAGAAAGTAATAAGGCACTAAGTCAAATACCTAGCCATTCAGTTACAGTGTAGAGTTTAATAAAATTAAAGGTATCATAACTATGTTTTTACCTGTGTTTCAACAAGATCCAGTTCTGCTAGGTTTGCTGTTTGCAAACATGAAACAACACTAATATTAAAGGCACTGACAATGACTTATATCTCATTAAACAGTTTATCAATTGTCAATCTGCATTTGTACCATATAGGGTCTGGTGTAGTTTATGCAATCTCTTCTATGTTGGTAGCACCATCAGACCCCCTGAAAAAGATAATTCAGGAACACCTTAGAGGTGTTAGTAATCCTCTTGACATTAACTTGTCTAGTGTTTCTAAACATTTTCGTGATGTTCATTTTGGAGACACAACTCATTGTTTCTTTCATGGTATAGAGCTGGTTCAACCATTTGCCAGAGGAGGGGACCATGTTAGGGCTCTCCACAACAGGGAAGTCCCAGCCTCAACATCTCAATCTTAGATCTGATCTCATTCTTCATTACTATGTCCTCTCATGTGTTAGGGTTACCCATTTTCAATTTTACATGTATTGGTATGTTCATTTAATGGTCATTGGTTTCCCTATATAATTATGTTTTTCAATGACAGATGTGTTCTGTTGTATAGCATTTTAGCTGGGCTTGTATGGTGAACTTAATGAGTGAATGGGTACTTCCCTCTCCTCATTGATTGTTTCACCAGTACCTCACCATACATTTACTACACTCCTCTCCTTTAGCAACTATGCATTTGAAAAAAGGTCACATGACCTGAAACGTGTCATGCAGTAGGGTTTCCCTGTTTTGCCTTGATGTCTGATGTGTTTTGCCTGATTCCACTTTCACTGTTTTATCCTTAATACCAAAGAAAGTGAAGTGCTTTTTATGGCTGGCTTCTATCTGCTTCTCATATGGTTGGAGTTCCCTGCCGTGCGGTGGAGCGTGGTGAGATGACCCACCGCTATTGTTTGGACTCAAAATCACTAGAGAAAAATTTTCTCTAGTACTACAGCATGGCCCAATTGGATAATTGTTTTACCGCTTATGTTTATTTATACTGTATCATGGAGTCATTAAGGCAAGATGAAGAGGGCTCGGCACTCAAACCTGCTCCATACCCAGCTTTTAGCATCTGGGGGCTGCTGATAATAGCTGGCAGGGAGCACCCCAGCACCACAATATTTAAACTGCCCTGTATCTGCTGCCTGTGCCGTTATTGTGATTCCCATTACCAGACTTCCTGACTTCTTGATTTGTGTATTCCCTTTGTTTCCCGTAAACAAAAAGATACAAAACGGGATTTCTGATGGCGCTGGTTCTGATATGATCAAAAAGTTACTTGGATTCCTAGGTCGTGTTAAAACAGGTTTATTTAGCACAAAACCAATGGCCCTCATTTACTTTTGCAAACCCGACATGTTTTGTCGGGCCGTGTGCCATTTTCAGGCGCATTGCGCCTGAAATTATGTCTGCACCAGAATTTGCACCTGAAATTCTGTCTGCGCCTGAATTTGCACCTGAAATTGCGCCTGAAATGAAAAAACCCAATTAACTCTCCATTTTGCTAAGAAAACCCGAAAAAGGGGCGTGACCGTTGGGAAAAGGGGTGTGTGGTCACGGAAAAGGGGCGTGTTCCGACATTTTCACAAAATCCCAACATATTCACTAAAGTTTCCACAGAAAATGTGGTGGATTTAAGCTGAGAAAAACCCTACAGGTCAGAGCATGTGTAAAAAAAGCAAAATATAGGGAAAGTGGAAACTGTAGGGAAAGCTTAGTAAATGCCATGGAAAATAAATTGTAGGGAATTAAAACCCACAAAGAAACCTACACAACACTCTTAGTAAATAAGGGCCAATGTGTTTCTGACTCGTTATCTGACAAAGGGCTCATTCCAAGCCAGAAATGCGTTGTGTTGTGCTATCTTTTTGTTCTACATTTTGCCAAGCCAGGCGAGCAGAGTCTCTTTGCTGGGGGGTGGGATCAAGGTTGCAGGCCGTTCATGACTAACATGCTATATGTATATGGTGTTGTGCTATTAGCGCAACACAATTTGGTAAGTGCACTTTCCCTTTATCTTACTATCTGCTTTTGAAACATACAGCACTAGGGGCGCTTGTCATTATTTCTTTTTCATTACCTGTGTTTCTGGTATGACTTGTCTACAATCTCCTCTTGTGACTAGGCCCTGTCTTGGCCTGTTGACTTTATACCATGCTACCTTCCCGGTTTGTCTTTTGCCTGTTCTGATGCAGATTCTGGTTCTGATTTTTGTATCATGCTATTCTCCTGGTTTTGACTTTCTAGCTTGTCCCTGCTTAACCCCTCTTTGGTAATTTAGTACCTTTCTGTATATCTCATATCAAACCTGATGCCTTAATGCATTATAAGGAGTGCCAAAGGTGGCGGAAAGTTTTGACCACACGCTTGCACCACATTAAAGCAGACACAGTGTAAGTGGCAACCAACTCATTTTTAAAGGGGTACTCCTGTGGAAAACATTTTTTTTTTCATATCAACTGGCTCCAAAGAGTTAAACAGATTTGTAAATTACTTCTATTTAAAAATATTAATCCTTCCAGTACTTATCAGCTGCTGTATACTACAGAGGAAGTTGAGTTGTTCTTTTCTGTCTGACTATTTTTCAGAGACCTTTTTAAAAATGAAAGAAGCTATCTGATTGGTTGCTATGGGCAATTCAGCAACTTGTCCTCTGGACAGTTTTTGATAAATCTCCCCCAGTATCTTAGGTTTGCACCCAACATGCACATCATGTTGAAATCTGCACAAATCTAACACATTAATAGGCATTGGGAGAGAGAGAAAAAATAAAGCAGCTGGTGTAGCACCACTGGCGACAGCGCAACCATCTCACAGCTGATGAAATAACCAATGGAAGTCTGCAGAAAATGAGGCAGGGCCTCACAACGTCTAGAGCCACCTCTGGAGGGAAGTATACCAAAATTAAGAGACAGAAAGTTTTGTAAAGAACGAGTAATGTGTGATTTAGTTCTATTTATTATAAGGCCAAGTTAGCGAGGGAGACCAACAGATCGGTAAGGTAAACCAGTAGATCATCTGCAAAAAGATTGGTCATATAAGTGGACAACGCCAACTGAGCATCCTATACGTCCTGCAAAAATCTCAAGAGAATTGCAAGAGGTTTTATAGCTAGGGCAAACGGTGTTGGCAAAAGCAGGTATCCCTGTCTCATGCCTCTTGAAATATCTTTCAATTGTGGTTGAGAATAAAGTCCTTTTATATAAGCCATAGGGTGTAACTAGCGCATCTGTGGGGAATTGAGGAACTGCCCCATTACATAGATATTGTAAACAAATAGTCCCAAGATACTGAATCAAATGCTTTTTTAATATCTAAGGATAGCAAGGTCATGTGAGTTTTAGTAGTGTTAGCTCATTATATAAGGTTATGAATTATCCTTATTTTGTCGGCGGCTTGGTCACCAAGTTCCAATGCAATAAGATCTGATGCTGGTCAATTTCACTGAGGAGGAAGGTGCTGGCAGGACAACACCCAGTGTATAGTCGAAAACCTTTTTGACACACACATTTACTAAACGTGTCTACTACTTAGATTACACAGTCTGTAGATGTGTTTAATTTATCCCCGTTGCTCATGCTTTATAAATTTATAACTCTAACTTTATACTACTTATTTGGTAGCACCAATGCTTTACACAAAAAGTTTAGGACAAATTAAGTACATTGGGTTTGCATTTCAAGCCACACTGCTTTTTCTTTTAAGTTTACCCCTTTGACCTGTTGGGGATGAAGGGCGTACCTGTACGCCCTTCGCCCACTCCTTTTCTATAACGCAGGGCCACGATGTGGCCCCTCGTCATAGCGGGTCGGACCTGGCCTCTAACAACGGCTGGGACTCTTGGCTAATAGTGCGCAGCACTGATCGCGGTGCTGCGGGCTATTAACCCTTTAGATGTGGCGTTCAAAGTTGATCGCCACATCTAAAGTGAGACTACTCTGCTGCCGGTTAGCCCAGGGGGCTGTTCGGGATCGCCGTGGCAAAGTCGCAGCATCCCGAACAGCTGTAGGACATGAGGAGGGTCCCCCTACCTGCCTCCTGGTGTCCGATTGTCGAATGGCTGCTCAGTGCCTGAGATCCAGGCATGAGCAGTAAAGCAGCAGAATCATTGGTCTATGTTATCCTATGGGATAACAATGATCAATGTAAAAGATCAGTGTGCGCAGTGTTATAGACCCCTATGGGAGCTATAGCATTGCAAAAAAATTTTCCCATAAAAAAAACTGTGTAAATATAAATCAAGATATGTGGTATCGCTGCGTGCAGAAATGTCTGAATTATAAAAATATATCATTAATAAAAACCGCACGGTCAATGGTGTACGCGCAATAAAATTTAGTATTTTTGGTCACTTTTTAAATGATGAAAAAATGAATGAAAAGCGATCATAAAGTCCAATCAATACAAAAATGGTAACGCTAAATCATAGCACAAAAGATGAGCCCTAATACCACCCCGTACGCGTAAAAATAAAGAAGTTATAGGGGTCAGAAGATGACAATTTTAAACGCCTAAATTTTCCTCCATGTAGTTATGATTTTTTCCAGAAGTAATACAAAATCAGACCTATATAAGTAGGGTATCATTTTAATCGTATGGACCTACAGAATAAAGAGAAGGTGTCATTTGTACCGAAAAATTTACTGGATAGAAACAGAAGCCCTAAAAATTTACAAAATGGCGTTTTTTCTTCAATTTTGTCGCACAATGATTTTTTTTTCCATTTCCCATAGATTTTTGGGTAAAATGACTAATGTTATGACAAAGTATAATTGGTGGCGCAAAAAATAAGCCATCATATGGATTTTTAGGTGCAAAATTGGGTTCTGATTTTTAAAATGTAAGGAGGAAGAAATGAAAGTGCAAAAACAGAAAAACCCTCCGTCCCCAAAGGGTTAAAGGGGTACTCCACCGAAAAACATCTTATCCCCTATCCAAAGGATAGGGGATAAGATGTCTGTTCATGGGGACCCCCACGATCTTTGGAGCGGCACCCTTGTCATCCATGCACAGAGCAAACTCCGGTCTGTGCCGGATGACTGGCGACTATAGCCGCCACACCCCCTTCATTCATGTCTATGAGAGGAGGCGTTACAGCTACTACGAAGCCATCACGCCCCCTCCCATAGACATGAGTAGAGGGGGCGTGGCGAGACGTCACGAACACTGAAGCTCCTAGCTTCCATGTTCTGGATGCCCCTCCTGCTGGCCTGGAGATCGCGGGGGTCCTTAGCAGCAGGACCCCCGCAATCAGACAGCTTATCCTCTAATCTTCGGATAGGTGATAAGATGTATTTCGTCAGAGTACCCCTTTAAGTATACCCCTTGTCAAGTGAAAAAAGAATCTAAAACAAATAATTTATTTTTTGTTTATTTTTTTTTTTTAATTGAGCTAGATTTCTGGTACATTTGGAATCGGAAATGTGCCCCAATGTGTTTTAGGTATTCCAGTTAGTGGGAATTTTGTCTGCACTTTATTTATCTGTCCTGTATTATTTACTTTACATAGCCAACTAAAATATAACTCAATGTCTGAATACATGATCAATGTGATTATACAAGAGATTCTGCCTTAAATGGACTATTTTTAGAATACAGAAGAAGGATTAGAAAGCAGTTCAGTTTTTTGTCAGCCCCACAGTTGAATCTCTGCTTTGTTCACCAGTATACACAAGATGGTTGTTTCTTTAAACAGACATTGTGGATTCCAGATGTAAGACCTGCACTGATATACTGCTGATTGCCTCTAAGGAAAGGCATTGATGATATTGTAAAGCCTGATTTTCTCCCAGTATCCAAACTAACAAACATGAAAAAGGCATGAAAAGTTTTCACCGTGAAACCACTTCAAAGGAAATTAAAATCATAAAGTAATCTACAAATCTCGAGTTCCACAAAACTGTGCCTGACTAGAAAACATTTTCCCCAAAATGAACCATGCTGGTATAGCTTTCACAAATAGAAAAGGATGGGCTAAAAGATAAGCTTATATTTCATCAGAACAAAATCAACACTGTCTAGACCAACTGCTTGAGCCAGCCTATTCCTAAATCCCCTCATAAAATGCAGGAGAACAGCTGCAGGGAATAGAAGTATATCACAGCAGTCTTAAAGTTTAATACAGCAATGCATGCCGGACCCTTTCTAATGAAAGAAACATGTTTAACACCATCTGTGCCATAACTAGGAGAGCGTGCACAGCTAACCCAAGCTGCAACAACACATACACAGCACCAAGGTGGAGATTTAAACACAGGGATGTTCATGTTAAATTAGTTATATCCATGATATAAACTTCATATATACAGACTGTGGACGATACATACCACAGGAACACATTCTGGTGTCATGGTCAATAACTAGATGTCAGATATGCATCAAAATGTTTCGGGGCTTATCATATATGTCTTCCCTGCAACTATTTTGTTAAACTATTGCAGTTACAGTACAATTATCAACAAATAGCAATAAAGACATTCATAGTATAAACTGAACACAGGGAAGCTAAACTATATCACCTATTGACTTTTCTACTTTTATCCTTAGTTTATATCATATTCAACATTTCTGACTTAAACTCAGTAGATAACCAACCAAATTAGCCAAACTCTCTTCTTCACGTACCAATTTGTCTACTTTTTGCTGCTACTTTTGTCTTTTTTGTGACATTCTGGTATCATTTCTTTAACCATGATTTACTGAGGAAAAAAAGGATTGTTCACTGGATGAGGACTGGAATGGGTTTGGGATCCTGTGCGATCTAATATAAAACTAGTGGGACTGGGAAGTTTTTAGTCTTGAATGGGAGAAGGTGAACATACAGCAGGTCTCACAAAATCCTGTGCAGTCCCGCAAACCTTGGAAATGGCATGGGGGTAATGTAATGGCACAGGAGTAATAAAATGGCACAGGGGTAATGAAAGGACTGGGGGTAATGAAATGGGGGGGGGGGGAATATCTCTAAAAAGCTGTGACAGAATGTTTACGGGAGCCGGAGGGATTGGACACACATTTTGCGGGAGTAGGAGGAAGTGGACCACACACCTTGCAGGAGCAGGCGGCAATGTCAGAAACTCACTGGCACTGACACCACAAGTAGAGACGAGAACCCCATATTTTTTCAATAACAATGAGTTTTATATTTGTATAAACAACATCTGATACAGATATGTAAGAAACAATCATGGACATATCCAAAAGCTTGTTTATTCAGTCTTACTTAGGCCAAGAAATCTATGAAAGTGCCACTTTTTAACAGGTACTGGCTGTTCGAAAATCTGGTACATCTTACACTGGGTGCCCCTTGCACACCCCTTAGACATATTTAGGCAAGCAAACAGCGAACATGAAAATGTGTGCTGTGCCAATTTATCAACCAAACTATCACAAAGTAGACATGAAAAATGGTGAATTCAGTTTTGATTATTCCCTCCAAAGTGTTTGAAAGTTGGACCAACCATATAATCTAGAATACATACAAAGTTTATAGATTCCTACTAATAAAATTTTTCCTGATTGGTAATTCCAAATGTTGATGGGTGTAAATGAATGTAATGGGAGTATTTAATCTACTCCTTGTAATATTGATAGCTGAGAGAGCATCCCCAAAAGCCGTACACCATGTTGTCTTTATGTGGTATACAAACATCAGGGATTACACTCTCAGCTGTCAGTGATATGAATAATCGACTGCATCCTCCCAATACGTTTATATTTATACAGGGCTGGTCTAACCTCAGAACATATGGGAAGGATTTATTAAAGTTTTCAAGGCAGTTTTCTGGTATAAATAGAAGTCACAATTTTGTTTTGGAGGCTGTATTTTGCTTAAAATTTTGTAATTGTCTGTGTTTTTGTCACTTCTGCACCCCCTCTATGAAAAGAGTGTGATTTTCACATAAAAAGAGTGTGGTTTAGGTGTAGTGAGGGTTTTAGCCACACTTACCGTATTTATCGGGGTATACCACGCACCGGCCTATAACACGCACCCTCATTTTACCAAGGATATTTGGGTAAAAAAAAGTTTTTTACCCAAATATCCTTGGTAAAATGAGGATGCGTGTGTGTGCATGCGTATACCCCGATACACCCCCAGGAAAGGCAGGGGGAGAGAGGCCGTTGCTGCCCGCTTCTCTCCTCTGCCTTTCCTGGGGTCTAGAGCCCTGCTGCTGCCGCTTCTCTCCCGCTAGCTGTCTGCGCCGCTGCCTGTTCTCTCCCCCTGATTATCGGTGCCGGCGCAGCTGCCCTGTTGCCTCCCCCATCCCCGGTTGTTTAATTACCTGTTGCCGGGGTCGGGTCCGCGCTGCTTCAGGCCTCCGGTGTGCGTCCCATGCGTCATTGCTATGCACTGCACAGCACGGCGCAATGACGAGTGACGTCATTGCATCTCGCAGCGCATAGCAATGACGCAGGGGACGCACACCGGAGGCCTGAAGCAGCGCGGACCCGACCCCGGCAACAGGTAATTAAACAACCGGGGATGGGGGAGGCAAAGGGGCAGCGGCACCGGCAATGGGTGCCGCTGCCCCTTCTCTCCCCCTGTCTGTCGGCGCCGCTGCCCCATTGCCGGTGCCGCTTCTCTCCCCCTGGCTATCGGCACCGATAGCCAGGGGGAGAGAAGGGCCGTCAGCAGGGCTCTAGACCCCTGGACAGGCAGGGGCAGAGAAGCCGGCAGCGACGGCAGGTCTCTGCACCTGCCGCACCTGCAAAGCCGCTGCAGTTCATTGATTTAAAGCGCCCGCTTTAAATCATTGAACTGAAGCAGCTTATTGGCGTATAACACACAGGTAGACTTTAGGCTAAAAAATTTTGCCTAAAAAGTGCGTGTTATACGCCGACAAATACAGTATTTTATGCAACTTAGTGGAAAACTCCACTAACTCAATACATGATGCGCAAACCCCACATCAAAAAGTTAAACTAAAAAATGTCACCATACATTAGAGACAATTTAAAAAAATGCTTTGCTTCAGAAGCTACCATAGAGGAGAAAGTGCAAGCTTGAAAAAAGGTGTGGAAAAGTTGGAAATTATACATTTCCCCCTTGTTTCTTTTATTCATTGAATTCTAATTTTTTATAGATAAACTAGTGGCTACATGGGACTTGTAGTGTCAACACCAGCAGTGAAAACCCTTTTTCCTTTGATAAATGCTGGTCTAAAGACAAGCTTTGGAGCCCCCATGCCCACTGCGACTGCTACCTTTTCACCCTCTACAGCTAAACCTATAAATGAGGTGTAATAGGTTTCCTAAAAACTAAATGCGTTCTTCACTAATAATTATGAATCAGTAAGTCAATACAAAAAGAAGCAACAGAGAGAATATTTATTTTACTTAAAGAGGTACTCCGGTGGAAAACTTTTTTTTTTTTTTTTTTAACTGATGCCAGAAAGTTAAAGAGATTTGTAAATTACTTCTATTAAAAATTCTTAATCCTTCCAGTGCTTACTAGTGGCTGTATACTACAGAGGAAATTATTTTCTTTTTGGATCTCTTTTCTGTCAAGACAACAGTGCTTTCTGCTGACACCTCTGTCCATGTCAGGACCTGTCCAGAGCAGGAGAAAATCCCCATAGCAAACATATGCTGCTCTGAACAGTTCCTGAAATGGACAGAGGTGTCAGCAGAGAGCACTGTGGTCGTGACAGAAAAGAAATCCCAAAAGAAAAGAATTTCCTTTTGGGACTGGAAGGATTAAGAATTTTTTATAGAAGCAATTTACAAATCTGTTTAACTTTCTGGCACCAGTTGATTAAAAAAAAAAAAGTTTTCCACCCGAGTACCATTTTAAGAACTCAACATGTCTATGCATTAATTTGGCAGCCTGTTTATCTCAATGTGAACTGTGTAATATACCGTTTCCCACTTGGTGGTATTGCGGGAGAATTGCACACTTGCCCCTGAGTTCTCTTGCAGATTCCAGCTGATCCCTGGGGCCTCCAGCAGCAGGACGTGTTCTGATTATATTATTGTCAGAGGAACCTTTTAAAGAAAATAGATCCTTTAAAGAGAACATCCCCTTTAAATATTATTACATTTTTTAATTAGGCATTAAAATTGTGATATGGAAAATAAGCCAAGAGATCTCCTAGATATCTTAGTTCCATACACAAAATAACAGTTAAAATAATTTATAAGCACAAATAATTGCTTGAATTGATAATTGACGGAAAACATCAACAAAAACAATTTCACTATAATTAGATTCCAATCTTTTCAATTTCACTTGTGAATTGCTGCACAATTCTATTCTGTTTCAGAAGAGAAAACATATATTAAAAGTTGTTATATATATATATATATATATATAGATATATATATATATATATATATATGGGTTGTTCGTATTTTTCACAGTTTGTAAACCCAACGCAGGCCCTTCATTCTTATTAGAAAGAGAACAATCACTCCAAAATCCCCCTTTTTATAAAACACTTTACAAAAGCTGCCTTAATCTTGTCACTAGTCATGATAAATAGAAAATATGTAGCACTTATCCACACCCTCGCTCCTATAGTAAATACAATGCGCGCACAGCCAAGACTCGGGGTCAAGAAGGATGTGTGCTCTCTGTGTCTTGTTTTCAATGCCTGCAGACATGATAAAAGGTGGCCTGACCAGATCGGCAACTCTTAGAAGAGACTGACTTCAAGTATCTATCTGTATTTTCTTTCCTTGGCTTTGTGGACTTTTAACTCTTTTTCAGGAATACGTTCATTTTCAAAGAATCAAATCTATAGCCGTAGTCTACACCGCAATGGAGTCCATTACCAAACCAACTTTTCCCTAGGTAGAGAACCCCTTCTGCCCCTAGGGTAGGAGGAGTCTAAAGGTACAAACAAGTACCAAGAAAGGTACTTTCATGATCTGAATAAGACTTTACAATGACAACATTGCTTTACAATCACATTTTTGTAGCAAAGACTGGCATTGATGTGCATCCTGCATGACTGGATTGAATAAATCTCCTGAAACATGTTTCATGACCTTGTGAAAGTTCTTCCCAAAAGAATAAATGTTGTTATATAAGTAAAGAGAGGAGCATTGTTATATTAGTATCCATCACTTTGTAGTTGGATGTTGATCAAGGGCATGTGGATGTCATGTTTGGATGTACACATACTATTGACCAGTTATTGTATATGTGAATACACATCATAAAGGGTATGTGTTATCAGAAAATGACCAAAATATCAACAAAACATCTTCATTATAGATAACTGGTAATAAGCTGACTTATTGTTCTGTACAGATCACTTTCCTCAATCATTACATTATGACTATGTGGCAAGATTACAGTGAAAGATAATTCCTATAAACAGATAACACAGGTTTACAGCATTCACAATAGGTGATGGTTTCAGCCCCCATCCCACCTTCACAGTGACTTCTTTACAGGTAACAATATGTATCGCAAACATTCACTCATTAAAGTCAATAAGCCAATGCTGTGGTATCTATGGTTTGTGTTTCTGGAGTAAAGGAGATCTCTGAATGTGTTTAATGGTTGAGGAAAGATGGTCACCCCCATAATCATTTACTAAATAAACACAGAGTAAAAAAAAATGTACAAGCAGAAACTAAAAAGAAAAAAAAGAAGAATATAGAAGCAAAGAACAAAAGTATCGGTCCTCAAAAAACCCTTACAAAATCTGGGAAAACTAGAATACCAATATGTATCTGGCTTTAATACTTTAACTATCATACTTCAAACAATATCCAGGAAAATAATGAGGCATTTAAGATATAAATGTAAACCTAATGCTGTGATTCAGGTAAATCTACTTATGCAATAATACTAGATACATGACTCAACTATTTATCCAAACCACCTCTTGTGAAATAGGGGAGGGGATTCACGGCTACAGGCTATAGAGGGAGCCACTCCCCCCCAAATTGCACAGCAAAAACAAAAACAAAAAAATTTAGCCAGCACCTATACCCAATATACGGCAGTTTTACCATAAAGTGTACAGCGGGAAAAAGGAACCCCCCAAGCTGCGCCATACATATTATGGTAAAATTAAAGGTATCATTACAAAGAACAATTGGTCGTGCAAAAAAAAAAAAGCCCTCATATGGGTCTTAAGATGGAATCACAGCTGAAATGCCTGTGATTGTGGTTCCTACTGTTCACCAGCATTATTGTTCCCCCTGTGCCTGTTACCTGTATTTTTGATCTGACCTTTGCCTGTTTCCTGACTATTCTCTTACCTTTTGATTTTACTCCTACTTTGTTGACCTCCTGGTTTTTACCCTCGGCGTTTTCCTGTTTTTTTTCCCTCTGGTATTTTGATTTGGTTCATGGTGTGTCCCCGTGTTGCTGACCTAGTGTTACGAGCAGCGCTCCGGCTGAGCATACCGGCCGTGAGCCCGTCCCTCAGCTCCGGCACGCACGCCCCTGCCTCCTAGCGCGCGCTGGAGCTTTGAAATTTAAAGGGCCAGTGTGCCCGTAATTAGTGTTCACACCTGTACACCTTTTGTAAGTTTTTTCTCCACCCTAGCACCCCTGCCGGATCTTTGTTTGCTTTGTGCCTTAGAGAAAGCACTTCTAGTTATTCCCTTGCTGTGTACCAGACCTCTGTATTCCGTGACCCGACCATGATTCTAGCCGCCAGCCTATTGACCTTCTGCTATCCTACTGACTACGCTCTTGTGCCGCCTGACCTCTAGCTGGCCCGACCACGTCTTGCCTTTTCCTTGAGTGCCACGCTTCATCTCAGCCACCTGTGTGGTCGAGTCGTGCCAGGGGTAGCGACCTGGGTGTCGCCTGCCACAGCAAGCCCAACCCGTCTTGCGGCGGGCTCTGGTGAAAACCAGCGGCACCTTAGACTCCGCTCCCTGGCACGGCCCGCGTCATGAGCCACACAGGTCCAGTGGATCTACTACATCACCCGGCTCCCTGGGTACCTACCGTCTGTGGTGAGTCTAACACCTAGCCTGTCTGACTTCTTTTTCTGCCCCATGCACTTACTAAGTACTGGGCCATCAGCCATTTAGGAAAGACCATCCAAGTAAGTAGGCACAGTGGTGTGGGGCAAGTTCATGTCTGCACTGCTTTCTACCACACATGAAGCACAGTCTTTATTTTGCATAAAAATAATCTATGATGCCTTTATTGTACATATAAAGGCATCATGGCTTTATTTTACACAAGACCTTTCTTGTACTTCCAATTTCAGATAGAGTCAAACAAAATGATTCCCTCCCTATGCTTCATTGGACTTAGTACAAGTGGCATTGCTAGGGTTCGTGTCACCCTATGTGGCAGGAAATGTTGTAACCCCCCCCCCCCCCCCCCCCGAAAAAAAAAAATAAAAAAAATGTTTTTTTCGCATGTAATTCAGCTGGTACATACCGCTGTGATGCTGTGACAAGATACATTTTCTGTCTGCAGAACTTGATGCCCAGGTAGCATTGAATTCTCACTTTATCATCGGATTCTGAACCTCTATATAAAAACAATATAATACTACCACTTAATGTGCCCTTGAATATAAACCTGCCACTCACTGTGCCCCTGAATATAATAATGCCACACACTTTTCCCCTGAATATAATACATACACTGCCCCCTCTTAATATTATATTATCACACATTGTACCCTCTGAATATAATACTGCTACACACTGCTCCTTCTGAATATAATATCACCACACACTGCAACCTCTGAATATAATACTACCACACACTTCACCCTCTGAATAAAATTCTATTAGACACTGCACCCTCTGAATATAATACTACCACACACTGCGCCATCTGAATAAAATTCTATTAGACACTGCGCCCTCTGAATATAATACTATCACACACTGCGCCTTCTGAAAATAATACTACCACCACTTTGAATATAATACAGCATGTATGTAGCCCATAAAAATTGTGCCTCCTTCAACCCCAACATTACTGTGCCTCATGTCTGCAACAACCCCCCCATCATTCCTTTGGGGGTTTAGGGCACACACTCCCCTCCCCTAATTACTGTACCTCTGGTTGGCTGCACAACCCCCTCCCCCGCCCACCTCCAATTATTGTGCCTCTGCCTTACTGTAATGTATGCACAACCCCCAATAATAAACCTAACAACCCCCCTCCTACCCCAACCGGCCTCAGCTCTGCAACAGCCTCACCAAGTAGGGGTGATTCCCACACTAATGCACCGAGACTGCTGTTCCTTGATGACGTGATGCCGCAGCAAGCAGATGAGGGCAGACAGCAGTGCATTCCCCCCTGCTTCATGCAGCGCTCATCTCATGACATTGCACATCACTGGGCATGATGTCTGCTTTTCTCCCAGGCAGCCACTGTGGTACTCCTAATGGGCTGCAGTGGTTGCCTGGAGGAATGACTAAAGGGGAACCTATCTCCTCCAGCTCCTTCTAACTACAAACAGTGGGCATGGTATAGTGTTTAATCTGTTAATTATTCTGTGGGGGACAGATGCGCAGGTGGCGGGGTTGGTTAGCTGCTGTCAGTGAGTGACACTATGTCACATAGGTGCCGGATGCACCTGGGTCAGGTGTCATCCCACCTGAGGGTGTCCTTGTGTGCGGTCCGCACCCTCTGCACCCCCCTAGCAATGCCACTGCTTAGTATACAATGATTGCAGGAAATAATATATCAGAAAATATCACAACCAATGTCCACGCACAGAAGCATATTAAGGGACACTAAGGGCATATAGAGCTAATAACCTCCTTTTTGACAAGGAAACCAATATAACAAAATTTTGTGAAGAAATTAAGATACATGTTTTTTTTCTTATCCTACCACTCCTTCTGAAGTAATATATTTACATTATGCTGTCTGCCAATACAAAATGCTCCCATTGTAATACTTAGTCTTTCCTTTTATTTATATTGTGACTCATGTGCAATGTCCTTTTCAAACTATATTTTAACTGGCCATTTCTCTAATTCAGCTGCATTTAATATTAAAATATTCTTTCCAGGCATAGGAAAATTTACTACAGCATTCCCCGCTGCAACCAAATACATCTGATAAGTCATTTATTATTTATAGTAGTAAAAACATGATTGCTTCTAGCAAGACTTCACTTTACTTCATTGTAGGAACTCTGTGGATTAAAAAATGATGTTTCTTGAATGGTTTCCCTGTTTTTTTTATTATCATGAGAATGTTTTGCATATTTATGACAATGAGAAATATTTAGGATTTTTAATCTCCATTTTTCCCCGTTCTTCTAAACAAATATATTGATGTCTTGAAAATGAAATAAGCAAATGAATAGACACAGTTTATGCTTTGGGTACTACCTCTTATGTGTAGAAGCTGTAATATTTTTCTTGCTGAAAGATGGCTTTTGCCTTTATTTTTTACAGACTTGTTGTAAGATGACTTCTGCCTTTTTTATAACCTGTTATTGTGTATAGTTGTGAATTGATGTATGTAGGTTATGGCCATATATAGTGTATTTGCTGCAAATTTACTACACACTGTCAAAAAAGAAAACAAATGGCATAAAATCCATTCAAATGTTGTCCGGTTTTGTGCATTAAAAATCCATAGAATGTCAATATTATGTTGAAAATCTACTGCAAATTTATTGCAGGCTTTAACTTCAATAGGGCAAAAATTTGACAAAATGTATATAATTTTCATAACTCCTAATGAGACTTTAGCTCCAGTTTTGTCTCATCTGTCCAAAGGACATTTTTACAGAGCCAGAATCATTTGGACAGATGAGACAAAATTGCTGCTCGATGTTCCAAATGCAAAATTAAAGTGTACAAAGGAAAGAGTACCTTCTAGGAAGCATGGAGGAGACTAGGTCATGTTTTTGGGTTACTTTGTTGACTTTTGCACAGGGTCTCTTGAATCTGTACAGAGTACAATGAAATCTCAAGACTATTAGGAATTCTGGAGGGAAATGTTCTGCCCAGTGTCCGGTAGTTTGATCACAGATCGATCATGGATTCTCCAACAGGAAAATGCCTTAAAAAAACACACAGCTAAAAAGGACCTATTCACACAGGCGGAATTTCCACACAAAATCCGCTTCTGCTTCCTTGGGTGGTTTCTGGCTTGTGCAGATTTTGTGTGGACTTGGTGTGGAATCCGTGCGGAAATTCCGCACGCGGAAATTCAGAAGTGTGGAATCCCATAGAAGTCTATTGGGCTTTTATTTATGGAGGAACTCCACAATCGGAATTCCACAAGCAGAAATTCCGCCCGTGTGAATAGACCTTAAGAATGACTAAGAGCAAAACATTGGACAATTATGAAGTGGCCTTCTATGAGCCCTGATCTGAACATCTGTGGAAGGAGCTGAATCATGTCGTCTGGAGAAGACCCCTTAATACTTGAGACAGCAGGAACAGTATCTTATGAGGAGTGGGCCAAGATACCTGGAGACAATTGCAGAAGTCTCATTGTGAGTTACAGAAATTTCTTGGTTGCAGTGACTGCCTCAAAAGGTTGTGCAAAAAAATATTAACTTCCAAGGACCATAATTTTTGTCCAGGACAAATGCAAAAGCAGTATCTGATTTTTATCAGTTAATTTTCATTAATATTTCATTTATTATTACTTTTGTCAGTTTCAAGTTATATCATGGAGCATTGTGGAATTTTCTATCTTTACCGGAAGGGTAGAAACAATTTTGTCCATGTCTGTATGTGTAGCCATGCCCTACATGGCTAACAGGCATTCTGTCTTTTTTATTTTTCACAGGCCACTGTAAGGTCTTATATCATCCATTATTTAGGCTGGCCATACACATATGATAAAAGCAGGCAAACTGGCCAATGTAGGCAGACAATCAATCTTGTCTAGTTATAGGCAAATTGATTGGGTTTTAATTTGCTTTGTAATTAACTTAGGCTGGATTTCTATATGTCAGTTTCATCAGGATCTGTCACGTGCAGGGGAAGGAATCAGTGCAAACCTACATCTAGTTCCCGCCTACATGGGCAATTTACCCAAAAGAGCAGCCCCCAAATTAGAGATATTCAATATAATAATAAACTAAGTGCAGAGATGTCAAGAAGTGTCAAACAGTCCAGGTCAAGTAAACACAAGCAGAAACAATACTACTAAAGGAGTCAAAGAGAAACCAGGAGAAAGCTGGAGGTTTAGAGCTAAGAGGGCAGTATAGTACAAAATGAGAGACAAAACTGAGTCAGGAAAGGCAAGGTCAAACTTAAAGTGTGGCAAGTTACAAAGTCAACAGGCAGGAGCAAAGTCAGGGATTAGGCAAAAGGTCAGGTTACAGGAGGTAAGAACAAATATAGGGATACAGGGAAACAGGAACGCTAGTGAAGTGGAAAAAAGACAGAGGACTCAAATGTGTCTCACAGTCAGGAGGTGTGAGCGCCAGTGCTACAGCTGATTTGCACCACACTTTCATTCCTTGATAGGCTGGCCAGCACCTCACTAACTGACTAAAATTTTTGCACATCGCAGGGCAGCTGTGAAGACGATGAGGGAAGTTTCCAGGTACACTGAGAAGAGGATGCAAGAGGTACTTGAGGCAAGAAATCTATGTATGTAACTGGATTGCGCAATAGGTGACCACCAAAACTGATTTGTTATCAAGCTTTTTCACCATTTTCTTGTATGAAAGTTTCAGATCCCAAGGGGAAAATCCTGAAGGAGATGTTTTTCTCTTGGGTGTCTGGACCAGCCTGGTGTCCCCACTGATACACTATGTGCCTTTATTGCAGGGCCATATTTACAGATAATGCTGCCATAGGCACTTAGATTTTTATACCAGGCAACATCATGGTGGCAGTAGCTTCATCAACAGTATTAAGATTTCATTTTTTTACCCAGTGAAGTGCTGCCTCCATCACCACTGCTGCCCCAGACACAGGCCCTAGAATCCCTTAGGCTGGGTTCACACCACGTTTTGCAATACAGTTTTTGCAAAAACAATTCCTCAAAACCGGACTAAACTGTATCAAAACTTGGTCTGATAAAGAGTAGTTCGGCACCACTAAATTGTATTCGTTAAATGGAAAACCCGTAGGCACCTGGTAAATCCCCTTGCAACTGCTGGAGGTACTAGGTTGGTGCTACCACGCTTTAAATAGACAAAATCTCATATATCCACAAAAGAAAGAGAAAGCAGAGCACTAATCAGCGTCCTCTCTTGCAAGCCGCTTTTATTTCGGTGTGCAGGTTACAACCATCAGGTCTCAGGTACACATCGGGGGGTACAGACAGGGGAGTTCGACAGTGAGACGCGGGGGTATCCTCTAGGTGATGGGCCATTGCACGCCGAAGCGCTTCTCCAGACCGGGAATGACAGCTGCTTGCAAGAGAGGACTCGGGTGAGTGCTCTGCTTTCTCTTTCTTCTGTGGATATATGTATCAAAACGTGTGTACAAATTTTAACCTGTATACGGTTGAAAACCGTATACAGTTTGAAAGTTGATGTCTAGTTGCATCAGATTTTTAAGAAAAAAAACATTTAAGTTTTTAATTTTTCAATCCATTATGAATAAAGTTTCACTTGTTTGATTGAAATTTCAAGAAAAAAACTTTAGGTGTGCACTGCGCATGTGCTAAGTCATAAAACGTATGGTGCAAACCGGATAAAACCATACGCACATACGGTTCTGTACGGTTCCCATTGACTCCCATGTTAAAAAAACATATAAGGTTTCAATACGGTTTTTCACCCGGACCAAAATCTATGGTGGTAGACTACAGTTTTGGGTACATGAAAAAACTGTATATAGTGCAAAATAGACACAAGCGGATGCATTGTTTTTCAATGGACAGTCAATGCATACAGTTTTCAACACGGTTCCATACGGTTTTCAAATTGAAAACGTATACGGGAACTGTATTCCATTAACGTAGTGGGAACCCAGCCTTATGGGAAATACAGCTCGGCACTTCACTACAACACTGGAAGGAAGCTGTGCCAGAATGCTATATGAATGGAAACAGGGCCTCACTGAGCAGCCAGGCATGCAGGTATCTGGACTGAATATACTATCCATTGCTGCTTACTGTCTTGCCCATAGAGTTGAGACAGTATTTTACACCTGCTGGACCAGGTGCTCCTTGGATTCCATGTACTATATATTAAAAGACATCAAAAACATGTTTGTATGCCACGTGGCAACAGTGACAGTATATATTCATAAAATAGTAAGATTTTAGAGTTTGCATTTTCTTTTGCTCCTGTCTAAAATGAGACAACAAGGAGACATAATGATGAGTGAGCCATATAAACAAGACACACATTGTAATGTGCTTTTTCTTAGACCGCCAGGTTAAAAGACATAGATAAATGAAAGGATGTCTGTTCTAGTAGGGAATGTGAGATGCAATAATACATCTTCAATGCTTAGAGGTAACATGGATTACATGGTGTCTTTGTCTGACTAGTTAATTAAGGATCAACATTCCTCTGTCCAGAAAAAGGGCATAAAATATGAAATGGGAGGATGTGAGTCTTTCTCTGTTGTGACAAGTGGACTAAACAGGATCAAAGGCTAAAATCTTAGTAGCTAGGAGAAGGATATCTGTCCAGACACACAGGCTTTAACTGAGTCATTAAGTGCTAGTACCCTACTACTGTAAATTAACTTTTAAGCTTATCTGGGGAAGATGTTACTTTTTTTTGGGGTGTACTATGTTATGGACTGCACTGTGATATATGTTTAGGTTGTTGATTCATTAGAGATAATAAAGTCATAATTTTGTTTAACATTTTGTCCAGAAAGACATGAAACATTTTATTTTATTTTTTGTAAAATAGCATAGAAACATGACCAGCTCCTTCACGTGCCTTGTTTATGTAGTCATTACACAGTAAAACGCAATTTTCATTTTTTATTTGTCTTTTCTGAATTCGAAACTAGGAACCATAGCAGGCATATGGGAACAATGACTGGACATGGGGACAAAACAAGGGAGTTACATTAGAGTTTCAAGAACTTGTAGTAGAACTCAAATGGCAAAGCACCGTATGAAGGTTATGCTAGAAAGGGGGTTTACCTCTGGGTCATGGCAAACAGATATACAATACAATGAGATTGGCAAAGGTTCTAAGGGTCAGTGGAGGTCCCAGTTGCCTCACTTCTTGTAAAATAGAAGTCTACTGGTTGATTTTCAGGGACAAAAGTTGTTTTAGCAATAATTGTTGTCTTGGTTATGTCTAACTCTAAGAACTTATAAAATAAAGACAGTTTTTAACCATAAAAATCCTGACCTTTCTCTGTAATAGAAACAACTTTATCTTTCTATCAATTTGCAGGTAGTTCTTTTGGTAGGGGAGGCCATTGAATAGTTAAAGGGTTGTACAGTGTTAGAAAAATAGTTATTTTTTTTTAAACACAGTGTCATACATGTCACCAGATTTTGTGCAATATTGTAGCCTTTTACTTTAATGGAGCTGAGCTGCTATACCAAGCACAGCCTGTGAACAGGTAGGGCAGTTTTTCTAGGAGAAAGTAAAAGTTTGATCTCTTTAAACTGTACCTGTTATGATATAAAAATAATCCACATTTACTCTTTAACTGGTGCTGATACGGTCTGTGTGCTTAAATCCTGGTTTTCATCTATTTATGGCTCCCTTATTTATGTTGTTCACACAGAATGTAGTTCATTGAGAAGGAGGGGGCCTTTCCTTGATTACCCTCACTTATGTGGGAACATTCTTCCTCACTACTCAGAGCTGATAACTGGCTGCTCTGCTCTGCGCACTAAGGCTCTGTGACCCCCCCCCCCCCCCCGCTCACAGAGCAGGCTGATTGACAATTCCGGAGCATGCACAAAGCCCTGCTTATTATACCTCCCACACTTTCTGTATTTTGTGGCCAGAGGTTACCATGGAACAGTCTTTTGCCAGTGGATCCAGCTGCGGCCGGGCCGTCTGCGGCCGGGCACGTTTTAAGTGGATGAATAAAAGTCACATTTTAATAGGTTAGTCTCTATGTACATTGCTTACAGCTGCCTTGGTACAGCTGTTGAATTCATTTTCCTGTCACTACAAACATGTCAGTGTCATTGCTTCTACCACAAAAAATATGGGGCACTGTCATTAGGACAGCAAGCAATGGGCAAATAAGTGACAGCCAAATGCAACCAGACGGACTGCATAGTATGTTCCTTCCAGCGGTAGGACTCAACTTCCACATACCAACCAATATATAAAGCATTGTATTCAATCCACAAGCTTGCGTAGAACAAAATATAATGACCAGATTATGTCCTTTTCACAAACACCCCTATCTATTTTATCTTGTAATACTGAATTAAGTAAACTCTATAGCGTGCATGGACTATAGAGATAAACCTATGTACAAAATCCACACAAAAATTCTCTGACATTGCCTATATGGCACACATTTTAAAGGAGTAGTCCAGTGGTGACCCAGTGGTGAACAACTTATCCCCTATCCTAAGGATAGGGGATAAGTTTGAGATCGCGGGGGGTCCGACCGCTGGGGCCCCCTGCGATCTCCTGTACGGAGCCTCGACAGCCCGCGGGAAGGGGGCGTGTTGACCTCCCCACGAAGCGGCGGCCGACACGCCCCCTCAATACAACTCTGTGGCAGAGCCGAAGCGCTGCCTTCGGCAATCTCCGGCTCTGCCATAGAGATGTATTGAGAGGGCGTGTCGGCCGCCGCTTCGTGCGGGGGTCGACACCCGCTATCTGGCCGGAGAGCCTGGCCCCCGTACAGAGAGATCGCAGGGGGCCCCAGCGGTCGGACCCTCCGCGATCTCAAACTTATCCCCTATCCTTAGGATAGGGGATAAGTTTTTCACCACTGGACTACCCCTTTAATAATTAAACTCTCAAGATCATGTAATGTGAATGAAAAAGGCAACAGACACTTACAGGATATTAAAGAAGTAGTCTAGTGCAGACTATTCCAACTTCATTGTGCCTGGGCTGAAAAAAATATAGAAAAAAAACTTTCACTCACCTTCCTGCATTCCCCCAGAGCGCCGATACAGCTGTTCTGTCCTCCAGTCCCATCTTCTTCCTTCTTACTGTGCACAGATCGACACACGACGCTCAGCCTATCATCGGCCACAGCGATATCCTGCCTCGGCCAGTGATAGGATGAGCGGCGTGTGATGATCCTTGCACATGAAGAAGATGGGACCAGAGGGCCGATCAGCTGTAGGGATCAGCTGTAATGCAGTTGGAATAGTTTGCACTAGAGTACTCCTTTAAGATGACAAAACTTAAGTGAAAATCTCCCTAAAAATGTTAAATTCATAAAGTTTTCCTGCTTTTAGAAATTTCCTTTAATTTGCTTTGATCAAAGCCTTGGGAAAAGAGGTGAGATTTTAAAAGAAGCTCAATGTTTAGGTAATGACCATGAAATTCAAATAAAAACAGTGGTTAAAGTTTCTTAAAAGTCAGTTCTTCACGTGCTGTTCACACAGTCTGCTTTGGAGAGGCTTGTATTTATTTAAGTAAAACTGTTTGATGTGCAGTGATGGAGAATTTGGTTTTACTTATATTCATAAAATATTTTACACAATATATTTTTACATATGGAGGCCAGAAATTATATCAAAATCATATTTAAAGCATTACTGTCATTAAAAAAAAGTCAGTGTAGTAATGTGCAATAAGACCTGTATGCATACTAATATGCATATTTTTATTTGTAAAATACATTTTAATCTATGTATTACTATGCTCACTCTGTTTGCAGTCCTTTTGAAGGATGGGCATTTCTTTTGCTCCTTTCCTCCCCCTTCCCCTCCCTTATTATGAGGTCTGCACAAACATTGTTACATTTGCTAAGCTTTGCGCCTAAAGTGCATGGTTTATATCACCCGAATGCAGCCATGTGAATCTATATGGTGCAAATATACAAGAAATAAAATCCAAAGAGAAAACATTTTGCATATAAATACATTTTTTTTGCTTGTAAGTGTGCATGGTAATGCTCTTTTTCTGAAAAAGCTACAAGCTGTCTGTATCTCATAGGTGTTCAGCTCACACTGGTGAAGGCTGGATAATACACTGCACTGGGTCACAGCAGGGAGATAACCACACCCCTCTCCACCCTCCCCTCAGAAAAATGGTCCAAAATAACTAGTTGCTAGGATCAAAAAGACAGTTTTTTTTACATCTTTAGCAATCCAATTTTTCTATGAAGTTTATTAGGAAAATTCTTAGTTTGTAAAGAAGTATAACATGAAAAAAGTTGTTTCTAAAGACAGTAATGCTTTAATGGAGGTTTTCAAATTATCTTTAAACTCCACTGCAGACTGCTGTGTGTGTATAAATGAACAAACTACCCCATAATTCCGCCACCCCTCACAAGGTTGGGCACCAGAACATTTTGGGGGACATTTATCATAGTTTGCTTTGGTAAGCAAGTTCTGCAAAGTGAAAACTGAAATTTGCTTAGGTAAGGGTGTTTGTAACTTTTTGCTTACTCACAAAAGTGCTTAGACGCATGTGCAACTTTTTGTTCGAGTTTTGAAAGCAAAAAAAAGTCTCTAAATAACTTGACAAATGTCCCCCTTTGTTGGTTTATTTTACAAAATAAAAAATGTCAAAACTGTCTGCAGGCTTGACATTACATGAAATAACTTGCTCATGAATAAGGCAAACATTATAGTTCGGTAAAAACTTAGGCCATTTTTGGAATGTCACAGATTAATAAATGTGACCCACACTGTCTAGTTATATTACCTAATTTTTAGAGGTATTTATCCTGCACTGTAGTATACACAAAGTAAAAGTAGCTTTTAAATCAATCTCTATAAATATGGCTGACTAAAAAAGGGACTGTCCCAAAGACCACAATCCTAAAGAACAGTGTCTCATCTCTGTAGAACACGCTTTGAAAAATTTATGAGTGTGCACTACAGTAGATACATGTGCGATAACAGCTCACCTGTAACGGTATAGACCTGGCAGTCAGAATAGTAATCTCAGCAAAGTGTGGAGAGGTACTCCAGCACCAAAATCCTGTGCAAATAGAAAATTAACTGAATACACTTAATCTGTATTTATAATCCATTAAAATTGGTAAAATGTATACAACATAAACCTAAAAGATCCCTACATATTTCAAGGTACATTGTGGCTCATAGTCATGGTTACAGGTAATATTTCAGTATTTCAGTAGGATTTAAGGGATTTAAGTAAAGACATGACTTGATAGGACTTGTGATCCTGAATAAATACATACATCTCATTAGTTAATTGACTGCTTCAACACCAAGATATCAGAGTTTAAAAAGTTATGCAAATTTGGCTTTGGAGACTACTGGGAGTTCCCCACTGCTGCAAGAGCAGTAATGTAGCAGCCGAGGGGTATACCCAATTGACACCAAAACCTAAATTTGCATATCTTTTTAAACTCTGATATGTTAGCTCTGGAGGGGTCAATTAACTAATAAGTGGTACTGTATGTACAGATATAGGCCCAGACTTATCAAACTATGTAAGAGAAAAAGTGGAGTGATTTTCCCATATCAACCAATCACAGCTCGGCTCTCACTTTACCAGAGCTCGTTAGCTGAGCTGTGATTGGTTTCTGTGGGAAAATCACTAAATTTTTTCTATCACATGGTTTGATAAATCTGGGCCATAAAGTCAAAAGCCTTACACAGCTATGCCCTTATCTTATACCCTAGAAATCTACTGACAGGTCTGCTTTGACCCCTTGATGACACAGCCAATTTTAATTTTTGCAGTTTCATTTTAACTCTTTTATTTTGTTATCTCTATACCCATATATGAGGCTGTATGAGGGCTTATTTTTTGCACCATGTTCTGTAGATTTTATTGGCAGCATTTTTGTTTTGATGGGCTTTTTTAATTGCTTTTTATTAATTTAGCATTCTGCATTTTTGGGGTTTGGTATTTTTTGTATGTTTACGCTGTTTACTGTGCTGGATCATAAACATTATAACTTAATAATTCGGACAATTCTGCACAAAGTGATATCAAATGGTAACATAGAAAACAGGCCGCATCTCTGATTCAGTAATCCTGATTTCGCTTTATAATCACCTAACACTTCAGGGGGTACTTTGACTCCCTGGTGCGATAAGGCCTGTGCCGCAAGGGCATATATTTATGGCCGATGTCTTGAACGGGTTAAGAGTTGCAAGTCTTGCCACATGAAGGTGTCTTTTAGGTTTACGTTGTGCACACCATACTGAATTTAATAGATTACAAACAAAGATGAAAAGATTTAAATCAATTTTGATTGGAACAAGATTCTGGTGATGTATTTGCTGTTCTCACTTTGTTTAAAAAAATCTTAAATTAAAATGGTACAACTGTTTTTTTTTTCTTTTTTTTTAATTCAAATTCTTTTGTTTTTATGTGATATATTACATCACAGTTCCATGCATTTTGTTTTACTACTTTTTATACACTTTGGGTGAGATTTATCAAAACCTTTACAAAGGAAAAGTTGCCCAGTTGCCCATAGCAACCAATCCGATTTCTTCTTTTATATTGCAGAGGCCTTGTTAAAAAAGAAAAAAAGCGAGCTGATTGGTTGCCATGGGCAACTGGGCAACTTTTCCTCTGGACAGGTTTTGATAAATCTCCTCCTTTATTCTCATTATCTCCCAAATGTTACCAGTATATGTTATATAGAGTAATGATTATTATTGTATATGTATTATTCAGTGGATGATATAGTGGTGGTTGTAAGACTTGAAAGAGATGTATTCTAGTTGTATGTTTCTGATATCTTTCTTGGAAATTACAGTCATGTGATACTCTAAACAAACAAAAGAATAAGCTTTTATAAATAAAGTAATTAAAAACAGGAAAAGGACATTGCTATTAAATATTAATTAAGAAAACATTTCACAAAATACAAACCGAATAGGATTCTTAAAGCACAAATACTATACTCTTTTAAAGGAGTTTTAGTAAGAGTCAGAATGAAGTCAGCCCTTAAATAAAAAATAAAAAAAAGCATTTTCAGGAAGAATCACAGCTCTAGGATAAGGATTAAATTATATATTATGGAGAATCATAGTCATCAAAATTCCCTTTATTTGCCCTTCACAATTTATCCTACAGCCTGAAAAGGTGTGCAGCTTTATTTAACAAATGAGAAATGAATGTAACCTCTAGACGTTGTGTCATTGTTTTCAGATGATCTGACCACATGGTAATGCTTTCATTGTTATTGCATATTGATTAAAGATGAAAATTTTGATTTGGCCGATTCGACGAATTTTCCAAAAGAATCTGTTCCAGTCCGAATTTATTCACAACAAATTGCTAATAAAAACTGCTATTTCTGGGCTACAGAGAGCCTCAATAGGGGTGTTGAACACTTCGCCTTGCTGTAACACGCATAGGGTGTGTGCTGGGTTAGTGAAATAATACTGTTATTCAGTATGACATGCCGATCAGAGGCATCGCTATTAGAATCACTGTTGCAGAGCGGAACAATGACAGAGCCTAGAGGTGGCATCAGAATGAGAAGAACATATAGTGGCTGAATGACGCAGCATGGAGGTGGCAGCTGCATGAGGAGACCATATAGTGGCTAAATGACACAGCATGGAGATGGCGGCAGAAGGAGGAGACCATATAGTGCCTGAATGACACAGCGTGGAGGTGGCAGCGGCATGACGAGACCATATAGTGGCTAAATGACCCAGTGGGGAGGTGGAGGCAGCTTGAGGAGAACATATAGTGGCTGAATGACACAGCCTGGAGGTGGAGGCAGCATGAGGAGATCATAAAGTGGCTGAATGACACAGCCTGGAGTTGGTGGAAGCTTGAGTAGAACAAATAGTGGCTGAATGACACAGCCTGGAGTGGGCGGCAGCATCAGGAGACCATATAGTGGCTTAATGTCACAGCATGGAGGGGGCAGCTGCATGAGGAGACCATATAGTGGCTGAATGACACAGCGTGGATGTGGCGGTAGCATGAGGAGACCATATCGTGCCTGAATGACACAGTGTAGAGGTGGTGGCAGTATGAGGAGACCATATAGTGGCTGAATGACACAGCGTGGAGGTTGCGGCAGCATGAGACCATATAGTGGCTGAATGACATAGCCTGGAGTTGGCGGCAGCATATGGAGACCATATAGTGGCTGAATCACCCAGTGTGGAAGTGGCAGCAGCATGGGGAGACCATATAGTGGCTGAATGACACAGCGTGGAGATGGTGGAAGCATGAGGAAACCACATAGTGGCTGAATGACACAGCCTGGAGTTTGCTACAGCATGAGGAGGACATATAGTGGCTGAATGACACAGCCTGGAGGTGGCGGAAGCATGAGGAGACCACATAGTGGCTGAAAGACACAGCCTGGAGTTGGTGGCAGCATGAGGAGAACATATGGTGGTAAAATGAGATAGCCTGGAGGTGGCAGCAGCAGTATCAGGAGTCCTGAAAGTGATCCGGTGACAGAGTGGTGGGGTGGGTGGCAATACCAGTACCCGGTGACAAAGGTGGGTGAAAAATTGAGAACTTGGCATCAGATGTGTGGCATCAGGCAGGTGGCAGTATCAGAATAGTAGCTGAGGCAGGAAGGCAGAAGAAAACTGTCTCTTTTGTAAAAGTGTTAGTGTGCACAAGTAGATATTGAGGATATGCATTACGTAATACATTTCATTATATGCTTAGGATAAAATATATGGACCCCCAATTTTTTTTATCAAACAAAAGGAAAGTTGTGTAAAAAAACACCATGTGCTTAATACACCCCCAAGTTTGATGTGATGCAAAGACCTCTAAAAGGTGGAAGTGAACAATGTATGGTTGAAAAGGGAGGGACTTCAGCACCAGCAACTTGGACAGGAGCACTCTCAGCTTCTGCGCCATTGGATGAGTGGGCGCATACTGTTGTCTCTTGGGCATGGCTTCACCGATGGATTGCTGGCAGAATGACTGACTCAAAGTAGGAGGAGCAGGAGCATCTGGAGTGAAAGAAGATGGGTATGACACACAGCTTCCTTCGGCTGAGGTGGTGGAGCTTTGGCTGCCTGCAACAGGAGGTGGTGAGCCACTGTTCTCCCAGGCTGCTTTATGGTGATGCTGCATATGTTGATGCAGGGCTGTGGTGCCAACATTGGGACCCTGGCCACGCTTCCACTTCTGCCGACACATCTTGCATGTGGCCAGGTTAACATCCTCCGGATGCTTGATGAAAAACTGTCACACCGCCAAGTAGCTGACTTTCCCCCCAACAGTCCACACTGATTGACAGCTACTGCCGCCATCTCCAGGAACCCCTGTACCACTACCTCCTGGGACTTTCCACTTCTGCCACCATGCTGACTGCCAACCATGCTACCACCTTGCTAGCTCAGCTGCTGCCTCATGAACAACCTACAACCATCTTCTCCTGATAATGATGAAGCCCCTTCTGCACCCGACTCCCAAGTGTGATCGGCTTCATCATCATCGAGTTGTGTCTGCACGTCACTGATGTCCTCATCAGGTTCCTCAACAGTGTCTGCTTCAGGAGCTTGAACGCTCACAACACCACCTCCCACGCTACTCTCCTCATCACTACTTGCCCGCCTAGCGGAGGAAGCAGCGGATGTCTCCTTCACTTCTTGGCTGAGCAGTAGCTGCTGACTGTCTTCTAGTAGATCGTCCTCACTAAATAGTGGAGCTGAACCCACAGCATAAGATACTTCTGTGGGGGAGGGAACTGCATAGGGCAGAGGCAATGGGAGGACAGTGTCACTTGTGATGAAGTTGATGACCGTGTTACCCAGTCGATGCTGGCAGATGGGTTGCTGGTCGGGACACGACTGCTAGCTGATACCGGGAGGTGAGGCCTCTCGCTGCGACTCCTGCTGCCACTCGACCCTAGTCTGCTGAAACCTCTGCCTGATGAATTTAGGCCTATGCCACTCCTCTGTGAACGTCCTGGCATTCTGCCTGACATACTAAGTGCGTATATGAGGGGAGTACAATACGTTCCACTACGCTTAAAACAGTATTTGTCTACAACACCAGAAGATGTGTACTTTTGCCTGGCCTTTCACAGTATATAGGCCCTTAAGACTTCAACAGGAACAAAATAATACACCACTTAGATGTACGTATGTGGAATGCACTTATGAGGGGAGGACAATGTGCTCCACTATGCTTAAAACAGTTTTTGTCTGCAACACCAGCAAGTGTGTACTTTTGGCTGGCCTTTCCCAGTATCTAGGCCCTTAAGACTTTAACAGGAACAAAATAGTACACCACTTAGATGTATGTAAGTGGTATGCACTTATGAGGGGAGGACAATAGTGATGAGCGGCTAGGCCATATTCAAATTTACGATATTTCGCGCATATATGGACGAATATTCGTCATATATTCACGAAATTCGCATATTCATTATATTCACTTTTTTTTTTTGGGCGCATATGCAAAAATATATGCGCATATTCGCGAATATTGAGCCCTCCCTTCTTTAATGGTATAGTGCACTATGACTAGTGCATTATCTCTGTGATTTTTTTGCCTGTTGAAATTAATAGGCCCATTGTGGTCTATGGGGAGCTCACAACATGTAAAACAATAAGATAAGCAGGACTGTCTTGGCAGCCCAGTGGAATGGGAGACCACCACTGGTTCAAATCCTGGGGTAGGACAGAGTGTTACAGTGTTGTGGTTAAACCTTACTTTCCCGAGTTGCCCATAGCAACTAATCAGATTACTTCCTTCATTTTTCAGAGGCCTTTTCAAAAATGAAAGAAGCAATCTGTTTGGTTGCTATGGGCAACTGCACAACTCTTCCTCTCCACTGGTTTTGATGAATCTCCCCCATAGAGGGAGATTTATCAAAACCTGTCCAGAGGAAAAGTTTCTGAGTTGCCCATAGCAACCAATCAGATTACTTCCTTCATTTTTGAAAAGGCCTCTGAAAAATGAAAGAAGCAATATGGTTGCTTTTCCAGGAAAAGCTGCTGAGTTGCCCATAGCAACCAATCAGACAGCTTCTTTCATATTGCAGAGGCCTTGTGAAAAATGAAAAAAGCAATCTGATTGGTTGTTATGAGCAACTCAGCAGCTTTTCCAGGAAAGTAAAGTTAAACCACAACACTGTAACACTCTGCGACTTGAACCAGTGGTGGTCTCCCATTCCACTGTGCTGCCAAGACAGACTTGCTTATCTTACATGCCGTGAGATCCCCATAAACCACAATGGGCCTATCGGTTTCACCAGGCAAAAAATCACAGAGTTAATGCACTAGTTATGTTTGCCACCAATTCGATTCTAAATATAAAATTAATGTTCCGGAATACTCCTTTAAGATTATATTTACCCAGAGTCCCCATAGATCTCAACTTACTTCAATGATGATGATAGTAACATGGTGAGTCGACCATTGATTTTACATGAATGGGAATAGTAAATTTCCGACTTCTTTAGGGAATACTGTATGCAGACCTCATGTACGATACCATATTACAGCTCAGCACAACCTTTGAGTTGTGTGAAGCCATATTATGGGAACCATTAATGTGCATTGGACCAAGTTTGTCTCTGATCTCATATTGAATTTTTTATTGTATGAATCTGATATAGTTGTGTGCTTTATCAGATGTAGTATGGAAGAGGTATTCTTCCTAAAAGCAATACTTTTAGCTTAGAGAAACTCAATAAAATAGCACTATGCAGAACCATATGGCAGCACATAGAATGCCTATGGCGCTATTGTGTGCTTTTGAACAGATCATATGAAAGTATTTTCTGGTCATGATTAAATCTAATTGGTTCTATTCCTTCTATTTTATTACACCATGATATGTCCCTATAAGTCATGTAGTAGATGTCTCAAGATCTCTATTAATAAATCAGTTGAAACGTTTAAAACGTTCATAGGACATGTATAATGATAAGGAACTGAAGGAAATTCCAAACATCTTGAGGTGTCTGTGTGTGCTTGTTCCCACAAGATTCTGCTCATACCAGCATAAATATTAAAGCTGAGGAGCGACATATCCTGTAGTATGATATCATATACATCTTCCATAATGGCAGATCTGCTTTCCCTAATGAAATAATCAATACAATTCCTGGGCTTCAGTACAACTGTACAGATCAAGTTTAGAGAAGAAAAGTTATCATCCAAAGAAAAATGTTTGCCACGGAAATTCCATATAGCGGAAAAGTGATCTTATATAAATATGATTTACATGGTTTATAAAATTAAATGAAGAGAACTCAGTAAGAACAATAAACAGTACTTTTCTTTTGCGGAAGATACCCACAGACACATAAGAGAGGCAGAGCAGGCAGCAGTTTACACTTTTCACAATCCAGACCAAAATTTCAATAAAACCCTGGAAGCCATTCACTTAGTTCTAAAGAAAATAAAAGCCAGCTGTGTTATTTTGAATACAGAAGCTCCATGAAGCAAAGTATAAAGAGAGATATGTTGCACTACTTGTAGCTTAAAGAAACCTTTTACGTGTGAAGAAAATATATATGGGGGGTATTTATCAAACGATTTATGTGTCTTTTTTAACGTAACTTTGGCGCAATACTTTGGCGCAGTGTCTTTTCGCGCCAAAGTTTGGCGCATCTTCTCCACTGTCCTTTTTACAACTTTCTCAAAATCACACGGTCCTGTGTGTGATTTCAACTTTAGTCAGTAATTCATCATTTGCGACAATCGATCTTTGGCGCAATTTTGGCGCCAAGAAATTTTCCACTTGGAAAACACACTTAGCAATGTAAGAAAATGTAAAGGCATCAAAATACATTAAGAACGGCTGCTCAATACTATCCTGAGGAACCTTCACCCTCCTTTGAGCCAGCATTGGACATGGCCACACAGGTTCAGGAAAGGTAAGCACTAAAGCAGTGGTCTCCAACCTGCGGACCTCCAGATGTTGCAAAACTACAACTCCCAGCATGCCCGGACAGCCAACGGCTGTCCGGGCAGGCTGGGAATTGCAGTTTTGCAACATCTGGAGGTTCGCAGGTTGAAGACCACTGCACTAAAGTAACCAAAAAAAAACAAAAAACTACTCAAGTTGAAAATAAAATCCATTTCACATGGTGGCTATAAACCCCACAAAAGAAAATAACTCACATCGCTTGCTGATATACTGCAGGGGGGACTCCGAAATGGCTGCTCTACAGGGTGGAATACGCGTCCTCTGTGGTGGTAAGTTCTATGTAAAAGGCGCTGTGAACAGCTGATTTCAACATTTGAGCCAAAATTACTTACAACTTGTACCAATGATAAATTTGGTGCATGTCCAAGAAAACGAAAAAAAAAAAGGGTAAAAAGAAACTGTCAATAGGCAAAATTGATAAATACCCCCCTATATGTACAAATGCGTAAATGCATTTTTATGTGTATATGTTTGATATATATATGTTTGTAAGCAAGCAAGTAAAAGGATCTGGGCAACTCTGACAAGTGCCAAATTGTACAAGGGTTGGGTTTACAAATGTCCATTCATATGGCGCCATCTTGGATGGAAATGGATGGGAACACTGGATGCTGCCCTTAGGCACTACTGCAGTGGGGCACTGTCCTTAGGCCCTACTCTTTTACAAAGCTGTATTTCAAAAAGAGACATAACACAGAATCAAGGGGTATCGAGAGTCCAGGGATATAATGCACCACTTTTTCACCTTAAAAACTGCTGAGGTGAAACAGTTGATAGGTGATAACTTGGAATAACATATTTAAACCCTTAAAGGGGTATTCCAGGATTTTTGGTTCTTTGAATGTGAGACAGGAGCAGCAAAGTTAGTCTAGTTACTAATATATGTAGCTTACCTATGTGTTTTGGCTGGCATTAGATGTCTTTGTCTTTCTTTTCCCCTGAAGTTCCTTTTTTGCAGCCTACAAAATGAGTGTTGTTTCAGCTTGCTGTGCAGCCTGAGACAATCCATCACAAGTCAGGTGCTTAAAGAGGGCTTGGCTGTGCTGTAATAGGTGGGGCGACCAATGTGTGGGATGGTAATAAGTAATTTCTTGCCTTGAAACAAAGGATCCTGGGGATTGTAGTCTGAACCAGGCCACAGAAATTTTTGTTCCCAAAAACAAAACGGCAGCGTGATGGACACAGGACACGGCTATTTGTCACAATCACAAGAACAGATCCTGGTAAGCATGTTTATTACTGTACGACACTTAATTACTAAATTCATCTTATGTTGGATAATTCCTTTAATAGTGCTGAAAATTTTACATTTTGGATTTCATATTTTTGGCCACTTTTATTGATATGGATTTTTTCAGTGACCTAGTAAATATTTAGCCCCCTTTCAAATTCATTATGAGTGCATGCACAAAAGTAAATCACACACATACATAATTGTCAGTGTTAACATACTTCTAAAGTTTATTGGCATTCATCCAGCTTATATAACCATTGCAATTAGCATACGGTCCCAACCACGGGAGTACCCCTTTAAGCAAGGCAACACACAACAAAAGCAAACATTATCAGCATTATAAGTATGGTTATTCTTATTTAGGCTAAAGTCTTTTTCCACCCTCCCATCCAATCAAAGTATTGATCCCAAGGATTCTTTATGGCTATGGTTACTTTATCATTTGGTCCTGTATTGGCTGGGATACATGTGCAACAGGTCTCCCAAAACATTTTACACACCCTTCCCCCCTTTTTCGCTAACATCATATCTAATGCCATACGATTTTGGAATGTCATAGTGGATGGGGCACTTAGTTGTTCGGCCTGACCTTTATGAGCATCCACTAAGAAATTTATGAAATCTGGGGTATTATAGACTCAAAACTGTCTTTTACTTGATCTCCATCTTTAAATGCTTCTGGGACCCCCCCCCCTTGGGACTCCTATAACATCAATATACACATGGGGGTCAAGTCTCCCAGCAAGGGCTGCACATTTACTTCTGGAGTGTGGTTTGGATTCCTCTGTAGGTTCGGTAGTGAAAATGTGTATGGGCATGCCTAATGGGCATTCTCCAGTCCAATTCCCTTCTAATCGGGTTCTGAGCTTCATATCCCCAAGTATCCCATACCTTATGGTAGATAACATTTGCTCCTCCCACTGGCTAGGCCTATCCTTTTATATTTTTACACCAAGTATTCCTTTTTCTTATAGCGTTATCACCCACTAAGATGCTTATTTCACCCCGCTATTTGTACAGGACACCAATGTTCACCCACTGATTCTCGTCATACAATGTCACATTCTAACAATCCGGTGCATACTCTTCTAGCTTCATCCCTACAGCGGTTAGATAGACCTGTACAGGATCATCATCTCTAGACGTCTCTTCCCTCACTTGTTTCCTGACACACAATCATGGATTTAAGGAAATAGGTAACAATTACAGAATCTTAATCTCAGGTATTTCATATAACCACACACATTATACAAGGTTCATAGTTGTATTCTTTACTGTATCTATGGTTAGGAAATCAGTACAGTCAGACAAGGACATACTTATATTAACCAACCTTTGGCAGTTGTTAGATGAAGTCTACTCATAATCTCTGAAACAGGTAACATAATTATGGAGTGTGTTGGTCAGGTACATTTATTGTTTTACCTAGGTCATAACAGATGCAAATAGTGAAGTCTGTACAAACCTTCTGTCTGCATTGTTGACCCAATGTGTGGACATTACTACACACATAGCTCCCTTCTGCTTAGTGAATGTAACCGTATATGTTACCATGGGGTACCAGGCTGATGGCACACAGTTTCTTACCAACTCTCCAGATGCCATATTTGCCCTGTACCACCTCTTTCTTCTTCCATTGGTCTCTCTCAGCATGCATTGCTTGTTCCTGCAAGAGACCTAACCAGACAGATCCACACTTCCCCATCCACCTGCACACTCTGTACTGTAATTGTGGGAGGACAGGAGCACTGCAACCTTGGCAGCCTTCTCCACCATCCAGTCCCCTTGGCTTCTGGGGTTGTTTCCTTCATGTGGGTCTGAACTTGTATGATTGTCACCTTCTCTGGCAGCTCTAGGACTTTGAGCACTTAAATTACAACCTACAGATTCTACATTTGATTTGTTTGCCAAAGGATTCAAGAAAACCTCTATAAGAATATCCTGTCTTATGTATTTCATATTTGCATCACTTGGAGTAAGCTTATGTTTACAACTCAGCATCAACCATGGAATCTTATCATGGCTCTTGAATTCTTAGCCTCATAAATTCAAGACAATCAATCATAATCTGAGAGTAGTAAAGCTACCAAAGAACATTCTTCTTTTTGAGCATCTTTAGATTATACAAAATTATCATTATAAAGTTATCCACTCAAAATTGATGTTATTCAAATAAATGCAATGTAGAATGTATAGGTATATCACATTGTGTATGCAGGTACTATAAACATACTCAATTTCAAACAGTAGATATATATTTCTTTCAAGTCTAATGTGACTTTGTGTTTCAGGAGAAGAAGGCTGTCATTCTCCCTATAAGCCCCAACTTTCCCCTCCCACTCCTCTATGTCACTGGTCACCGCCCCTTTGAGTCTGGCATATTGTTTTCCCTCAGCTTAGCTCAGTCATTAGCTTGAATGTCTAGTAACTGACTGGATTCCTGTGTCACTTTACATGAGGACATCAATACACAAGTAACATGTAACAATACCGACATGTACAAATACTCAACGTACAACACCCAGGGCCCAACACATATTCTCACCAAAAATGTAAAATAATCAAAAACATACAGAGCTCTTTCAAAAACTGGAAAAAAAATCACCTTCAATTTGCATTGTTTATAATGCAATAAACCATTAGCTGATTTTAAATGCTTAGGTAATACTTATCAATTAAATAGTGATCACTTTTTTTTAGATTGTATATTTTATTTTTCTTGGCCAAACTTCTTCTCTTGTTACTCCTACAATATAATCAGACAATTAATTGCATTTCCTGATGCACTTCATTTTTGGCATCCATCCTGCGCAACTGTGAAAACAAAACCTATTAGGTAATTAATTAAATATCATTAAATAGGTTCAATTAATACCACGTGGATATTCTTTTGTTCTTCATCAATCTAAAAAGGATCCATTTACAACACAAACTTACCTAAACAGCTTCAACTATGCTCTCACTCAGCTTTCCTAAAGACCTACCACTCCCTCTGCATTCCATAGCACTAAGTACTCCTCATAATTTTTTTCACGTTTGTCCCCATCATTTGGAAAAAAAACAACTCCATTCTATCTCCATTCATTGGACTAATCACACATCTGGAAGTTAACAAAAGGGAACGTGCAAAAATAGAGGGTTCTTGAGAGTGCTACTGTATGCAGAAGTAAATGAAGTTCAACGTACGCCAACAATTACACAGGACTGGCTTTTATTCAAAAAAGTTAATTAGATACAGGACAATGCGTTTCGGTGCCTTCCTCAGAGCCACAAAAAATTATTGAAAAACGCATATACAAATAGAATAATTAGTGTCTAAAAAGAATACTGCAGATAAAAATGTCAATAAAAAATGTTTGTAAAAACATGCATATATGTAGTCAACTGCTCAAAGACGTCTCGATGGTATACAATCATATACAGTGGTACCAGGAACAGGACTTGGGCATATAACAAAGGAAAACGTATGGTTGCAATGTCCAATATTAGTCCATAAACATTAATCCAGTACCAAAAATCAGTATAAAGTTACACATAGCAATATAAAATCACAGTAACAGGCATATGTTGTCCTTATATGAATAATGGCAGAGGGTAGCAGTCAATAATTTTGCATGATTCAGTATGTAAAAACCCAGGGTGGTACTGAGAAATGGCTGCTGCCCATTTTTACTGCTTCTTGGGATATAGCTGGGAGTTGGAACAGAGCAGGGAGCAAATAGCATCTGTAGGCATAAACTGAGAGGTTTTTACTTACAGGTCTGTAGTCCTGACAGGTTTTCCTGTGTAGTGGCTCTAAGTGTCAGGTCTTGGCGTGCTGTTATATGTGCGGGCGCTGCCAATTGTAGTATGCAGCTCAGCTCTAACACTACTTCCGGTCATGCGCATAGTTGTAGTTGGGTGTCGGAGCAGAGGGGGAAGCGCGGCAGGCTCATGTTAGTGTTAATATCGCTGCTGCACCAGTAGTTGATGAAGTGGTGACTACAAATCAGCGACAGGAAGTGACAATAAACTGGTACTTTGTGTATTGGACCAATGAAGGGCCAGCAAATATGTAAATAAACATGTAAGTGTCACGATGCCGGCTGGCAGGAGGTGGATCCTCTGTGCCAGAGAGGGATTGGCGTGGACCGTGCTAGTGGACCGGTTCTAAGTCACTACTGGTTTTCACCAGAGCCCGCCGCAAAGCGGGATGGTCTTGCTGCGGCGGTAGTGACCAGGTCGTATCCACTAGCAACGGCTCAACCTCTCTGGCTGCTGAAGATAGGCGCGGTACAAGGGAGTAGACAGAAGCAAGGTCGGACGTAGCAGAAGGTCGGGGCAGGCAGCAAGGATCGTAGTCAGGGGCAACGGCAGGAGGTCTGGAACACAGGCTAGGAACACACAAGGAAACGCTTTCACTGGCACAATGGCAACAAGATCCGGCGAGGGAGTGAAGGGGAAGTGAGGTATAAATAGGGAGTGCACAGGTGAACACACTAATTGGAACCACTGCGCCAATCAGCGGCGCAGTGGCCCTTTAAATCGCAGAGACCCGGCGCGCGCGCGCCCTAGGGAGCGGGGCCGTGCGCGCCGGGACAGGACAGATGGAGAGCGAGTCAGGTACGGGAGCCGGGATGCGCATCGCGAGCGGGCGCTACCCGCATCGCGAATCGCATCCCGGCTGGAGACGGTATCGCAGCGCACCGGGTCAGTGGAGCTGCCCGGAGCGCTGCGGTAGCGAGAGTGAAGCGAGCGCTCCGGGGAGGAGCGGGGACCCGGAGCGCTCGGCGTAACAGTAAGGGTAGGGAGTAACAGATGGTAGAATGAAGATATGACCAAGTGAAGGTACAGGGTACAATGTGATGAATGTGGGATAGATGAGGCTGTGAGAATGGTAAAAGTACATTCTTTCTATGTGTGATGAGGAAGAATGATTGATAGATGCTGATGGATAAGGGACTGGTATGAACTCTTCTACCAGAGGAAAGACATGGATGAGTGACCAATGCTGATAGGTGGGGCTGGTGTGGGTAATGTAGCTAGAGGGAAGACAAGGATGGATAACCACAAATAGCTGGATGGGGATGAAGGGAAGGAAAAGGGAGAGGACAAACTGTAGGGAGAGGAAAGATTTGTTTAGACAATCAGGGAGGAGACATTTTAATTTATAGATCCAATAGGCTTCTCGTTTCTTTAGGGCTGCTTGTCTATTGTCCAAGTCTGTTGAAATGTGCTCGACAGGAGTAATCTTCAAGCATGAGAAGTCTTTTTTATGATCTTCTGTTAGATGTCTTGATACGCTCTGTTTCAAGTAACCTGTGTGTGACAGTTATGTCTGTGGCCATTGAGCCGTTTTCTAAGAGTCTGGGTGGTCCTTCCGATATAGTAGGTGCCAAAAGAACAGTCAATCAGATAGATTATGTATGAGGACCCACAGTCCATACGTGTTTGTATTTCAAAGGCTTTGGAGATGTTCTTCAATGTGAAGGATTGTCTTCCATGTTGTGTAATCAGGCAGCATAAACATCCCTTAATTCCACATTTGTATGATCCCAGAGTAGAGGAAGAAGATTTTTTCGTTTTTTCTTTTCTTAAACGGCTCGAGGCAAGGATGTTCTTAACGGTCTGTCAATCCAGGTCTCCTAGGGATGAGGTTTTTCAGAACCAGATCTGTAAGGAGGATGCCCAAATGTTTCTCTAGGATCTTTTTTTTCTGTTGGTGTTCCTGGTTATAAGTGGTAATAAAATTTTAACTATGTGTATTGGAAGGATTTTTTTCTTTAGGTTGGTCTGATGGTAGAAGAGTGGTCTGTTTTACGGCAAGGTTTGATAATAAAGCGTTTTTGACAAGAGTTTCTATTTTGTAGAAATCTTTTTTGCATGATCTTGTAGTATTGTAGTCCGATATATTGGTGCAATTTCTGCGTATTCTTATATATTGACTGAAGGGTATATTTAAAAGCCATTTTTTTGTGATGGGCGCTGTGAAAATCCAGAAAACTGTGTCAACTTTTTAAAAATGTGTCGTAGTAGTGATTTTTCCTTGCCGATGACTTACATTAAGATCCAAGAAAACTATGGATTTTGAATCCAGCAAGGGGGTAAATTCAAGTCCCCAATTGTTACTGTTCAGATGTTGGATGAAGCAATTGGCTTAGTCTGTGTTTCATTTCAAAATAAAAAACTGATCGTCAATGTAGCGTTTATAGTACATGATATGAGATCTGTGGGGGGTGGAATTGAAAATATATGAATACTGTATATAATGCTACTATATATGAATACTTCTGTCCATCAACCATCAGTACATTCCAAACTTTCAACTGCCTTAATATCTATAGTTCATTTTTAACTCACCATATGCTTTTCCATCAAAACCTTGAGTCTCCATTTTGTTTCTCTAGTATTCATTAGAGATGAGCAAATTTTAGAAAAATTTGATTTGACTGATTCACCGAATTTTTTGAAAAAATTTGATTTGATCCAAATAAATTCATGGTGAATCGATATAATAAAGTGTGTGTGTGTTTTTAACTTTTGTAACTATTTTTTTTCTTTATTTTTTAAATTTTAAATTTTAGGTAGTACTACTACTCCCATGATGGAACAAGCTGTTCCATAATGGGAGTAGTAGTACCTGTACTAATAGACAGATCGCCCCCCGGGGTCTGAAACCCCTGTGATCTCCTATATAATGCATAGATGCGGGCAGCTGCTCTATATATATGGTGAGAATGGTGTTGTGAGAACACCGAAACGTCGTACTTGCACTTTATGTTCATGGAATAAACCACCCTTTGTTTGGATATATCGGTGTGCTGCGGTCATCTCTCTCTTATATACATATATATATATATATATATATATATATATATATATATATATATATATATAACAGCAGCTAGGTCGCTTGTTCAGTGATGTCTCTCTATAGTATATTGCTCTCAACTATCTTAATACATCCTTTTGTGGATGAAATGGATGAAATATATATGTTCTGCCCATATTGAACTTCCTGAATTATCATGAAGCTATTCTCAAGCATTCCACTACTATTTTATTCACTACTGTCAATTGTAAATACCCAGATGGCAACATTTTCTGTAAAAAATTGACAGGAACCCTGCTTTTACATCAAAGAAATTCCATCCCTGAGATACAACCTTGATTGTTAATCGGCCTATGGGACTATCCCAATGCTTTATATTACAATGAGAGTTTTGGACATTCACAGAGCAGGCCACTGTTGCTCAGAGGAGGTAAAGCGGATCGTAAAATTTTGAATTTGTCTATTTTGTCATTGATTGATGCTTTTATATACTTAATTTGTATGATAGCACTTGCTTACTACAATCACTTTCCCAACTGTTGGGGGATATCCAGAATTTTGACCACAGAGAAAACAAAGTTGGAACCCTGTACCAGCAAATGAGAATGTTATAACCAGTTTCTGGGTATTTTGAAAACATAGATATTCCGTGCAATTTTTCCAAAATATTGTTCTTTTTGTGCCGTGGTCACTTGGACCACTTGGTCCCCTTTCCATTTCAGTAAGAAGGTAGGAGGCTGTACCATTTCAGGTGTGTTTAATGCTATCCATGCCTGTGTACTTTTTCCCATGCAAGCTTTACAGATGGGATTACTTTGATCTATAACCAGGGTTCCTGTAAATGGAAGAGAAGAAAAATCTTAACCGAAAATGTTGCCATGTGGGTATTTACAAATAGCAGTAGTGAAGAGAATAGTAGTTTAATTCTTGAGAATAGCTTTATAACAATTCAGGAAGGGCAATATGGGTGGAATCAGAATTTGTTATGAATTTCACAAAAAACTTGATTTGCAACGTTTTCGAATATCGCAGTGATTCTATTGCGTAAATCACTTCATTAAACTCCATTTAGTGCGGTCCAGGCTCTAGGGCATCTCAAATGGTGGACCACATGGGAGGACATGGGATAAGGAATCCTGAGAAGGTGGGAACAAGGGTAGGCATGATGTCACAGTCCTATATAATCGATAGCAATATTGCGGCCAGTCACTTCAGCCTTTCACTGCAGAGAGATACATAGAAACAGAAAGTGCTGTTTGTTGCACATACAAGCTTTTTTCCAGCATTAATTCACCTCCTAGTCAAGTCAGCGTTCTGTTGCACAGAACAGCAGCGATTCACCTCAAGCACAAATCCTGCCTAGAAGCACTTATAGAGAAGGGAGTGAGATTGAGAGAGAAAGAGCAATTTTGGGTGTAGTACACAGCGACTGTGTGCTGCAGCACTGGTGTGTACTGCTGGTGTTGTGCAAAAATACTTTTTTAAGCGTACTCTAGCGCATTTTTCTCCCCTCATAAGTGCATTCCACATACATAAATCTAAGTGGTGTACTATTTTGTTCCTGTTAAAGTCTCAAGGGCTTAGATAATGTGAAAGGCCGGGCAAAAGTAGTCACAGGCTGGTGTTGTACACAAATAATTTTTTAAGCATACTGTAGCGTATTGTACTCCTCTCATTCCAGGCAGAGAAGTGCCAGGACGTGCACAGAGGAGTGGCAGAGGCCTAAATTCATCAGGCAGGTGTCACAGCAGACCAGTGGCAGCAGGAATCGCAGTGAGAGGCCTGAGTTCCCGGTATCAGCTAGCGGTCGTGTCTCCACTTCATCACAAGTGACATCTGACACCCTCAGTCAACAGTCAGTGGGTTCCTCAGACACAACCCTCAGTTAGTATGGCCCGCGAGCAGTCCCTGTCCTCCCATTGCCTCTGTCCTATGGTGTTCCCTCACCCACAGAAGTATTTATGCTGTGGGTTCAGCTCCACTATTTAGTAAGGACGATCTAGAGGACAGTCAGCTGCTACTGCCCAGCCAAGAAGTGGAGGAGACATCCTCCGCTTCCTCCACTAGGCGGGCAAGTAATGACGAGGAGAGTGGCATGGGAGGTGGTGTTGCAAGCGTTCAGACTCCTGAAGAAGACACTGTTGAGGAACCTGAAGAGGACATCAGTGACGTGCAGACACAACTCGATGATGATGATGAAGCCGATCGCACTTGGGAGCCGGGTGCAGAAGGGGCTTCATCATCATCAGGAGAAGAGGTTTGCAGGTTTCCCGTAAGACAGCAGCTGAGCCACCAAGGTGGTAGCATGGTTGGCAGTCAGCATGGTGGCAGAAGTGGAAAGTCTGGAGCCAAACGTGCCCAGGGTAGACCACGTGCTTTGCAACAGCCTACCTTCACGGGAGGTAGTGGAACAGGGGTTCCTGGAGTACGCGGCAGTAGCAGTCAATCAGTACGGACTGTTGGTGAGAAAAATCAGCTACTCGATGGTGTGGCAGTTTTTCATCAAGCATCTGGAGGAGGTTAACATGGCCGCATGCAAGATGTGTCGGTAGAAGGTGAAGCGTGGCCAGGGTCCCAATGTTGGCACCACGGCACTGCATCAACATATGCAGCATCACCATAAAGCGGCCTTGGAGAACCGTGGCTCTAATGTGGTGGTCCATCCTGCTGCACCACCCAGTGGCATGCCACACCCTGTTTCAGCCAGCCAAGGCTCCACCACCTCAGCCGAAGGGAGCTGTGTGTCATTCCCATTTTCTGTCACTCCAGATCCTCCTACTTCGAGTCAGTCATTCGGCCAGCAATTCATCGGCGAAGCCATGTCCAAGAGACAACAGTATGTCCAACTTGCTGGTGCTGCAGTCCCTCCCTTTTCAAGTGTGGACTCTGCACATTTCAGAGAACTGATGGCTTGTGCCAAGCCGAGGGGGAGAGTCCCAAGCCGTCATTCCTTTGCGAAGAAGGCAGTACCAGCCCTGCACAATTTTGTGGAACAGAAGGTGGGCCAGTCCTTGAGCATGTTGGTGTGTACCAAAGTGCACGGCAGTGCCAACATGTGGAGCTGTAACTGCGGTCAGGGACAATACATGTCTTTTACGGCCCACTGGGTGAATGTGGTTCCTGCACAACCACAACAACAACTTGGATAGGTCACGCTTCTTCCGCCTCCACGCTCTTAGGCCGTTCAGCATGTGACAGTGTGCGACTCAGCCTCCTCATCCTCCACCATCTCCTCAGCTTCCACTGCACAGACAAGTCTCAGTGCCCCTAAAGCATACCATGTGTGCAGGGCACAGCAGTGTCACGCTATTCTTCACATGGTTTGCCTTGGCAAAAGGAGTCACACATGGGAGTAACTGCTAAAAATCATTCATAAAGAAATCAAATAATGACTTACCCTACGAAAACTGGAAATGGGAACCATGGTGACCGACAATAGGAAGAACATCTGCGCTGCGACCTGCGTGGCACACGTGTTCAATCTGGTTGTCAAACTGTTCCTGAAGTGTTCCCCCCATCTGCAAGACATCCTAACAATGGGAAGGAAACTTTGCACGCACTTCAGCCACTCGTACACCAAAAAGCACACCCTCCTTGAGCTGCAGCGTCAGAACAGTATCCCCCAACATAGTCTGATTTGCAATTCCACCCTCCATATGTTGGACCTACTATACGATAAGAGAAAAGCCATCACTGATTTTTTTGATGATCCAAGCGGATGGGGGGACTCCCTATCCTTAATGTCAACCAGTGGCAGCACATACAAGACACCTGCTTCGCACATTAAAATGGGTGAGTTACTATGTCCTACCACTTTATATATTTAGCATACAGTAAGACATATTAGTTTAGAGACACATTGGTCTATAATATTTAGTGCACTTTACTCATATGACTGTATGTGCTATACATACCCTCCTTGTATCTCTCCCATTTATATACAAAATGTTTACTTGTGTAATATATAGCACATTGTATCTACTCTAAGACACTCTGCTTACAAATTGTGTTTTGAAAACTATCAATTTTCCTTATATATGTAAAGTATTTTATAAAGGTATCTAAATTCCGTAGCTATTGCTCCTTTTTTTTGGATCATGTAGTCTTCCGGAGCTATACTGCATATATTGTTGTTGAGATCCTAGCACCCTCATAATATGCTTAGGTAGTGACTAGAATGGGGACCTACAGTTGGGGTTTCTCCAGGATTACGGGATGAACAATGTCATTCCACTGCTTCATCTACTACAACACGTGCTGGAAACGATGGCTGGTCAGGGCACTGGAGACGTGGTGCCTACATCTCTAAGCCACATGAGCCCTGTGGGGTCTAAACTGAAGGATGAGGAGCGGGAGGGGCACAGTGGAGCGCAGTTTAGTTTTCGCAAGATGGGTGGTTTTTCTAGTCATTTGACAGGAGAGGAGAATCAGGAGCAGATAGAGGAGCTAGAGGATTATGAGGAAGGTGAGACACAGGACCCAGACTCATTGTGGCAGTATGCAGTGGAGATGGAGGCAGGGAGTCCCTCTGAGTCACTTGCACAAATGGCACAATGCATGTTCACTTGCTTGCGTAGTGATTGATGGATTTTCACCATTCGGCAGTGGGATGACTTCTGGATCTCCACCTTATTGGACCCTCACTACCTGCACTAAATGTGGGCCTTTTTCATACCCACTGAGAGGGAGGACAAACTGACCTACTACAGAGATATCCTACATAGTCAGTTGGCCGATGCCTATCTGTGCCATCGTCCATCCTCTCGCAGGTCTGACTCAGGGGGCCCTCTGCGCTCACATTCCACTGCCATGGCTGCAGGGGAGGGGTGGGGTGGCAGGAGCAGTACCAGCTCCATCAGCAGCAGCCTGAGTCTACAGTTGCTGATGAGTAGCTTTCTTCACCCGCATAGTGAAACAACTCATCAGCAGCAGGTAGACCTGGAGCAGGACCTTAACCAGCAGGTGATGGCATACCTTGACATGACCATGCCACCACATCTTGAAGATCCACTGGACTTCTGGGCAGCCAATCTTGATTTGTGGCAACAACTAGCAGAGTTTGCCCTGGAAAAGCTGTCCTGCTCAACCAGTAGTGTGCCATCAGAGCGGGTGTTTAGTGCGGCAGTGGCCATAGTAACCACAAGGAGAACTCGTCTATACACAAAAAATGTGAAGATGAATCAGGCATGGATCAGCCAGGATTTCCACTTACCAATGCCTGGTGCATCAGAGTAGATTGACCATGGTGCCACACCAACACTTCACAAATATGGATAGTGAAAAACATATTTAAGGTGCTGCTCCCCAGTTACAGACATTCCTCGCCATCAGACCACAAGTAAGTATTGAGGATATGCATTAGCTAAAACTATTTTCTTAGGATAAAATATACGTCTTTTTTTTTTTTAATCAAACAAAAGGAAAGGTGTGCAAAAAACACCATGTGCCACCTACACTACCAAGTATTGATGGGATGCAAAGACCTCTAAAAGGTGGAAGGAAACAATGTATGGTCCATTGTAAAAACTTCCCCTGTAAGGCCCTACTCTCGCATTATTAATTCCCTTCTTTACAAGTGTTACTCGCCCTAACATAGGAACCTCTCCCTAGTTCTCCCTACAAACACTGCCATTTCCCAGGGTTTTTAGGTGGAAAAAGAGAGAGTTTCCTGTGTGGGACCACCCTTTTTAGGGTGAGTAACACTTGCCAAGAAGGGTATTAATAGGGTGAGAGGAGGGCCTTACAGGGGAAGTTTTTACCCCCACATGCTAGAATGGACAATATGTTGTTCCCTTCCACCTTATCGAGGAAAGTGTTACTCTTCTTAAAACAGGTGGCCTCACACAGGAACTAATCCCTAGTTCCACCTAAAAATCCTGGGAAATGGCAGTGTTTGTAGGTGGAAATAGGGAGAGGTTCCTGTGTGGGGCTGCCCTTTTTAGGGCGAATAACACTTGCCAAGAAGAGAATTAATAATGCGAGAGTAGAACCTTACAGGGGAAATGTTTACCCACACCGGTTACAATGGACCATACGTTGTTCCCTTCCACCTTTTAGAGGTCTTCGCATCACATCAATACTTGGTGGTGTAGGTGGCAAATGGTGTTTTTCCTTTGGTTTGATTTAAAAAACAACAACTTTTTGGGGCCTTATTTTTTCCTAAGCATACTATTAAAAGTTAGGTTTTATGTAATGCATATCCTCAATACTTACTTGTGCGCGCTAACACTTTTACAAATGAGACTGTTTTCTTCTGCCTACCTGCCTCAGTTACTATTTTGCTCCTCCCACCCGCCTGATGCCGCAAATTTGATGCCAAGTTCTCCTTTTTTCACCCACCTTCGTCACCGGGTACTGGTATTGCCACCCACAGCACCACTCTGTCACTGGGTCACTTTCAGGACTCCTGTTGCTGCTGCTGCCACCTCCAGGCTGTCTCATTCTGACACTATATGTTCTCCCCATGCTGATGCCAGCTCCAAGCTGTCTCATACTGCCACTATATGGTCTCCTCATGCTGCCGCAAACTCCAGACTGTGTCATTCAGCGACTATATGCTGCCAACAACTCCTGGCTGTGTCATTCAGCCACTATATGTTTTCCTCATGCTGCTTCCGCCTCCACACTGTGCCATTCAGCCACTATATGGTCTCCCCATGCTGCTGCCACCTCTAGGCTGTGTCATTAAGCAAATATATGTTCTCCTCCTGCTGTCGCCACCTAAAGGTTTTGTCATTTAGTCACTATATGTTCAGCTAATGCTGCTGCCACCTCACCGCTGTGTCATTCAGCCATCATATGGTCTCCTCATGCTGCCGCCACCTCCTAACTGTGTCATTCAGCCACTATGTGGTCTCCTCATGCTGCTGCCATCTCCACTCTATGTCATTCATCCACTATATGTTCTCCTCATGCTGCCGCCACCTCCTAACTGTGTAATTCAGCCACTATATGGTCTCCTCAAGCTTCCGCCACCTCCAGGCTGTGTCATTCAGCCACTATATGGTCTCCTCATGCTGCCGCAAACTCCAGACTGTGTCATTCAGCCACTATATGCTGCCGCCACCTCCAGGCTGTGTCATTAAGCCACTATATGCTGCTTCCAACTTCAGGCTGTGTCATTCAGCCACTATGTGGTCTCCTCATGCTGTGGCCAAATCCAGGCTTTGTCATTCAGCCACTATATGGCCTCATCCTGCTGCTGGGACATTACCTAAAAACCACTAGCTACCAAAAATCTTCAATTAAAATTTGAAAATGTATCTTTTAATCTTTGGAATTGTGAGGTCCTATGGTCTCCTCATGCTGCTGCCACCTCCAGGCTGTGTCATTGTGCCACCATATAGTCTCCTTATGCTGTTGGCACCTTTGATTAAACTTGAAAAATGTTCATGTATCTAAAATCTTCAATTAAAATTTTATAAAATATCTTTAATCTTTTCTATTGTGAGGCCCTATGGTCTTGTCTGGCTGCTGCCACTTCTAGGCTCTGTCATTGTGCGGCCATGTGACTCCTTGTTAGATTGGGTTTTTTGGTTATACAGTATTAGTTCAAAGTAAACACCAGGACATTAAACTTGGGAATCTAATATAAATCTTAAATTTAAATTAAAAAAAAATCAATGTAATCTTTTCAAGACTGAGGGCCGTCGACTTCATTTATTACCTGTGGAATTATTACAAGAATCCAATGAAACAGCTTGGAGCGATAACAAAGAACCATAACTGATTAAATGAAACATTCGCACTTTCACAGTCAGGGGACACTAAGAGGCAGGGGCTGGAACAGGTGGTATCTCATCTGGCGGAGGACCACTAGCTCGATGCTCACCAGAATGGGTATTCATTTCACTAGAATGGGTCATTCATTTCAAACCTCTTCACTTCTAACTTTTCACTAAAAGTAACTTTTCACTTCTAATCTCTCTTTTCGCTACCTAATCTCTTCTAGTCCATCACCTATTTCATTTTGTCATTTTTAGTTTTTTGTCCCTCTTCTCTCTGTAAGAGGTTGTTGCTGTGCTTGGTTGTTTTTATCTAAGAAAATGAAAACTATTGGGGGTACCCCCATGAATCAACCTTGCTATCAAACCTTTGATTCCAGTCTGTCCATGTCTGTCTTTAATCCCTTGGTGTCACATCATAGTTGATCCTGTCCTTTACATTGTATTGACACCTTCCATGCTTTAAATAAAGAATAAAAAAAAAGTAATGACTTGAAATGAAAAACAGTTCAGGAATAATGGCACATGGGTCAGAAATGTTCAAATAGTCACAATGTTATCTTGAGTATTACAATTTAAACAATAAAGTTAAAATAGTACTTTCTTAATTATGAAGAATAGAGGGCCAACACAGCCTTTGCTTTCAAGGACTCCTAAAACAAACACTTGTGAAAACAATTGAATGCTTTTAGTATCCTTGGCTCATTAAATAAACCCACTTCAAAGAATGACATGATGCGAAATATTATATTTCTGTCAAAATTAACAGATGGAGGGTTACCACAACATGCTGATGTGTTTCATGTCCTTAGAGGGCCTCTGTCAGGGCACGTTTACTGAGTGTACAGTACATGCTGTATAAGTAAATGACTGGTTTACCTAACTATGTAGTGGAACTTTAGTATACATTAAGGGAAAAAAAACATCAAATCCAAAGCCAACTCTATAATGCTGTGTTCAGTTCATGTTTTATTGTAGCACAGCTTCATTTACATGACAATCTTAGGAAGTCTCTACAGCAAGTGAATGAAGGACTATGATGATTCCCTTTCTCTACTATTTATATTGGTGATCTTATATACATTCTCCCAAAAAAAAAAAAAAATCTTCCCGTTGGAAAACTTTTTTTTTTTTTTTTTTAATTAACTGGTGAAAGAAAGTAAAACAGATTTGTAAATCACTTCTATTAAAAAAATATTAATCCTTACAGTACTTATTAGCTGCTGAATACTACAGATGAAATTATTTTCTTTTTGGAACACATTGCTCTCTGCTGACATCACGAGCACAGTGATCTCTGCTGACATCTCTGTCCATTTTAGGAACTGTCCAGAGCAGCATATGTTTGCTATGGGGATTTTCTCCTACTCTGACAGAGATGTCAGCAGAGAGCACTGTGATCCAAAAAGAAAAGAATTTCCTCTGTAGTATTCAGCAGCTAATAAGTACTGGAAGGATTAAGATTTTTTAATAGAAGTAATTTAAAAATCTGTTTCACTTTCTAGCACCAGTTGATTTACCACCGGAGTACCCCTCTAACCCTTTAAGGACGCAGTACATAAATGTACGTCCTGGTGTGGTGGTACTTAACGCACCAGGACGTACATTTACGTCCTGTACATAACCGCGGGCATCAGAGCGATGCCCGTGTCCTGGCCGGCTGATCCCGGCTGCTGATCGCAGCCAGGGACTCGCGGGCGTCCACCATTAACCCCTCAGATGCCGGGATCAATACAGATCCCGGCATCTGCGGCAGTACGTGATTTCAATGAATGATCTGATCGCCCGCAGCGCTGCTGCGGGGATCCGATCGTTCAGAGCGCCGCAAGAATGCCTCTGTCCGGCTCCCGGCGTCTTCTGCTCTGGTCTGAAATCGAGCAGACCAGAGCAGAAGATGACCGATAACACTGATCTGTTCTATGTCCTATACATAGAACAGATCAGTATTAGCAATCATGGTATTGCAATGAATAGTCCCCTATGGGGACTATTCAAGTGTAAAAAAAAAATATTAAAAAATGTAAGATTAAAAGTAAAAAAAAAGTGAAAAATCCCCTCCCCCCAAAAAAAAATAAAACGTTCGTTTATTCCTATATTCCCCCCAAAAAGCGTAAAAAATTAATTTAATAGACATATTTAATAGACATATAGGGGGAGATTTATCAAAGGATTTAGACTGGTTTTTCTTGTCTAAATTTGTCGCACAGAAAGTCGCAGTCTAAATCTGTGCGACTTTTCTGCGACTTTTGCTCTAGAGGATTTTTAGAACATGATGCATGCAAGTCTATTTTAGACTGAAATGCATTGAAAAATGCATTGGTGCTGAATTTATCAAAAGCGACTTTTCAGCGACAAGTCGCATAGGCTGAAAGTACGCCGAAATGTCAGACCATGTTGGAGCAGGTTTAAATATAGACTAAAGCATAGATCATGCAGTCTGTGCACAGAATTTATCAAGAGCTGTGCGCCATTTGATAAATTAGGTGCACAATAGACCAGACTAACCCTCTGTAGTTTGGTCTATATTGATGCGGGACATAGACAACTTTGATAAATATCCCCCATAGAACGTAAAAAAAAAATCCAAAATTGCTACTTTTTTAATACATTTTATTTTTAAAAATCATAAAAAATGTATAAAAAGTTTGTTTGTTTTTTCAAAATATATCTTTATTAACGTATTAATAGTGCAGCACAACAAGAGCACTGTAAGTGATCCTTAAACTGTATTACAGAAGTCATATAAACAGCATAAAACTAGGACTAAGCGTCATGGGACATAGAGAGCAAGAGCATAGCAATGGAAAACGATTGATAACGTGGTAACTCACACACTCTCATTTAACGTCTACAATACAGAGGTGACCAGTTGCATCATCAGTGAGTGTCTTCTTTATTAGCAGTACCAAAGGTGGAACTAGAGTGTGTCTGTCTGTCAGTGGCAGATGTCAGTCAAGACAGGACGCGTCAGTCAATGGTCTACCTTGGGTCAACAGTGCATTCTTGAGTGGGAGACAAGAGAGGGAGGGAATAGAAGGAGACGGAAGAATGAGGGAGAAAGGGAAAGACTAGATCAACATTCAAAGAGTACTTATCCTGCGGCACGATACGACGTCCGGAGATCTCGAGCACCGGAGCATGGACACCGACAATAAGCATTAGTGTCAGGAGCGCGTTTTAAGTGTCAGGCCCATGGATGGTCGTGAACTCGTCCGAGGACATAAATTCAGTCCAAGGCCACCATGTGGAAGTGAATCTATCCAATTGATTACGTGAGTCTGCGACTAACTCCTCCATCATATGTATGTATGAAACCTCTCGAAGCCAGGACGAAATGGAGGGGGGGGTGGACGATTTCCACAGGCGGGGGATCACAGTCCTAGCAGCCAAGAGTAAGAAATGGAGCAAGCGGACCGAGGCCTTCGGTATGGTGGATGGGAGAATCGACAAGAGGAGGATTTTGGGTGTCTTAGAGATGTGAGTCTTCAACACCTTTTCAACAATGTCCCACAGCTGGGACCAGAAGGAACTCAGCGCTGGACAATCTAGCCAGACGTGTGACATGGTGCCTCCCCGCCGTCCACACCGCCAGCAAGCGTCAGGGACAGTCGGATAGATGCGGGCATGAAGAGTATTAAAAGTTTTTTATATGCAAATGTGGTATAAAAAAAAAGTACAGATCATGGCGCAAAAAATTAGCCCTCATACCGCGGCTTATGCGGAAAAATGAAAAAGTTATAGGTCATCAAAATAAAGGGATTATAAACGTACTAATTTGGTTAAACATTTTGTGATTTTTATTAAGCACAACAATAATATAAAAGTATGTAATAATGGGTATCATTTTAATCGTAATGAACCTCAGAATAAAGAACACATGTCATTTTTGCCGTAAATTGTACGGCTTGAAAACGAAACCTTCCAAAATTAGCAAAATTGCGTTTTTCTTTTTAATTTCCCCACAAAAAACTGCGCCATACACTTTATGATATAATGAGTGATGTCATAACAAAGGACAACTGGTCATGCAAAAAACAAGCCCTCATACTAGTCTGGCGATGAAAATATAAAAGAGATATGATTTTTAGAAGGCGAGGAGGAAAAAACGAAAACGTAAAAATGAAATTGTCTGAGTCCTTAAGGCCAAAATGGGCTGAGTCCTTAAGGGGTTAATGACTAGGCCCAATTTTTCAAATCAGGCATGTGTCTTTTTAACTTGACATGTTTTTACTGAGCAAAGCAATTCCGCAATTTTTTTTTTTTTTGGGACATATTGTACTTTATATTAGTGCGGCACTTTTGTTAATACATTCAGTGTTTTTTGTGAAAAACTTCAAAACTATTTGAAAAGTTAGAAAATTTCTGTCATTATCACTTATTTTTTTACTGGCATTCACTGTGCGGTAAAAATTAAGTTAGCTTTAGTTGGTACAATTATGGCTTTCCAATTTATATAGCTTTTTATGTTCCTTTTTCTTTTCACAACATAATCCTTTTTTCCCCCCTTTTTGTGTTGCCATGTTCTGACAGCCATAATTTTTTTTTTTTTCCATTAATTGCATTGTGTGAGGGCTTAATTTTTTGCATGACGAGAGCTGTACTTTTAAGTGGCACTATTTTTGCGATACATGCTACCTTTTGATCCCTTTTATCCCACTTTTTGGATCAAAATGATACAGTTTTGCTTTTTTTTTTATGGCATTCACTGTGCAGGATAAATAACATTATCTTTTTATAGCACAAGTCATTACTGACCAAGTAATGTCAAGTAGCATCTATAGGGTTAATACTGCTGGGTCTCAGTAGTTGTGGCAGGATTCTGGCTGATTGGCAGCTGGGTCCCACTGCCGATCTCCTGTGCTATGTCCAGTGATGCAGGGAATAATCAGGACGTATGGTATGTCCTGTTGCGGGAACATACTGGATTTCAGAATATATCCATATGTCCTATATTAAGAAGGGGTTAACATATATATTTTGTCGAAAACTTTTATTGTTTTTAACCTCTTAAGGACTCAGCCCATTTTGGCCTTAAGGACAATTTTATTTTTACGTTTTCATTTTTTCCTCCTCGCCTTCAAAAAATCATAACTCTTTATATTTTCCTCCACAGACTAGTATGAGGGCTTGTTTTTTGCACGACCAGTTGTCTGTTGTAATGCCATCACTCACTTTACCATAAAATGTATGGCACAACCAAAAAAAATACTATTTGTGTGGGGAAATTAAAAAGAAATCCGCAATTTAGCAAATTTTGGAAGGTTTCATTTTCATGCCGTACAATTTACGGTAAAAATTACATGTGTTCTTTATTCTTTGGGTCAAAAAGATTAAAATGATACCCATGATAATATACTTTTCTATTACTGTTGCGCTTAAGAAAAATCACAAACTGTTTAACCAAATTAGTATGTTTAAAATCCCCCTATTTTGAAGACCCATAACTTTTTCATTTTTCGTATAAGCAGTGGTATGAGAGCTCATTTTTTGTGCCATGATCTTTACTTTTTATTGATACCATATTTGCTTATGTAAAACTTTTAATACTTTTTTTATAAATTTTTTTTAATAAAATGTAAAAAAGCAGCTATTTTGGACTTTTTTTTTACGTTCAGGCTGTTCACGTACGGTATCATTAACATTTTATTTTAATAGTTGGAATATTTACGCACGCAGCGATACCAAATATGCATATAAAATATTTTTTTAGACTTTTTGGGGGTGAAATAGGGAAAGTGGGACAATTTACGTTTTTATTGGGGGAGGGGTTTTTCACATTTAATTTACTTTTAGTTTTAACTTTTTTTACTTTTATTTTTACACTTTAATAGTTTCCATAGGGGACTATTTATAGAAATCATTTGATTGCTAATACTGTTCAGTGCTATGTATACGACACAGCACTGATCAGCATTATTGGTCATCTTCTGCTCTGGTCTGCTCGATCACAGACCAGAGCAGCAGACCCCGAGAGACGGCCGGAGCAAGGTGAGGGGACCTCCGGCTGCCATGCTGGATGATCAGATCGCAGAGGCAGCGCTGCGGGCGATCCGATCATCCATTCAAAGTACCGCGATGCTGCAGATGCCGTGATCTGTATTGATCACAACATCTGAGGGGTTAATGGAGGACATCTGTGCGATCGCAGATGTTCACCATTACAGTCGGGTCCCTGGCTGCTATCAGCAGCTGGGACCTGCTGCGCATGACGCGAGCATCGCTCCAAGGCTCACGGTTATGCACAGGACGTAAATGTATGTCCTGGTGCATTAAGTACCAGCACACCAGGAAGTACATTTACGTCCTGCGTCATTAAGGGATTCAAAATAGTACAATAATAAAAAAAAAAAGCTATTAAGAACAAAACACCCCAAAAAGTAAAAAAATTGTGAGGTATTTTTTAAATTTCAAAATTAATATTTTTTGATTTGCTGTACATTTTATAGTCAAATAAAAAATGCCATTGCAAATTGCAGTTGGCCCTGCAAAAAACAAGCCCTTGTATGGTTATGTCTCTTAAAAGGCAAGGAAGAAAAAACAAAAAAAAACAAAATGAAAATTGCCTGTGGTTAGGATAACACAAAAACAGACAGTATCTTAAAATACTATCTTATCCCAGGTAAACACACTCCCAACCAAGAAGGTAAATAACAGATATAAAAATGTTCATTTGTATACACATAGTTAGGCCTTTTGCAGATGATAGGGAGATAAGCTTCCATCTTTTTTTTATCATATAGAATTATTAATACCAATCCCCTGCAGTTGCTGTTCCGGTGCCTCCAGTCTTTAATCTTCACTTCTGTCCCCACAGGAAATGACCACAATGGCCAATCACTAGCTGCAGCAGTGTCCCATCTTAGTGAGTGGCTGAGGGGGCAGTTATTAGGAATGATAAGTTACATGAACTAAGAGGTAGAAGTGGAAAGCAGGGACCAGGATCCACCAGAGCTGCACATGGAGGAGATTTGGATAGGTGTGTCACTGAATATTACTTTTCTGTTTAATGTTTCACCAGACAAATATAAAAGAAAATTCTGTCCCTGGACAACCCCTTTAAGCAGTGCAACCCATAGTTGTCAGTCTGATATTATATTAGTAATGGCTTTTCTGATGACTCCTTGTAATAGAACTGGGCCGCTCACTGAAACTTTTTTCCTGTTTTCTCAGTGAACTGTAGAGGCTCCTGTTTATAAAAATCACAGCAGATCGGTCACTTCTGATACGTTGACACCACCCTGTCTGGCACCAGCAATCATTCCATGGTCCAGGTCACTGAGATCACATTTCGTCTCCATTCTGTATTTTTGCTCGTAATAACAATGGACCCTCAGGACCAGGTCTTTGGGATTTTGGGATTGAGTTGCTGCCAGAAGATTGACTGATTAGACATTTGCTTTAATATGAGGTGGACAGATACATCTTATAAAGGGGCCTCTGAATCCATAGACAATGTAAACCTCTAATATGGTAGAGCAAATTTCTATATTCTTGCAATTTTATGTTTGGTTATGTTTGTATTTTGTCAATTCTAGAAAGTCTGCATTTTATTATTGCCAGTAGCATGTCAGTGCATTCAGGTATTTTAAGAAACCAAATCCCTTAATGATTTGACTCAAAGGAAAGGGCATAGCTGTGAAAAAGACGGCTTGAAAGAGACCTATACTGATTCATATCTGAAACTTCTGAAAAGTTAGCTGTGCCACCAACATAGCTGCAATTGACTGTAATCTGTTTGCCCAAGGGTGGTCCATCCGGAGAGATTACATTGCATATCCTATCCCACACTGAAATACTTTGCATGCTGATAGTTGTGTCTTATGCAAGTACTAGCTCCTGTTACTCCCCTTGGACAACAAAAGAAGGACTGGCTGTTTACTGGGCTGATCTGAGCAGGCATCACTTTACTCAGAGACTATGGAAATGTGTGTTTGTTTTATCACCCAGCATATGCCGACTTCTTCCAGGATGCAGACACTTCAGAGGACATCTGTTTTAGGGTGCTTTCACACATGATGTTTTGATGCAGTTTTTAAAACCAAATCTAAGAATAAAATACTAAAATAGAAGTAAAGAATTTTATTAGAAGAATATGATTCCCCTTCCTTTATTATCCACTATAAACTTAAAGGGGTACTCCGGCGCTAAGACATCTTATCCCCTATCCAAAGGATAGGGGATAAGATGCCTGATCTTGGGGGTCCCGCCGCTGGGGACCCCCGTGATCTTCCACGCCTCACCCCAGTAGAATCAGCCCCCGGAGCGTGCTCGCTCCGAGTCTGATTACTGGCGATCGCGGGGACAGAGCATAGTGACGTCACGGCTCTGCCCCGTGTGATGTCACGCTCCGCCCCCTCAATGCAAGCCTATGGAGGGGGCGTGACAGCTGTATTCTTAAAGGGGTACTCCGGCGCTAAGATGTCTTAGTGCCGGAGTACCCCTTTAAGGAGGCTGCCCTAGTACACAGGCTCTGCTGTCAGCGGCACTTCTACACACATCCAGCGAACCTGTGCCTTATTGCTGTAACTAATCACACAACATCTACAGCTAATGCAGAAATTGTGCAATTATTTGCTGTGCGTAGGTTAAGACCACATTTGGACCCTGGTAACTTAAAAGCATTTTTTCTAGTCTTGGGTCGATATTTTCAAGATCATGGGGGATCCCAGTGGTTGAACCCCACACGTCCAGACAATTATCATCTATTCTGTCAAAAGGGGATAGGTGTAAGGCTGGAATTCCACTTGGTTTTTTGGGGGCCAAAAAAATGCTGTGGCCAGATGTTAGCTGTAAATCAATGAGAAATCACAAAATTATTTTTCCACTTGGCGTTTTTCAGTTTGGCATTTTTTTTTATCCTTTTGATATTTTTTCACTCTTTTTTTTGGCAGTTTTCAGCTCCTTGGCGGTTTTGCAAAATTGCAGCATATTGAGCCTGAGGCAGAAGTCTATGGGAGTACAAAAATGCCAAGAAAAACATGGGTTTTAACTTTGGCGTTTTTTCAGGAGGTTTTTATTCTCTTTTGGACTTGGATCCAAAAAAGTGATGGAGATACCATTTTTTTTTCGGAGTGTACCATTAAAAAATGTATAAAAAAGATACATTAGTGATGGGAACATTTTTATTTAACTAAATGTATCTTTTTTTTATAACAACAGTTTAATACATTTTTAAACAGGGATCAATTTATGTAAGTGGGCAGAGCACTAAAAATATAGCCGTCAATTATAAAAATGTAGTGTGTGTGCGTTTTTCACTTTTTTTTTCTTTTAAGTGGTACTACTACTCCCAGCATGGAACACACACTGTTCCATGATGGGAGTAGTAGTACCTGTACAAATTGACAGATCCCCCTGGATCCTTCTGTATAATTTAAAGATGCGGTCGGCCGCTCTTCTATGGTCCCCTGCACTGCCGTATATATACACCTATTCATATTTCCCACAGAGCTGTGATTGGCCAGATGGTTCCCGCCAATCACAACTCTCTGTGGGAAATATGAACAGGTGTATATATATACGGCCGGCCGCATCTATTATACATTATACAGGAGGATCACAGCGGGTGTCAGGAGTGACATCCACTGTGATCTTTCCTTAGCTGCAGGTACTACAGCTCCCAACATGGAGCAGAGCATGCTCCATGTTGGAAGTAGTAGTACCTGCAATTAAGGACAGATCACAGTGGATATTACTCCTGACATCCGCTGTGATCGTCCTATCTATTGCAAAGATGCGGAGCGGCTCTATACAGCGCTCGCATCTCTGCTCTGTACTCCGGCCAGTGATATGAATAGAACATCACTCACTCAATCCCCACTCTGGGAGGAAAATATGATGAGTGATATTCTATTCACATCACTGGCCGGAGTATAGTGCAGAGATGCGAGCGCTGTATAGAGCCGCTCCCATCTCTGCTATATTATGGATGATCGCATTTTTTTTTTTCTCAGTGAAAAAGACGCTGGAAAAAAAGGCCAAGTGGAATCCTAGCCTCAGAGAATGGAATGATCCTTTAAATGGCACCTAAAAGGGAGTAAAGTTCATTCTTTCTTTACTGTACTGATAATGGATGTGGCCATCTTGCCTGTGCTGCTGTTAGCATTCAAGTATGTGCTTTATTGCAGCCACCTTGGCCATAGGAACCTGTTATCTGCACATGACTTATTGACTTCTACATGAAAGTGTTTTAGACATGCTCTGGGACAGAAGTCATTGTGGGGGAAGGGGGAGAAGGGGAACTGTGATCATCACCTAGTGTGAATGGTGGATCCTGTATTTTCTGCCTCTGGCTTTAAAATTAAGGTATTATCTGTCTTTGTCTGAAGACAAGGGTGCTATGCAAATAATAATAATAATAATAATAATAATAATAGCAAGAATTGTTGAAAAGTTATTTTTACACAAGAAGTATCAGCCTATGATAAGGCTCAGTAGTTGGTGTGAAAATTGTTTTCAGGTTTCATTTTTTTTTTTTTTTTATAACAAATATATACTCAGATGACTCAGTTCCTTTAAGAGGACAGCCATCCTATACATGTGACATAATGTTTGGGGACCACCATTGCAGATTTAGTAGCCTAGTAGCTTATGTCTTTGTAATTAAATTAAGGGTGCATTAATACCACAATTTGGGCATACGGTGGGAGAATTTAAAAACCATCTGCTAACGTATCCCCGTCGGACCCACTCCACACCCCATGGACATCAATGAGCCAGATGGAGTCAGATAGTGACTCCGGTTGGCTCATGACTTAGGTCGGCTCATTTGTGGACCGTATCATGATGTGAATGCACCCTTAGTTCATCTTTTTCAGCTATGGCTAGTTAGACTAGGTTCACACTGTCATTTGCATATGACCCGTTAAGGTCTTTTATTTTTATTTTTGAGCTAATCGGACCCTGAAATGGGCCGGATGCAAACGTCTACTGCCGGGTCCTGAAGGCCCCATTCACTTGCATGGGTCCATCAGTGACCCGAAAATTTTACACAAATTTAGCAGTAAAAAAAGATTGCTTGCACCGTTTTTTATTTGCAAAACTTGAAGGAACTGCCGATGGAGCCCGGCGGCATTGTGAATGAGGCATTGTAAACAAGGCAATGCACATCAGCATTTTTGTGATCCATTTGAGTGAAAAAAAACTGAAAAACTGATCCCATTTATGTCTATGGGGCATATATGTGATCAGGTAGTCTCAGTTTGCTTTAGTTCATTTTGCATTCAGTTTCATTGCCTGATCAAAAATTCCAGCACGCATTTTTTTTTGTCCAGCCAAAAAATCTGACCAGAAAATAAACTCTAATGAACAGTAAACATTTATGTTTATGGTGCCTGAAGGAAATAAGTTTGCATCAGTATGCACCTACTTTTTACTTTCCGGTAACGTCCGTTTTTCAAATTGAGCATGCTCAGAAGAAGGAAAACAGACAAAAACGGATTTAAACCGATGAGGAAACTGAAGCAAACTGATGCAATCAATTGTGGGATTTGTGAGGGGATGGGGGTGGTTTACATCAGTTTATCATTCATTCAAAATATGATCTGTTCAACGTCATAAACTGTTCATACCTGAACTGATCACATACGCTGATATGAAACGAACTTAAGATAAATGGTTTTCTTGTTATTGATTTGTATATGTATATATATATATATATATATATATATATATATATATATATATATGTCCGGATAGCAAGGAGGGGCAGCACACCAAGGATGCAAAGATGTAGCGGGTGCAAGCGGGCCCAATTGCAGCCCGGGTCACTGCAGCAGCAGTGATGTATAGTAGAATAAAGCGTCCCACAGCACTCCAATAGTGATCAAATAAGGTTTATGTCCTCATGGTAAGATACAACGTTTCGACCGTCACCACGGTCTTTTTCAAGCATAGACAAGTGACACACTCCTCCCATATTTATATGGGGTACAATATCAAAAAGTGATTGTGCTCAATAAAGAAAATACATGCAATACAGTGGATCCTGTGACAGTTGCGTGTGAAATGAACATCATGATACATAAAGTAAAATGCATATTTTTACAATTCGGTGCAATCGGTGCTGTACAGTATATCTGACATATATTGCATAATGTGTAAGTGACAATTAGTGCACACTAATTGTCACTTACACATTATGCAATATATGCGATATATATGTGATATATATATGTATATATATATATATATATATATATATTCATTCACATACATTAAGTGCTTATTTCTGTACTTTTACTAATTTCTATTAATTGTCATGAAAATTTTATCCCGTGCACTCCAATGGAAAACACGCAGTTACAAGAAACATCTGTAACATCTCAGTTAAGTGGCTTGACTTAAATTCCCAGTCATATTCTTCTTATTAGAGGCTTCTTATTAGAGTGAGATACTGACTTGAAGAAATGTTCCAAAAGTGACATTAGAGAACTGCTTTGCATATGCTTCTTACCTTATTCATTGACGGAAAGTGCATTTCTGTTTTATAAGTAATGGGGTATAATCCATTGCCCGGAATATCTACCTTGTTAACCAAAGATAAGATCGAGCATGTTGAATCTAAAGCTACATCCTAACTGAATGCTTATAGGCAACGTGAAGCCCCTGCACATTAATGTTCGGGAGATTCACTATGTCATATATCTTTTTTAATCAGATTTCAACACAAGGGACATCTGAAATATTCTCTCATATTTCCTTAGGGAATGTTTCCACTGTCTCCTTTTGATAAAGTAAAAATGTACATGAGAGAAGATCTTTTGAAAATGATGTACGAGGGCCCTAATTTACACATTTCAAGTGGAATAACTACATAATAGCATGAAAATGAAGAAAAGTCACATTCACACTGTCACACTTAGCTGCACCATTGTCTAGTGTCAAGTGGCTCTGGAAGATGTTGAACACTTCTTGAAGAGTCTGTAAAACATATGTGCTTTTTATTATATTCTCACTGCAGAACCGTTCTTACTGTATTATATTGATGCACACTATTTCTAGAAATTCTATTTTTTATAGTGAATATAATCAAAGTTTCCCAAGTTTAAATATATATCACAAAGGCAAGGAGAGGTCAGCTCACCTGCTCTTTCCACACGGCACAATCTCCATCAACAATGGAAGTAGGCAAGTAGGTGGGCAGCGGTATAAATGACTTCAGCTTTATAGAGAATTGCAGGTAAAATCACATGCAAGTGACGATGGACACACACAAACTAAGAGCAGGGATGCGGCAGGAATGGCGTGTTGCCAGTCACATGACTCTTCGTCTAAAGATACATCACAAGAGGAATCATGTGACACATGAATGGTGGATCCCAGGTAAGTGAAACAAAAAACAATCCATATTTAACACCATATGTCCTGACCAAAGACCCATATATGACACAACTGATATCCATACACAGGATCTCCTTAAGTGATGGGCACTGGGAGACAAGAGATTGGCCAAATCAGGGGCTCGTCTGGGGGAAAAATGACAATTGTAATAAGTTTGGGAGCAGGGTGAAGTTAATACCGTGCTGTAAGTTATGTGAAGACAATACTGAGCGAGGACACTGTAAAACTAATAGTGACCTGCAAGAGTTGCAACTGTTATGTTCTACATCATTCAAACATTTTTGTATTACTATTCATGAATTCCAGAGTTAACTGCAAATTGTAACCATCAAGAAATCTGCATCACTGTTGTGTAGAAAATGTAAAATGTTTCAGGCCTGTCAATCAAACTGAGTCAGGCAGGGAGAAGCCATGGAGATCGCCCAGATGACACTTAACCCAGTACCACAGCTCGGTTTTACCTACGTTTTCTGTAAAACACTATGAAGGAGACTTATCATTCTTTTCTAACGTATGGCTTTGATATGACAATTTTTTTTTTAACTTACGTGCAACCTATTTGTCATATAGTCACACGACCTTAATAAATAAATCATGCGTAAGCAAAAACAGGGAAACCCGCTTACAAAAGCATTTTTTTAAGCAGAAAAGTAGCAATTAAGTCACTGCGGCTCGCACAGTGCCCAAAAAGTAAGGCTCCTTTCACACTACAAATTCTCCGTTTTTAAACATCCGTATGAAATTCCATCTGAAAACCAGCTGAAAACGGCAGTAACAAAATCCTATATGCCCCCGTTAGAAAATCCCATTATAGTCTATGGTCAAAACCGAATGACCAGGGAGTCAGGAGTTTGTCTGGCGCAGAGAGGAACCATCAGGCAGCCAAGTAAAATCAATGGATTTATTAGATGCAACGCGTTTCGCTGCGCATGCGCAGCTTCATCAGGCATGACAAGGGAAGGCTGGTAACAGATATATATACCTCCAGGAATTAACCATTAGAGTGCTTTTTGAAAGAGTTGTTACATAGAATTACATATCCATGTGACAATGTATGAAAAAAAATATATAAATAGATATAAATAAATATAAATATACAAACAAAAATCACAAAAATAATAATAAAACAGCAATATAAAAGCACAATGCAATCCTATAAACATATATATATATATATATATATATATATATATATATATATAATATAATTATCGCATGTGGTGTGAATATAACACCACAGGCGACTCAAGGAGTCACACCGCTTAGTCACCGGTGCGGTATTCAACAACGCAAGTTGGATATTATTTTGAAAAATGTATATGATATAAAAAATTATGTATGTTAATTCAAAGGATAAAAATTTTTTTAATTGTATATCGCTGCCTTATTAAAATAAAATAAAAAATAAATAAATAATAAACAGTGCGGTGAACCAAATCGCAACTGACCAGAAGGGAATGTATGAACACTACTTGGAAAAAAGATGAACTAGAATGACTAGTGCCGTATTGAATACAGCACCCGGCGAAAACGCAGGGTGTGAATATTCGTTCAAAGATTCAAATTTACAAACAATAAATAATTAAATAAAAAATACAAAAGTATCTATATGTAGAAAGGAAGGGAAAATAAACGGAACTTAGATAATAAAACATAAGGAATAATGAATACACAGTTGGGCGCTCCAGGGTGAACAGCACAGAAGGAACAAAAAAAAATCAAGGTATAATATTTTGGAGATTAATCCATAAGAAAAAATGGGAAATTTTTAAACCCCAAATTATCAAATTATTTAACTGTATCGATACATTCATTAAAACCTTGAGGGTGCAAAGTATGTAGTTTGTGAATCCAGAAAGATTCACGATTGTTTAATCTTTGTATTCTGTTAGGTAAATGAATGGGGATAGTTTCTAGAATAATTAATTTCAAAGTTTCGGTGTTTTTTTGATGATGAAGAGTGAAGTGTCGGGACAAACTATGCAACAAAAAACCATGTTTTATGTTCCATCTGTGTTTGTTCATCCTGGAGTGCACCGTTTGTGTGGTACGGCCAACGTATTGGCGGTCGCAACCACAGGTTAATAGATAGATAGCAAAAGTGGTGTCGCAATTTAGTGAATCCTTTATTTTAAATGTTTGTTGTGTAAAAAAGGAAGAAAAAGTATCAGTTTGGATGATCCATGCACAACAAAGGCAGCGACTTTTTTTTTACAAGGGAAACAATATGGTTTAATGGAACAGGAATTCTGTGGTGTAAGATGTTCGGAAAATCTACTGGGGGCTAAAAAATTGCTGAGATTTTTGGACCGTCTGTAGGTGACATTAGGAACTGGGGGAATTATTTGGTTTAGAATTTTATCATTTTGAATAATGGGCCAGTTTTTAGTTAGTATTTTTCTAATATTAGATGCCTCAATATTGAAATTCGTAACAAAATTATATCTAAAGGGGTTATGAGGCTGATTGGAACTGGATTTTTTGGAAATAGATGTAACCAAATCAGATTGTTTTTTATCTTTCACCTTCATATATGCCTTGGTAAGAAGCGATTTAGGATAGCCCTTTTGTATGAAGCGTTGTTTTAAAACATCAGCTTGAGAAATAAAATCTGAATCAGAAGTACAATTTCTGCGAATTCGTAAATACTGGCCGAATGGCACCCCTCTTAGCCAGCTTGGATAATGTGCACTATCGAACTGTAAAAAACTGTTAATATCGACAGATTTGAAAAAAGTCTTCGTGGAAATAGTGCCATCGACTGTTTTATGGATATCAAGGTCTAAAAATTGGATGGAATTTTCTGCATAGTGCATGGTAAATTTTATGCCCCATGTATTAGTATTCAACTCATGTACAAAGAGGTCAGCTTCATGTTTGGTACCTACCCAGATCAAGAAGAGGTCGTCTATATAACGACGGAAGAAAAAAAACAGACTTAAAATACAGGGACTGTGCCATAACTAGGGACTCGAATCGCCCCATGAACAAAGTAGCGTAACTGGGGGCGAATTGAGTCCCCATGGCACAGCCCCTGTTCTGCTGATAGATGGTATGATTGAATTCAAAAACATTATTAAGAAGAATAAATCTAATAGACTCCAGTAAAAATTCTGACTGACTGGGGTTTAGTGAGGGGTCCTCTTGTAGAAAATGTTTAATTGCAGGAACACCTAAATCAGTGGAGATGTTAGAATAGAGTGAGCACACATCCAGGGTAAGGAAACTATAATGAGGGGGTAGGGATAGGGCATGTAATTCAGAAATGAGCTGAGCTGAATCTCTCAAATAGGATGGTAAATGTAAAACAAAAGGTTGGAGAAATAAATCTGTAAAGTGGGAAAGGTTTGCAGTAATCGAACCAATACCAGAAATAATAGGTCTACCAGGGGGATTGGTTAAACATTTATGTAATTTGGGTAGATAATAAAAAATAGGTAAATTATAATTTTTAATATTGAGAAATGTGTGCTCCCTTTTATCCAACAATTGTTTTTCTATAGCTCCACCTATAAGCAAACAATATTGTGAAAAAATATGAGGAGAAGGGTCATAGGAAAGCGGAGTGTAATATTCGAGATCTGATAAGATTCTGAGGGCTTCATTTTTATAATCAGCCCTATTCAAAACAGCGACCCCCCCACCTTTATCTGCAGGGCGAACAATAATAGATTTATTGTTCTGTATGGATTTAATTGCAATTCTCTCAGCAGAAGTTAGATTATCATTTTCTTTAAAAATAACAGATTTATCATATAAATTTGAAAAATCTTGCATGACCATATGATAAAAAGTCTCAAGATGGCTGCCACGGTTGTGTAAAGGATAAAACGAAGATTTGGGTTTTACTAGTACATGACGAGCTGGGGTCATGTCAACTGGTGTGGTAACAGAAGTTAAAGTGTTACCAATGTTAGAATTACAAACTCCCAAATTTGAAATTTGGGGGGTATTAATAGTTTGATGATCGGATCTGTTCTGGATAAAAAAGTGACGGCTCAATGTTAATCTACGAATAAAGTCGTTTAGATCTAAGAATAACTGAAAGTCATTCGGACGTGTAGCAGGACAAAAGGAAAGCCCTTTCGCAAGTAAATTAGTTTCATTTTCGGAAAGTATATAGCTAGATAAATTAAAAATTTTTATATTTTCTTTTTTTGTTATAAATTTTTCTGTCTTTGAGATAATTGTAGAGGTGGGTTGGTGTTTTCTTTGACCTCCTCTGCAACCTCTGGGTTTTCCTTTCTTTTTATGGATTGTGTTCGATTTGATGTCTTTATGAGGGGGTAATACTGAGTGATCGTGCGTAAGCGTACATCCAAATTGGCATTGCACGCTAGAGTGGCATCTGTAGTGGGAGGGCAATTGTAAAAAGAAGATGAAGAGGTGGAAGCAGGAGTAGAACTCCCTGGGGTGTTAAACGTGTCATATTGTGAACTATCAATAAGTGTGGAACTCATGTCAGACACTTAAACCTTGTGTATCGTGAGAAGGGAGGAATCGATGGAGCAGTCGAGAGACTTACAAGGCTGCCCAGCATAGAGACCCCCCACTGCCCCGGAACCCAGGTCCAACCCATGACAAGGATCCGAAAAAGTGAGTGGAGGAAGCAAAGGACAGACCATGTTAGGTGCTGGTCTGTCTAATGATAAGAGAGTATTAGTGGTAGTGTTGTTAAGCACATTAGTGTTAGAATTAGCAGGGGTGATACGTGTAATGGTAGTGATTTTTTGGCTACAACTGGCATTGGTATTAGCAGCAGACATAGAAGGTTTATTCGCTGATGATTTATTTTCAGAAGTAATTTGATTTTTCTTACTGTTAGAATTTTTTGAGTTAGAATGTTGGGAATTACCACGAGCTGAATTTACTATGGTTCTGCTATATTCAAATCTTCTGTCAGTCCCCAAGGGAGTGACAGACGATGTTTTAAAGGTGGAATTAGTTGGATTTTCCTGTTTTTTAGAGATTAAAGTGTTATTAGACATTTGTTTCTGAGGATTATATCTTGGCCATTTATGTATTTGGCCACACATGTAATCCTGTTTGTCACGATTAAACTTATGTACTTTTTTATTTATGGTTTCTATCTCCAATTTTTGTAATCTATTAGATAAAAGTCCCTCAAGTTTATGATATTCAGAACAACCCGAAAAGGTTGCCAGAGTGTTTTTAATGGACCTAGCTTTGTCCCGATAATAGAGGACTAATGTATTTCTTTTGTCCAGGAGACGAGTGACAAGTCCCCTTGAACAATTTTCCGTAAATTCATGTATTTATTATTTATTATTTTTTATTTAATTATTTATTGTTTGTAAATTTGAATCTTTGAACGAATATTCACACCCTGCGTTTTCGCCGGGTGCTGTATTCAATACCGCACTAGTCATTCTAGTTCATCTTTTTTCCAAGTAGTGTTCATACATTCCCTTCTGGTCAGTTGCGATTTGGTTCACCGCACTGTTTATTATTTATTTATTTTTTATTTTATTTTAATAAGGCAGCGATATACAATTAAATTTTTTTTTATCCTTTGAATTAACATACATCATTTTTTATATCATATACATTTTTCGAAATAATATCCAACTTGCGTTGTTGAATACCGCACCGGTGACTAAGCAGTGTGACTCCTTGAGTCGCTTGTGGTGTCATATTCACACCACATGCGATAATTATATTATATATATATATATATATATATATATATATATATATATATATATATGTTTATAGGATTGCATTGTGCTTTTATATTGCTGTTTTATTATTATTATTGTGATTTTTGTTTGTATATTTATATTTATTTATATATATTTATATATTTTTTTCATACATTGTCACATGGATATGTAATTCTATGTAACAACTCTTTCAAAAAGCACTCTAATGGTTAATTCCTGGAGGTATATATATCTGTTACCAGCCTTCCCTTGTCATGCCTGATGAAGCTGCGCATGCGCAGCAAAACGCGTTGCATCTAATAAATCCATTGATTTTACTTGGCTGCCTGATGGTTCCTCTCTGCGCCAGACAAACTCCTGACTCCCTGGTCATTCGGTTTTGATTTTACTCTCACCCAGGAGGGCTGCAGTGGACCTTCTTCCATATCTCTTCTGCTCTTAACCTTGTTGTGTGTGGGCGCACAACCAACTTTGGTAAGCGGCTTGGGAATCACCGTCCCCTACCCCCACCTGCAAGATCTACTGATCCCGCACATGAGGCGCCTTCCTTTCTCTCTCTAGATTATAGTCTATGGGATTTTCTAATAGCCGATTGAACCTGTTATAGTCCGTTATTGATAACGGACATTAAATTTGTGATGGAAGATAGTAACGGGAGAAATAGTTCATGCAGTAGAGTGTGAGTGAGTGTTTGTGTGAATGTGTGTGTGTGTGTAGGGTTGCCAACCAGCCGGTATTTTACTGGCACAGCGGGTATTTTAAACCTGCTGCCGGTAAGTTCTCATCACAAATACCGGCCATGCCAACGGCGAGTATTTTACATTGAGGGCCTCCCTGCAATAATGATTTTCCCCCTTCCACTGCCATCCGCTGCGCAGATGTAGACACTCACTGTCTGTGCTAAGTGGCACTACCTCTGTAGGAAGTGTGCGTCGCAACCACTTTAAATAAGTGAGCTGCAGCGGTGACGAGTGACATCCTCTTGGGCTGAGAGGCCACACAGGAGGACGTCACATGTCACTCAAGGAGCCCACCCTCTCCAGAAAGCCTGCCGATGCCAACACATTACTATGAGAAGCTGCCTGCAGTGAAGAGGCACAGGCAGATCTCTGTGGCTGGTGCCAGTGAGGAAATGAAGAAGGGGGGTCTCTAAATGGTATTATAGTATGTGGGGTGGGGAGTGGGACTGGGGACCGGACCGTAAGATTTAAAGGACATCTGCAGCATTAAAACACTTATCCCCTATCCACAGGATAGGGGATAAGTGTTTGATCGCAGGGGGTCCTACCGCTGGGACCACCTGCGATCTCCTGAATGGGGCCCCCGCATTAGTGCTCAGTGAGAGCACTAATGCGCTTGGCGTCGACCTAGAGTCCCCATACAGTTCTATGGGAGAGGCGGGGAGGCACGAACGCTGCCTCCCTGCCTCTCCCATAGAACTACATGGAGGAGGCGTGTTGGTCGCAACGTCATGCTGTCATGCGTCAGAGCCGTGGCCCCATGTAGGAGATAGCCGGGGGTCCCAGCCGGACCCCCCGCGATTAAACACTTATCCCCTATCCAGTAAATAGGGCATAAGTTGTTTTTGGCCACAGGTGGCCTTTAATGTCATCCGTTTGCCCCCGGTTTATACTATCCGTTATTACTTCTGAGCATGCTCAGAAGAGGGGAAATTAGTAGACTCCTGCAGTGTTGTGGGACTACTACCACTCCCATCAAAGAACAGGCTTGCTTCCATGATGGGAGTCTGTTCCATGTTGGGGGTAGTACAGGGGCTGAGGGATTGATCGCACCAGGACCCGATGCGATCAGAGTGCTATATGTCTGGCCCCCCGATGCACTGGCTATGTATATTACCCCCCACTGCGCTAGCTATATATTGCCCCCCCCCCCGCTGCGCTAGCTTTATATATTGCCCCCCACAGCGCTTACATATTTCCCCCCCAGAAAGCTCATACATATGTCCCTTGCAGCGCTATCTGTAAAGTATACTATTAGCAGCGCATCATGCTCGCTTTCAGATGCACTGCGAGGGACATATGTATGCCCTTGCTGGGGGGACATATGTAAGCGCTGCAGGGGCCAATGTATATAGCTAGCGCAATGGGGGGTAATATATATAGCAAGCGCAGCGGGGGGCAATATATAGGTAGTGCAGCGGGGGCAATATATAGGTAGCTCAGCGGGGGCAATATATATAGGTATCACAGCGGGGGCAATATACATAGGTAGCGAAGCGGGGGGCAATATATATAGGTAGCACAGTGGGGGCAATATATATAGGTAGCACAGCAGGGGGCAATATATATAGGTAGCGCAGCGGGGGGGTAATAGATAGAGGTAGCGCAGCGGGGGGGCAATATACATAGATAGTGCAGCGGGGGCAATATATATAGGTAGCACAGTGGGGGACAATATATATAGGTAGTGTAGCGGAGGGGTAATAGATAGAGGTAGCGCAGCGGGGGGCAATATATATAGGTAGTGCAGCGGGCTGTGTTAATCAAAGTGGGTGTTAATTTCCTTTTCTGCAGACATATTCACTTTCTGTAGCCAGGTTGGACCTGGAATACATATGCGACTTTTAAACGGATATGCAACTTTTTTTCTTCATAATTAGCGACTATCGTATTTAATAAATACATGACCACTGCAAAGAAAAAAAAACATTCTGCGTTGGAAGAAGCAAAAAGTTGCAACATGTACAGAAAAGTCGCACATGCAACTTTTTTATGCAAAAAAAAAAATCTACTACGGAGCTTGATAAATGTCCTTCTATATCATTTCACATTAAAACATAGTTGTTTATGAGAAATGTTTGGAGTTCATGCTGCCCCAGGTAAATCACCTGAAAGACTTATTTTAAAGACAAAGCCAAGAGCCTGGACTGGCCAAAGCCTGAACTTGAAATGAAAGTAACATCTCGGGCGAGACTTACAGAATGACTGACATTACCAAGTTTTGTATGTCACTTGATAATAGAAAATACATTACCTTTCTTTAGAATAAGGCGGTCTGGCTTTTTTCTTAAAAAATTATACGTACAGTACATAAACAACAATTTGTTCACCTTGTTTCAGCTTTTCTCCAGCAGTAAGAGAGAGTACTGATGGAAACATGAAATGCAGAATGTGACTAGTTGTTAGTAAGAGAAATTAAAGTACTAAGGCTGGTTTCACTCTTGAGAAGCTTCGGATGGAAATTTTCAAGCGCGGCCAGCGCCGACGGAGTCAGTCGCCATAGACAGCAATGTCTATAAGTTCAATGATTTGGTAGAATTTTTTGAGCATAATTTCTGGACGGAAAGCCCGCCTGGAAATTCCGTAGTGTGAACTCGGTCTAATAGTACATAAGAGGGAAATGCTTTAGTAAGTTTACAATGAATAATCAGCCAGGTTACAGATGACAATACAGTATGATGCTTCTTTTCCCCTCTATTCTCTTAGTGGATATTATGGTTCATGGGCTTCTGCCATAAAAGCAGCTTAGCTTAAAAACATGCAGTTTTCTTGGCACTTTCAGGACTTTTGGCTAAAAAAGTGCTTCCAAGACATCTTCCAAAAAGACATTGACCCTCATTTACTAAGCTAAAACCGACCAGTTTGTGTCTGGTTATTTTGGCGCAGAGTGTCTGTGACATGTCTGCACCAGTAACATCCGACAAACCCGTCATTGCAGTGCAAAAAAGCCGAAAAGTGGGCATGGTCTGCCGCAAGGGGCATGGTCAGCACAAAAAGGGGCATGGTTTTACAACCCGACCTATTTACTATTGAATTCACAGAAAATCCTGGGGATAAATGGCTGAAAATTTCCACCTAGAAAAAGCTGGTCAGAAAATGTTCCCGACTTTTCCCGAGAGTAAATACAGAGGAATTCTGCAAGTCTTAAACAACATTTCCCACTAGTAAAGACCCGACACTCTTAGTAAATGAGGCCTATTCTGTACACAGAAAACAAATTACTATCCAAATTTCAACAGTCACTAAGTAGTTATTTCTGCTGCTTCTTCCTGGCACACTGCTGTTGCTAAATCATATCTTCAACTTGTGAGTGTTGACAAAATAATGTAATTTGGGCCTAAAGATAAATGGGAAGACATAAATGCAAGGAAAGAAGAAAAGGCTGAGATCTGACATAGGCAAGCTGTAGAAATCTATTTCAAGTTCGTACCAGTACTTAGCAAGGAAGTGGTTGGCTAGAGAAATTCCTGTGACAGAGCTGGCTAGATGTAAGAGACCCTGTCTCAGTCGATGATTGGCTGAGTAGGCCATCACTGTTCAGCATGAGGAGGCCGCCTCAGAAGGTGAGGGCCGGTAACGTGGAGCACTCAACGGAAAGAAGCAGCATCCAGAGGAGCAGAGACGGCGCTCCACCGGGGACATAGCAGGGAGTTATTGACATTAGAAAGCCATGATCAGACACTTATCCCATAGATATGGGATACGTTTATCTAAAGTGGAGTACCCCTTTGAGGCTCTTTTACATGGGCCATTTATTACTTGAATGAGCCCTTGTCCTCAATAATCGGCCCATGGAAAGGGGCCAACAATCAGCTTATGAACTAGCAAGGTCTTATTTGTCTTATTGCATCTTTTTTGAGGCCAATGAAATCACTCTTATCATCTGCACATTGTTCTGTGTAAATAGAGGATGTGCGGCCGATAATGATGAATTTATTGGACCACACAGTAGATCAAGCCTTGTGAAGGTTCAGCAAACAAATGACTATCACAAAGATCAATGCTTATTATGTGCAACCCATTGGCCCTTATAAAAAAAGAAAACATGGTTTCATGCAAACTATATGCAACCCAAATATATGTTCACCTCTGATCAGAAGAAAATACTTATTAGCTAAACCAGGGTACAGATCAAGTTACTGCAGGATAGAGGGGTACCTTTGACTTTGGTTTTCTACTGGAGGAGACCTAGTTTGCTTACAAACCAATGAAGGTCTCTCTCCCATTGTCTGATTCAGCTTTTCAAACAAATACTATTGTGGTGTCGGGTGAGGGTAATGTGTGTAATTAACCTTTTCGTGACACCAGGTCATGGTTGACCTATACACCAGGTAGACCAGCTTCTCCTGTGCCAGGCATGGAGCAAATAATTACTCCGACACAAGGTTGCTGATAACTGGCTTTACTGAGGTTGTAAAGATGATACAATACATTACAGCTCAGATTAGCATGAAGGAGATGCAGGGTGAACTTAGAGAAGCTTACCAGCTTGCTGGGACTTATAGTTGATTGTGCTGTATATGATTGACTTGACTTGTATGCAACCCACGCTAGACTTTAGTTACTTGGATTTGACTAACTTGACTGACTTGGCTTGAATTGATCCCCGGACTTTAGTGCTTACTGCCAGGCTCACCCAGGTGCAGGGGTTAACTGGTAGTAGAAGATGCGTGGTTGCTGGACTAGGCCTCAGACCTCCTTCAGAATCACCTCACAGACTCCTCAGACTTTTCTCCACTGTACCTCAGCAACTCTCTCCTCTACTGAACTGAACTCTGAACTCTGGTTACACCATATATAAAGCAGGTTTTGAGCATTCCCATTGGGCAGATAAGTCACATGGTTCACCTCTGCATACTCCCCTAACAACAAGGTTTATGACAACAGGTTTAATGTTTAAAGAGACAAGTATATAGAAAGTACAAATAACTTAACCATTGCATAACAGTTTATAATATAGAGTCCTGAGGAATGTGGGCCCAAGGCAGACATTGAAGCAGCATCTGCCAAACAGGATGGGCAGGAGTACAGAAGAACATGTCATTCTGTACTGGGTCACCTCACTATACCCTCTATTCAGACTATACAGATGACATGCAAAGTCTGGGGAAAAAAGAAGTACTGTATACTGTACAGAATCAATAAGCTTCTATGAAAAAGACACATTCAAGATGGTTTTAATATTGATATTTTAATGAATGTAAATATCCCTATGAAGCAATTTTGTGTTAGCATCTGGAGTGAACATACTTGCAGGACTGAGGAATGAAAATTGCCATCTCAAGTGGCCTATGTGGTGTTTGTTCAAATGTCTATGCAAATATTACAGAGATATGTAAATCATATTTGATTTAACTTATTTACATTTCACTCCTGACACACGCTTTTGCCAACAAAAATAACGTTTACATTTTTGCAGACCTCTCTCTGTAAGAATGTGTTCTGTTGCGGAAGTGTCTTTTTTTGCCACTGAAAAAAAACTTCCATGATTTAAACAGGCAGTACATTTCACCTAACATCTCCTATAAACCGTTTATGTAAAAATGTCTACTATTTATATGAAATTTCCTACAATGATATGCGGTGTAAATAAAACATATGCTGTATCCTGCAGGCCAGCAGTGTAGAATCTTTCTTAAGGGCTTTAATTTTATAATTAGAGATATAAAGCAAACTGAACTACGATCCTGTAGAAACCTAGTCAGGAGGAGACAGTTCACTTACCAATGGAATCATTTCTTTCTGCATATTAATTTCGTCTAAAAAAAAATACAGAACACAGTTTCATAGATCACACATTGACTTTTTGGGGGGGAGAGGGCACCTTAGCAGGCTCTTAAAGCAATGCGGATTTCTACTGGAGTTCTGGTTTACATAGGCAAATCAGAGGCATTTTTGTCTCTGATACATCTGGGTCATTGTGTTTGCTCACTGGTCAATTCTGTCAATGACAAAACATTGGCCCTGTTACTTCTTGACATGAATATTTTAGACTGAAAAAAGGGGAAAGCACTTCCAGAATGAGGGCCTCTGTCATTACTTTAAATGGGCACTGTTATTAAAACAAATTTTTGCTATTGCACTCCTTATGGTAAATAAAAAATCTTTCAAATGTACTTTGTTTAAAAAAAAAATATTTTACATGTTTTATTTGTGCTTAACCACTTAAAGGGGTTATCCAGCATAAGGTGATTTTAGTACGTACCTGACAGACAGTAATGGACATGCTTAGGAAGAATCTGCACTTGTCTCGGGGCTAAATGGCTATGTTGTGAGATTACCATAACACTGTGGCTAGCTTTTTGTGGACTGGTACTTCCTGTTCGATTTTTCTTTTTTTGACTACAAATCCCACAATTCCATTTTCCTCCCTCCCACACATCAGCCACCCTACCCATTGAAATGTAAATGAGCTGCATCCATTCAAAAGACCTGTGGTTTTCAATCAGTGTGCCTACAGCTGTTGCATTAGTTGATCTCTCTCCCACCAAGTGATCCCTCCGCCAACTGAAGCAGACAGGCTCACTGTCATCAGCTGACTAGTGAGTCAGGTCTCTGCCACATTGCAAGCTGGGAAAAACAGTCATTTTGTATGCTGATAAAAATAAATATTGGAGTGAAAATCACATAAGAATTGTGAGAAAACCGTTGCACACAGGTACAGACACTATATTATGAACTACTCTGACTTTAAAGCCCCTGTAGCACAGTCAAATAAAAAATATTCTTGGAATACCCCTTTAACCGGTTAATGACCATGGACGTCTATGCTCATCCACGTGCTGTTAACGGAGTATGACGCAGGCTCCTGAATCGAGTTGCTGTACAGGTCTTTCCACGTCAGGAGCACAGGAGCAAGAGAGAGAGAAGATGGCCGCCGCTCCCAGGGGGCGTGGCGAATCTGATTGGTCCGAACATCTGTCACTCACCATTAAAGAGAGTAAGGGGATTGCTTACATTACAGGGCCTCCAAAGGTCCTTAAGCTTAATACCATAGAGTTTACCTAGTCATGTGACCCGCAGGTCCTGCAACGCTATGGAACCAGTAATTAACCATTTATTTACCTATATATTACTATATTTACATTACCTTTACATAAATTACTGGTCTATGAGCTGGAATAGAGGCGACAAGGGGTGGACTACATCACAGGAATCCCTACGTCCTAGGGACTCTGGCTATGGGTAACCACACATATATAGGTACCGCATAAGATGCGGTACCGGGACACCACACTGCCATCTGTCATATCATCCTTCTACATTATTTATTCAGTATACAAATTATGCCCATCCTGTATGGTTTCATTGGGTACATCTACACTCCATTCACTATGTACATATAAAGATCTACATTAAGGCTATGTTCAAATGTCAGAATTCCCATGCAGAATTCTGCTTGGAATTCTGCATGGAGATTCCTCTTCAGCAGAGTCCCGATGAATTCAAAGGAATTCTTCTGCACTCTGCACGTGGTGGAATTTCTCAAATTTCTGTTCATTCTTTCTGCGGACTCCGCACGGAAAGCATATTGGTCCATGAGATGGTGCATTCCTGTGCGGTCCCAGCAGTCTCCAGAATGCCCAAACAGAGATTTTCTGTCCAGACATTCTGTAGTGTGAATATAGCCTAAGACTCTCTATGCTGCAAGTTGCCTCTGTGTGTTTTTATATAAACAAGCCTCAATATCTTGTTAGGGTAGGGTCAGACATGGCGCATCTGCATCATATTTAACGCTGTGGTTACGCTGACAATAGTCAGAATTGTGAGCTCACTGCTGCAACTGGGTAGCTCTGTGTGTTCATACGGACACACAGAGCTACCCAGCCACAGCAGGGAGCTCGCTCTTGTTACTGCCGTCAACACATCCGTAGTGTGACATACACTGCGGATGCACCACGTGGGACCCTACCCTAAATGGGTTATTCAGAATGCTGGACAGCGTGATTGATGCATCACATGCTACCTAGCAACCTAAATGTGTGTTGTTGTGGGGAAAGTAAATTTTTTATGGTATACCTAATAAAAGTTTAACAGACATGCATCCACTTTTTCTACAAATCTGTCAGATAGTACAGCAAATATGGTGATAGGTTCCCTTAAAACCAGGATCAGCAGTCGAGATCCTATTCACTTTTATAGGTAACAATTTTGGTGTGCTTTTTTAGAGGCTTGTTTAATTCAGGCTAGGGTGGATAAGACATGGTATCTACTGTTTATTAAAATGAGCTATTAGATAATAGTTAATAGAATACTGTATGTAAATAGATAGATAGCAAGCAGGTGGAGCAGCACTCAAAGTAATTAAAGGACAACTGCAGCAGTGTGACACTTATCCCCTATCCACAGTATAGGGGATAAGTGTTTGATTGCGGGGGGTCCGACCGCTGGGACCTCCCGCGATCTCCCTAACGGGGCGCCGCCATTAGCGCTCATGGTGAGCGCTAAGGCGCCTAGTGTCGACCTATAGGTCGACGGTGATGCCCCGTCTCCTCCCCGTCCCCATACAGTTCTATGGGGGAGGCGGGGAGGCACAAACGCTGCCTCCCCGCCTCTCCCATAGAGATGTATGGAGGAGGCGTGCTGGCTGCAACGTCATGCTGCGGCCTTTGCACGGGACAGCCGCGGCCCCTTACAGGAGATCACAGGGGATCCCAGCGGTCAGACCCTCCGCGATCAAACACTTATCCTCTATCCTGTGGATAGGGGATAAGTGTTAATCACGCTGCAGATGTCCTTTAAGAAATTGGTGCACGCTGTGGTCAGGCTTTGGTCAAAGGCCCCTTTGAATGCAGTATATGGATACACAGCAGCACTCCGGTTTAGTGATCAAGAAGAAGTGGCTTTTATTGAATCACCAAAAATATGGTGATGTTTCAGCCAACTCGCTTGGCCATCATCAAGCAACACAAGTTACAAAGTGAGAGGTTTTAATATAGTACAAACAGTGACATCACATTCTGTGGGTGTGTACTTCATTATCATATAAAAACAAACAGTGACAGCAGCAGTACTCAGTACATCAAACAATCAAGCATTTCAGGAGACCGTCATTACTGTCAGCGTAAATATATGTGACCCAACATAGTATACATATATATAATAAAATCTCGTGCAGCAGTCCCATATACAGTGTATTCAGGGTAAAGTGGCAGCAGGCGGTACCTTCAGATCGGGTCAGGATGCAGGTCCCCATCGCTTCACTGGTATTCGCTGGTATTCGCTGGTATTCCATGACTTCTGGTAACTGGCGGAAGTAGCACTTTATGTACGCGCAAGCGCGCGGGCTGCCTGTGCGGCTTCATGCCATATTGAGTATGGCCAGTCCAAGCACATAGTATTGCGTCATGCTTGCGCATGCGCGCCGGCTTAACATATGAAGTACAGCGCCATATTACAAAGAGGCAATCCATCTGATGGTGCGCATTTATGTCGCCCGTGCGCACCATCCTCCTGGGACGCATATGTTGCCATACTTATCACTGGAACCCGGGCAAGTGGAGCCTATTTGGATATGTGACAGTCCTCTCTCCCTGCAGGTCAAATGAACCAAACCTGCTTGCCATCCCCCAGGCATTGGGGATCAGCCCTGAGGTATATCAATCCTGATCATCCCATCCCTGGAACAGGGGTTGATGAGTCACGATGGGTACTAGCCCCTGATATGGAGAGATGCACTATGTGTGGATATTACCAGTCTTAAGCCACAGGGTCCAGAAGTACCAGGAATTTAAAGGATCAACTGGTGAAAGCTGATGTGTCTACAAAAAAATCTACGCAGAAATTTCTCTCCATTGGCAATACTAGCTCTTATCCTTGTAGAGTGTGTGTAAATTACAAATATATGGCAAAGGGTAAATGTTTTTGCCATCCAGAAACAGGGACAGAATGCAACATCCATTTCTACCTAACTTGTACAAGTGATTTCGTTATATGCATACTTTGGTGCCCGTGTAACAAACTCTACATAGGAGAGACCACCTGCGATTTTAAAACTAGTATAAACCATCACCGGTACACTATAAGAAAGCAGAGACAGGATCTCCCAGTATTTTTTTGAGGCCGGTCATTGTGAGAGAGACCTCAAATTTATGCTTGAGGACCACGTCCCCCACTAAAAAAAAGGGGGTGATAGAGTCAGAATTCTAAAAAGGAAGGAACTTAAAGGAACTCCCCCCCCCCCACACACTAACCAGCAGTACTTGCTGGTAGTGCGGGGGACGCTGATCAGTTTGATCCTCACCGTGCCCTGATCTGCCGCGCCGTTCGGCCTTAATCTTCTATTTTCGGTATATATGCAAATGAGGTGGTAACTGGCACCGGCGGGGGTAACTGGCACTCTGATTTCAGTGCCGCTGGCCATAGCGCCGCCCAGCTCACCAATATTCCTCCCACCTCTCGTCATTACAATGCGGGGAGAAGAGGGAGAGTCGGAGGGAGGGGAGGAATATTGATGAGCTGGGCAGCGCTGCGGCCAGCGGCACTGACATCAGAGTGCCAGTTAGCCTGGCCGGTGCCAGTTACCACCTCATTTGCATATACCAAAAATAGAAGATTACGGGCGAATGGCGCGGCGAATCTGGGCACGGTAAGGATCAAACTGATCAGCGTCCCCGACACTACCAGCCAGTACCACTGGTTAGTGAGGGGGGAGAAAGCTGACAGTTTTCCTTTAACTGGATCTTCAAACTGCAGTCCCTGAGACCCAGAGGTCTCAATGTTGACTTCAAGGTAAGATATCTGTAATGCCTGACATGTGTAGTTATTCATTTTGCGTGCTCTGTATATGAATTGTTTTTTTTTGACTCATTAACCCCCTGTTCCACGGGTGGGATGATCAGGATTGATATACCTCAGGGCTGATCCCCAATGCCTGTAATATGGATCTGTACTTCCTATGTTAAGCCGGCGCGCATGCAAATGCATGACTCGATACTATGTGCTTGGACTGCCCGTACTCAATATAGTATGAAGCCGCACAGGCAGCCAGCGCGCTTGCTCGAACATACAGCGCCACTTCCGGCACTTACCGGAAGTTGCGGAATACCGACGAAAATGCCAGTTTTCTTCTTTTATGTGTTTATCCTTTATTATTTTTACTTATTTTGCAAGCGGTGATATACTACATACTCTTGTGAAGCGATGGGGACCTGCATCCTGACCCCATCTGAAGGTGCCACCTGCTGCCACTTTACCCTGAATACACTGTATATGGGACTGCTGCACCAGATTTTATTATATATATGTATACTATGTTGGGTCACATATATTTACATTGACAGTAATGTACGTTGACAGTATCCTGATATGCTTGATTGTTTGATGTACTGAGTACTGCCGCTGCAGCCTTCTACCACTGTTTGTTTATACATTTAAACCTCTCACTTTGTAACTTGTGTTGCTTGATGATGGCCAAGCTAGTTGGCCGAAACATCTCCTGTAACATTTTTGGTGATTCAATAAAAGCCACTACTTCTTGATCACTAATCTGGAGTGCTGCTGTGTATCCGTATACTAGATAGATAGCTAGATACTGTAGATGTTATGGATTCTTTTTATGGGCCTGCACATGGGTGATTTGCATATTAACATTTCATGTAGCCCAAACCTGGGTGAAAAGCAGCTGAAGAAAAAAAAAGGATCAAATAAGTTGCAAGAAAACAGCTCAAAAAAGTTTCAAATGCAAAAAAAAATAAATAACAATCTGGAAGTTTGAGATGCATTCTGTCTTTAAAATGTGTCTTTTTTTAGAATTAAAATAGGTTTTGAATGCTGCATGAGTTATGGATTATATTTTTCTCATTGTAACAATGTGTATTTAATCAAAAGGCAAACAAATCCCAATCCTATTACTGTCAATACATTGCAGAGAGGACATGGTGGCCTAATACAGACTGCCATGAGAATGTCTAAGGAACTTGGAGGGTCCATTCATACAAGACATGGGCTTGTCTGTTTATCTTTATTCCTCTAGTACTTTAAACCGGTTGAGTGATTTGACCATTGTAAATGTATTTGGTGAAATATTTCTCAGACAGGGAGCTGTTTATTTTAGTGAGTCTGGTTAGGGGAGCTAAGCATAGCAGGACTGACCTTCCACTTGAAAAGTTAAACACAACATAGTTTGTGCCATCAGCAAATCATTTAACCTCCAACTAAAAATCCCAGGTGTGCACTGTTTTTTACAGATATGTGGAAAGCAAAAGGAGATAAACTGCAGGGTCCGGCTTTTTGAGCAACTACAGTTACAGCGACCTAGGTCACATATGCCGGGGGCAAACAAATCAAAAAGTGGTTGTTAAAAAAATATTTCACCCTTGTAAAGCTTGTGTGAATGCAAGGGGAATTGTTTAATCCAAAAACGTTACTTGTTAAAAATTGTGGGGGCGTAATTTTACCACCATAATATTAATGTAAAAAAACAAAAAAGAATACGAAGGTCAGCATTACCAATAATACTTCTATACAGGGGTCAAATAATACTACCATAAAATGATCTCAAACACTTAATACTGTCACATAGTGATCGAATAATACCACCGTACTGTTAATGTTAAAACACTACACAGTACACAAAGCAATATTACCACCATGTATTGACTATGTAACAGTAGAAACTATACATAGGTGATTTGATGAAGGATATACAGTAAAGTTTACTCCCGTGACTCATGTTAAGCAAAACAATTCAGTTGAGCCTAAATTCTTCCCGAACTTCAGTAAAATAACCTACAAAAATGTTGTGTGTTACAATGTGTTCCTTTTAATCTCTATCTTGCCACCAATAACCCCAGGTCCAGAGACTCCTGCATTACAGAAGGAGTACTGTACTCTGACTATTGTGGCGCTTATAAGCAGTACAATTTGGGAAACAACTGTGGGTGAGGAGAATGCTGGAAAAGTAAGGAACCTAAGATGTTTATCTGACAAGACAAAAAATGCCTGTAAGAAATCTTCATTTTATTGTTGGTCTGATTGGATAAACAGAACATCCAGTACACAGCATTGGTAATAACTGATCATACTACATGTGAATACAGTCTGAATCCTCCTTAGGGTGTGTTCACACTGCGGAATCTCCACTCGCTGAATTCAGCGAGCGAAGATTCTGTCTGGCGGCCGCCACCGAAAATACTTCGGCGCTAGGGCCGCGGGGCACTGAGCAGTCACCATTGACGGCTATGCAGTGCTTGCAGAATCCGCGCAAAGAATGAACATGTTCTTTCTTTGCGCGGAACAGTTTCAGGGGTGGAGTTGTCTGCTGCTGAAATTCCGCAGCGTGAACGGGTCTCGCGGAGACCTGTTCACACTAATGTAAAGTTCACACCGTGGAATTCCGCTCACGTAATTCCGCTCGCGGGAATTCCATAGTGTGAACGTACCCTTACAGAGAACACGCACCAAAAGCTTGTTTTATTAGGTTGTAATACAAACATCATCAGTTTCAGGTAATCTCATTTCTATGGCGATCTATATTTAATTTAGTGAAATAATCCAGACCCTGAAACGCGCCTGTATTATGGTCATGTTAAACCATATCCGAGCTGATTAGATGCAGTCACTAAATGTATTACTATTACAGGTGATACCTTCTCTGATTCTATCATACTCTTTCCTTTTCTTCTTCACCAGGCCTAGACTGCTGTGATATTTCCTGATGTCTAGTGAGCTTGCCGCGTACATATCTTTGGCGCCTCCCTTCTGCAATCGTTCCCAACCTCCCCATGTTAGACTGCATTCCAAGCCCCCTTTTCCAACATAGACTACACCCAATGGCCTCCCTTATCACAAAGACTGCTCACTATTCCCACCACTCTCCCACTGAATTGTGTTCATAAACTCTTTCACTCAAAGACTGCTTCCCATGCCCACCTCTCTCACACACTGCACCCCATGGTTTCCCCATCAAATAGATTGCTCCCCATTCCTGTTTCCTTACACAGACTGGCCTCCATCCCCCTACTTTCTAAAACTTCTTCACATGCTTCCCTTTCTTGCCATGGCACATACAATGTATTCATCACTGCACAGTGTACAGGAGCAGGAACGCCAGTCTTTAGACTGGAGTCTCTGCTCCTGCATGAATTTGGATTGGCTGTTGAAACCAAAACAAATTTAACAGCTAATTTAGCCGAATCCTCCCAAAATTTATTTCAGCAAGTTCACTCATCTTTACTTCTTACTGAATGCATTCTTACTAGTTCCTTTCCTCAGTGAGGCTTGCTATATTTTATTAGAATGGACATTTTATCCACTCCCGGATTCGGCTTATAAATGCTGGTGCAAAACTCTGTCTGAAATATTGGCCTAGTAAATTAACATAGGCTTCAGTTGTAAAAGTTATGTCCACTATGATATGAGAAAGTTTACAAAAACAAAACATGTTCTGTGCATATGCTTCAACAGTGATCTCCAGCTTCTTAGTACTGGGTGTTAAATGAATGGAGGGTTAAATAGACATTTCTATCAGGCTAAATGCCTTGTCACTGAGTAATTATGTCCATGTTAAAAGACAAGTATTGAAGGATCTCATTTGCTAAACATGTGATGAGATCAAAGGGTTACCATAGAAATGAACTGCATTCCTCAAGAATTTGCTGACCTCAAAAGTCCAAGTTATGGTCACAAGATCAGATATCATTTAATCATTCTGTATAGACTAAGAAGTCAAGCTGGCCTGGGAGAATATTAAAATAAATCCATACATCCCGGCATAATAAATAATAGTTATATAATGTTCAGTACACATATTTATTCGTTTAACACTGATACAAGCCCCAACAAATATATATAACAAGAAGTTATAACTGCAGAAATGCTACATTTACAATCATTTTCTGATGTAACTAGTAATGGTGGGGGACACAAATTTGGCCCAAAAGGACTTCTGTGTGCCATTGAGAGACTCAATAAATATACATGAAGTTATTCTCTATGAATCTAGGAATGACAACTTTTTGGTTTGCTCTGAATTTATAATGAAGAAATGGAAATGAGAGGAAGCTTTCCTAGCAGAGGCGTGTAATAATCCAATTATTAGCTCACAAGAATCATACAGTATGTGAAACTCAGCAGGTAAGTTTATTTTTTTTCCCCCACCCACCCCAATAAGTAAGAGGCAAGGCTGATTTTAGTTTTTTTTTTTTTTTTTTTTTGCTGCCTAAGGCAAAATATTCAAATAGCCCACTCACATTGAAAATCATAAGTCACACAGGGCCAGGGAAAGCTTAGAAATTTAAAGGGGTCCTCTGTTCTTAGACATTTTATCCCCTATCCAAATAGGGGATAAGATGTCTGATCATGGGGGGCCCGCTGCTGGGAACCCCCACGATCTCCCTGCTGCACCGGAGTTCATTTAGAGCGTCGGGTGCAGCATCGGAGGCTCATGGCTTCACAGCTGCACCCCGCTTGTGATGTCATGGCCACTCCCTTCAATGCAAGTCTATGGGAGGGCCGTCACGCCTATGGGCCGTCAAGGCTATGGGAGGGCTGTCTCATGCAGGACCCCCCCCCGATCAGACATCTTATCCCCTATCCTTTGAATAGAGGATAAGATGTCTAGGGGCATAGTACCCCTTTAAAGGAGCCTTGGAAAAAATCTAAACGTAGCCCCATGTTGAGGATGATTACAAATTACAGTTACAGAGGGATTCAGGATGCATGGATTTTACTCATGTGTCCCCGCCGCTCTGGTCCGTCAGTTCGCCGCTCCTCTGATGCCGTATCACTATGTTGATGCTGCCCTGCACTGTCACTCTCCGTCGCCATCATCACGTCGCCGCTCACGCCGCCACCATTGGATGACAGGGTGACGTGATGACGGCGACAGAGAGTGACGGTGCAGGGCAGCAGCAGCAGAAGAGAAGCGGTGAAATAACAGACCGGAGTGGTGGGGACATGTAAGTATAAAACAGCGGGGCACGTGGGGCCCATGAAACGGCTGAAGTAGTCAGTGATGCTGGATAGCCATTTTTGCGATGGCCCCGAGACACAGAAGCATCGTATGTTGAAATTACCATAAGGTGGGGGGCTCTACTGTATATTTTGTCAGTTCTAACTATCATTATTAAAATTACTATTACTGTTTTCAGCATTAGGCCATATTCACACCTGCACATACTGTAGAAGAAAAACACTGGTACTGTTCAGACTTTACCTTACACCAGTATGCTTCTTCCCAGGTGTCTGGCTTAAAGGGGTACTCCGGTGAAAACCTTTTTTCTTTTAAATCAACTGGTGGCAGAAAGTTAAACATATTTGTAAATTACTTCTATTAAAAAATCTTAATCCTTCCTGTGCTTATTAGCTGCTGAATACCACAGAGAAAATCGTTTTCTTGTTAGAATGCTCTCTGATGACATCACGAGCACAGTTCTCTCTGCTGACGTTATTATAATAATAATAACGCTTTATATATTGTTGTCCTGCAAGGCAGCAGTGCTAACCACCGAGCCACCATGCTGCCCTTAGCATACATCTGCTATGCATGGTTGCTAAAATGGACAGAGATGTCAGCAGAGCGCACTGTGCTCGTGATGTCATCAGTGTTCCAAAAAGAAAGGAATTTTCTCTGTAGCATTCAGCAGCTAATAAGTACTGGAAGGATTAAGATTTTTAATAGAAGTAATTTACAAATATGTTTAACTTTCTGCCACCAGTTGATTTAAAAGAAAAAAGGTTTTCACCGGAGTACCCCTTTAAATTCTATTGATGGTGTGCTAGCAGATGCAGTACACATTTGATAGACGTCAAAGTCTGCAGCATCCACCATTTCGGTCTCTTTCGTATTTACATGTTTTACACATTCATTGAACACTCTCACATTTTATACCACAGTGTATTGATCAGTTGGAATATCCAGGAATAGAAACCAAGCTAATTTCCTCCAAAAACACACCACACCTCTCTTTAGGTTGTGTGTGGTATTACACCTTTTCTCCATTCATTTCAAAGGAACTGAGCTGCAATACCACACACAACCAGAGGACAGGTGTGTTGCTGTTTTTCTTATCCTGGATAACGTATGAGCTCGGAAACATGCTGGCAGATAGATATATATATAGGATATTGTCATGTATCAAAAGAGGCATGGACTCAAGGGACAGGGACATAATACTCCCCCTTTATAAATCATTGGTACGGCCTTACCTGGAATATGCTGTTCAGTTTTGGGCACCTGTCCATAAAAGGGACACTGCGGAGTTGGATAGGGTGCAGAGACGCGCGACTAAACTAATATGGGGAATGGAACATCTTAGCTATGAGGAGCGATTAAAGGAGTTACAATTGTTTAGTCTTGAGAAGAGACGTTTAAGGGGGGATATGATAAACGTATATAAGTATATTAATGGCCCATACAAAAAATATGGAGAAAAACTGTTCCAGGTTAAACCCCCCCAAAGGACGAGGGGGCACTCCCTCCGTCTGGAGAAGAAAAAGTTTAGTCACAAGGGGCGACACGCCTTCTTTACCATGAGAACTGTGAACTTATGGAACAGTCTACCTCAGGAAGTGGTCACAGCAGGAACAATTAACAGCTTTAAAACAGGATTAGATACATTCCTGGAACAAAATAAGATTAATGCTTATGAAGAAATATAAAATCTCATCCCTTCCCCAATATCGCGCCACACCCCTACCCCTTAATTCCCTGGTTGAACTTGATGGACATATGTCTTTTTTCGACCGTACTAACTATGTATGTAACTATGTAACTATATATATATATATATATATATATATATATATATATATATATAGCTCAGAAGTAATAACGGATATTATGATATTATAAACCAGGTGCAAACGGATGACAAAGGCTCATCCCTTTGCCATAGACTTCAATGTTAAAAATAATAGCCGTTAATTTATCCGTTTCTTGTGACGGAAGAAAAATGAGTGCATGTGCCATTTTTTTCTTCCGTCAAAAAAAATGTCCATTATTCATGACGGACTATAACAGGTCATATCGGATAATCAAAAAATCCCATAGACTTGAATGGGATTTTGGAACGGACGTTTAACATCCATTATTAAGGCTTTTCTAACGGATGTTTATAACGGATCTTTTAACGGAACAACTTTAAAGTGTGAAAGGGGCCTAAGGCAAGATGCATATCTCACTTCATAGTAGATATGGCCCTGGTTATGGAGGTGTCTAACAACTGGTTTATTCTTATTATTTGTCGATGAACTTGCACAATAATAACAGTAATATTAATAAATAAGAAATGACCTATACTTAAATTACTAGACTGTAGACTGTAGATAGTTGATATGTCAATGTGACAAACTAAGACGACTGTAGTTGACATGTAATCACTACAGACAGAAACTTTTTTTCACATGTCAACACAAAACAATAAAAAAAACATCATTGTTATTACCTTCTCATGGAATCTTGTTCAGTTTCTAAATATCAAGGTAATGGCTACATCCCAAAGTCTAACATAGCAGTTTAGACATTGTATCTTCAAATGCCCCATATAAACATACATGTAATGTTTTTACAGTTCAGGATAGACTACAGTATACTGACTGCCTTCCATTTTAACATGCCTGCAAAAATGTGGATTGTATTTTCACAGACTTCTTTGCTTCTATGTTAATTTTTTCGAACTAATACTAAAGGCCAATATGTTGCAGTGCTCTAAAGCAAACACATTTATAAGACTCATTTCCCCAATGGGAACCTTAATCTATTTTACCTATGTCTGACAGATATACATACTTAGGCCAGTTAGAAAGCCAATTAAACTAATAGCAATCTCAAAAACACATGAATAAAATAGTAACAACACTCTCAGAGGCAGGTTTTATTGTAAGGCTGGGATCACAATGGTTTACAGCAATCATTAGAGTTTCCAGTCGTCCATATAGATTTATAAACTGTCAGTCAAAAGATCATTCAGCCAACACCTATCTTCCCAGCTCCCTCATAATAATGCATCTTTAGCGAATTGCATACTTTTTTCAAAAAGGACAATAACAAGCAGTTTTCAGAACGTGTACCCCCCTTCTGTCCACAGGTAAGAAAGGTTCCGATGTGTCATATATATTTAATTGTTGCTATTAAAAATCCAACGTATATTGTAAATTTGATATGTTTTACTGTAAATGGCTAACTAGCGCCTATATTAGATCTATACAATCTTTAATAGTAAATATTTCCCTGTAGCCAAGTAAAGGATTCTAAAGAGATTAAAGCAGGGGTGGGGAACCTCCATCCCCTCCATCATCATTTGGTCTGGCCTACTAAGGCCATAGACTATAGGCACCCCATAGGAAAGGTGCTAATGGAACACATTAGAACACATTAGCCATGGGTCCCGGCCGGGCCCAACCTGCTATAACACAGGGCCATGCCACTCCTGTGGCATCCATGAAATGTCCCGGCCATATTCCAGGGCGAACACAAAGTAACGCAAATCTGCATTACTAGCACTGAGAGTAAATGTGGAATAAGCATTTTTTAGGTTTAATCAAACATATAGCAATTGTAGCTGGGTTAAACATAAATTGTTGAGAGTCAAGGTGGAGTAGACATTTCAGGCCAAGTTATGTGTATTTTTTTTTTTTTGTTTAATCAATTATATAGCATTTGTAACTGGGTTTGACATAAATCGGCATTGAGAGTAAAAGTTGACCGTCAGTTTCTCCAGGAGAAAAAACACCCCTGCCATATCCTCTTTCAGTAAGCATGTTGTTGACATTACTAGCACTATGGGCCCCACCCATTTACTCAGGCCCAGTACATGTTGCAGCAGCCTGGTGCCTGGTAGTAGTAGCAGCAGCATCAGCATGTCTTCCAGGGGTTGTGTTGGTGGCACCCGTTTTAGGCTTTATCAGCTGAGCCCATATCTTTTTCTGTTATGTCATGTTGAACAGGACATAGGAACCAGATGAAGAGAAGGGGACGTGTTCGGAGCAGGAGGGCATTGGCAGTGTCCGTAAAAAAGAGCAGAGCCTAAGTAGGGCTAAGGCATTTCTCAAACATACCAGAGGTAGACATGCTGGTATGATCAGCTCAGCAGCAAGTGACGTCAACACTACTGGTTCTGTGGGCTCCAGAAAAAATGTTCCAGAGGAGGGGGGAAGTCGGGTGGTGATGTACCTATGTGATATTCTGCCATGTGAATATTCTTTTCTACCTTGCCAGAGACAGAAAATGTGGTACTATGTTGTCTCTGCTAACATAAAGTAAGTCGTTGCCAGAGTTTGCTTATAAGAACAATGGGGAGATTTAGCAAAACCTGTCCAGAGGAAAAGTCAACAAAGTTTTGATAAATCTCCCCCAATGTCTCTACATAGGCACATGGAGCGGCATCAAAAGGCCACGTGGAACAGTCAAAATGCCTCACAATGTGAAAAATACCATGCTCCTGCTTCTGCTTCAAGTCCCTCTTATCTGTTTAGCATCCTGGCCTAATCCACAGGCAGCACAGTCTCTGTCTTGTCCTTATCTCTGTCCTCCTCCTCTATCCCATTATTTATATAGAAATTGTTGTCATACAGACAACAGTAATTCCCAAATCACCCTGTTGTAGAGTGGCCTAATTCACACCTGGCCAAGTTGTTGATGGTGCAGGCACTATTGTACCATGTTGTTTTGACTCCTTAGTTTTTAGGCAAATAATGGGTGTGTGCCCTGCCCAGGTGGCACATACCTAGGCAACATTATTTGGCCAAGGAAGCCATCCCTGCTTGGCACAATCATAAGGTTGAGAGGGTGGAACATTCCATGCAGTTGTTGGTGTTCAGCACAGTGCATGTCATGATAGATACTAGAGCAGTAGCTATGGCCAAGAGCAATAAATGTTTTTTTTTTCGGTCTACTGGGTCAACATCTTGCAGAACGAGGCTCCACCGCAACAAGACAAGGAAATAGTAGTGACACCTCCACAGTTGTGCCGATCTGGTTCAACTTAAGCCACTTATCTTCCTTCTCCTCATCTAGGTCCTCCTCTACAGATATTTTTCAGCCCTCCACAGGGCTGAGCTTAGCTACTCGTCCCTCCTTTCATCTGTGCAAAGTCAAGTGCTGCTACGCTGTACAACATCTGCTAAGCCTGTGCAAGAAAAAACACACAGCGAAGGAGTTGCTGCTCTGTCTGCAGAAAGGAGTCTTACACTAGTTCTTTGCTCATAATCTGACATTGGTAAACAGGGTCACCGACTAGGTGACATGACATACTCTTTCTGTATGACACATGCTAAATCTCATTGTCAAATGTTTCTTGGGAAATTGTGGCAGTTTTAGTGAAGTGCTGTCATGTGCAGGAAAGTTTGCTTTTGGTTTGGCCTTTCTTATGCTTTTAAACATGCACCTCTAGACCCACAGTGCCAAAACGGTCTTCCTGAACACTGCCTCATTTGCAACGTTCCACATGTTGTATATGTTGGACAGTCCATAACAACAGTCAAAAACAGTGATAGGCATTGGTGGCTAAACAGAGACACCTGTCACATGCTCAGGTCTTTCGAAAAGGCAACAACATTTGTCAGCAAGGGCAACAGTGGAATAAGTAATGTTATGCCGCTGATATTCCTTATGGAGCAATTGCTCACGATGATAATTAAGCAAGAAGAGATGAAGGAGAGTTCACATCTGGCTGGCCGCCATATCGATGTTCTTCTTGAGATAAATTGGATGAGGAAGTGGGACCTAAGGAGGATTTGGAGATGGAATCTGTCGAAGGAATAGGGGACAAGAAACCTACACAAGGTGAGAATGATGATGACGAGAATGCAGACTTTAATTACTTAATTTATGGACTGAACAAGCTGGGTCCTGGGAAAAGGATGGCGAGCTGTATGCTTTCTTGCTTGTTCACTAACAGGCGTATTGTGTGGCAATTTTTTTTTCACCTTCTGAAAGGGGGGATAAATTCTTCCATTGGTGGAGAACCTCCTGTATTACCAGGAACTGGTGATTCATTCTACATGCATAACGTTTGAAGCTCCACAGACCACAAATATAGATACTGAAGAATCTACTCTAAGATAAGAACTAGCAGTGAATAAATAAGTAGACCCTAGGTCCTCGGCCGTTCTTCAAATCTGGGCCTTCCCTCTAGTCCACCACCTTGGCAGGTTAAGTCTACACCACTTGTCTTTGTCTGGTTTAATTCTGGTTACACAGTCAGCCCAAGTTGACAATTAGGTTTGAGAAACACAGTAAATTATTCAATAATTTTTGTACCAAAAAACAAGTATTTACTGATACAGAGTTGACAGCTCCTCTCTCAGTTAAGTGACCCAATTTAGTGTTTCTATCTCATCCCCACTTCATGTAAAGGCCTTTTCATGGAAATTAATAATATTTTCCAGGAGTATTATGTAGCGTGAAGTAATTGTAGTGCCAGCAGGGATTCCATCACCACATCATTTGGAGGGTCTTATAGCAAACAATATCCGGGTTGCTAACCATGTTTAAATTCATTGAAAATTTTGTTTAACATCTGTGATATTTTTTTTAAGCTGTAGAAGTTTGTACAGGTTATTATTATAGCTTTTATAATCATTTTTTAGTATAGTAAATGTTGCTAATGTGCCGATACATACCGTATTTTTCGTCCTATAGGACGCACCGGCGTATAAGACGCACCCAATTTTTAGGGGCAAAATCTAAAAAAAATTAAGATTTTGAACCCAAAAGTGGTCTTCAACCTGCAGACCTCCAGATGTTGCAAAACTACAACTCCCAGCATGCCCGGACAGCCGTTGGCTGTCCGGGCATGCTGGGAGTTGTAGTTTTGCAACATCTGGAGGTCCGCAGATTGAAGACCACTGCAGGAGATGGTAATACTCACGTGTCCCCGCCGCTCCGGACCCGTCACCGCTGCCCTGGATGTCGCTCCATCGCTGTTGCCGTGTCCCCGTCGCTCTGGAACGTCTCTGCTGCCGGCAGGGTATCCTCGCTCTCCGTCGCCGCCATCACGTCGTTACGCACGCCGACGCACGTACGCGACGATGTGATGACGAGGAAGGAGTGCGCCGGCATACAGGGGATCCCTGAACGGAGAAGACACCGAGGAGGCAGGTAAGGTCCCCCCCGGTGTCCTGTAAGCACTAACCCGGCAATTCAGTCGGGCTGTTCGGGACCGCCGCAGTGAAATCGCGGCGGTCCCGAACAGCCCGACTGAACAGCCGGGTTAGTGTCACTTTCCCTTCAGATGTGGCGGTCAGCTTTGATCGCTGCGTCTGAAGGGTTAATACAGGGCATCACCGCGATCGGTGATGTCCTGTATTAGCCGCGGGTCCCGGCCGTTGATGGCCGCAGGGACCGCCGCGATAGGGGTGTATTCGCCGTATAAGACGCACTGACTTTTCCCCCCCAGTTTTAGGGAAGAAAATGTGCGTCTTTTACGGCGAAAAAATACGGTACTTCTTCTAACTGCTTATACTGGCTGCTTTAAGATTTATAAATAATCAAATAAATGTTGACACAGTTGTCATAATGAACCATAAAATTGTTTACAAACGCAGAATTTTCAACAGCTTCCTCCCTCCATTTCTATTTCATATATAGTACTCTACAGAACATTTTTTTTTAATTCCAAAACCTCTTCCCTCTACACCTACAGTAAACTGACTCACATGCAGAAAAATCTGGTTCAAATTTCTGGACCTATAGTTTATGACATTATGAGGTCAGTTGTTTTCCCAGCCTGAGGCATCAAAACGTGTCTAAGTTTCCAACAGTATAGCTCTCATTAGGTCAGCACTGTATATGAAATATCATTATTTGGAGCTGAAATCTTTTTTATATTGGCAAACATACATTACTAAGAGAAGACTAGAAATAGCAGTGCAGACGCCTATAACTGTTACTACTTTGTACCCCTTTTCTTTCACTCGACATAAACAATAGAAATGTGAAGAGAACACTGGCTACTTGTAATGAAGCTACAAATCCCAAGTTCTAAGTCATCTGCAGATATTAATATCCCATTTTCCTCTGCTATATTAATAGTACTGTCTGGGAAGTAAAGTAAATTTCAGTGTCGGGCTCATTCTTGTCTTCTGTGTTATTAATAAGTCAAGCAGAGGCCTCCGCTGTGCTTCCTGTCAATCCTTGAAGGCATTTTTAGTTCATATAATCGACTTTGTTCAAAATGCACTTGTTATCTGTCTTAGAAAGTTTTATGTGATATTTAAGGCTGTAGAATGAACCATTTATGTGTACAAAAGGCATTTGTTTTCCATAAATATAATGTAAATATGTAAATATTTCCATCCATTAATAACTATGAGTAAACAAGTTATTTGTTCAGTGCAGTTACCTTGATGTTACACACAAATCATTGATACACATACCGAATTATGGGTTGGTTCCCAGTTTTTGGTGATCACAGGTTACAGACAGGAAATCCACAAGTTCCCACAAGATGAATACCACCATACTGCAGCAGCTCTATCAGTTGGTGCACATTTTTCGGAGGAGGGGAGCTGATTTCACAGTCTGTTCCAGCATATACCAAACCACAGTGCTCTCTGCTGACACCTCTGTCCATGTAAGGTACTGTCCAGAGCAGGAGAAAATCCCCATAGTAAACCTATCCTGCTCTGTATAGTTCCTGACACGGACAGAAGTGTTAGCAGAGAGCACTGTGGTCAGTCAGAAAAGAAATTAAAAAAGAAAATAACTTACTCTGTAGTATACAGCAGCTGATAAGTACTGGAAGGATTAAGATTTTAAGATTAAGATTTTTAAATAGAAGTAATTTACATATGTTTAACTTTCTGGCATCAGTTAATAAAAAAAAAAAATTTTTTTCCAGCAGAGCACCCTTTTAGCACATAGACCCTCATTTACAAAGACTGGAGTGTCGGTTAGGTTTTTTTTTTCAGTGTATTCATTTTTTTTCCCTTTTGATTTACTAATCTGTCGCCCAATTTCCCTTTCTTTCTGTCGCAGTTTTTTTTTCTGTCGCACAAAAGGTAAGTCGCACAAAAAAGTCTCTGCAAATTCTGACTACATTAGTGCTTGTACTACTACTCCCATCATGGAACAGGGTCTGTTCCATGTTGGGGGTAGTACTACAGGGTCTGAGGGATTGATCGCACCGGGTCTCACTTCTGAGACCCGATCCGATCAAAAGTTATTAAGCAGGGGATAGGGTGGCATGTTCCGATCCCCTGCAAACTTTCATTTTTAAATTTCCCACCAGAAGCCCTGAATGGCCGGGGCTGAGCTGTGGTGGGCAAAGATGTATAGAATCGCTGGGGGGGGGGGGTATATATATGTCCCCTCCAGCGTTTCTATATAGATTTCCCCCTGCTGCGCTATATCAAACTTAGTGTCCGCTGCGCTTGAATAAATGTACTGCCCCCCCAGCGCTATTATATAAGTATACTGACCCCCGCTGCGCATATACTGATGCCCGCTGCGCATATTTATATATATACTGACCCCCCCAAGCTGCGCATATTAATCTTCATCTTCTCCCTCCCCTGGCTGCCAATGAATGAAAACTCTATTAGCGGGGGGAGCGGAGCAGCAGCTACATATCATGCTGTGGGGGTCAGACATATGGATATATGTCTGACCCTCACAACATACATATACAAATGCCGGCTCACCGCTATGAATGACAAGTAAGCTATTGGCAGCAGCAGCGCGAGCCTCCGCTCCCTGCACTGCTTTACTTGTCCTTCATAGCGGTGAGCCGTCACCTGTATATATAGATGCTGTGAGGGTCAGACATATATCCATATGTCTGACCCCTACCGCGCATCATTGGCAGCCAAGTGAGGGAGAAGATGAAGATTAATATGCACAGCTTGGGGGGGGGGCAGTATATATATAAATATGCGCAGCGGCAGTAAGTATATGTGCAGCGGGGGTCAGTATACATATATAATAGCGCTGGGGGTCAGTACATTTATTCAAGTGCAGCTGACAATAAGTTTGATATAGCACAGCAGGGGGAAATATATATAGAAACGCTGGAGGGGCCAGATATATACCCCCCCAGCGATTCTATACATCTTTGCCCACCACAGCTCGGCCCCGGCCATTCAGGGCTTCTGGTGGGGAATTTAAAAAATGTATAGTACATTGCAGGGGATCGGAACATGCCGCCCGCTCCCTTGCTTAATAACTTTTGATCGGATCGGGTCTCAGAAGTGAGACCCGGTGCGATCAATCCCTCAGCCCCTGTACTACTACCCCCAACATAGAACAGACCCTGTTTCATGCTGGTGGTAGCAGGATTCACTCCGTTTTGAGTAATTTCCCGACAGCTCAGAGCTGTCGGGTTTCTGTGAAGCAAAACTCACAGGTTTTCCTGTGAGTTTTCTTCACACTCGGAGGGTTTTTTCTCTTTTTGTCGGGAACACGCCCCTTTTGTCGGAAAAAACACCCCTTTTGTACGTTTTTTTTTTTCACTCTGAGTGATTTTGTCGGGTTGTGTGCCAGATTCTGGCACAAATTCTGGCGCAAATTCTGGCGCAGACAGAATTCTTGCGCAAAACCTGACAAGAAGTGTCGGGATCCTGTTAGTAAATGAGGGACATTATCTAAGAACCAATCATGATGTGGTCACCTCAAAGTATCACGTTATTGGTCATAAGAAGTCAGGGACAAACTGTTCAAAAGCTGTCCCTGACTGTGTGACCTCACCCTGTAGGGCCCATCCATAAGGACCATGAGGGCATGCTCTGTCACCATTAAGGGCAATGCAGTCCTGGTTGCCAAAAGAATGAACATGTTATTCTTTTGGTGGGTTCAAAACCCTGAATTTCCGCTGCAGAAAATGCCACAGTGAAAATTCTGCAGTGTGAAAGATACAGCAGAATCCCATTGAAAATAATGCAAAAAGAATTCTGCGGCCAATATTTCATCCTTAATTTCAGCTGTGCAGACAGGCCCTTACACTTCTACTTTTCTTCAAACATTGGCAGTGTGGCTTATATATGTAAAGGAGTGGAGAACGGTGTGAGCAAACATAGAGAAAAGGTCAATCTATGTTGTATGCACCAACTGTAACATGTGAATACAGCCTAATACAATTCCTGCAAACTGCCTTGCTCCAACGCAGGATATTTTAGGGCAGGCTGTGCCTTGGACATTTCTCGAGGGATGCCTCTTTATATTTCTTTATGTTTCAGTTACTTCTCTCTTTAGTCTATGCTATATTGGAGACAGAAACACTAAGGGGGAGATTTATCAAGAATGGAAGGGGGAGATTTATCAAGAATGGTCTTGGCTAGATCATGTTTGTGGTTTGTCTAGATGCGTTTTTTTTATTTTGGGTGGTGCTGCTCCAAATTTATCATATTATCTCAGTGACCATAATAAATTTCGCACAGATGTGCACCTAGATCATTTTCTACCCCGCTTTCAAATCATGTCTATCCTGCTTCTAAGGCTAGGATTCCATTTTCTTTTCCGGCGTTTTTTTCACTGAAAAAAAAAGCCTTAAAAAATGACAGGGCAATTTCCTGCGCCTTACGTTTTTTCTGGCATTTTTGCATTTGGGTGGAAATTGCATTTTTGGGTACAAAAAAAAAAAAAAAAGGATGCAGTTGGGATGGGAAAAAATTTATTTAACAAAATTTTTATTTTTTATAACAAAATTTTAATAAATTTTTAATAAAGTGTGTGTGTGTTTAACTTTTTTTTCTCCCTATTTTTTCATTTTTTAGGTAGTACTACTGCTCCCAGCATGGAACAGACTGTTCCATGATGGGAGTAGAAGTAACTGAGCTAATAGACAGATCACCCCGGATGCAGTGACACCCGATGTGATCGTCTATAATATAGCAGAGATGCGGAGCAGCTCTATACAGTGCTCTGCATCTCTGCACTATACTCCGGGCCGGCCAGTGATGTGAATAGAACATCACTCATTCATAGTTTCCACCCAGAGTGGTGATTGGCCGGATGGCTGCAGCAAATCACAGCTCTCAGAGGTAAATATGAATGAGTGAGTGGCCGGCCGGAGTATAGTGCAGAGATACGAGCGCAGGAGAAAGCCGCTCCATCTTTGCAATAGACAGGACGATCGCATCGGGTGTCAGGAGTGACGCCCGCTGTGATCTGTCCCTTACTGCAGGTACTACTTCTCCCAACATGGAGCACACTCTGCTCCATGTTGGAAGCTGTAATACCTGCATTAATAGACAGCAAGTGTAACTTCTGAACCTGTTGCAATCTGTCTATTAATGCAGGTACTACAGTTCCCAGCATGGAGCAGAGTGTGCTCCATATTGGGAGTAGTAGTACCTGCAGTTAAGGAAAGATCACAGCAGATATCACTCCTGACACCCACTGTGATCCTCCTGTATAATGAATGGATGTGGTCGGCCGCTCTTCTATGGTCCCCTGCACTGACGTATATATACACCTATTCATATTTCCCATAGAGAGTTGTGATTGGCTGGAACCATCTGGCCAATCACAGCTCTCTGAGGGAAATATGAAGAGGTGTATATATACGTCAGTGCAGGGGACCATAGAAGAGCGGACGGCTGCATCTATAAATTATACAGAAGGATCACAGCGGACCCAGGGAGATCTGTCAATTATTACAGGTACAACTACTCCCATCATGGAACAGAGGGTTCCATGCTGGGAGTAGTAGTACTACCTAAAAATTTTAAAAAATAAAGAAAAAAAAAGTGAAATACACACACACTAAATTTTTATTATTGTCGGCTACATTTTTATTGCCCTGCCCGCACACAAAAATTGATCCCTGTTTAATAAAAAAATTTTTATAAAAAGATGAATTTCGTTAAATACAATTTTTTCCATCACTACTGTATCTTTTTTATTATTATTATTTGTACCCTACAAAATTTTATTAAAAAAGGTATTTCCATCACTTTTTTTGTATCACTAAAGTCTCTATCTCCCTCTCTTTCACTTTGGCTAATATTTTTATGAATTTTTTTTAGACCTGGTCAGGAGGTGGTCTAGATTTGCAGGGTTTTTTGCACCATTTGGGGGCAATTTTGCGCAAAAACCCACATTTAGCGTGAAAGTAAAGAAAACTTGCAGATTTAGACCAAAAAAAGGAATAGAACTCAATGATAAAAATCCGCCCTAGAGACTATTCACACGTTGTAATTTCCTCTTGTGCAATTCTGCCTCAAATTAAAGCCCATAGACTTCTATGAGATTCCGCACTCCCATTCAGAGGCGAATCCTATAGAAGTCTATGGGCTTTAATTTGAGATTGAATTGAATTCTCTGTATAGAAATCTTCGTAGCATTCTTCTTATAGATATATTTTGCTGATGTATCTCTATATGTCGTTACACTATAGGGAAAAGAACACAATGAAAAGTCACTGTTACAGTTTTAATAAAACAGTTATGGTAAACATAGACATATTTGGTATCCACATAACCACAAACTTCATAGTACAGTGAACATATTATTTATTGTAGTCAGTAAAGACCGACAATAAAAATGTCACTTTTTTGTAACCTATATGGAAAGTTCATAGAAATTAAAATACTTCCTCATGTGTATGAAAAAAAATACAGCTCATGCTGCAAAAAAACATGGCTTCATACAGTGATGTCAATGGAAGAATAAATAAGTTATGGCAATGAATGTGAGAAGGTAAACACCAGAAAATTCCTCTCCATCACAACAGCATAGCAGCACAGCTCCCAAATCTCCGTCAGTAAAAGGATTAAGTTACAAACTTTGTAGCAAACAGCTGCCTCTATTCTTTTTCGGGTAGGTTAACGCATTGTTTTGTCAGTCTTTGTTGAAATGATAGGAATTTTTTTAAATTTTATTTTATTTTTTTAGCAGAAACACTATAAAAACACAGAAAAATGCAACAGAAACATCATTAGTGTTGTTCTTGATGTATAGTGTACTGGTTGAATGAAATAAATTAGGCATAAGGGGGCACTCTGACTGTGTCTCCAAAGGGGCTTCATAAACCTAAGTCCAGCCTTGCCTGTACCTATGTGTCCATCACAGGAGCAGGCAGATTTCTATCCCCTTAAAGTAAATGATGAAGGTTTCTAATGAATGACAGCAAGCTAGGCCTGAACTCACTACAGCAACCTTATGGGTCTAGGCACAATCCGGGCGGAAGTTTTGATGGCAGACAGTTCATTGCTGATCCCTATAGCCAGCAATGCATTATGCTAGGTATCCCGGCGAGCAGAATGTAGCGGAGGAATTTTAACGGTGGAATGCTCCGACACTGGAATTCTTCAGTGTGCACTGTGCAGTGGAATCTCATTGACAGCAATAGGACTCTGCTGCACAAATTTTTCCACACTAATTCTGTAGTGTGCATGGGCCCTACCAGTAACATGCTGCCGAAACCATGGACAACATGAAACAATGACATGCTCTCTCTGTACAATGATACATGATTCAATCTGAACTGATCCAGTGTTCAGAGGAATTACATTACACGTACATTTTTGGGTGACAAAAATGCTGTCCCTGCAGCTGTTGCCTGCATGTCTCTATGTGGAGATAAAATACAGAAAGTGAGGGCAGGACAAGCAGGACTCTTTGTAGGCTCCTGGCTTATCAATCAGTCTGCTGTGTAAGCCGGGAGCATGACACAGAGCCTCAGTGTACAGAACCCTGTTTGTCCTCAGTGTACAGAGCCCTGCTTGTCCTCAGTGTACAGAGCCCAGATTGTCATAAGTGTACAGAGCCCTGGTTGTCCTCAGTGTACAGAGCCCTGCTTGTCCTCAGTGTACAGAGCCCTGCTTGTCCTCAGTGTACAGAGCCCTGCTTGACCACAGTGCACAGAGCCCTGCTTGTCCTCAGTGTACAGAGCCCTGTTTGTCCTCAGTGTAAAGAGGCCTTCTTGTCCTGAGTGTACAGAGCCCTGCTTGTCCTCAGTGTACAGAGCTCTGCTTGTCCTCACTGCACAGAGCCCTGCTTGTCCTCACTGCACAGAGCCCTGCTTGTCCTCAAAGCACAGAGCCCTTCTTGTCCTCAGTACACAGAGCCCTGCTTGTCCTCAAATCACAGAGCCCTGCTTGTCCTCGCTGCACAGAGCCCTGCTTGTCCTCAAAGCACAGATCCCTGCTTGTCCTCACTGCACAGAGCCCTGCTTGTCCTCACTGCGCAGAGCCCTGCTTGTCCTCAGTGTACAGAGCCCAGCTTGTCCTCACTGCACAGAGCCCAGCTTGTCCTCAGTGTACAGAGCCCTGCTTGTCCTCAGTTCACAGAACCCTGCTTGTCCTCAGAGCATAGACCCCTCCTTGTCCTCAGTGCACAGAGCCCTGCTTGTCCTCAGTGTACAGAGCCCTGATTGTCCTCAGTGTACAGAGCCCTGATTGTCCTCAGTGTACAGAGCCCTGCTTGTCCTCAGTGTACAGAGCTCTGCTTGTCCTCACTGCACAGAGCCCTGCTTGTCCTCACTGCACAGAGCCCTGCTTGTCCTCACTGCACAGAGCCCTGCTTGTCCTCAAAGCATAGAGCGCTGCTTGTCATCAGTGCACAGAGCCCTGCTTGTCCTCAGAGCATAGAGCCCTGCATGTCCTCAGTGCACAGAGCCCTGCTTGTCCTCACTGCACAGAGCCCTGCTTGTCCTCACTGCACAGAGCCCTGATTGTCCTCAGTGTACAGAGCCCTGCTTGTCCTCAGTGTACAGAGCTCTGCTTGTCCTCACTGCACAGAGCCCTGTTTGTCCTCAAAGCACAGAGCCCTGCTTGTCCTCAGTGCACAGAGCCCTGCTTGTCCTCAGAGCATAGAGCCCTGCATGTCCTCAGTGCTCAAAGCCCTGCTTGTCCTCAGTCCATAGAGCCCTGCTTGTCCTCAGTGCACAGAGCCCTGTTTGTCCTCAGTTCACAGAACCCTGCTTGTCCTCAGTGCACAGAGCCCTGCTTGTCCTCAGTGCACAGATCCCTGGTTGTCCTATGTGTACAGAGCCCTGATTGTCCTCAGTGTACAGAGCCCTGCTTGTCCTCAGTGTACAGAGCTCTGCTTGTCCTCACTGCACAGAGCCCTGCTTGTCCTCAGTGCACAGAGCACTGCTTGTCCTCAGTTCACAGAGCCCTGATTGTCCTCAGTGCACAGAGCCCTGCTTGTCCTCAGTGTACAGAGCCCTGCTTGTCCTCACTGCACAGAGACCTGCTTGTCCTCACTGCACAGAGCCCTGCTTGTCCTCAAAGCACAGAGCCCTGCTTGTCCTCACTGCACAGAGCCCTGCTTGTCCTCAGTGCAGAGAGCCCTGCTTGTCCTCACTGCACAGAGCCCAGCTTGTCCTTACTGCACAGAGCCCTGCTTCTTCTCAGTCCATAGAGACCTGCTTCTCCTCAGTGCACAGAGCCCTGCTTGTCCTCAGTGCACAGAGCCCTGCTTGTCCTCAGAGCACAGAGCCCTGCATGTCCTCAGTGCGCAAAGCCCTGCTTGTCCTCAGTCCATAGAGCCCTGCTTGCCCTCAGTGCACAGAGCCCTGCTTGTCCTCAGTGTACAGATCCCTGGTTGTCCCATGTGTACAGAGCCCTGATTTTCCTCGCTGCACAGAGCCCTGCTTGTCCTCAGTGTACAGAGCTCTGCTTGTCCTCACTGCACAGAGCCCTGCTTGTCCTCACTGCACAGAGCCCTGCTTGTCCTCAAAACACAGAGCCCTGCTGATCCTCAGTGCACAGAGCCCTGCTTGTCCTCAGTTCACAGAGCCCTGATTGTCCTCAGTGCACAGAGCCCTGCTTGTCCTCAGTGCACACAGCCCTGCTTGTCCTCAGTGCACACAGCCCTGCTTGTCCTCAAAGCACAGAGCCCTGCTTGTCCTCAGTGTACAGAACCCTGCTTGTCCTCACTGCACAGAGCCCTGCTTGTCCTCACTGCACAGAGCCCTGCTTGTCCTCACTGCACAGAGACCTGCTTGTCCTCAAAGCACAGAACCCTGCTTGTCCTCAGTGTACAGAGCACTGCTTGTCCTCAGTGCAAAGAGCCCTGCTTTTCCTCAAAGCACAGAGCCCTGCTTGTCCTCAGTGTACAGAGCCCTGCTTGTCAACAGTGCAAAGAGCCCTGCTTGTCCTCAGTTCACAGAACCCTGCTTGTCCTCAGAGCATAGAGCCCTGCAAGTCCTCGGTGCACAGAGCCTGCTTGTCCGAAGTGTACTGAGCCCTGCTTGTCCTCAGTTTACAGAGCCCTGCTTGTCCTCAGTGTACAGAGCCCTGCTTGTCCTCAGTGTACAGAGCCCTGCTTGTCCTCAGTGTACAGAGCCCTGCTTGACTTCAAATCACAGAGCCCTGCTTGTCCTCACTGCACAGAGACCTGCTTGTCCTCACTGCACAGAGCCCTGCTTGTCCTCAAAGCACAGAGCCCTGCTTGTCCTCACTGCACAGAGCCCTGCTTGTCCTTAATGCACAGAGCCCTGCTTGTCCTCACTGCACAGAGCCCAGCTTGTCCTCAGTCTACAGAGCCCTGCTTCTTCTCAGTCCATAGAGACCTGCTTCTCCTCAGTGCACAGAGCCCTGCTTGTCCTCAGTTCACAAAACCCTACTTGTCCTCAGAGCATAGAGCCCTGCTTGTCCTCAGTGCACAGAGCCCTGCTTGTCCTCAAAACACAGAGCCCTGCTGATCCTCAGTGCACAGAGCCCTGCTTGTCCTCAGTTCACAGAGCCCTGATTGTCCTCAGTGCACAGAGCCCTGCTTGTCCTCAGTGCACACAGCCCTGCTTGTCCTCAGTGCACACAGCCCTGCTTGTCCTCAAAGCACAGAGCCCTGCTTGTCCTCAGTGTACAGAACCCTGCTTGTCCTCACTGCACAGAGCCCTGCTTGTCCTCACTGCACAGAGCCCTGCTTGTCCTCACTGCACAGAGACCTGCTTGTCCTCAAAGCACAGAACCCTGCTTGTCCTCAGTGTACAGAGCACTGCTTGTCCTCAGTGCAAAGAGCCCTGCTTTTCCTCAAAGCACAGAGCCCTGCTTGTCCTCAGTGTACAGAGCCCTGCTTGTCAACAGTGCAAAGAGCCCTGCTTGTCCTCAGTTCACAGAACCCTGCTTGTCCTCAGAGCATAGAGCCCTGCAAGTCCTCGGTGCACAGAGCCTGCTTGTCCGAAGTGTACTGAGCCCTGCTTGTCCTCAGTTTACAGAGCCCTGCTTGTCCTCAGTGTACAGAGCCCTGCTTGTCCTCAGTGTACAGAGCCCTGCTTGTCCTCAGTGTACAGAGCCCTGCTTGACTTCAAATCACAGAGCCCTGCTTGTCCTCACTGCACAGAGACCTGCTTGTCCTCACTGCACAGAGCCCTGCTTGTCCTCAAAGCACAGAGCCCTGCTTGTCCTCACTGCACAGAGCCCTGCTTGTCCTCAATGCACAGAGCCCTGCTTGTCCTCACTGCACAGAGCCCAGCTTGTCCTCAGTCTACAGAGCCCTGCTTCTTCTCAGTCCATAGAGACCTGCTTCTCCTCAGTGCACAGAGCCCTGCTTGTCCTCAGTTCACAAAACCCTACTTGTCCTCAGAGCATAGAGCCCTGCTTGTCCTCAGTGCACAGAGCCCTGCTTGTCCTCAAATCACAGAGCCCTGCTTGTCCTCACTGCACAGTGCCCTGCTTGTCCTCACTGCACAGAACCCTGCTTGTTCTCAGAGCATAGAGCCCTGCATGTCCTCGGTGTACAGACCCTGCTTGTCCACAGTGCACAGAGCCCTGCTTGTCCTCACTGCACAGTGCCCTCCTTGTCCTCACTGCACAGAGCCCTGCTTGTCCTCAAAGCACTGAGCCCTACTTGTCCTCACTGCACAGAACCCTGCTTGTCCTCAGAGCATAGAGCCCGGCATGTCCTCAGTGTACAGACCCTGCTTGTCCACAGTGCACAGAGCCCTGCTTGTCCTCAGTGCACAGAGCCCTGCTTGTCCTCAAATCACAGAGCCCTGCTTGTCCTCACTGCACAGTGCCCTGCTTGTCCTCACTGCACAGAGCCCTGCTTGTCCTCAAAGCACTGAACCCTGCTTGTCCTCACTGCACAGAGCCCTGCTTGTCCTCACTGCACAGATCCCTGCTTGTCTTCAGTGTACAGAGCCCTGCTTGTCCTCAGGGTACAGAGCCCTGCCTGTCCTCAGTGTACAGAGCCCAGCTTGTCCTCGGTGTACAGATCCCTGTTTTTCCACAGTGTACAGAGCTCTGCTTGGCCTCACTGCACAGAGCCCAGCTTGTCCTCACTGCACAGAGCCCTGCTTGTCCTCAAAGCACAGAGCCCTGTTTGTCCTCAGTGCAGAGAGCCCTGCTTGTCCTCACTGCACAGAGCCTTGCTTGTCCTCACTGCACAGAGCCCTGCTTGTCCTCAGTGCACAGAGCCCTGCTTGTCCTCAAAGCACAGAGCCCTGTTTGTCCTCAGTGCAGAGAGCCCTGCTTGTCCTCACTGCACAGAGCCTTGCTTGTCCTCACTGCACAGAGCCCTGCTTGTCCTCAGTGCACAGAGCCCTGCTTGTCCTCAGTGTACAGAGCCCTGCTTGTTCTCAGTGCACGGAGACCTGCTTGTCCTCAGTTCACAGAACCCTGCATGTCCTCAGTGTACAGAGCCCTGCTTGTCCTCAGTGCACAGAGGCCTGCTTGTCCTCAGTGTACAGAGCCCTGCTTATCCTCAGTTCACAGAACCCTGCTTGTCCTCAGAGGATAGAGCCCTGCATGTCCTCAGTGTACAGAGCCCTGATTGTCCTCAGTGTACAGAGCCCTGCTTTTCCTCATTGTACAGAGCCCTGCTTATCCTCAGTGTACAGAGTCCTGCTTGTTATCAAATCACAGAGCCCTGCTTGTCCTCACTGCACAGAGCCCTGCTTGTCCTCATTGCACAGAGCCCTGCTTGTCCTCACTACACAGAGCCCTGCTTGTCCTCACTGCACAGAGCCCTGCTTGTCCTCAGTCTACAGAGCCCTGCTTGTACTCAGTCCATAGAGCCCTGCTTTTCCTCAGTGCACAGAGCCCTGCTTGTCCTCAGTTCACAGAACCCTGCTTGTCCTCAGAGCATAGAGCCCTGCATGTCCTCAGAGTACAGAGCCCTGCTTGTCCTCAGTGCACGGAGACCTGCTTGTCCTCAGTTCACAGAACCCTGCATGTCCTCAGTGTACAGAGCCCTGCTTGTCCTCAGTGTACAGAGCCATGCTTGTCCTCAGTGTTCAGAACCCTGCTTGTCCTCAGTTCACAGAACCCAGCTTGTCCTCAGAGCATAGAGCCCTGCATGTCCTCAGTGTACAGAGCCCTGCTTGTCCTCAGTGCACAGAGCCCTGCTTGTCCTCAGTGTACAGAGCCCTGCTTGTCCTCAGTGTACAGAGCCCTGCTTGTCCTCAGTGTACAAAGCCCTGCTTGTCCTCAGTGTACAGAGCCCTGCTTGTCCTCAGTGTACAGAACCCTGCTTGTCCTCACTGAACCGAGCCCTGCTTGTCCTTACTGCACAGAGCCCTGCTTGTTCTCACTGCACAGAGCCCTGCTTTTCCTCAGTCCACAAGGCCCTGCTTGTCCTCAGTGCACAGAGCTCTACTTGTCCTCAGTCCATAGAGCCCTGCTTGTCCTCAGTGCAGGGACAAGACAACATGTTTACGCCCTAAAGTATACACTTTTTTTTTTAAACAATACACATTAAAAATACAGTTCCCATTTGTGTAATCAATATACAAAATAGCAACTTATAGTAACAGTATCTTTTTTTAATACTTTTTATACTGTATATTTGTCTTGTGGTATGTTATGTACATTTACTGGAATATTATTTTAACATTCTTGTTATGTATAATATAATAACCCTACTATTACTTACATAGTGGAAAGAAAGCCCCCTTCCAAATGACAAAAACACACAACTACAAACAATTTTTTTGGTATCTTATTCTCTGGTGTGTCATTAACATCTAGCGATGAAAATAATTCTTCATTGTTAGTAAATAAAAAAAGACAATATTTTTGATGTATATTCTTCACATACAGTGTTTATATAATTTTTCTCAATTATTAACTCAAAAGAGCCTAGACAGGATGCCATCAAATAAACTGTAAAGTACTGTAGACAAAAATAACCTGTCCTGAAGCTACATTTTATATATGTGTCTCCTGGGCAGCCAGCACACATATGTCTTTTCAATGTTATGATTTCCTCTTATTGTTCCTTTGTCATTAATATATTTCTTTTGTTAGCAGCCAGCTGTAGTTGCTCTCTGGTTGCCTTATATCCCCTGCCTTCCACAGGTCATTAGTGCACCACTATCACCCGTCTAGCCTCCAAACAACACATGTACACTTTCATTTTTTCCCTCACCATTTCAAAGACAGTGGGAAAGGTTAGGAGAAGAAGTGCAATGTCTCAGACAGCAACTCATTCCTGTTAATGCCAAACCAATTTGTTGTATATCTAAAATACTTGTAGCAGGGGGATTACTAAATTGGGTTCTAAATTTGGAATTTTACAGAGGTATTAAGAATTGTAAATGAAGGGTTATTACACGTGTCTGGACACTACCTCAGCGTTCCTATGACAGGAGCATGTCAAGATGGAGGCAAAATTAGAATTCACAAGACTGTGCAACCGGTAATATTATGGAATCAACATTTTTCACAGGAGCTGCTGAAGAATTGATGGATCTTCACAGTAAAGGTTGAGGCACTTGTGGACGGTACACCATGTGCCTCAAAATTTCCTGATTTAACAAGATGGGAAGTTTCCCCATTCTGATACTTCTGCTGCAGTTATAATGACTGGGCTTTTTTTTTTTTTTTTTTTTTTTTTACTTCTACAAATTTTACAAACTACAAAACTGTGGAATAAAATATTTTTACAGACCTTTATTAATTTTATAACTAGAGATAATGGAAACAGATCATTATTGACACCTGTCTGAAGGTACAAATCCCCCTAAGGGTATGGTCCCACGTAGCATTTACGCAGCATATTTCATGCTGCACAAAATCTGCTGCAGAGTGGAAAATACGCTGCATATTCTCTGTTAAGGTTTGAGGTGGGGGTTCGGGCCGCTATGACTGTGACAAACGGCCCCGCCTCCAAACCTCACTGAACACATAGGTCTGCCACCAGGTAGCCCTGTGTGTATGCTCAATGGATGGTATGCAGCATATTTCCCACTGTGCAGGATGAAATATGCTGTGTGGTGCGTCAACACATATTCGTGTTTTGGTGCAGATTTTCTATTGCTGATTTTCCTTCTCTTTGAAGCAATGGGGTAGAAATTTAGCAGCAGAAATTAGAAGCAAAATAAGCATGTATGAACATACGCTAGGGACAAAGGTAATATTTGACTTCTACTTTAAAAGGCTTATGCAGGATTATAAATACTAAACTGATTTCTTCCAAAAACAGGACCACACCTGTCTTTTGGTTGTGTCTGGTATTGCATCTCAGTTCCACTGAAGTGAATTAAGCTAAATTGTAATACCACACACAACCTAAGGAAAGATATTGTACCGCTCATGTAAACTACAGGATGACATAATAACCTATCAGAGTGTCCTCCCAGCTCTTTCTGTATCCTGCTGCTGCTATCTCTATGGGATTATCAAAACCTGCGCAGAGGAAAACTTGCCCAGTTGCCCATAGCAACCATTCGGCTTGCTGCTTTCCTTTTTAGGAAGGCCTATGAAAAATGAAAGAAGCGATCTGATTGGTTACCATGGGCAACTAGACAGCTTTTCCTCTGGACAGATTTTGATAAATCTGCAGGGGTCGGCAACCCCTGGCACGCGTGCCACTCACAGCACGTGGAGTGCTTTTGAGTGGCACGTGAGGGGAAGGGGTTGTAGGTGAGAGGGAGAAGGTGCAGGTGAAAGGGAGAAGGTGCAGGTAGGGGGGGGTGTAGGTGAGAGGGGGTGCAGGTGAGAGAGAGGGGTGAAGGTGAGAGAAAGGGTGCAAGTGGGAGGGGGTGCAGGTGAGAGGGAGGGGGTGCAGGTGAGGGTGAAGGGTTGTAGGTGAGAGGTGGGTGTACAGGTGAGTGGAAGGGGGTGTAGGTGAGAGGGGGTGCATGTGAGAGGGAGGGGGTACAGGTAAGAGGAGGGTGCAGGGGAGAGGGAGAAGGTGCAGGTGAGAGGGAAGGGGTGAAGGTGAGGGGGACGGGGGAGTAGGTGAGAGGGGGTGCAGGTGAGAGGGAGGGGTGTAGATGAGAGGGGGTGCAGGTGAGAGGGAGGATGTGCAGATAAGAGGGGGGTGCAGGGGAGAGAGAGAAGGTGCAGGTGAGAGGGAAGGGGTGCAGGTGAGGGGGGGTGATGATGTGGAGGAGCATTGGCTACTTCCCTACCTGGCTACTTACCCAATTACCCTCTTGGCTACTTCCCTACCTGGCAACCTACCTAGTTACCTGCCTTTTTCCCTACCTGGCAACCTACCTAGTTACCTCCCTGGCTATTTCCCTACCTGGCAACCTACCTAGTTACCTGACTGGCTATTTCTCTACCTGGCAACCTACAAAATTAGCTGCATGACTAGTTCCCTACTTGGCTGCTACCTTTTTACTTTCCTAGCTACCTACCCACCTACTTAGCCACCTGGCTACCTACCTACATAGCTTCCTACGTACATAGATACCTACCGACATAGCAACCTAATTGCCTTGCTACCTACTTGCTACCTACCTACCTACCTATCTAGTTACCCAGCTACCTACCTACATACATAGCTACCCACTTACCTACCTGCCTACCTACTTAGCTACCTTGCTACCTACCTATGAACTTACCTCCACATCTACTTACCTACCTTACTTAATATCTACCTACCTACCTACTTGGATACCTACCTAGCTAGCTACTTATATCTAAGGAAAATCGCAGCAAAGTATTAAAGGACATCTGCAGCATGATTAACACTTATCCGCTATCCACAGGATAGGGGATAAGTGTTTGATCGCGGGGGGTCCGACCGCTGGGACCCCCTGTGATCTCCTGTATGGGGCCGGGGCTTTCCCGTGCAGGGGTCGTGCTGACCGCAGCATGATGTTGTAGCCGGCACACCTCCTCCATACATCTCTATGGGAGAGGCAGGGAGGCAGCGTTCGTGCCTCCCCGTCTCCCCCATAGAACTGTATGGGGACGGGGAGGAGACGGGGAGTCACCGCCGACCTCTAGGTTTTTATCGATGCCCTTTTTGTTTTGATCAGACTTTTTGATCGCTTTTTATTCATTTTTTTATGGTAAAAAAAGTGATAAAAAATATGCTATTTTGGACTTTGGCATACGCGTTGACCGTGCAGTTTAATTAATTATATATTTTTATGGTTTGGACATTTGCGCATGCGGCGATACCCCATATGTTTATTTTTATTTACAGTTTTTTTTTTATGGGAAAAGGGGGTGATTCAAACTTCTATTAGGGGAGGGGTTAGATCATCTTTATTAACAGTTTTTTTTTTTTTGCACTTTTTTTTTGCAATGTTATAGCCCCAATAGGGGACTACTGTATAACATGTATTACACTGATTTCTTACACTGTTCAATCCTATGCCATTGCATAGCATTGATCAGTGTTATCGCCGCTTGACTGCTCCTGCCTGGATCTCAGGCACGGAGCAGTCATTCGGCGATTGGACGCTGAGGAGGCAGGTAAATGACGCTCCTTGTGCATCCTAGCTGATTGGGACACCACACTTTCAGCGCGGTGGTCCCGATCAGCCCGACTGAGCTGCCGGGAAGCTTTCACTTTCACTTTAGATGCGGCGATCAACTTTGGTCGCCACATCTAAAGAGTTAATGCCGGACATCTGCCTAATCGGCGATGTCCGGCATTAGCCACGGGTCCTGGCTGCTGAGATCAGCCATGACCGTGTGGGTATGATGCGAGCTTAGCTCCTGAGCTCGCTTCATAACCCTGCCATGCTGCACCACCGTTCATAAACAGAGTTTTGCGGCAAAGGGTTAATGTGCTGTATGTATATTATTGCGCAACATGACTGGGGTCTGATCCTGAGTTCTGTATTATGGTGGGGTATGATACTAAGGTCTGTTTAATGTAGGGAGGTCTGTTTCTGGGGTCTGTATTATGGTGGATGGTCATTCTGGGGTCTGTATTATGGAGGGGTCTTATTCTAGGGTATGTATTATGGTGGGGTCTGATTCAGGTGTCTGTAATATGGTGGGTGTGATTCTTGGGTCTGTATTATGGTGGGTGGTGATTCTGGGGTCTGTATTATGGTGGGTGGTGATTTTGGGGTCTGTATATGGTGGGGTCTGATTCTTGGGTCTGTATAATGGTGCAGTCTGATTCTGCGGTCTGTATTATGGTGGGTGGTAATTCTGAGGTCTGTATTATGGTGGGGACTAATTCTGGGGTCTGTATTATGGTGGGTGATGATTCTGGGGTGTGTATTATGGCGGGGTCTGATTCTGGGGTCTGTATTATGGTGGGGACTAATTCTGGGGTCTGTATTATGGTGGAGTCTGATTCTGGGGTGTTTATTACAGTGGGGACTGATTCTGTGGTCTGTTTTATGCAGGTCTGAGTTAAAAGCACAGCGAGAACAATATATAGGGACAATTCTGAAAATAACACACCCTGTGACAAGCCTCACCCCCACAAACCCCACCCGCAGCAAGCCACACCCCCAACAAGCCACACCCATATTGCCGACACACCAAGTAACATCGAAAGAAATTTGGGCACAGCACTACCAAAAGGTTGCCTACCCCTGATCTAGTGTATACCAGTGGAGAGTGGCCCGAAGAAGTTACTAGGTGACTTTGGACCATTGAAATAAAGGTCACTCGCTGCTGTATGCCACAGTATTATTCTGCATTTCATTTTTGTGGGGATTCTGACAGATACTTGGGAAACATAGCAAAAATGTAGTGTGAACCTAGCCTTAGAGGGTACTCCGGTGGGCAAAATTTTTTTAAATCAACTTGTGCCAGAAAGTTGAACAGATTTGTAAATTACTTCATTTAAAAAATCTTAATCATTCCAGTACTTATCAGCTGCTGTATGCGGCAGAGGAAGTTCTTTTCTTTTAAAATAACTTTTCTGTCTGACCACAGTGCTCTCTTCTGACACCTCTGTCCATGTCAGGAACTGTTCAGAGCAGGAGTAAAACCCTATAGCAAACCTCTCCCGCTCTGGACAGTTCATGAAATGAACAGAGGGGTCAGTTGAGAGCACTGTGGTCAGACGGAAAAGAACAACTCAACTTCCTGTGAAACAAGTACTGGAAGGAATAAGCTTTTTAAATATAAGTAATTTTTTTCCACTGAACAATTGTTAAAACAATTGTTTTCCACTGAAGTACCCCTTTAATTTTATACAACCTACTAAAGTGTCTGCATTTTGACAGTGTCAATATCCATTGGTACTTGCTAGCATCACTAGAGTGGTAAAATAGTAGATAACATTCCAACTGAGTCTAACATTATCAGACATGTGTCAGAGATTTTTTAGTTCAGTTTTCCCCAGCAGTGGTTTGGATAACATATGTGTCTCCAAGGCCCCAGCATGTGGCTTTCCAGCTGGTAGTAGCTGCAGATACCGCCAGCTAAAGCAGGATTAAGAACCTTATCACTTGCATTTGGTTTCTGGGTTAAGATTACTTTACACGTATGTGATACAGCTGAACTGGACCAATATCAATTCACCAATGTCTGACAATTGAAGTATTATTATTATTTTTTTAACTCTGTGGTTCAAATTTATTTTGAACTGACTTTTATTCTTAAATATGTAATTTATTTCACTATGAATATTTAAATGTTAAAGGGGTACTCCGGTGGAAATTTTATTTATTTATTTATTTTTTTAATCAACTGGTGCAAGAAAGTTAAACAGATTTGTAAACTACTTCTATTTAAAAATATTAATCCTTCCAGGATTTTTTTTTTTTTTTTTTTTAATCAATTGGTGAATCAATTGGTGCCAGAAAGTTAAACAGATTTGTAAATAACTTCTATGCAAAATTCTTCATCCTTGTATGCTCTAAAGGAAATTATTTTCTTTTTTTAATTTCTTTTCTGTCTGACCACAGTGCTCTCTGCTGACACCTCTGTTCATGTCAGGAACTGTCCAGAGCAGGAGCAAAACTCCATAGCAAACCTCTCCTGTTCTGGACAGTTCCTGACATGGACAGAGGTGTCAGCAGAGAGCACTGTGGTCAGACAGAAAAGAAATTCTAAAAAGAAAAGAACTTCCTGTGGAGCATTCAAGGATTAAGAATTTAAATTGAAGTAATTTACAAATCTGTTTAACTTTCTGGCACCAATTGATTTAAAAAATTAAAATAAAATTCCACCGGAGTACCTCTTTAAACTTAAAAAAAAGTTTTAACCCCCCCCCCCCCCCCCAGAAAAAAAGAAAGTCACTATTTAAAGTCAAATGTATATGTGATGGTTGCATAATAGAATGACAATGCTGTGCTAATCTCTCAATTCTTCAGTTATCACTGGCCTTAGCCCTTAGATCATGTTCCCATGACAGAACATAGACATTGCCACAGACTGCAATGCATTTAGGAGCAGATCTCCCCGAAGGAATTGACATGTCAATTCTGTATGGAATCGGGACTTCCATGAAAGAAGTTTCCGCCATGCCAATTCCGCCGTGTGCTCGGTGCATCTGGATCTCATTGGAAACAATAGGACTCTATATTTCTGCAGGATTCAGCGGAGAAATTCCCCCATGAAACATGGCCTTAAAGGAGTACTCCGGTGGTATCCTTTTTTTTTTTTTTTTTTTTCAAATGAACGGGTGCCAGAAAGTTAAACAGATTTGTAAATTACTTCTATTAAAAATCTTAATCCTTTCAGTACTTTTTAGCAGCTGTTAGAGAGAAAAATCTATATTTTTGGAATTTCTTTTTTTTGTGTCCATGGTGCTCTCTGCTGACACCTGATGCCTGTATCAGGAACTGTCCAGAGCAGGAGAAAATCCCCATAGCAAACCTATGCTACTCTGGACAGTTCCTGACACGGACAGAAGTGTCAGCAGAGAGACCTGTGGACAACACAAAAAAGAAATTCAAAAAGTTAAGAATTTCCTCTGTAGCATACAGCTGCTAAAAAAAAGTACTAAAAGGATTAAGATATTTTCATAGAAATAATTTACAAAAATGAAGGAAAATGTCCAGCACACAGGATCCGTTGCTTTTAGGATTTATTAGGCATAAGATCAGGCACACAAATACACGGAGCGTAAAGCCTACGCGTTTCAGGTAATACTACCCTTAGCATGGCCAACTTACAAATCTGTTTATCTTTCTTGCACCAGTTCATTAAAAAAAAAAAGTTTTCCACAGGAGTACCCCTTTAAAGTCTCTATCATAAGTGCATCAGTTCTGCTGTTTAAAGCTTAAAGTCAATTAATATGACCCAAATTACAGCGATGGGCAACAGAGTTGTGAATATGCAGATATATCTTTTAGGAATCTGGGTGTTATGTACTTTGAGAGCTGTGGTGATGGCCACAATGGTTTACTCATCACTATGTAACCCACAGATACCTCAGTCTTTGGCTGTCAGGGCATGCGGGGAGTTGTAGTTTTGCAACAGCTGGAGGCACGCTTGTTGGGAAACACTATCATAGACTAATGGACAATACATTTACTGGTGAATACATTTTGATATCAATAGTCATATACGGAGACCCTTGTAAAAGACTATAGGTAGACATTAAAGGGGCAGTCCAGGATTTTTGGGTCTTTAAATGTAAGAAAGGGCAGCAAAGTTATAATTTAGTTACTAATATACTTTTCTTATTTGTGTTTGGTGGCTGGTATCGAATTTCTTTGTATTTCTTTTCCCCAGAAGTTCATTTTTGGCAGCCTACAAAATGAGTGCAGTCTTGGACCTTTCCCAGCTTGCTGTGCGGCCCGAGACAATACATCATAGGTCAGGTGCTAAAAGGGGGCTTGGCTGCATGGTCTGTTTGTGTGTGAAGCCAGCCCATGATGATGTTACCAGGGCATATGTGGGTGCATTCATCTTCACATAGACTCTTGTTTGTCAAGTTGAGCTGTGCTGCAATGGGTGGGTTGACCGATGTGTGGGAGGAAAATAAGTCACCTCCCCCCTAGAAACAAAGGATAGTGCGGTTTGTAGTCTAAGGGATGCCACAGAAACAGGAAGTAGCCAGTTCCCAAAAACAAGCCAGCAGCATGATTGGGAACACAGGACACGGCTATTTACCACCAACAAAAGCACAGATCCTTGGTTAGCATGCCCATTACTGTATGACACTTAATTACTAAAGTCACTTTTAGTCGGATAACCCCTTTAAGGAAGACTATAATTTCACACAGCAATATTACATACAATAAAGGTGGAGTAAGTTTCACTAGATGTATGAAGAACCTCACTTTTGTTAATATGTTAGGCACATCGATGACTATCCGTCTGCCACTGGAGCTGGTGTAAATTTTAGTAAATATGCCATACCCCTCTGCTAGGCTTTGCCAACTTTTGCAGAAATTTGATCTAACTTCTACGACTTTTTAAAACATTTTTTACTTATTAATTGGGGGAGATTTATCAAAATCTGTCCAGAGGAAAAGCTGCTGTGTTGCCTATAGGAACTAATCAGATCACTTCTTTAATTTTTCAGAGGCCTTTTCAAAAATAAAAGAAGTGATCTGATTGGTTGCTATGGGCAACTCAGCAACTTTTCCTCTGGACAGATTTTGATAAATCTCCCCCATTGTATCCAGGGCTCAAGTCCTGCAGGAACTCATGGGAATGGAGTTCCTGCACTTTTCCACAGCAGGAACGCAGTTCCCATTAGCAGGAGTCTTGCAAGACCAGCCCCTAAGGGGGTACTCCGCCCCTACACATCTTATCCCCCCAGGGACCCCAACAATCTTGGCTGTGGCACCCTAGACATTCGGTGCACGGTGTGAACTTCGCTCCATGCCGAATGACTGGCGAAGGGGGGCAGAGGCTTATGACATCACGGCCATGGCCCCTCAATGCAAGTCTATGGGAGTGGGAGTGATGGTCGTCATGCCCCCTCCTATAGACTTGCATTGAGGGGTTCTGGCCGTGACGTCACGAGCCTCCGGCGCTGCACCAAACGCTCTAAATGAATGTTGGGTGCAGCAAGGAGAATGCGGTGGTTCCCAGCGGCAGGACCACCGCAATCAGACATCTTATCCCCTACCCTTATCTTATTCCTTACCCTCCTCTGGAGTACCCCTTTAAGTGGAAATCTTGGGTGAGTTCCCAGACTTTTTTTTCCCAGGACTTGACCCCTGATTGTATCTATAGTATCTCAGCACTATTTTTCTGTTGTAGCTTGACAAAGACCCATGTGAGGATCGAAATATAGTATTTTCCACATGGAAGAATAAAGTTATGGATTTTCTCTTTCTCAGTAAGACACGGTTACCTTTTTGGATGAAGCCATTTTGCTCTGGACTAGTGATGAGCGGCATTGCCCTAATTGGAATTGGGATATTTCGCTAATATATAGACGAATATTCATCTTATACTCGCAAATTTTGCGTATTCGTTATATTCACATATGCGAATATTCGCGCATTTGAGGAAGAAAACAGTGAGGGGATGTGCAACTTTACTATTGGTTGCTAGGGATGTTGTAGATAACCTATGACAAGTGTATTTGCATCATTCTAATTGGCCCACAAGTGAAAAGAAGGATTGTGCGAATATGCGGAAAAAAGTGAATATTTGTCATTTCGAATATATAGCGAATATATTCGCAATATTTGCGAATTCGCGAATTTGCGATATGCGCAATAAAAATTCGAAATCCGAATATTCGCGCCCAACACTTCTCGGGACCACTGGATTCCTGGTCTTGGTAGATCTGCATCTGGAACTGGATTCACCTTGTTTCCTGGAGTGTGCTGTTGGTTAACTTTATATTGAATCATCACATAATTTAGCAAGGTATGTAGCACAGATAGGCAGTGTCCAGCACACTGTGATCACTCAAATGGGCAATGTACACTCTTGAATTGGTCATTAGAATCTGATCCATCACATTTCCAAATGATGATTATTGTGAGTTATTATGTTGCTCTGAAGTAGTCTTGATGTCTTCAAGACATTTACCATCTGGACTCTAATCTCATTGAAAAGACAAGTGGCTCAACATAAGAAGTGTTAATTTTGAATATTCACTTAAACTCATGTAAATGAGACACTATTTACAGTATCGGCATTCTTTTTAATCAAATAACTGTAGTATCAGTATACTGAGCGATAAGCATCCAGCACCGCTGCTTGCAGATTGTTTGTTTTCCAAAATATTTTCTTCTCATTGCTATCTGGAACTTTGCCTCCAAAATGATCTGCATTCGGCTCGTGCATTTTCGAACACTCTGCACTGAAGTGTTAGTTATAAATTGTAAATTGCTAGCATGTAATTGGCTGTCATGTACAGTACATCATATAAGTTAGTAGACACCTCACATTTTTTGTAAATATTTTATTATATCTTTGCATGCTACAACCTTGAGGAAATGACACTCTGTTACAATGTAATGTAGATAAAGATTAAATTACTATGGGGTCATTTCAATAAAGTTTAAAACATTATAATGTTTATTGGTTCATTTAAAAATACATATAACACAATGGTGTCACGCACCTGGATGTAGGCTGTCACGGAGCTGGAATTGGATCCTCCACCTGTGTGGCAGATGACTCGGACCGTATCGGGGAGCGGAGTCTAAGGTGCCACTGGTTTTCACCAGAGCCCGCCGCAAGGCAGGATGGGCTTGCTGCGTCAGGCGAACCCAGGTCGCTACCCCCGACACGGCTCAACCACACAGGTAACTGGGCAAGGCAAGGTACCGAAGGATGAGGCTGTAGCATAGTCAAACGTAGCAGAAGGTCAAGGCAGACGGCAAAGGTTCGTAGTCAAAAAAATGTAGCAGGAAGGTCTGGATACACGGGAATGGCAAAACAGGCAATAGAAACGCTTTCTCTCAGGCAAATGGCACTAAAGATCCGGCAGGGAAGTGTGGAAGGTGCAGGGACTTAATAATGTAGTGTCAGGTGCAACAGTAATTATGGGCGTACTGGCCCTTTAACCTCTTCAGGATGTAGGGCGTATGCATACGCCCTGCATCCCAAGTCCTTAAGAACATAGGGCGTATGCATATGCCCGTGGGAATTCCGGTCCCCGCCGCTAGCCAGTTGGGGACTGGACCGGGATGCCTGCTGGAATCGTTCAAGAAGGAAACCCGGCACATCGCCGAGGGGGGTCCTACTAAGACCCCAACCCCCCCCCCCCCCCCATGTCGGCGACAGACATGCGATTTTCTGCTATGGCCTCTGGTGACCCAATCACCCGGAAAATAGGAATGATCGGAGCTGACAGCCCAGATCATCCTGAGGGATAGGAGTGAGGTCACAGTGCTGCGATCTACTCCTATCCCTGCCATTGGTCAGAACTGAATTCTGACCAATGGTAGCGCAGGACAGTGGGTTGACATGGCAACCCCCCCCCCCCCCCCCTTCTGCCCAACCCTGGATGTCGGGCAGAACGGGGGAAGAAGATGGAGGCCGGTACCTGGAGGAGAAGATGCGTGGGGACCGCTGATCGTCGCTGGAGACAGCGGAGATCACGGCGCAGGTAGGGAATCAACAGTGGGGGTCGGGAAGGAAGGGGGCAGAAAAGCAATAATAACTGCTGCCCTTCCTAGTGGGTGCCAAACTGCAACTCTCGGCATGCTGGGAGTTGTAGTTGTGCAACATCTGGAGGGTCACAGTTTGGAGACCACTGTTACAGTGGTGCCCAAACGGTAGCCCTCCAGATGTTGCCAAACTACAACTCTCAGCATGCCTAGACTGCCCAAGCATGCTGGGAGTTGTAGTTCTTTAACATCTGTCCCTTCAGATTTTGCAATTTTCATGAAATTTTTTAAAATTGCTGCTTTACTTTGAAGCCCTCAAATGTTTTCAAAAAATAAAAATATGTCCATTTTAGGATGCCAACATAAAGTGGACATATTACATTTGTGAATAAAAATAAAATTTATTTGGAATATCCATTTTTCTTACCAGCAGAGAGCTTCAAAGTTAGAAAAATGCCAAATTTTCTAAATGTTCATGAAATTTTGGGATTTTTCACCAAAAAAGGATGCAAGTAACAACAAAAATTTACCACCAAAATCAAGTAGAATATGTCACGAAAAAATAATCTCAGAATATTCGGTAAAAGCGTTTTAGAGTTATTAATGCGTAAAGTGACGGTGGTCAGAATTGCGAAAAAGGGCTGTTTCCTTAAGGGGTTAAATTTCAGAGTTCCACTGCGGGCGCGCCCTAGGATATGGGGACACGCGCGCCGGAGCTGAGACCCTGTAGAGGATAGTCCTTTGGAACCCATGTAACAGACAAATGTTATAGTGCATATATACATTCTGAATCAACAATTTAGACCACAAGCTGTAAGGGACAATGGAGAATGGAAAACATTATTGAATACAGTGTAAATGAATGAAATATTATGATCATGATTGAAAGCTCTCATATAGAAATAGATACATGAAAAATGTATAAAAAATGTAATAATAAATAATGAATAATAAAAAGTAAAATGACAGTTGATAATAATCATAACCTGTTTTGTTTTTTAATTCTCCCAATTATAACATGGGAGAAAAGGGGGAGCTAACTACTATATGGGAGAAAAGGCAAAATAACTTCTATATGGGGGCACATGAGGAACTTTAAAGGGGTATTCCAGGAAAAAAACTTTTTTTTTTTATATCAACTGGCTCCAGAAAGTTAAACAGATTAGTACATTACTTCTATTAAAAAAATCTTAATCCTTTCAATAATTAACAGCTGCTGAAGTTGAGTTGTTGTTTACTGTCTGGCAACAGTGCTCTCTGCTGACATCTCTGCTTGTCTTGGGAACTGCACAGAGTAAATGTAACAAGGGTTACAGGGAGTACTTACACCTCACAGTTTTTTTGAACATTGGGCCGTAAAAGTGAAAAATTTGATTTTTAACCCCTTAAGGACCAAGGGCGTACAGGTATGTCCTTGGTCCTGCTCTCCTGATATAACGCGGGGTTACACAGTAACCCCGCGTCATATCACGGCGGGCCCGGCATCATAGTGAAGCCGGGACCCGCCTCTAATAGCGCGCAGCACCGATCGCGGCGCCACGCGCTATTAACCCTTTAGCCGCGCGCTCAGAGCTGAGTCGCGCGGCTAAAAGCGAAACCGAAAGTGGCCGGCTAGCTCAGTCGGGCTGTTCGGGATAGCTGCGGCTAATTGCAGCATCCAGAACAGCTGACAGGACAGCGGGAGGGCCCCTACCTGCCTCCTCGCTGTCCGATCGCCGAATGACTGCTCAGTGCATGAGATCCAGGCATGAGCAGTCATGTGGCAGAATCGTTGATCACTGGTTTCTTATGAGAAACCAGTGATCAATGATGAAGATCAGTGTGTGCAGTGTTATAGGTCCCTATGGGACCTAGAACACTGCAAAAAAAGTGGGAAAAAAAAGTGAATAAAGATCATTTAACTCCTCCCCTATTAAAAGTTTGAATCACCGCGTGCAGAAATGTCCGAATTATAAAAATAATTCAGTCAATGGCGTGCGCGCAAAAAAATTCCAAAGTCCAAAATAGTGCATTTTTGGTCTCTTTTTATATCATTTAAAAATGAATAAAAAGCGATCAATAAGTCCTATCAATGCAAAAATGGTACCGTTAAAAACTTCAGATCACGGCGCAAAAAATGAGCACTCATACCGCCCCATACACGGAAAAATAAAAAGATATAGGGGTCAGAAGATGACAATTTTAAACATATTAATTTTCCTGCATGTAGTTATGATTTTTTTCACACTAAAATGCTAGGGTTGCCCAATTTTTTACATTTTCACAAGGGGTAATTGGAGAAATTGGGTTACAAATTTATGAGGGATTTTTCTCCTGATTAGGGAAACACATCCACATATGGGGTAATGTGCTGGGCGGGCGCACAACAAGGCTCAGAAGTCATAGAGGTCTGTTTGCATTTGAGGCCTATGGCATATCAGTAGCTGATGGTTACATACATTCAGAGGAAAATACAAAAAGGAAACACCCACATGTGACACCATTACAGAAAGTAACCCCCCTGAGGAATGGCTATAAGGGTAAAGAGGACATTTTGAATGTGCGGGTGTTTCCTAAAATTTTTTTTTCAGGAATTAATTTAGGGTAGCTTTTGAAAATTGCAATTTTCAACCTATGCTCTGCTTCATCTTTCTGGAAACAACTAACATGTGACTCCAAATTGTCACCTGGGAATACGATAGAGCTCATGACCAAGAACTCTTTGCATTTGAGGCCGATGTTTCTTGTGGACCTAACCGTTACATACATTCAGAGGAAAATACTAGAACGATTACAAACAGTACACCCCCTAGGGAAGGTGTATAGGGGTGTGGTGGAGATTTGGAACAGACGGGTGTTCCCTAAATTTTTTTTCCTGGAATGGATGAAGTGTACTATGGGGGAGGGGATGAAAATTGCAATTTTAATACTGATATGCCTTTCCCAGAATGATCATCCAGAGTATAGCCGAAAGTAAAAATTATGCCCGCCCCAAACCCTAAGCTCTTAATCATCATTCTGGGAATCTGATGTGTGTGGCCTTCCCTAGACAATGTATTCTGGACTGGTACATTGGAGTATAATTCTGGGGAATTAAAATTAGGGAAAATTTTAAAAAATGTAGTGCTCCCTGGAATTGTGATACTCCCTAAAGCAGTTTTTAATGCAGAGGCCCGGATGATCGGAGCAAGTGTCACACTGAGTGGTGGTGTCCTTCCGAATCCCCCTCCTGTGACACACTGAATTTTTTCTGGAATCGTCCCTTCTTTCCAGGGTGGGGGACCTCACCTGAAAGGTGTTGGCCAGGGACAATCCGGGGGCCCACAGTTCCAGAGAGAGGTGCTCTGACCTGCTCCTTGGCGGCCACCAAAGATCAGGGCCTTTAGAACTTCCTCTTGAAACTGCAGGAATGTCCCTTTGTTGCTAGGGTGCTGGAACTGTACAAAAGAGTTATACATGGCAACCTGTACCATGTCCGTGTTTTCCGCATGGCATCATATGGCTTGAGGACTTGATCAGAAAGATTAAGTCCCCCCATATACCAATTGCAGTCCAGAATACAATCGGATTGAGGACCAATCCCACGGTACCTTGCCGTTCCCCTTGAATTGTGGTGAGCATAAGGACATCCCTCTTGTTCTCATACCTAACCAGCAACAGGTTTTCATGGGAAAAGGCACAGGACTCACCCCGGGGGATAGGAGCATATAGGGGATGGGGCGGAAGGCCTCTTTGATTCTTCCAGACTGTCCCACAAGTGACCGTGGATCTGGCGGCGAGGGATGTGAAAAGAGGGATACTAGTATAAAAGTTATCCACGTAAAGGTGGTAACCTTTATCTAGCAATGGGTGCATAATGCCCCAAATGATTTTCCCACTAACAACCAGAGTGGGGGGACATTCTGAGGGTTAATTAGAGAATCACGTTCCTCATACAACATAAACTTGCAAGTGTACCCTGAGGTACTCTCACAAAGTTTATACATCTTCACGCCATACCGCGCTCGCTTGGTTGGGATGTATTGCCAGAAGTTGAGTCTCCCCTTAAATAGTAACCTCCCCCCCAGGGACATAGGCTTCCCAAAATTTGGGGGGACATGCCGCATTATCAGCACAATGCAAACATTTCCAAATGGCCTTGAACCGGGGACATGCCATGGCCATACTGTAAAGCGGGGTCTGGTAAAGGACGTCCCCACTCCAGTATTGCCTGACACTGTTTTTTTTTAACTAGACCCATATGCAGCACGAGGCCCCAAATGGTCCTCATTTCGGCTGCATTGACTGGGTACCGCTCATTGGGTCTCACTTAAAATGAGCCTGGGTTTGCAGCAACGAACTGTTTGGCATTCAGGTTTGTCTGATCAACCATCAGATTGTCAAAGTCGTCACTGAAAAAAAAACTGAAATAGTCCATTTCAGTGAACCTGAAGATGTCAATCTTGATTTCTGAGTCGCCAACATACTCAGGAATCACGGGCTCGTGGTCCACTGGCTAAGTCCAGACAAGTTCACCGGTACGGGGCACCAGTAAACTTGGCTGGGGGGCTAGACTAGTATGAGCACCAGGGGGATTCATACTAGCATGGGGCACAGGGTCAGGAGCAGAGCAGGTTTGGGGCCTCGCATGGCGGCGTCTCCCCTGCCTTGGTGGCTCATCATCAGAAGATGATGATGAGGATGAGGAAATAAGGAAAGTGGGGTCTTCCTCGTCCTCTGTGGCGCCTTCAGAGTCGGAGGCAAGTATGGCATATGCCTCCTCCTCCACAGAAAACGCCCTATGGGCCATTTCCCTACTCTAATGGGGGGGGGGGGGAAGTGTATATATATATGTGGGGGGGGAAACTTTCTATTCGTGTGTGTGCTGCGTGTGGTGTAGTGCAAGACTTCCTACCCTAACCCACCTGCCCTAACCTAACTAACCCGCACTAAGAACAAAAAGATAAAAATATAAAATAAAACTAAAAAAAGAAAAATAAACGTTAAAAAAAAAACTTCTAACGCAAAACCCCCTGCGCTAAAAAAATGTGTTAACCTAATCAGTGGTGTGCACACTGATTAGCTCTTGGTGGCGGCAGGGGGTGCAAAAGTCAGTGGTGGGTCTGGCCACTCAGCCCAGAACAGTGGCTGGTGGCACATACACAGACCCCCACACAAAAAAACTGAAAAATAAAAATAAAAAAAACTATTAAAACCCCCAAAAAAGCACCTGCCTGAACCCAAAAAAAAAACTGCGCCATCAAAAAAACACTGGGGATGGGCCGGGGTCACGCAGCTAAAGGTGCTATGGACCAACAGACACCTACAGACGGTATGCCAAAAAAATATATATATATTTTTTAACTCCTAACTGTCCCTACCTAATCTAAACTGTCCCTGACTGGTTTTGGTGCCAAGGGGCCACAGAAAAGGGGCAAGGGGGTCCTGCACACGAGATCTAACAGTTATGGTGGGTAGAACGGAGCAACGTGCTCCTTCACCCATCTCCCCCCTCCCCATACTGCCGTGATTGGTGCGGTCACTAGGGCCGCCCAATCACTGCTGTACTGGGGGGTGGCAACACTGTCACCACCCAGTACAGTACAGTTGATGATTGGTGGTGTATATTACACCACCGATCATCATCCTTATCCAGGTTATCGGATAGCCGGTTAGTATTTACTGGCGATCTTCAGCGATCACCGATATGGGGGATCCTCCGGATCCCCCTCGTCACTTTGCTGGGATGCCTGCTGAATGATTGATTCAGCCGACATGTGAATGATTTCAGCAGGCATCCTGGTCCCGTCCCCGACCGGCAAGCGGCAGGGACCGGAATTCCCACGGGCTTATCCATACGCCCTCAGTCCTTAAGGGGTTAAAGGGGTACTCCGCTGGAAAACATTTTTTTTTAATCAACTGGTGCCAGAAAGTTTAACAGATTTGTTAAGTTATTTCTATAAAAAAAATCTATTCAAAAAATAATCCTTCTAGTACTTATAATCTTCTGTATGCTCCTCGGGATGTTCTATTCTTTTTGAATTTCCTTTGATCATCTAGTTTGTATGGGTATCTTAGAAGTAGAAAGCTGTATTTTGCTCTTTATAGTAAACAGCAAATAAAACCCCTACTGCAAAATGGTAATGCCTTAATGACCGAAAAGTTTTTTGGCTTTAATGATCAAAAAATGTTTCTATTAGCCATAACTTGTTTTTGTTTTGTTTTGTTTTGAAGGATACATAGCTATTTACAGCCTTAGGATTCATGAGACATTTTATAATTTGTCATTTATATGATTTTTTTTAATGGGAAGTGAATACAGAAATGGAACTGAGATAGTCTATTTGCAACTCTACAGTATAATGCCGTACCATAACTTATGTTGATTGGCGTACAGGTAACAAATATGCCTTTGTGCCTTAAAAACTTTTGCCAAGAAAAGTTGGCATAAGGTATGAACTTATCCATAGAATGATAGAAAGTGTTTTATGTTGATTCTGTTATACATTAGAATAAATACATTTTAGGAGAATTATTAGATTTTGAGATAAATATAGAGTACATTCTCCCAGTTACTCAAATTGTATTTTGCAGTGGAGCAACTTTTAGAAATGTGAGTCTTTGTATGAAGTTTCATAAAAATATTCTATATATCCCAGGTGTACCTAATTACCTTGACTTTATTACAACCATGTGTTACATGTTGCTTTCTCCTGATGAAGTGTTACTGCCGAGACAGAAAACATGTCAGGTGTTTGCCGTTTCCTGTAATATTTTAGCTTTAGACTGAAATAAGGCATTTTTCTGAAAAAAAATATTAGCCTTACTTGACATATGAGTTCAGTTGACTGTATGCAGTGAAAATATCATGTTGATGTTCTGGTGATTGTAAACACTGGGCGAGCATGCTTTGCCAGAGTTTAATAGTCTATAATACCTTACAGATTTTCCTACATATATATATATATATATATATATATATATATATATATATATATAAAACATTGGGAAACATTCAAGCCTTTTCATTGTATAAGATTTATGAAAAACTATTTTGAGAGATCAATGGGATCAGAATGCCTGGTGCAGTGATTGGTTGCAATGTTTGGTGGCTTTAATGTGGTTTAGAAGGCCTCTTTTTGTGTTCATCTTGTTACAAAACTCCAAACTGTCCAAGATTCAGTCAAAAGTCCAAGGTTTTGGCTTAGCTTGAATGATCCTATGGTGCAGCTCCCTATCCCCCTCCCTCTCTAGAGACTTACATCTCCCTCACTTTCCAATGGGCGAGAGACCATGTTTTTTTTTTTTTTTTTTTTTTTTTTTTTTACCAGATCTACTGTTCTATTTACTTTTGCTTTGAGCAGTTTATAGCACTGATTTTCTTTAACAGTGTGTGCACTGACTAACGCTTTTTTGTAGACTTTCATAGGGTACATTATTAGATTAAAAAACACTGTCAACACTTTGTATCCTGTCGTCTGCTGTTATCTTTAAGGCCAGGTTAACACATCGGAATTTCTGTGCCGTATTCTGCATTGAAATTTGGCACGGAGATTACACTGCAGCAGAGTGAATTCAATGAGATTCTGCTGTGCACACAGAGGAATTTCTGTCAGATGTTTCTGGCTCGGAATTTCTATTTTCCGTGTCCACTGAAAGAATGAACACATTCATTCTTTCTGCAGACTCAGCACGAAATGCATAGCCGTCTATGACCGCATTCCTGTGTGGTCCTAGCGGCGGCATGTTTATGTCGGCGCCTGCAGTTTGCGGAATGTTCGCACAAACATAGCCTAACACTAAGGGGGGGGGGGGGGGGTGGAGCTAGGAGGAATAACTTATACTTTTGTGTGGTGGAAATGTTTATGTGCACTAAATGAGTATTAAATAATGCATGTTATGTAATAAATATGGTGCTAGTACACATTTTGTTTTTTTAAATAACACTTCAGCACACCACTTTGAATGTTTCCTCCTCTGCTTTTTCTGCGACTTTGTGGTGTATCAGTGCCTGAGTGGGTCCTGTCAGGTAAACATTGCTTCAAATGCCTGCGCTAGGCCCTACTGCTCAGGTGACGCTTTTATATTCAGGGTGCGTGACCAAGCAAGCATCCACGAAACGGGCTTCTCACCTACAAGCCCTGCCGAAGCTCCTTTTCCTCCCTCCCTTCCCCTGCTGTATGCATACACTGTGGAATATGGAATAAAAGTGCAGTTCTTGTGACCAGCAAGTGTTTACTGAACTTTTCTATTGTGCAACATTTATATTAATTGTAATCTTTGCCCTTTGAATTATAATGTTTTGCACTGTATCTTTAATAAATGTACAGGCTATCTGTTAGGAGATGAGGCATTGTACCCATGCGACCCATGCGAATCGGATGCCCCCTAGCTAAGTTGAGAGTTGAGTTGAGAGTTGACTTGAGAGTTCAGTTAGAGAGTGTTCAGTGTGGAGTGCCGAGCTCAGTGTGAGTTGCAGTGTGGAGAGTAGTCAGCAGGAGTTTGAGGTAAATCAAGTGAAGAAAATCTTCAAGCAAGCGACCATGCCATTCTGCAAGTGTTCCCCATCCAGGAGGAGTTGGAAATTCCTAGTTGTGGGCACAGGAGCAGGCAGAGGCAGCTCTAGACTTTGTGAGGCCTCAGGCTAAACTCAAACACAAGGCCCTCACTGATGAGATGTCACATCGTAGTGTGGATTGGCAGAACCCGGGTCAAGGGACAGTATTGTCTAACATACTGGGCAGCTGTCTGGGTACAGGTATCATTGGTGCCAAGTCACAGAGAGGGTCACTACAGCAGCTCCAGATTGATTGTTCTGCATTGTTTTAAAATAATTTTTGCTCACCCCCCCCCATAAAAAAATCTCTAGTGGACTTTTGTGCCTTCACTTAAAATGCAGCAAAATCTCAGAATCAATAAAATCCACATAAATCTCCTATACTAATGAAAGACATCTGAGATGTTACCCTGGGGTCAGGAAGTGTAACAGGAGTACTCACAACGGCAAGGTGCTGTGAGGTGCAGAATGGGAGCAGCAGAAACAAGACCTGTAGGGACCTCATAGTGAAAGACAGGGGGTGCCCCTAAGGCTCTTCTGCCCTGTAGGTGCCTGACACTCCCCTGAAGAACCTTCCCCTGCCCTGCAGCTCATCACCTGCAAGCCCTATAAATATCCAGTAATCTACTTCTCAGAAACTCCCTGTCCTCCCCGTTGTATGGACCACTCCTCCCGATCTCCCTTTAATAGGTGCCCTTCCTGCATCCCACACAGACTCTTCTGTCCCCCAATATAAATTATTTCCTTCTCTTCTTCACCCCATCTTATAAACACCCTCTTCCCCTTCTGCCCCCCATCTGCTGCTTCTGTCCCCTCCTAAATACCCGCCCTTTCCTCCTGGACCCTCTTATTTAGAGCCCTCTTCTTCTTCTCCTGTATCCCCTTATACTGTATAGAGCCTTCTTCCTCTCCACCTGTACCCACTTATATAGAGCCCTTTTTCTCCTTTTACCACCTTTTATATTGCAATCTTCTCCTCCTACCCCATTATATACTTGTCCTCCTCTACCCCCTTATAGACCCCTCCTGTCCCCCCTTGCAGTTTCCTTCTATCTTCTTAATAGTAACCCTGTTCCCTTTAATATTCTCCCTGTCTCCTACTTTCCCTTATTTCTGTTCCCATACTGTTATTCCTCCCTTCGCGTGCAGTCCTGTGCCTGCTCTGTCTGGTGCAGTAGCACTCAGACTCAGCTTTTTAGCTGCAAAGCTACCAATGCCCGTCCTCCTCCCTGGCCGGAGTCTGTTCCAGTGCAAGACTGTAGGCCGTGCGCAATGAGATGACATCATCGAGATCAGCCTGCATGGTAAGACCTGCTCCTTTACAAAACTGAGTGGCGATGCATAAATTGTACACATCTCCACTCATTTTACTGGCCCCTGAGCATACAAGGCCTTAGGCGGCCTCCCTACTCCCCTAATGCTAGAGCTGCCTCTGGGAGCCAGTGAGTCGACAGGCCACACAGTGCTAGTCTGGAATAGATATAGTAGAAAGCTGGATCCCAAGGGCTAGGTCATACACTGGCGGTGCAGCATTAATTGGACACTATCAGAACCCTAGTCAGCATCGGAGGCCTCAAAACTAAACCTAAAATCCCAAGTCTGCAACAAGTAAAGTTAAGTGGGTATTAAACACTACCCAGCTAGTCCATATAGCTCCAAAGGGTAACTCTGCATCTCCTCTACTTTAATATATACTGTGAGTATTGTAACATCTGCTCCTGCCTCAGTAAAGACTGCAATGCAGTCTTGCAATGCAAAAGTTATCTGTAACTTTGCATTGGTGTAGTTATTAGTGTTGCTCACGAATATTTGCAATGCAAATTTTATTCGTGAATATCGCATATTCGCGAATTCGCGAATATTCACGAATATAGCACTATATATTCGCAATTACGAATATTCATATTTTTTTTCACAGTACACATCACAGTGATCATCCCTCTCTGCTTCCAGCTTGTGTGGTGTAAAGAAGGCTCTAATACTACTGTGTGAGACTGGCGTACGAATTTTCGCACATGCGAAAATGTGCATATGCTAATTTTTGCTTATGCTAATTTTTGAATATGCTAATTTTACACATATGCAAATTTTTGCATATGCAAAAATTAAACGCAAATATTACGAATATGAAAAATTTGCGAATATATGATGAATATTTGTCCATATATTCGCGAAATATCGCAAATTCAAATATGGCCTATGCTGCTCAAAACTAGTAGCTATTATCCCGTGCCTGGCCCAGGAGAAGCTGTCAGATCCTCGGACCATATAGGTTAATGGTGCCCTGGCGTCAGGTAGTAATACATCTAACCACCCGTGGCTGCCACAACTTTTTAACTTGTGCAAAAATGTGTGACTATTTAAAAATGCTGTTCACAGCCAGTTTTCTCAGCCAGGTCAAGGCTGGTGTAGATTTGTGACAAGTTGAGGGCTTCGCAACAAATTGTGCAACAAATTACACATGTTGCATTCATGACAACTGCAAAAAGTTAACCAGACTATGGCATAGCTACAAATAAATTCTTTCCTAAGGGAGCAGAAAGTCAGATTTATTTTGTCTGATTAGGAGCTAAATGGTAGGACATTTTTAAATAAGACTAGTTAGAAAGTTGCTTTATTCTGCATTTAGTAATAATCAGTATAAGGGTGTCTATAGTCTTTATATGAAATGTTTCACATTGTTTAAATAATCTTTTTAGGGTAGTCATATTTTCTAAAGAATTTCTGTCATTTTTTTTTCTAATTTGCCATTTCACCATCTATATTTTAAGATAATGCTAAAAATCCAGTCCTGCCACCAAGCTTAAAACTAAGCTGAGACTTCATGTTCTGTAAAGATCACTTTCCAGAAGTGCTCTCTTTATCAAAACAGAGGGGAGTACAGTGAAAGGTGACACCATACACCAGTATGTAGGTTTATACAATAGCTGTTCGACCTCTTCCTCGCTGCATAATGACCACTGAAGAGGTCATAGAGCATGCCCAGAGCATTTTTCCTTTCATCTGACATAGTCTTTGTTGCCTATGTCCATGGGGCTTGCTTTAAAGTATATCTCTAAATGTTGTCAGCCCCCTCAAGCTGTCACCCCCCCCCCCCCATAATATTGTACAAAAAATTTAAATAAAAAAGAAATTATTACAAAAACACATAAAAAAAAACACATTTCCATATCTGGCGCCAGTGAGTAAAAAAAAAAAATATCTAGGTGATTCATAACCTTAGATAAACATTTTTGAACTTTGACACAGGATACTTTAAAGCTTTGATATTGTCAAATCCTTGCCTACAGTATCAGAGTGTGTTGGGACTCAATTAAACGAGATATGCAGTGAAAATGTTTTAACTTATCCAGTTCCCCATCTGCAAAAAAAACAAACTTTAACTCACCTTCCTACGTTCCCCCATTGGGGAGATATTGGCGTCCCATTCCTTCGGTGTTGCTGGCTTCGTGCTTCTTAGGCTTGAAATGTCACAGCACTGTCAGCAGCGATGTCCCGCCTCGGCCGGTGATAGGCTGAATGCACTGTCATGTAAGTAACCCGGGCCCTGGCTTCTACCTGTTGCCCAGGCTCCTTACATGACAGTGCGTTCCGCTTATCACCGGCCGAGGCGGGACATCACTGCGGCCGGCGATACGCTGGCAGAGCTGTGACGATTAGAGCCTGAGAAGCCCGAAGCCAGCAGCACCATATGTCCTTTAACAGAGGGAATAGTAACACCCAGTTTTCAATTAATACATGCCCAGGAGGAGTAACAGAGGAATGGCACAACCCAGAGTTCTAATAAAAGATGCTCCAGCATTTTATGGGCTGTAATTTCATAGGGAATATATGTATTAAAACAGAATAGCAGGGCTGACAGATCCCCTTACATTGATCAGGATATGTTTACATTTTCATTACATCCTTCTTGAGCTTTAGTCCTTTTTATTTATCCATCTGAATACACCAAGATGTCAAAGTAATTTTACTATGGAATTGAAAGAAGTAGGATACAGTCCATCCTATGCCTCAAAGGACCTTAGTAAAGTATTTTATCTTACACATGGATGCATCTTCTGTTCTTTATGTAAAAATACATTCATAATTTATTAAAATTCACAATGAAAATGCTCATTGATACATAAACAATAACTTACATTTCTTGGATGTCCTGCACAGCAGAACATATATATGGGAATTTATAGCCCTGTTGCGTGCTTAGACAATGACACAAAGGTTTAAAATAAAGCATCTCCATAAAGGGACCCTTGCTACTCACCTATCCAGTGTTTTTTCTTTGTCCTATCTGTAGTAGTGTTGTGGATAATTGTCTGCTCCTTCTCTGGTGGTTCTTTTCTTTAGGTTTCGAAGATATGTTACTAGTTTCTGGTAGACCACTTTTTGGTGTTCAGTGTCCATGTTGTCTCCAGATAACTCCAGTCCCTTAAAGGGGTATTCCAGGATTTATTTTTATATTTGACAGGGGCTGTAAAGTTAGTGTAGTTCATGATATAGTGTCTGTACGTGTCTCTTATGGCTGGTTTCGCATTCTTATGTGATCTTTGCTCTGGATGTTCATTTTTAACAGCAAACAAAATGACTCTTGTCTCAGATATTCCCAGGATGCAGTGCAGCCAACACATTACCTCACTAGTCAGGTGATGACAGGGAGCCTGTTCTGCCTCAATGGGTGGAGCAGCCACATGGAATTTGCAACAGCTGGAGGCACCCTGTTAGAAATCACTCGTCTTTGGCATGGAATTCAGCTTATTTGGGGTTCAATAGGTGGGGATGCCGATGTGTGGGAGGGAGAAAAGGGAATTATGGGATTTGCAGTAAAAGAGAAAATTCCAACAGGAAAAATCCAGTTCACAAAAAGAAAGCCCCAGCTTTATGGTAATCTCACAATATTGACATTTTACCCAAAGACAAGCATGGATCCTTCCTAAGCATGTCCATTACTGTCTGACAGATAAGTGCTAAAATCACCTTATGGTGTATAACCCCTTTAAATCCACAGCTTGCACTTTGCACTGTAGTCCTGTTTAGTGCTTATTTGCATGCACTAGCTTTGGTCTGGTGCTTCTGCCTATGCATTAGTTAGGGCTCTTCCCCATGTGTGCATTTTTGGATGGTAAATTAGATGGTTTAGCAGCAGTCATATCGATTGGCACTGATACAAGTTTGTGTGTTTTTCCATATTTTGCTTATTTTTCTCCTGCCCTGTTGTGTGTCCTGGAGTACTGTATTAGCGGACCTTTGGTTTGGCCTAACCTAGTAGTCTAATTGTGCTTTCAAAGTAGTAGTACAGTAAGAACAGTGGAGAGAGGGGATTTTCTCATCTCCTTTTTTCAGTTCAGCACAGGGCTCAGCCTAATCTTACTTCCTGCTCTGTGATTGACACTTTAGACACACAGGATTTGCTGGTTCTGTGCAAGCTACTAGCACTTTGCATGACTCACTGCAGCACAGTTTGCACACAAGCAGCAGAGTTGGTGTCTGGAGTGTCAGTGATTATATTTACATAATATTTACATCATCTTACATAATCTTACAAAGATGGCAGGGGAGCCAGTGTGTATGTGTAGGACCTGGGCCCTCTTATTTGCAGAGAGAGGTTGTAACATGGGCAGCAGTCCAGTCACTGTTTCTAAAGAGAAGGGCTGGCCGTTATTATGCAGACTCGATTCAGGAGCCCGCGTCATACTCGGTTAATGGCACATGGATGAGTATAGACGTCCAAGGTCGTTAACCGGTTAAAGGGGTATTCTAGGAATATTTTTTATTTGACTTTGCTACATTGGCTGTAAAGTTAGAGTAGTTCATAATATAGTGTCTGTACCTGTGTGTGACAGTTTTCTCATAATTCTTCTGTGATTTTCCCCCCAATATATATTTTTTTTATTATTTCTTTATTTTCCAAGTATAAGACACACAAATATAATTATACATTCATATAAAATATAACATACTGGTTTTATTGTATTTTCCCCCAGCCTTCCCTCTACTCTTCCGCCCCCCCCCCCCCCCCCCCAACCCTCCTATACTTCCTTGGGGAAGCCTTGCCTTAGAAACATCTGGTAAAAGATGATTGTGGTTGCGTCTACTAAGATTTAATCTGTTCCCTAAAAGGGATCTGTCTCTGGTATATTTGAGCTTTTGCAGGCCAAGGACTTCTTCATCCTGCTGGCTAGGTGGCATATATGTTGCCGGCAAGTTCACCATACCCTCTTCAGGACACATGTCGTACCGGTATGTCATGGGACCCTGGTACTTAAGGACCCATGACATACATCTACGGGCATGGGAATTTCGGTACCTGCCGCGCCGTGGGCAGGGATCGAACTGGGGTGACTGCTGATATCGATCAGCAGGCACCCCGCGCAAATGCCCAGGGGGGTCATCAGACCCCCCCATGTCGGCGATAGCAGTGTGAATTCACACTTGAGATTTGCGTGATTCCGGGTCATTACGGGTCAATGGTGACCCTGTGACCCGGAATATAAGGGGGATCGCGGTTGTCCAAGACACCCTTAAGGGATAGGAGTGAGGTGGCAGGGGTGCCACCCCTCCTATCCCTGCTATTGGTCGTATAGACACGACGACCAATAGCAGATCGGGGGCGGGGGGGTTACTTTCAGTTTGCCCGTTCTGCCCACCCACAATAGCTGGGGCAGGACGAGGAAACCGACAGGGACAAGCGCCGAAGGTCACTTACCGATCTGCGGAGGCTGCGGGCGACGATGTCGTGCGGCTGGCTTCCTGGATCCTACGGAAGCCGGTGAATTGCCTAGCAACATCTGGAGGGCTACAGTCTGAGACCACTATACAGTGGTCTCAATACTGTAGCCCTCCAGATGTTGCAAAACTACAACTACCAGCATGACCAGAAATCTTTTTGGGCATGCTGGGAGTTTTAGTTTTGCAACAGCTAGAGGTCTACAATTTAGAGACCACTGCACAGTGATTTCCAAACTGTAGCCCTCTAGATCTTGCAAAACTAGAACTCCTAGCATGCTCACACAGCAATTTGCTTTCTGTGCATGCTGGGATTTATAGTTTTGCAACATCTGGAGGGCCACAGTTTGGAGATCACTGTGCACTGGTCTCTAAATTGTAGACCACCAGATGTTGCAAAACTGTAAAACACAGCATGCCCAAACAGCAAACAGCTGTCTCGGCATGCTGGGAGTTGTAGTTGCGTACCTCCAGCTGTTGCATAACTACATCTCCCAGCATGCCCTTCAGTGATCAGTACATGCTGGGAGTTGTAGTTTTGCCACAGCTGGAGACACACCGGTTGGAAAATACTGAGTTATCTAACAGAACCTAACTGAAGGTTTTCCAACCAGTGTGCCTCCAGCTGTTGTAGAAGTACAACTCCCAGCATGCACGGTCTGTCAGTACATGCTGGGAGTTGTAATTTTGAAACAGCTGGAGGTTTGCCCCCCCCCCCCCCCCCATGTGAATGTACAGGGTACATACACACAGGCAGGTTTACAGTAAGTTTCCTGCTTGAAGTTTGAGCTGCGGCAAATTTTTCACCGCAGCGCAAACTCTTAGCAGGAAACTCACCGTAACCAGCCATTGCGAATGTACCCTAAAAACACTACACTACACTGACACATAATAAAGGGTGAAACACTACATATACACACCCTTACACTGTTCCCCCAATAAAAATGAAAAACGTATTGGATGGCAGTGTTTCCAAAACGGAGCCTCCAGCTGTTGCAAAACAACAACTCCCAGCATTTCCGGACAGACACTGACTGTCCAGGCATGCTGGGAGTTTAGCAACAGCTGGAGGCACCCTGTTTGGGAATCACTGGTGTAGAATACCCCTATGTCCACCCCTATGTAATCTCTATGTAGTCCTCTAATGCGCATGGCGCTCTCTCACTTTCAGAGCCCTGTCGTATTTCAAGGAAACAGTTTAGGGTATCTCCGTACTCGGGAGAAATAGGGGGGCTTTTTCTCCTTGTAATACAATTTCTCCTGAATACGGAAATACCCCATATGTGGGCGTAAAATGCTCTGCGGACGCACAACAAGGCTCAGGAGTGAGAGTGCACTATGTACATTTGAGGCCTAAATTGGTGATTTGCACACGGGTGACTGATTTTACAGCGGTTCTAACATAAACGCAAAAAAATATATACCCACATGTGACCACATTTTGGAAGCTACACCCCTCACGGAATGTAACAAGGGGTATAGTGAGCCTTAAAACCCCACAGGTGTTTGACAAATTTTCATTAAAGTTGGATGGGAAAATGAAAAAATTAATGTTTTCACTAAAATGCTGGTGTTACCCAAAATGTTTCATTTTCACAAGGGAAAATAGGGAAAAAGCCCCCCAAAATTTGTAACCCCATTTCTTCTGAGTAAGAACATACCCCATATGTGGATGTTAAGTAAGGATTTTGAAGAGAAAATTTGTCCGGAATTGAAGGCCACATGTGTTTACAAAGCCCCCATAGTGCCAGAACAATGAACATGTGCCCCCATTTTGGAAAGTACACCCCTAACATATTGTAATAAGGGATGCAGTGAGCATTTATGCCCCACAGGTGTCTGACAGATTTTTGGAACAGTGATCCGTGAAAATGAAAATTTTAATTTTTTCATTTGCACAGCCCACTGTTCCAAAGATCTGTCAAACGCCAGTGGGGTGTAAATACCGACTGCACCCCTTATTAAATTCTGTGAGGGGTTTAGTTTCCAAAATGGGGTTACATGTGGGGAGGTCCACTGTTCTGGCACCACGGGGGCTTTGTAAACGCACATGGCCCCCGATTTCCATTCCAAACAAATTCTCTTTCAAAAAGCTCAAGGGCGCTCCTTCACTTCTGAGTATTGTAGTTTGCCAGCAGAGCACTTGACGTCCACACGTGGGGTATTTCCACACTCAGAAGTAATGGGGCTACAAATTTTTTTTTTTTTGGGGGGGGGGCATTTTGTCCTATTATCCCTTGTAAAAAAAAATTTATTTAAGGGAAAACTAGCATTTTAGTGAAAAAAATTTTAAAAAATTATCTACACATCCAAATTTAACAAACAGCCATCAAACACCTGTGGGGTGTTAAGGCTCACTGGACCCCTTGTTACGTGCCTTGTGGGGTGTAGTTTCCAAAATAGTATGCCATGTTTTTTTTTTTTTTTTGCTGTCCTGGCACCAAACGGGCTTCCTAAATGGGACATGCCCCCCAAAAACCATTTCAGCTAAATTTGCTTTTCAAAAGCCAAATGTGACTCCTCTTCTGAGCATTGTAGTTCACCCGCAGAGCATTTTACGTCCTAACATAGGGTATTTCCATACTCAGAAGAGATGGGGTTACACATTTTGGGGGGCATTTTGTCCTATTTTCCCTTGTAAAATGTTTAGATTTGAGGGAAAACTAGCATTTTAGTGAAAAAAAATAAAAATAATTTACACATCCAATATTAACGAAAAGTTGTCAAACACCTGTGGGGTGTTAAGGCTCACTGGACCCCTTGTTACGTTCCTTGAGGGGTTTAGTTTCCAAAATATTATGCCATGTGTTTTTTTTTTTTTTTTTTTTGCTGTTCTGGCACCATAGAGGCTTCCTAAATGTGACATGCCCCCCCAAAAACCATTTCAGAAAAACTCACTCTCCAAAATCTCACTGTTGCTCCTTCCCTTCTGAGCCCTCTACTGCGTCTCCAAACACTTGACATACACATATGAGGTATTTTCTTACTTGAGATAAATTGGGTTACATATTTTATGAAGATTTCTCTCCTTTTACCCCTTGTAAAAATTCAATAACTGGGTCTATAAGAACATGCCAATGTAAAAAAATGAAGAAGATTTTGAATTTTCTCCTTCAATTTGCTGCTATTCCTGTGAAACACCTAAAGGGTTAACAAACCTTTTGAATGTCATTTTAAATACTTTGAGGAGTGCACTCTTTATAATGGGGTCATTAGTGGGGTATTTCTAATATGAAGACCCTTCAAATCCACTTCAGAACACAACTGGTCCCTGAAAAATTTTGATTTTGAAAATTTTGTGAAAAATTGCTGCTATACTTTGAAGCCCTTTGATGTCTTCCAAAAGTAAAAACATATCAACTTTTTGATGCAATCGTAAAATCGACATGTTGTATATGTGAATCAATATATAATTTATTTGGAATGTTCATTTTCCTTATAAGCAGAGAGCTTCAAATTAAAAAAAAAAAATGCAACATTTTTAATTTTTCATCAAATTTTGGACTTTTTGACCAAGAAATGATGCAAGTATCGACAAAATTTTACCACTAACATAAAGTAGAAAATGTCACGGAAAAACTATCTCGGAATCAGAATGAAAGGTAAAAGCATCCCAGAGTTATTAATGCTTAAAGTGGAAGTGGTCAGATGTGCAAAAAAATGGCCGGGTCCTACAGTGAAAATTGTCTGGGTCCTTAAGTGGTTAAAGAATAAGCTGCACAAAGAGAGAAAGGAGTCTAGCAAAGCCTCCATGTAAATGCATTTTATCAAACCAATCTTCAGCAGGTGAGGGTAAGTGAATGCAATAAGGAAAATTCTGGTGGTGGCCACAAATGCATGTATTCAGCAAGCAAAAGTAGAAAAAAACAGGTGGCACTCACCACTCTTTGTTGCTTCTTGATTATTGATATATATTTAAGCAGGCACATGAGGATAGCAGGGGTGTTGTAATGACTGGTTCTGTCTGCACCCGTAGAGTAATTCTGTATAGCTCTGTTGTTTATGTTGGTTACTGGGACAATGCCCTGAGCTGCTTGGGTGTGGTTGGAGTTTCTTCCCAGCCTATCTGTACTCTGTTTTCTTCTATCAATCAGGATTCTCCTTTCACCTACATTCTCATATAGGGTATGTTCACACTGAGGAATTCAAGAGGAATTTTCTTGAGTAATTCTGCTAGCTTTTTCAGCTTGAAATTATTCAGCAATTGATTTTCCATTCACTTCAATGAATTTTCCGCTTCTCAGTTTACACTGAGTAAATTCTGCTTGATAAATTCCGACGCTGAATTCAGTTCTGCTTGAAGAAAGAACATATTTATTCTTCAAGTGGAATCTGGAAGCAGAATTCAATAGAAGACAATGGTAAAAAAAATAAAATTCTGCCCAACATCAGTTTCACAATTCAAGCAGAATTCAAGCAAAATTCAGAAAAGTTGAATTAAATAGCCTCCTTCAAATTCTGCTTGAATTCCGCTCGAATTCCGCTTGAATTCCGCTTGATGGATAAAATGACAGAAAGCTACAATTTCCTGATCTAAATTATTCCTCGTGAATTCCTCTTGAATTCCTCAGTGTGAACATAGCCATATTAGAAAGTCACTTTAACTTGTGCTTTGCTTGTGAAAGTTACTAGTTTACTGAAGCTAGAACTCCTTATATCTCTATTGTCTATTTTGGTATTCTGATCTTCTGGCTTGGTTCTTGACTTCTCTTCTGGTATTTGCATTGTTACTTTGCTATTTCCTGCTGCCAACCTTGGCTAGACTGACTTTCATTTGTCTGTGTGTTTGTCTTAGTGTATCTCTGTTAGTTTGTGTGCCTCCAGCTGTTCCAGTCTCTTACTGTTTTGTAGTTTATTATTTTGACTCTGTCTGTCCTGTAGTTAGGAGAGGACCGTCCTCGTGGTTGTGGAACCCTTGTTTAGGACGGGTGCACAAGTAAACAAATAAAAAAGAGAATGCCCAAGGAGGCGCCTAGTGCATTACCCTAAATATTGAATCAAACCCCACATAGAGTGGGGACAAGTAGGGGGTCTGATGAATGGCCGCTCACCTGGAGCATATATTATATACGCATGTAACCTCAGTCTGAGGTGATAGTGGAGGAATCCGTGCAGGCCCGCAGGTCTTCAGGATGGGTCCAGAGGGAGATCCTGTTGGTGAACTTGGTAGTAGAAAAAATGACCTTTAACCAGGCGCTCGGGGATCCAAGGAGATCTCACAACCAAGTCATGGAGGTGAATATAGATTCAAGCTTTATTAGTATACAACTACGCGTTTCGGGGTTAGCATACCCCTTCTTCAGATTAACAGATTTGTCAAATCTGGTAATCTGAAGAAGGGGTATGCTAACCCAGAAATGCGTTGTTGTATACTAATAAAGCTTGAATCTATATTCACCTCCATGACTTGGTTGAGGGTACACAAGTAGGCAGGGACAGAGGTTGTGGGCAAGATTAGGGCTTCTCTCAATCCCTGCCCAATGTAACAGGTGTACAAATAATGGAGACTTTAGCCATTTTGTGCCTCTTGGCACTTCAAGAGGAATAACATTCTATCAAAACTAATTACATACAAGGTTACGCTACAATATACCCTGGAAGTGGGACATCACCAAGTACAGAGGCGTTCCATAGATCAGAAGGCCTATTTGTGGTTATGTAATTAGCCAGATAAGGCTTAAAAACATCTAAATCCTCCATAAAGTTACACTTCACTTAAACACAACAGCAAAAGTTTGTATCCATCCCAATGAAAGTTTTGTTTTCCTTGGTCATATTTTTAAAAATGCAGGGCGAGGGAGGGGCTGTGATGCTTTTATGGAATTTTTTTTTAACCCTTCATGTCACATGTTCATGCATGGAGCAGGGGAATAAATCTTCTTAGGTATGTGCTATTTGAAATTGAGGACATTGTTATTTGTAAGTAAATTCTAAGGGCATGTTCTCATGATGGAATTTCCGTTTGGAATTACGCATTAAAATTCTGCATGGAGATTCCGCAGAAGCAGAGTCACATTCATATCAATGGGATTCTGCTGTGTGGAAATCCTGATTCCAGATTTTGCATTAAATAATAGACAGGTGCGCGCTGAAATGTATTGCCAGCATGTTCTGCTGGTGCTCCCCTGTCGGGGGCAATGTCCGCATAGAAATTGTCCATGCAGACACTTCCCATTTCAACATAGCCTAAGTATTCTCTCAAACCTGGACCATTTAGGCAAAACAAACTTAAATGTCATTTATAAGCGGTTGACTTATGATGACCTATGACATTTGATGTTCTTGCATGGGGGCCTTCTGCTGTCTGTGTCACCAGAAATAATACATTGACATATTTCTATTCATATGTCTATTCATTCTATTCATATTTCTATTTCTATAGCTATCACGCCCCCTCCCGTAGGCTTGCATTGAGGGGCGGAGCGTGACGTCACACTTTGGTGGAGGCGTGACGTCACACGCCGCCGGCCCTGCGGTCGACCATAATCAGACCAGGAGCGAACACGCTCCGGGGACTGATTACAAACGGGGTGCCGCGTGCATGATCGCGGGCGTCCCCAGCTGCGGGACTCCCGCTATCAGGCATCTTATCCCCTATCCTTTGGATAGGGGATAAGATGTGTAAGCACCGGAGAACCCCTTTAAAAAAAGAAGTTTCAATAGAAATGAATAAACATTTTTTTCTACATTGAGCTGAGTGGGAAAAAAAAGCACAATACATGAAAAATGCAAAAAAGATTATAACAATGCATTTCACAGATGCTAGAGCAATAAAGAGCATAACTGATCCAGACCTACACTCAAACTGTAGGCTTTAGACTCTTTATATTTTTGAGAAACAAGAAACCCACTCTTATTTATTAACTGATAAGTCAAATAAAAAAAAAACCACAAAGGCGCATAAAGGTTATTACTTATAGCAGTCATTATTTGCCGACTAAGGCTTGGTTTCCACTTTTTTTTTTTTTTACAAAAACACCAATATAAATGCCCATTCTGCCGCATGGCGTTTTTTTTGTGAAAAAACGCTGCGGCCGGATGTTAGCTGCAAGTCAATAGTAAACTGCAAAACGCCAAATCCACTTGGCGTTTTTCAGTTTGGTGTTTTTTTAATCCTTTTGGCGTTTTTGGGCTCCTTGGCAGTTTTTGAAAAACGACCTCTTGTCGAGACTTTGGCGTTTTTTTGGGAAAATCTTGGCGTTTTTCTCCCATAGAAGTCTATGGGAGTGAAAAAACGCCATGTGGGTTTTAAATTTGGCAGTTTTTCAGGCGTTTTTTATTCTCTTTTGGACTTTAGCGATCCAAAAAAGTGTTGGAGATACCTTTTTTATAAAAATTTATTAGGGTACCATTAAAAAATAATAATAAAAAAGATACAGTAGTGATGGGAAAAATTGTATTTAACAAAATTTTTCTTTTTTATAACAAAATGTTATTTAATTTTTAAACAGAGATCAATTTATGTGGGCGGGTAGGGCACTAAAAATGCAGCCGACAATAATAAAAATGTAGTGTGTGTGTTTCACTTTTTATTTACATTTTTTTAGGTAGTACTACTACTCCCAGCATGGAACACACTGTTCCATGATACTGTGTTTCACTATCATGGAACAGTACAGAACAGTACAGTAGTTACCTGTACTAATTGACAGATCGCCGAGGTTCGTTGCGATCTTGTATAAAGCGATCCTGTATAATGTATAGATGCGGCGGCTGCTCTTCTATGGTCTCCTGCACTGCCGTAAATACACCTATTCATATTTCCCGCAGAGCTGTGATTGGTCAGATGGTTCCAGCCAATCACTACTCTGTTGGAAATAGGAATATATCCGGCAGTGCAGGGGACCATAGAAGAGCGGCCGCCCGTATCTATACATTATACAGGAGGATCGCAGCGGGTGTCAGGAGGAGTGACACTCGCTGCGATCTGTCTATTAATGCAGATACTACAGCTCCCAGCAGAGTGTGCTCCATGTTGGGAGCAGTAGTACCTGCAGTAAGGGACAGATCACAGCGGATGTCACTCCTGCTGACACCTGCTGCGATCCTCCTGATGTGAATGTCGGGATCAGCTGTTCTCAAGGCTACAGAGCCGGTAGATCAGCTGATCCTGAGCAGTAAGATATACATCGTATACCTACTGCCCAGCAAGAACTTACAGTGAGCCTGCAATGTGTATACAGTATTCACATTGCTAACTCACTTAACCCCTTGCTGAGCTGTGCGCTAAGCCAGCCTGGCAAGGAAAGAGTTAACTTACACTGCTGGACAGTGTAGGTTAACCCTTTGGGTGGTATACACTATATACAGCTATCTATAGATAGCTGTATATAGTGTATACAGAAGATGGAGAAGTCGGCTTACCTCTCTCCAGTCCCCGCGGGTCCATGTAGCTCCGCCCCTAGTGATGACATTATTAGGGGCAGAGCTAAGGACGAGATCCAGGCTAGTAAGTCTGAAGCTCTGTTCACATTGTCCGTTTTGGATAATGGGAACAGACCCTTCTGCCAGTGTCTACCCAGACAGGGAGACTCCAGCTGTTGCTAAACTACAACTCCCAGCATGCCCAGACAGTCAAAGGCTGTCTGGGCATGCTTGGAGCTGTAGTTTTGCACCAATTGGAGGCTCACTGTTTAAGTAGACATTGCATTATGGGTGCTCTCCCCTGCAGAGAGTGAAAAAAATGTCCTAACCCATTTTTTTTGTTTTTTTCTTCTTGTTTCAGATCCGTGTATGCAGAGGATTACGACGGATTCGATGGATTACCACGGATGAACTGAATTTTTTATATTTTAATAAAATGGTTAACGAGGGCTGTGGGGGAGTGTTTTTTAAAATAAAATAATTTTTCCAATGTGTTGTGTTTTCTTTTAAATTGAATATTCAGGCTTAGTTATGGAGGCTGTCTAATAGACAGAATCCATTGCTAAGTCGGGGCTTAGCGTTAGCCCCAAAAACAGCTAGCGCTAACCCCCAATTATTACCCTGGTACCCACCGCCACAGGGGTGCCAACAGGCCCGGATCGTCAAAAATGGCGCTCCCGGGCCTAGGCGGTAACAGGCTGGTGTTATTTAGGCTGGGGAGGGCCAGTTACAATGGTCCTCGCCCACCCTGGTAACGTCAGGCTGTTGCTGCTTGGTTGGTATCTGGCTGATACTGAAAATAGGGGGAACCCTATGCGTTTTTTTTTTTTGTTTATGAAAAAAAAAACGCATAAGGTTCCCTGTATATTCAGTATCAGCCAGATACCAACAAAGTAGCAACAGCCTTACGTTACCAGGGTGGGCGAGGACCATGGTTACTGGCCCTCCCCAGCCTAAATAACGCCAGCCTGTTACCGCCTAGGCCCAGGAGCGCCATTTTTGATGCTCCGGGCCTGTTGGTATCAGCTCTTCCCGGCACCCCTGTGTCGGTGGGTAACGTGGTAATAATTGGGGGTTAGCGCCAGATGTTTTTGGGGCTAACGCTAAGCCCCGGCTTAGTAATGGATTCGGTCTATTAGACAGCCTCCATTACTAAGCCTGAATATTCAATTATAAAAAGACACACCACATTGGAAAAATTATTTTATTTTAAAAAACAGACTTTGGCTGTCTGGGCATGCTGGGAGTTGTAGTTTAGCAACAGCTGGAGTCTCCCTGTCTGGGTAGACACTGGCAGAAGGGTTTGTTCCCAATATCCAAAACGGACAATGTGAACAGAGCTTCAGACTAGCCTGAATCCCGTCTGTAGCTCTGCCCCCTAATGACATCATCACTAGGAGGCGGAGCTACACGGACCGGCGGTGACAGAAACGAGGGAGGTAAGGCTGGGTTCACACTATGATTTGTAACTACGGTTCCCGTATACGGCTGGGAGGAGGGGGGGCGGAGCTCGACCACGTTTTTGCCTACGGTCGGGAAACAGCATACGGCCGAAAAAGCAGCCGAATGGAGGCTGCCGTTCACTCCGGTCGGCTCATAGACATGCATTAAATACGGTTCCCGAATACGGTTGAGTGCGGACGCCCCGATTAAGCACCGCCCCCCTCCTCCCAGACGTATACGGGAACCGTAGTTACAAATCGTAGTGTGAACCCAGCCTAAGTGGACCTCGTCTTCTGTATACACTATAAACAGCTATCTATAGATAGCTGTATATTCGGTATACCGGCCAAAGGGGCTATAGGAGCAGGGAGTCCTGTCAGTCTGGTGACAGGATTCCCGGCTCCTGTAAAGTATATACGAGTACACTATGCCCCCCTGTATACTATACTGCCGGGGAGGTGAGTAGTGATGCTGTACATCACTCCTCATCTCCCTACACTCTGTGGACCTGGCGCTTAGCATCTGAGCCACAGAGTGGTACCCTGAAGGCAGTGAGAAAACTGCCACAGGGGACAAATTTGGCTGTTTCCACACACCAGGGAACACGCCAGAAAAAACACCAGAAAAACTGCCAAAACTCAGGCGTTTTTTTAGGTGTGCAAAAAAAAAAACAAGTGGAAACCTAGCCTAAACCATGTAGCTTCTCCCTGCCCCACCAACCGATTTAAGTATAGGGAGAAATCTATCAATGGTAAGTAAGCAGCTGGTAAAATGTTGATTGGGAGGTAAGTATCACTAAGACTTCTTGTTGACTGGAGTTTGGGCCTGGGTTTTGGGAATGACTGAAGATTCTGGAGATAAAGTCACTCCCGTACTCCAGTTCTGGTGTGTGTTGTAGTCCCGAACCTGATCTCTCAGGTGTGTGAGCACTGTCAGAGAGGAGCAGAGAAGACTTGCTCTGAAGCAGGTCAGCTTGTCTATGATATATTGTATACTCATACACTGCAGAAAAAAGACTGACTTCAGGACTAAATGTGACAAGTTTTGGGCGAGAAGTTCAGAAGTTTATGTTTATGTGAAGAACCTGATGTGAAGGGAGTTTAAGTTTCTCTTTCTGCTGCAAGGGGTACTTAGTGCTGTATGTAAATTATTACAATAACCGCAAGACTACTAAACTGTGACATCTGCCTGTTTTGGTCTGTTTGCTTGCTGGCAAGACTGTTTCAAGGGTCCCGTTGTACACAGTCAAGACTAGTGGGATGGGGAGAAGCCACCAGGGACCATCCCAATGACTTATTATTCAGGCAGCAGAAAAGTAATGACAATTTCCTCTTCGGACATTGAAGCAATGACCCTTCAGATAATATAGGGAGACAAAAAAAAATGCTCAATTGACCCCTGAGTGAATAGAACAGCAGCACACTTTCTAGCATCTGCTTGAAGCCACTGTCTATGGGACATCTGAAAATAGCGTAGATCAGCACTTGGTAATGTTTTGAAATTCCCCTTGAGAATGAATGGAGCGGTGGTTGAGCATGCACACTGCTGTCCCAATCACTCAGGGGACAATCGACCTCCATTCCTTTGACTGGTGGGGGTCAGAGCGGGCAGGCCCCCATTAATCAGTTAGTTTTTTCCTCTATACTATGGATACTATTAACTGACGATTATGAAAGACACTTTAACCCCTTAACCCCTTAAGGACTCAGCCCATTTTGGCCTTCAGGACTCAGACAATTTAATTTTTACGTTTTCATTTTTTCCTCCTCGCCTTCTAAAAAACATAACTCTTTTATAATTTCATCCACAGACTAGTATGAGGGCTTGTTTTTTGCGCGACCAGTTGTCCTTTGTAATGACATAACTCATTATATCATAAAATGTATGGCGCAACCAAAAAACACAATTTTTGTGGGGAAATTAAAAAGAAAAACGCAATTTTGCTAATTTTGGAAGGTTTCGTTTTCACGCCGTACAATTTATGGTAAAAATGACATGTGTTCTTTATTCTGAGGGTCAATACGATTAAAATGATACCCATTATTACATACTTTTATATTATTGTTGTGCTTAAAAAAAATCACAAACTTTTTAACCAAATTAGTACGTTTATAATCCCTTTATTTTGATGACCTCTAACTTTTTTATTTTTCCGTATAAGCGGCGGTATGGGGGATCATTTTTTGTGCCATGATCTGTACTTTTTTTTGATACCACATTTGCATATAAAAAACTTTTAATACATTTTTTATAATTTTTTTTTTAATAAAATGTATTAAAAAAATAGCAATTTGGGATTTTTTTTTTCGTTCACGCCATTCACCGTACGGGATCATTAACATTTTATTTTAATAGTTCGGACATTTACGCACGCGGCGATACCAAATATGTCTATAAAATTTATTTTTTACGCTTTTTGGGGGTAAAATAGGAAAAAACGGAAGTTTTACTTTTTTATTGGGGGAGGGGATTTTTCACTTTTTTTTACTTACTTTACATTTTTTTACATTTTTTTTACACTTGAATAGTCCCCATAGGGGACTATTCATAGCAATACCATGATTGCTAATACTGATCTGTTCTATGTATAGGACAGAGAACAGATCAGTGTTATCGGCGATCTCCTGCTCTGGTCTGCTCGATCTCAGACCAGAGCAGGAGATGCCAGGAGCCGGACGGAAGAAGGAGAGGGGACCTCCGTGCGGCGTTCTGAATGATCGGATCCCCGCAGCAGCGCTGCGGGCGATCCGATCATTCATTCAAATCGCGCACTGCCACAGATGCCGGGATCTGTATTGATCCCGGCACCTGAGGGGTTAATGGCGGACGCCCACGAGATCGCGGGCATCGGCCATTGCCGGCGGGTCCCTGGCTGCGATCAGCAGCCAGGATCAGCCGCGCATGACACGGGCATCGCTCCGATGCCCGCGGTTATGCACAGGACGTAAATGTACGTCCTGGTGCGTTTAGTACCACCGCACCAGGACGTACATTTACGTCCTGCGTCCTTAAGGGGTTAAGGACTCAGGGTTTTTCCGTTTTTTCACTTTCGTTTTTTCCTCCTTACCTTCTAAAAATCATAACCCTTTCAATTTTCCACCTAAAAATCCATATTATGGCTTTTTTTTTGCGTCGCCAATTCTACTTTGCAGTGACATTAGTCATTTTACCCATAAATGCACGGCGAAACGGGAAAAAAATCATTGTGCGTCAAAATCGAAGAAAAAACGCCATTTTGTAACTTTTGGGGGCTTCCGTTTCTACGCAGTGCATATTTCGGTAAAAATTACACCTTTTTATTATTCTGTAGGTCCATACGGTTAAAATGATACCCTACTTATATAGGTTTGATTTATACGTTTAAAAATGTCATCTTCTGACCCCTATGACTTTTTTATTTTTCCACGTACAGGGCAGTATGAGGACTCATTTTTTGCGCCGTGATCTTAAGTTTTTATCGGTATGATTTTTGTTTTGATCAGACTTTTTGATAACTTTTTATTCATTTTTTAATGGTATAAAAAGTGACCAAAATACGCTTTTTTGGACTTTGGAATTTTTTTTGAACGTACGCCATTGACCGTGCGGTTTAATTAATGATATATTTTTATAGTTCGGACACTTACGCACGCGGCGATACCACATATGTTTATTTTTATTTTTTTTTACACTGTTTTATTTTTTTTATGGGAAAAGGGGGGTGATTCAAACATTAGGGAAGGGGTTAAATGACCTTTATTAACACTTTTTTAAACATTTTTTTTGCAGTGTTATAGGTCCCATAGCGGTGCGATCCCGCTTCATATCGCGGGAGCCGGCGCAGGACGTAAATATACGTCCTACGTCGTTAAGGGGTTAAAGGGGTTCTCTGCCCTAGACATCTTTTCCCCTAATCAAAGGATAGGGGATAAGAGGTTTGATCACGGGAGGTCCGCCCACTGGGACACCCTGTGATCTCCGGGCCGGCACCCCAGTGTTCTGAAGATTTATGTTCAGAATGCAGGGTTTGGGCAGCTGTGGTCATGACATCACGCCATGCCCCCTCCATTTACGTCTATGGGAGGGGGCGCGACGAGTGACCACCCACTTTGCATGGGGTATAAGATGTCTAGGGGCAGAGTACCCCTTTAAGAGCTCAAAAAAAAAGATGTGTCACCTTCTAACCAATAGTCTAAATGCATATGGGCCACATTATTTTTTAATATCAGGAAAAAAATGTATATCAATGAGACCAGAGATGGTAATTATTATTTCCCTCTAAAAATTCATTGCTATGTCTTTTCACTAAACTTAGCTAACAGTGCAAAACATGCTTATCCTGAGTAACTCTTTCTAGTATTTAATATATTGAGTTATTTTTGTATAATATGTTTTTGAGATTTTCTTATTGAATATTTTATCTTACAATACTAAAACATTGAGATTGACAGTTGTATTTCATTATCATTATGCAGCTCCATAAAGACAAGTTCCTTAAAAAGTAATCATATAACATTGGTAGTGCTGCACTATGTTCACGAATATTTTCATGTTTATATGAGTTATTCATTATTTATGTTGCGAACCCTGGTTCACGTAATTTGAATCATGAACACCTAGACACTAATTCATTTTCTCTTACCATTTTAATGCCAATTTTGTAGTTTTTATGTGAAGGTGATTCATTAGGTTCTATTCTTGGCACCTTAATTGTTACCATGAACATATGACAGAGTCTAGAATTTAAACAGGCCACATTATTAGAAAATAAACCTGCCACTTATATAAAATAAAGCCTTTATTAGTCTATGGATGATGTGCATACCCAACATGTGTACAGTTATTTACCACTTATGCCTAGAAATGAATTCATGTCTATATATAAAATGATGTTTATTACATCACTATGCCTGTATTGGGAATTTATTTAAAAAGCATTTAAAGAAAAAAAATCAGCCCTACCTATAATGCCTTCAGTTATACTTAAAGGAGTACTCCGGCGCGCACTTTTTTCCTTTTATCCCGTCCGGGCTGCAAAATAAAAGAAAACACACTTTCTCTTACCTGCCAACGAGCCCCCGGAGCTCTGGTACACTCCGGTACAGGTGTTCGGTCCCCGGGCTGTATTCTTCTTACTTCCTGTCAGCCCGGCACGTCACACAGAGCTTCAGCCTATCACCGGCCGCAGCGATGTCCCGCCTCGGCCGGTGATAGGCTGAAGCTCCGTGTGACGTGCCGGGCTAACAGGAAGTAAGAAGAATACAGCCCGGGGACCGAACACCTATACCGGAGTGTACTGGAGCTCCAGGGGCTCGTTGGCAGGTAAGAGAAAGTGTGTTTTCTTTTATTTTGCAGCCCGGATGGGATAAGAGGAAAAAAGTGCCTTCCGGAGTACTCCTTTAAGTGGAATAATGGACCATACTGAGTCATGAAGTTACAGTCCATAGGGAGGATGTTTGAAATTAGGTCACAGTTCCATTTAGTTGCTGCTTTATAGCTGTAATACTGTAGGAAACTGTAGGAATTGGTACTGTAGGTATCAATGTGATCCAGACATCAGATTACAGAAACAGAATAGGCGTGTCACGCCCCCTGACGAAGCACAAGCAAAACGTACATTGGGGTTGGAGTTGGTAGGTAGGCAATGCATGGCAGGATGTTATGGTTTCCCTTTACTTGTGTCTATTTATTAACCTTGTGAATGCTCTTCGTATACTTTTTATCTGGTAATTTATTGCATACATTCTGGTCTTATACTCTTTTATTGTGATTTAGGACATTTTTTACCTGTATTCCGTGTATTCGTGCCTGCTGTACGTCCTCCACTCACCTGTAGTTGTTCTTGTAGCGCCTTGTTTTTATTTATTTTTCTATATTTTAAATGTTTGTCATTTTCACATTTGTTAAATAAAATATATATTTTTCACTACTAGTTTTCTTTGTGTTGGGGTATCTGAAACCATGTAAGCAGAATTGATTTTACGGAACCCCTTCTAAATTAATAGTTAAAGTGACCAACCTATTTAATACAGGGTAGATATCAAAGATGAAAGACAAATATATTAAAAAATAGAAAATAAACATCTTAAAGCAGTAAGGATAATGTGAGCACATATAACAAAAAAAACTAAACAAAGTACTGACATATAGTCTATCTAGAGAAACAGAGAAATGACAAGTGACTTGTGACAGGAAATGTGCTTTGTGACTCGGATATCACCCTCCAGACCTTGACATGTAGTATTCATCCGGCACACTTACCAACAATGTTCTCTGATGTAGGGCTTAACGTTCATATAGTCACATGTAATGTCTTCCCCATGACGTCCCTCACCATCTAATCTCCCCCTATCATATCTATACTGTAGAATAGCACAACTGAACCAATAATAAGTGACCAAGATGTTGTCTATTTTTGCATATTTTAAGTTATGCAGATGTTTATGCCATTTTTTTTTTTTTTATGGAACTTGTTGGAAGATTGCCCTTTAAGAACTATTTACTTGTGACTGTTTTTTTTTAACTGGGTAGAGTACTTTTTAAGACGGATCTGGTGATGACAACATTATGAATACATAGGGATATTTTTATTTTGTCTGACTCAGTTTCTACTTCATTTAAGCCCTTTGTATTGTCTGGTGGCTGAATAGACTTAACATAGTCATAGTCAGACGTTATCACACTAACCCTCTGTGAAAACAATTCTCTCTTTGAATCACATTCATTTTAATAAGGGTGCCTATTAACCATTTGTAGGCTTTACATTGTTGGATTAACTCAAAAGCTCAAGATTACATTCACAATATCTTTCTTAGGGATGACAAGCAGTATTTCAGTGTGCTACATTATATATCTGCATTCTGTCACCATAAAGCATTTACTTCACACCTATATCTCCTCTGTCAATCTCTCTCTAAATAAACAGTCAATGCCTGTGTGCGCAGAAGAGCAATACTAATGGATTATGATTGTGTTCAGTTATCTCCCACTGCCAGAAAGATACAAACATGCAAAGCCACCCACAAAGTAAGGCCTTCAGTTTAAAAAATCCACTTAATGGACTACTGATAAAGTCTAAGGTTAAACATAATCTTACTGGTCACCAGGCAGTTTTGTCTATTCAGTTTGATATGCGAGACATTCCATTCCAAAAGCTTTATTGATCCCTTGCTTATGCTCTTGGACACCTAAGAGACAATGCAACAGGTATTAATGGCATTTGTATTTTGTCCTCAAATTCCTGGGAGTTTAGTCTACTCCATAATATGAGTTTATAAGGTACACTCCATACTTTTTTTTTTTTGTATAGAAAAGAAATGAGTGATCATATGATTAATAATGAATATTTAAAGGGGTACTTCACTGGGAAACTTTTTTTTTTTTTTTTTTTTTAAATCAACCAATGACAGAAAGTTAAACAGATTTGTAAATTACTTATATTAAAAAAAAATCATAATCCTTCTAGTACTTATAGGCTTCTGTGTGCTCCACAGGAAGTTCTTTTCTTTTTGAATTTCCTTTCTGTCTGACCACAGTGCTCTCGGCTGACACCTCTGTCTGTCTCAGGAACTGTCAAGAGCAGGATAGGTTTGCTAAGAGAATTTTCTCCTACTCTGGACAGTTCCTAAAATGGACAGAAGTGTCAGCAGAGGTCACTGTGGTCAGACAGAAAGGAAATTTAAAAAGTAAAGAATTTCCTCTGGAGCATACAGAAGCTTATAAGTACTGGAAGGATTAAGATTTTTTAATATAAGTAATTTACAAATCTGTTTAATTTACTGGCACCAGTTGATTGTGGCATAGTTGGGCAAAGAAGGTGCATGAAATAGGTGCAAGCTAAGTGCAGCAAGACAGGAAGAGGCTGGGGAAAAGATTAAGGGTACGTCCACACGTACAGGATCCTGGGAAGATTTGGTGCGCAGATTAGAAGCTGGGCTCAGTCATTTAGTTTACATTGAAACCTGCAGCAGAAAATCCTGCGCATCAAATCTGTGTATGTGTGAACGTACCCTAAAGGGGAACTCCAGCCACGATTAACTTATCCCCTATCCATAGGATAGGGGATAAGTAGCTGATTGTGAAGTGTCTGACAGCTGGGACCCCCATGATCTTCAGGACAGGACCCCAGCTCTCTCAATGAGGAGCATGTGTTGTTTACAAGGTGACGGAACACGCTCCATTCATTTCTGTGGGAGTGCCGAGAGCTGTACTCAGGTCTTTTCACACTCCCATATAAATTAATGTAGCACGTGTTATTTGCAGTACTCCTCACAGATAGCCGTGTCCTGTTCCAGAGATCGTTGGGTCCCAGACGGTTGGATCAGCTGCCTACGTGGCTCCATTTACTTTAATGGCACGAGCTGCAATACCACGCACAACCTGCTGACAGATGGGGCGATGTTTTTGCAAGAAATCAGTGCTGTTTTTGTGATCTTTAATAATCCCTTTAAGAAAATAGTATGATAGAGTGTTCTCCGGTTAACTGTAAGAAAAGTGAGACCCAGACAAAGGGAAAGGCGAAAATATAATAAACGTGGGTAGGGATTTTTAAGGAAAGCATCATTTTGTATTGTTGGATAAAACTGTATGAAAAATAAAAATAAACAATCCATCCCAACAGGTTTTTTTTTATTTTTTTTTCCAAATTCTCTTTTTATGAGTATACCATCAAGGTACAGACAAAGCAAGTTAATAGTTGGGCAAATAACCAGCTTTCTCATGTTTGTTTAAAATATATATAAATATATATATATATATATATATATATATATATATATATATATATATATATAATTTTAAGTACTAGTGGCAAAGGTGACACATAGAGAACATTGACAAAAAGAGGCTCTAATCCTGCTGGAGGGTAAATTGTATAATGATCAATTATTGGATATGGCACCTAGGCTTTTAAAGAACAAATCCAGGCAATCTATAACATTTACTGTCAAATGGTAAGCCAATAAATTCCAATTAGAATAGACTCATTTAGGGCTAACTTTGTTATCCATTTGAGGTTAAATATATATAATGCAATCTTTCCAATCAACTATACCCCTGCAGTTCCAAAAGTCATTTGTAGGTCTCCACCAGAAGACAGGTGTTTTACCTTCCAATATTGAAACGTTCCAAAGAGGCTTTACAATGATAATAAAACATATCAGAAAGCATTCTTTTCATATGTTACTCTTCAAACTGGTTTGGTAAATTGTGATATACAAAGCAAATGTTTATCTAATCCAGCACATGTGATGGAATGTAACTCCTCCAGTGCAGCGATCAATAGGAAACACATCAATCAATACGGTAGTGGCAGAGATGAAGGTGTTAATAATCATAATAGATTAACATTATTATGTTTATGGTTACGTTCATGCATACTTTTTTGGTTGTTTGTTTTTATCCATAAAAAAGTCAGTTTATGTAAAAAAAATTGAATAAAGAACATGCTAATAGCTGATTTTCCATTGACAATGATGGAACATACTATTAATACATTATCATAAGAAAATCTGTAAATTTTTAACCAATTTTTGTCAGCTAATATAATAAAAATATCAAATGCTTCCTTTAATCCATGTTTAAAATATTTAGCAAAAAAAAAAATAGCTGAATATAATACATACAAAAAGTGCAAAAAACGCTAGAAGAAAATGTGCTTGGACTTTGACATAACGTGTTTCAAACCTCAAGGGTTCTTACTCATAGCTTGACTAGATCAGAATGAAAACGCAATTTATATTTACTCCCAAAGGCATTCAGCTCAATGAAGGAGGAGCAGGAGGCGCCACCTTAGTAGCAAAGCAAAACAAATACTGGTCAAATAAAATTTTTTAATGAAACTTGATTGAGACATACATACAAAAGCTAGGTGTGTAAGGAGACATTAATATTGAAGGGTTAGATCCATCATGTTGTTTAGCCCCCAAGGTTGACTGAAATCCAATATATAGATTTACACAGTTTCCCTATTACGTAATCTACAGACTTGATCAACCCCCCCCCCCCCCCCCCCCCCCACACACACACACACACTGGATTTATTAACATGTTCAATACACCACCATCATGTACAGAAATGTTTTGATCCTTTAGACATGTTCATAGTCAACAGACCTCCACAATTGAGCTGAATGTCTTTAGCAGTATTTATAAATTGTGCTTTTATTCTGATATTGCTATAAGCAAGAACCCTTTAGGTTCACAGTAGTGTTTTTTCTCCAAGCGCTTTTGCACATTTTTGTATGACTTATTTGGAGTTGTCATTTTGCTAACGATTTTTAACATGGATTTAATAAGGCATGGCCTTGTCTCCATGAAACAGCTCCACACATGGGTTGTGTTTAGTATTACAGTTGAGCTCTATTGAAGATAATAAAAGCTGAGCTGCAATAATGTACATAAGTATTTATGTCTATGATTCTACCTATGAAATACAACATTACATTAATTCTGATCCTACATTTGACATTCTCTAACCTGTAATGTATGCAGAATGGTACCGGATTTTGTTCAGGAGAAGATTCCTACTTGAGCAAATATGTGACCTCACAGCTTTCAGGCAATAGATTGATAACTTTTTCTGCCAGTAGATGACTCTTCTTTTGCTTGTAAACTGTTTTCCTTCTTGCATGCTGTTACTTTGTTTCTCACATCCTGATACTCATGTCACGTCAATCTTTTCTTCAATGGATCATTGATATACAGAAAAAGGTCTACTTAAGCACTTTAAAGGGGTTTCCCCATCTAAGAAAGCTATCCACTATCACCGGATAGTAGAACTGATCACGGGGGGGGGGCTCCGACTGCTGGAACCCCTTGCAATTCTAAAAACAGGACCCAAGCATCCAGTCTGTACTTGGCTGTTCTAGCTTCCCAAAAAGAATGAATGGAATGGCAGCACACAGGTGGGACCTGCTGCTTCATTCAGATAACTTTCTCAGATGGGAAAACCCCTTAAAAGGGGTACTTGGCCCCTATACATCTTATTCCCTATCCAAAGGATAGGGGATAAAATTGTCTGATCGCTGGGGGTCCGGCCACTGGCACCCTACGAGATCTCCATATTGGCATTGTGGCGTTCTGAGCATGAAAGCTTATGGCTTCCATATTCATGACGTCACACCAAGCCCCGTCCATTCATGTCTATGGGGCAATGTGGCTGCATCACGACATCGGCGGAAATGTGGACATTTTAATGGATGACCACCGGGATCTAATCATCCAAGATGGGGAATGGAGGTCCCCTCAACTGCCTCTGCCACTCTCCCGGTGACATCTTCTCTGGTCTGACATCGACCAGACCAGAGAAGTAGATTGCCGGTAATACTGATTAGTACTATGCATATGCATAGTACCGAACAGCATTAGCCATCTAATGGTTGATATAAATAGTCCCCTATGGCAACATAAAAGATGTCAAATAAATGTTAAAGAAAAGTTAAATGTTAATGATTCTGTACGGTGAATGACGTAAACGTAAAAAAAAAGTCTGAAATTACAGATTTTTGGCCACATCCCAGAAAAATTAAATAAAAAGTGATTAAAAGGGATACCAACAAAAGCTACATATGACAGCGCAAAAAAATGAGCCCTCATACAGCCACATATACATAAAAATGTAGAGGGGTCACGTACGATTTAAATATTTTTTTTTTTACAGTAGTACAATAATAGTAAAGCATGTATTGTATAATTTTTATCGTATTGACCCACAGAATAAATAGAACGTCATTTATACTGTAAAATGCACTGCGTACATTTCATGGAAAAATAAAAGGTGTCATTACAAAGTACAGTTGGTCATGCTAAAAATAAGCCCTCATGTGGGTCTGTGGATGGAAATAAAAAAAGTTATGGATTTTAGAAGGCGAGGAGAGAAAAAAATGGAAATAAAATGAAATTGGCTTTGTCCTTAAGGCCAAAATGGTCTGTTGCATTAAAAGAAAACGGTCACCTGTTCACCCGCACTATAACCTGATACACCGGGTTATAGTGCTTGTGAACAGGAGACCGATGCGAGGTCTCGGACTGCTACACCTTCCTGCAGTCCGGAGCCCCGATCCTCCAAAGGTCCCCCTCTTCCAGCGCTGACTTGCACTTTGAGGTGGGCCGCTGGCTGGGTTTAAATATTCATAAGCGCCAGTCATGTGAACGCTCAATAGGCACGGTCGCTCACGTGACCAGTGCTTATGAATATTTAAATTCAGCCGGCGGGTCTGCCTCAAAGCCCAAGTCAGCGCTGGAAGAGGGGGTCCTTTGGAGGATCGGGGCTCCGGACTGCAGGTAGGTATAGCAATCCGAGACCCCGTATTGGTCTCCTGTTCACCTGCACTATAACCCGGTGTATCGGGTTAAAGTGCGGGTGAACGGGTGACTGTTTTCCTTTAAGGGGTTAAAGGTCCTTTAAGGGTTAAAGGTCCTATAGTATTAGTAAAACATTGGTTATTTTTTTTTGCAAAAACAACACCACTCCTGTCCAGAGGTTAATGTAGTAATGCTGCTCAGTCTCATTAACTTCAATGGAGCTAAGCTGCAATACCAGACACAACCTGTGGGTAGGAGTGGTGCTCTTTTTGCCAAAAGATAAGCAGCATTTATTTTTTTCTTTATACTGAACACAGCTCCTTTAAGACTGGTGAGTCTTTTAGCCCCACCACACTAATACTGTCTAAGCTACTAGGAGAATAACATTTTTATTTAAATAGAATATGTCAGCAGTTTTTAACCCTATGCAGAAGTCTAGGAGTGTAATGATACCTTTGGTTTTGGTTATGCAAAAGGCATGACTGAGAAAAATGCCTGTTGATGTCCTGGTAATCGCTACACCTAGTGCCCAGGAGTTGAGATCTTCACATTAAAGGGGTATTCCAGGCAAAACCTTTTTTTATATATATATCAACTGGCTCCGGAAAGTTAAACAGATTTGTAAATTACTTCTATTAAAAAATCTTAATCCTTCCAATAGTTATTAGCTTCTGAAGTTTTCTGTCTAACTGCTCAATGATCATGTCACGTCCCGGGAGCTGTGCATGATGGGAGAATATCCCCATAAGAACTGCACAGCTCCCAGGACGTGAGTCATCAGAGAGCAGTTAGACAGAAAACAACAACTCACCTTCAGAAGCTAATAACTATTGGAAGGATTAAGATTTTTTAATAGAAGTAATTTACAAATCTGTTTAACTTTCCGGAGCCAGTTGATATATAAAAAAAAGTTTTGGCCTCGAATACCCCTTTAAATAAATACATCCTTGGTGCTAGTATTGTATCAAAGATGTGCGGGGGAGGAGCAAAGCATTCACATCCAGGCCCATGAGCTTCTAGCTACCATGATCATACAGTATAAAGTATATATACATAACATACCAAGAAAAAACATTCTACATGAACTGCACATGATTACATAAATCAGTATTTAACCTCTTAAGGACGCAGGGCGTATGGATACGCCCTGCATTCCGAGTCCTTAAGGACGCAGGGCGTATCCATACGCCCGTGGGAATTCCGGTCCCCACCACTAGCCGGTTGGGGACCGGAGCCGGATGCCTGCTGAAGTCATTCAGCAGGTATCCCGGCATATAGCCCAGGAGGGTCATTATGCCCCCCCCCCATGTCGGCGATGGCCGCAGATCGCTGGACAATTCAGTCCAGCGATCTGCGGCGATTCCGGGTCAATCGGGTCTCCAGTGACCCGGTGACCCGGAATTACTGGCTGATCTGGTGCCACCTCACGATCGCCCTGATTCGTCGGCCGGATTACCGGCCGACCAATCAGGGCGCCTGCTGTGGGTGTCACTCCCGCACCCGCTCCGCCCCTCTTCCGGAGGACTGAGCAGGTGCGGGCAGAAGACCCCGGGTGCTGGGGACCCTGATCCCCGGCGTTCCTGTTGGGATCGGGGCCCCAGGAGCGACGGCCGCGGTGAGGGACTGTCCTGCGATGGAGCAGCAGCAGGAGGTGAGTGACAGTCTCCTGCTGTTGCTTAGCAACAGCTCCCAGTATGCAAAAAGGGCATGCTGGGAGCTCTAGTTATGCAGCAGCAGGAGGCAGACCACCACAACTCCCAGCATTCCCTTATGGGCATGCTGGGACTTATGGTTTTGCAACAGCTGGAGGCACATTTTTTCTATGGAAAAGTGTACCTTCAGCTGTTGTATAACTACAACTCTCAGCTTGCCCAAACAGCTAAAATGCATGCTGGGAGTTGTAGTGGTGAATCTGCTGGTTGCATAACTACAACTCCCGGCATGCCCATTGGCTGTTGGTGACTGCTGAGGGTTGTAGTTGTGCAACTGCTGAAGGCACACTGGTTGTGAAACTCATTTTCTTTTTACCTAACTCAGTGTTTCATGACCAGTGTGCCTCCAGCTGTTGCAAACTACAACTCCCAGCAGTCACCTTACACCATGCACCGTACATACTGGGAGTTGTAGTTTTGCAACAGCTGGAGGCACACTGGTTTTTAAACACTGAGTAAGGTCACAAACTCAGTGATACATAACCAGTGTGCCTACAGCTGTTGCAAAACTAAAACTCTCAGCATGTACAGTCTGTCAGCGCATGCTGGGAGTTGTAGTTTTGCAACAGCTGGATGTCCCCCGTCCCCTACCCCCCATGTGAATGTACAGGGTACACTCACATGGGCGGAGGTTTATAGTAAGTATCGGACTGCAAGTTTGAGCTGCGGCAAATTTTCTGCCGCAGCTCAAACTGCCAGCGAGAAACTACTGTGAACCCCCGCCTGTGCGACTGTACCCTAAAAACACTACACTACACTAACACAAAATAAAATAAAAAGTAAAAAACACTACATATACACATACCCCTACACAGCCCCCCTCCCCTCCCCAATAAAAATGAAAAACGTCTGGTACGCCACGGTTTCCAAAACGGAGGCTCCAGCTGTTGCAAAACGACTACTCCCAGTATTACCAGACAGCCACTGACTGTCCAGGCATGCTGGGAGTTTTACAACAGCTGGAGGCACCCTGTTTGGGAATCACTGGCGTAGAATTCCCCTATGTCCACCCCTATGTAATCCCTAATTTAGGCCTCAAATGCGCATGGTGCTCTCTCACTTTGGAGCCCTGTCGTATTTCAAGGCAAAAGTTTAGGGCCACATATGGGGTATCGCCGTACTCGGGAGAAATTGCCTAACAAATTTTGGGGGGTATTTTCTGCTTTTACCCTAAAAATGTAAAATTTTGGGGAAAAGAAGCATTTTAGGTAAAAAAAAATATTTTTTTTTACATATGCAAAAGTCGTGAAACGCCTGTGGGGTATTAAGGTTCACTTAACCCCTTGTTACGTTCCCTGAAGGGTCTAGTTTCCAAAATAGCATGCCATGTGGGTTTTTTTTTGCTGTTCTGGCACCATAGGGGCTTCCTAAATGTGGCATGCCCCCAGAGCAAAATTTGCTTTCAAAAAGCCAAATGTGACACCTTCTCTTCTGAGACCTGTAGTGTGCCAGCAGAGCACTTTTCACCCCCATATGGGGTGTTTTCTGAATCAGGAGAAATTGGGCTTCAAATTTTGGGGGGTATTTTCTGCTTTGACCCTTTGTAAAAATGTAATTTTTTTGGGAAACCAAGCATTTTAGGTAAAATTATTATAATTTTTTTTACATATGCAAAAGTCGTAAATCACCTGTGGGGTATTAAGGTTTACTTTACCCCTTGTTACATTCCCCGAGGGGTCTAGTTTCCAAAATGGTATGCCATGTGGTTTTTTTTGCTGTCCTGGTACCATAGGGGCTTCCTAAAGGTGACATGCCCCCCAAAAACCATTTGTCGCTCCTTCCCTTCTGAGCCCTCTACTGCGCCCACCTAACAATTAACATAGACATATCAGGTATTTCCTTACTCGAGAGAAATTGGGTTTCAAATACAAGTAAACATTTTCTCCTTTTTACCCCTTGCAAAAATTCAAAAATTGGGTCTACAAGAACATGCGAGTGTAAAAAATGAAGATTGTGAATTTTCTCCTTTACTTTGCTGCTATTCCTGTGAAACCCCTAAAAGGTTAAAACGCTGACTGAATGTCATTTTGAATACTTTGGGGGGTGCAGTTTTTATAATAGGGTAATTTATGGGGTATTTCTAATATGAAGACCCTTCAAATCCACTTCAAACCTGAACTGGTCCCTGAAAAAATTTTTCAAAAAAGAGTTTCAAAACTTTGTGAAAAATTGGAAAATTGCTGCTGAACTTTGAAGCCCTCTGGTGTCTTCCAAAAGTAAAAACTTGTCAACTTTATGATGCAAACATAAAGTAGACATATTGTATATGTGAATAAAAAAAATTTTTGGGAATTTCCATTTTCCTTACAAGCAGAGAGCTTCAAAGTTAGAAAAAAGCAAAATTTTCAAATTTCTCATCAAATTTTGTGATTTTTCACCAAGAAAGGATGCAAGTTACCATAAAATTTTACCACTATGTTAAAGTAGAATATGTCACGAAAAAACATTCTTGGAATCAGAATGATAACTAAAAGCATTCCAGAGTTATTAATGTTTAAAATGACAGTGGTCAGATTTGCAAAAAATGGCCGAGTCCTTAAGGTGAAAAAGGGCTCAGTCCTTAAGGGGTTAATGATGTAATTTATAGCAAGTGATGTTTAACTTTTGTATTGTGTTTCTTGTATTGGAGTTCTGTATGAATGGCAGTCATGTGTGCGCTATCACAGTTATACTTTTTATGAAAGTTTCTATGACATACTTCAGGGCTCAGGAATTCACAGATGACTTCATTCTGTTATAATGCACACAGATTGCCAGTTCATGTGTATGAGCTCATGCCATATACACAGGTTTCCCACAACAGCACTTAGAAAGTGTCTACTAGGATATGATATGATCATCATTCTGTATTCCAGTCTCCTCTATTATGCAGTAACACAAAATCCTAAATATAACATACGTGGTCAGCACTATTTAGGAATAAAATAGTAATAATGTACAATTTCCCCAGGGTTTGTAGGCTTTTCAGAAATGCCAAATGAATCAGCATGAATCTATTTTTTGCAATAAGGCACTGCTGGAATTGGATTACCTTCATATGACCCTCCCTCAGGGCATCTACATTTGCAAATGTAACACAATTAGCAATGCCTATTAGAGTCAGGATTAAAGTGGTTAAAAGCCAGTTAGTGTCCCAAGTGAGGTTATGGCAGTGAATCTGTAATGTTATATAACATTCAATCACAGAACTAGAAGCTTTAATTGCCCTTGAGCTATACATTCAATAGCACATTGTGCAATAAGCATGCTGCTGTATGTTTCAGCAGTAAATAACTTCACGTGCACTTAGAGATCCCTTTCTCCAAAATGAAGGCTTCAGCCAACTAACGGGGTCTTGGGTTACTCATATTCTATGTAACATAAGCATGGCTGATGGAGTAACTATCCTGGTATGACTCCTCCATCCTCCCCTCAGTAATCAGCTCAGTATATACCATCTACGCCACACTTTGATTTGTGTCCATCTGTTCAATGTACATTAGCTGTATTTTTCCCTAGTTATGATTGATTTGTCCACAAAATCATTACATTCTGCTGCCCCGTTTTCATCTCTAGCTCACACTGTCATGTTAATTAGATTGCAAGCTCTGGCACGCTTTACTGCATTTCAAAGTCAATGACACTGGATTATATAAAGAGGCTCATTGGGGGTGATTAATCTAAGAAAAATGGTGAAACTGCACAAAGCAATCATTTTTTAACTAATTTCACAAAGGCCTGTTGGACATGACTGCTAAGGCTATTGAGTCGCTGCAGCATCCCATGCACCGTCCCATGGGACGTTATTCGGAAACTTCCTCCGAGGATTCTGGAGTGGCATGGGCACTGGATCGGAAACAAGTGGAGGTAAGTATGAGTATTTATCACTACTCCTACCATCTTCTGCTCCTGGAAAATGTTTTTATCCTCCTGGAAAACTTCCTAATTATGCTGAATTTGAAACCATTCAGTAAGAAATAATGCGACCCCACTTATTGTGATACTACAGCAATGACAACATTGGACCTTGAATGATAGAAAAAAATCCTAAAGATTATGGAAGAGAAAACAGCTGGTTCTGTGAGCCCCTGGCAAGGTTTCCGCAGAACTCCGGCAGGAAAATCTGATTTCGGCTAGGAGGCGCACACCCAAGTAAAGTGCAAAAAAGCAGGCTTTATTAATCCATAAAACATGCAATGTTAACAGGACAACACATTTCAATGGTTTTTCTTCTTCTTCAGGTCACCCATAGGTGAGCAATATTCTGTTTTTGGACAGCTGCCCGCCCTTTTTAATAAGGATTAACTGCACTTTATTCCGCCATCTCTGCATTTATTTCCTCTGCTGCTAAAGATTATGTGGTGATCTTGGTAAATGTTAGGAAATGACCTCAGGCCTTTACCAAAGCACATGTATCTTAAGTACAGTGAAGAAAAAATGCATTTCAAATAAGTTATAAATTGATTTGATCCCTTAACGATCAGCAAGTTTTCTGGTTCCAAGGTGTCTTCTATACAGCTATAAGCTTAGATTAGAAGCACTGTTTAAAAGGGAGAGTTTTTAATCTTAGCTTGTTACCTGTATAAAAGACATCTGTTCTTAGAGACAATCAATTAGATTCCAAATTATACTCCATGACCAAGACACAAGAGCTACCTAAGGATGTCAGGGACAAGATTGTAGATCTACACAAGGCTGGAACGGGCTACATAGTCATCGTCAAGAAGTTTGATAAAAAGCTGGTACGCTTATTCGCAAATGGAAGTAACACAAAATAATAACTGTCTTCCTCGGTCAGGGGCTCCATGCAGGATCTCACCTCGTGGAGTTTCAATGATCCTGAGATCCTCTGAATCATTCATACACTGCTCAAAAAATAAAGGGAACACCAAGATAACACATCCTAGATCTGAATGAATGAACTAATCATATGAAATACTTTTGTCTTTCCATACTTGGATGTGCTGACAACAAAATCACACAAAAATTATCAATGGAAAACACATTTATCAATCCATGGAGGTCTAGATATGGAGTCACACTCAAAATCTAAGTGGAAAACCACACTACAGGCTGATCCAACTTTGATGTAATGTCCTTAAAACAAGTTAAAATATGGCTCATTAGTGTGTGTGTGGCCTCCACGTGCCCGTATGACCACCCTACAATGCCTGGGCATGCCCCTGATGAGGTGGCAGATGGTCTCCTGAGGGATGTCCTCCCAGACCTGGACTAAAGCATCCGCCAACTCCTGGACAGTCTGTGGTGCAACGTGGTGTTGGTGGATGGAGTGACACATGATGTCCCAGATATGCTCAATCAGATTCAGGTCTGGGGAATGGGCGGGCCACTCCATGGCATCAATGCCTTCCTCTTGCAGGTACTGCTGACACACTACAGCCACATGAGGTTTAGCATTGTCTTGCATTAGGAGGAACCCAGGGCCAACCGCACCAGCATATGGTCTCACAAGAGGTCTGAGGATCTCATCTCGGTACCTAATGGCAGTCAGGCTACCTCTGGCAAGCACATGGAGGGCTGTGCGGCCCCCAAAGAAATGCCACCCCACACCATTACTGACCCACTGCCAAACCGGTCATGCTGGAGGATGTTGCAGGCAGTAGAACATTCTCCACAGCATCTCCAGACTCTGTCACGTCTGTCACATGTGCTCAGTGTGAATCTGCTTTCATCTGTGAAGAGCACAGGGCGCCAGTGGCGAATTTGCCAATCTTGGTGTTCTTTGTCAAATGCCAAACGTCCTGCTGGGTGTTGGGCTGTAAGCCCAACCCCCACCTGTGGACATCGGGCCCTCATACCACCTCATGGAGTCTGTTTCTGACTGTATGAGAGGGACACATGCACATTTGTGGCCTGCTGGAGGTCATTTTGCAGGGCTCTGACAGTGGTCCTCCTGCTCCTCCTTGCACAAAGGAGGAGGTAGTGGTCCTGCTGCTGAGTTGTTTCCCTCCTACGGCCTCCTCTATGTCTCCTGATAGCGCCTCCATGCTCTGGACACTACACTGACAGACACAGCAAACCTTCTTGCCACAGCTTGAATTGATGTGCCATCCTGAATGAGCTGCACTACCTGAGCCACTTGTGTGGGTTGTAGACTCTGTCTCATGCTACCACTAGAGTGAAAGCATTCAAAAGTGACCAAATCATCAGCCAGGAAGCATAGGGACTGAGAAGTGGTCTGTGGTCACCACCTGCAGAACCACTCCTTTATTGGGGTGTCTTGCTAATTGCCTATTATTTCCACCTGTTGTCTGTTCCATTTGTACAACAGCATGTGAAATTGATTGTCAATCAGTGTTGCTTCCTAAGTGGACAGTGTGATTGCACAGAAGTGTGATGGACTTGGAGTTACATTGTGTTGCTTAAGTGTTCTCTTTATTTTTTATTTTTTTTGAGCAGTGTATATTCATTGGAAAACTTCAGATGAGCCTGTACATGTGCTTTCTTAAGCAGCGGGACCTTGCGGGTGCTGCAGGATTTCAGTCCTTCACAGCGTAGTGTGTTACCAGTTGTTTTCTTGGTGGTTGTTGTCCAAGCTCCCTTGAGATCCTTGACGAGATACTCCTGTGTAGTTCTGAGCTGATTCCTCACCGCCCTTATGATCATTGAAACTCCCCGAGGAGCCTCTGACTGAGGGAGATTGACAGTTGTTTTGTATTTCATAATTGGACCCAATAAATTAACTTCTCACCAAGCTGCTTGGCAATGATCTTGTTGCCCATTCCATCTTTGTTTAGGTCTACAATCTTGTCCTTGACATCCTTGGAAAGCTCTCTGCCCTATGCTATGGTGGAGAGTTTCAAAACTGATTGAATGCTTCAGTGGACAGGTGTATTTTATACAGGTGACAAATTGAGATTAGGAGCACTCCCTTTAAGAGAGTGCTCCTTACCTTAGTTCATTACCTGTATTCGGCTGGAATTCCCCTGAGGATTTTTTTTTCAAAAACGCCGTAAAAAACGCCAATTTTCCCACTTAGCGTTTTTTCAGCAAAAAACGTTGCGTCCAGATGTTAATTGCAAGTCAATAGTAAACTGCAAAATGCCAGATCCACCTGGCATTTTTCAGTTTGGCGTTTTTTTTTTTTTATCCTTTTGGCGTTTTTCAGCAATTTTGGGCTCAGATGCTGGTTTTTCAAAACGCCCGACAAAACCTAGTTAGGCGTTTTTTTCTGCACAGAAATCGTGGCATTTTCCTTCCATAGAAGTCTATAGGAGAGCAAAAACGCCAAGAAAAACGCCATGTTAGTTTTAACTTTGGCATTTTTGCAGGCGTTTTTTATTCTTTTTTGGACTTTAGCAAACCAAAAAAGTGATGGAGATACCTTTTTTAATAAAATGTCGTAGGGTATCATTAAAAAATTATAATAAAAAAGATACTGTAGTGATGGAAAAACATTTTTATAATTTTTTAAACAGGGATCAATTTATGTGGGCGGGCAGAGCACTAAAATGTAGCTGACAATATTAAAAATGTAGTGTGTGTGTGTTTTTAACAATTTGTAAAAAATTTTTAGGTAGTACTACTACTCCCAGCATGGAACACACTGTTCCATGATGGGAGTAGTAGTACCTGTATTAATTCACAGATCGCCCCTTTACGAACCTCCTGCATGATTTATGGATGCAGCCGGACGCTCTTCTATGGTTCCCTGCACTGCCGTATATATACACCTATTTATATTTCCCGCAGAGAGCTGTGATTGGCCAGATTGTTCCAGCCAATCACAACTCTGCAGGAAATATGAATAGGTGTATATATATATGTCACTGCAGGGGACCATAGCAGAGCAGCTGGCCGCATCTATACATTATACAGGAGGATCTCATTGGGTGTCAGAATTTACACTCGCTGCGATCTCTCTATTAATGCAGGTACTACTGCTCCCAGCATGGAGCAGAGTGTGCTCCATGTTGGGAGTACTGTAGTAGTACCTGCAGTAAGGGACAGATCACAGCCGATGTTACTCCTCCTGACACCCGCTGCGATCCTCCTGATGTGACTGTCGGGATCAGCTGTTCTCAGGGCTACAGAGTCGGGAGAACAGCTGATGCTGAGCAGTACATATACATCATATATCTACTGCTCAGCAAGAACTTATACAGTGTGTATACAGTACACACATTACTGGCTCATTTAACCCCTTGTTGAGATGTCCGCTAAGCCAGCCCGGCTAGGAAAGAGTTAACTTTGGGCAGTATACAATATATACAGCTATCTATAGAAAGCTTTATATAGTGTATACAGAAGATGAAGAAGTCCCCTTACCACCCCCCAGTCCCTGCGGGTCTGTGTAGCTCCACCCCTAGTGATGACATCATTAGGGGGTGGAGCTACAGACTGGATCCAAGCTGGTAAGGGTATAAGGCTCTATTAACATTGTCCATTTTGTATAATGTGAACAGAACCTTCTGCCAGTGTCTTAACAGACAGGGAGACTCCTGCTGTTGCTAAACTACAACTCCCAGCATGCTTTACATCACTCCTCATCTTCTTACACTCTGTGGACCGGGCACTCAGCATCCGACCCACTGAGTGGTATCTGAAGGCAGAGAGAAAACTGCCACAGGGGACCAAACTGGCTGTTTCCACACGCCACAAAAAACACCAGAAAACTGCCAAAATGCAAGGAAAATCCGTGGCAGTTTTTCTGGCGTTTTTGCTGGGCGGAAAAAATCTCAGTGGAATCTAGCCTAAAAGTCATCTAGGAGCCAGAATTTTTTCATAGAAAAATAGTCCAGTTCTTGTCAGGAATTGTGGACAAAAACTTGTCTTTATTCCAATTTCAATAAAAACTAGCAAAATTGCAGAATACACACGTACCATGAGTTATACAGCTTGACGCGTTTCGTAGTAGCCCACTTTGTGAAAAGCATAGCCCAAAGGTATTCCCTGCCATTAAAACAGCATAACAAATCACATGCATATTATATACAGCTGACTGCATGCTAATTAAAAACATAAAATACCACAAGTGCAAACAGAATACGGACTTGCAGGAATAAAGCCTTCTTTGACATATATAAACCTTATAAATATTTATTTAGAGAGTAACATTTAGATGGAACAAGCAATGCCAGGTATATATAAATCATATTACACATATAAAAAAAAGGGGTATTAAAGGGGTACTCCGGCCATAGACATTTTATCCCCTATCTAAAAGATAGGGGATAAGATGTCTGATCGCGGGAATGCCTGGTAATAAACCTACCATTAAAATTAAAGACTGATCATTTCTTTGTCAGTGGGCAAATGTACAAAATCAGCAGGGGATCAAATACATTTTTCCTTCACTGTATGATGTCATTGCCTTTTAATGAGAGCATGCACACAACAGTTTTTGGACTTCTATGAGACAAAAATCTGTCATTTGCCCACAGAAACCAATCACAGCTCAGCTTTTATTTTGCCAGAGAGATCTGAGACATAAAAGTTGGACTCTGAATTGGTTGTCATGGGGAATCAGACTTATTTTTGTCTTATAGAGATTGACAATTTTGGTCCAAGGGCAATTTCTTGTTTTCTTGCAGTGTCACCTCCATCAGATACCATCTCTTAGACATACTCTTCCCTACAAACCCTATGTTCAGTACTTCCAAGCCCTAAAATTGTGTTTGTTCTTCAGGTAACCCAGTTGGAAAGACAATATGTGGTAGAATGAGTAAACTGAAAAAAAAAATATCAAAGAGCAATGGAAGAGCACATCAAATACTGTACCGGGATGAATGGCAGTTACCCCACCTATTTACATTTATACTCACTGAAAGGAAATGTATTTCAAGCTGTGTGGACTTAAAGGGGAACTCCGGTGGAAAGAAGTAGAAAACAAATGTTTTCAAATCAACTGGTGCCTGAAAGTTAAACAGATTTGTAAATTACTTCTATTAAAAAATCTTAATCCTTCCAGTACTTATTAGCTGCTGTATAAAACAGAGAAATGTGTGAATTTCTTTCCAGTCTGACAACAGTGCTCTCTGCTGACATCTCCATGTCAGAACTGTCCAGATTAGAATCATATCCCCATAGAAAACCTCTCCTACTGGACAGTTCCTGACACGGACAGAGGTGTCAGTAGAGAGCACTGTTGTCAGGCTGGAAAGAACTTCACAAATTTCTCTGCAGTATATCTGTAGTATATAGAAGCTGATAAGTACTAGAAGGGTTAAGATTATTAAATAAAAGTGATCTACAAACCTGTTTAACTTTCTTGCACCAGATGATTTGAAAAAACGTTTTCCCTTTAAAGGGGTACTCCGCTGGTCAGCAATTGGAACAAACTGTTACGAACGCTGGAGCCAATGCCGGGAGCTCGTGATGTCATAACCCCGCCCCATAGACTTGCTGTCACACCCCCTCCCATAGACTTGCATTGAGTGGGCGGGGTGTGATGTCATGAGGGGGCAAGGCTATGATGTCACAAGCTCCCGACACCAGCTCCAGCATTTGAAACAGTTTGTTCCAAATGCTGAGCAGCGGAGTACCCCTTTAATTGTAGCTTGAGCCAACAAGCAACTAACCATTCTATGAGAATAGGCGCTTCCAATGGTCAGTTCCTGTCAAATCTTGTTAAGTTTTGTGAAGCATGGGGAATTTCAATGTGGGTCAAAGATCAATCTCCCTAGGCACAATGAAATCTAAGAATATACACTGGTGAAGTATCTATCCATGTATGACTGGCTTAAGGTGAAAATACTAATGATCCCACTTACACTTTAGACTTACTGTAAGTGAGGACATCCCCTGGGTATTCTACCATTACCCCAGATGATAGGTGTCAAGAGGTTACTAAATGTCAAACATATAGGACAAAAGTAATGTTGTCTTCATCTATTACTGCTACTGAAAAATGGAAAGGCAATAGGAAAAGAAAAGCTGGCTATACCGTAGATATTGTGGCCACCAAAATCACCAACTTAGACCAGGACAGGAGCAGAAGTAACAAACAGGAGCAGATGTAATAAACAGGAGCAGAAGTAACAAACAGGAGCAGATGTAATAAACAGGAGCAGAAGTAACAAACAGGAGCAGATGTAACAAGAAAATGAGGAACCTCCAGTCCTCCACCCATAGCCCATCTTTGCAAGTGATCTGTAAGCCTGTGCAAAAAGGAAGTGACCATGAATAAATCCAGGAAGACCAAAATGTTGGCCAATATGTGAATATTTGGATTTACTTGATACTGGATGTACTGCTGGGTTTATAAACTTTAATTTTGCTGTTTACATTTTTACTTTTGTACATATTTGTTCTTCCACTGAGCACCATTGAACAGGTTCCAAAGTTCTTACTAAAGCATAAATCATGTCATATAAGCCTTTTACTGGGGCTGGTTATTGGCCGAATGAATGTTCGTTCCTAATAATTGACCCATGTAAAAGGGCCAATGATCAAGAAAAAAGCTTGTTTGTCAGCTCTTTTTATAGTTTATACAGGCCTAAAAATCATTGTTAGTGCTATCAACAAAGATAAAAGAGTTGGATGAATGATCCAGTGTTTGTTCATGCTGCCCTGTGAGCACGATAAATGAGATGTTACATGTTACATAGTTAGCACAGTTGAAAAAAAGACATGCGTCCATCAAGGAACCAAGGAATTGAACTTGATGAGAATTATATACTTATACGTTGATCATATCCCCCCTTGAACATCTGTTCTCAAAACCAAACAAATGTAATTATTCTAATCTTTCCTTAAAGCTAAGATGTTCCATGCCCCATATTAGTTTATCTCTGTACCCTTTCCAGCTCCACAATGTCCCTTTTATGGACTGGTGCCCAAAACTGAACAGCATATTCCAGGTGAGGCCGTACCAATGCTTTATAAAGGGAGAGTATTATGTCCCTGTCCCTCAAGTCCATGCACCTTTTGATACATGACAATATCCTGCCGGCTTTGGAAGCAGCAGCCTGACATTGCATGCTATTCTGTAGTCTGTGATCTACAAGTACACCCAGATCCTTCTCTACCAGTGACTCTGCCAGTTTAATCCCCCCTAAGACATATGATGCATGCCGTTTTTTAGTACCCAGATGCATAACTTTACATTTATCCACATTGAACTTCATTTGCCAAGTGGATGCCCAGACACTAATCTATATTTATATATATATATATATATATATATATATATATATATATATATCTAGTACACTAAGTCATCTTGTAACTTATGCACATCCTCTATAGACTGTACTGTGCTACAAAGCTTGGTGTCATCTGCAAAGATAGAAACAGAGCTGTTAATACCATCCTCTATATCATTGATAATTAAATTAAACTAGATCGGGCCCAGTACTTAACCCTGGGGTACCCCACTAATAATCAGGGACCAATCAGAGTACGACTCATTGACCACCACTCTCTGAGTACAATCCTTAGTGTCAAACGCTTTAGCAAAATCCAAAAACACTATATCCACAGCCATTCCTCTGTCAAGGCTTCTACTCACATCTTCATAAAAGCAAATTAGATTGGTTTGACAACTTCTGTCCTTAGTAAACCCATGCTGGCTATCACTTATAATACAATTATCCCCTATGTATTCCTGTATGTAATCCCTTATAAGTCCTTCAAATAATTTACCCACAATGCATACCTGGGGAAGACCTAGAGCCTTTTTTGAAGATTGGCACCACATCCGCCTTGTGCCAGTCCCTCTGCACAATACCAGACACAAGAGAATCTCTTAATGGGGTACTCCGGCGCTAAGACATTTTATCCCCTATCCTTTGGAGCGTGACACCGCCGGGTGACATTACGCTCTGCCCCCTCAATGCAAGCCTATGGAGGGGGCATGACAGCTGTTCAGAGTGAGAGAGAAAGAGTACGCTTATCTCTGGTGCAATCATACTGGGGCATATTATCTGCAAATAAGTGAAATATATCCGCACTCAGCAGTTCTACGTTTTTTCTGGTTAAAGCTCATAGAGGCAGTTAGTGTAAAAGCACTAAAAGGCTTACGCACTAGATTGTTAGGCTTATTTCTGGTGAACCGTACTGGGGCGTATTATCCGCAAATAAGTTAAATATATACGCACTCAGCAGTTCTACGTTTTTTCTGGTTAATGCTACTAGGGGCAGTTAGTGTAAAAGCACTAACAGACATACGCACTAGATTGTGACGCTTATTTCTGATGCAACCTACTGGGGTGTATTATACTAAAATATGTGAAATATGTACGCACTCAGCAGTTCTAAATTTATTCTAATTAAAGCTACTAGGGGGCAGTTAGTGTAAAAGCAGTAACAGACATACGCACTAGATTGTTATGATTATTTCTGGTGCAGCTGTATAGGGGCGTATTGCTCTATAAAAAATAAAATATGTATGCACACCACTGTTCTACAAGTATGTCAGGCAGAGAAGTGCCAGGCCATGGACAGAGGAGTGGCAGAGGCCTAAATTCATCAGGCACAGGCAGAGGTCGCAGCGGAGTAGGGATGCGTGGCAGCAGGAGTCGCAGCGAGAGGTCTGAGCTCCCGATGTCAGCTAGTGGTCGTGTCTCGACCAGCAACCCAGCAGCCGTGATTGATTGGTTCACTAGGTCCTCCACTTCATCCCAAGTGATATCTGAAACTCCCAGTCAACAGTCGGTGGGTTCCACACATTCAACACTCAGTTGGCATGGCCCTCATGCTGCTGCTGCCACCTCCAGGCTCTGTTTTTGTGCTGCCATATGATCTCCTCATGCTGATGCTGCCACCTCCAGGCTCTATCATTGTGCTGCCATATGGTCTCCTCATGCTGATGCTGCCACCTCCAGGCTCTCTCATTGTGCCGCCATATGGTCTACTTATGCTGATGTTGCCACCTCCAGGCTCTCTCATTATGCCACCATATGGTCTCATGCTGATGCTGCCACCTCCAGGCTCTCTCATTGTAACGCCATATGGTCTTCCCATGCTGATGCTGCCACCTCCAGGATCTGTCATTGTGCCACCATATGGTCTCCTCAGGCTGATGCCACCTCCAGGCTCTGTCATTATGCCCTCTGCAGCCTACATAGGCTGCTGCCACCTCCAGGCTGTGTCATTGTGCCACCATGTGATCTCCTCATGCTGTTGGCACATTAAACTTGTTTAAGGGGGTACGCCACTGGCAAAAAATTTTTAGGTGTTTTTAAGTCAACTGGTGCCAGAAAGTTAAACAGATTTGTAAATGACTTCTATTAAAACATCTTAATCCTTCGAGTACTTATCAGCTGCTGTATACTACAGAGGAAATATTTTTCTTTTTGGATTACTCTTCTGTCTGACCACAGTGCTCTCTGCTGATACCTCTGTCCATGTCAGGAACTGTCCAGAACAGAATAAAATCCCCATAGCAAACCTATGTTGCTCTGGACAGTTCCTGACATGGACAGAGACATCACCAGAGAGCACTGTGGACAGACAAAAAATAAATTCAAAAAGGAAAGAATTTCCTTTATAGTATACAGCTGCTAATAAGTACCGGAAGGATTAAAGGGGTACTCCACTGGAAAACATTTTCTTTTCAATCAACTGGTGCCAGAAAGTTAAACAGATTTGTAAATTACCTCTATTAAAAAATCCCAATCCTTTCAGTACTTATCAGCTGCTGTAAGCTCCATAGAAAGTTATTTTATTTTTGAATTTCCTTTCTGCCTGACCACAAGTGTTCTCTGCTGACACCTCTGTCTATGTAAGGAACTGTCCAGAGGAAGAGGGGATTTGCTCCTACGCTGGATAGTTGCTAAAATTGACAGAGGTGTCAACAGAGAGCACTTGTGGTCAGCCAGAAAGAAAATTCATAAAGAAAATAACTTCCTGTGTATTATAAAGTGGAGTACTTCCTGAGTATTATAAGTACTGGAAGAATTGGATTTTTTATAGAAATAATTTAATCTGTTTAACTTTCCGGCGCCAGTTGATTTTAAAGAAAATGTTTTCCATTGGAGTACCCCTTTAAGATTTTTTAATAGAAGTAATTTACAAATCTATTTAACTTTCTGGGATCAGTTCATTTAAAAAAAAAATATATGTTTTCCACCTGAGTACCCCTTTAATCTCTTCAAAAGCTTCAACTGATATCTCAAAAATCTCTTTAATCTCTTTAATTGTGACGCAAAATGGTCTCCCATCAACGTGCCTCTCCGTGGCCTACATAGGCTGCCACTACCTCCAGACTGTGTCATTGTACCTCCATATGGTCTCCTCATACTGCTGCCACATCCAGGCTCTATCATAGTGCCGCCCTTTGGTCTCATCAAGCTGCTGCCACCTCCAGGCTTTGTCACTCTGCCGCCACGTGGTGATCTTGTTATATTGGTCTTGTGTAATACAGTATTTTTTAAATGCTTCGGGCCCCTGGGACTTTCAGTCATGAGCATTGGGCACTGAGAATAAGGGGCTGGAACAGGTGGTAGCTCACCTTGCGGCAGACTGCTAGCTCGATTTTAAGATACAAGTACAAGCTTTTTGATAGTTTACACTGCAGCAATTATACACTATTGGAGCTGGAATTACCACGGCTGCTGGCACCAGACTAGCCCTCCAATGGGTCCTCAAAAAAGGATTGAAATTTTGCTCATTCCAATTACCAGGTTCTGTCATTGGGCTGCCATGTGATCTCTTCATGCTGCTGGCACATTAAACTTGTTAATCTCTTCAAAATCTTCAACTGACATAAAAAAAATCTCTTTGATCTCTTCAATTGTGACGCCATATGGCCTCCTGACCCTGCTGCCACATCCAGATGCTCTGCCGCAGTGATTCTAATAGCAATGCCTGTAATCTGCATGTCATACTAAATAACAGTATTATTTCACTACCCTAGCACACTCCCTATGCGTGCTACAACAAGGCAAAGTGTTCTACACCCCTAAAGAGGCTCTCTGTAGCCCGGAAATAGCCGATTAATACTGATTCACCACAAATTTATACGGATCAAAGCAATTTTTTTCGGAAAATTCTGCGAATCGGCCAAATCAAATTTTTCAAAAATCTCTAATTATTAACAAGGGTACAGAAATTACTGAACTTAGTTCTCTAAGAACTCTTGGGTGTAATCCGTCTGCTCCCGGAGATTTTCTTACATTTAATTTACTTAATTTACCTTGGACCATATCTATATGAAGCCAGTTCAGTACATTACATGATGTGTTACCCGCACTGGCTGGCCTGCATCATTTCTTCCCTCTTCCTTCGTATATACAGGACTAAAAAAACAATTCAGTAGCTCCGCCTTCTCTTGAATGCCAGTGATCACCTCCCCATTATGATTATTAAGGGGTCCTACATGCTTTGTCATTGTTTTTTTTTGTTGTTTTGTTTTTTTCATTTATATATCTAAAAAAAAAATTGGGATTTGGTTTGCTTTCTTTGGCTACCTGCCTTTCATTGTGAATTTTTGCTGTTTGTATTACACTTTTACAGATTTTATTAAGCTATAGTAATGTTTAACCCGATAACGACCACAGACGAGTATAGACGTGCAGGTTGGCGGCCGTTATGGCACCTGGACGTCTATACTCGTCCATGCTTCTCGTGGGTGCTGCCCAGTGCACCCACGAAATTGCGACGGGGACTTGGCTGTAACACACAGCCGGGACCCTGCAGCACTGCCGGGAACAAAGTAAACTTCGGTCACGGCAGTTTAACCCTTACAGCCGCAGTCGGAAGTGACTGCGGGCTGTAAGTGTTATGACAGAGGGAGGGAGCTTCCTCTTTCACCCCTGCAGCACCCTGCAGCGCGATCGCGGGGTGCTGTGTGTAATCCCCGGTGGGCGGGGACCTGCGTTACTGCCGGGACAGAAGAAAACTTCGGTCCCGGCAGTTTAACCCTCACAGCCGCGGTCGGAAGCGACCGCGAGCTGTAAGGAGTTTTGACAGAGGGAGGGGGCTCCCTCTGTCTCTCTCTTGCTGCTGCTTACCTGGGCAACCGGGGGTCTTTACTAGGACCCCCAGGTCTGCCCCGGTTATTGCCTGTGAGGACGTGCCAGAGGCAAGTCCTCATATGCTGCCTGCTAGTGTAAAACTAGCAGGCAGCATATATCTGCAATGCTTTGGAATACTAAGTATTCCAAAGCATTAAAAAAAAGTAAAAAAATATAAAATAAATAAAAGTGTAACAACAATAAGTATAAAAAAAGTGTAAAAAAAAGTGTAAAAAAATAAAATAAAAATTCATTTATTAAGTAAATATAATGAAAAATAAAATTGTATGTGTAGGATAACATGGCGCACATCTGCAGCATATTACATGCTGCGGATGCCCGCCAACAGTCACAATAATGAGCTCCCTGCTGCGGCTGGGTAGCTTTGTGTGTCCACTAATAGTGTCGGATTTCCCGATGGAAGTCATGAGCGGACACACTGAGCTACCCAGCCACAGCAGTGATCTCGCCCTTGTGACTGCTGGGGGGCATCTGCGATGTGAAATATGCTGTGGAAGCGCTCTATGTGACCCTACACTGCGTCCCATTCATACTGCGTTTCCACAGTGTTAGAGGTATCCATCAGCATCATGTCAAAAAGAGTGATGCTGACATATACTGTAGCAGCTCCATTCATTTCTGAATGAGACGGTACAATATACATTGGCATCGCTTTTTTGACATGACAACGGACACCTATACTGCAAAAATGCAGTATGAATGGGGACTATTCATATAATGATGCCCTGAAAGCCAAAGGGGGCTACTCTCTTTTGAGGTCCTAATACGCGGACAAGCAACCAAATATGGCCTAAGCGGGGGTATTTCCAAACCCGGGCCGAGCAGCTTAATAAAATATAGGGGGCATTTCTTGCAATATCAGAAGTGATGTACGAAAAATATGCCCCACAAATGATGCATTTGTGAAAAATTGCAAATTTTGAATTTTTAACACTGACTTTGTAATAATTCCTGCCAAAAAACAATGGTGTTAAAATACTCACTGTACCCCCTAGCGAATACCTTGAGGGGTCTAGTTTTTATAATGGGGTCATTTGGGGATTTGGGGGGGGGTTCCTATGTTCTACCACCTTCAAATTTCTGCAAACCTTGCATAGCACATAAAAAAAAGATGTACTTTTCAAATTTTAAAAATTTCAAGTTAAATTGTTAGGCTTCTAATTAATTTAAAATGTTAATTAAAAACAAAAATAATGCTGTCAAAATGAAGTAGACATCTGAAAGTATAAGTTTCATAAACTATTTGGTCAGGAAGTATAAACATATGCAACCTATTAGTGTTAAAATAGCAAAAAATCGTAATTTTTAAAAAAATTTCATGATTTTTTGCATTGTAAAAAAAAAACTTAAAATGATATCGGCTTACTTTTACTATGTACATGAAGGACAACTTGTGACAAAAAAAACAATGTCAGAATTATCGTGATTGGCAAAACGTTACCAGAGTTATTCTCTAATAAAGACAGACATCCCTGATGTGAAAAAACAGATCTGGCCTTTCAGGGGCGTACAGGTTTATTTGTATTGGTCCTTAAGGGGTTAAATGCTATAGCTGACCCCTCAGATTTATATTTTTTAAATGCTATTTTTGTTTTGTTTATTGCTCTTTTAACATCAGTTGTCAGCCATGTAGAGTTTAGTTTTGTGTGTATAGGGCTCGTACAACAAGTGCCTTGATTGCAACTCATTTTGGGCATGTGTTGGCCCATCTAACAGGACCCTTACACTGCTGTCTGCTGACCATTGGCACCTTTTTGAAAACATTCTATCAATAAAAACCCAGATTATTGTAGAAATGTATCTGTAATTTGCCTTTTAATTGTTGTTCAGAAAATGGCCATCTGAATGTATGACCAGCCTAATTCCTAGAAACTGTCAGATTTTGTAAGGACAGGTAAGAACTTGTGTCTCTCCATGTTCAAGCTAGTCTGATTCTGATAAGTGGCCACAATGGTTATGTCAGTTTCACCTGAAAGCCCCATTTGTTGCCGAGTCATTGTAAACAGCGATGAGTGCTCTCGCAGACTCACAGAGTATATTTACTTCTTCTGGAATGCTATGCACTTGCACACTTCCATTACCTCTTATTTGCTCTGTATGACTCATTTAGATCAAAAGTCCCTTGGGTTCATGTTTACTCTGTCTTTGCTCTCTGCTTTGTTAGGTATTTATATCTCATCTGAATTTAAATTACTTTTACACAGTGTGATCAGAGCAGCAAGTGGTAAGGAATTTACAGATTATCACTGTCCTACTTTTTACATGGAGTTTACAGATAACGTGCTTAAAATACAGAATGCATTCTACCATGTTGTGTTCCAAAGGAATTCAAGATAGGTTGTGTCACTATTTTAAGTAAATAGTACAGAAAACTCCAATCCAAAATCACTGTGGGCAGTTACTGTATATACCTGTGTCAGAAGATAGCAAATAAGAGGAATAAAATGGTTGGGAGGAAAAGTTGTAAATATTAGTTTAGTTGAGGGATATAGGGCTTATAAACCTTCATATATCCAAAATATACAAGTAGAAAACAGCAGCGTATGAGGCAGCTCCCTTGTCCAAACATAATCACTCTATATGGCGCCACATTTTCGAAAAATATATCTCCTTCATCAGATTTACAGAACATATGTGTATAGATAGATAGATAGATGATTCCTATATGCAGGTGACATTATTGTATATTTGAGACACATGTTTATCATCATGAATTATAGGTGTGTGTATATGTATGTATGTATGATTCCTGTTTGTTTTTTCGGCAAATCTGATGAAGGAGATTTATTCTCTAAAACCACTTTAATTTTTGGGCAAATAAATATGTTATTTGACAAAGTCCATTAGTGAAGACCTTACGCCTGAAAAGTCTGCTTGCAGATTTGCTGCGGACCCACTTTAGTCAATAGGTGGCAACATAATCTGCTTGCAGATTTTCCTCTGCGAAATTCCCAAGAAAACCTGCTCCAGATCATGTACATATGAACATACCCTTAAAGGAGAATTGTAGTGCATAACTTATCCCCTATCCGAAGGGGGCCGCGGTAGTCTGCAGGAAGCCAAAGCAGTCAGGACCCCCCATGTATCTCTAGGGGATACATTGAGGGGGGGTGTCAGCCGCCGTGTCATGCGGGGACGGAACACCCCCTTCAAGCTTACTGCTGCAGCCCGTACAGGAGATCGCGGGGGGTCCCAGTGGTCGGACCCCCCACGATCTATAACTTATAAGGGGATAAGTTATATTGCAATACAGTTCTCCTTTAAGGCTACAATGAAATAGTCATAAGACACCACTGTGTAATAACTATAAAATTTTTGGTCTTAATATATATTTCCTACATTTTGGCAGCCTTAGGCCTAATGGGGGAGATTTATCAAGACCTTTGCAAAGAAAATGTTGACCAGTTGCCAATAGCAACCAATCAGATGGCTTATTTCATTTTTAAAAAGGGCTGAAATATAAAATAAGCATTCTGATTTGGTTGCTATGGGCAAATAGTCAACCTTTCCTGTAAGTCTTCCCCACTGTGTATACCCATGTTCAGGATCCTTATAATGCAGATCTCAAACTGAGTTTTTCTTTTTTCAAACATACTGTGAAAAACTATGGAAAAAAAATTGTGTTCATCTCTCCTAAAAACAGCGTCAACACAAAGATGTACATAAGCACACTATGTGACCCGAAATGCTGTCAGCACACTGTCATAGATATGTGCACATGGCAGTGCCAACTGTCTGTCCTCCTATAAAGACAAGGGAAAGGGACTGAAGTAAAGGCAGTCATTGCACAGAGAGGTGTAATATGGGAATGTTTTAAAAATACAATGTAACAACTTGATAAATATTAGACATCTTACTTACATATACAATAACTTACCAGCTCATTTAACTACCAACAGAAACTCAAATAATATATTTTTTTAAATGTTGGTTAATAATGATTTATAATGAATGAAACAGGTTATCATCACATGAAAAATAATTATTTCTATTGTGTTGACTGTTTCCCCCCACACACAGACTTGTAAGGGTCTACACAAACACATGACAATTATCAGGCACAGGGCGCTGAAACATTTTATAACATCATTTTCGAAAGATCCCTGTATCCATTCCTATTCATTACCCTCAGAGCATTAAATCTTCATAAAGAGGAAAACAAACTGCTTCCTTTGTTACTTTTCAAGTTTTTACATTGCTTTTGGCCACCCAGAGAGAACCTTTCTTTTATACTTTTTCTTTCAAACCACCCTCATGCTATTCGGGATATAAAGTAGTAGGAGGGGGATACAGATGTATAAATGAGGCCATACTTTAATAAGTTTGACGTTTTCTTAGACTGTGGAGCAGCAACAAAAGCAGCTCTAATGGGTGGTATTTCCAGTTATCTTACATTTGGAACGCATTAAAGAAAGAAAGAAAAAAAAAAACATTACCAGCCACAAAAGAAAAAGCCATAAACTATAATTAGCTTTGAAGCAATTAATATAAAATGCAAAACATCAATACAAATTTCCATGTCAAACCCCTTAAAGGGTTACTTGCAATGGATTTGCTGGAGACAGCACAAGGTTATAACATACTAACATAAGCATTTCCTTTTTCCCAAACTGAAGCTGTGCAACTCTGTAAAGAACATCTGAGTGTAATGACAGCATGGTCATCGTGTTCCCAGAAAACCCTTAGTTACATCCTGTATGTTGCAGAACACTGGCGACGAGATGTTTCTGGATGGGAATTGCTTACTCGCCTCCAATAATGACATTGTTCTGAAATCATTTTATAAAGCGTTGTGTACGGTAATGGGATTACTTAATAATGACTCCGCATAAGCAGGATGACTCGTAATGAGCAGCCACGTAACTGGCTCAGCTGATTAGGAAATCTGATGTATAAATAATGACAGGCAACCTACACCATGTGTTACTACTTAGCTCATAACAATTTGGAGTTATTGGCCTTTCCTATGGATGCTTTTATGGCATATTTAAACATGGCAAAATAAGCAAGGTAAATTAAAGCTGAAGCAATCTTCTTTTAATTTGACTGCAACATATTAGTAAACTACATAGCAGACACTTTATATGAGAGCTGCAATATAAATAACCCAACTATAAATCCAACAGACCCTACAGATTATATAAACCCTTGAACTGTCCTATCTCATCAACATTAAACGTTGTAGTCATATTGGGGATGTATAGAGATGAGCAAATTGATGCAGCACAAATCAGAGTCGGTCTGAATTTCACAAAAAAATATTGATTTTGCTAGAATACAAAACTTTTTTGTGATTTGTTTCAGGTTCATTTTCCCCATACACGTACACTGAGCAGCCTGGAGTTAAATGGGCATTGTCAGGTTCAAAAACCTTTTACACATTGTACATCTTTGCAAAACATTAACCTTTCTTATATGCTTAATGAGACTATTTTATTCATTTTTATAGAAATCATGGCTTATAACACCACTAGATTTCCCCTTACCCACCAGAACATAATCCTGTCTGGCTGCAGCATCATCCTTGTTCAAGCTGAAGCACAGGCAGGAACACAGTCCAGTAAGCGTGGGTGGGACTAGCACTCCTCTGTGCCCATTCCTATCTTATCAAACTGCAGCATGAAAACAGAGAGGAGGGGTTACAGAGTAGCATGCAGTGACTGGATAAGGAGACACAGCAAAGTACAGCGGACTCAAGGAGGAAGATGAATCATGCAGAGTGAAGACATTCCCCCTCCAAAGCACAGAATGACAAACCAAGGGAGGTACTTGTGAGAGAAATATAGGTGCTAGACACATAAAAATTACATACATGATCCGGATTAGGTACTAGATTATTTTTGTCGGATATTACAGCAGTAATGCATCGTGGCTTTCAGTACTATTAGGGCAATACTTGTGCACTGTCACAAAGGACAGTTGAAGTATCACAGGTTACAACATTCAAGCAGCAGACTCCAAATTCTTTGCAAAAAGCTGTTGTCTTTTTAATGGTTACCAGCACTGTGGTAACCAATAAAAAGACAGCAGCTTTTTGCAAAGAATTATGAGTCTGCTGCTTGAATGCTGTGACCTGGGGTACTTCAATCATCTGTGATTCGGACTGGCTGTCTGGACGGTCACTTGTATAGTAGCTGGGACTGGTGCTGTCCTCTACTTCTACTGTCACAAAGGAGTTTGACCATTTTTCAACAAATGGGGGCCTGTAGCTAAACCTAACTTACTTCTTCTGTCTGTTTTTAGACACATTTTTGTAAAAATATGCCTGTTTTACTGATATTTTGCTCAAATTGCAGTAAAGTCGCTGCATTGGTAGCTACACCTTCAGGACCTTTCTGATGTTATCAAAAGTTCTGCAAGCATATGCCCACCACAGAAGAGAAGGAGACTGCAATGGTGAAGGTAACATGGAAGTGGGCATGGGAAGTGCACAAGTAAGGAATGGGGGGGGGGCAAAGTGACCTCTCTACTGTATGTTGAGGGGGTGAGCAAAAACCTGTGAGGGGAGTTATGAACAGCAGTCCATATTAGAAAGGCTCATTAGGAGAAATCTCTGTATGAAAGGGTAGAAGGAGACCATGGGTTGCAATCTATAAGGGGGGGGGGGTGCGTCATTACCCCTGCACGAAGTGGGGGCCGCCACACCCACTCCATATATCTCTATGGGAGAGCCATTCAGCTATCTTCAGCTCTCTCATAGAGATATATTGAGGGGTTGTGGTGGCTCCCGCTTTGTGCTACCGGGATCTCTACCGGAGATCGTGGGGTCGGACCCCCTGTGATCTAAAACGTATCCCCTATCCTGTGGGTAGGGGAAATGTTTACCTGCATGAGACTACTCCTTTAAGTGAACAAGCTAAGTGACATCTACATCTAAAATGGATACTGTTCTGCCAGTGCTGCAGTGAAGGGGCTCCTGTAATTCATTGATAGGTGTGGGTCTCTAAGGAGGGATCCTAACAATAATAAATTGATAGTTTATCCCAAGGATAAGCCGTGAATCTAATATCCCAAAAGACCACTTTAATTTATATTGCCTTTATTATTATTATTTTTTAATTATTATCAGATTTAACGATTCAGACTTGAACAAGTCTCAGGAGATTTGCTCATCTCTAGCTGCAATACATGAAGCATACATCTCAAGAAGTGATTAAGATTTTATTCATAATATGTAAATCTTATCTTTCAAACATAACAAAAATGTGAATATAAACTAATTAATATAAGTAGCTATGGTCACAAAGAATACAGAGATGCTTGGCACACAGTATATATAATCATACTAAATGGCAAAAGGAAATTATTTGTGCTTCAATTTCAAGATCAATGCTACAAACTTTAGCTCTCATCCGTTTACTGCAAAGTTCCAATCTTGAATTTTGAAAATCATTTGACTGTCATTTAAAATGATAATATTTTACAAGGAAAATCAAGAAAGACCTTTAACAATTCAGTGGATTTACTGGGATTTATAGTTCTAATGATCCAGGATGTAATGAGGTCCAAACTTATCTTAATGATCAGTTTTTATTGACTTGCTCTAATCGTTATCTTGTTGGCAGCAGACTTATTGACTGACTTATAAGCTGAAATGTAAACTTTTGCACACGAATACCCACACAAACACTATGAATTGCTATTATATTATAAAGGTTATGATTGGTTCACATTTCTGTAGTGGGTGACTGCTTTTATTAATCCCATAATGACCTGACGATATAGGTCTCTTCATAACCAAACCCCATGTCAGAACTGCAGAGCCAGCTGTCGGCAACAAGTTTAAATGACTTATTACTGTTTAAGACCATATTCTATTATAATATGTAGAGATATGTGTATGTTTTCATGGCTTCTAGGGGTATACTGTATATACAATGCAAAATGTAGCACACAATGAAGAACAATATTAACTGCAACATAGAGCACAATACAGTTTCACCATAAAATGGAAAATTTAGCTTTGGTGTGTCTGTGCCTAAATTGCAGATTATCTGTAGATTAAATTGTAGATCTTCCAATAAAGTGTTTCATGACATGTCAATATGACAACTTTACAGGTCATGGTCATAGGGATTCACCTGTTGGGACCTCCAGCGATCTAAAGACTGGGTTAAATCCTGGCCGCCACTGGAGAATAGGCATTGTAAATTTATTCTCCATTGATCTCAATGGAAGTTAGCAGAGTTAAAGGAGACATGAAGCAAAAAACTTTTAAGTCCCCCTTTTAGCTCACCATCCTACGTTCCCGGTATCTGTGTCCTTTTCCTCCGGCGCTGCTCAGCTCTGTGCTTCTTAGGCTCGAAATGTCACACTGCAGTCAGTGTATTGCCGGCCACAGGGATGTCCCGCCTCGGCCGGGGATAGACTAAGCGCACTGTCATGTAAGGAGCTCGGCCGGCTCCTTACATGACAGTGAGCTCAGTGGAACATCACTGTGGCCGGCAATACACTGACCACAGTGTGACATTTAGAGCCTAAGAAGCACGGAACCGAGCAGCATCCTCAGGAGACACCACATCATCATGGAACCACATGGCAACATCCAATGTGGGAAGACCAAACTCATCATCACATGGTGGCAGTTTGTTGCCATCCTCACAATTTAAAATGTTGCCACAGCCCCAAATGCCCAATACTACTCCGACCTTTACACCTGCTGTACCTACACTACAAAATGGTCCTCCAGGACAAATACTAATACCAAACTTGCAACAACAGCAGGCACTCGCGATGCCTTACAACACAAATATTATTTCTCAAACACAGTTGGGGCAGACCCAGATGGGCCAAACATCCAATTTACCAAATGTACCTTTTTAGGGAACCCTCAGGAGTCATAAACGCCTATGACAATAGTCAAGTAAGTGAGGTTAAAGGGGCGAGTGAGTCCTGTTGAAACCTCTGGTGAGTCCTGTAGGAGTGACCAATCCTTTAGATGGAGCTACAAGTAGTTATCCACTGGAAAACACATCATTGTGTATGGGCATATTGCACATTTTCAACATATCCTCACGTGTATTAAGTCAGGGGGAAAACAGCACTCCTATCTAAAGGATTTTAATTCACCCCGATCCTTAGATTTGATGGTTTTAACTGGATCAAGGACATTAACCTATTTTCCCACAAACTAGCCTTGAGAAAATTGCATATTCAACAAGACAGTGATGTGAGAGGACAATTACAATGCGAAGAACAGGCGAGACATGCTTAACATGAGTTGCTTTTGGAGAGTGAGGGGAACACAGCAGGCTTCAAAGCTCCATTTACGGATCTAAAGCCAAGGTCCCTAATGACACCCTGTTTCTTTTGTTAAGTTAATCACAGCAATGATTGAGGCAATCAGACTGGATGGTCGATTGATAAACTCAAATCTCTCAATGGAGGAGCAAGAAACTCACCGCTGATCTCTAGTGATGGATAAGCTGTATTCTCAGCCATGTCACCGCTGATCTCTAGTGATGGATAGGCTGTATTCTCAGTGATGTCACCACTGATCTCTAGTGATGGATAGGCTGTATTCTCAGTGATGTCACCGCTGATCTCTAGTGATGGATAGGCTGTATTCTCAGTGATGTCACCGCTGATCTCTAGTGATGGATAGGCTGTATTCTCAGTGATGTCGCCGCTGATCACTAGTGATGGATAGGCTGTATTGATTAATCAAAGACAGGACAATTCCATTATAATTAAGCCCTCAGATAATGGTGGAAACATGGTTATAATGGATGGACTATGTGAGGATGGTGATGGATCTGCTTCAGAATGTGGAGAAATATGTCGTTCTTAATTCAGATCCTACTGGTGAATACATGAGTCAATACAAGAGGATTCTTACAAATGCACAAGATCAACGATTGATTTCACTAGAGGAGCACAAATTTCTTTTTAACGCAAACCCTATGTTAGCTACTTTTTATGTGCTGCCCAAAATGCATAAATCAACTAATCCAATATGTGGCTATCGTGTCTTGAAATAATTGTTAAACTCTGGGCACCAGTATTTACGTTGACAAGGCACTATCACCTTTTGTGGTATCATTACCTTCGTATCTTAAAGATACGAAGGACACTGTTCTTAAACTTCAAAATATTTTAGTAACAAAGACAACTAGACTGGCAAGTATTAATGTCGAGAATTTGTATAGTAACATAAGACACTATTTGGGGTTGGCAGCAGTATCACATTTTCTTTGCACTAGGAGCACCTTTTTTTCTGCACACAATTCCTTTATCATTGAACTTCTTAGGTTCATCGTAACACATAATTATTTTCTATTCAATGGCACTTTTTTCACCAAACACAGGGGACGGACATGGGGGCGTCTTGTGGACCTAATTACACTAATCTTTTCTTAGGGTGATGGGAAGGAAAAATAGTTTTTTCTGATGAGTTGGGTGATTTTGTTAAACACATTATTTTTTGTGGGAGGTATATCGATGATGTCCTTATCTTGTGGGACAGAGATACTGCACTTTTTCATGATTTTGTTGGCTGTTTAAATTCAAATGACATTGGTATGTCCTTCACGAGTGAGGTGGGGGGGAAAATCCATAATTTTTTTAGACCTGAGGATCTATATAGATGACACTCTCAAAATACAAACCCAAGTTTTCTATAAGTCTACCTCAGCGAAAGCCATACTTCATTGGGCAAGTTGACAACCATAATCCCTAAAAAGCAGCATCCCTATAGGGCATTATTACCTGCCCATCAGAACTGTTCAGAGGAGGACAAATTTGTGGAAGAAAGTAGCAATCTTTTCCAGAGGTTTCAACAATGTGATTACCCCAAAAAATTTCTGAAATGGGCATACCATAGGGCTAAAGAAAGTAATAGACGTACAATGCTGGTAAATTCATGCCCACGTAAGGAAAACAAACAAATACAATGCATAAGTACCTATGATGGATACACTAATAAAGTTAGAAACTGGCACCTTTTAACATCTGACAGGGACCTTGCACCTGTGATCAGAAGAGGACTTAACTTAAGAGACCAAGTCACAGTCACCCAAATGTCGAGAGAAAGACAAGTGACAATTGGCTAACCAGGTGGACAGTCTGGTCATTTCCTTGTGGCCACTGTTCGTTTTGTCCTCTTTTGAAAAAGACGTTCATGAATCCAATTGATTCTCGGTCCTATCAGATCTTGCAGTTCATCAATTGTACCAGTAAAAACATCATTTATGTGGCCATGTGTACATGCCCTAAAATTTATGAGGGCAAGAGCTCAGAAGAAGGATATCACAGAACTTGAGCACCATCCAGACGAAACATGATACCCCCAGCTCCCGTCACATGCAACTTGTGCATAATAGTAAATTACAAGATTTAAAGTTTATTTTCCTATGTCAAATGACTTTGGGACTGAGGAAAGGCGACATTAATTCCATCCTGTTACGAGAAGAGGCAAGGTGGATCTACAGATTAAAATCAATGGCCACAGTGTGCCTGAATGAGGGTTTTTCATTTGCAGCTTTTATGGAGAGTATATTATTGCTGCCGTTTCTCTTTTGGTTTAGTAGTTTATAGTTCTAAATAAATATATTATTTAATACTTAGTGACCACATCAGCACTCCTTGGCCAATAGCTGGTGGAAATTGTATTTATGTATAGTACATGCATTTGTATCATACAGTTCAGTTTATAACTGATTTATTCTCTCCTGTCAGTAGCAATCTTTCAAGTTATAAATGTATTCCCTTGTGCTAGTATATTTACAGTTCATCTTTTTGCTAATTTTGTTTAATTCATGATGGATACTTATCTGTAATATAACATAAAACATCTTTATTGAGTGTACATGGGGTCTTTCATTGTGTATCCTATATTATTGTTATACAATTGGGATAATGAGCATTTTAACTACAAAGAGGAGCAATTTTTATCTCCCTTGTGAGGCTCCTATTTTCTAACATGTATGGCAAATGGTACGCATCTATTAGCGTTTATATGAATCAATGAGCCTCCATATAGGGTACCTCCATGATCCATGCGCTCCACGATCTCACTTTCTATACAGACATGTACGAAATGGTTTTACATACAGTGGGGCAAAAAAGTATTAAGTCAGCCACCAATTGTGCAAGTTCTCCCACTTAAAAAGATGACAGAGGCCTGTAATTTTAATCATAGGTATACCTCAACTATGAGAGACATAATGAGAAAAAAAATCCATAAAACCACATTGTCTGATTGTTAAAGAATTTATATGGTAGAAAATGAGTATTTAGTCAATAACAAAAGTTCATCTTAATACTTTGTTATGGCAAAGAGAAGATAGTCCAGCGCAGTTGCTCTGTTGCAGAAGTGATCTTTTATTTATAGAACAGCAAAACACATGGATAAGAACACACAGTGACGCGTTTCGATCATCTCAGTGATCTTAATTGTACTGACATATTTTGCTATATAGCCTTTGTTGACAATGACAGAGGTCAAACGTTTTCTGTAAGTCTTTACAAGTTTTTCACACACTGATGCTGGTATTTTGGTCCATTCCTCCTTGCAGATCTCCTCTAGAGCAGTGATGTTTTGGGGCTGTTGCTGGGCAACACAGACTTTCAACTCCCTCCAAACATTTTCCATGGGGTTGAGATCTGGAGACTGGCTAGGCCACTCCAGGACCTTGAAATGCTTCTTACGAAGCCACTCCTTCGTTGTCCTGGCAGTGTGTTTGGGGTCATTGTCATACTGAAGGACCAAGCCATGTTTCATCTTCAATGTCCTTGTTGATGGAAGGAAGTTTTCACTCAAAATCGCACGATACATGGCCCCATTCATTTTTTCCTTTACACGGATCAGTCGTCCTGGTCCCTTAGCAGAAAAACAGCTCTAAAGCATAATGTTTCCACCCCCATGCTTCACAGAAGGCATGGTGTTCTTTGGATGCAACTCAGCGTTCTTTCTCCAACAAACACGACAAGTTGAATTTTTACCAAAAAGTTCTACTTTGGTTTCATCTGACCATAAGACATTCTCCCAATACTCTTCTGGATCATCAAAATGCTCTCTACCAAACTTCAGACGGGCCCAGACATGTACTGGCTTAAGCAGGGGGACACGTCTGGCACTGCATGATTTGAGTCCCTGGCGGTATAGTGTGTTACTGATGGTAGCCTTTGTTACTTTGCTTCCAGCTCTCTGCAGGTCATTCACTAGGTCCCAATGTGTGGCTCATGGATTTTTGCACAGCAAAAACAAAATGAAACAAAAATGTAGCCAGCACCTAGCCCAATACACGGGTGCACGCTGCTGTGGCAAGTACAAGACATGTAAAAAAATAGAAAATGGCAGCAGCACACTTGGTCAACAAAATGGAGGCTCTTAGCGCACTTTTTGATTAAAACGTGTCCCCCATCCACCACGTGGAGGTGGCCTCATATAGGATGGGACCCTAACATTTACTCACCTCAGGCTGGGCGACATGCTGGATCCACTAACAACCTAAAACCACCTCCTGTGAAATAGGGGAGGGGATGCACGGCTACAGAGGGAGCCACTCCCCCCCATATTGCACTGCAAAAACCAAATGGTGCCATTAATACAGGTGCCATTAATACAGGTATTAAAGTGCCATTAATACAGGTAACGAGTGGAGGACAGAGGAGACCCTTAAAGAAAAAGTTACAGGTCTGTGAGAGCCAGAAATCTTGCTTGATTGTAGGTGACCAAATACTTATTTTCCCCCATAATTTGCAAATAAATTCTTTAAAAATCAGACAATGTGAATGTGGATTTTTTTTCTTATTATTTCTCTCATAGTTGAGGTTTTCCTATGATGAAAATTACAGACCTCTCTCATGTTTTTAAGTGGGTGAACTAGTTACTTTTTGCCCCATTGTATCACACTTCCTAAACAGACATGTAGTAAATGTTATCTTAATCATACAATACTCCAATTAATGCAGATATGATTCATTTATATCAATACATTTTTCAAATACATCAAAGGCCATTTGTCATCTAGAATACTTATACAATGTGCAGAAACAATGTCCCTGATACAGTTAACTTGTTGAAAACCCCTTTCCTGTATGACTATGTATATATGTATGTCATAGGGTCTGTAATTCGGCAGGTAATTAGTTGTCCTGGTAGCAATCCCTGAGTTACAATAACCTCTGTTAAGTCCCTGATTAGGTTTAATGCAGTGTTCAGCTCGCCATCGATCAAGTATGATACATCAACACGTTAAAAGTGGCCTTTCTCTTTCACTTCAAGATCTAAGACTATAATCAAAGCCAAGGAGCAAAAGATCATCTTTGATATTGGAGAGCAAGTGAGGTTTGTCTGTTGGACTGAAATATATAGATACTCAGTCAATTTTGTGTCACAAATGAAGGGCAAAACCCACACTACAATCAATAGTTTATGATTTTTCGGCGACACTGTAAGCCGCACTGATGATGTGTGTTTCTCTTTCCGTTGAGCTTGTTAAATAGTTTTCCGTGCATACGTTTCCTATCTGAAATAAAATTTTGGAATCTAGAAAATGTATTTTGAGAATAAGATGGTCACGTCTCATCACAGTAGGGAATTAAGAAAGTAATCAAAAACCGACTTGGAATCCCATAGGCTCCATACCATGCAAGAGAATTAACCCCATGCGGTTATTGAAGTATTTCTCACAATTGATTAAAACTGTTTACAAGTAGCTTATGTCAGATAATACATAATAATGTGAGGAGACATTATCTCTCCCACTCTCAGTGGATACTGTTCCCATACATGAGCGAATCGAATAGGACAAAGTCAAATTCATTACGAATGTCATGAAAATTTTAATTCGGACTGAATCCGAACTTCGACTCGATTTGAAATAATGAATTTCTTCATTAGCGACACCCCTGCAATCATCCTTTATAATGTATAGAGGCGAGCTGCTTTCTCCTGCGCTCGCATCTCTTCAATAGATAGGATGATCGCAGCTGGCGTCAGGAGTGACACCTGCTCTGATCTGTCCTTAACTGCAGGTACTACTGCTCCCAACATGGAGCACACTCCATGCGGGCGGCCACTCTTCTCTGGTCCCACTGTAGTATGAGCATATGCCGTATATATACCTATTATTCATATTTCCCACAGAGAGCGGTGATTGACTGGAACCATCTGGCCAATCACAGCTCTCTGCGGGAAATATGAATAAGTGATGTTAATTCTATTCACATCACTGGAGAGCCGGAGTATAGTGCAATGATGCGAGCACAGAAGCAAGCCTCTCCATCTCTGCAGTAGTTAGGATGATTGCATCGGGTGTCAGGAGTGACACCCGCTGTGATCTGTCCTTAACTGCAGGTACTACTGCTCCCAACATGGAGCACACTCTGCTCCATGCTGGGAGCTGTAGTACCTGCCTTAATAGAAAAATCACAGCGGGTGTCACTTCTGACACCCAATGCGATCGTCCTGTATAATGGATAGATGCGGGCGGCCGAACGCTCTTCTCTGGTCCCACTGTATTATGAGTATATGCCATATATATACCTATTATTCATATTTCTGCAGAGAGCTGTGATTAACTGGAACCATCTGGCCAATCACAGCTATATGAATAATAAATAAGTAATGTGAATTCTTTTCACATCACTGGCCAGCCGGAGTATAGTGCAGTAATGCGTGCGCAGGAGAAAGCCGTTCCATCTCTGCACTAGATAGGACAATCGGATTGGGTGTCTGGAGTGACACCGGCGGTGATCTGTCTATTAGCACATGTACTACAGCTCCCATCATGGAACAGTCTGTTCCATACTGGGAGCAGTAGTACTATCTAAAAATAAAATAAAATAGAGAAAAAAAAGTGAAACACACACTCTTTGTTAAACACAATATTAACCTCTTAAGGACCCATGACGTATGCATACGCCATGAGTCCCGGTCCTGCGATATAAAGCGGGGTCACACGGTGACCCCGCATCATATCGCGGCGGGCCCGGCGTCATAGTGAAGCCGGGACCCGCCTCTAATAGCACGCGGCACTGATCGCTGTGCCGCGCGCTAATAACCCTTTAGCCGCGCGCTCAAAGCTGAGCCGCACGGCTAAAAACGAAAGTAAAAGTGCCCGGCTAGCTCAGGGAGCTGTTCGGGATCGCCGCGGTATAATCGCGGCATCCCGAACAGCTGTAGCACAGGAGGAGGTCTTCTTACCTTCTCCTGCGCTGTCCGATCGCCGAATGAATGCTTCAAGCCTGAGATCCAGGCTTGAGCATTCAATTGCCGAAAACACTGATTGATCCATTCCTATGGAGATGGATCAATCAGTGTAAAAGATCAGTACATGCAATGTTATAGCCCCTTATGGGAGCTATAATGTTGCATAAGAAAAGTGTAAAAAAATCATTAACCCTTTCAATTATCCCTTCCCCTAATAAAAGTTTGAATCACCCGGCATTTCCAAAAATAAAAAAAACATTATGTAAATAATAATAAAAATAAACATATGTGGTATCGCCGGGTGCGGAAATGTCCGATTTATAAAAATATACCGCTTTTTAAACCGTTCGTTCAATGGCGTACGCGCAAAAAAATTCCGAAGTCCAAAATAGCGCATTTTTTATCACTTTTTATACCACAAAAAAGTGAATAAAAAGTGATCAAAAAGTCTGATCAGAACAAAAATGGTACCGCTAAAAACTTCAGATGACGGCGCAAAAAATGAGTCCTCAAAGCGCCCTGAACACAGAAAAATAAAAAAGTTATAGGGGTCAAAAGATGACTATTTTAAACGTATAAATTTTCCTGCATGTATTCATGATTTTTTTCGGAAGTGATACAAATTCAAACCTACATAAGTAGGGTATCATTTTAACCGTATGGACCTACAGAATAAAGATAAGGTATCATTTTTGACAAAAAATGTACTGCGTAAAAATAGAAGCCCCCAAAACTTACAAAATAGTGTTTTTTCATCAATTTTGTCGCACATTGATTTTTTTTCCCGTTTCACCGTAGATTTTTGGGTAAAATGACTAATGTCATTACAAAGTAGAAATAGTGACGCAAAAATTAAGCCATAATATATAATTTTAGGTGAAAATTTTTAAGAGTTATGATTTTTTAAAGTTAAGGAGGAAAAATTGAAAATGAAAAAACGGAAAAAGCCCGGGTCCTTAAGGGGTTAAAATACATTACTAATAAATAAAAAATTGTAAAATTAATTATAAAAATATATTATTTTTACATTTATATTGCCCCTTTGTACATTTATAACATTGTCAGCTACATTTTAGGTCCCTGCCCGCCCACATAAATTGATCCCTGATTAAAAATTAACATTAACATTTATTTTAATTTTTTTGTCTTTCAATTTTTGGGAGCGGGCAGGGACCAGAGAATTCAGCACTCAATATTAAAAAATGAATGAGGAGTGCATTTCATAATTTTTTTTCTAGTTTTTGCTCTAAACATATTTTTTTTTTATTTTCACTTTACTCTTATAGCCCCATTTATTAAATTTTTTTGGGCATTTAAAAGTGCTGCCATTAATAATGGCGGTGGTCAGAGAGGAGCCGAGGACAGGGACATCAGTAATGTGTAAATACAGTAGGCAAAAAAATGGCTGAGTTTCCCTAATTTATTAAAAATCCATAAATTTACAGAGGTCTTCTATCAGAAATCAAAGATACTTCAAATTGTAATTTGCGGAGGCAGATGGTCGGGACAATAATGTATGTATGTATTTAATGTAATTGTGAAGGATGATGTTCTTCACTGTCCTTATCAGCCTTTTTTTTGCCTACTGTATTATACATATTACTGATGTCCCTGTCCTTGGCTCATCTCTGACCCCCGCAATTATTCATGGCAGCACATCTACACGCCCGAAAAAAAATTATAAAATAAATGGGTCTCAAAAAGGAAAGTGAAAATAAAAAAATCATGATTTAGAATGAAAACTTGAAAAAAAAATGATGAAATGCACTCCTCATTCACTTTTAATATTGAGTGCTGAATTTTCTGGTCCCTGCCAGCTCCCGAAACTTGAAAGACAATTTTTTTAAATAGGGATCAATTTTTGTGGGTGTTCAGGGACCTAAAAATTTAGCCAACAATAATAAATATTTGAAAGGGGCCATTTAAATGTAAAAATAATATATTTTGCATAATTATTTATTTTTATTTTTTATTAGTAATGTATTTTAATATTGTGTTTAATAAAGTGTGTGTATCATTTTTTTCTCTCTATTTTTTTTATATCTTTTAGATAGTACTACAACTCTCAGCATGGAACAGACTGTTCCATGATGGGAGCTGTAGTACCTGTACTAATAGACAGATTTCCTTTCTATTGCAGAGATGGACTGGCTATCTCCTGTGCTCACATCTCTGTACTATACTCTGGATGGCCAGTGATGTGAATAGAATTCACATCATTTATTCATATTTCTGGCAGAGAGCTGTGATTGGTCAGATGGTTCCAGCCAATCACAGGTACATATACGGCATGTACTCATACTACAGTGGGACCAGAGAAGAGCGGCTGGCCTCCCGCATCTATACATTATACAGGACGATCGCATTGGGTGCCAGAAGTTACACCAGCTGCGATCTGTCTATTAATGCAGCTACTACAGCTCCCAGCATGGAGCAGAGTGTGCTCCATGTTGGGAGCAGTAGTATCTGCAATTGAGGACAGATCACAGCGGGTGTCACTCCTGACATCCAATGCGATCATCCTATCTAGATGCGATGTGAGAAAGCCGCCCACATCTATACATTATACAAGACGATCGCAGGAGTGACACCCGGGGCGATCTGTCTATTGGCACAGGTAATACTACTCCCATCATGGAACAGTCTGTTCCATGCTGGGAGTAGTAGTACTACCTATAAAATGTAAAAAGTGCACATACACACACACTTTATTAAACAGATTATTAAAATACATTACTAATAAATATATAGAATTGATTTATTTTCTTGTAAATTCGGTGAATTGGCCAAATCAAATTTTTCAAAAATTCACTCACCTCTACTCAATATATACTATTATTTCTACTTTTCATTTTTACAAAAAAAAGAAAAAAAAATTGTTCTATTATTATTATTCATATAAATTCACTATAGAAAATGTTCATTATTTAGTGCCACATATGGGGTTTAGTGCCACATATGGGGTATTTCTGTACTCGGGAGAAATTGCGTTACATATTTTGGAAAGCTTTTTCTCCTTATACCCCTTTGAAAAGGTAAAGTTGGGGTCTACACCAGCATGTTAGCATAAAAAAAATTTTTTTTTTACACTAACATGCTGGTGTTGCCCCATACTTTTAATCTTCACAAGGGGTAAAAGGAAAAAAAACACCCCCAAACTTTCTAACGCAATTTCTCCTGAATACGGAACTACCCAATATGTGGGTGTAAAGTGATCTGCGGGCGCACAACATGGCTCAGAAGTGAGAGCGCACCATGTACATTTGAGGTCTAAATTTGTGATTTGCACAGGGGTGGCGGATTTTACAGTGGTTCTGACATAAACGCAAAACAATGAATACCCGCATGTGACCCAATTTTGGAAACTAAACCCCTGACAGAATGTAACAAAGGGTATAGTGAGCCTTAACACCCCACAGGTGTTTGACGAATTTTCATTAAAGTTGGTTGTGAAAATGAAAATACATTTTTTTTTTACTAAGATGCTGGTGTTTTTTTTTTTTTACACTAAGATGCTGATGTTACCCTACATTTTTCATTTTCACAACATGGCTCAGAAGTGATAGTGCACCATGTACATTTGAGGTCTAAATTTTTGATTTGCACAGGGGTGGCGGATTTTACAGTGGTTCTGACATAAACGCAAAACAATAAATACCCACATGTGACCCCATTTTGGAAACTAAACCCCTCACAGAATGTAACAAAGGGTATAGTGAGCCTTAACACCCCACAGGTGTTTGACGGATTTTCGTTAAAGTTGGTTGTGAAAATGAAAATACATTTTTTTTTCACTAAGATGCTGGTGTTACCCTACATTTTTCATTTTCAGAAGGCAGAATAGGAAAAAAAAAAAGCCCCACAAAATTTGTAGCCCCATTTCTTCTGAGTATGAACATACCCAATATGTGGATGTAAAGTGCTCTGCGGGCGAACTACAATGCTCAGAAGAGAAGGAGCGCCATTGGGCTTTTGGAGAGCGAATGTGTCCGAAAATTAAGGTCATGTGTGTTTACAAAGCCCCCATAGGGCCAGAAAAGTGGACCCCCCCCACATGTGACCCCATTTTGGAAACTACACCCCTCACAGGATGTAATAAGGGGTGCAGTGAGCATTAACACCCCACAGGTGTCTGACAGATTTTTGGAACAGTGGTCCGTGAAAATGAAACATAAAATGTTTCATTGCACCCCTTATTAAATTCTGTGAGGGGTGTAGTTTCCAAAATGGGGTCACATTTGGGGGGGGGTCCACTGTTCTGGCATCACGGGGGGCTTTGTAAATGCTCATGGCCCCCCGACTTCCATTCCAAACAAATTCTCTCTCCAAAAGACCAATGGCGCTCCTTTTCTTCTGAGCATTGTAGTTCGCCCACCGAGCACTTTACATCCACATATGGGGTATTTCTATACTCAGAAGAAATGGGGTTAAAAATTTTGGGAGGATTTTTCTCCTATTACCCCTTGTGAAAATGAAAAAAAAATTGTGAAAAAAATCTAACTTGTCATTTTCATGTCCAAATTTGGTGAAAATTTGTCAGACACCTGTGGGGTGTGAAGGCTCACTGTACCTCTATTTAAGTTCCTTGAGGTGTGTAGTTTCCAAAATAGTATGCTTTTTTTTTGCTGTTATGGCACTATAGGGGCTTCCTAAATGTGACATGCCCCCCCAAAACCATTTCAGAAAAACTCACTCTCCAAAATCACATTGTCGCTCCTTCTCTTCTGAGCCCTCTACTGCGCCCTCCGAACATTTTACATACACATATGAGGTATTTCCTTTCTCGAGAGAAATTGGGTTACAAATTTTAGGGTCTTTTCCCCCTTTTACCCTTTGTAAAATTTCAAAAACTGGGTCTACAAGAACATGCAAGTATAAAAAATTCAGATTTTGAATTCTCCTTCACTTTGCTGCTATTCCTGTGAAACACTTAAAGGGTTAACACACTTTCTGAATGTCATTTTAAATACTTTGAGGGGTGCAGTTTTTATAATGGGGTCATTTATGGGGTATTTCTAATATGAAGGCAATTCAAATCCACCTCAAAACTGAACAGGTCCCTGAAAAATTCCGATTTTGAAAATTTTGTGAAAAATTTGAAAATTGCTTCTGAAATTTGAAGCCCTCTGATGTCTTCCAAAAGTAAAAGCATGTCAACTTTATGATGGAAATATAAAGTAGACATAATGTATATGTGATTCAATATATAATTTATTTGTTATGTCTATTTTCCTTATAAACAGAGTTTCAAAGTTAAAGAAATGCAACATTTTTCATCATACTTTGAAATTTTTCTCCAAGAAATGATGCAAGCATCGACAAAAATTTATCACTGACATGAAGTAGTATATGTCACGAAAAAACTATCTCGGAAAAAACATCCTAGAGTTATTAATGCTTAAAGTGACAGTGGTCAGATGTGCAAAAAAATGCTCCCGTCCTGAAGGTGAAAATTGATTGGGTCCTTAAGGGGTTAATAAATGCATCTATAGATGCAATTCTCCATATTGAAAAGTTGATCCAAAATATTGTTAAACGTTTGGTGAAAACGCTAAAGCCAATTTTTTTAAATAAAAATTATATTGTTTTTTGAGTGGTTTAAATTGACACTTGTGTCTATATCTATACTCTACTTCAGGGGTTGGCAACCCCTGGAACACTTGTCCTGGATCCCAAGGCTAGCGAGTGCCGCTTTCAGCTGTGTGCACACGCGCACACACACCTTAACCCTCCTCTCACTGAGAGGAGAACGGTGACCTCTGCCCCACACAGTGCAGGCGCCTGGACTGTAGCGGAAGAAGAACGCAGCCAGCTTGTGCTGCCGAGAAGATCCCTGCGTGGGAAATAGGTGAGTAAAAGTTTTTTTTATCATCCTGGAATCTGATCAGGGGAGGCAAGGTGATGGGGGGGGGAGGATGCAGAGAAATAATGATGATGATGACGAGGGGGGGGGGGGGCAGAGTAATGATGATGAGGGGAGGAGGGTACAGAGTGATGATGATGATGAGGGGAGGGAGGGTACAGAGTGATAATGATGATGATGAGGGGGAGGGGGGTACAGAGTGATGAGGATTATGAGAGGATGGGGGTACAGAGTGATGATGATGAGGGGAGAGGGTACAGAGTGATGATGATGGGAGGGGGGTACAGAGTGATGAAGAGGGGAGGGGGGGTGCAGAGTAATGATGAGGGCAGGGGGGTGCAAAGTGATGATGATGAGGGGAGGGGGTGTGTGCAAAGTGATGATGGGGGTGCAGAGTGATGATGAGGGGAGGGGGGTTCAGAGTGATGATGAAGATAAGGGGAGGGAGTGCAGAGTGATGATGATGATGATGATGATGATGATGATGATGATGATGATGAGGGGAGGGGGATTCAGAGTGATGATAAGGGGAGGGGGTGCAGAGTAATGATGAGGGGAGAGGGTGTGTGAAAAGTGATGATGGGGGTGCAGAGTGATGATGATGATGATGATGAGGGGAGGGGGGTGCAGAGTGATGATGATAAGGGGAGGGGGTGCAGAGTGATGATGATAACGAGGGGAGGGGGGTGCAGAGTGATGATGATGAGGGGAGGGGGGTGCAAAGTGATGATGATGATGAGGAAGAGTGCAAAATGATGATGATGGGGGGTTGCAAAGTGAAGATGAGGGGGTGCAAAGTGATGATGATGAGGGGGTGTAAGTGATGATGATGATGATGAGGGGGGGGATGATGAGGGGGGGTGCAAAGTGATGATGGGGGTGGGTGCAAAGTGGTGATGAAGGAGGGTGCAAGTGATGATGGGGGGTGCAAGTGATGATGGGGGTGCAAGTAATCATGGGAGGTGCAAGTAATGATGGGGGTGGAAGTGAAGGGGGTGCAAGAGATGAAGAGTGCAAGTGAAGGGGGTGTGAGGGTGACGGGGAGGGGGGTGAAGGTGATGGGGAAGGGGGGCAGGTGACGGGGAGGGGGTGCAGGTGATGGGGGAAGGGGTATGTAGATGACATGGAGGGGGATGATCATTTGGATGTGAAGGAGCACTGGCTACTTCCCTACCTAGCTACCTACACAATTACCTGCCTGGCTACCTTATTAATTTCTTGGTTACATACCCACCTACTTAGCCACCTAGCTACCTACCTAGCTACATAGCTACTTACCTACATAGCAACCTAAGTACCTACCTACATGCATACGCAGCTACACATTTACCTACCTTGATACCCACCTATGAACTTACCTCCATATCTACTTACCTACCTGAATAGCTACCTACCTACTTGGCTACATACCTACCTACCTATATCCAAGGAATATCGTAGCTCGCTAAGGTATAAAGTTTAGAATTTAATGCAGTTTATTCCATTCCAAACAGCGTTACAGAGCAGGCTACATTGCCTCTCATACTTCATAAAGGCGAAGACAGGGTGCTGAAACGTAGCCTGATCTGTAACGCTGTTTAAAATGGAATAAACTCCACCGAATTCTGGGGAGTGCACTGGAAAAATGCAGAAACTAAGATGTTTGTCCTGCAGATGCTGCAGTGATGGGTTTTGACTGGAAGAAATCGTCATGGTGTTCTGATCAAGATGGAGAACAGAAAGAAAGAGGACGCCGATATAAAGGATTGTGAATTGTGAGTCAGTTAATGTAACTGTATGTATATTATTGCGCAACACAACTAGGGTCTGATCCTGGGGTCTGTATTATGTAAAGGGAGGGGCAGTCTGTATTGTGGTGGGTGGTGATTCTGGGGTCTGTATTGTGGTGGGGTCTGATTCAGGGGTCCGTATTATGGTGGGTGGTGATTATGGGGTCTGTATTATGGTGGGTGGTGATTCTCGGGTCTGTATTATGGTGGGTGGTGATTCTGGGGTCTGCATTTTGGTGGGTGGTGATTCTGGGGTCTGTATTGTGGTGGGGTCTGATTCAGGGGTCCGTATTATGGTGGGTGGTGATTATGGGATCTGTATTATGGTGGGTGGTGATTCTGGGGTCTGTATTATGGTGGGTGGTGATTCTGGGGTCTGTATTATGGTGGGTGGTGATACTGGGGTCTGTATTATGGTGGATGGTGATTCTGGGGTCTGTATTATGGTGGATGGTGATTCTGGGGTCTGTATTATTGTGGGGACTGATTCTGGGGTCTGTAATATGGTGGGGGCTGATTGTGGAGTCTGTATTATGGTGGGGCTGATTCTGGGGTCTGTATTATAGAGGTGATTCCGGGGTCTGTATTATGGTGGGTGGTGATTCTGGGGTCTGTATTATGGGGGGTGGTGATTCTGGGGTCTATATTATGGAGGTGATTCTGGGGTCTGTATTATGGGGGGTGGTGATTCTGCGGTCAGTATTATGGTGGGGTCTGATTCTGGGGTCTGTATTATGGTGGGGTCGGATTCTGGGGTCTGTATTGTGGTGGTGTCTGATTCCGGGGTCTGTATTATGGTGGGGGCTGATTCTGGGGTCTGTATTATGGTGGGGGCTGATTCTGGGTCTGTATTATGGTGGGGGCTGATTCTGGGTCTGTATTATGGTGGGGGCTGATTCTGGGGTCTGTATTATGGTGGGGGCTGATTCTGGGTCTGTATTAAGGTGGGTGGTCATTCTGGGGTCTGTATTATGGTGTGGGTTTATTCTGGGGTCTGTATTATTGTGGGGTCTGATTCTGGGGTCTGTATTGTGGTGGGGTCTGATTCTGGGGTCTGCATTGTGGTGGGTGGTAATTCTGGGGTGTGTATTATGGTGGGGTCTGATTCTGGGGTCTGTATTATGATGGGGTCTAATTCTGGAGTCTGTATTGTGTTAGGTGGTAATTCTGGGGTGTGTATTATGGTGGGGTCTGATTCTGGAGTCTGTATTGTGGTGGTGTCTGATTCTGGGGTCTGTATTATGGTGGGGGCTGATTCTGGGATCTGTATTATTGTGGGGGCTGATTATGGGGGTCTGTATTATGGTGGTTGGTGATTCTGGGATCTGTATTGTGGTGGGTGGTAATCCTGGGGTGTGTATTATGGTGGGGTCTGATTCTGGGGTCTGTATTATGGTGGGGTCTGATTCTGGGGTCTGTATTGTGGTGGGGTCTGATTCTGGGGTCTGTATTATACAGGTCTGAGTTAAAATGGTTGTTCTCACTAAGGTCCTTACAGCGAGAACAATATATATAGACAACTCTGAAAAAGCCATACCCCCACAAACCCCACCCACATCAAGCCACACCCACAATAAGCCACACCCATATTGTCGGCACACCAAGTGACTTTGATAGAAAATTTGGGCACAGCACTACCAAAAGGTTGCCTGCCTCTGCTCTACTGTGACTGTATTTACATGATGTCCTTTTTTTTAGGGTGCATCCAGTCAGTAAGAAAAAATACAAAATTTAAACAGAAACTAATCGGAGCATCATCTCCTTGCAATGCATTTCCAAGTGGATTCCACCGAAATGATTGAATTGGAATGTTAATTCTTTCTGTGGAGGCCGGAATTTAAATGTCCACTCCTGATGTTTCCAGCATAGAAATTCTGCCGTGTGAACGAGGCCTTAGTAATCTTTTGATGTGACTTTACAAAAATCACAACAAAACCGCAACTAGAAGAGGTGCAGAATCTTTGGTGACATAATATCCTGATAAACAGGAAAGACTTACAAGGAATAGCAGGACTGGAGCCGCATTGACTAGAACCACCACATCAAAATCAGTCAAATGAATTCAATTTGTCCATAATGCAACGCCTTTCGCCGAACAGGTGCGGCTTCATCAGACATGACAAAGGGAGTAGCAGTGTTCATTATATAACAAGATGGTAACCCTATCCAGAACAACAAATGAGCAGATATGCAAAGCACATTAAACAAAGATCAAAGATTTAAAGGAGTTCTGCAGTCATAGACAACTTATCCGCAGGATATCTGATTGCAGAGGGTCAGACCGATGGGACCCCTCCTCGATCTCCCGTACGGGGACCCGGCATTGCTGCGGATCTGTACGGCTAATGCTAGTGTTGTCGACCTCACTAAGAGGTCCACAGGCACGTCCTCTCCATTCAGCTCTATGGGAGAGCTGGGGATGCACGAATGCTGCATCTCTGCCTCTCCCATAGAGATACATGGAATTGAATATTCACGCTCAACACTAGTGGCTAAGACAAGACACTGCTGTGACCCCTGATTAGCTGAGCAGAAAGGTCCTTGTGCTAACTCTGACACAAGGAAGTGCTGGGACCAAGACAGCAGTGGTCGCAGGTGAGCAAAAACTACTATCTGTGCCCTAAGCACAGCTAGAGAAAAAAACATTATATGGAATACCCCTTTAATTTTAATGGTAGACTTCAAGAAATACTTTACAAAAATATAAGTTAAAATATGTACTATAACTTAGTTTTATAGTAAGAGGAATATCCTCATTGGTTACTTTTGCACAAGTGTCTGCTTCTGGTCCTAAAAAAATTAAAATGTTCACGTTTTCAGCTACAGGTAAGAATCACATTATTAGAGTATGAGTGATGGCATGAACAACTGAGGAAATGTTTGAATCAAATAGGTATACGACTTTTACTTGCTAAATAAATTGTCAATAAATTAGATAGATGGATAAATATAGGTAGATAGATAGATAGATACCGTATTTTTCGCCGTATAAGACGCACTTTTTCTTCCCCAAAACTGGGGGGAAAAAGTCGGTGCGTCTTATACGGCGAATACACCCCTATCGTGGCGGTCCCTGTAGCCATCAATGGCCGGGAGCCGCGGCTAATACAGGACATCACTGATCGCGGTGATGCCCTGTATTAACCCTTCAGACGCGGCGATCAAAGCTGACAGCCGCGTCTGAAGGGAAAGTGACACTAACCCGGCTGTTCAGTCGGGCTGTTTGGGACCGCCGTGATTTCACCGCGGCGGTCCCGAACAGCCCGACTGAATACCCGGGTTAGTGCTTACAGGACACCGGGAGGGACCTTACCTGCCTCCTCGGTGTCTTCTCCGTTCAGGGATCCCCTGTATGGCCGGCGCTCTCCTTCCTCGTCATCACGAGAGCGATGATACCCGGCCGGCAGCAGAGACGTTCCGGAGCGACGGGGACAGCGATGGAGCGACATCCAGGGCAGCGGTGACGGGTCCGGAGCGGCGGGGACACGTGAGTATTACCTCCTATGCAGTGGTCTTTAATCTGCGGACCTCCAGATGTTGCAAAACTACAACTCCCAGCATGCCCGCACAGCCAACGGCTGTCCGGGCATGCTGGGAGTTGTAGTTTTGCAACATCTGGATGTCCGCAGGTTGAAGGCCACTATTGGGTTCAAAATCTTAATTTTTTTAGATTTTGCACCTATAAATTGGGTGCGTCTTATATGCCGGTGCGTCCTATAGGACGAAAAATACGGTAGATAGATAGATAGCTAGATGAATAGATAGATAGATAGATAGACATATAGAAGAATAGATAGATGAATAGATAGAGAGAATAGATAGATGGATAGAATAGATAGACTATTTCTCCTCTAAAAATGCTCCTGATATCTAGCATTAGGCTAGACACTATGTAATGAACTCTTCACAATTCAGCAAGATTAAATAATTTTTTTCTGCCAACAATTGTTTAAATTGGAACATGAATATTACATAAGTACTAGATACAAACTAACTTGGCATTTATCCAAGAAAATATAATGGCTGACAGTTTGAATGTATGCAAAGCAAAGACAGTTTGAATGTATGCTTAAATCTATTGATGTTTGCTGTGTTTTGACATGTTTCCTGGAAACTTGAAGCTCCAGCAGATACGGTTATTAATAAGAGAAGTGTAAGCTCATTTTTTTTAGCTCCAGGTAAGTTTTTCTGAAACTTTCAAGCCAATGTTTAGTTCAACAAAAAATTACAGAAATGACTGTTTGTCCTCACATACCATTATTAAGTAATTCAGTATACATTACTTTTTTGACATGTTTGCATACAAGCAGGCCAATATGTTTATAGATTAAGGACCCTAAAAGATGCCCCAATGTGCACAGTAAATGGTCTTATAGATTGCTGCTTGTTTACAGAACCTATTACATAAGTCTGAATGTAGGAGCAGGTTGCAAACTGCATATGTTTAAAGATGCAAGGAATGTGAGATTAAAGATAGCTATCTGAAACCTGAGGCAACTTTTTTCACTTAAGAATGATAACAAATGTAAAAAAATATATATATATTTTCTGGGCAAAGGTGCTCATAGGGAGACATTTATCATTGCATTTAGAGCTTTTTTGTTGTCTACATGTGGCACAGTTTAAAGGGGTATTCCAGGCAAAAACTTTTTTTTATCTATATCAACTGGCTCCGGAAAGTTAAACAGATTTGTAAATCACTTCTATTAAAAAATCTTAATCCTTCCAATAGTTATTAGCTTCTGAAGTTTTCTGTCTAACTGCTCAATGATGATGTCCAATCCCGGGAGCTGTGCATGATGGGAAAATATCCCCATAGGAGCTGCACAGCTCCTGGGACGTGAGTCATCAGAAAGCAGTTAGACAGAAAACAGCAACTCAACTTCAGAAGCTAATAACTATTGGAAGGATTAAGATTTTTTAATAGAAATAATTCACAAATCTGTTTAACTTTCCGGAGCCAGTTGATATATAAAAAAAAGTTTTGGCCTAGAATACCCCTTTAAGCTTAGTGGGGTTTTTTTGTGACTTTTATGCGACTTTTCAAATAGACATTCTTCACAATCTTGACTTTCAGTACACCATTTTCACTATGCAGTGGTCATGTATTTATCAACTGGGATCTTTGTGAAAAGTCACACATTTTTTGCGCAAACACTTCAAAAAAGTCACAAAAATGCACCAGCCCAGACCTGGCTTAGCTTTTTGGTGTGTGTGTAGAAAAGTCGGAAATTTTTCAAATGAATAAACCAGAGAAATTCCAGGAAATGTGCTCCTGCACAAAATGTAACAATATAAATTTGGTGCACCCACACATTACCAGCACACAAAAAAAAAAAGTATTTCAGTTTGTCTGGTGCTGTTCAGCACAATGCATAAATCAAGTCTAGACCATAGTTCTCATACAAAAGTTCTTTGCTCTTACTAATTTCCTTAAAGGGGTACTCCACCATAAAACATCTTATCCCCCAGCGGCGGGACCCCCGCGATCAGACATCTTATATAAGATGTTTTTCGGTGGAGTACCTCTTTAACCTCTTGGGGACGCAGGGCATACCTCTAAGTTCTGCGCCCGTTTTTGTGATATAACATGGGGTCACACGGTGACCCCGCGTCATATCGGGATTGACCGGGGGCTAATAGCACGTGTCCCCGATCATGGTGAAGCACGCTATCAACCCTTTAGTCTAAAATGAAAAAAAAAAGCATTCCTGGCTGCTCACTCGGGAGGATCATGAACACCGCGGGGAAATTGTGGTGTCCCAATCAGCTAGGACACATCAGGAGGGTCCCTTACATGCCTCCTGCTCGTCGGATCGGTCAGATTGATTGCTCTAGCCTGAAATTCAAGCTTGAGCAATCGACCACTGATAAAACTGATCAATGTGATGGTATGGCATGGCATTGATTGAGGTATTGAATCAATGTACTGCATGTTATAGTCCTCTGTGGAGGCTATAACATTGTAAAAAAGTGTAAAAAAAAAATAAAAAAAAAGGTTAATAAATGGGATTTAACCCCTTCCTTAATAAAAGTCTGAATCACCCTACTTTACCCATAAAAAAAAAGAAGTAAATAAATATAAATATAAACATATGTGGTATCGCCGCGTGCATAAATATCCGAACCATAAAAATATATAATTAATTAAACTGTAGAGTCAATGATGTATGCGCAAAAAAATTCCAAAGTCCAAAATAGCATATTTTTGGTTCCTTTTTATACCATAAAAAATTTATAAAAAGCAATCAAAAAGTCTGATAAAAAAATAAAATGATACCGGCGGAAAAAAATGAGCCCTCATACATCCTCGTACGCGGAAAAATAAAAAAGCTATAGGGGTCAGAATAGGACATTTTTAAAAGTTTAAATTTTCGTGCATGTAGTTATGCTTTTTTCCAGAAGTACGACAAAATTAAACCTATATAAGTAGGGTATCATTTTAATTGTATGGACCTACAGAATAAAGATCAGGTGTCATTTTTACCGAAAAATGCACTGCGTAGAAACACACAATTATTATTTTTTGGGTTTTGCCGTAGATCTTTGGGTAAAATGTCATTACAAAGTAGAATTGGTGGCACAAAAAAAAAGCCCTCATATGGTTCTGTAGTGCAAAATTGAAATTGAGTCCCCAAGGGGTTAAGTTCAGTCCTCTGAAGTAGCTCAGGTGAGCAAAACCAGTTAGGATATGAAGACTGCGTATGGGATAATATATGCTTTCAACCCAGATGTAAACTATGTGAGTTGCATAGGGTTTTGGCACTGGAAGGTGTCTTGCAAATTTTCTTTCTCTTTTCTCTCCTCTGTTACAACGGGAGATTGCTCTTGGTTGAATAGTCCGGTTGGGAGAGTAGACTGGTAAAACTCTGCCGATGCTTGTGTGCTAAAAGACGCTGAGGAGAAGGAGACTAAGTTACTGGAGGGGTTGAGGGAGGAAAGCACCAGTAGTGCAGTAAAAAGCTGAACCCTCAGAACCAACTGTAGAGATGTCAGAGTTGGTGAGGACGTTCCTTGTCTTCTCTGCTTGTGAAATAATAAGAAGTGGCTAAACTGCCATATGGCTTGTTTATAGACTTGTAACCTGGCCTATGAGATTCTTATGTGTATGCGGGAATAGGGAACAATTTACATTGGGGATTTGTGCAATAGATGCATCGTTAATGTATTTTTGCTCACAATGCATTTTTAGTATATTAGAAGGTAGCAATCGCAAAGAGTGATTTTATGAAGAGGAAAGTCATATTTAGTGTGTATAGGGTTACCATCTCCAGGAGGCCATTGTTTTATTGTTGGCTTAATTTAAGGTATAAGCAATATATTTGTGCTCCTGTGGTAGTTGCCTGGTGGTGCTTTATTATTCAAATTTGTTACTTATTTCTTATAGTATTCTCTAGACATACAAGAAACATTTATCATATGGCTGAAATATTACTAAAACATCTGTATAGTTAAAAACTCAAAATGTGCCACCTTCAGCTAGAGGTAGCTAAAAGTAGGTTATTTTTGCTTTTCATTTTTCCCCAGGCAACTATTTTGCTAACAATATTTGAGAGTGTGTGAATTCACTTTCTATAGGTACATTTCTGTGTTAGTTCTAGTTAGTCATGTCACACAGTAACCTACCTGTACATTAGTGATGTCTTTGTGATATCTCACAGCATGATCCATTCTGTGAATGTAGCAGCGGCGGCTGGATGTGTGATCACAAGAAGATGCAATCAAGATGGCTGCCAATCCTAAAAATGAACCAGAAGTGTTAATGGTAAATGAAGCTGTATGCATAAAATAAATGATTAATAGAATACTATATTGAGCACTTCTTAAACCAGTTTCTCACAAATTTCTCACATGGTGAATTTTGCATTATTTGAACATAGGAAAATGGTGGCTGCACTGTGAAAATTTGGAAGGTGACCATCAGTATCACTGATAAGGTAGTGTATAAATCTTAATTTTTAGCCTATTAAAAAGATAAAAGAATCATCATGGACAAAACATACACAAAATTCATAAGGTGAAAAGGAAGGGGGATGGTAAAACATTTAAGATTTTTTTTTATAACTTAAACATATAAGATTTTACAACAAAGTACAAAATCCTCAGGGAAAGAAAGAAGACAGAAGGTCAGGATCTAACATGACAGTACATGTTTCATCCTACAATCACCTTTTATGGCATAGAGACATCAGAGGACACCTTATATTAGACAGGGGTTTGGCCGTTCTGGTGGCTAGATCCTTCTGTCCTGACCGAGTGTGAAGTCTTTACATGAAAACGGGAGAACCTCCACTACCAGGACTTCCATCAATAGGCCAACCTCACAGCAGTTCAAGCAGAATACGTATGGATATGTATATGTGCAATTTCTTATTTGGGTATATATATACAAATTGTCATGTACTGGAGACTATGAGGCTAGTTTTCAAGGTTTGTTTAGACTTAAAACTTAATATAATACAAATGAATTTGGATATCTACAATCAGAAGCCAATTTTTATGCAAAATTGTATTTGACGAGAACATCATTGTCTTACTGTACATACATAGAGGTAGAACATAATGATGGAGAAACAGGTCCCGTCCCTGATCCATTACTTTTGCTACGGTAAGAACCTGTGTATAGCCATTCTTTAAGAGAACTGCATTTTAGCAAAGCGATTGGGAACTTACCTGAGGGTCATAAAAGCGGCATAGAGGCAAAACAAACACCAAGTCCTTCTCTCTGTACAAAAACCCATAAAGAGGGGCCATTCAGATTTCTGTCTGGGGCGTCCTTTTCTATGTACACCCCTATTTCTCATCAGATTTTTAATTCATTTAGATAAGTAAAATAAATCGCATCTATATTTATATAGATATTATTAATATAGTTTTATTTTTGATTTTTTTACATTTAGATTTTTTTATTTCTTTTTAATATTGCAGTCAAATCAAGTTTTTGTTTCTTTTTAGCTAAGCATGAATTCACATGAAATCTGCTTATCAAATTAATTATGTAAATGCATGTCTGTGACCATTAGTTTAATCCTAAAGCAAGGCAGATCCTCAGGATTTTCAAGCTTTATATGAACCAGTTACGTCTCAGAAAACAAAAACAAGAAAACAACTTAAACCTAATGAGACATTTATAAAAACTCATTAGAAGGGATTTAAGAGTGTAAACTAGCAAAAAACTGTACTAAAGTGCTATATGGTTTGAAGAACTGTACACCAATTAAGAGAGACATGACTTTACTTTACTCTGTGGCACAGTGAGCATTTGGGTTACGGTAACCGAAAGAGACTTTATGAAATTCTGAAAATGTGGTCCCAGCAGATAAAAGACATCAATGTAATTTCTATAATTAATATTCCATATTGCAATTTAATGAGACAATAAAACTTGATCTGTCCGTCTATTTATCTATTTATCTATCTATCGCATATACATCTATATTTCTATCTACTTATTTATGTATTTCTTTATCCATCATGCAGCTTTCTATTTTCATACTCACCAGAGTTCCAGTGGTAAGTAGAAAAGAAAGAGATCACATCAACCCAAGGATTTTGAACTAATGTGCTTTTTCTTAGACTTTATATACATGACCTATCACACACATATCCTATGTTGCTAGAAGAGTGGGGGAGATGTAGGGACAGAATGGGAAGAAAAAAACATCATAAATCGAGGTAAACATTCTATATATTATTCTTTCCCGTTTCACCATTAACCTATTCTATCCACCCCATATCCCATAGTCTACATTTCAGTTCTTAACTATTGCTTTCCCCTGTTGAGAAATTTCTCAGAATTGGTGATTGGCCGGCACCGAGCAGCCAATTTGATATTACAGTATGGGATATAGAAACTCTGTGGCTCTGTTATATGTTAAAAGGAGCCCGGGCTGGCATCACTCTGCAGCCATCTGGGCTCCATCTGATGCTATCCCACCTACTTTATCTAACTTAACTAGGGGACAGGGACACTGCTTCACATCCCCCCCCCTTGTCTCCCACTCATCTGCGCCGCACATCTCCCGCTCACTACAAGACTACAACTCCCAGCATGCCCTTACAGTGAGGGCATGCTGGGAGTTGTAGTCTTGTAGCAGGCGGGAGATGTCCGGAGCGGGCGGGTGGAAGGCAAGGGGGCGGGGGGATGTAAAGCCGTGTCCCTGTCCCCTCATTAAGTTAAAGTAGGGGGATAGCATCAGATGGAGCCCAGGCGGCTGCAGAGTGATGCCAGAGAGGGCTCCTTTTAACATATAACAGAGCCACGGAGTTTTAATATCCCATACTGTAATATCAAATTTCCCGCCGGGTCCCGTGATTGGCTGCTCAGTCCCGGCCAATCATGGGACCTATCGGTCCTGAGGTAGGTTAAAAGGACCCAGGCTGGCATCACTATGCAGCCGCACGGGCTCCGTCATATTTTCTCCCAGCTACCCTAACTTAATGATGGCCAATGAGGACAATGATTTACATCCCCCCCCCTTGTCTCCCACCCGCCCGCACTGCACCGCACATCTTTTGCATGCTACCTACTACAAGACTACAACTTCCAGCATGCCCTCACTGTGAGTTGTAGTCTTGCAACAGTTAGCAGACAGATGGGAGATGTGCAGCATGGGCGGGTGGGAGACAAGCAAGGGGATGTAAATTATTTTCCTTGTCATTACGTTAGGGTAGCAGGGAGAAAATATGATGAAGCCTGAGCGGCTGCAGAGTGATGCCAGCGCGGGCTCCTGTGTACAGTTGTTATATCATATTTTCTGCTGAAGCTGTGATCACGGCTGCCAGCGGGAAATATAAAAATTTGCTCTCAAAAGCCGTTTTGTAAGCCAGCTCCGAGCTGGCTTACATTCACGGAGTTTTGAGGTGTTGCGAGTTATTGTGCGACTTTCACACTTGATAAATCCCTGACCACTGCAAAGTGAAAAATGAAATTCACTTTAGTAAGCTCTTTTGTAGCTTTTTGCTTACAGCCAAAAGTTGCACAAAAATTTGCATAGGTGCACATGCGACTTTTTGTGCGACTTTTGTAAGCAAAATAAGAACTCTAAATCCCTTGATAAATCTCCCCCCTCGTCTCTTTGAACTCATATGATCTCTTTATGTTTGTTTACACAGATGTGCATGAAGTAATGACACGCCTGTGACTATTTTCTTTGTTAGTTATATGTTAACTTGTTGTGAAAAATGGAATAAAAATTACTTGAAAGACAAAATATCTCATCATGCACTTTGGCACCCCAAATACTGTTGCCCAATAATATACATACGCCTCTTTCCCTTGATTGTTGTATGGATGGACACAAAAGAAAGTCATGTGGTTGTGTTAAAAAAAAAAAAAGCATGATTAGCCCAACAATATCCAAGCTATGTGAATTATAATACTTTTCTATTCAAACAGGGAGGATCAAAAACATGACTATAATATGCCTACCTGGCCCAGAGTAATTTTATAAGTACTGCTTGCCCCCTTTTCAATTGCTATGGTACCCAGTCTCCCACTCTGGTGTACAGGCTTGTCCATATATATATATATATATATATATATATATATATACTAGATGAGTACCTGGCGTTGCCCGGTTTTTCCTTACTAATCCTTGTTGGGGAGGAAAATAAACAAAGGAGGACGCTTTTGACTTCATATCCCGTCCTCATATATTGTTGTCATATCCCAACCCCATATCCCATTCTCATATCCGACCTCCTATCCTGACCTCCTATCCCGTTCTCCTATCTCGACCTCCTATCCCATCCTCCTATCCCGACCTCCTATCCTGATCTCCTATCCTGTCCTCCTATCCCATCCTCCTATCCCGACCTCCTATCCTGTCCTCCTATCCCATCCTCCTATCCTGACCTCTTATCCTGACCTCCTATCTCATCCTCCTATCCCGTCGTCCTATCCCGTCGTCCTATCCCGTCCTCCTATCCCGACCTTCTTTCCCGTCCTCATATCTCGACCTCCTATCTTGACCTCCTATCCCGTCCTCCTATCTCGACCTCCTATCCCAACCTCTTATCCAGACCTCCTATCCCGTCCTCATATCCTGTCCTCCTATCCCAACCTCCTATCCCGACCTCCTATCCCAACCTCTTATCCCGATCTCATATCCCGACCTCCTATCCCGACCTCCTATCTCGACCTCCTATCCCGACCTCCTATCCCGCCCTCCTTTCCCATCCTCATATCTCGAACTCCTATCTTGACCTCCTATCTCATCCTCCTATCTCGACCTCCTATCCCGACCTCTTATCCCGTCCTCCTATCCCGACCTCCTATCTTGACCTCCTATCCCGTCCTCCTATCCCGACCTCCTATCCCATCCTCCTATCTCAACCCCCTATCCTGTCCTCCTATCTCCACCTCTTATCCCGACCTCCTATCTTGACCTCCTATCCCGTCCTCCTATCCCATCCTCCTATCCCAACCTCCTATCCCGACCTCCTATGCCGACCTCCTATGCCGTCCTCCTATCCCGTCCTCCTTTCCCGTCCTCCTATCCCGACCTCCAATCCCGTCCTCCTATCCCGACGTCCTCTCTTGACCTCCTATCCTGTCCTCCTATCCCGACCTCCTATGCCGTCCTCCTATCTCAACCCCCTATCCCGTCCTCCTATCTCCACCTCTTATCCCGACCTCCTATCTCAACCTCCTATCCTGTCCTCCTATCTCAACCTCCTATCCCGACCTCCCATCCCGACCTCCTATCCTGACCTCCTATCTCGACTTCTTATCCCGTCCTCCTATCCCGTCCTTCTATCTCCACCTCATATCCCGTCCTCATATCCCGACCTCCTATCTCGACCTCCCATCCTGTCCTCATATCCCGACTTGTAATATGTGTACCAGGTATTGAAATATCTCCAGCCGTACAGAAGTTATGTGAGAATATACATTTCCCATTGATTTTCATGGGACTTTAAACAAAACCCCCGACCCTCACAAATGGGGGTAGTTAAGGGTTAAATTAACTATCCAATTTTTTAAGTGGACATATAAGTAACATGTGACCAAGTATTATCGAAATATCTCCAGCCGTTTGGAAGTTATGCAGTAACATATATTTCCCATAGACTTGTATAGGACTTTAAGCATAAACCCCGCCCCTGGCAAATGGGGGTGAGTAAGGGTTAAATCACCTATCCTATGTTTGTTGCTGACATATAAGTAACATGTGTGCCAAGTTTCATGTTAATATCTTCAGCTGTTTGGAAGTTTTTGTGGAACATACATACACACACACACACACGTTGAGTTTTATATATATATATATATATATATATATATATATATATATATAAAATATATATATATATGTATATATCATGCCATTGTAAATGTTAGTGCAATAATGATTTAGTAGCCTAATCCATGTTTCCTTGTGCTCCTGTTGATCATGTCGCCTTGTTGTGTCAGACCTTGTTCACACTATGGAACCTCCATGCGGAATTCCGATCGGAAATCAAGTTTCCTCCATCATGTCTGTGAGTGCAGAACAGAAGGATCATGTGAAATTCTCCTCTACCACAACAGATTCTCCTCTACCACAACAGTGGAAAGACAGCCTTTGTTCTAAACTAGCTACTCAAGAGGGAGTTTTCTTCAGAGCTGAAATGGATGTGGGGTGTTCTAAGAGTGCCCCCAATGATATAAGACTTTCTGATCCTACTCCTTTCATAGAAAGGTCAAGAAGAATACCCCCTCGAGATGTGGAAGATGTCCGGGACATACTCCAGCAGATGGAAGGCTCTGGCATCATCATAGACTCCAGGAGTCCCTATGCTTCACCCATCGTAGTAGTGAGGAAAAAGAATGGTGCAGTTTGGCTATGCGTGGACTATTGTACTTTGCACAAGAGGACTGTGCCTGATCAATACACCTTGCCCCAGATAGAGGATCTGCTGAGTGTCCTCTCTGGCAGCCAGTGGTTCAGTGTATTTGACCTGAGATCTAGGTATTATCAAGTACCGATGAAGAAGGAGGATCAGGAGAAGACAGCTTTCATTTGTCCCTTGTGGTTCTTCCAGTTTACCAGAATGCCACAAGGAGTCACAGAAGCTTTCAGAGACTGATGGAGAAAACTGTGGGCATATGAATCCCAAAGAGTGTCTAGTGTATCTGGATGAGCTAAGAAACCAGAGCAGAATGAACAGAGGTTGTTGAAGGTGTTGGATCGACTTCAAGCAGAGGGCCTGAAGCTATCATTGGACAAATGCCGGTTTGCCCAGAACTTACGTAGGGCATATAGTCTCTGCTGAAGGAGTAGCCACAGACCCAGCTAAGATTGATGCAGTGTTGAATTGGCCAAGTCCCAATAACATCAGCGAATTGTGGTCCTTCCTTGGTTTCTGTGGTTACTATCGAAGGTTCGTGAAAAACTACTCGAAGAGTGCTTGAGATCAAAAGATCGGTTCTATTGGCCTCGCATGAGGGGACATGTCGAGCAACATGTAAAGACCTGCAGAAGGTGTATCCAGAGGAAGACCCTGTCTGTGAGGGTTGTCCCTATGGGTCATCTGAAAAGTATGGGACCCCTGGATCTAATGTTCTGCACAAGCCCAGAACCACACCTTATCATCCGTAGTGTGATGCACAGCAATTTTCTAATGTTCAGAAGAGAAGCCCGATTACCGATAGATGTCTGGTTGGGAGTGTCTGCTGATGGAACAGATTCAACCTCACACTTTCAATATGTGAGGAACCTCAAACAAAACCTTCATCAGACCTATTAGTTGGCCACCCAAGGTGCAGCAAAAATGGAAGAACGGAACAAAAAAAGGTATGATTCTAAGGTGAGACATCGGGAGATTCGAGCAGGAGATAAAGTTCCCACGGAATTTAGGAATGCCTGGAAAACGCAAACTGGCTGACATGGAAAGATACCATGTTCGAAATTGTGTATAAACTGGAAGGACTGCCAGTGTACAACATAAAGGGCCTGGAGGGTAGAATAAAGGCTTGGCATAGAAATCATCTGCTTACAGTTGTATATGCTGATAAAGAGGAAGAGAGTAATGAGGAACTGGAGGAAAACATAACAGAGAGCCCTCTAAATGGGGCAGATGAGACCCTGGGAACCCACAGTACACACGATCAGTGAGGGTCATCTCCTGCTGAGGAAACACAGCAATTGCCTCCTTTAATTCCTGTGGTTTCACAAAGTTCTGGAACCCCTCCTGGGTCAAAAAGTTCTCCAAGGTGTAACCCAAATAGTCCCTGTTTTGTGCCCAGAACTTTCCTTAGAGACTCTAGTTTAAGGGCAGGAGCCGAAGTTCCACATTTGCTGTCCCAAGACCCTCCCCCACAGCGAGGACTGAGACAAAGCACCAGAGTGCAGCAAACCCCTAGGGCCCTAGTTTATGATAATATAGGAGAGCCCACTTATGCCCCACTGGCACAGGCAGCATCTAAAATGACCACTTTCCTACATGCACTAGCTGAAGTGGTAAATGTTAGTCACTCTTTGAACTAGATCAATAGCTAGCTAGGATGTTACTGTATGTAGGATGTATATATGCTATACCTTGTTTTGTTTTGTTTTGTTAGCCTCCTGGCTAGGACTTGCCAGTGGAAGGCAAGTATTTTTCAAGGGGGAGCATGTCACCCCTGTGGAGTTGGCTGCATTGTCTGAAATGCCCAGTAGATGGCGGATGGAGACCACAAATGGTTGACATCGAAGTTACACAGGGGAGTACCCCTATCCACCTGGATCATCAAATAATCGTTTATGGCCTTTCTCTGTTTGTATAGTCGGTCCAACATATGGAGGGTGGAATTCCAACTGGTGGAAACGTCGCAAATCAGACTATGTTGGGGTTCAGACGGTGCAGCTCAATGAGGGTGTGCTTTGCAGTGTACTAGTGGCTGAAGTGCATACAAAGTTTCCTGGACATTATTCGGATGTCTTGCAGATGGGTGGAACACTTTAGGAACCGCCTAAAACCAGATTGAACACATGTGCCATTAAGGGCACATGGCTCAGGCTTCCTTGACGCAGCCCAGACAAGGTGTTCTTCCCGTTGTCGGTCAGCATGGTTGCCAATTTCAGTTGTTGCGGAGAAAGCCATGATTTGATTTCTTGACAAATTACTTTGAGCAGTTCCTCCTCTGTGTGACTCCGTTTGCCAAGGGAAACCAGATGAAGAACAGCGTGACATGGCTGTGACCTGCACACTTGGTATGCTGGAGAGGCACTGTGACTTATACGTGCAGTGGAGGCTGAGGACATGGTGGAGGATGAGGAGGACATTGTCGCAGGACCAACGGCTTGAGAGCGTGGAGGCGGAAGCGGCGTGACCTTACCAAGTTGCTGGTGTGGCTGTGCAGGAACCACATTCACCCAGTGGGCCGTAAAGGACATGTATTGTCCCTGACCGTAGTTACAGCTCCACACGTCGGCGCTGCCGTGCACTTTGGTACACACTGACAGGCTCAAGGACTGGCCCACCTTCTGCTCTACATATTTGTGGAGGGCTGGTACTGCCTTTTTCTAAAAGAAATTATGGCTTGGGACTCTCCACCTCGGCTCGGCACAAGCCATCAGTTCTCTGAAAGGTGCAGAGTCCACCACTTGAAAAGGAAGGGACTGCAGCACCAGCAACTTGGTCAGGAGCACATTCAGCTTCTGCACCATTGGATGAGTGAGCACATACTGCTGTTTCTTGAAAATCGCTTCGGTGATGAATTGCTGCCGGAATGACTGACAAGAAGTAGGAGGAGCAGGAGCATCTGGACCAACAGAAGATGAGAATGACAGACAGCTCCCTTTGGCTGAGGTGGTGGAGCTTTGGCTGGCTGAAACAGGGAGCAGCGTGCCACTGAGTGATGCACCGGTTACTGCAGCAGACTGGACTACCACATCGGAGCCACAGTTCTCCCAGGCAGCTTTATGGGGACACTGCATATGTTGACGTAGGGCCATGGTGCTAACATTGGGACCCTGGCCCGGCTTCACCTTCTACCGACATTTCTCACATGTGGCCATGTTAGCTTCCTCCGGATGCTTGACAAAAAACTGCCACTCCACCGAGTAGCTCATTTTCCGCACTGACTGACTGCTACTGACGCGGACTCAGGGAAACCCAGATCCACATCCTTCCGGGCAGATAGGTGGTGGTTTACCACTGGCACGTTTGGCTCCAGAATTCTTACTGCTGCCACCCTGCCGACTCCCAACCATGCTACCACCTTGCTGGCTCAGCTGCTGCCTCACGGGCAAACTGCCACCCCCTTCTCCTGATGATGATGAAGCCCCTTCTGCACCCAGCTCTCAAGTGCAATCAGCTTCATCATCATCGAGTTGTGTCTGCACGCCACTGATGTCCTCCTCAGGTTCCTCAACAGTGTCTGTTTCAGGAGCCTGAATGCTCGCAACTTCACCTCCCATGCCACTCTCCTCATCACCACTTGCCCGCCTAGCGGAGGAAGTAGCTGATGTCTCCTCCACAGCTGGGCAGTAGCTGCTGACTGTCCTCTAGTTGATCGTCCTTGCTGTATAGTGAAGCTGGACCCACAGCATGCAATACTTCTCTGTGTGAGGGAACGGCATAGGACAGAGGCTGTTGGAGGACAGGGACTGCTCCCGGGCCATGTCAACTGAGAGAGTCTGAGTAACCCACCGACTGTTGACTGGGGGAGATGTCACTTGATATTAAGTGGATGACTGAGTTAACCAATCGATGACGGCTGCTGGGTTGCTGGTCGAGACACGACCACAAGCTGACACCGGGAGCTCAGACCTTTCTATGCGATTCCTGCTGCCACACTCCCCTACTCTGCTGCGACCTCTGCCTGTGCCTAATAAATTTAGGCCTCTGCCACTCCTTTGTGCACAGCCTGGCACTTCTCTGTCTGACATAGTTGTAGAACAGTGGTGTGCGTATATATTTTACTTTTTATAGAGCAATACGCCCCTATATGGCTGCAAGAGAAACTTGTAGAACACTCAATGTGTGTATATAGATCCCTGTTTTTATACTAATAAGCCACTATACGCTTGAAACAGAAAACACGTACAACAGCGGAGTGCATCTATATTTTACTTTTTATAGAGAAATATGCCCCTATACGGCTGCAACAGAAACTTGCAGAACACTCAATGTGTGTGTATATATCCCTGCTTTTACACTAACAGGCCCCTATACGCTTGAAACAGTAAACACCTACAACAGCAGAGTGCGTATATATTTATCTTTTTTTATAGAGTAATACGCCCCAGTACAGTTGTACGAGAAATAAGCGTAACAACATAGTGCGTAAGTCTTTTAGTGCTTTTACACTTACTGCTGCCTATTAGCTTTTACCAGAAAAAATGTAGAACTGAGGAGTGCGGAGTGTGCACACACAGTCTCTGCTCTCGAAAATGGCCATTTTCGACAATGGCTGCAAAATATATAGGGCTGTGACATCACAGGGATGGCTGGCTGCTGAAAGGCTGCATGACACCATGTGATTCAGGGTTTATCACGCCTACCCGCCTTCCCAGACTTCCTTGCCCCATGTTCTACACGTGTAGCAGCAATGTTAGCCCCCCGGCCCGCACAAAATGTAGTGAATGAAGGGATTCTTTACCATGAAGCACGAGGTAATTCGGAATAGTTTAGAATCAAATGTTCATGACATTCTGAACGAATTTGACTTCGTCAGCTTCGATTCGCCCATCTCTAGTGTTCATATCCCCATACAGTCATGGCTGTAAATGTTGGCACCCCTGAAATTTTTCTAGAAAATGAAGTATTTCTCACAAAAAAAGGTTGCAGTAACACATGTTTTGCCATACACTTGTTTATTCTCTTTGCGTGTATTGGAACTAAACCAAAAAAAGTGAGGAAAAAAAGCTAATTGGACATAATGTCACACCAAACTCCAAAAATGGTCTGGACAAAATTATTGGCACCCTTTCAAAATTGTGGAAAAATTAGATTGTTTCAAGCATGTGATGCTCCTTGAAACTCACATGGGGCAAGTAACAGGTGTGGGCAATATAAAAATCACATGCAGATAAAAAGGAGAGAAGTTCACATAGTCTTTGCACTGTGTGTCTGTGTGTGCCACACTAAGCATGGACAACAGAAAGAGGAGAAGAGAACTGTCTGAGCACTTGAGAACCAAAATTGTGGAAAAATATCAACAATCTGAAGGTTACAAGTCCATCTCCAGAGATCTAGATTTGCCTTTGTCCACAGTGCACAACAATATCAAGAAGTTTGCAACCCATGGCACTGTCGCTAATCTGTCTGGGCATGGATGGAAGAGAAAATTTGATGAAACGTGTCAATGCAGGATAGTCTGGATGGTGGATAAGCAGCCTGCTGACACAGAGACAAAAAAAAGCAAGACTAAATTTTGCCAAAATGAACTTGAGTAAGCCAAAATCTTTCTGGGAAAACTTCCTGTGGACAGATGAGACCAAGATAGATCTTTTTGGTAAAGCATATCATTTTTCTGTTTACCAAAAATGGAATGAGGCCTACAAATAAAAGAACACAGTACCTACAGTGAAATATGGTGGAGGTTCAATGATGTTTTGGGGTTGTTTTGCTGCCTCTGGGTCCCTTGAATGTGTGCAAGGCATCATGAAATCTGAGGATTACCAACGGGTTTTGGGTCGCACTGTACAGCCCAGTGTCAGAAAGCTGGGTTTGCGTCCGAGATCTTGGGTCTTCCAGCAGGACAATGACCCCAAACATGCATCAAAAAGCAGCCAGAAATGGATTGCAACAAAGCACTGGAGAGTTCTGAAATGGCAGCAATGAGTCCAGATCTAAATCCCATTGAACACCTGTGGAGAGATCTTATAATTGCTGTTGGGAAAAGGCGCCCTTCCAATAAGAGACCTGGAGCAGTTTGCAAAGGAAGAGTGGTCCAACATTCCGGCTGAGAGGTGTAAGAAGCTTATTGATGATTATAGGAAGCCACTGATTTCAGTTATTTTGTCCAAATGGTATGCAACCAAATATTAAGTTAAGGGTGCCAATAATTTTGTACAGCCCATTTTTGCAGTTTGGTGTGACATTATTTCCAATTTGCTTTTTTTCCTCTCTTTTTTGGTTTAGTTCCAATACACACAAAGGGAATAAACATGTGTATAGCAAAACATGTGTTCCTGCAATCCTTTTCTGTGAGAAATACTTCATTTTTTTTGAATAATTTCAGGGGTGCCAACATTTACGGCCGTGACTGTACCACTTCTCACAGTATTGAGCCATTTGTAATCCAATGTGTATATGAAGCCTGAAGCACCTTTGTTAAGGTTTCAAGCCACCATTTTCCTAGATACAAAAAGGAGACAATAGTGAAATACATTCAGTGGGGGTTGCAATAGCTTTCTCACTTGGGGGTTGTAATCAACATCTAAGCTTATTAAGATGCTTTTTAATTTGTCAATCAACATTACACACAGCGCTAATGAATAATCAATTACAGAGATATAATACAGTGATAAATTCATTAATACAATATTAGGGAATATTATTTTAATAAAGACAAAGATTAAAACTAGTTTTATAAATGAAAGGCTGAAAGCCACAAACATGATCAATCGCACACCTAACCAAATGTTTTGAGCCATATTCATCCAATTACAGTGATTAAAAACATGTATATCTATAAAGAATTAAGACTGCTACGCTGTTTAAGAACTGTAACAACTGTAACAGCTTCTTAATGCGTTCTGTAAAGAAAGAAAAACAACAATGAAAGGTAGATATGGGATATACAATGACATACTAGAGGCTTGTCTTTAATAATTATGAATACTAGGTGACATGGCAAGGTTAAAAACAGAAGTCCATCCAGTTCAGCCTATTCTTCTGTGCTAATCCCCAGGGAGTTCAAAACCCTATAAGGTAGAAGGCAATTACCCTCTTTTTAGGTAAAAAAAAGAATTCTGGGAACAGCCCAGTTTAGAAGCAAATCCCCATAGCAAACCTCTTCTAAACTGGGCGGTTCCGAGACACGTGTCATCAGAGAGCACTTAGACAGAAAAGAACAACCTTAACTTCAGAAGCTCATAAGTACTGAAAGGATTAAGATTTTTTAATAGAAGTAATTTACAAATCTGTTTAACTTTCTGGAGCCAGTTGATATATAACAATAAGTTTTTTCCTGGAATACCCCTTTAACCATATTTCCTCAGTCACAGGGTTCCATAGTCTCATTGGTTTCCAAATTAAAGGAGTACTGCGGTGGAAAACTCTTTTTTTTTTTTAATCAACTAGTGCCAGAAAGTTAAACAGATTTGTAAATGACCTCTATTTAAAAATCTTAATCCTTCTAGTACTTATAAGCTTCTGTATGCTCCAGAGGAAGTTCTTTTCTTTTTGAATTTCCTTTCTGTCTGACCATAGTGCTCTCTGCTGACACCTCTGTCCATTTTAGGAACTGTATAAAGTAGGAGAAAATCCCCATAGCAAACCTATCCTGCTCTTGACAGTTCCTGAGACAGAGGTGGCAGCAGAGAGCACTGTGGTCAGACAGAAAGGAACTTCAAAAAGGAAACAACTTCCTGTGGAGCATACAGAAGTTGATAAGTACTAGAAGGATTAAGATTTTTTAATAGAAGTAATTTACAAATCTGTTTATCTTTCTGGCACCAGTTGATTTAAAAAAAAGTGGAGTACCCCTTTAAGTACAGCAGAATATTCAAAAACTTTTATATGGTCTATTTACTTTTTAAACCTAATTTTCTCAAATTACTACATAATGATAACCTTTATTATCTATGTATGAGGGACAGCAAGGTTTTTATTCCGTTAAGATCAGAATCATTTTTCTATGAGTTAGCCCACAGTTAAAAATGATCACCTATCCAGAGGATAGGTAATAACTAGCTGATCGGCAGCGGTCTAACCTATGGTACCCCTATCATTCCTAAGAACAGAGATCCTTTGTTATCCAAGGGACTGAAGCGACAGTAAGCATGCTAGGCCTCCACTCTATTTACTATTTAGGATACTTCAGAAGATAGTTAAACACTGTACTTGGCTATCATTGGAAGTCCCATAAAGAGTAAATGGAGTGGCGCTCCAGCATGCTTGCTGTCACCAGGGGACATAAGACCTCCTTTTCTATGATTAATAGGAATTCCAATAGTTGGACCTCCACCAATCGCTAAAACAAACCGGGAGAAGCGCTTGGTTGAGTGTTTCTCTCCGCAATTCACTGACCTCTCTTTCTCACTGCAGGAGGTGGGCACCATTGACTTACTATAGAATCCATCTCCTACACCAAGACAGGGAGAGCAGTGATCCGGGGAAATAAGTGCTCCGCCGCACGCTTCCTCTGGCTCATTCTAACAATCGGTAACAGTCTGAACACTCAGACCCTGACTCATCACAACTTCTGATGTGTCTCTGTGACATGTAAGAAGTTTTTTTTTTTAAATAATAGAAACACTCTATTACTAAGGGGCCACAAAGCATATATAGGCAGAAGAAAAGGAAGTGAAAACTACTTTTCTGCACTTGTCTCAAGTATAAATTTATAATATTGTAAGACATATCAAACCAGAAATCACATGGGGCATATAGGCTGAATTCAGTTTATAATGTTGTCACATGCATTTTAAGCAACTCAAAGTAAAAGCAAAGGCTAACAATAAATATTTATTTTAATTTGACTGCTATTTCGAGTATGATACTAAAAGCCTCGGGCCATTGGAGGTGCTGGCTTCTATTCTCTTCTCACAGAGACAGGCCAAGGTTATTCTATCTCCTTCCTCCTCCACTAGTATGATCTGCCTGAGAATGCTATGAGTTTCACTAGACTGATTGTCTACACACAGCCAACTTTTTTTTCACTGGGGTTTGAGCCAAGGTTCTTTCGTGATCCTCCCACAGTTTAGTCAGTTAGTTGACCCGTGAGAAAATTGCAAGCAATAACCTGACTGTGCACTGCTGCATGGCAAGTCATGTTGAAATCATAGAAGACGAGCTTTATTTCATATACTTCCTAACTGAAAGAGCCATGTTTTCTGTATTCCCAGATAATATGCTTCTTTCTTCCATTGCCTTTGTGTATGTTCCTCATCCTTACAATACTGAAATGTGTCATTTTAATTTCAATTCACAGTGAGAAAATATATAACTGGAATAAGTCCAGTTTAAAGTCAACAGACCTTTGGGCAGAGTTCCTGTGTAAAAATAGTGAACTGTCATAAAGATGAATAAAAGCATAACCACCCACATACAAATGAATGTACATGAGAAGATTAGACAATTACCATGTCAGGATTCTCACTAAACTGATAAATCTAGAAGAAATGAGGCGGCCCCGTAAACTTCTACTATAGCAGTTTAACTGTGTGAGACTCGGGTGTACACTGCAATATCGAACAGCAACCACCATTAACACATGTAATAGCAGAAACAAAAAGATATCCTGCACTCACCGCATCAATACAGGTCATACGGCTTCTGTTCGGGACCTCCGGAGGTCCCGAAGAGGAGTCGTATGACCTGTATTGATGGTGAGTGTAGGATATCTTTTTGTTTCTGCTATTACAGTGGTCCCTCAACATACGATGGTAATTTGTTCCAAACGACCCATCGTTTGTCGAATCCATCGTATGTTGAGGGATTCGTGCAATGTAAAGTATAGGAAGCTGTACTCACCTGTCCCCGCCGCTCCGGACCAGATCCTCACCGCTCCCGATGCTGTCCCAGGGGCTCCCGATGCTGTCCCGCTGCTCCGGTGTCTTCTTTGCGATCCTCCGGCTTCTTCCGCATCTTCTGCAGGGTCCGGGCCTTGCTTTCTGGTGACGTTATTACGCTGCTGTGCCGGCAGACGCCGAAGGATCGCGAAGTGGACCCGGAGCATCGGGAATTGGTAAGCGAACCTGCCCGGGATGCTTAAACTGCTATCCGACAGCAGCTTAAGCATTTTGCGCTGTCGGATAGCAGTTAATGCGATGGCCCCGACATATAAAAGCATTGTATATCGATGCTGACATCGACATGTCATGGCCTCTGAGAGGCCATCGTATGTTGATTTTATCATATGTCGGGGCCATCGCATGTCGGGGGGTTTCTGTACATATGTTAATTCTCACTAAACTGTTCTCTAAAGTATTGCAGGAATTATCACCTATAGTCATATTTAAAGGGGGTATCCAGGAAAAAACTTTTTTTCATATATATCAACTGGCTCCAGAAAGTTAAACAGATTTGTAAATTACTTCTATTAAAAAATCTTAATCTTTCAGTACTTTTTAGCTGCAGAAGTAGAGATGTTATTTTCTGTCTAAGTGCTCTCTGATGACACGTGTCTCGGGTACTGTCCAAAGTAGAAGCAAATCCCCATAGCAAACCTCTTCTACACTGTGCAGTTCTCGAGACATCCCGAGATGTCAGCAGAGAGCACTGTTGCCAGACAGAAAAGAACAAGTCAACTTCAGCAGCTGATAATTATTGGTAGGATTAAGATTTTTTAATAGAAGTAATTTACAAATCTGTTTAACTTTCTGGAGCCAGTTGATATATATATATATATATATATATATATAAAGTTTTCTTCCTGGAATATATTGTTAAAAAGAACCTTTCATCAGATTAAGTGCTTCAAAATACATCTAATAAAGATGATTAAATGTGTAGACTTGTTCACAACATGTATTAGCTACCAATAGGGGAAGGTAAAAGAGGGTGATCTCCAAATTGTCTGCAATTGTATTATTGTTTTACGCTGTTTACTTCTGTGCTGTAATGTGCTATACATTAACTTTATGGAACCAATGCATTTAATCTGCAAAGTCAATGGATACCACTATATGTTGCTATATCATCACAGGCAATATATGGAGGCACATATGGATAACAGGAAAGTAGTGTGGTTGAGACCACATGGTATGTCTGGGGAGGCTGTGTATCTGAGTCAGGAGACTGCTGGACCCACAGGTCCGACTCAAGTAAAAGAAGTCAGAGCAGGAATAGAATGTGTACATTTTCCAGGCTCTGGTAAGGAGTAACCCTAGCCCCATGTAGGTGGGCCTACTTATGTCCCTTTCTGACACTATTCTTGGGCAGTGGAGCAATACAGATACCAGTGAGTATTCATAGCTACAGCAGCACTCACAGTGACTTTGCTCATTACCAAGGAACTTTTTTGCAGCGGCAACTTGCCTCTGAGGACACTGAGTTTGAAGGGGTATTCCATTTGTTTTTGTTTTTTTACTGTGCTACAGGGGCTGTAAAGTTAGTGTAGTTCATAATATATTCCTCTGTACCTGTTTTGATGGCTGTCTCACAATTCATATGTAATATTTGCCCTGAATTTTCATTTTTAGCAGCATCCAAATTGAGTGTTGTCTCAGGCTTTTATGAGGTTGGATGACAAAGAGTATGACAGTGCTTCGATGAGTGAAGTGATCGCTGGGTGGGTGGGAGAGCATTCTCCACAGGGATGCAGGGAATTGTAGCTTCAAGCACAGCACACATGGAAGGGAGCCTAGCTGTGCTGCAATGGGTGGGGTGACGGATGTGTGGGAGGGAGGAAAGTGGCTTCACACTGAAAAATAAGGCATTCCTGAGACTTATACTTGGAGTAGGGAACTCCAACAAGAAATAGCTATCTATATATATAAAACTCAACGTGTGTGTGTGTATGTATGTGTGTATGTTCCAGCATCACGTCCAAAGGGCTATAGATATTAACATGAGACTTGGCACACACATTACTTATATATCAACAACAAACATAGGATAGGTGATTTAACCCTTACTCACCCCCATTTGCCAGGGGCGGGGTTTATGTTTAAAGTCCCATACAAGTCAATGGGAAATATGTTACTGCATAACTTCCAAACGGCTGGAGATATTTCAATAATACTTGGTCACATGTTACTTATATGTCCACTTAAAATATAGGATAGTTAATTTAACCCTTAACTACCCCCTTTTTTGAGGGTAGGGGTTTTTATTTAAAGTCCCATGCAAATCAATGGGAAATGTATGTTCCCACATAACTTCCGTACGGCTGGAGATATTTTAATAACTGGTACACATATTACGGGTTGGGATAGGAGGTCGACATAGGAGGACGGGATAGGAGGACGCGATAGGAGGACGCGATAGGAGGACGGGATAGGAGGTCGGGATAGGAGGTCGGGATAGGAGGATGGGATAGGAGGTCGAGATAGGATGACGGGATAGGAGGTCGAGATAGGAGGTCGTGATAGGAGGACGGGATAGGAGGTCGAGATAGGAGGACCGGATAGGAGGACAGGATAGATGGACTGGATAGGAGGACGGGATATGAGGATGGGATAGGAGGACGGGATAGGAGGACGGGATAAAAGGACAGAAAAGGAGGACAGGAAAGGAGGACGGGAAAGGAGGATGGGATAGATGGACGGGAAAGGAGGACAGGATAGGAGGACAGGATAGGAGGACGGGATAGGAGGATGGGAAAGGAGGACGGGAAAGGAGGACGGGAAAGGAGGTCGGGATAGGAGGACAGGATAGGAGGTCAGATAGGAGGACGGGATAGGAGGACGGGATAGGAGGACGGGATAGGAGGTCGGGATAGGAGGTCAGGATATGATGACGGGTTAGGAGGTCGGGATATGACAACAATATATGAGGACGGGATATGAAGTCAAAAGCTTCCTCCTTTGTTTATTTTCCTTCCCAACAAGGATTAGGAAGGAAAAACCGGGCAACGCCGGGTACTCAGTTGGTTTCACATAAAGAAAGCAGAAGTGTTAAGGTGGACTCACAGCACAGCCATTTAAATCCAAGACAAGCATGGATCCTTCCTAACATGTCCATACTGTACAAGAGGCAATAGCCCTTTGAAGCACAGTGTGAACTGCAGACTTAATCTGTAAAAAGGAACTGCACAGTAGGTACGCACACACATCTAAGGTTGGTGAAGGTGATTCTAAGAACTGGGATGTAACCTAGCAGTCACAAACACCCCTGTAGTTAGTGGGGCATTATACATAAGTGGCTGGTGCAACCTACTAATAATGGCAGGCTGGTATGCTGTGGTAGTGCTAACCTCCCTTAGTCCCATAGCACCATGGAAGGTTCAGATTGAAGTCAGCAGTGGAGGTTCTGAGAGAAAATAAAAAGAACATCAGGGGACGATTTAACATGTATGTAACAGCAATATCTACATACAGTACAGTAACATTTTCTAAGCAATTCCAATTAAAAAAAAATAATATTTTGCTCGATCTAACATTTGTTCATGCTGCTCTGATCCACTTGGATTTAAGCAAAGGAGGAAATTTATATTTTTTCTTTAGACCAGAGCATAACGGGAGCAGCAACATCAAAAGTATTTATCATTTTTTTACTCACTGATGTGCTGCCACACTCAACACTGCTGCCCCAGGCACATGCCCACAGATGCTTAATGGCAAATACAATACAATATACTATATAAAGTATATTTGTGGTGTGAACCTAGCCATACATTAGTCTAACATTGCTGATCCTCTTTTGCTTGAGAAACTCAGCCTGTTATGATCTGTCAGACCTAAATATACTGGCCTAAATAGGGATACACCCACATATCTGAACAGTTAGTTTAATCTTCCCAATATAGAATGCTATGTTTCTTTAAGATGACACATTGGTGAAACATAAATCAGTACCTGTGTAATATATGCATTTCATTCCAGAAAGATTTCATGTACATAAACTGATCCAGCATTGTTATATCACAGAAGAAATATTGTTATTTAGCTACCATAAAAATGTTTAGGTAATGTCCCAGTAGCATGAGGAGACCATAGGGCCTCACAATCCATAAGATTAAAAGATGAATTTTCAAATTTAAATTGAAGATTTATGGTAGCTAGTGCTACCATAAATTTTTTTAGGTAATGTCCCAGCAGCATGAGGAGCCCATATAGTGGCTGAAAAACACAGCCTGGAGGTGGCTGAAGCATGAGAAGACTATATAGTGGCTGAATGGCACAGACTGGAGTTGGCGACAGCAAGAGGAGACCATATAGTGGCTGAATGACACAGCCTGGAGGTGATGCAAGCATGAGGTTCCATATAGTGGCTGAATGACACAGCGTGAAGGAGGCGGCAGCATGAGGAGAACATAAAGTGGCTGAATGGCACAGCCTGGAGTTGGTGGCAGCATGAGGAGACCACAAAGTGGCTGAATGACACAGCGTGGAGGTGGAGGCAGTATGAGGAGACCATATAGTGGCTGAATGACACAGTCTGGAGTTGGCGGCAGCATGAGACCATATAGTATTAAGCATCTATCCGTGAGTGCCGGGATTTTTTCACTTACCTATGCTGACTACTGGTCCGCTGGCACCACACTACCGAGACGAGTACCGACTCCCCGCTGCCTACATGAGACCATATAGTGGCTGAATGACACAGCCTGGAGATTGCAGCATGTGGAGAACATATAGTGGCTGAATCACACAGCGTGGAGGTGGCGGCATTATGAGGAGACCATATAGTGGCTAAATGACCCAGCATGGAGTTGGCAGCAGCATGAGACCATATAGTGCCTGACTGACACAGCCTGGAGATTGCGGCAGCATGAGGAGAACATATAGTGGCTGAATGACACAGCCTGGAGTTTTCGGCAGCATGAGGAGACCATATAGTGGCTGAATGGCACAGCCTGGAGTTGTTGGCAGCATGAGGAGACCATATAGTGGCTGAATGGTACAGCCTGGAGTTGGCGGCATCATGAGGAGAACATATAGTGGCTGAATGACACAGCGTGGAGGTGGCGGCAGCATGAGGAGAACATATAGTGGCTCAATGAAACAGCATGGAGGTGGCGGCAGAATGAGTAGAACATATAGTGGCTGAAAGGCACAGCCTGGAGTTGGCGGCAGCATGAGGAGAACATATAGTGGCTGAATGGCACAGCCTGGAGTTGGCGGCAGCATGAGAATACCACATAGTGGCTGAATGGCACAGCCTGGAGATGGTGGCAGCATGAGGAGGACATATGGTGGCAGAATAAGACAGCCTGGAGGTGACAGCAGCATCAGGAGTCCTGAAAGTGACCCGGTGACAGAGTGCTGCGGTGGGTAGCAAAACCAGTGCCCGGTGGCGAAGGTGGGTGAACAAAGGTTTGATGCGGAGGAATGTTTGTAACTGGGGAGCAGCACCTTAAATCTGTTTGGCACTATCAGTATTTGTTAAGTGTTGGTGTGGCACCATTATTAATCTACTCTGATGCATCAGGCATTGGTGGGTTAAAAATCCTGGCTGATCCATGCCTGATTCATCTTCACAAAGGTCAGTCTCTCCACATTTTTCATGGACAGACGAGTTCTCCTTGGGGTGACTATGGCCCTCGCCGCACTAAACACCCGCTCTGATGGCACACTACTGGCCGGGCAAGGACAGCTTTTCCAGGGCAAACTCTGCTAGTTGTGGCCACAAATCAAGTTTGGCTGCCCAGAAGTTCAGCGGATCTTCAAGGTGTGTTGGCATGGGCATGTCAAGGTATGCCACCACCTGCTGGTTCAGGTCCTGCTCCTGGTCTACCTGCTGCTGATGAGTTGCTTCACTATGCGGGTGAAGAAAGGTACTCATAAGTAACTGTAAATTCAGGCTGCTGCTGAGCTGGTACTGCTCCTTCCACCCCACCGCTCCCCAGCAGCCACGGCAGTGGAAGGTGAGCGCAGAGGGCCCCCCGAGTCAGACCTGCGAGAAGATGGACGATGGCGCCGATAGGCATCGGCCAACTGACTATGTAGGATGTTTCTGTAGTAGGTCAGTTTGTCCTCCCTCTCAGGGGGTATAAAAAAAGGCCCCCATTTTGTGCCGGTAGCGAGGGTCCAATAAGGTGGAGAGACAGAAGTCCATCTTTTGACAATTCGGCGGTCACTACACAAGCAACTGAGCATAAATCGGGCCATTTGTGCAAGTGACTCGGAGGGACTACCTGCCTTCATCTACACTGCATACACTGCCATGGTGTGTCTGGGTCCTTGCCTTCCTCATAACCCTCTAGCTCCTCTGGCTGCTCCTGCTCCTCTTCTCCTTTCAGATAACTAGAAAAACCACCCATTTTGCGAAACCTAAACTGTGCTCCACTGTGCCCCTCCCCCTCCTCCTCCAGTTCAGCTCCCATGTGGCCGTGATATGTAGGTGCCACATCTCCAGTGCCCTGACCAGCCATCGTTTCCAACACGTGTTGTAGTAGATAAAGCAGTGGAATGACGTTGTTCATTATGTAATCCTAGTGAGTGACTAATAATGTGGCTTCCTCAAAAGGCCTGAGCAATGGGCAGGTGTCATGTATGAGCTGCCACTGGTTCACATTAAAGTTACACAGGGGAGTACCCCTAAACCCATGGATCATCGAGAAATCGGTGATGGCTTTTCTCTGTTCGTATAGTCGGTCCAACATATGGAGGGTTAAATTCCAGCGTATGGCAACGCCCAAATCAGACTGTGTTGGGGGATACCGTTCTGACGCTGCAGCTCAAGGAGGGTGGGCTTTGCGGTGTTCGAGAGGCTGAAGTGTATGCAAAGTTTCCTTCCTATTGAAAGGATGTCTTGCAAATTGGGTGAACACTTCAGTGACTGCTCGACATCCAGATTGAACACGTTTACTATGCAGGGCGCATGGCTCAAGCTTCCTTGTCACAGCGCAGACAAGATGTTCTTCCCGTTGTCATTCACCATGGTTCCCATTTCCAGTTTTCTGAGACTTGTCCGTGCAGTGGAAGCTGAGGACACAGTAGAGGATGAGGAGGAGGAGTCACACACTGTCACAGGACAGTGTCAGAGAGCGTGGAGGAGGAAGTGGTGTGACCTGTCCAAGTTGGTGTTGTGACTGTGCAGGAACCACATTCACCCAGTGGGCCGTAAAGGACATGTATTGTCCCTGACCATAGTTACAGCTCCACACGTCGGCGCTGCCGTGCACTTTGGTACACACCGACAGAGTCAAGGACTGGCCCACCTTCTCTTCCACAAAATTGTGCAGGGCTGGTACTGCCTTCTTCACAAAGAAATGACAGCGTGGCACTCTCCACCTCGGCTCGGCACAAGCCATCAGTTCTCTGAAAGGTGCAGAATCCACCCCTTGAAAAGGGAGGGACTGCAGTACTAGCGACATGGACAGGAGCACATTCAGCTTCTGCGCCGTTGGATGAGTGGGCGCATACTGTTGTTTCTTGGACATGGCTTTGCCGATGGATTGCTGGCGAAATGACTGACTAAAAGTAGGAGGAGCAGGAGCATTTGGAGCGACAAAATATGGGTATGACTCCCTTCGACGGAGGTGGTGGAGCCTTGGCTGGCTGAAACAGGGAGCGGTGTGCCACTGATCAGGCTGGACCACCACATCAGATTCTCCTTGGCTGCTTTATGGTGACGCAGCATATGTTGACACAGGGCCGTGGTGCCAACAATGGGACCATGGCCACGCTTCACCTTCTGCCGAAACATCTTGCATGTGGCTATGTTAACCTCCTCCTGATGCTTGATGAAAAACTGCCACACCGCTGAGTGGCTGATTTTCCCACCAACAGTCCAAACTAATTGACTGCTATTGCCGCTGTCTCCAGGAACCCCTGTTCCACTACCGCCTGGGAAGGTAGGCTGCCATAAAGCAGGTGGTCTCCCAAGGGCACGTTTGGCTCCAGACTTTCCACTTCTGCCACCATGCTAACTGCGAACCATGCTACCACCTTGCTGGCTCATCTGCTGCCTCACGGGCAACCTACAACCCTTTTCTCCTGATGATGATGAAGCCCCTTCTACACCCAGCTCACAATTGCGATCAGCTTCATCATCAACAACAAGTGTCAGCACATCACTGATGTCCTCCTCAAGTTCCTCAACAGTGTCTGCTTCAGGACCCTGAACGCTGGCAACACCACCTCCCACGTCTTTCTCCTCATCACCTCACTGCTGGCAACACCCTCATCACTCTCCTCATTACCTGCTGACTAGCGGAGGAAGCGGCTGATGTCACCTCCACTTCTTGGCTGGGCAGTAGCTGCTGACTTTCCTCTATTAAATCATCCTCACAATAGTGGAGCTGAACCTACAGCATAAGATATTTCTGTAGGGGAGGGAACAGCATAGGACAGAGGCAATGGGAGGACAGGGACTGCTCTCGGGCAATGCCAATTGAGGATTGTGTCTGAGGAACCCACCGACTGTTGATTGGGGGTATCAGATGTCACTTGTGATGAAGTGGATGACCGTGTTAACCAATCGATGATTGGCAGATGGGTTGCTGGTCGAGACACAACCGTTAGCTGATACTGGGAGATCAGGCCTCTCGCTGCGACTCCTACTGCCACTTGCCCCTTGTCTGCTTCGACCTCTGCCTGCACCTAATGAATTTAGTTCTCTCCCACTCCTCTGTGCATGTTCTGGCACTTCTCTGCCTGACATACTTAGTGCGTATATGAGGGGAGTACAATACGCTTCACAATGCTTAAAACAGTATTTGTCTAGAACAGCAACAGGTGTGTACTTTTGGCTGGCCTTTTACAGTAACTAGGCCCTTAAGACTTTATCAGGAGAAAAATGGTACAACTCTTAGATGTACGTATGTGGTATGCACTTATGAGGGCAGTAGAATGCATCCACTATGCTTAACAGTATTTGTCTAGAACAGCAGCAGGTGTGTACTTTTGGCTGTCCTTTCACAGTATCTAGGCCCTTGAGTGTTTAACAGGTAGAAAATAGTACACCGCTTAGATGTAGGTATGTGGTATGCACTTATAAGGGGAGAAAAATGTGCTACAGTATGCTTAAAAAAGTATTTGAGTACAACACCAGCCGGTGAGTACTTTTGCCTGGCCTTTCACAGTGTCTAGGCTCTTGAGAGTATAACAGGTACAAAAAAGTACACCACTTTGATGTAGATATGTGATATGCACTTATGAGAGCAGAATAATGAGCTACAGTATGCTTGCTTAAAAAAGAGTATTTGAGTAAAACACCAGCTGGTGAGTACTTTTGCCTGGCCTTTCACAGTATCTAGGCCCTTGAGAGTTTAACAGGTACAAAATATTACGCAACTTAGATGTACGTGTGTGGTATGCACTTATGAGGAGAGAAAAATGCGCTACAGTACGCTTAAAAAAGTATTTGATTATAACACCAGTCGGTGAGTACTTTTGCCTGGACTTTCACAGTATCTAGACCATTAAGGGTTTAACAGGTACAAAATAATACACCACTTAGATGGTAGGTATGTGGTATGCACTTATGAAGGCAGAAAAATGCACTTGAGCACAACACCAGCAGTAGACACCAATGCTGCAGCATACAGTCACTGTGTACTACACCCAAAAGTGCACTCTCTCTCTCTCAATCTCACTCCATTCCCTATCAGTGCTTCTTGGCAGGATTTGTGCATAAGCTGAATCGCTGCTGTTTTTCTGTGCAACTCTCTGTAATAGAACGCTGTAGACAGTGACTGGGAGGTAAATTTCTACAGGGCATATTGTTCTTTGTCCCTCTGTGCAAAAGAACGCTGACTTGACTAGGAGGTGAATCGCTGCAAAAAAAAAAGCTTTTCTGTGTAACATACAGCGCTGTCTGTCCCTATATATCTCTCTGCAGTGAAAGGATGAAGTGACTGGCCGCAATATGGCTGCCATTTATATAGGGCTTTGACATCACAGGCGTGTCTGGCTGCATCTTGCATGTGATTCTGGGTCATCCTGATGACCCTTGTTCCAGCCTTCCCAGGATTCCCTGCCCCATGTCCTCACATGTGGATCCGCCATTTTAGATGCCCTGGAGCCTGGACCACACTAAATGGAGTTTAATGAAGCGATATTCGGATTTGTTGAGAATTGAATTTTTCCTGAAAATCGTAATGAATTTGGATTCATCAGATTCGATTCGCTCATCTCTAGTCTAGTAGCATATTTCTTACACGAAATGTTCATAAAAATATATCTGACATATCACAAGCTGGTATATAATCCCAAGGATTTTACATTCAGAAGCCTTATTGGACAACATATGGTCTACATATCTTAAAAAGCTTACCAAGTTCATGTTAAATTAATTCTGTAGCCACTTCTCAATTGAAGAGGCTTTAACTTATAGTGACAACAACACTGTACAATGGGGACTCCCCATATTTAATGCAGAGCACAGCACTAATAATGATATACTTAAAACGCTTACTTCTACAATCAGCAGCTGGGAATATATTGGCGTAACTTACACCTTTACATGGATGGAAGCACCCACAGATGGTATCTAACCTATAGGTGCGAACAGCATATCACAAGAATCAATGAATGTCCTAGTGTACGTGTGTAAGAGATCGAGAAATCAGACTGTGAACACCATTGGGGACAGGGACTGATGTGAGGGATGACAAACTCTTTACAGCACTGTGGGATATATTGGCACTGTATATGCAAAATAAATAAATGATGAATGAATGAATGAATCAACTAAATAATCACGTGTTTTGGCAGGTTTGAAAAAAAGGATTATGTATGGAAATTTGTGGAAAGCAAATTACATTGTTGTTCAAAAAATTATATAGTATATCACAAAATCTTACTGTATATGGAAAAACGTTATAATAATGGTGCATAGAGATGTCAATTGTAGTGTAAGTACACTCATTCCTTCCTCCTCAGTTCTGGTACTAAAAGCTGCTATTAGTGGCAAAGCACTGAATTACATAATAAGAGCAATATGTGTTGTTCACAATGTTTATCACAATGTATCAAGATGACAGATTAAACAGATGTCCTAGTTGTGTACTACCATAACAGGAATTGCTAGTGTCCCCTTCTTTTTAGAAAGCTAAAGGCCTGAATGTCCAGCCAGCAATATTAATATGCATAACTTTTCCCATTTATTTATGTAATTCTAAACTGTCTCCTTTTCTTTCAACAAAGTAAAACAGGAAATGATGAATTGGAAAAAGGATATCATTCTAATAGCCTGGAAAATCCCAAATCAAATTGCATCAAATGACTTGGATTCTTTGGGGATTTATTTTGCCTTGCTGCTCTATGGAAAATCTAAAGGAAGAAATGTAAATCAATCACTGAAATGATCAACCCAGCATTACCGCATAGGAAGGGCTCTGACTAGCAAAGAAACCACCGGCGATAATCTATCAGTTGTTCTATTGGTCATAGCCAAGCTTTTATTAGATATAACCTGATATAAAAAATCAAGGATAGGCAAGTAAAGAGCTTGGGGTCATCGTCAATAATGTTCATGCAATGATCAGCTGAATTACTATCCAGTAACAGAGAATCAGACATATTTAATAACAGCACATGCACTACATGTCCCAAGTAATCTGTACACTGAAACATCAAAACTATACTGGTTGAGCATCTCATTTCAAAACCCCAAACATTAAGATAGATCCCAAATCCAAAAGAATAAAAAGGTCACTCACCATGTAGTAGATTTTGCGGTAATCGTTTATTGCAGATGACAAAGCAAACACTTCAGTACTGATGTGCGGGGCGGACATACAACAGCGAGGTTGTGCTAGCGGGCGACGGTGCCATTTCGCGCAACAGTGGCGCTTCGACTGGCCCTAGGGCCAGTCGAAGTGCCACTGTTGTGCGAAACGGCACTGTCACCCGCTAGCAAAACCCTGCTGTTGTATGTCTGCCCCGCACATCAGTACTGAAATGTTTGCTTTGTCGTCTGCAATAAACAATAACCGCGGGATCTACTACATGGTGAGTACGGAGTATCAGGAGTATGCCTGATGAAGCAGTCTTACTGTGAAACGCATTGCATCATGGGTGAATAAACTTGAGATCCCATCAGTTTGTGTGTCCAGCGCCTCTGAATCCCGTCGATACGTTGGAGGAAACCTTTGGTTTTACATTGAAGTTGGATGTGGAGTGGCTGCAGGCACCAAAAACCTTTGCTCTTTTCCATAGTTACACTTGGTGGAGTGTAACTTGATGTGGTAAGCATCACTCTTACTACATCTATTCCTGTTGGAAACGGTATTACACTACGGAGCACTGTCTGTGTCTTTTTTTACATGGTGAGTGACCTTTTTATTCCTTTGGGATCAATACAGACTGTGCATTTTCTATAGTTAGCACAACCTGAGATATATAGCGGATTGTGGTGCTGTGTAAATTAGAACCTACTGTCCATCCAAAGGTTGGAGACGTCAAGCTATGTCCAGCAGTGCCAAGTCTTGATATCTTGTTGTGAATAACATTAAGATAGAGTTGCCTTTCCTGTCTCAGCTGCACTCTTCTTGGATTTCCTTGAGCATAGATTTTGGACAACCAGTTCTGACTTTATACTGGCATTTCAATTCAACCTTTAGACGTTCAATTGGCCTGTGGGTCAGTGCACAGTTCTTATGAACCTTCCTGTGTAAACTGAGGAAATGCCATATCAAAATCGTACGTATTGTCCAAGATATTATGTGAAAATTATTAACACAAAATGTGGCCTAGATAATGAGGTACTTTTCTTGAAGAATAGGTCTTTTGGAGGAGCTTTGCTGTATTTCCCTGTTAAAGGAAAAACGTTTTTACTGCTCTAAAGTATAGTGTGTTGTTTACACTAATTGCCCATTGTATGGTATCGTACATTGTAATTTCAAACATATGGGCTGGTGTTAACTAAAAAGCCCAATCCATAAGGCTTCTGGGGGAAAAAAAACTATTATATGAATCAGCTATGCCTTGGGGTACATAAAAAGTAAGGCTCTAAACTATTATATATATATATATATATATATATATATATATATATTAACAATATTAGATCGTCAGGGGTCAAACTCCCAGCACCCCCACCCATCACCTGTTTAAAGGGACTACAACTTCTTCAATATTTACATGTGCTCCGTTCCTGCACTTACTGTACTTTTTTGTGACAGTGGTTTGAGGAACTGCACCTCATTCACTTGGAGGCACAGAGACCCCTTTATACATGGATTGCTACTCAGACTCCTACTGATTCAATAGGGCTGACCTTTCTGGAGAATAGGTTAAAAGAACAACATCTTTAGAATGAATTATTTATTCACAACAGTATAAAGGTGGTTCAAGACAGTAATTAGACTTGTGAACAATCTTGTGACAGTAAAGGCATAAAGGACAATGCAGATTGAGACAACTAGTCTTATCTCTATATGGTATGCCTGCCTCACAGTCTGTAGGTCAGCTGTCCTAGTGACCTGGGCCTACACCGGAGCCTCCTAGTTGACCCTAGGCTAGGTGGGGGATACCAAGCTTAGATATGGTAAAAAAATATGATACAGATGACAGGGACTAGCCCCTATAGAGAAGGGGTTAGAGTACAAATGCACAATTGCATCAAATATATCACAGGTGAAAAAAAAACATGTAGTAGTGTTAGGATTCGGCAGGCTGGATGTGGTGTCAGCGAGGAATTGGCGTGGACCGTACCGGTGGTCCGGGTCTAAGCTGCTACTGGTATTCACCAGAGCCCGCCGCAAAGCGGGATGGTCTTGCTGCGGCGGTAGCAACCAGGTCGTATCCACCGGTAACGGCTCAACCTCGCTGACTGCTGAGAAGACGTGGGACAGAAGGACTAGACAGAGGCGAGGTCAGACGTAGCAGAAGGTCAGGGCAGGCGGCAAGGTTCGTAGTCAATGGTAACGGCAAAAGGTCTGGAAACACTGGTATGGCAATCACAGAAAACGCTTTCTCTAGGCACAAGGGCAACAAGATCCGGCAATGCAGGGAAGGGGAAGTGAGGCTATAAAGGCGTGGAGCAGGTGAAAGCTAATACACTGATTGGGCCAGGCACCAATCATTGGTGCACTGGCCCTTTAAATCTTAGAGAGCTGGCGCACGCGCGCCCTAGGGAGCGGAGCCGCGCGTGCCAGGACGTGACAGCCGGGGACCGGGACAGGTAAGTGTATTGGGATGCGATCCGCGAGTGGGCGCGTCCCGCTATGCGAATCGCATCCCCGTCGGCAGTGTCAGTGCAGCGCTCCCGGTCAGCGGGTCTGACCGGGGGGCTGCAGAGAGGGGAACGCCGCGAGCGCTCCGGGGAGGAGCAGGGACCCAGAGCGCTCGGCGTAACAGTACCCCCCCCCCCCCCTTCGTTCTCTCCCTCTTTTTGTCTGCTTGTCCCTTCACATGAGACGAGGCCATTGGGAGCGATTCTTGAGTTTCCTTCCAGATGACAGAGAAGTCCTGGGTCACTTCATCAATGGCAGGCAATCCAGAAAAAGTGGGAATGGGGAGGGGGGGCAGAGGGTGAAGCTTGCCACGGGGCAGAGTATTACCAGGAAGGGGGCTATGAGGAGGCAAAATCCCAGCTTGCTTTTTGCCAAAAATATCCTGGTAAGCCTTGGGAGGAGCCGGTATGGATGGAACCTCAGGTGTTAGACAAGTTGGAGCAGACGTGAGGCATCGTTTGTGACAAGAAGGACCCCAATTCTTGATCTCCCTGGTGGTCCAGTCAAGGGTAGGAGAATGACGTTGGAGCCATGGCAGGCCGAGGAGGACTTCAGAGGTGCAGTTGGGCAGAACAAAAAATTCAATTTTTTCGTGATGCAGTCCAATGCTCATAAGCAGGGGTTCTGTGCGGTAACGCACAGTGCAGTCCAATTTTACTCCGTTGACAGAAGAAATGTAGAGCGGCTTGACGAGACGGGTCACTGGGATTCTGAACCTATTAACAAAAGAGGCCAAAATAAAATTTCCAGCAGAACCAGAGTCCAAGAAGGACACAGCTGAGAAGGAGGAGTTGGCAGAAGGAGAAATCCGCACGGGCACAGTGAGACGTGGAGAAGCAGACTTCACACCAAGAGACGCCACTCCCACGTGAGCTGGGTGCGTGCGTTTCCCAGACGCAGAGGACGAGTAGGACGATCCACTAGGAAATGTTCGGTACTAGCGCAGTACAGACATAAATTTTTATCTCTGCGGCGAGTCCTTTCTTCATGGGTCAGGCGAGACCGATCCACTTGCATAGCCTCCTCGGCGGGAGGCACAGGGGTAGATTGCAAAGGATACTGGGAGAGAGGTGCCCAGAGATCAAGGTCCTTTTCCTGGCGGAGCTCCTGGTGTCTTTCAGAAAAACGCATGTCAATGCGAGTGGCCAAATGGATAAGTTCATGCAGGTTGGCAGGAATTTCTCGTGCGGCCAGCACATCCTTGATGTTACTGGATAAGCCTTTTTTGAAGGTTGCGCAGAGGGCCTCATTGCTCCAAGATAATTCAGAGGTGAGGGTACGAAATTGGATGGCATATTCGCCCACAGAAGAATCTCCTTGGACAAGGTTCAACAAGGCAGTTTCGGCAGAAGAGGCTTGGGCTGGTTCCTCGAAGACACTACGAACCTCAGCGAAGAAGGACTGAACAGTGGCAGTGACAGGATCGTTGCGGTCCCAGAGCGGTGTGGCCCATGACAAGGCCTTCCCAGACAGGAGACTAACCACGAAAGCCACCTTTGACCGTTCTGTGGGAAATTGGTCCGACAACATCTCCAAATGTAGGGAACATTGAGACAGGAAACCACGGCAGAGTTTAGAGTCCCCATCATATTTGTCCGGCAGGAACAAGCGGAGGTTAGGAGTGGCCACTCACTGCGGAGGAGGTGCAGGAGCTGGCGGAGGAGATGGTTGCTGCTGCAGCTGTGGCAGAAATTGCTGTAGCATGGCAGTCAACTGTGACAGCTTGTTACACCGAGCGCTCCGGGTCCCCGCTCCTCCCCGGAGCGCTCGCTACACTCTCCTCACTGCAGCGCTCCGGTCAGATCCACTGACCCGGGGCGCTGCGATACCGCCTCCAGCCGGGATGCGATTCGCGATGCGGGTAGCGCCCGCTCGCGATGCGCACCCCGGCTCCCGTACCTGACTCGCTCCCCGTCGGTCCTGTCCCGGCGCGCGCGGCCCCGCTCCTTAGGGCGCGCGCGCGCCGGGTCTTTGCGATTTAAAGGGCCACTGCGTCGCTGATTGGCGCAGTGGTTCCAATTAGTCTGATCACCTGTGCACTTCCCTATATCACCTCACTTCCCTTGCACTTCCTTGCCGGATCTTGTTGCCATCGTGCCAGTGAAAGCGTTCCTTGTGTGTTCCTAGCCTGTGTTCCAGACCTCCTGCCGTTGCCCCTGACTACGATCCTTGCTGCCTGCCCCGACCTTCTGCTACGTCCGACCTTGCTTCTGTCTACTCCCTTGTACCGCGCCTATCTTCAGCAGCCAGAGAGGTGAGCCGTTGCTAGTGGATACGACCTGGTCACTACCGCCGCAGCAAGACCATCCCGCTTTGCGGCGGGCTCTGGTGAAAACCAGTAGTGACTTAGAACCGGTCCACTAGCACGGTCCACGCAATCCCTCTCTGGCACAGAGGATCCACCTCCTGCCAGCCGGCATCGTGACAGTAGATCCGGCCATGGATCCCGCTGAAGTTCCTCTGCCAGTTGTCGCTGACCTCACCACGGTGGTCGCCCAGCAGTCACAACAGATAGCGCAACAAGGCCAACAGCTGTCTCAACTGACCGTTATGCTACAGCAGTTACTACCTCAGCTTCAGCAATCATCTCCTCCGCCAGCTCCTGCACCTCCTCCGCAGCGAGTGGCCGCTTCTGGTCTACGCCTATCCTTGCCGGATAAATTTGATGGGGACTCTAAGTTTTGCCGTGGCTTTCTTTCCCAATGCTCCCTGCACTTGGAGATGATGTCGGACCAGTTTCCCACTGAAAGGTCTAAGGTGGCTTTCGTAGTCAGCCTTCTGTCTGGAAAAGCCCTGTCTTGGGCCACACCGCTCTGGGACCGCAATGACCCCGTCACTGCCTCTGTACACTCCTTCTTCTCGGAAATCCGAAGTGTCTTTGAGGAACCTGCCCGAGCCTCTTCTGCTGAGACTGCCCTGTTGAACCTGGTCCAGGGTAATTCTTCCGTTGGCGAGTATGCCGTACAATTCCGTACTCTTGCTTCAGAATTATCCTGGAATAATGAGGCCCTCTGCGCGACCTTTAAAAAAGGCCTATCCAGCAACATTAAAGATGTTCTGGCCGCACGAGAAATCCCTGCTAATCTACATCAATTGTGTAAACAATGAAAGATTGGACTGTACCATACGTTTCCGCACGGAGCCCCTTCTAATGTGCATCGGATCTCATCACGAGAGGATTGAACTTTTGGTCCTCCCCAATTGCACTTCTGAAATTCTCCTTGGACTTCCCTGGCTTCAACTTCATTCCCCAACCCTGGATTGGTCCACTGGGGAGATCAAGAGTTGGGGGCCCTCTTGTTCCAAGGACTGCCTAAAACCGGTTCCCAGTAACCCTTGCCGTGACTCTGTGGTTCCTCCTGTAACCGGTCTCCCTAAGGCCTATATGGACTTTGCGGATGTTTTTTGCAAAAAACAAGCTGAGACTCTACCTCCTCACAGGCCTTATGATTGTCCTATCGACCTCCTCCCGGGCACTACTCCACCCCGGGGCAGAATTTATCCTCTATCCGCCCCAGAGACTCTTGCCATGTCTGAATACGTCCAGGAAAATTTAAAAAAGGGCTTTATCCGTAAATCCTCCTCTCCTGCCGGAGCCGGATTTTTCTTTGTGTCCAAAAAAGATGGCTCCCTACGTCCTTGCATTGACTACCGCGGTCTTAATAAAATCACGGTTAAGAACCGCTACCCCCTACCCCTCATCTCTGAACTCTTTGATCGCCTCCAAGGTGCCCACATCTTTACTAAACTGGACTTAAGAGGTGCTTATAATCTCATCCGCATCAGAGAGGGGGATGAATGGAAAACGGCATTTAACACCAGAGATGGACACTTTGAGTATCTGGTCATGCCCTTTGGCCTGTGCAACGCCCCTGCCGTCTTCCAAGACTTTGTTAATGAAATTTTTCGTGATCTTTTATACTCCTGTGTTGTTGTATATCTGGACGATATCCTGATTTTTTCTGCCAATCTAGAAGAACACCGCCAGCATGTCCGTATGGTTCTTCAGAGACTTCGTGACAATCAACTCTATGCCAAAATAGAGAAATGTCTGTTTGAATGCCAATCTCTTCCTTTCCTAGGATACTTGGTCTCTGGCCAGGGACTACAAATGGATCCAGACAAACTCTCTGCCGTCTTAGATTGGCCACGCCCCTCCGGACTCCGTGCTATCCAACGCTTTTTGGGGTTCGCCAATTATTACAGGCAATTTATTCCACATTTTTCTACCGTTGTGGCTCCTTTCGTGGCTTTAACCAAAAAAAATGCCGATCCCAAGTCTTGGCCTCCTCAAGCGGAAGACGCCTTTAAACGGCTCAAGTCTGCCTTTTCTTCGGCTCCCGTGCTCTCCAGACCTGACCCTTCCAAACCCTTCCTATTGGAGGTTGATGCCTCCTCAGTGGGAGCTGGAGCTGTCCTTCTACAAAAAAATTCTTCCGGGCATGCTGTTACTTGTGGTTTTTTTTCTAGGACCTTCTCTCCGGCGGAGAGGAACTACTCCATCGGGGATCGAGAGCTTCTAGCCATTAAATTAGCACTTGAGGAATGGAGGCATCTGCTGGAGGGATCAAGATTTCCAGTTATTATTTACACCGATCACAAGAACCTCTCCTACCTCCAGTTTGCCCAACGGCTGAATCCTCGCCAGGCCAGGTGGTCTCTGTTCTTTGCCCGATTTAATTTTGAAATTCACTTTCGGCCTGCCGATAAGAACATTAGGGCCGATGCTCTCTCTCGTTCCTCGGATGCTTCTGAAGTTGAACTCTCTCCGCAACACATCATTCCTCCTGACTGCCTGATTTCCACTTCTCCAGCCTCCATCAGGCAAACTCCTCCAGGAAAGACCTTTGTTTCTCCACGCCAACGCCTCGGAATCCTCAAATGGGGTCACTCCTCCCATCTCGCAGGTCATGCGGGCATCAAGAAATCTGTGCAACTCATCTCTCGCTTCTATTGGTGGCCGACTCTGGAGACGGATGTTGTGGACTTTGTGCGAGCCTGCACTATCTGTGCCCGGGATAAGACTCCTCGCCAGAAGCCCGCTGGTTTTCTTCATCCTCTGCCTGTCCCCGAACAGCCTTGGTCTCTGATTGGTATGGATTTTATTACTGATTTACCCCCTTCCCGTGGCAACACTGTTATTTGGGTGGTCGTTGATCGATTCTCCAAAATGGCACATTTCATCCCTCTTCCTGGTCTTCCTTCAGCGCCTCAGTTGGCTAAACAATTTTTTATACACATTTTTCGTCTTCACGGGTTGCCTACGCAGATCGTCTCGGATAGAGGCGTCCAATTCGTGTCTAAATTCTGGAGGGCTCTCTGTAAACAACTCAAGATTAAATTAAATTTTTCTTCTGCATATCATCCTCAATCCAATGGACAAGTAGAAAGAATTAACCAGGTCTTGGGTGATTATTTACGACATTTTGTTTCCTCCCGCCAGGATGACTGGGCAGATCTTCTTCCATGGGCCGAATTCTCATATAACTTCAGAGTCTCTGAATCTTCCTCCAAATCCCCATTTTTCGTGGTGTACGGCCGTCACCCTCTTCCCCCCCTCCCTACCCCCTTGCCCTCTGGTCTGCCCGCTGTGGATGAAATTTCTCGTGACCTTTCCATCATATGGAGAGAGACCCAAAATTCTCTCTTACAGGCTTCATCACGCATGAAGAAGTTCGCGGATAAGAAAAGAAGAGCTCCTCCCATTTTTTCCCCTGGAGACAAGGTATGGCTCTCCGCTAAATATGTCCGCTTCCGTGTCCCTAGCTACAAGTTGGGACCACGCTATCTTGGTCCTTTCAAAATTTTGTGCCAGATTAATCCTGTCTCTTACAAACTTCTTCTTCCTCCTTCTCTTCGTATTCCTAATGCCTTTCACGTTTCTCTTCTTAAACCACTTATCATCAACCGTTTCTCTCCCAAATCTGTTCCTCTCACTCCTGTTTCCGGCTCCTCGGACATCTTCTCCGTCAAAGAGATTCTGGCATCCAAAAAGGTCAGAGGGAAAACCTTTTTTTTAGTGGATTGGGAGGGTTGTGGTCCAGAAGAGAGATCCTGGGAACCTGAGGACAATATCCTAGACAAAAGTCTGCTCCTCAGGTTCTCAGGCTCTAAGAAGAGGGGGAGACCCAAGGGGGGGGGTACTGTTACACCGAGCGCTCCGGGTCCCCGCTCCTCCCCGGAGCGCTCGCTACACTCTCCTCACTGCAGCGCTCCGGTCAGATCCACTGACCCGGGGCGCTGCGATACCGCCTCCAGCCGGGATGCGATTCGCGATGCGGGTAGCGCCCGCTCGCGATGCGCACCCCGGCTCCCGTACCTGACTCGCTCCCCGTCGGTCCTGTCCCGGCGCGCGCGGCCCCGCTCCTTAGGGCGCGCGCGCGCCGGGTCTTTGCGATTTAAAGGGCCACTGCGCCGCTGATTGGCGCAGTGGTTCCAATTAGTCTGATCACCTGTGCACTTCCCTATATCACCTCACTTCCCTTGCACTTCCTTGCCGGATCTTGTTGCCATCGTGCCAGTGAAAGCGTTCCTTGTGTGTTCCTAGCCTGTGTTCCAGACCTCCTGCCGTTGCCCCTGACTACGATCCTTGCTGCCTGCCCCGACCTTCTGCTACGTCCGACCTTGCTTCTGTCTACTCCCTTGTACCGCGCCTATCTTCAGCAGCCAGAGAGGTGAGCCGTTGCTAGTGGATACGACCTGGTCACTACCGCCGCAGCAAGACCATCCCGCTTTGCGGCGGGCTCTGGTGAAAACCAGTAGTGACTTAGAACCGGTCCACTAGCACGGTCCACGCAATCCCTCTCTGGCACAGAGGATCCACCTCCTGCCAGCCGGCATCGTGACACAGCTGCTGTCCTTGTTGGGCGATCTGTTAGGATTGCTGGGCAACCACCGTGTATAGGTCAGCGAGACTTGGCAGCGGCACCTCAGCGGGATGCATGGCCGGATCTACTGTTAGGATTCGGCAGGCTGGATGTGGATCCTCTGTGTCAGCTAGGGATTGGCGTGGACCGTACCGGTGGACCGGGTCTAAGCTGCTACTGGTATTCACCAGAGCCCGCCGCAAAGCGGGATGGTCTTGCTGCGGCGGTAGCAACCAGGTCGTATCCACCGGTAACGGCTCAACCTTGCTGACTGCTGAGAAGACGTGGGACAGAAGGACTAGACAGAGGCGAGGTCAGACGTAGCAGAAGGTCAGGGCAGGTGGCAAGGTTCGTAGTCAATGGTAACGGCAGAAAGTCTGGAAACACTTGTATGGCAATCACAGGAAACGCTTTCTCTAGGCACAAGGGCAACAAGATCCGGCAATGCAGGGAAGGGGAAGTGAGGTTATAAAGGCGTGGAGCAGGTGGAAGCTAATACACTGATTGGGCCAGGCACCAATCATTGGTGCACTGGCCCTTTAAATCTTAGAGAGCTGGTGCGCGCGTGCCCTAGGGAGCGGAGCCACGCGCGCCAGGACGTGACAGCCGGGGACCGGGACAGGTAAGTGGATTGGGATGCAATCCGCGAGCAGGCGCGTCCCGCTATGCGAATCGCATCCCCGTCGGCAGTGTCAGTGCAGCGCTCCCGGTCAGCGGGTCTGACCGGGACGCTGCAGAGAGGGGAACGCCGTGAGAGCTCCGGGTACGAGAAGGGACCCGGAGTGCTCGGCGTAACAAGTAGGTACAGGTGTATAGCGTTACCCGGTAAGTGTGTAGCTGGGTAGTGGATAATTTCTTGGCAGTCATTGGTCACCAATGTGGAAGCAACAGGTCTAAAATGGGGTATGAAAGGGATATTTAAGATGTATACGTAAAAAAACATAGTAGACAGATCGGAGCTAGGATAGGGGTAGGGGATACCTGGTGATGAGTTCCCTGAGGTGAAGTCTGAGTCTAGTCCTGATAGCCCAGCAGAGGACCAAAGGGGGGGGGGTGTAGTACCCTATAGGTGGAGTTAACGTAGGTAGGTCCTGGAGGGAAAAGCACAAAGTGTTATAGCAATGGTAAATTTGGTGATAGCGTGATATAAATAGGAAATTTAAAATGCAGTATCAATACCAGAATGATGGGGCCCATACCCAAACAGGAGAATTGGGGGGGGGGGAGATACATACCAACCAGTTATGAAAAGTGGATAGGGTACATGGGAAATATATATAATATCTGGTAATGTAGGGTTATAGTAAAGTTGTACTAGAATGTACTATATACAATAGGATGAGAGGGGCAGCATGGTGGTGGCATGCTAAAAATTACCCTGAGGTATGGTAGTAATGAATATAGCTGCTATTAAAATCAGATAAGATGTAATAGAATGATAAAGTATAATAAAGTAACTGGGTAGGTAGTGTGATATAGTACTAAGCAGTCGGGTAACAAGAAGGAGTATGGCTAATGGTGATGGGTGACAATTTATATCCATTGGTGAAACAGTACAGCGGTGGTGGTATAAGGGACAATATGTAGTAGATAACCAGCAATAATATATGACAATGGAGAACCAGTAATACGGTGGTGGTATAGCAATCAAAAATGGCAAGTAACATTGATGTAGGTGCACTAGGGTAAACAGTAATTAAAGCATTGGTGATACGATTGTACCGGTGGTGGTATGGTGGTAGGGGAATAGTAATGAATGTAGGCGATAGGTAAGGTGATAGATCAGGGAAATAAGGATAGGGGAAAAGCAGTGGTGATTCAGTGTACTTACCGGCAGGATTGCGCCCGCTGATGTGAGCTGTCCGCACGTCATAGCGGAACAGCGCACGGAGGGGCGAAACGGGAAGTGCGTCATATGACATGCCGGAAGTAATGCGCTTCAGCGTGGACCGCAAACCTGCAGTCGCGCTGAAGTGAGGCCTGGAGGTATGCGAAATAGCTGCTGTATTGGTGGAAATGGCAATCACTGCGTCTCTGTACCTCAGGAGCAGCATATGATGGTCGGGGGCCCTATGGGGTGGAAGGGGGGCTGGGAGACCGCCTGAGGCTATGGAATAAATTATAAGCTATGTAAATTTGTACACTAATTAAACAATGTGGCAGTGGATAAATGAATAATATGTCAAATTGAATAAAAATCATTTTTATCCACCATTGAATATATGACACACTGAATCACCACTGGGTAAATACTGGAAAGTAGGGTGAATTAAGGGTATTAGAAGACCTAATGCCAGGTGAAGGGGCACACTCTTGGGACACACTATAGTAAGGATTGGATTATGGGGAATATAATGACATAGTATGAACAACAGGTTAGAATTAAGTACTACTGGTAGGGATGATTAAACTATAGGATAGGGATGTATAGGTGTTCATGAGGGTAGGACTGGGAATGGAACTGTCAATGCATAGGTTATCAATTTTTAACATGTCAGCACACCTCCAGAATGACAAGACTTGACTAAGGGTTAGTGCACAGACGGTTTCTTCATGAACCAGCGGCCTTAACATGCACCAACTGGAAGCAAGCAACGAGCTCAGGAGCTCAGTCTTCACAAGGCTCAATAACTCATGCAGCTGGGACACATGAACGATCGCTGGACCATTTATATGGCCTTCTAAATTTATCGCTGTCGGCTGTATGTCGCCTGTTTACACAGGGTGATGTGCAGCTGATAAATGGCCACACAAAAGATCCATTCAGCATTTAATTGTTTATCAGTTGATTATTGGCCCTATAACATAGGCCAATTACATATTGCCTAACAATTGGCCAGTATAAAAGGCCTTAAAGGGGTTATCCAGTTTCAAAAAATTTATCCCCTGAGTGTCAGATCCACATAGCTCTGTGCATGGGAAGAGCCAGGGCGGGAGATCGCAGGGGGTTCTAGCTATCAGATCCTCCACGATCTAAAACGTATCCCCTTTCCTTTAGATTGGGGATACATTTTTCTAAACTGGAATACTCCTTTAGAGGTAGATTCACACACAGAGTTGTTGCAGAAATTTCTTATACTGTCCTGATATTCTGAATCAGTCTTTCTAATATCCATGCACATGCTATAGAACAGTGGTTCTCAACCTTTTTTACCCCTTGACAGCCCATTCCAAAAAATTGTACCCCCATATTAGAGATATTTTGTAATGATTATAGTATAATTCATATGCTTTACTTTCCTCTATAACAACCTATTGCTATGGCTCAGAGCAGTAGGTCCCTGGTCTGCAGGGGCAGTGGAGCAATAAAGCTGATGGTAGTTACTGCCCACAGCAGCCCAGTTCCCGTGCTTCCCCTTTGCTGTCCTCCTGCTCCGCTCCTCGGTGCAGTGACATCAGCCTACCATTTTTTTCAAAGAGGTCGAGACCAGTAACCAGTGGCTGCTACTACTGATTTTTTTTTCCATTACCCCCTGGAGAACTGCTAAGTACCCCAGGTTGAGAAACACTGCTATAGAACCAACCCACTTACATGTATGGTATGGATTTTTTTTGTTTCATATTGCTGCAACAAATCAGTCCCTTATGAACATGGTGTGTCTATCCTTGATAATGTGGCTTTTGTTGTGAGCCTAATCCTTTTATTGAGAAAAATTCAGCAAGCAAAACTATAACTAATGAAAAAAAGGAAAGATATATAGAAATGTGTCAATGATCTGAACAGCAATCATATGTAAAAAGTTACAGTATCACTTGAAAAAAAAACATTGACTTGTGTAAAAGTTCCTCTCATAAACACAAAGGAATGGTTTCATTTGCCGTTACTATTTTATAATAATTAGAAATGTAACTAAGTAATAAAATGAAAACCAAATTGTAGCGGAGTTCAGTCTTCTATATATAGAGCCGCGTGTAATTAATCACATGTGTTACCAAACAAAAACCTGCTTGTCCTCACAGCACTCCAATGCTGGGAATAGAACAATTGTGCCTCAGCCCGCAGCAACCAATTACATTATTGCCTATGGTCACTTTTACATGTAAGATGAATCACAGCAGAAGACTGTTTCTGATTCTGTGAACTCAGTACAATGATCTTATATAAGTTATGTCTGCTTATAAAAAAATATAGAGGAATCAGACCTCAAAGTACAGTTAGCAATTGGTAGATGTAATAATAGGGAATAAATGTAAAGAGATGTGGCTGGTAACAATTATAAATGCTTTAATGGATAAAATATGTAATAAAAGACTGGTGTCTGAGCAGGGCCCTTGCTGCAGATCCAGTTAAGTATATAAGATACAGATTATGCAAGCAATATATTGCCATTTTGCCATTGAAAAAAAAAGGGTTCTCTCCGAAACGCGCCTGGCTAGCATTTGCCCATCATTGCCATCCTTCTGCTGCTACCAACTTGCCTTGTATGATATTACATTTCAAGCACTGCAGTCTTCTCATTAGGAGACCACCACAAGGTGTGTGCACGCGCCTGCAACTTTCAACTGCTGCCAGAGGACGCCGGTTATATCAAGTCTGGACTGCCTAATCCTGCTGCCCGGACACTGACATCAAGCCGGACAAAGAGCCGCGCTACCTGGCAATGGAGCCTGCAAGCTTCTTCTCGCAGGACAAGCAGACGCCCCGCTCACAACGACATCCTCAGTACAGTGAGCTGTTTTGCATCAGAAACCACAGCCCATAGGCCAGGAGAAGCCTGTGCCAACCTGTGAAATCATCTATTTCCATATAAGGCACTTACCCTTTATAATACATCTTCGAAATTGAACTTGATGCATATCTATTTGTGCTAATCCCGGAGCCTCCGGGCAGTTAAAACCTTCTAGAGTGTTGCCATTGGTGACAACCATAGCCGATCACAAGTATCATTTCTCTGCCGACTCCAATGTGATTAACTACTCCAAGGCATTATTGTACAATACAGCAAAAGGGCATATCATTTTTTACCCTAACACTACATTTCATATTTAGTATTTTAATTAGTATATCGCTTGCATAATCTGCATCTTATATACTTAACTGGATCTGCAGCAAGGGCCCTGCTCAGCCACCAGTCTTTTATTACATATTTTATCCATTAAAGCATTTATAATTGTTACCAGCCACATCTCTTTACATTTATTCCCTATTATTACGTCTAGCAATTGCTACCTGTACCTTGAGGTGTGATTCATCTATATTTTTTATTACTGATTGTTCGGCACTACGGGTAAAGTGCAACTCTGTCCAGTTAATATCACCTTTTTTAGTGTGTAGCCTTCCATTTTACATATACCACATTGACACGCGGACAGCTGTATCACCCGGACGCCGAGGGACCAGACCTGGTTGCTCCCGAACGAGGATCATCTCTTACATCTAACATTGCCCACCGGGTATACCTATGCAAAAGTATCTATACCTACTCGACTTCATCTACGTTTGAGTGGGGACCCCTTCCATCATCATATTAAGAGGAGTTACCAAGCACCCGGACCCAAGACTGATACTCATACGCAGCTGTCCAGATCAGTGTGTCACTTTCACTATATCATCATATAAGTATATCTAATGTACGCTTCTTCATTCTACATGTGATGATGCATTGCTACTATATGTACGGTCTCCCATGACCCTATTTCTGCATTGGATTAATGCAATCTCTGTCAAATGCATATGTATATCTTTATCTATGCAACACATACAACTGTGGGTTTGAAACGTGAATACTATTACATACCCCTGGCTACCTTCCTCGGGTCCTGATATTGTATTGTATTTACCACATGTATGTTTAACCTTAAAACACTTTTAATGCGTTATATCTAATATAAAATACTGTATATTGGATCTATTGGGCCAACAGCCTTGCTCAACTGCTTTATGGCGACGCAGCAATATTGTTTTACTGTCCCCCCTGTAGCCTAGGGTCACTAGGAGGTTCCAGTGTAGGCCCAGGTCATTAGGACAGGGGACCTACAGTATCGCCAGGCAGGGCTACTAGATAGGGTTACACCAGTTACGCCTTACTCATGCTCGATCCAATGTATACTATCCAATTGTGTGTATGTAAATAACACTGGCCCACACCAGTCGCTACAGGATTACAGTGTTGTACTTTAATAAATATATTGCATATGAAATATGTTGTTCTTGATTTTTTGACATATACCATATGTCTGTTAAGAACTAAAAATATCTGCCAACCAGAAATTTTTAATTTTTTTGTAGGAGTAAAAAAGTTACATTCCTCTTCACACTTAGAACACTAAGGCCTCCTTCACACAGTTTTAGGTTCACATCTGCATTGTCGTAGATTCCATCTAAATAATCAGACAAAAAAACTAGAAAGCACCATTTTATTATATTTAAAAGTCCAGAAACCCGACTAACCCCATTAAAGGGGTTGTCTCCCTTCGTTTCATCTGGTTTTCCTTCTCCTTCTCGAAGCTAGAAGATATTAAAGACCTTGCGCTCTCCCACATTCTGTTAGAGGATGTCCCACAGATGCTCAATAGGATTTTGGTCTGAACACATGCTTGGCCAGTCCATCACGTTTGACCTCAGCTTCTTAAGCAAGGCAGTGGTCACCTTGGAGGTGTGTTTTGGGGCGTTATCATGTTTGAATACTGCCCTGTGACCCAGTCTTCAAAGAGAGGGGAAATTGCTCTGCTTGAGTATGTCACAGTGCATGTTGGCATTAATGGTTCCCTCAATGAACTGTGACTCCCCAATACCAGCTTGGTTTCATCGGACCACAGGAAATGGTTCCAGTAATCCATGTCCTTTGTCTGCTTGTCTCTAGTAAACTGTTTGCAGGCTTTTTGGTGCATCATCTTTAGAAAAGACTTACATCTGGGATGACAGCCATGCAGATCAATTTGATGCAGTGTGTGGCGTATGATCTGAGCACTCACAGGTTGAACCTCTACCCCTTCAACCTCTGCATCAATGATGGAAGCAATCATTTGATTTTTCCCAAAAACAACCTTTGAATATGGTGCTGAGCATGTGCACTCAACGTCTTTGGACTACAATGGCAAGGCCTGTTTTGAGTGGAAACTGTCCTATGAAACTGCTGTATGGTCTTGCCCACCATGCTGCAACTGAGTTTCAGGGTCTTGGCAATCTTCTTATAGTCAAGGCCATCTTTATGTAGAGCAACAAATTTTTTTCTTATTCTCAGAGAGCTATTTGCCACAAGCTGCTGAAAATAGGACGGAGTTCGAAAACCCCTTAAATTGGGTGTCAGGCTCCATTGGTGTCTGTCTATCGTGCAGCAGATCTGCCTGCTCTGTTTTTTTTCACGTTTCTGCTCCTAGATGGAGCACAGGAACCTAACATAAAAAGAGCAGATGTGAACCCAACCTTACTTGTGTATGTTTTTTTCCCCTCACAAACTAAATGTTTTTTTAATAGTAGATGTGATTTTTTTATAACCTTTAAGGACTGAGGGCGTATGGGTACGCCCATGGGAATGTCAGTCCCCGCCGCTAGCCGGTCTGGGACCGGAACGGGATGCCGGCTGAAATCATTCAGCAGGCATCCTGGAACATCGCCGAGGGGGGTCCTGAGACACCCCCCCATATTGGTGATCACCGCAAATTGCAGGTCAATTCAGACCAGTGATTTTCGATGATTCCGGTTCCTGTCGCTCGCCGGGCGGGGATCGGAGCCGGATGCCTGCTGAAATCATTCAGCATGCATCCCAGCAAAGTTCTGAGGGGGAACCTGAGGTAAATACTAACAGGCGATCTGCAGCAATTCCAGGTCATCTGGGTCACGTGTGTAATACACCACCAATCATCATCCGTTCAGTACTGGGAGGTGGCAGTGTTGCCACCCACCAGTACAGCTGTGATTGGGCGGCCGTAGTGACCGCACCAATCACGGCAGTATGGGGAGGGGGAGGTGGGTGGAGCATGTTGCTCCGTTCTGCCCACCATTATTGTGAGATCTGGTGTGCAGGACGGAGCCACGTGCTGCCATTTCCCCCCTCATAGTCAAAAAAGTCCCCCCTTGCCCCCTTTCTGTGGCCTATTGGCAAAGAAAGCAGTCAGGGACAGTTTAGATTAGGTAGGGACAGTTAGGAGTTAATTTTTTTTTTTTTTTTTTTAACAGCGTATATCTGTAGGTGTCCGCAGGTCCGTAGCACCTTTAGCTGCATGATCCTGGCCCTAAAGGGTCTGCCCCCAACATTTTTTGGGGGCGCAGACCTTTCTTTTTCAGCGTACCATCTGTAGGTGTCCGCAGGTCTGCAGCACCTTTAGCTGCGTGATCCCGGTCGCTGCAGTATGACCCGAGCGTTTTTTTTTTTGGGGGGGGGCGCATACCTTTTTTTTCACTAAACGTGTAGCCGGGCCCTCTTAGGTAAAAAAGAGCAGTCTTCCACCGTTAGCTAAAGCCCACCCGCCGCTTATCAGTCCCGTAATACTGATCAGCGTTTTTTTGTGGCGAAGGCACTTTTTCAGGGATTAAAGCGTCTTTTTAATTTTTTGCACCTATAGGCGGTCCGTGCCACCAGTAGCAGGCCTGTGCTGTTTGGACGGACTGTACCTGTGTGTGGCCTGCCTCACCACTGTCAGTAATTTATCACTGATCAGCGTATTTTTGGGGTTCAGGTGGGTGCTTTTTTTCGTGTTTTAATCGTTTTTTATTTTATTTTTCGTGTTTTTTGTGTGGTGGTCTGTGTACGTGCCACCACCCACTGTTCTGGGCTTAGTGGCCAGACCCCCCACTGACTTCTGTGCCCCCTGCCACCACCAAGCGCTAATCAGTGTGCACACCACTGATTAGGTGAACGCTTTTTTGGGGGGCGCAGAGATTTTTGTGCTAGAAGTATTTTTTTTTAAGTTTCTTATTCTTTTTTTTTTTGTTTAGTTTTATTTTATATTTTTGTTCTTAGGGCTGGTTAGGCTGGGTTTGGGTAGAAAGTCTCGTACCACACCACACACAGCACACACACCAAGTAGAGAAATGCCCTCAGGGTGTTTTCAGCGGAGGAGGCATATGCCATACTTGCCTCCGACACTGAAAGCACCTTAGAGGATGAGGAAGACCCCACCTTTCTTATTTCCTTGTCCTCATCATCTAGTTCTGATGATGAGCCACCAAGGTGGCAGAGACGCCGCCATATGAGGCCACAAACCTCCTCTGCTCCTGACCCTTTGCCCCATGCTCTTATGAGTCCCCCTGGTGCTCATACTAGTCAAACCCCCCAGCCAAGTTCACTGGTGCCCCGTAGCGGCGAACTTGTCTGGACTCAGCCAGCGGACCACAAGCCCATGATTCCTGAGTTTGTTGGCGACTCAGGAATCAAGATTGAAATCGTTGGGTTCACCGAAATTGACTATTTTTCTGATTTTTTTCAGTGACGACTTTGTCAATCTGTTGGTTGACCAGACGAACCTGTAAGCCCAACAGTTCGTCGCCGCAAACCCAGGCTCATTTTTAACTAGACCCACTGAGTGGTACCCAGTGAATGCAGCCGAAATTAGGACCTTTTGGGGCCTCGTGCTGCATATGGGTCTAGATATGGGTCTAGTTAAAAAACCTAATGTCAGGCAATACTGGAGTTAGGACGTCCTCTACCAGACCCCGCTGTACAGTATGGCCATGGCACGTCCCCAGTTCGAGGCCAATCGGAAATGTTTGCATTATGCTGATAATGCGGCATGTCCCCCCCCCCCCCCCCCCGAAGTGATCCCGTGTATGACCGCCTGTCTAAAATCAATCACTTCGGGGCAAAATTTTGGAAGGCCTATGTCCCTTGGTGGGAGGTCGCTATTGATGAGTTTCTCATCAGCTTTAAGGGGAGACTCAGCTTCCGGCAATACATCCCAACCAAGCGAGCGCGGTATGGCGTGAAGATGTATAAACTTTGCGAGAGTACATCAGGGTACACTTGCAAGTTTATGGTGTATGAGGGATGAGATTCCTGTATTGAATCCCCAGAATGTCTCCCCACTCTGGGTGTTAGCGGGAAAATCATTTGGGGCCTTTTGCACCCATTGCTAGATAAAGGTTACCACCTTTACGTGGATAACTTTTATACTAGTATCCCTCTCTTCACATCCCTCGCCACCAGATCCACGGTCTCTTGTGGGACAGTCCGGAAGAATCAAAGAGGCCTTCTTCCCCATCCCCTACATGCTCCTATCCCCCTGGATGAGTCCCATGCATTTTCCAATAAAAACCTGTTGCTGTTCAGGTATAAGGACAAGAGGCATGTCCTTATGCTCACCACAATTCATGGGAACGCACCCCTGTCCCTGTGTGAGGTACTGCGGAAATGATGATTCAGAGCATAGGGTTTGGGGCGGGCATCATTTTTACTTTCGGCTATACTCTGGGTCATCATTCTGGGAACTGGCATATCAGTATTAAAATGGCAATTTTCATACCCCCCCCCCCCCCACCCCCATAGTACACTTCATCCATTCCTGGAAAATAAATTTAGGGAACACCCGTCTGTTCCAAATCTCCACTTCACCCCTATACACCTTCCCTAGGGGGTGTACTGTTTATAATAGGCTCACATGTGGGTGTTCCTTTCTTGTATTTTCCTCTGAATGTATGTAACTGTTAGGTCTGTAAGAAACATCGGCCTCAAATGCGAAGAGTTCTCGGTCATGAACTCTGTTGTATTTCCAGGCGACAGATCAGAGTCACATGTTAGTTGTTCCCAGAAAAATGAAGCAGAGTAAAGGTTGAAAATTGAAATTTTCAAAAGCTACCCATTCCTAGAAAATTAATTTAGGAAACACCCGTGTGTTCAAAATGTCCTCTTTACCCCTATACCCATTCCTCAGGGGGTTACTTTCTGTAATGGTGTCACATGTGGGTGTTTCATTTTTGTATTTTCCTCTGAATGTATGTAACCGTCAGCTACTGATATGCCATAGGCCTCAAATGCAAACAGACCTCTGAGCCTTGTTGTGTGCCCGCCCAGCACGTTACCCCATATGTGGATGTTTTTCCATAGTCAGGAGAATCAGCCCTCCAAAATTTGTAACCCAATTACTCCAATTACCCCTTGTGAAAATGTCAAAGATTGGGTAACCCTAGCATTTTAGTGTAAAAAAATCTAATTTTTCAATTTACGGCCCACTGTTCAAAAACCTGTGAGGTGTAAGTACTCGTTGTACCCCAGGTTACCTTCCTTGAGGGGTGTAGTTTCAAAATTGTGGTCACTTACCAGGGTTTTTTTTTTTTTTAGATTTTATGTCAGAACCTCAACCATTGCAGTGCAAAGCACTACTTTATGCCCCAAATCTTATCGGTGCTGTCTCACTCCTAAGCCCTGTTTTGCACCCGCATAGTGCTTTACCGCCATATATGGGGTATATCCTTATTCTGGAGAAGTTGGGCTACAAATTTTTTTGAGCTTTTTTTCTCTTACTACTTGTGAAACTAAAAAAAATTTGATTAATGCCAGCAATTTAGTATTAGAAATCAAATTTTTCACTTTTACGGCCCACTGTTCAAGAAACCTGTGAGGTGTAAGTACTCACTGTAACCCTTTTTACGTTCCTGGATGGGTCTAGTTTCCAAAATGGTTTCACATGTGGGGGGTTTCTGCTGTTCTGGCACCATGGGAGGTTTGAAAATGCACATGGCCCCCGAAATCTATTTCAGCAAAATTCTCTCTCGAAAAGTCCAATGGCACTCCTTCTGTTCTGAGACCTGTAGTACGCCAGCAGAGCACTTAACATCCACATATGGGACGTTTTCTTAATCAGGAGAAATTGTGCTTCAAACTTTGTGGTCCATATTCTCCTATTGCACCATGTGAAAATGTAAAAATTGGAGTAACGCCATCATTTTAGTGTTAAAAATCAAATGTTTCACTTTTACAGCCCACTGTTCAAAAAGCCTTTGAGGTGTAAGTGCTCACTGTAACCCTTTTTACGTTCCTGGAGGGGTGCAGTTTCCAAAATGGTGTCACCCAAGAAATGAAGGAAAACAAATGTTTAAAAAAAATAAACTGGATAACATTTTTAGACTGTTTTTATAATGTCCCTGATCACCAAACTAATATACATTATTCAATTTTCTTGAACCACAAAATGACAAATTGCATGTGACATTCCCAAGCCTTGAGGGGGAAATATAGTTCACAAACTACTGATTTCACACATTAGAGGAAAATGTGGTAGATCAAAGCACATAAGGATTAAAGTGCAAATAAGCAAGTCAAGGAGCGGTTGATGAAAACGTACGGAAGAACAATGAAGATCTGTGTCCAAAGGAACAAGTCTGGAAAAGCAAGTGAACAGCAGCCTAATATGTTGTGTAGGCAATAAGCAAGGGAATCAAACATGGAGACTAAATGATATGCCAAAACACATTGAATGTTCTCTGACAATTTAACATCTTTCATATCTGAGAACAATGGTCAAACATAACACTATTTTGCATCCTTAAGAGCACAGGGTAACCGGGTGTCAATTGCTTATTTACCTTTACTGTAACAGAAGACACAGTTGTTGTGATCACAAGTTAACTAAGTACACATGAAGGGTAAGTGTTTCTATACTGTCCATTACGCATGATCAGGTCTAAAAAGTTTTCTGTTTAAAGAAGTATATTTTCTCAAATTAGAGAAAACTTTTTCCTAAAGGTAATCTGTCATCAGATTTTACCCTATATAACTGCTGCCAACAGGTTATATACGAGAAAATCCACTTTCTTACCATACGTGAAAGTCTTCAGGGCCAACAGCAATTCTGGAAAACATAAGTTTTAAAGTTGCCCCTGGTCATATGTGAATTAGGATCAAGTAGTCCCCGGTGGGGTCTTCTTCCTCAGGTAGTCACTGCGGCTCTGGCTGTATTCACTCTTGTGTGATTAACAGCCTGGGCACTGCCAACGTCACTGCTCTGCTCCATCTGCCTACTTAAATCTTGCATGTCCAGAAGAAGCTATATTCACAGGGATAGTGCTGCTTCTGAGTCTGCACAAGATTTCAGTGCAGAGCAGTGACATCCTAGGGACTACTTAAAGGGGTACAGATTTGTAAATTACTTCTATTAAAAAAATCTTAATCCTTCCAGTACTTGTTAGCTGCTGAATACTACAGAGGAAATGCTTTTCTTTTTGGAACACAGTGCTCTCTGCTGACATCACGAGCACAGTGCTCTCTGCTGACATTTCTATCCATTTTAGGAACTGTCCAGAGCAGCATATGTTTTCTATGGGGATTTTCTCCTACTCTGGACAGTTCTTATAATGGACAGAGATGTCAGCAGAGAGCACTGTGCTGCTGTGTTCCAAAAATAACATAATTGTCTCTGTATATTCAGCAGCTAATAAGTACTGGAAGGATTAAAGCATTTTAATAGAAGTAATTTACAACTTTGTTTAACTTTCTGGCACCAGTTGATAAAAAAAAAAAAAAAAAGTTTTCCACCGGAGTACCCCTTTAACCCCTTAAGGACGCAGGACGTAAATGTACGTCCTGGTGAGGTGGTACTTAACGCACCAGGACGTACATTTACGTCCTGAGCATAACCGCGGGCATCGGAGCGATGCCCGTGTCATGCGCGGCTGATCCCGGCTGCTGATCGCAGCCAGGGACCCGCCGGCAATGGCCGACGCCCGCGATCTCGCGGGCGTCCGCCATTAACCCCTCAGGTGCCGGGATCAATACAGATCCCGGCATCTGCGGCAGTTCGCGATTAAAATGAACGATCGGATCGCCCGCAGCGCTGCTGCGGGGATCCGATCATTCATAACGCCGCACGGAGGTCCCCTCACCTTCCTCCGTGCGGCTCCCGGCGTCTCCTGCTCTGGTCTGTGATCGAGCAGACCAGAGCAGAAGATGACCGAAAACACTGATCTGTTCTATGTCCTATACATAGAACAGATCAGTATTAGCAATCATGGTATTGCTATAATTAGTCCCCTATGGGGACTATTCAAGTGTAAAAAAAAATGTAAAAAAATGTAAAAGTAAAAGTTAAAAAAAAGTGAAAAATCCCCTCCCCCAATAAAAAAGTAAAACGTCCGTTTTTTCCTATTTTACCCCCAAAAAGCGTAAAAAACATTTTTTATAGACATATTTGGTATCGCCGCGTGCGTAAATGTCCGAACTATTAAAATAAAATGTTAATGATCCCGTACGGTGAACGGTGTGAACGAAAAAAAATTTAAAAAGTCCAAAATTCCTACTTTTTTAATACATTTTATTAAAAAAAAAATTATAAAAAATGTATTAAAAGTTTTTTATATGCAAATGTGGTATCAAAAAAAAGTACAGATCATGGCGCAAAAAATGAGCCCCCATACCGCCGCTTATACGGAAAAATAAAAAAGTTATAGGTCATCAAAATAAAGGGATTATAAACGTACTAATTTGGTTAAAAAGTTTGTGATTTTTTTTAAGCGCAACAATAATATAAAAGTATATAATAATGGGTATCATTTTAATCGTATTGACCCTCAGAATAAAGAACACATGTCATTTTTACCAGAAATTGTACGGCGTGAAAACAAAACCTTCCAAAATTAGCAAAATTGCGTTTTTCGTTTTAATTTCCCCACAAAAATAGTGTTTTTTGGTTGCGCCATACATTTTATGATATAATGAGTGATGTCATTACAAAGGACAACTGGTCGCGCAAAAAACAAGCCCTCATACTAGTCTGTGGATGAAAATATAAAAGAGTTATGATTTTTAGAAGGCGAAGAGGAAAAAATGAAAACGTAAAAATTAAATTGTCTGAGTCCTTAAGGCCAAAATGGGCTGAGTCCTTAAGGGGTTAACCCTTTAAGGACCCAGCCATTTTTCACTGTAGGACCCGGCCATTTTTTGAACATCTGACCACTGTCATTTTAAACATTAATAACTCTGGAATGCTTTTAGTTATCATTCTACTTTAACATAGTGGTAAAATTTTATGGTAACTTGCATCATTTCTTGGTAAAAAATCCCAAAATTTGATGAAAAATTTGAAAATTTTGCATTTTTCTAACTTTGAAGCTCTCTGCTTGTAAGGAAAATGGATATTCCAAATAAAAAAAATTTTGATTCACATATACAATATGTCTACTTTATGTTTGCATCATAAAATTGACGTGTTTTTACTTTTGGAAGACACCAGAGGGCTTCAAAGTTCAGCAGCAATTTTCCAATTTTTCACAAAATTTTCAAACTCACAATTTTTCAGGGACCAGTTCAGGTTTGAAGTGGATTTGAAGGGTCTTCATATTAGAAATACCCCACAAATGACCACATTATAAAAACTGCACCCCCCAAAGTATTCAAAATGACATTCAGTAAGTGTTTTAACCCTTTAGGTATTTCACAGGAATAGCAGCAAAGTGAAGGAGAAAATTCACAATCTTCATTTTTTACACTCGCATGTTCTTGTAGACCCAATTTTTTAATTTTTACAAGGGGTAAAAGGAGCAAATTTATACTTATGTTTGTAGCCCAATTTCTCTCGAGTAAGCACATACCTCATATGTCTATGTAAAGTGTTCGGCGGGCGCAGTAGAGGGCTCAGAAGCAAAGGAGCGACAAGGGGATTTTGGAGAGTACGTTTTTCTGAAATAGTTTTTGGGGGGCATGTTGCCTTTAGGAAGCCCCTATGGTGCCAGAACAGCAAAAAAAAACACATGCCATACCATTTTGGAAACTAGACCCCTTGAGGAACGTAACAAGGAATAAAGTGAGCCTTAATACCCCACAGATGTTTCACGACTTTTGCATATGTAAAAAAAAAAAAGAATTTTCACTAAAATGTGTGTTTCCCCCCAAATTTCACTTTTTTTGCAAGGGTTAATAGCAGAAAAGACCTCCCAAAATTTGTAACCCCATCTCTTCTGAAAATGGAGGTACCCCATAAGTATACCTGAAGTGCACTACGGGTGAACTACAATGCTCAGAAGAGAAGGAGTCATATTTGGCTTTTTGAGAGCAAATTTTGCTCGGGGGGCATGTCGCATTTAGGAAGCCCCTATGATGCCAGAACAGCAATAAAACCCCACATGGCATACCATTTTGGAAACTAGACCCCTTGAGGAACGTAACAAGGAATAAAGTGAGCCTTAATACCCCACAGGGGTTTCACGACTTTTGCATATGTAAAAAAAAAAAAAAAAATTTCACTAAAATGTGCGCTTCCCCCCAAATTTCACATTTTTGCAAGGGTTAATAGCAGAAAAGACCCCCCAAAATTTGTAACCCCATCTCTTCTGAGTATGGAAATACCCCATGTGTGGACGTCAAGTGCTCTGCTGGCGCACTACAATGCTCAGAAGAGAAGGAGTGCCATTGAGCTTTTGGGAAAAAAATTGTTTGGAATGGAAGTCAGGGGCCATGTGCATTTACAAAGCCCCCCGTGGTGCCAGAACAGTGGACCCCCCCCCCACATGTGACCCTATTTTGGAAACTACACTCCTAACAGAATTTAATAAGGGGTGCAGTGAGTATTTACACCCCACTGGTCAAACGCCAGTGGGGCGTAAATGCTCACTGTACCCCTTATTACATTCCGTGAGGGGTGTAGTTTCCAAAATGGGGTCACATGTGGGTATTTATATTTTTGCGTTTATGTCAGAACCGCAGTAAAATCATCCACCCCTGTGCAAATCACCAATTTAGGCCTCAAATGTACATAGTGCGCTCTCACTCCTGAGCCTTGTTATGCGCCCACAGAGCATTTTACGCCCACATATGGGGTATTTCTGTACTCAGGAGAAATTGCGTTACAAATTTTGGGGGTCTTTTTTTCCTTTTAACGCTTGTGAAAATAAAAAGTAAAGGGCAACACCAGCATGTTAGTATAATTATTTTTATTTTTTTACACTAACAGGCTGGTGTAGCCTCAACTTTTCATTTTCATAAGGGGTAAAAGGAGAAAAAGCCCCCCAATATTTGTAGTGCAATTTCTCCCGAGTTCGGAGATACCCCATATGTGGCCCTAAACTGTTTCCTTGAAATATGACAGGGCTCCAAAGTGAGAGAGCGCCATGCGCATTTGAGGACTAAATTAGGGATCGCATAGGGGTGGACATAGGGTTATTCTACGCCAGTGATTCCCAAACAGGGTGCCTCCAGCTGTTGCTAAATTCCCAGCATGCCTGGACAGTCAGTGGCTGTCCGGAAATGCTGGGAGTTGTTGTTTTGCAACAGCTGGAGGCTCCGTTTTGGAAACACTGCCATACAATACGGTTTTCATTTTTATTGGGGGGGACAGTGTAAGGGGGTGTATATGTAGTGTTTTACCCTTTATTATGTGTTAGTGTAGTGTAGTGTTTTTAGGTTACATTCGCACTGGCGTGTTACGGTGAGTTTCCCGCTAGGAGTTTGAGCTGCAGCGAAAAATTTGCCGCTGCCCAAACTTGAAGCAGGAAACTTACTGTAAGCCTGCCCGTGTGAATGTACCCTGTACTTTCACATGGGGGGGCAAACCTCCAGCTGTTTCAAAACTACAACTCCCAGCATGTACTGACAGACCGTGCATGCTGGGAGTTGTACTTTTGCAACAGCTGGAGGCACACTGGTTGGAAAACCTTCAGTTAGGTTGTTACCTAACTCAGCATTTTCTAACCAGTGTGCCTCCAGCTGTTACAAAACGACAACTCCCAGCATGTACTGATCGCCGACGGGCATGCTGGGAGATGTAGTTATGCAATAGCTGGAGGTACGCAACTACAACTCCCAGCATGCCGAGACAGCTGATTGCTGTTTGGACATGCTGGGATTTGCAGTTTTGCAACATCTGGAGGGCTACAGTCTTAGAGAACACTGCAAAGTGATCTCCAAACTGTGGTCCTCCAGCTGTTGCAAAACTACAATTCCCAGCATGCCCTGACAGCAAACAGTTGTTTGGGAATGCTAGGAGTTGTAGTTTTGCAAGATCTGGAGGTCTACAGTTTAGGGACCACTATATAGTGGTCTCAAACTGTAGCCCTCCAGCTGTTGCAAAACTACATATTCCAGCATGCCCAAACAGCTGTCTGGGCATGCTGGGAGTTGTAGTTTTGCAACATCTGGAGGGCTACAGTTAGAGACCACTGTATAATGGTCTCAAACTGTACCCTCCAGATGTTGCTAGGCAACTCACCGGCTTCCGTCGGATCCAGCCGCATGTCATCGCCGCCCGCCGATCTCCGTCGCCCGCAGCCTCCGTCGCCCGCCCGGATCGGTAAGTGGATCTTCGGCGCCGGTCCCCGTCGTTTCCCCGTCCTGCCCCGCCTATTGTGGGAGGGCAGGACGGGGAAAACGAAAGCAAACCCCCCCGCCCCCGATCTGCTATTGGTGGTCGCGTCTAGACCACCAATAGCAGGGATAGGAGGGGTGGCACCCGTGCCACCTCACTCCTATCGCTACAGGGGGATCGTGGGTGTCTTAGACACCCGCGATCCCCCTTACATACCGGGTCACCGGGTCACTATAGACCCGTAATGACCCGGAATCGCTCAAATCGCAAGTTTGAATTCACTTGCGATTTGTGGCGATCGCCGACATGGGGGGTTCTAATGACCCCCCTGGACATTTGCACGGGATGTCTGCTGAATGATTTCAGCAGCCATCCCGCTCCGATCCCCGCCCGGCGCACGGCGGGGACCGGAACTGCCCATGACGTAACTGTACGTCATGGGTCCTTAACCCCTTAAGGACCAAGGACGTACCGGTACGTCCTTGGTCCTGCTCTTCTGATATAACGCGGGGTTACACAGTAACCCCGTGTCATATCATGGCGGGCCCGGCGTCATAGTGAAGCCGGGACCCACCTCTAATAGCGCGCAGCGCCGATTGCGGCGCCGCGCGCTATTAACCCTTTAGCCGCGCGCTCAAAGCTGAGCCGCGCGGCTAAAAGTGAAAGTTCCCGGCTAGCTCAGTCGGGCTGTTCGGGATAGCCGCGGCTAATCGCGGCATCCCGAACAGCTGACAGGACAGCGGGAGGGCCCCTACCTGCCTCCTCGCTGTCCGATCGCCGAATGACTGCTCAGTGCCTGAGATCCAGGCATGAGCAGTCATCCGGCAGAATCGTTGATCACTGGTTTCTTATGAGAAACCAGTGATTAACATAGAAGATCAGTGTGTACAGTATTATAGGTCCCTATGGGACCTATAACACTGCAAAAAAAAAGTGAAAAAAATAAGTGAATAAAGATCATTTAACTCCTCCCCTATTAAAAGTTTGAATCACCCCCCTTTTCCAATAAAAAAAAAAACACAGTGTAAATAAAAATAAACATATGTGGTATCACCGCGTGTGGAAATGTCCGAATTATAAAAATATATCATTAATTAAACCGCTCGGTCAATGGCGTGCGCGCAAAAAAATTCAAAAGTCCAAAATAGTGCATTTTTGGTCACTTTTTATATCATTTAAAAATGAATAAAAAGTGATCAATAAGTCCTATCAATGCAAAAATGGTACCGTTAAAAACTTCAGATCACGGCGCAAAAAATGAGCACTCATACCGCCCCATACACGGAAAAATAAAAAAGTTATAGGGGTCAGAAGATGACAATTTTAAACGTATTGTCACGATGCCGGCTGGCAGGAGGTGGATCCTCTGTGCCAGAGAGGGATTGGCGTGGACCGTGCTAGTGGACCGGTTCTAAGTTACTACTGGTGTTCACCAGAGCCCGCCGCAAAGCGGGATGGTCTTGCTGCGGCGGTAGTAACCAGGTCGTATCCACTAGCAACGGCTCAACCTCTCTGACTGCTGAAGATAGGCGCGGTACAAGGGAGTAGACAAAAGCAAGGTCGGACGTAGCAGAAGGTCGGGGCAGGCAGCAAGGATCGTAGTCAGGGGCAACGGCAGGAGGTCTGGAACACAGGCTAGGAACACACAAGGGAACGCTTTCACTAGGCACAAGGGCAACAAGATCCGGCGAGGGAGTGCAGGGGAAGTGAGGTATACATAGGGAGTGCACAGGTGAACACACTAATTGGAACCACTGCGCCAATCAGTGGCGCAGTGGCCCTTTAAATCGCAGAGACCCGGCGCGCGCGCGCCCTAGGGAGCGGGGCCGCGCGCGCCCGGGACAGGACCGACGGAGAGCGAGTCAGGTACGGAAGCCGGGGTGCGCATCGCGAGCGGGCGCCACCCGCATCGCGAATCGCATCCCGGCTGGAGGCGGTATCGCAGCGCACCCGGTCAGTGGATCTGACCGGGGCGCTGCCGTAGCGAGAATGTTGCGAGCGCTCCGGGGAGGAGCGGGGACCCGGAGCGCTCGGCGTAACAGTACCCCCCCCCCCCCTTGGGTCTCCCCCTCTTCTTGGAGCCTGAGAACCTGAGGACCAGACTTTTATCTAGGATATTGTCCTCAAGTTCCCAGGATCTCTCTTCAGGACCACAGCCCTCCCAGTCAACCAAAAAAAAGGTTTTTCCTCTGACCTTTTTTAAATTTTCCTGGATGTACTCAGACATAGCAAGAGTCTCAGGGGCGGACAGAGGAAAAATTCTGCCCCGGGGTGGAGTAGTGCCCGGGAGGAGGTCAATAGGACAGTCATAAGGCCTGTGAGGAGGTAAAGTCTCAGCTTGTTTTTTGCAAAATACGTCAGCATAGTCCATATAGGCCTTAGGGAGACCGGTTACAGGGGGAACCACAGGGTCACGGCAGGGAGTATTGGGAACCGGTTTAAGGCAGTCTTTGAAACAAGAGGTACCCCAGCTCTTGATCTCTCCTGTGGACCAATCAAGGGTTGGGGAATGGCGTTGAAGCCATGGTAATCCAAGGAGAATTTCGGAAGTGCAATTGGAGAGGACCAAAAACTCAATTTTTTCGTGATGAGGTCCGATGCACATTAGGAGGGGTTCCGTGCGGTAACGCACGGCACAGTCCAATCTTTCATTGTTAACGCAATTGATGTAGAGGGGTCTGGCGAGACTGGTCACTGGGATGTTGAACCTGTTGATGAGAGAGGCCAAAATAAAGTTTCCTGCAGATCCGGAATCCAAGAAGGCCTTTGTGGAGAAGGAGAAGGTAGAGGCAGATATCCGCACAGGCACAGTAAGACGTGGAGAAGCAGAGTTGACATCAAGGACTGTTTCACCTTTGTGCGGAGTCAGCGTACGTCTTTCCAGGCGGGGAGGACGGATAGGACAATCCTTCAGGAAGTGTTCGGTACCGGCACAGTACAGGCAGAGATTCTCCATGCGGCGTCGTGTCCTCTCTTGAGGTGTCAGGCGAGACCGGTCAACTTGCATAGCCTCCACGGCGGGAGGCACAGGAACGGATTGCAGAGGACCAGAGGAGAGAGGAGCCGGGGAGTAAAAACGCCTCGTGCGAACAAAGTCCATATCCTGGCGGAGCTCCTGACGCCTTTCGGAAAAACGCATGTCAATGCGAGTGGCTAGATGAATGAGTTCATGTAGGTTAGCAGGAATTTCTCGTGCAGCCAGAACATCTTTAATGTTGCTGGATAGGCCTTTTTTAAAGGTCGCGCAGAGGGCCTCATCATTCCAGGACAATTCGGAAGCAAGAGTACGGAATTGTATGGCGTACTCGCCAACGGAAGAATTACCCTGGACCAGGTTCAGCAGGGCAGTCTCAGCAGAAGAGGCTCGGGCAGGTTCCTCAAAGACACTTCGAATTTCCGAGAAGAAGGAGTGTACAGAGGCAGTGACGGGGTCATTGCGGTCCCAGAGCGGTGTGGCCCATGACAGAGCTTTTCCAGACAGAAGGCTGACTACGAAAGCCACCTTAGACCTTTCAGTAGGAAACTGGTCCGACATCATCTCCAAGTGCAGGGAACATTGTGAAAGAAAGCCACGGCAAAACTTAGAGTCCCCATCAAATTTATCCGGCAAGGATAGTCGTAGGCTGGAAGCGGCCACTCGCTGCGGAGGAGGTGCAGGAGCTGGCGGAGGAGATGATTGCTGAAGCTGTGGTAGTAGCTGCTGAAGCATCACGGTTAGTTGAGACAGCTGATGGCCTTGTTGCGCTATCTGTTGTGACTTCTGGGCGACCACCGTGGTGAGGTCGGCGACAACTGGCAGAGGAACTTCAGCGGGATCCATGGCCGGATCTACTGTCACGATGCCGGCTGGCAGGAGGTGGATCCTCTGTGCCAGAGAGGGATTGGCGTGGACCGTGCTAGTGGACCGGTTCTAAGTTACTACTGGTGTTCACCAGAGCCCGCCGCAAAGCGGGATGGTGTTGCTGCGGCGGTAGTAACCAGGTCGTATCCACTAGCAACGGCTCAACCTCTCTGACTGCTGAAGATAGGCGCGGTACAAGGGAGTAGACAAAAGCAAGGTCGGACGTAGCAGAAGGTCGGGGCAGGCAGCAAGGATCGTAGTCAGGGGCAACGGCAGGAGGTCTGGAACACAGGCTAGGAACACACAAGGGAACGCTTTCACTAGGCACAAGGGCAACAAGATCCGGCGAGGGAGTGCAGGGGAAGTGAGGTATACATAGGGAGTGCACAGGTGAACACACTAATTGGAACCACTGCGCCAATCAGTGGCGCAGTGGCCCTTTAAATCGCAGAGACCCGGCGCGCGCGCGCCCTAGGGAGCGGGGCCGCGCGCGTCGGGACAGGACCGACGGAGAGCGAGTCAGGTACGGAAGCCGGGGTGCGCATCGCGAGCGGGCGCCACCCACATCGCGAATCGCATCCCGGCTGGAGGCGGTATCGCAGCGCACCCGGTCAGTGGATCTGACCGGGGCGCTGCCGTAGCGAGAATGTTGCGAGCGCTCCGGGGAGGAGCGGGGACCCGGAGCGCTCGGCGTAACACGTATTAATTTTCCTGCATGTAGTTATGATTTTTTCCAGAAGTCCGACAAAATCAAACCTATATAAGTAGGGTATCATTTTAATCGTATGGACCTACAGAATACATATCAGGTGTCATTTTTACCGAAAAATGTACTACGTAGAAACGGAAGCCCCCAAAAGTTACAAAACAGCATTTTTTTTCAATTTTGTCGCACAATGATTTTTTTTCCCGCTTCACCATAGATTTTTGGGCAAAATGACTGACGTCATTACAAAGTAGAATTGGTGGCGCAAAAAATAAGCCATCATATGGATTTTTAGGTGTAAATTTGAAAGAGTTATGATTTTTTAAAGGCAAGGAGCAAAAAACGAAAATGAAAAAACGGAAAAACCTCCGGTCCTTAAGGGGTTAAGACCCAGGGTGTCGGGACGTACCGTTACGTCATGGGTCCTGAACGGGTTAAAACCAATTTTTTCAAGGATTTCTGCCAGCCCTTAAAGGAAAACTGTCGGCTTGCTCCCCCCGCACTAACCACTAACTGGCTGGTAGTGCGGGGGACGTTGATCAGTTTGATGCTTACTGTGCCCAGATCCGGCGCGCCGTTCGGCCATAATCTTCGATTTTCGTTGCTAACTGGCACCGGCCGGGCTAACTGGCACACTGACCTCAGCGCCTCTAGCCGCAGCGCAGCCCAGCTCATCAATATTCCTCCCTTCGTCTCTCCCTCTTCTCCCCGTTCTGTAATAAGAGGAGGAATATTGATGAGATGGAAGGCGCTGCGGCCAGCTGTGCTGAAGTCAGAGTACAAGTTAGCACCTGATTAGCATATACCGATAATCGAAGATTGCGGCCGAACGGCGCGGCAGATCCGGGCACGGTAAGCATCAAACTGATCAGTATCCCCCGCACTACCAGCCAGTATCGGGGGGAGTAAGCTGACAGTTTTCCATTAAGACTTCGAGATATGGTAAGCAAGCTGATTTTACCCTATATAACCTGTTGCCAATGGTTATGTAGGATAAAATCTGATCACAGGTTTCCTTTAAAGCTTGGACAAGCTGACACCCGCATAGGAGAGAAGACTCTGCTAAAGGTGTCTGGCAGCAGCCTATCCCCATTTCCCCATTGAGAACTTAAGCATGCTGAGATGGGCTGAGTGTGGAAATGTATGGGGGAGTTTGTAAGAATAGCTTCTGGCAGCTTATGTGCATTTAGTTAACAGCTTTTAAATGTTATTGACACCTTAAAGTAAGCTGGATCTGCTTATGATCTGCAGGTATCTCATGTGCCTGGCCTCTTTAAAGGAAGAGTCCCACAGCTGTAAAACTCAATTCTCCTTGTGGGGTTTATGCCAACTGATAAAAAAATAAAATAATTTACTGGTATAGAGTTACAATAACATGCCTTCTGTCTTTCAAAACCAGTGCCACATCTGTTAGAAAAGTGTGGGTGGTAGTGAAGCTCAAGTCCATTGACTCCAATAGAGCTGCAATAATAGAAACAACTGGTGTTGTGGTGTCATATCTGAAAACAGCCATATTTTCACTATATCAATCAATTCACTATAAAGATGAGACAGTAGTAATGTTTGATCAAAAGGATTACCAAATCTCCATTAAATACCACACCATTCAAACACCATCTCAGTGAGAAATACTTTCCAATTCTTTTAGGTGATATTTATCAAGCCTTGATCTATACATGGAAGGGACCTGGAATACATTCACAGCAAAACTTATTTTCAGTGCATGCAGGGATCTGGGCAGCTTTAATCTTTTCTATGTTTACCTATTAAGACATAGTCAGCGTGAACAATCAGACAGTGTCTGGAAATTGTAAGAAAACCCATCATCCCTTTCATGCTGCCTGAACCATCAGGGTGGTCCCCGGTGGCTTCTCCCTGCCATATCGTCCTGATAGATCTCTTCCGATATTCAAACAGGGAGAGATCTGTCAATCAAGACTGATGGGGCAGAAAGAAGCTGTTGGGACCTCCCTATGACTCTTAGTTCAAGCAGCATGAATATAAAGACAGGTTCCTTTTTACAGCTAAATAAGTTTATAGGAACTCTCATAAAGATCATAGCGGAATCCAATCCCAGTGGAAGCAAATACATCCCACTTTACTGGCTCTGGTTGACTATAGTCTCTTACCTACTGACATAGGCTACATTCATACTGCTGGTTGTCTCCGGCAGTGTGAAGCCCATTATTTTAGGATCGAGAATAGCCACAGAAAAAAAAGTGCTTGCGCTGTCTTTCTCCGGCTATTCTATCCAAAAATAATGGCACCCGACAGACCCCATTGACTATACTGGAGTCCATCGGGACGCGTTTTTGGCCGTTATGACCCGTCAAATTACGCCCATCAAACTGCAAAAAAAAGAAGTTTGATGGCCGCATTATTTGACGGGGCATACTGGCAGTATGAAAGGGGCTATACATGGGGTTGTCCCAGCTTTAAGAACATCTTTTTTTATAATTCCATAAAAAATGTTACAACATATGTTAACACATTGGTTTGTCTACTGCATATACAGCTTTTGACTTATTGTGGTTATATTTCACCATTCAAAATTATTTTTACCAATTTACTTTGATACAACAATTTGGCTAGAAGGCCTGAACTCCTGCACATGGCATATTTTGCTGTGCCATGTAGCGTAGTATACACAATTCTGTATAATGTCACTTTCAATAGAAATCCAAATGATGTGACGTGAAAGCTGCACTCCATAGGGTCAATGAAACTGACAGATAAATAAATAACACAAACATCCAAAATATATTTTTTTTGCTAAGAGTCTACTCACGCTGGCATTATTTGCCGTCTGTCAGGTGTGCCCATATTTGTAGTGACAAGAATAGTGTGGTCTACAGTGTTATTTTTGCAATCAGAAATACCAGGTCTCATTATAAATCTACGGGATCTATCACGATTCATTAGGATCCAATCAAGAACTCTGGATGGAAGCCATGATGCTAATGTGAACAGAGCCTTATACAGTATAGCCCACTTGATACAGGAATAATATATATATATATATATATATATATATATATACATACATATACACACACACTCCAAAGCTTTTCAGAGCAGCACAACCCAATAGAGCAAAAATGCAGTGGGTGCCAGCAGCTAAATACAGTCTAGGTCACGGTCTGTCTGCTTGTTACACAAAAAGAGGTTCCACAGCACTCCAAAGTAAATTCAAATGGTGATATTATTTTCCCATGAAGCTGTGATACAACGTTTCACCGGTCTCTCACTGGCTTTTTCAAGCATGCACACAGTTGAAAGTGCCACTAATTTATATGGTGCAAACTTCACATAGTGATTATTTCATTAATAAAACAATTAGTGATAAAATTCATAAAAAGTTATATAAATATACATATTGTGCAAAAAATCCATCATAACAATCAAAGTGAATATTACAATTCATATATTTATTGCTGTGTATAAAGTGCTGATCGCTTATTTTTAATGTTGTACATAATATATTTCATATTGCCCTGCAAACAAAATCATGTACAAACAGTGCTGAATTGATTAAAACCACATGGTCACAGTACTTGCGCATGTCACTAGGCAACAGATCACTCGCAGTGGCCATGCTGGTGAAGGGAAAAGGCACCCATCGGTCATTCTCATACTAAGTACATGGCAGGTCACTAATTCATGGCATATACACATCAATTATGAAAAAAGGGAAGACAAGACCTTATCATTCTCTTAATAGTATATAATATATAGTTTGGCTAGTAAATTATTGACATAAAATTATTGGATCACGTCCTTGAGTATTACTAGTGGTGAGTGGTGGCGTCCTCATTCTTCTGCTTGATCTAAAGATAAAGAAAAAATACAGTTATAAGTCTAATATAATAATTTTTTGGACACTTTATCAACCCTTTATATACTCTGCTAACTGGTTCGTAGACAATAACATCTAAAGGGGGGTATGCAGATGTGCATCAATGTGTGAGAGAATAAACAAAATATCTTTTCTTCAGAAAAATCCTGACTGACTGCCTTCCGCACAGCCTCAGTTCCCATATCATGGGGTTTTGGGGTGTATAGTGAGATTACCAAAATGGCACCATCCGGTAGGTTAATGGATTGCAATTTAAGTAAAAAATCTGACGTGTCTCGGATGTATGAGCGGGACTTTATAGCATACGGACGTAGCACTTGATCCAAAAACGTTGAAATCTGACTATAGGTCTTCCAGGGGGGTGTCACCAAGTCTTTATGTATTTTTGGAAGAAAATACATGATAGGGACAGCTGGGTGTGTAACTGTAAGAAAATTAAACAATGTTTCATCAATCAATTTAGACTTGAACGCTTGCTTTAAAGTAGCATTGATTCTGTTTGAGACTTCATTACTCGGATCCCCTTTAAGAAGGACATAGGTTGATGTATCTGAAAGCTGTCTAGCAGCTTCCGCCAAATATTTTGACCGATCCATGACCACAACCTTACCACCTTTGTCAGACGGTTTTATGTTAAGGCTGTGGTCATGGATCAGTTCGTTAATAGCCAACAATTGAACATGTGTCAAATTCAAAAAACTACTTTAAATTTTTCAAGATCATTTTTGACTAACGTACAATATGTGTCAAATGCACAGGAGTTGATTTGGGGGTTAAAGCCGCTACTGACCTTTAGGTTATATTGAGAGGCCCTAAACCCCACATCATCCATAGGGACAGAAACACAGGATTAGAATCAAACCAAATTTTCAATTTCAGTTTGCAAAAAATTGTTGACAGTCCAAATCAAGTTGGAACCAGTCCATGTTATTAGAAGGGCAAAAATTCAGACCTTTAGACAATAATTGTGTTTGAGCATCAGTCAATTTAACCGAAGAAATATTTACCATCTCTTTAGTTGTAGCATCTTTGGTGTCCTCTGGATGCGTGTCCTGGTTTGACCTCCGATGTCTCCGCCCTCCACGCCGGGTGGGTCGTCGGTGTTGTCCGGGTGTTGCGCAAAAAAAATCCTGTGAGGGTTTTAAAACAGTCTCATTACCATCAGGTATTATCTTTTTAGCATTCGGCGTAACCTGTTTTTGTTCTCAGGTTTTTTTTAATTTTTTGTTGCTATTGGATACACGCACACACATATATATATATATATATATATATGTAACATATATATATATATATATATATAATATATATACTATACTATATATATATATATATATATATATATATATATATATTCTGTATATACCATACTTTTTTTTATTTATTTTTAATTTAAGCATCAAAATATATTTTGAAAATTAAATATATACCAATAATAAGGATAAAGTTCAGCTTCATATATTCATATATTTTCTGTTCATTATTGTTTCTAAAATTCCAAAATTTCTTCACTGTAGCCATTGCTTGCTATATGAGACAGCTGATAACAAATGATAGTACTTCATAAAGGCTATTCAGATGGTTTCTCCGGGAGACTGCAGCTATCACAGTGTAGGTTTTATTTCCTTTAATATTTTATACATATTTTATGAAATGCTCGGAGATATGAAGTATTGCACCATGTTAACTGTGGAGTTTACAAGCAAGCAACACGCAGGCTTCTTTACTTACTGTGGTTCAGTTGCTTTCTCCTGCAAGGATAACAGTGTGAAGCATCTTGTTCTCTTTTAGCTCCGGTGATTCGGAGTCCCCCTCTTCCCCGTGTAAGGTGCACGATATGTTGCGGCCAAGCCTACAATACACAAACATTTCACTTAAATATTATCTAATGTTTTATGATCGAATTGTTTAATTAAATCCATATATCTGCTCTTCGCCTATCCGTCTTTAGCTAAGCTAATGGCAAGCAGGCAGTTATCTACTCAAAATACCTTTACATAGTCATAAAATAAACATGTTTTCAGCAATGCTCAGCGGCTCATAATGTACAGTATATATGAGGAAATCTATTAACTGCACCAGAGTTGTTGGAAATGATATGCAATAGAACAAATGTAGCCTGCAGCATTACCTGAGCCCTCTGGAAGGTTATAAAAGATTTGTGTCTACTAAGTAATAAATTATACTTTCCCAGTATCTGCCCTGCAAGAATTAAAATGTCAGAGGGGATAACTAAAGCGATGGAACATTAAGACACATATGTTTTAAACCTAGGGCTAGTTACTTTATCACTTTTTTCATGAGACAGTCAAATCAGATTACTTTTCAACAGGAGTATAGTAGCAGTCATTTCTACCGTTTTCTCCATACAAATGTAAAAGACATCCTTGTGTTTTCTTCAGTTCCGATGGGCTGAGATGCCAATATTAACAAGTCCTACCTAAGGTCATTCGGCTGTTAAACTGAAAATATGACAAGGAAATAGGGATATTACAATACATAGCCAATGAACAGTGTTGTTGGTTTAAAGGGGGTTCTACAAAAGGGATAGTCCAAAATTAGAAAAACATGGCTGCATTCTTCTAAAAGCAGTTTTGTACCGGTCAATGCATTGTCTCTGGTATTGCAGCTGCAATACCACACACAAAATGTGGTGCTTTTTTTTTTAAAGAAAATAGACACAATTCACTAAGTTTAAAAGCTAATGGATGAATTTATACTGGGTCTTTTTTTTTTTTTTTTTTTGACTAATTTTCTAAATGCAGAATGAAGCAACTTTTATATAGTCTTCATAAGAAATTTTCTACCATTTAGCTGCTACTCAGATATAGAGAGATAGGTCTGTCAGGTGGACTTCCTGCTGTATCAGTGTTAAAGAAAGCAGCAGAGAGGGAGACTATGTTACACACTAGCTCAGATAGTAGACAGGAGGTAGTGGGATCTTGGACAGCTCACACAGGTTGAAGAAAGAGAGAGAAGAACAGATACAAGGCAGTCTGCGGGGGAGAAATACATGGCCTGTGTACGGTGCCATAACAAGTTAAAAGCAAGAAATAGCTTTTCAAAGGTGCCCATAGCCTTTAATGTTGACATCCTATCCTTAAGATAGACTATCAATATTTGGTCTATCTTAAAGATTTGAAGTCTGACCTCTGTCTGGGTCTTAGAGAACAGCTTTAAAGGAGTATTCCAGCGCAAAATAACTTATCCCCTATCCAAAGGATAGGGGATAAGTTGTAGATCGCGGGGGATCTGAGCACTGGGGCCCCCCGGAATCTCCTGGACGGGGCTGCAGCGGTATTCTGGAAAGTGGGCGTTCCCTCCCTGCATGACGCGGCGGCTGACACGCCCCCTTCATGTACCCCATAGAGATACATGGACCATGGATCGTGTCTGCCACGGTTTTCTGCTGGGGACGAAACTTCACTTCCTGCAGACTGCCACGGCCCCGTCCAGGAGATCCCGGGGGTCCCAGCGCTCTGATCCCCCGCGATCTATAACTTATCCCCTATGCTTTTGAAAGGGGATAAGTTATTTTGCGCTGGAATACTCTTTTAAAGCTGTTCTCTAAGACCCAGACAGAGGTCAGACTTCAAATCCTTAAGATAGACTAAATATTTATAGTCTATCTTAAGGATAGGCTGTCAACATTAAAGGCTATGGGCCCCCGGGATGTCCTGGACGGGGCCATGGCAGTCTGCAGGAAGTGAAGTTTCGTCCCCAGCAGAAAACTGTGGCAGATACGCCCCCTCCATGTATCTCTATGGAGTACATGGAGGGGGCGTGTCAGCCACCGCGTCATGCGGGGATGTAACGCCCCCTTTCCAGAATACTGCTGCATTCCGGGGGGCCCCAGAGCTCGGATCCCCCATGATCTATAACTTATCCCCTATCCTTCGGATAGGGGATAAGTTATATTGCACTACAGATGTCCTTTAAGTATCTTGGCAATTGTAAAAAAAAAAACTATACCTTGACCCCCAAAAACTAATACAACCCCCAGTTATACCCACAAACACTGTTATCACCAAGAATTAAAATAAATAAAGCATTATCATACCTAAATATTTACTTAAGAAACCCAGTGATGCGGAAGTAGTCTAATGATGACCACCCCACATCAGATGGGAAAAATACTAATAGTACACGGCTTCTCATTTTATGGGGTATGTCAAAGCAAATTAATGTGAGATGAATACATGCAAATGAAGAAATATAGATACATTCTAGATTTGCTACTAAATCAGCAACACAAAGTAAATGCCCAAACATTTTGTTTGCCCACTTCCCAAGAACACAATTGTGGGCAGTTACACTTATCTGCTGCACGTCTGTTTCAGTCACCCCAAATGTTGTTGGTCTAACAGGTTGGCAAATATTATAATCTGCGTAATAATGTGTAGAACATGTTTGTACTTATAATAAGACATTTTGAAATGTATGTTACATAATATTGAGCTTACATATTATATGCTATAAGAAAATAATAAATGGGAGGAGACCATAAATATTTAGGGAACTGCAGACAGAAAAAAGTAAGACTGTAAGGAAACTATGGGAGACTATTGGAAAAAGAAACTGATGCTGGATACAAGCAACTATGTACAACTCAATCTGCACTTAAAGACCCTGTAGATGGGACAATAAATGGCAGTGAACAGAAGCCTGAACAAACACTGGATCATCTGCGTGGCCTTTACTTCCATCATTCTTTCAGAACATTCCCTGTTTACACAAGGAGATGTTCTGCCAGGTAGCCATGTTCTATCGGGCTGCATAAAAGATGTGGTCAGCCAACAAACAAGTGTCTGCTTGTGCCTTTTACACAAGGTAAAATTATGAGCGCCCGACCTAATATCCTAGCATATAACAGGGCCTTAAAGGGGTACTCCGCCCCTAGACATCTTATCCCCTTTGCAAAGGATAGGGGATAAGATGTCTGATCGTGCGGGGGACCCCCGTGATCTCGGCTGTGGCACCCCAGACATCTGGTGCACGGAGCGATCTTCGCTCCATGCCGGATGACTGGCGATGTGGGGCAGAGGCTCGTGATATCACGGCCACGCCCCGCTTGTGATGTCACAGCCATGCCCCCTCAATGCAAGTCTATGGGAGGGGGCGTGACGACCATCACGACCCCTCCCATAGACTTGCATTGAGGGGGTGTGGCCTATATATCATGAGTGGGGCACAGCCGTGATGTCACAGCCCTCCGGTGCTGCACCTGAAGCTTTAAATGAACGCTGGGTGCAGCACGAGATCTTATGTCTAGGGGCGGAGTACCCCTTTAAAGTTGTTTTCCAGGCAAAATTAATTGATGGCCTATAAATAGCTTATTCCCAAGATCCCAACCCCAGCATTGCCCTGTTTTTGGTTAACCTTTTAAGAACGCCGGGCTTATGCATATGCCCTGCATCCCGAGTCCTTAAAGGAGTAGTCCAGTGGTGAACCCAGTGGTGAACAACTTATCCCCTATCCTAAGGATAGGGGATAAGTTTGAGATCGCGGGGGTCCGACCGCTGGGGCCCCCTGCGATCTCCTGTACGGAGCCCCGACAGCCCGCGGGAAGGGGGAGTGTCGACCTCCGCATGAAGCGGCGGCCGACACGCCCCCTCAATACAACTCTATGGCAGAGCCGAAGCGCTGCCTTCGGCAATCTCCGGCTCTGCCATAGAGATGTATTGAGGGGGCATGTCGGCCGCCGCTTCGTGCGGAGGTCGACACCCGCTATCTGGCCGGAGAGCATGGCCCCCGTACTGAGAGATTGCAGGGGGACCCAACGGTCGGACCCCCCACGATCTCAAACTTATCCCCTATCCTTAGGATAGGGGATACGTTTTTCACCACTGGACTACACCTTTAAGGACGTGGGGCGTATGCATACACCCGTGGGAATTCCGGTCCCCGCCGCTAGCCGGTTGGGGACCGGACCGGAATGCCTGCTGAAATCATTCAGCAGGCATCCCACAACATCGTCGAGGGGGGTCCTGAGACCCCCCCATGTTGGCGATCGCAGAAAATCGCATGTCAATTCAGACATGCGATTTTCTGCTATTCCGGGCTGATAGGGTCTCTGCTGACCCGATCACCCAGAAAATAGGGGTGATCGGAGCTGTCAGGGACAGCTCTGATCATCCTGAGGGATAGGAGCGAGGTCGCAGTGCTGCGATCTCCTCCTATCCCCTGCCATTGGTCAGAACTGATTCTGACCAATGGCACGGCAGAACAGTGGGTTGCCATGGCAACCACCGTTCTGCCCACCCCTGGATGTCGAGGGGAACGTGGGGAAAATATGGAGGCCGGTACCTGGAGGAGAAGATGCCTGGGGACCCCCGATTGTCGCTGGAGACTGCTGGATCCTGGCTCAGGTAGGGAAACTACGGTGGGGGGGATGAAAATGAAAGTAAAGTGATCTTTACTGTGGCAACAACTAGGAAGGCCAAACTGCAACTCCCACCATGGGCAGGGTCTGGGAGGGTCACAGTTTGGAGACCACTGTTACAGTGGTGCCCATACGGTAGCCCTCCAGATGTTGCCAAACTAAAACTCTCAGCATGCCTAGACTGCCCAGGCATGCTGGGAGTTGTAGTTCTGGAACATCTGTCCCTTCAGATTTTGCAATTTTCATGAAATTTTTGAAAATTGCTGCTCTACTTTGAAGCCCTCACATTTTTTCAAAAAGCAAAAATATGTCCATTTTATGATGCCAACATAAAGTGGACATATTGGCCCATATTTATCAAACACTGTGAAAGAAAAACTGGAGTGATTTTCCCACAGCAACCAATCACAGCTCAGCTAACGAGCTCTGGTAAAGTGAAAGCTGAGCTGGGATTGGTTGCTGTGGGAAAATCACTCCACTTTTTCTCTCACACACTTTGATAAATCTGGGTCATTGTATTTGTGAATAAAAATAAACATTTTTTGGAATATCCATTTTCCTTACAAGTAGAGAGCTTCAAAGTTAGAAAAATTCTAAATTTTCAACATTTTCATGAAATTTGGGGATTTTTCACCAAAAAAGGATGCAAGTAATGGCGAAAATTTACCACCAAAATAAAGTAGAATATGTCACGAAAAAACTATCTTAGAATCAGAATATTCGGTAAAAGCGTTTTAGAGTTATTAATTCGTAAAGCGACGGTGGTCAGAATTGCGAAAAAGGGCTCAGTCTTTAAGGTGAAAAAGGGCTGCGTCCTTAAGGGGTTAAACTGTGGAAGACAGATGTAAACAGATATAAGCAGTGTATGGTGCTGGAAGCCTTGGTTCTGTACAATGTGTAGTGGCTGTGCTGCTAATGACAGCTCAGCCCTCATTTAAGTGAATAGGGACTAAGCTGCAGAAATAGGCATGGCTAAACATTGTATGATTCCTTACATTATGTTTACAGCCAGGTACCACGGCTTGCCCAAATAGCTGATCATTTGGGTGCAGCAATCTGATACTGTTGACCTATCCTAAGGATAGGCCAGCAATTCCTTTTGCCTGGAACCCCATTTTAAGTAATGACAATCTGTATATAGTGCTGTAGGACCTTTTGGTGCTATGTCCGCAATAGGCAACAAACTTGTTTATTTAAACCAGTTCGTTTTTTTGGCCTGAAAAGCTGAGAAAGTCAGAAAACAAGCAAACTAGAAACCCTCTTAAAAATACAGAGCCATGCTTAACATCAAAGCTTCTTTGATACAAGTTACACTACAGGAATAAAAGTGCTGCCATACCATTCGGCTGCTACCAGAGATTGAATTCACAACTTCAATGTTGATGTAAGATCCAAACAGAATCTGCTCAGCTGATAACTCATGTAACAGATTGTACAAATATAATACATATTTTAATACACATATACAGTTCATTCGGTCATATTCATCAGTGCGGCTTTACATGATCAATATCGAAATCCTTTTCATTCTCCTATTTTTCATTTTCACCGTGAACTTCTGAAACTGTTGTGACTGGCAGCGCCTGCATGCAAAAATAGCTTCCTCATAGAATGCACAGAAGAGAATCCAGAAAATAATTCAGTGTGTTGTACAAATAATGAGAACTCCGCAGTCGACATACAGACTTTGATTTTCTTTATAATTTATCTTAGCACCCCAGATCCCAATAAATCAAATTATACATTAGCCAGAGCAATGTTTAGACCATTTCCGTCACTAAATGGACTCGAAATCAAGGAGTGGAATGAAAAAAGTCATAGAAAAGATGTTTTCTGTTGACAAGAAATTGCTGTAAGTGGCGGAAAAGATAAAAACATTTGCAGCCCACAGGCAGGAGGATTGTGTCACTTCCTTGTAAGTGTGGGAGGTTTTCATGTATTGATCTGCCAGTGTATTTCAATGCTGAGTTATACCATGGATAGAAAGAGATAGATATGAAAGGCTATACTGCATGCTGGGACGACGATTATTTTGTCAATTTCACTTTCATCTTTACCTCTGCTAGGTGAGAGATAGACTTCCTGGAGGTTACATAATGATATAAAAGGTAATCACAAACATTGCCATTACATTTGAAGCCCATCTCTACGGAAACAGCAGTGACCTTCACTATAGTCGGAGGAAAAGTTTACTAATATTTTTATTACAGAACAACTATTCCCTTCATTAGGCCATACTAACCAGTTCTTGTAGTCTTTATATTTATGGCGCACTATGGGAACGAGATTCCATGGATTATAACCAATGCTTTGTTAGTCTGTCCAAGTGTTTCTTGTATATCTCAAGCTCTATGTCCCTGTCTTTGTTCCGTGGGTATTTATTGATTTGCCTTTATATTATTGCAATACTTTTTTATTTAGAAGGTTTTGAAGTCTTTATTAGTTTGTTTTCTTGTAAGTTTTTACAGTTTGCTCAGCTTGTGTTTCTCTGATTCCTTGAGGCTTTTGGTCTTCTTGTTGTTTCATCTAGGATTAATTTTTAGTTTAGGGCTATCACAAGGGTGAAGGGGCTGTGAGTTTTAGTTGTCTTGTGCTGCTTAAATTTAGGGAAAGATCTAAGGGAAGAATATGGATAGTTAGGGTCAGTTATTTTATTTCTTTTTGTGTCACCATCTTTGTTTAATTCCTGTCTGCCTTTATTATCATTCATGGCATAACTATTCTCTCCATCATGTCATGTTCCAATCATCAAATGGTGAGGTGCTAATCTTTCTTGTTACCTCCTAATATTGGTATGTGTTTGAATATTTTTCTTGCGACTGCCCGTGGCTCAGTCTATTCTGTTTACTGTAAGTTCTGAGGGTATCTGAGTACTGAGAGAGGAAACAGGAAATGCAACTGCTAAAAGTTACGCCTAATTCCACTATCTAGCAACCAATGCAGTGTCTTGCTGGTTGGGACACAAATTGGATCATTTTAAAGACCCTACCACATTTAAAATGCTACAGTCAAGGCCGTAAATTTTGGCACCCCTGAAATTTTTCAAGAAAATGAAGTATTTCTCACAGAAAAGGATTGCAGTAACACGTTTTTCTATACACATGTTTATTCCCTTTGTGTGTATTGGAACTAAACCAAAAAATGGGAGGAAAAAAAGCTAATTTGACATAATGTCACACCAAACTCCAAAAATGGGCTGGACAAAATTATTGGCACCCTTTCAAAATTGTGGAAAAATAAGATTGTTTCAAGCATGTGATGCTCCTTTAAACTCACCTGGGGCAAGTAACAGGTGTGGGAAAAATAAAAATCACACCTGAAAGCAGATAAAAAAGGAGAGAAGTTCACTTAGTCTTTGCATTGTGTGTCTGTGTGTGCCACAATAAGCATGGACAACAGAAAAAGGGGAAAAGAAGTGTCTGAGGTCTTGAGAACCAAAATTGTGAAAAAATATCAACAATCTTAAGGTTACAAGTCCATCTCCAGAGATCTAGATTTGCCTTTGTCCACAGTGCGCAACATTATCAAGAAGTTTGCAACCTATGGCACTGTAGCTAATCTACCTGGGCGTGGACGGAGCAAAAAAATTGATGAAAGGTGTCAACGCAGGATAGTCTGGATGGTGGATAAGCAGCTCCAAACAAGTTCCAAAGATATTCAAGCTGTCCTGCAGGCTCAGGGAGCATCAGTGTCAGCGCAAACTATCCATCTACATTTAAATGAAATGAAACGCTATGGCAGGAGACCCAGGAGGACCCCACTGTATCCATTTTTTTTTAAATTGAAAACCCTAGTCTTCTGCATTTTTTAGCGGTCACCTTTGAAATAAATGGTGCACAGCATGGGTCCTGTGGGGATATGGCAGCAGCCGCTTTTTTTAATTCTCTAGCCAGATCCTGCTTCCGTATGCTAAACTGTGGTGTCAATGCACCCTTATGATCATATCAAAAAGAATGGGACTGGAACAGACCCTTGTACCATGCCATTGTAATCAGACTCTGCTTGGAATACCCACATTAACAACAGCAGTTTATTATCTATCCTTCTGTCAATTGCATATTTTGCCCCACCTTCATCTAGCACTTTTGAGACAGTCAGCGAAAACGAGATTAGTATGTCATGATCTGCCCTAAAAAAAAAACATGCTGTTGTGGGCCCAAAAATTGGTATTTAGGTGGCCAGGTAGTATCCTCTTTTTCAGAAGAATTTGAGGGAAATATCAACAAACTTTTCTCCCAGATACCTGTTTCCTGCTGCTTTGGAGATGGACATTCCATACTCTACTTTTGTTCCTACACCTCTGACATATAAATGGCCAATGGTTATTACACCACAAAATCATTGCTGCTGCTTTCCATATTTATTGCCTTGGTTATATTGATTATTGTTCACTGGACTCCACCCATCCAACTGTGTATGATAATCTACCCTATTTATCTATATTACCTTAGAAGTAGCAGTATTTTATGATTTTGTTATCCACACTAAGTCAATTACTTTTGCAAGGTATTTACCTTTATATGAATATTTTAAAGCATATCTAGTAAAAGATACATTTTAAGAAAGTTTTTTTTGCTTTGCTACGTAAGATACGTCTTTTCAGAAACCTGAGTAGGATCTATTATATAGCATTTGTTAGATGTGAAGCCATTGCCTTATTTAACTTTATTTAACCCCTTAAGGACCCTTGACGTACGTCATGACACCCTGGTACTTAAGGACCCATGACGTACGCGTACGTCATGGACAATTCCGGCCACCGCCGCGCAACGGGTGGGGATCGGACCGGGATGCCTGCTGAAATCATTCAGCAGGCATCCCGTGCAAAGGCCGAGGGGGGTCATCAGGGGAGTCATGTTGGCGATCACGGCAAATCGCAAGTGAATTCTCACTTGCGATTTGCGCGATTCCGGGTCATTACGGGTCTATGGTGACCCTGTGACCCGGAATAGAAGGGGGATCGCGGGTGTCCATGACAACCACAACCCCCCTGAAGAGATAGGAGTGAGGTGGCAGGGGTGCCACCCCTCCTATCCCTGCTATTGGTGGTCTAGACGCGACCACCAATAGCAGATTGGGGGCGGGGGGGTTTACTTTCGTTTTCCCCGTCCTGCCCACCTACAATAGGCGGGGCAGGACGGGGAAACCCGACAGGGACCAGCGCCGAAGATCCACTTACCGATCCAGAGGCTGCGGGCGACGGAGATCGGCGGGCGGCAACGTCGTGCGGATGGATCCTACGGAAGCCGGTGAGTTGCCTAGCGACATCTGGAGGGTACAGTCTGAGACCACTAGATAGTGGTCTCGAACTGTAGCCCTCCAGATGTTGCAAAACTACAACTCCCAGCATGCCCAGACAGCTGTTTGGGCATGCTGGAATATGTAGTTTTGCAACAGCTGGAGGGCTACAGTTTGAGACCACTATATAGTGGTCCCTAAACTATAGCCCTCCTGATCTTGCAAAACTACAACTCCTAGCATGCCCAAACAGCTGTTTGCTGTCCGGGCATGCTGGGATTTATAGTTTTGCAACAGCTGGAGGACCACAGTTTGGAACAGTGGTACGTGAAAATGAAAAATTTAATTTTTCATTTGCACAAGCCACTGTTCCAAAGATCTGTCAAACGCCAGTGGGTTGTAAATACTCACTGCACCCCTTATTAAATTCTGTGAGGGCTGTAGTTTCCAAAATAGGGTCACATGTGGGGGGGTCCACTGTTCTGGCACCACGGAGGGCTTTGTAAACGCACATGGCCGCTGACTTCCATTCCAAACAATTTTTTTCCCCCAAAGCTCAATGGCGCTCCTTCTCTTCTGAGCATTGTAGTGCGCCAGCAGAGCACTTGACGTCCACAGATGGGGTATTTCCATACTCAGAAGAGATGGGGTTTCAAATTTTGGTGGGCATTTTGTCCTATTACCCCTTGTAAAAATTTTACATTTGAGGGAAAACTAGAATTTTAGTGGGAAAAAAAAAAATCATTTACACATCCAACTTTCACAAAAAGTCGTCAAACACCTGTGGGGTGTTAAGGCTCACTGGACCCCTTGTTACGTGCCTTGAGGGGTGTAGTTTCCAAAATAGTATGCCATGTGGGGGGGTATTGCTGTTCTGGCACCATAGGGGCTTCCTAAATGTGACATGCCCCCCAAAAACCATTTCAGAAAAACTCACTCTCCAAAATCCCACTGTCGCTCCTTCCCTTTTGAGCCCTCTACTGCGCCCGCCGAACACTTGACATACACATATGAGGTATTTTCTTACTCGAGAGAAATTGGGTTACACATTTTAGGAAGATTACTCTCCTTTTACACCTTGTAAAAATTCAATAACTGGGTCTACAAGAACATGCGAGTGTAAAAAATGAAGATTCTGAATTTTCTCCTTCAATTTTCTGCTATTCCTGTGAAACACCTAAAGGGTTAACAAACCTTTTGAATGTCATTTTGAATACTTTGAGGGGTGCAGTTTTAATAATGGGATTCATTTGTGGGGTATTTATAATAAGAAGGCCCTTCAAATCCACTTCAAAACAGAACTGGTCCCTGAAAATTTTCGATTTTGAAAATTTTGTGAAAAATCGGAAAATTGCTGTTATACTTTGAAGCCCTCTGATGTCTTCCAAAAGTAAAAACATGTCAACTGTATGATAGAAACATAAAGTAGACATATTGTATATGTGAATCAATATATAATTTATTTGGAATATTCATTTTCCTTAAAAGCAGAGAGCTTCAAAGTAAAAAAAAATGCGAAATTTTCAATTTTTTCATCAACTTTTGGAATTTTTCACCAAGAAATGATGCAAGTATCGACAAAATTTTACCACTATCATAAAGTAGAATATGTCACGAAAAAACTATCTCGGAATCAGAATGAAAGATAAAAGCATCCCAGAGTTATTAATGTTTAAAGTGACAGTGGTCAGATGTGCAAAAAATGGCTGTGTCCTACAGTGAAAATTGGCTGGGTCCTTAAGGGGTTAACAAGCAGGGCTCTATGCATTAAGGACAAGCAGGGCTCTGTACAGTGGGGCAAAAAAGTTTTTAGTCAGCCAACAATTTAGCAAGTTCTCTCACTTTAAAAGAATAGAGAGGGATGTCATTTTTATCATAGGTATACCTCAACTATGAGAGACATAATGAGAAAAAAAAACATATAATCACATTGTCTGATTTTTAAAGAAATTATTTGCAAATTATGGTGGAAAATAAGTATTTGGTCAATAACAAAAGTTAATCTCAATACTTTGTTATATACCCTTTGTTGGCAATGACAGAGATCAAATGTTTTCTGTAAGTCTTCACAAGGTTTTCACACACTGTTGCTGGTATTTTGGCCCATTCCTCCATGTAGATCTCCTCTGGCACAGTGATGTTTTGGGGCTGTCGATATGCAGCACAGACTTTCAACTCCCTCCAAAGGATGTGTTTGGGATTATTGTCATGCTGAAAGACCCAGCCACGTTTCCTCTTCAATGCCCTTGCTGATGGAAGGAGGTTTTCACTCAAAATCTCACGATACATGGCCCCATTCATTCTTGCCTTTACACAGATCAGTCATCATGGTCCCTTTGCAGAAAAAAAAAACCAAAGCATGAGGTTTCCACTCCCATGATTCACAGTAGGTATGGTGTTCTTTGGATGCTACTCAGCATTCTTTTTCCTCCAAACACGACGAGTTGAGTTTTTACCAAAAAGTTCTACTTTGGTTTCATCTGACCATATGACATTCTCCCAATCCTCTTCTGGATCATCCAAATGCTCTCTAGCAAACTTCAGAGGGGCCCAGACATGTGCTGGCTTAAGCAGGGGGACACGTCTGGCACTGCATGATTTGAGTCCCTGGCGGCGTAGTGTGTTACTGATGGTAGAACACTAGAGATGAACCCCTCTAACTACAAGTAATGCTATGCCCAAATATACTATGGTTTTAGTAACTATTCAACCACACTTTACCTGCAATGATGTGCATTAGTTAGTAAATATACCCTTAATAGCCATGATTTTACAGATTACCTCCACAACCATACAGCCAGTAAAAGTGTTTTTTTTTACTTTAACAACTAGAACCCAGTGTTGCCCGGTTTTTCCTTCCTAATCCTTGTTGGGGAGGAAAATCAACAAAGGAGAAAGCTTTTGACTTCATATCCCGTCCTCATATATTGTTGTCATATCCCGTCCTCATATCCCGACCTCCTATCCCAACCTCATATTCTGTTCTCATATCTCGACCTCCTATCCCTGACCTCCTATCCCATCCTCATAGCCCGACCCCATATCCCGCCCTCCTATCTAGACCTCATATCCCATCCTCATATCTCATCCTCATATCCTGACCTCATATCCCGACCTCATGTCCTGTCCTCATATCCCGACCTCATGTCCCATCCTCATATCCTGACCTCATGCCCCGTCCCCGTATCCCAACCTCATATCGCGTCCTCATATCTCGACCTCATATCCTGACCTCATATCCCGACCTCATGTCCTGTCCTCATATCCCGACCCCATATCCCGTCCTCATATACTGTCCTCATATCCCATCCTTATGTCCCATCCTCATATCCTGTCCTCAGGTGGGACTGATGTGTGATGAAGATTTTGTAAGCTGAAAATAGAAAGGGACGTGGCTTTGTGGGACTGGGCGTGATTTGCAAGCCAGACTGATGCACAAAAAGGGTAGAGAATAAAAGGGTGGGGCTTAAACAGTGGGCGTGTGTTTGTGAGATGGGGTGTGGCTTGCAAGCCGCACTGAAACATTAAACAGGAGATTCAGAGCGGAGCTTTTGGAGTAAGGTACTGGAAGTCCCATGTACTTGCATGGGACTTGAAACTAAAAAACATTTTTATATAAGGGTGTAGGTAAGGGTTAATTTAACTATCATATCTTTTTATTTGACATATAAGTAATATGTGTACCAGGTATTATTGAAATATCTCAAAAGCGCTAAATTTATCAATCAAGCGAAATGAGCTTCATAAATTGCGGGTAAATATAGTAATCTCCTCAATCCACTCTTTGGAAAATAGAATCGATGCTTTAGAGCATCTCGCTACGTTAAGTGCAAGATGGCTTATATTTGCGCAAAAAAAAACAGCTCTTGCAGCAAAATTTTTGGTGTAAAGGAAAAGTACGTAGTTAATAAATCCATGCGTACTATAGATGTCACTCCAAGGTACCCCGATTAGGCCACATCTGGAGGACATGCTCTACCAAAACATGCGCAAAAAAATGCGTAAAAAAAGGGCTTGCGCAAAATTTTGTGCAAAAAAAATACACACAAAACAGGGTTAAAATTTTTGATACATGTCCCCCATTGAGTTTTATATATATATATATATATATATATATATATATATATATATATATAGATAGATAAGTATATTTTCCTCAATTTGAGTATTGATAATCTTCCCTTTGGATACATGTTTCATAGGCACATTCTCAATGCCATTCTGTCCTCACATTATTTACTAACGGTTGAGGAAACTCTTTAAACAAGAGCATGGAGCTATTTCTAAACCTGCTTTTTCCAGTCAGTTGTATAAGCTTGGGAATATACTGTATGACATGACATCAATTACACTTAGCAGCGATGATGTCAGGAGTTATGAAATGTCTCCAGGCAAACGGTGCGACTTGAAGTAAATGTGCGAACTTGGTGTGGAGTCCTCACACGTAAAAACAATTTCACAAATGCCAGAGATTGGTGAACACTTAAGGAGTTTAGGCATACAGTAGGTGATCTTCAGAACTGCAAATTCAATGTGTCTCACATATACGCAGATACCATGATCTAATGGTGTGTTATATTTATAGCTAATGTGCTATTTTATGTCAAGGTGCATTAATAATGGAAAATATCAGTACTTAAAATGGAACAAAATATCAGTTAAATTATTGAACGAAAAAGACCCTGATGAAAGAAAAAAGGCTAGGAGAGCAAGCAGACAATGCCATAAATAGGAATAAAATGATAGTTCCTCTTTGGCACACATACTGTATGTACTGTTATACCTCACCAAGCCATCATCCAAGTATTTTATGCATTATGTCCCAGTTATGTACTAACTGAAAAGGAAATAATACTAATGTATAAGCCACGACAGTAATGCATTCAGAAGTCGAAATGCTATAAAGGTACCCAGAACCATAATGAATCTACTTCTCCGCTCTATTTCTCAATAAGCATAATAGCAATTTTAGCCATGAATACAATAAAGAGCTTAAAGGGGTACTCCGGTGGAAAACTTTTTTTTTTTAATCAACTGGTGCCAGAAAGTTAAACAGATTTGTAAATGACTTCTATTAAAAAATCTTAATCCTTCCAGTACTTATTAGCTTCTGAATACTACAGAGGAAATTATTTTATTATTGGAACACAGAGCTCTTTGCTGACATCATGACCACAGTGCTCTCTGCTGACATCTCTGTCCATTTTAGGAACTGTCCAGAGCAGCATATGTTTTCTATGGGGATTTTCTCCTACTCTGGACAGTTCTTAGAATGGACAGAGGTGTCAGCAGAGAGCACTGTGGTCATGATGTCAGCAGAGAGCTCTGTGTTCCAAAAAGAAAATCATTTCCTATGTAGTATTCAGCAGCTAATAAGTACTGGAAGGATTAAGATTTTTTAATAGACGTAATTTACAAATCTGTTTAACTTCCTAAGTTTTCCACCAGAGTACCCCTTTAAAGCAAATGTTCATTGACTTGCTTAAAAAGCGTACATAATTTATTGTTTATTTTTTTTGCTATTAATTTTTTCAGTGTTGACTGTTTTCGAGCTTTCCTCTGTTAGTGCTCGCCTGTGATCAGTGCCTGCGCTTAGCTCCATTTCCCCATTGGGGTCTAAGGTACTGCGGTATAAATCCTATCTTCTGTCTTTCCAGCTATCACCATCCATTACACTTTACAACACAGCTCTTTCTGTTCACATTGGATACTGCCTGTAAATATGATTCCCCCACAGGTTCACAAGAAATACAGCACATGTTGATATTATTTTCATGACTTACTTGTTGACTTGTTCACCTAAGGCAGTGATTCCTAACCTTCAAAGAGAACCCCAACTAACATTCTATAATTCTATATACTGGCCAAGATTTGTTGTCTGCCATACGCCAGGCAGACAGAAATAATGTTGTCTTTCCTATAGTAAAAAATCCGTTCCTAGGCCCAAATACCAACTCCCCACATACTGGGTGCACTTTCTGGAAAGTTTTTAGAGTACTGAAGAGGACGGACTTGTACTAATTGGTGCACCCAACTAAATGCATCATCCTTCTGAAAAGTACACTGTGGATATACTTGCACATATAATTGTACCAACACACACATATATTATGTCCGAAAATGTTATATTATATAACTAAAATATATCAATAGACATAAAATAATGATAAAAAGATGGTGTAATTTGTCAGTTTTTAATTACATTTATGCCATTACGTCACAAATTGTTTTGATGCCAAGGAGGACATAAACAGATGTCAGAAATCGTGACACTTGGGCCTGAAGTAACGTCATACTGTCCCTCAACAAATTACTTGCCCCAGAGATGTCCTGCCTTGGTCAGTGAGTGGCAATGGATGACACTCTGGGCCCCAAAGTCACCCCGAGTCCAAGTCATGATTTCTGACAGAAAGAGGATAACAGCCAGGAACCGGAGCAGGACACTGCTTATGTGCCGCTGAATAACTCCTTTAATGTTATGGCAGATCAGTGTAGACACATTGGGCCTCATTTACTAAGGCATTTCTGAGTAGATTTTATAAGGTTTTTTGTGTCGCATGTGTCATGCGCCAGAATTTCCTACAAAGAATCAAAAAAAAACTACTAACGCTCCACTTTACCTACAACTCACAAATTTACTAATGTTCCCACACAAAATGTGGTGGATTTCAGCTCTGGTTAACCCGACAGCTCAGAGCATGTGTAGAAAAAGGAAAATGTGGGGAAAATGTCCAAATTCAAGAAACAATTGTAAACACCATGGGAAAATACCTGTTGGGAAAGAAAAACACAAAGAAAACTACACTGCCTTACTAAATGAGGACCATTATATGACAAGAATACATGCCTCTGTAATAAATATTTTATTAATAAATAACAGCTTGTGGAATAGAAACTGAAAGTTTTAGCATGAAGTATGGATGTAAAGGTAAGCAGGACTAGTCATCACTAGCAGTTGACCTACACAGTGATATTTCAGGACATCCTATAGCCACATGTGATTCCTCAAATGGCAGCGTTCCTATCCAGCCTTTTCAGGAAGACAATGCTTACCTACACACAGCACAGGTTTCCCAGGAAAGTCTTTTTCAGATTGCAACACTTGCATTACCTGCCCGGTTGCCAGATTTATTGTCAATCGTCAACCAGGCCTCAGAAACCCACCAGTGTGTAGGATCTGCAGGCCCACCTGCAACATCTGTGGGTAAATGTGCCTCAGGATGTCATACAGTACATAAATGCCTCCATGCCCCACGGTATATTATGTTTTATCCAGGATAGATGAAGCTTAAAGGGGTATTCCAGAAAAAACATTTTTTTATATATCAACTGGCTCCAGAAAGTTAAACTGGTTTGTAAATTACTTCTATTAAACTATCTTAATCCTTCCAGTAGTTATCAGCTGCTGAACTTGAGTTGTTCTTTTCTTTCTGACCACAGTGCTCTCTGCTGACACCTCTGCTTGTCTTAGGAACTGTCCGAAGCATAAGAGGTTTGTTATGGGGATTTGTTCCTACTCTGGACAGTTCCTGAGACAAGCAGAGGTGTCAGCAGAGAGCATTGTGGTCAAACAGAAAAGAACAACTCAACTTCAGCTGCTGATAACTACTGGAAGGATTCATATTTTTTTAATAGAAGTAATTTGCCAATCTGTTTAACTTTCTGGAGCCAGTTGATATATATAAAAAAAAGTTTTTTTCCTGGAATACCCCTTTAACAGAATACTAAATCCTCCTGTTAATAGTACAGATTTCCGTAATAAACATATTCTTTCATCTCAATATAGTACTAACTTACATATACTAAATATATATATATATATATATATATATATATATAAAATTGTAGAATGTTGCAGACTCTTAAATATGAGTTAGACAACACCTTGGTGAATTTGTTTTTGGCCAATGATTGTGTATCCTCTCAAATATTAAAGTATAAAATAGTAAAGTTATAAGAATTTCATAAATAAATGGCATTGCTAGTTGCTAATATTGCCTAACTGCAAATTTATGTAAGGGCATTAGCAGAAACACAGCAGAAAGGAAGCACTGACGGGTAGAGCCCAAACTAACGGACAGCAATTCTACCAATAAGCCCATCCAACAGGGAAGCGTCAAATCATTTCAATCTGAGCCAAATTGTGTCTGTGGTCTGGAAGTGCTCAGGGGACCCACCAAATCAGAACGGTTCTTTTCATTGAGGCCTGTTTGCTCCACAATATTGCACTGAAGGCAAATGAGTTTCCAGTAGTTACAGGTTAAAAAATGTAATGAGACAACTGAAATAGAATCCACCATCCTTGAAGAAACAGGACCTCGAACGGAGCAGCACTTTCAGAAGTACTGAATAAATCATAATGGGGCTTAGCCGTTCTTGCCAAATTAACACTGACATTTTTGTGCTTTCCAAGAGTATTGAAAACTCAATTAGTAGGCAGAGAATGTGAGAAAATCGATCGCTCTATGCAGAAAGCCCAGAAAGGTTAAGTTACTTTAAGAAAAGGAAATCCATGAAATACAGCAGCTTAATACAGGTGTTTTGTTAAACAAGGGGCTAACATCTACAGTGAGCAAAAACAGCATCTTGATCTTGTGTGAAAAAGCTCAATTAGTTATTCCCCAGTGAAATGATTCTCCATAACTTTTCATAATAATGATGGGAAATGTAATTATTGTGCATTATTTCTGCTTTTCCTATTAATGGTGTGGTTTGTAGGCCTCCTCAGGTGTTTATCAACAGGGCTCGCATCAGCAGCTGGCAAGGTCAGGCAAATACTGGGCCCACTGGATAGCAGAAAGCCCACTGCTGCTCTGCTCTGCATAGTAAGAGAAACTTCACCGGATCAAGCTAGTCCTATCAGTCCAGATACTGGTCCAGCAGGAGTCTGGAGACTACAAATGAACACTGAGAAAGTAAGAGAGGAGCCAGGAGAATTCTCCTGACACTCTCCTTTTTCACTTCAAGTGTCACTTTTTTTCAATCCCAACCCTCTGTTTTAGAGTTGGGATGTTGCGACCTGCCTGGTAGAGGAGAGAATGGAAAAGTACTGCTGGCAGTGGTAGTGGGTGATTTGGGGGAGAATGCTACTGTAAGGATGGGAAGGGATTGAATGCTGCTGCCAGAGAAGGGAAGGCAGAGTGAATGCTGCTGCCAGTGGTGGAGGGGTGGAGTGAAGGCTGAGATTGCTACCAGATTTGGAAATGGGGAGAATTCAGCTGCTATTAGGAGGCAAAGCAGTTGTCAGTTGAAAGGGATGGGACATTACTGCTGCCTGTGGGAAAGGTAGATAATGCTGCTGCAAGTGGGAGGGTGAAGGTGGGAAGGGGGGTATTGTTGTTCATGGTTGAGAAAATGTTACAATGCTGTTGCCAGTGAAAAAGCATGGGAGTAGGGAGAATGTTGTTTCCAAAGGGGAGGGATGAATGTGATTAACTATGGCTGTCAGGTCATAAGAACTGGGTAATGGAAAATGATTAGAGATGAGCGAATATTAGAAAAATTCGATTTGGCCGATTCGCCGAATTTTCTGAAAAAATTTGGTTTGGTACGAATTTATTTGCGGCGAATCGCTATTAAAAATGGCTATTTCTGGCCTACAGTGAGCCTCAATAGCGGTGTAGAACACTTTGTCTTGCTGTAACATGCATAGGGTGTGTCCTGGGTTAGTGAAATAATACTGTTTTTCAGTATGACATGCAGATCAGAGGCGTCGCTATTAGAATCACTGTCACAGAGCAGCACAATGACACAGCCTGGAGGTGGCATCAGTATGAGGAGACCATATAGTGCTGAATGACACAGCCTGGAGTTGGCGGCAGCATGAGGAGACCAAATAGTGGCTGAATGACACAGCGTGGAGGTGGCAGAAGCATGAGGAGACCTTATAGTGGCTGAATGACACAGCGGGGAGGTGGCGGTAGCATGAGGAGAACATATAGTGGCTGAATGACATGGCCTTGAGGTGGCAGCAGCATGAGGAGACCATATAGTGGTTGAATGACACAACGTGGAGGTGGCGGCAGCATGAAGAGAACATATAAAGGCTGTATGGCACAGCCTGGAGTTGGCAGCAGCATATAGTGGCTGCATGACACAGCCTGGAGTTTGCGGCAGCATAAGGAGACCATATAGTGGCTGAATAACACAGCGTGGAGGTGGCGGCAGCATGAGGAGAACATATAGTGGCTGAATGACACAGCCTGGAGGTGGCGGAAGCATGAAGAGACCATATAGACCATATAGTGGCAGAATGACACAGCGTGGAGGTAGCGACAGCATGAGGAGAACATATAGTGGCTGAATGACACAGCGTGGAGGTGGTGGCAGCATGAGGAGACCATGTAGTGGCTGAATGACACAGTGTGGAGGTGGTGGCAGCATGAGGAGAACATATAGTGGCTGAATGACACCGCCTGGAGGTGTCGGAAGCATGAGGAGACCATATAGTGCATATAGTGGCTGAATGACACCGCTTGGAGGTGGCGACAGAATAAGGAGAACATATATATTGGCTGAATGACACAGCCTGGATTTGGCGGCAGCATGAGGAGAACATATGGTGGCAGAATGAGACAACCTGAAGGTGGCAGCAGCATCAGGAGTCCTGAAAGTGACCTGGTGACAGAGTGGTGCAGTGGGTGGCCATACTGGTACCCAGTGACAAAGGTGGGTGATAAAAGGATAACTTGGCATCAAATGTGTGGCATCAGGCGGATGGCAGGATCAGAATAGTAGCTGAGGCCGGTAGGCAGAAGAAAACGTTCTCTTTTGTAAAAGTGTTAGTGTGCACAAGTAAGTATTGAGGATATGTATTACGTAAAACTTAACTTTTAATAATATGCTTAGGATAAAATATATGGACCCCAATTTTTTTTTAAATCAGGCAAAAGGAAAGGTGTGCAAAAAACACCATGTGCCACCTACACCACCAAGTATTGATGTGATGCAAAGACCTCTAAAAGGTGGAAGGGAACAACGTATGGTCCATTGTAACTGGTGGGGGTAAAAACTTCCCCTGTAATGCCCTACTTCCGCATCATTAATTCCCTTCTTGGCAAGTGTTACTTGCCCTAAAAAGGGCAGCACCACACAGGAACCTCTCCCTATTTCAACCTACAAACACTGCCATTTCCCAGGGTCCTTAGGTGGAAATAGGGATCCTGTGTGGGGCCGCCCTTTTTAAGACGAGTAACACTTTCCTTGAAAAGGTGGAAGGGAACAACGTATTGTTCATTGTAGCAGGTGGGGGTAAAAACTTTCCCCGTAAGGCCATACTCTCGCCCCATAAATTCCCTTCTTGGCAAGTGTTACTCACCCTGAAAAGGGTGGCCCCACACAGGAAACTCTCTCTATTTCCACTAAAAAACCCTGGGAAATGGCAGTGTTTGTAGGGGGAAATAGGGAGAGATTCCTGTGTGAGGCTGCCCTTTTTAGGGCAAGTAACACTTGCAAAGAAGGGAATTAATAATGCGAGAGTAGGGCCTTACAGGGGGAGTTTTTACCCCCATCGGTTACAATGGACCATACGTTGTTCCCTTCCACCATTTAGAGGTCTTTGTATCACATCAATACTTGGTGTTGTAGGTGGCACCTTTCCTTTTGTTTGATCTAAAAAAAATTGGAGTACGTATATTTTATCCTAAGGAAAGTTAAAGGGGTACTCAGGTGGCATATGTGTTTTTTCAGTTTCTAGTTACCCTTGCAGGTGAGTTTTCTTGTTATCTCTGGTCTCGTGCTTGCTCTTTGTTTGTCTTTCTTTTCCTTTCTTTGCACAAGTGTGTCCATGTAGTGTAGCATCTATTTCCATTTTGCTTTTGTTTTAGAAACTACAGCTCCCAGCATGCCTTGTAGCCTGACTCCTTTTTCAGTGACCTGCCCACCTTGTTTTGCGTTGCCGCCCAGCCCTGTTTATGGCTGGCTTTTTTTTTCTTACCTTTAGCACTCCTTTTCCCCGCCCTGCTCATTAGTATACTCATCCCACCCTCACTGTCAGCTTCTCTGCCCACAGTCCCCACATCAGGGAATGAATGAATTGTCAGCGGGGGGAAGTGATCATATGTGACCCGTGGGCGCTGCTCTGCTTCTTACCCCCCTTCCCCCCCCAAAAAAAAGCAATGTCCCCGGGTTAACTGTGAGCCATTCTTCCCATTTCCGGGAATGAATAAATTGTCATCCTTAGCGCGCTGTCCCCACATCAGGGAACTAATCATTTGTGACCCGCGGGCGCTGCTCTGCTTCCTGCCCTCCCCAAAGCAATGTCCCTGCAAGGGTTAAAGGACATCTGTACTATTCCTGTGCCCAGACTGCAAAAATAAACAAAATAAATTTGACTCACCTTCCTACGTTCCCCCGTTGCTACTGGGGACGGGAACGTCACAGAGCCGTCAGCGTATAACCGGCCACAGCGATGTCCCGCCTCTGCCGGTGATAGGCTAAGCGCACTGTCATGTAAGGAGACGGCCGGGACTGCCCTTTATTCTGTTGGAGGTGACAAATTGTGGACCGGATCTTATTTACTTGTGTCGTTTAGATTTTTCTAGGCACATTTTTGGGATCAAGCTACTATAGACCTTGACTAAGGGGTGTGCAATAGACTTTTTGAGTCACCAGGTGCAATAGACCACTGTGCAATAATAGTTTTGGTACTATATCTACTGTATCTTGAGGTGTATACCCTTTATTTTGCACAGCTGCATATTGATACCTTTTGTATTAGAACTGTTCTCCACTACGCACACGGCCCTGACTTTGGTGCTATACATTTACGGTGCAATATTATCTTACGTACTGTATTGTGATTTACTTACCTCAGCATTTTTTGCACTGGTGCATATAGTCACTTTTATGGACATGGGAGTGTCCTTTATGCTGCTTTGATCTCTCCTCCTGTTTACATCTTGCACCTTACATGTGATATTCTATTCTATGTGCATACAGTTTTTTGTATGAATGTGACCTTAACAAAGATTATAACATTTTAAAGTATCTTGAGTCTACCATTTTTTCGTAGGAGTTGTGTTGTCAGCCTATCACCGGCCGAGGCAGCGATGTCCCACCTCGGCTGGTGATAGGATGAGCGCACTGTCATGTAAGGAGCCGGCGGCTACTTACATGATAGTGCGCTCAGCCTATCACCGGCAGAGGCGGAACATTGCTGCGGCCAGTGATATGCTGACGGCTCTGTGACAGAATGAGCAGCGCCCGCAGGGTACATATGATTGGTTCCCTGATGTGGGGACAGCGCGCTGCAGCTGGAAATTAATTAATTCCCTGATGTGGGGACTGCGGGGTGAGAAGCTGCGCCTGCGGGGGGAATCATGATAGCACTGCAGCTGACATGTTACTAATTCCCCCGCCATGGGAACTGTGCACCCGTGGGGGGGGGAATCATGATAGCCGATTCCCCCAGCGGGCGCATGGTCCCCATGGCGGGGAAGGGGTTACATGTCAGCCACAGCGCTGATACAGGGTATTCAGTACATCTTGAGCCGGGCACGGGGCTGGCTGACAGCGGGAGGAGACATCCATTCTCCCGCAACAATTCAATTAATTTTCATTACAGGGGTGTGGAAAAGGGGCAAAACCATTGCAGGAGGAAAAAAAAAACAGCAACGCCTGCAGCACTGACATCTTGTCCACAACAGTGAACAAACATGGCCGCAGGTGTGGACGACAATAAAAAGCAACCAGAAAAACTAGTGAACTTTCGTCACAGAAAAGAGGTCAGTAAAAAACAGATATGCTGTGGACAGATGCATAACATGTGAATTACAAAAGTGCTCAACTCCCTACAAGCACGCTAGATAACCATGAAACTGTGGTACCGGAGTACCCCTTTAAGTTTTAGCTAATGCATATCCTCAATACTTACTTGTGGTCTGATGGCGAGGAATTTATGTAACTGGAGAGGAGCACCTTAAATATGTTTGGCACTGTCCATATTTGTGAAGTGTTGGTGTGGCACCATGGTCAATCTACTCTGATGCATTAGACATTGGTAGGTGGAAATTCTGGCTGATCCATGCCTGATTCATCTTGACAAAGGTCAGTCTCTCCACATTTTTCGTGGACAGACGAGTTACTATGGCCCCCGCCGCACTAAATACCCGCCCTGATGGCACAATACTGGCCGGGCAGGACAGCTTTTCCAGGGCAAACTCTGCAAAAACTCTGCCTAGAAGTCCGACCTGCGAATAACTATGTAGGATGTCTCTGTAGTAGGTCAGTTTGTCCTCCCTCTCAGTGGGTGTAAAAAAGGCCCCCATTTTATGCCGGTAGCGAGGGTCCAATAAGGTGGAGAGCCAGAAGTCATCCCACTGCCAAATGGTGACAATTCGATCGTCACTACGCAAGCAAGTGAGCATGCATCGCACCATTTGTGCAAGTGACTCGGAGGGACTCCACTGCATACTTCCATGGTGTGTCTGGTTCCTCTGTCTCGCCTTCCTCATAACCCTCTAGCTCCTCTAGCTGCTCCTTCTCTTCTCCTGTCAGATGACTAGAAAAACCGCCCATCTTGCGAAACCTAAACTGTGCTCCACTGTGCCCCTCCCCCTCCACCTCTTCCTTCAGTTCAGCCCCCACAGGGTTCATGTGGCCATGAGATGTAGGCACCAAGTCTCCAGTGCCCTGACCAGCCATTGTTTCCAACACGTGCTTTAGTAGATGAAGAAGTGGAATGACGTTGTTCATCTCATAATCCTGGTGACTGATTTATAATGTGGCTTCCTCAAAGGGCCTGAGCAAACTGCAGGTGTCACGTATGAGCTGCCACTGGTTGACATTGAAGCTGCACAGGGGAGCCCCCTATCCACTTGGATCATCAAAAAATCAGTGATGGCTTTTCTCTTCGTATAGTCGGTCCAACATATGGAGGGTGTAATTCCAACGTGGAGAAACATCGCAAATTAGACTATCTTGGGGGATGCTGTTCTGATGCTGCAGCTCAAGGAGGGTGTGCTTTGCGGTGTACGAGTGGCTGAAGTGCATGAAAAGTTTCCTTCCCATTAATAGGATGTCTTGCAGATGGGGGGAACACTTCAGGAACCTCTTGACAACCAGACTGAACACGTGTGCCATGCAGGGCGCATTGCTCAGGCTTCCTTGTCGCAGCGCAGATAAGATGTTCTTCCCGTTGTTGATCACCATGGTTCCCATTTCCAGTATTCGTGGAGTAAGCCATGATATGATTTTTTAATGAATGACTTTTATCAGTTTGTCCCCTATGTAACTCCATTCGCTAAGGCAAACCATGTGAAGAACAGCGTGATACCGCCTTGCCCTGTACACATGGTATGCTGGAGGAGACTTGTCCGGGCAGTGGAGGCTGAGGACACGGTGGAGGATGAGGAGGCGGAGTCGCACACTGTCACAGGACCAATGGCCTAAGAACATGGAGGCGGAAGCAGCGTGACCTGTCCAAGTTGCTGTTGTGGCTGTTGTGTGCAGGAACCACATTCCCCTAGTGGGCCGTAAAGGACATGTATTTTCCCTGACCGTAGTTACAGCTCCACAGGCTCAAGGACTGGCCCACCTTCTGTTCCACAAAATTGTGCAGGACTGGTACTGCCTTCTTCGCAAAGAATTGACGGCTTGGGACTTTCCACCTCGGCTCGGCACAAGCCACCAGTTCTCTGAAAGGTGCAGAGTCCACCACTTGAAAAGGGAGGGACTGCAGCACCAGCAACTTAGACAGGAGCACATTCCGCTTCTGCGCCACTGGATGAGTGGGCAGATACTGTTATCTCTTGGACATGGCTTCACCGATGGATTGCTGGCAGAATGACTGACCTGAAGTAGGAGGACCAGGAGCATCTGGAGCGACAGAAGATTGGTATGACACACAGCTCCCTTCAGCTGAGGTGGTGGAGCGTTGGCTGAAACAGGGAGTGGCGTGCCACTGGGTGATGCAGAAGGCTGGACCACCACATCGGAGCCACGGTTCTCCCAGGACGCTTTATGGTGGTGATGCATATGTTGCATATGTTGACGCAGGGCCGTGGAGCCAACATTGGGACCCTGACCACGCTTCACCTCCTGCCGACACATCTTGCATGTGGTCATGTTAACATGTCCGGATGCTTGATGAAAAACTGCCACACAGCCAAGTAGCTGATTTTCCCCACCAACAGTCTGCACTGATTAACTGCTACTGCCGTCGACCCCTGTTTCACTACCTCCCGGGAAGCTAGGCTTCCACAAAGAAGGTGGTCTTCCCCGGGCAAGTTTGGCCTCAGACTTTCCACTTCTGCCACCATACTGACTGCCAACCATGCTACAACCTTGCTGGCTCAGCTGCTGCTTCAAAGGCAACCTGCAACCCTCTTCCACTGATGATGATGAAGCCCTTTCTGCACCCGACTCTCAAATGCGATCAGCTTCATCATCATCATCGAGTTGTGTCTGCACGTCACTGATGTCCTCCTCAGGTTCGTCAACAGTGTCTGCTTCAGGACCCTGAACCTTTGCAACACCACCTCCCACGCCACTCTCCTCATCACTACTTGCCCGCCTAGAGGAGGAAGCGGTGGATGTCTCCTCCATCTTGACTGGGCAGTAGCTGCTGATTGTCCTCTAGATCGTCCTCACTAAATAGTGGAGCTGAACCCACAGCATAAGATACTTCTGTGGGGGAGGGAACAGCATAGGACAGAGGCAGTGGGAGGACAGGGACTGCTCCCAGGCCATGTCAACTGAGGGTTGTGTCTGAGGAACCCACCGACTGTTGACTGGGGGTGTCAGATGTCACTTGTGATGAAGTGGATGACCGTGTTAACCAATCAATGGCGGTAGATGGGTTGCTGATCGATATACGACCACTAGCAGATATCGGGAGCTCAGGCCTCTTGCTGCGACTCCTGCTGCCACTCGTGCCCCTAGTCTGCTGCGACCTCTGCCTGATGAATTTTGGCCTCTGCCACTACTCTGTGCACATCCTGGCACTTCTCTGTCTGACATACTTAGTGCGTATATGAGGGGAGTACAATATGCTCCACTACGCTTAAAAAAGTATTTGTGTACAACACCAGCCTGTGAGTACTTTTGCCTGGCCTTTTATGGTATCTAGGCCCCTGAGATTTTAACAGGAACAAAATAGTACACCACTTAGATGTACATATGTGGTATGCACTTATGAGGAGGGGAGGACAATGCGCTACACCACACCAGCCGGTGTGTACTTTTGCCTGGCCTTTCACAGTATCTAAGCCCTTGAGACTTTAACAGGAACATAATCGTAAACCACTTAGATGTATGTATGTGTTATGCACTTATGAGGGAGAGAATAATACACTCCAGTACACTTAAAAAAGTATTTGTGTACAACACCTGCCGGTAAGTACTTTTGCCTGGCCTTTCACAGTGTCTAGGCCTAGGAAACTTCGACAGGAACCAAATAGCACACCACTTAGATGTCCGAATGTGGTATGCACTTATGAGGGGAGGACAATGCAGTTCATTACGCTTAAAAAAGTATTTGTGTGCAACACCCGCCGGTGTGTACTTTTGATTGGCCTTTCACAGGAATAAAATAGTCCACCACTTAGATGCACGTATGTGGTATACACTTATGAGGGGAGGACAATGCGCTATAGTACGCTTAAAAAAGTATTTGTGTACAACACCAGCCGGTGTGTACTTTTGCCTGGCCTTTCACAGTATCTAGGCCCTTGAGATTTTAACAGGAACCAAATAGCACACCACTTAGATGTCCGAATGTGGTATGCACTTATGAGAGGAGGACAATGCAGTCAATTACGCTTAAAAAAGTATATGTGTGCAACACCAGCCGGTGTGTACTTTTGATTGGCCTTTCACAGGAACAAAATAGTCCACCACTTAGATGCACGTATGTGGTATACACTTATGAGGGGAGGACAATGCGCTATAGTATGCTTAAAAAGTATTTGTGTACAACACCAGCCGGTGTGTACTTTTGATTGGCCTTTCACAGGAATAAAATAGTCCACCACTTAGATGCACGTATGTGGTATACACTTATGAAGGGAGGACAATGCGCTATAGTACGCTTAAAAAAGTATTTGTGTACAACACCAGCCGGTGTGTACTTTTGCCTGGCCTTTCACAGTATCTAGGCCCTTGAGATTTTAACAGGAACAAAATAGTACACCACTTAGATGAACGTATGTGTTATGTTATGCGCTCTGGCGCATGATCCCGTTATCTGCTGCTGCCAGTGGGGCTGGGACTCGCATCGCGGGTCGCAACCGCATGCGAGCCCCAGTCCGTCACTCACCTGGTGCTTCTCCTGCCCCAGCCTCTGCCTCTCTGCTCTGGCACGCGTGTCTCCGTCCCCTAGGGGGCGCACGTGCCGGAGCTTTAAGATTTAATGAGCCAGTGAGCTAATTTGTGTGATTCACCTGTGGCTCATTTATATATTCCTCCACCCTCCTCACTCCCCTGCCGGATATTTGTTGCCTTGAGAGAAAGCATTCCTGTTTCTGCCTTGCCGTGTATCTGATCCTTCGCTTTGTGACCCGACCTTGCTTCTCTGCCACCTGCCTTTTGACCTCCTGCTACGTCCTGACTACGCAATCGTGCCGCCTGCCCTGAACTTCTGCTATCCAGACTATGAGCTGCCTTATCCCTCCTGTGCCTCGCATCTCCTCAGCCACCTGTGTGGTCGATCCGTGCCCGGGGTAGCAACCTGGATGACGCTTGCCGCAGCAAGTCCATCCTGTTTTCCGGCGGGCTGTGGTGAAAACCAGCGGCACCTTAGACTCAACTCCCTGGTACGGTCCGAGTCATCTGCCACACAGGTCCAGCGGATTCACATCCACCGGGGTTCCTGTCTTCTGAAACGTGAGTGTTACCATATGTGGTATGCACTTATTAGGGAAGGACAATGCGCTCCAGTACATTTAAAAAAGTATTTGTGTACAACACCAGCAGTACACACCAGTGCTGCAGTACACAGTCGCTCTGTACTACACCCAAAATTGCACTTTCTCTCTCAATCTCATTTCCTTCCCTATCAGTGCTTCTAGGGAGGATTTGTGCTTGAGCTGAATCGCTGCTGTTCTGTGCAACACACTGCTCTCTGTCCCTCTCTGTAATAGAACGCTGTAGTGACTGGGAGGTGAATCGCTGCACTAAGAATTATTTTCTGTGCAACAAACACTGCTCTCTGGTGAATTGCAGGTGAATCGCTGCTGGAAAAAAGCTTTTCTGGCCAACACACACAGCACTGTCTGTCCCTATCCATCTCTCTGCAATGAAAGGCTGAGGTGACTGGCTGCAATATGGCTGCCAATTATATAGTGCTGTGACATCACAGGGGTGACTGGTTGCTAATAGGCTGTATGCTACATGTGAAAGAGGGTCATCCTGCCTACCCTTGTTCCTGCCTTCCCAGGATTCCTTGCACCATGTCCTCACATGTGAATCCACCATTTTAGATGCCCTGGAGCCTGGACCTCACTAAATGGAGTTTAATGAAGCAATTTGCACGATAAAATCGCACCTATATTCGCATTCGTTGCGAATCGAATTTCTCCTGAAATTCGTAACGAATTCCCTAAAAATCATCCCTAAAAATGATGATGCCAGTGGTGGAGAGAATGTTGCTGCTAGTGTAAAAGGCTTAGAGGTTGTTGCTGCCAGTGAGAAAGGGGTGGTTAAAAGAGTAGGAATTTTTCGGTCAGTAGGGGAGATGAAAAGGGAAAGAATACTGGTGACATTGATGGACAAATTGGAACACAGCTATTACCTGTTGTGGAACTCTAGTTAAGGGATATTACAGCTTCCAGTGGAAAGGGGTCTGAAATAATTTTGGAGTGGTCTTGGAGTTCGAATTAGTTTAGTAGTCCCATCTGGTTTCTTAATCTGTGTTGATATAAAGGCATGGGATGGGCTGCAGACATGGGCATAGCTATAGAGGTAGCAGTCGCACCAGGGCCCTGGTGCTTAAGGGGGCCCCAAAGCACATCTGCCCCATAACAGAACAGTATTATAATTGGCATATGAGGCCCTGCTGCAGATTTTGCATCAGGGCCCAGAAGCTACAAAATACTCCTCTGGCTGTTAAGGACCAGAGATATCTGGGTTCCGGGAGTAGTCACCATGGTAGTCCGGGCTGGATAAGGAAGAGAAGTAGTAAAACCAATAAGATGCCACCTATGATTCACTAGATGTAGCTGTTATGCATTCTGCCCGTGACAGTGTCTGATCATTGCTGTGCTCTTCTGTATACTAGCAACTATGTAGAGCTGTCTAAAACTGTTATAAAAATGTCTCTGGTACCATTACACAGAGTGGATGAAAGAAGTTGAGGCATAAGGGGGCTCATGGTGACTATACTAACCAAGGGCTCATGTTCACCTGGAGCCAGTCCTGTTTATCAATACCATTGTAAATGCATATTTCTGAAATATTCACTTGTGTACTTCCTGCTTTCAGTGCTCGCTCTAGGGAAATTAAAATAAACTTCTAGTGATGTGCCAATGGGCTACTTGCCAATCTGTGTGAGTTCTTATTGGACCTGCATGTAAATATCAGCAACTGCACCACTGGATACCTTGGGAACTTAGGGACCTACAGTACTGAATAGGAAACATGAATACCCTAATCCTGGAAATCACAGTGACTTTGGCATGAATACAGATTTGGTAAAAGCTGTAATTATTAACTATTTGTGACTCGACTAGTTGTTAAACATTCATGTACAGCTAGTCAGTAAGATTACAGTAGTAAAATTCAGAATAAAATTGCAAAATTTCATAAATTATCCAGTACTTTATATGTATGGTATGTTCCTGCAACCTAAAGAAAGAAAAATAACAGAAACATTTTTGAAATAAATTGCTAGAAATGATATTAAACCATTAAAACGTCAATAGTAATTAAAGGGCATTTCTCATAAAAAGTCTTCTGACATTCCAGCCGTTGTGGATTGCACAGGTCGACTAGAGCTCATGTAGCAGATCATGATGGATAATGTATAACTGTTAAAGAGACCAGGCTGACATTGTCAGTCCAATCGCCCTGAAGTGACAGGAAGCTCTCTGAAACAAAACAGGCCGGATACATTGCTTAAAGTAATTGCTGTGTTTAATATTATCATCCAAATGCAGAAAGGAAACTTTAGATGTTGCTAGGGAGAAGTGTAACGATCATATTACAGATCTCTAAAGGGGTAATGTTTTCAAATTAACTGGTGGCAGAAAGTTATACAGATTTGTAAATTACTTCTATTTAAAAATTCAAGCTTTCTAGTACTTATTAGCTGCTATACACTACAGAAAAAGTTGTGTAGTTCTTTCCAATCTGACCACAGTGCTCTCTGTTGCCACCTCTGTCCATGTCAGGAACTGTCCAGAGCAGGATATGTTTGCTCTTGGGGTGTGAACAGTTCCTGACATAGACAGAGGGGACAGCAAGGAGCACCATCTCAGATTTTAAAGAACTACAAAATCTACCCTGGGACATACAACAGCTTTAAAGGGTAGCTCCCACCATCCAATTTTTTTTTTTGGCCGGTAGCCCCCCCCCCCCCCCCGCCCGCTACGGCGCTAGCCCGTTCCCTCCTACCCCACCACCCCACATACCCCGTTCCCTCATTACACTTGCAGTTACTGCAGACTCCGGCAGCGGGCGTGCAGGGACAGCGGTGGCAACGAGGCGGCGATGTGCAGGAGGAGTGGCCTCCCAGCCAGTGGCCGGGGAGCCAATGCGCTCGCTCCCGCCTGTCTGATTGACAGGCAGGGAGCGAGTGCAGCCTAACTGAAAAAGGACTGATTGCCACTCCAAAATCAGTCCTTTTTCAGTAGCCGGTTTTTAAATGTAAATTAAACCTTTTTAATGAAAAAAAAAATTATAAAAGTATATTAGAGATATGTTGTAGTGCATAAGTACTACAACATATCAAAAAATAAAGTTGGTGACAGTGCCCATTTAAAGTACTAAAAAGCTTTTCTTTCTTCAAGAATTCATTTAGAAATCTGTATAACTTTATGACAATATTTGATTCTAATTCTTTATTTATTTTTTTATCCAGAATACTCCTTATACTGGTATGTGGGGCAGGAGATATATTACATATACAGATAAAGAGTTTTTTTTTATACTATCCTTTCATTACTATTATTTTCTTGAGTTGAGTGCTTCTACTGTGAGATCATTTGTGTTTTATTTATTTATTTATTTATTTTAAGTAATATACATAGATCTGATAGCAAGAAAGCCAACTGATAAATTTCTGGCTACCTGCAGCCACCAACAGGAGGAGCTTAGGACCATACTGTATACTGTTTCTATATTTAATTCAATAATAAAGTAGCATCCAGCAAGCTGGCTCCGAAACTCTCACTAATGGTGATTGTAGGCAACCAGAATTTTTGCAAACTATATTAAATGGCATTTGATGCTCTGGACAAGAAAAAAGAAAAACTGAGTTCCCCTGTTTTAAAAAAACTCCGCCTTTTCCAGAGCCCCCCCCCCCCCCCCCCCCCCATAAAAAAAAAAAATTTTTTTTTTTACAATAATCAGTGAATTCCTCTTCTGTAGACCTGCAAATGCAGATGTTTAGTAGTTTACTCAATTATATCAGCAAGCATAATAGTCCTTTCTATACATGAGCATGGAGTGCAGGCCCTGTTTGCAGTTTGTGGGCAGTATTGCAGATCAGTTGCATTGAAGTGAATGGATCCAAGTTGTAATGCCACACACAACCTGAGGACAGGTATGGTACTGTTTTTGGAAGAAAGCAGTTATGTTTTTAGAATCCTGGATAACTCTGATAACTCTTTAACCCCTTAACGACGCAGGACATATATTTATGTACTGCGCCAGCTCCCGCGATATAACGCAGGGTCACACGTCATATAAGGTCGGTCCCGGCGGCCATCAACGGCCGGGACCCGCAGCTAATACAAGACATCACCGATCACGGTGATGCCCTGTATTAACCCTTCAGACGCGGCGATCAAAGTTGACCACCGCGTCTGAAGTGAAACTGAAAGTATCCCGGCAGCTCAGTTGGGCTGTTCGGGACTGTTTTGAAAAAATTGAGCCGTCCCGAATAGCTTACAGGACACCAGGAGGATCCTGCCTCCGCGGTGTCCGATCAGCGAATGACTGCTCCGTGCCTGAGATCCAGGCAGGAGCAGTCAAGCGCCGATAACACTGATCAATGGCATATTAATACATGCTAGTGATCAGTGTAAAAGATGAGTGTGTGCAGGGTTATAGCCCCCTATAGGGGTATAACACTGCAAAAGAAAGGTGAAAAAAAAAGTGTTAACAAATGTGTCCGATCAGCGAATGACTACTCCGCGGTGTCCGATCAGCGAATGACTGCTCCGTGCCTGAGATCCAGGCAGGAGCAGTCAAGTGCCGATAACACTGATCAATGGCATATTAATACATGCTAGTGATCAGTGTAAAAGATCAGTGTGTGCAGTGTTATAGCCCCCTATGGGACCTATAACAATGCAAAAAAAAAGTTTAAAAAAAGTGTTAATAAAGGTCATTTAACCCCTTCCCTAATAAAAGTTTGAATCACCCCCCTTTTCCCATAAAAAAAACAGTGTAAAAAAATAAAAAATAAACATATGTGGTATCGCCGCATGCGTAAATGTCCGAACTATAAAAATATATAATTAATTAAGCCATACGGTCAATGGCGTACGCGCAAAAGAATTCCAAAGTCCAAAAAAGCGTATTTTGGTCCCTTTTTATAACATTAAAAAATGAATAAAAAGTGATCAAAAAGTCCAATCAAAACAAAAATCATACCGATAAAAACTTCAGATCACGGAGCAAAAAATGATTCCTCATACCGCCCTGTACATGGAAAAATAAAAAAGTCATAGGGGTTAGAAGATTCCATTTTTAAACGTATACATTTTCCTGCATGTAGTTATGATTTTTTCCAGAAGTGCGACAAAATCAAACCTATATAAGTAGGGTATCATTTTAACCGTATGGACCTACAGAATAATGATAAGGTGTAATTTTTACCGAAATATGCACTGCGTAGAAACGGAAGCCCCCAAAAGTTACAAAATTGTGTTTTTTTTCGATTTTGTCGCACAATGATTTTTTTTTCCGTTTCGCCGTGCATTTTTGGGTAAAATGACTAATGTCACTGCAAAGTAGAATTGGCGACGCAAAAAATAAGCCATAATATGGATTTTTAGGTGGAAAATTGAAAGGGTTATGATTTTTAAAAGGTAAGGAGGAAAAAACGAAAGTGCAAAAACGGAAAAACCCTGAGTCCTTAAGGGGTTAAAAAATGAATAAAAAGAATTCAAAAATTCCCATCAAAACAAAAATGGTACCAAAAAAATCTTCAGATCACGGCGCAAAAAATTAGCCCTCAAACCGCCCCATACGTGGAAAAATAAAAAAGTTATAGGTGTCAGAAGATGACATTTTTAAACGAATAAATTTTCCTGCATGTAGTTATGATTTTTTCCAGAAGTGCGACAAAATCAAACCTATATAAGTAGGGTATCATTTTAACCATATAGACCTACAGAATAAAGATAAGATGTCATTTTACCAAAAAATGCACTGCGCAGAAACGGAAGCCCCCAAAAGTTAAAAAATGTAGTTTTTTCTTCAAGTTTGTCGCACAATGATTTTTTTTTTCCGTTTCGCCGTGCATTTTTGGGTAATTTGATTAATGTCATTGCATAATATGCAGGTGAAAAATTGAAAGGGTTATGATTTTTAAAAGGTAAGGAGGAAAAAACAAAAATGCAAAAACTGAAAAACGCTGAGTCCTTTAGGGGTTAAGGCCAGGGAATGCATGTGAGCAGAAAGATTACAGATTCGGAAGCAGGGCATTTTACACTATTTACTGGTTACTATACTCTGGGGAGGATAAGAGGTGACAGAGTGTTTTTAAAGATATACTAGGAATTTAATCAGCAGGTGTTATAAAGTGTATATTTGCATCTAATCTATTAAAGCAGGAAGAGCCCAACAGATTGATATATATCTTTGTGTGAAAATGATTCAATATAACCTGTAACTTGTTGATTGAAATCCCTGCTCTTTTTTAGGAGTCCTGTGGATAGTGTCACTCTATGATAGGACCACCCACTGGACTCCTAAACATGAGAAGATTAGAGATTTCCATCAATAAATGACAAGTTACACTACATGTTTTTCCAAAAAGATAAATATCAACCTGCTCAACTCTTCCTGCCATGTGAGATGATGCAGATAGGTTAGATGGTCATTTTATTGGTGACAGATTCCCTTTAAAACATACTATATAAGACTTCCTAATATTCTAAAGTATTCTTCCTGGCATACATTTTTTTTTAAGTACCAAGAAAAGTTATGCAAACATTATTTGTTTTCGGGGACTAGAACATACATCTTGTTAAAACTATGATTTGGAACAAAGAGACAGTTGATTTACAGCTATTTAAATATATTCAGAATGTTATACAATAAAATCTGTTCTAAAAATCAAATAAGGAAATCGTATTACAGTCTGATGTGCGTAACACCAAAACTCATTTTCCGTGTTTGTACCACAGTACATTTCAAGTATGTCCTGCACTGCAGGGGGCACCTTGTATTTGCTTCAATCTCCTTGGGCACAGCTCACATCCATATTGAAGCAGCCTTCTGAATTATTAACCTACATATGAATTGCAAACATCCAAAGCATGATAAACAAAGACATGAATATGTGGACAAATATCTTAAAGAGCAATTTTTTAAGAACACTAAGCTATCATGATAAATGTATCTACACCCAAGAAAACAGCAAAGTATTCATGGATAGGAAATCGTAGTCTGTTCTTACTTATAAGCAAATCAAGCTTGAATATTAAAAGATCTACAGGACTAAATAGGCTCATTTATAAATGGTTAAGCGACATCCTTTACAGTATCACACTGCAGGCAAAGTTTAACATCTGTTGCAAAGCTATATAATTTGCTAATAGAAAAGGTTATGTCTGGATAGATAATAATGTCTTTGAAGCATTAAAATTAAATAAAGCTGCAGGCTGTTTGTTGAAATTCCGAATTTTTTTAATTATTTTGAATCGTTCCTGTTTCTATGTAAATCAGATGTTTTTTTTTAATATATTACCAAGCACAGATTATAATGAACCAATGAGACCATGCTTAGATGAAGGTAAATAGGCACTGTGCTTTTGACAAACTTTGCATAAATCAATAGTACAAGGGAATGAGGGAAACGTGTAATACAAAATTTTTTATAATATTCTATCTTATTAGAGAAACGTCTTCTTCCTTAAAGGGGTACTCCGCCCCTAGACATTTTATCCCCTATCCAAATGATAGAGGATAAGATGTCTGAACGCGGCGGTCCCGCTGCTGGGGACCCCCGGGATGTAGGCTGCAGAACCCTGCTCTTATTAAAGCACAAAGCAAACTCGCTGTGTGCATAATGACGGGCAATACAGGGGCCAGAGTATCATGAGGCATGGCGGCCATCATGCCACATCACATAGACTTGCATTAAGGAGGTGGGTCGTGACATCACAAGGGTGCGAAGCCATGAAGTCACGATGCTCCGGCCCCTGTATCGCCCATCATTATGCACAGAGCGAGTTTGCTCTGTGCAGTAATGACAGCGGGGTGCTGCAGCCGGGACCCCCGCGATCAGACACCTTATCCCCTATCCTTTGAATAGGGGATAAGATGTCTAGGGGCAGAGTACCCCTTTAATTGAATGAGCCACTTTTTTTTCTGCCCCTGCCTTTTGCATTGATCATTTGCTCTCCATTCGCCTATAATAGACTATTATATAACTAAGGGTACGCCCAACCCGCCAACCTGCCTGGTTTTCTACCTAACCCCGCCTTACTGTCTACCCGCCCACCCGCCTGGCTGTCTACCTGACCGTCTGCCCCTCCGCCTGGCTTTCTACCTGACCGCCCACCCAACTGGCTGTCTACCTAACCGCCCACCCACTCGCCTGGCTGTCTACCTGACCACCCACCCGCCTGGCTGCCTGCCTGGCTGCCTACCTGCCCACCTGCCTGGCTGTCTATCTGACTGTCTGCCCATCTGCCTGGCTGTCTACCTGCCCACCCCCTGGCTTTCTACCTGACTGCCTGCCCGCCCACTTCACTGGCTGTTTACCCACTTGCCTGGCTGTCTACCTGACCGCCCACCCACCTGGCTGTCTACCTTTGGCTGTCTACCTAACCACCTGCTTACCCACCTGGCTATCTACCTGACCAACTACCCACCCACCTGGTTGTCTACTTGCTCGCCACCTGGCTGTCTACCTAACCGGACACCCACACACCTGGCTGTCTAGATGACCACCCGCCCACCCACCTGGCTGTCTAACCATGCGCTCACCCACCTGGATGTCTAACTAGTGTGAGACATACCTACCTAATGGTGGAACTACATGCCTATTGTGGAGAATATACCTTATTAACTGCAGACCTACTATCCTACCAACTTTTGCTGCGGTGGACACCAAGGGGGCATTATAACAGTTTGGGACCTATAGATGGGGAGATTGTGTAGAGATTGGAAGGGTACTGAAAAATGTGGAGTCTAACATTTGTCCTGCAGATGCCGAAAAGATGAGTTTTGGCTGTAAGAAGTGATTATGGTGGTCTGAGCTGGATGGAGAAGAAAAGGAAAGAGGAAGACGCTGAACAAAAAAGATGTCTCCTGTGAGTCCCTATATGTAACTGTAATCACTTGTATGGATTACAGATCCAGTGTACAGCTGGTATATACCTCTATATGGTCCTACATATAATCACTTATATTGTATACAGATCCCGTGTACAGCTGGTATCTACCTCGGTATGGTCCTGCATATAATCACTTATCTAGTATACAGATCCTGTGTATAGCTGGTATCTAACTCTATATGGGCACTGTATGGGGGAATTCAGTAACAGTTTGGTGCATTAGTCAGTCACTGTGTGATGCATAGTGTGTTCCTGACGCGCTGGTTTTATTTGGCCTTTGTATTATGTTATACTGGTCCTCCTTGCATACTGTTATTGTTTGTAATATTGTTTAGTATACAGGATTTGGAGTCTCGCAGGACCCCCTAAAATAATGGATATGGTTGGTGTCATTTTATAGCGGGGGGTGGCAGCATTTCATTCTCGGACTCAGGCAGCCCAATGGGGAAGCGGCCTGCAGTATTAAAGAAGGACTGGAGCCTTCCTAGTGCTCCCCACACTACAGCCAACCCTGTCATCTGCAGGATGGCATCAGGCAGCAGTGATCACAAGCAGGAGCTGGAGAGGTCAGTGCTGGGGCCTAGCACATGGGGCAACTGGGCCTGAGCATTGTGTGCAGGGGATGTGAGCGCTATCTAGCTACATACCTATTTAGCTACCTGGCTATCCACCTACCTACCTCCCTTCTTACCTGGCTATCTACGTAGCTACCTAGCTAGCAAGCAAACAATTAAATTAGCTAGCTACCTACTAGTTAGCTAATAACATTCCTACCTAGCTAGCTACCTACCTTTGTCACACTGTGTATCGCACGTAAAAGCAAACACTGTGACCCACAAATGGTTGCTTTACCAGCTGTCGGGTCGGGACCACTTGTAGGCCCATCAAAATTCTCAACACCAAGCCCATGATGCTCTTAATCCGTCCCTGCTTACAGTGTCAGAAGCAGGGTAAATAAGCCAGCACTTTGGGACTCCATGTGAATACAGGTATAATAGGAACCAATTTATTGTAGAAATGATTAATTTCAATACCAGATGAAACCATTCCAACACCATAACAACATCAAACTTCGTTGTTATTTTATCTTGGGCTGCAATAAAGAATGTTGGGTTTGAAATGTGTCACTTTGAGTGTAAGTATGGCTTTTGCCTAATATTGAAATTGATGTTTTCTACAATCAGGTGATTATTACTGTACTTTACCTAGATACACATAAGTCCCAAAATGTTAGCTTATTTATCCAATGTACTATTATTACAATTTAACAGAGCAAAGGTTCTGAATGGTGTCCTATCTTAGTTTAAAGACTATATTATCTATTCCTGTTCAAAGTGGGTACTATAAATTCCATGTATGCTTTATATAGCCTGCACTATAAATTCCATGTATGCCTTGTAGGCCAATTAAGCGTCCCTCACAAGGTACTGGTTAAGCAGGTTCATGTCGCCTCTTTTCCACTTAGTATGCACTAAAGAGTATCCCCACTGAATAAAAGCCAGCCACTTAGTAGTGCTGAGTAGTACCTCAAATCCCTATTTGAATTGCTATTCTAAAATTAGCTTTATATGCCAAATGAGCTACCTGCTTGATGGTGATTGGCTGGACAAGATCATGTGATCACTTTCACAGCAACTTGGCGTGTACTAAAGTGTGTAGAGCGTTCAAATATTAAGCTCAACAAGTGGGGGAGAGCGTCCAACTTTTTATTTGGACATATGTTTAAGTGAAAGACTTGATATAAATCTCTGACAGACTTCTCACATTTCTTTAACATAAAGGGACCTACTGCATTTACATTTTTTGATATGAAATTTTTTTTTAATATGACCAACTAATGCAGAATCAAGCCTTGTTATTGCCACCTGACATTTTATGCTCTCCATTGTGCAGGGAATAACGGTGAAGGGGCTACAGCCCTGAATCAGCACTGCCGTTCCTTCATTTTAAGGATTATTGAGGATCCTAGAAGTATTTTATGCCAACACTTTATAATATGGGGTTATGCCTTTAACACATAGAGACAGAATATCCGGATTATCTTTTCTTTTCAGTGAACACTAAACTGTCTAAGAATCTTTTGGATCACGAAGCCTGAGGTCAGTAAACATATTGTTCACACTGATGCATTGTCTACCAGACCACATGACAAAGTGTCTCCTACCTGTGCCTCAGAGGAACGAATTATACTGCTCCAAGGGAATACTAAATAAATCATACTACAAATCTGTGATCTCAGCACTCTAAGGATCAAACTATTCTCAGTAATTCTTCAATGACCTTCACAACTTGGAATTTTAATCTCACATATGCCATTTGCTTTAATACATGCAGTCCAGAGTTTAAAATTATGTCTTATCTGCTGACCCCCTGAGTAAGTTAATATAGACATATTCATTCTACATGTACATTAGCTAGAATGTCTGAGTCCCGGGCATGCCTATTGTCGTATAACATTAAAAATATAAATTCATAAAGCAATATCTTGTACTTAGTTATCATACAGGAATTGTTATGCACATGCTACAAAAATGTAATTCCAAAGCTAATGCTTATAACAGATTTTTGCAAAGAGAATGCAAAACTCCAAAGCTTTCTTATATAGTTGTTAACCCTTTACAATGGTAAAATTATTCTGATCTATAAAAAATAAAATAAAAAAATAAAAAGAAAGGGTTCACTCTGTTGCCTAGACGGCCTCTAGCAGTAATCTAAATGACAGGGCACTATTGTAGGTAAAATTAGCATTTTGTTGTATTTCCCCAACCAATATTAGCTAATGGGACCCTTTTCAATAAGCTGGACTGCAAGGGATTCACAGATAGAAAAGGAGCTGCCACATCACGCCCCCTCCCATAGACTTGCATTGAGGGGGCGGGGCGTGATGTCACACAGGGGCGGAGTTGTAACTTCACGATACTCCGGCCCGTGGTCGAGAGGCTGCAGACTCGGAGCCTCAAGTGCTGCGTGCAGCTCACACAGGTGGGTGCTGCATGAGAGATTGCAGGGGTCCCCAGCGTCAGGAACCCCATGATCAGACATGTTATCCCCTATCTTTTGGATAGGGAATAAGATGTCTTAGGGCCGGAGGACCCCTTTAAAGAGTTTTAGGAAGCATCCAGTGTGTGGTGTGAAATTTATTCTGTACCCAATAAACCTGCATTTAAAAACTACTGCCTTGGTGTTCATCTCCATATGCTATATGCTATATACTCCTTGGGTATTGTTACACCCATTCCTGTGGAACCACTTCTTCTCATGAGCACTGCAGAGAAGTTAGCGATAGATGAAGCTGCTACAGTGACAATTGTTTAACACACTGTTACAAGCGTGGTGACTCAACAGCACAACCGAACATGGTTACCAGCTATCTTGCTGCCTCCTTTCCTTCATATATACAATTCCCTAGGGTTCTACACATGACAACCCTCCCCTATATTTTCTAGATTGTACCCTGTATTCAAGAATGTAACAAAGCAAAAAAAAAAAAAAAAAAAAAAACACCTACCCATGGTCCTAAATATGTGAAAAAACATTCTCGTATACAGTGGTTCCTCAACATACGATGGTAATCCGTTTCAAATGAACCATCATTTGTTGAAACCATCGTATGTTGCGGGATCCATGCAATGTAAAGAATAGGAAGTTGTACTCACCTGTCCCCGCTGCTCCGGACCGTCACCGCAGCTATGGATGTTGCGCTCCATCGCTGTCGCCGCATCCCCGTGCATGACGACGATGGAAAGCGTCGGCGATGGAGGGGATCCCGAAGAGGACGCTCCGGAGCCCCGAGGACAGGTAGGAGACCATCACCGGAGCACACGGGGAACCATAATCGGCTATCCGGCGGCAGCTGAAGCAGTCAGCGCTGCTGGATAGCAGTTTATGCGATGGCCCCGACATACAAAAGCATCGTATGTTGATGCTGCCTTCAACATGCGATGGCCTCTGAGAGGCCATCGCATGTTGAAATTATCGTATGTCGGGGCCATCGTAGGTCGGGGGTTCACTGTACTTAAAATGCCACTGAAGAGCTGAGTGGTGTGCAAGCTGATACAAAGTCTATACAGTCAAAACATAGTTACATAGTTTAAAAGGTTGAAAAAAAACAATCAAGTTTAACCAAAAGCCCTATTGTGTTTATCCAGAGGAAGGCAAAAAAAAGAAAAAACATGAGGTTGCTGTCAATTGCCCCATGAGAAGAAAGTTTCTTCCCGACCCCAATGTGGCAATCAGAATAAGTATTGGGGACTCCTAAGCATGTCCATTCCTGTCTGGTAGGTAAGTACTAAAATCACCTTATGTTGGATAACCCCTTTAAGACCGGCATATGAAATGCTGGTCTTAGTAAATACCCCCCCCCCCCCCTCCCCCCTTAACAGTTTTCGCTGTTTTCCTCTGCTAAAGCAGTTACCAGTTATACGTTTCAAAAGCATCAAAGACCAATAATAAACTGCTGGCATGCATTATACATTACAGCTCTCTGACAAAAAAAGCCAAGTTGTTTCTATTATTAGCTAATATACTTGGCACAAGCAAAGCAGAGGAGGTTACAAGGGCATAATAAACAGCGCAAACCAAAACTCCAATCCAAATCCGAAAAATGAAAATTACAGTACAAAATTTGCATGGAGGAAACAATCCTCATCAAAGCTTGCTAGTCACAAAGAGACAATTAGCTTGTAATATGTCATACAATTGTCTTCATAATGAGGACGCCTAATGTGACAGTTCTGCAAATAAATAAACACGATCTGTAACTAAAATAAAAACAAATTCAAATGAATGAATGGAAAGTGAACTTTTTTTTTAAACTCTTGGCAAACTGGCATGATTGCTAATTTTATTTCATCATACACATTCTCCAGATATGTTTTGAAAATTCGAAATATGGCATCCTCCAGCACTTGAACCCTGTGGCTGCAAATCTTTAGAGACCTCCTTTGCAGGAGTAACGTTTTCTTACAGATAGAAAAGTGGCTGCTAAAAGCTGATCACATAACACAAACTTTCTATTGCTAAGTGTAGAGAGGTATGCAGAATGTTAAGGTACCCATAAACCTTCAATAGCAGTAGGCCAAATGTTTGTTTAGGCGATAGTTATTTCTCCTATTCACTCCATACACAGGGAGGTTTAGCTCATGTGTTCTGAATGGGGGGGGGGGGGGGGTAAGTTGTTGTCAGACTGCTTTAGTGGCAGCTTAAAAAAAAAAAGGGTCACGCTGATGAGATCCAGTATACCTGATCGCTCTCTTTCCCTCATCAGCTGTAAGGGCAGAGTTGGCAGGACATCATGCACTTACACACCAACACAATTGGTAGTATTGACCAAACCTACCAATGCTAATGTGTATGAGGGCCTTAAAGGGGTACTCCACCCCTAGCCATCTTATCCCCTATCCGAAGGATGATTGATTGCAGAGGTTCCAGCTGATGGGACCCCCAGCGATCTCTGGGCCATCACACCCTGTCACGCCCCTCCCATAGACATGAATTAAGGGGCATGACCAGACCAGAGCCGGCCAAAACCAGCGTTCTGAACATAAATGTTCATGACACTTGGATACCAGCCCTGAGATCGTGGGGGGGGGGGGAATAAGGATAGGGATAAGACGTCAGATTGTGGATGTTACAGCTGATGGTACCCCCCGCAATCTCCGGACCATCACACCCATCACGCCTCCCCATAGACATGAATGGAGGGGGCATGCTGTGAAGTCATAACCGTAGCTGCCCGAAACCAACGTTCTGAACATAAATGTTCATAATGCTGGGGTGTCGGCCCGGAGATCGTGGAGGGATTCGAGCAGGCTGTGCCCCCCATGATCAGAGACCTTATCTCTTAAGATGTCTAGGGGCAGAGTACCCTTCCCCTGTGTGAAAGGGCATTCAGGCTAGCTTTGTATATTGGTTACTATAGTTAGGTTTGTTGAATGGTCACCAAGACATCCTGAGCTAAGGAATAACTAGTCATATAAGGTGGGATTTTTACCTGGTACTACTATTAAGAAGACATTGTGGCTGTCACTGTTAGGCCCTGTTTACACTGGTATTATGAGCCTCTGTCAGTGGTTCTTTCACTTTTGAAGGCATAAAAAGTCCTATATGTACTGTTATCAAAACAATAGAAAGTCAATAGGATCTTTCAGTTTATGTTTATTTTGAACATATGGCAGATCTGGCACAGCCATGACACCAGTGTGAACATAGCCTTGAGGAAAGACACTATAAGGGTCTATTCACGTTCAGGATCCTGCGTAGATTTTATGTTAGGATTTGTAACTGCAGATTAGAAGCTGTGCTCAGTCATTTAGTTTACATTGAAATCTGCAGCAGAAAATCCTGCGCATCAAATCTGTGCAGGATACTGTACGTGTGAATTCACCCTAACAGTATATTGTTATCATAATCACTAGCCATACACTTTTTCCAATGACAAAACCATAAAATGTGAAGTATTTGTCTAAAATAATGAATTTCATCAAAGAGCCAGGATAACTTACAAAAAGTACAAGTTACTAAAACATGGATTACTTACAAATATAAAGTTCATTTGGAACATGTTAATTCATTGCACTCAAAATCTTACTTACCTAGATTTCTCCAATGCAGATGTCCCGAAAACCTCTTCCTGTTTGCTACATGTGGTAATGATGCTTCCGATGCCTGACCCCTTCAGACATGAATCACCTGTATAAAACAATATAAGGTCAATAAGGTATTATAAGCAAAGGTTTTTCTTAATACAGGAGGGTCATGCACTAATGCTGATTGGCTTTCCCATTGTTAGGTTGGGTTCACATCACGTATTCAGCCATACAGGACCACATACGGCTGGGGTGACCTACAACCGGGTGCTCCCGTATCCCTGCTGTATGCCGCCCATATGTAATTCATTTCAATGAGCCGACCGGAGTGAAACGCTGACTCCGGTCGGCTCATTTTTGCCCCGTATGCGGTTTTCCCACCAGACCTAAAACCGTGGACGTTTCACTCCGTTCGGCTCTTTGAAATTAATTACATACGGGCGGCATACGGCAGGAATACGGGAGTGCCCGGTTTTAGCTCCCCCAGCTGTATGTGGTCCCGTATGGCTGAAAACGTGATGTGAACCCAGCCTTACAGAGTATATGGAGATCAACACAATATTGGTAAATTGATGTTTAATCAATTATCTATAGCTACATATAGACAAGAGATTATCAACTGTTGACTGAATTGCTACTCTGTCTGACTCCAACAGTACACAGATGTTTATTCAATGGGAAAATGTTTATCACCTATCCATTGGATAGGTAATTAATATAATATCGGAGGGGCCCAACCAATAGTACCCCAGTGACAAAATCAAAATATGAAAATGGGATAAACAGTTGAAGACATCGCTGTTGCCATGTCTCCCAGGGAAACAAAGAATTGGACATCTTAGGCTGGGTTCCCATATGTCCGGCATAGGTGAACTCAGCCTCGATCTTGATGCAACTGATGCGTCAACTGATAACAAGTTGTCCTCAGTTGTATGGCATCCAGCATCCATTGTTTCTGCATGGCGGACAGGGGAACGCAGCAAGCTGCATTCCCCTGTCTGGTGCCCGCCGGCATGTCCAACCATCCAGTGTCAAAATTGATATGCTGGATGATTATGAACTGTTGTGAATGGATCAGTTCTAGCAACAGTTTCCATCCAGTGCACGCCGTAGGGAAACTGTGCCGGAAACCTGATATATGTGTGAACAGCCTTACAGGGATTGTCTAAGCAGAGACAGCTTCTTTCAGGTAGAAGTTGCTTTCACCACCCATGTCAAACAAGTGACCTCTCGGGGGAAAGCCAGTGTTCTATGTAGTATCAGAAAAATAATTGTCCATGTAATACATGTATAGTTGCCTAGTAACATGATAGACACTGTGATATAAAGTCAAAGGGGTCCAACAGGCTCTACTGGTGACCGGAATTCTGAGGATCCATCTCTGTCATTATTTTTGTTGGACTGCTCCAATGATTATCAGAAAAAATTAAAGTGATGTCAAGCTATTCCAGAATATCTAGTATGTTACTTTGTTGCCAATGCTTAAACCACTGGGAGTAGAGGAGATGTAAACAACAACTATGCTTAGGTACTTGGGTATCAGATACAGTTCTAAACAATACAACTAATAAATAACTACAAACATAATAATTGTCACCCTCTTGAATTCTTCTCCATAACTGTTGATACATTTGTACCATCAATTACTACAAGTAACACAAATTTGGTTTTCACAGGATGGTTTCTGGACCTGTTTTGTCCACTGAATGCAACAAAATATTTTACAGTTGTGATCTCATCATACGTCACTAGAGAAAAACTTCAATGGAGAAAAAAAAACTGAATATGTTGCAGAATTTAAAAATATATCTCTAAATTTAGAAAACATACTAAAGTTCAAAAGTCTACTGTGAAACGTAACCCATAATTGGCTTCATCTATTTTTTTGTATATTTTGTTACCCTGCTTATCTGAAGGCGCTAAAAATGACTTGATATATTTATTTTAGGATCCACAACTTTTTATCGTGTTCCAGGAGTAACATTAGTAATGACTTTACTATTATTGTAAACTCAACCCACTAAGAGCTATTTTGAAACATTGACATTTAAATATTATCTATCATTTCACAGAAATTAAAAGAACTATTATTAACCAACAAACATGGAAATAACTGGGGGGAAAGTGTATGCGCTATTTGAATGGCATAACGGAATAGTAATTCAATTTTATGGTTAAATACATTTAAGATTTATATCAATAGAGATCAATATTTTCCAGCATAAATTCCTCAAATCCTTTCATGGGGTGAGTAATGAGACACTCTAAAAAGGTAATTTCATAATTTTATGTCCTTGGAATCTTTATCGGGTGCTTTTCTTGGCAGCATACTAAATGGCACTATGGTCTATTTCAGTCAAAGACTAGTAATGCAGTCTTTTAATATTCCAGTTAACAGGCATGTATGACATAAATGCAGAATCAAATCAGCTGTCTGGTGATGAAATACATGTATCAAAATGTTTGTAGATAATATTTTCCAGATTAGGAACAATTTTCCCCATTATTTACATTGATAAAATGCTTTTTTTCCTGGACTTTACATTGCTGGCAGACTACAGCATAGGGAGGAGGGACTCCGGGAGCGTGATAGCTATTTCGTGCACTAGGTGCACTTCTTCAGACCACCTGGTCTGAAGAAGTGCACCTAGTGCACGAAATAGCTATCACACTCCCGGTGTCCCTCCTCCCTATGCTGTAGTCTGCCGATCACCGAATAAAGAATTACCGTTACCTCTGATGTGGTGAGTGCAGTCTCCGTTCTTTCCTTGTCAAAAGTTAGATTTAATTTCCATAATTTACACTTTCAACGTAACAGAAAACAAAAAAATTGTGTCTGCAAAAGTTTGGCCACCCTGCAGAGTTAATATCTTGTACTGTCTCATTTGGCAAGTATCACAGCTTGTAAACGCTTTTTGTAGCCAGTCAAGAGTCTTTTAATTCTTGTTTGAGGTATTTTTGCCCATTCTTCCTTACAAAAGTCTTCCAGTTCTTTGAGATTTCTGGGCTGTCTGTCATGCACTGCTCTTTTAAGGTCTATCCATAGATATTCAATTATGTTGAGGTCAGGAGACTGTGAAGGCCATGGCAAAACCTTCAGTTAACACCTCTGGATGTAATCCCCCATGGATCTTGAGGAGTGTTTAGGATCATTATCCATTTGTAGAAGCCATCCTCTCTTTAACTTCAGCTTTTTCACAGATGGCATCAAGTTAGCATCCAAAATTTGCTGAAATTTTATTGAATCCATTTTTCCTTCTACTTGTGAGATGTTCCCTGTGCCACTGGCTGCAATACAACCCCAAAGCATGATTAATCCACCCCCATGCTTAATAGTTGGACAGAGGTTCTTTTCATTATATTCTGTTCCCCTTCTTCTCAAAACAAACCATTGCACATTCCGGCCAAAAAGTTCAATTTTAACCTCATCGGTACACAGAACTTGTTTCCAAAATGCATCAGGCTTGTCTATATATTTATTTGCAAAGTTCAAACGCTGATTTTTGTGGTGAGGACGTAGAAGAGGTTTTCTTCTGATGACTCATCCATAAAGACCATATTTGTACAAGTATCTCTTTATAGTGGAATAGTGTACCACTTTCTATACAAGGGTAAGGATTACTGTAAAGAGTGCACACCACAAGATCAATATTCATATAAGTAACAAATTTTATTAAGTATCATATAAAGTTTGCAAAAAAAGACACAAAAGGGCTAAAATCAATTAAAAGCTCTCAATCGAGCAACCTCTACCTGTACCACAACTCCAGTGTCTGCCAGATCTTTCTGGAGGGATTGTGCAGTCAAACGTGGGTTTTGAATAGTCTTTCTCACAATCCTGCGAGCTGTTCTGTCTGATATTTTTCTAGGTCTTCAAGATCTTGCTTTAACTTCCACTGTTCCTGATGACTGCCATTTCTTAATTACATTCCGAACAGAGGATATTGCTATCTTCTTATAGCCTTCTCCAGCTTTGTGAGCATCAACTATTTTCAGTTTCAGATTTCTAGACAACTGCTTAGAAGAACCCATGGTGCTGATTGTTGAAGAAAGGTCAGATGAGTCTAGGCATTTAAAACCTTTGAGATTGACATCACCTGGTCTTCCCAGATGATGATTGAGAACAATCCATGACACTGGCAGGTCTCAGCTTTGTAAAGGAGGCAGTGCATGCTATAAATTCTGCAGGGTGCCCAAACTTTTGCAGACGCCATTTTTTTGTTTGCTGTTATTTTGAAAGTGTAAATAATGGAAATAAAATCTAACTTTTGTTGACATATTATAAGAATGTCTAATCTGTAATTTGATGCCTTTTGGAGAATTTTCCATCTTTCCTTGGCTTCTTTATGCACATTAATACACATTTTTACCTGGGATGCCCAAACTTTTGATCCCCACTGTATTGGGACCAAATTTTACCATAATACAGGCATTGTCCTTAAGAAAAAGACCACACCACAAACACTTGCCAGACAGGATGCATGGACTATCCAGATGAACTGATATCCATCAGACTCCATGACAAAAATTGACCAGTAGGGGTTACCCCATGCTGTTCTATGCCAGTACTAGGCTTTTCCAGGAGTCATGCTCATACCTGTACTATTTCCTGTGGTTGGCAGCCCTGGAGAATTACATCCCTGTTACATACAAAAATATTCACTGAGGTAGTCTTTCAGATGCAACTAAATGAAAAACACTACAGAAAGACCAATGTTACCACCATACAGTGTCCATAGTTGTAGATACCAGTGCAGAACATATAAGAGATTTCAGTACAGGACAATCAAAGTATTTATATTGTGTTGTATTTATTATAACAAACAATAGCATATGTAACAGAGGGATAGAAATAACACTTGGGAAGAGAACTGACTTTTACTTAATTTTCCTACCACCTGTTTGAAGTAAAGTGTACCTGTCACTTAAAAAAAAAAAAAAAAACTTTTGACATGTCCTGCAGACATGTCAAAAGTTTTGATAGTCTGTGTGTTCAGACCCCATATAATTGTTGGAACAAGCGGGGAGAAAAGTGCAGCTGACCAAAAAAATTCCATAGACTTGCAATGTAAGTTTGTCTCAGTGCGCTCTTCTTCCAGCTAGTTCCAGCTAGTGTTCATTGTCTGAACACTCAGATCCTGACTGATCAAATCTTTTTACATGTCTCTACAACATATCAAAAGTTTCTTAAAATGACAGTGCTCATTTAACAACTGTCTCTAATGTATATTAAAGACTTTAAATTCATCAAATACAGTGGCCCCCCAGCATGTTTCATCATATGCACAGCTTCATCAGGAGACTGGGTCACAGTAAGAATGTCACTGTCAATTGCTATAATACTGACTGAATATTTAGCAAAATATTGAGTGTGAACTCTAATAGTGCACCACACAGTAAAGGTGGCCCCCTTTGTGCTTCACAAAGTAACAGTGCCACCTTTAGTGACAATGAAAAATCTGAATGTACTCCTGCCTTTATTAAAATAAAAAGGTATAAATAATATTTTCTTATGTAATGTTTATGAATCTTTATATAGCAGATGATACTCCGTAATACAAAAAAAAAAATATATATATATATATATATATATATATATACACCAAACAGCATGCCTTTGTGATCAACACATAAAAAGGTGTTTAGGAATTCCTCACAAATTACATTACCACGATCCTGGAAATAAAAACAAGTAAATTGGTTTGGAAATGTCAAATTTACATTGCGCACAAAGATAAAAATCTGTTCCAGATAAAAGGCTACATTTAAATGATTTTTGTGCACATTTTGTTCTACTCACATCAAAACAGTGGGTTTTGATATAGGAAATATTGCATTTTTACATGTACAGAGCTGAGGTCTGGTACAAAAGACTATTGACAAGAATATGCAAAATCAAAGAAAACTTTCTCCTGCATTTCCTTACAGATAATACAATCTTTTCGACAACATTAACTTGCCTCAGAACTGTGAAATGTGAACAAATCTGCCATAATTGAGGGCAGAACAGGGCAACTGTCTACAAAAATAGGGCTATATTCATTAGCAAACCCTATTAAAAAATTGCATAAAAATGCAGGAAAATTGTGTAGATAATGGCATGTTTGTTACAACAGCAGATAAAAGCCATCTTTGCTCAGTTGCTCAATGACTAGAAAATACATTTAGCAACCCCGCCTCCAGCCGTAACCTTTCCTCCAATCAGCTAAACAACTATTTCTCATAGAGTTGTACGATCCATCAGAAAATGAAAACTTTCAAAATGAGGTACCTGGGATGAACAATTGGGTAGAATATTTTCTATAATTTTTTAGATTTTTGTAATAAATTATTATTAAGAGTATTGTGTAAATATAAGTAATTGATTTGTCCTATTGTGAACGACATGCAGCGTGACAGGGACAGGCTGCCTGAATTTTACTGTGATTCGTTCTAAAAAGCTGCTGTGTTTCAGAGAAATTAAATTTTAAAAATCATCCAGGAATAGGTTTTCGGCTCTCTATGGCGTCTTCTCCATGTCCTGGGAGGTTTGACTTATGTGTGTATAGGGACAAATCTATTAGTCAAGCCCATAAGGACAGGGGTGCAGCAAGATAGGATGGCCCCAATGACTCAATACCCCATTCTTGGACAGTTTGTAAACCCTGAATTCTCTGAAACTTTGCAGTGTTTTGCAATGAATGATAGATGGTTCTAAAAAGAGAGCCTTCCCTGTTTAATGCGGCCTGACGTTCGAACGCATAAAATTGATGAAAGGTTCAAAAGTTCCAGCTAAAGACAGAAATAGGTTTCTTGTAAGTCTTTTACGATTACATTCAAGTGCTGTAAAATGTATTCCATGCTGCTGCTGCTGCTTCAGAGGGTGCTCTACAGAGAGATGGGGTCAAGATCTCCTCGTCTTATATGTACAGTGGGGCAAAAAAGTATCTAGGCAGCCACCAATTGTGCAAGTTCTCCCACTTAAAAAGATGAGAGAGGCCTGTAATTTTTTATTATAGGTATACCTCAATTATGAGAGACATAGTGAGAAAAAAAATCCATAAAATCACATTGTCTGATTTTAAAAGAATTTATTTGCAAATTATGGGGGAAAAATAAGTATTTGGTCACCTACAAACAAGCAAGATTTCTGGCTCTCACAGACCTGTAACTTCTTCTTTAAGAGTGTCCTCTCTCCTCCACTGGTTACCTGTAATAATGGAACTTGTTATCAGTATAAAAGACACCTGTCCACAACCTTAAACAGTCACACTCCAAACTCCACTGTGGGCCAGACCAAGTCTGGGAAGACTGAGTCTGCAATAGTCAAGCAGCTTGGTGTGAAGAAATCAACTGTGGGAGCAATTATTAGAAAATGGAAGACATACAAGACCACTGATAATCTCCCTCGATCTGGGGCTCCACGCAAGATCTCACCCTGTGGTGTAAAAATGATCATAAGAAAGGTGAGCAAAAATCTCAGAACTACACAGGGGGACCTATACAATCAGTAACACACTACGCCGCCAGGGACTCAAATCCTGCAGTGCCAGACGTGTCCCCCTGCTTAAGCCAGTACATGTCCGGGCCCCTCTGAAGTTTTCTAGAGAGCATTTGGATGATCCAGAAGAGTATTGGGAGACTGTCATATGGTCAGAGGAAACCAAAGTAGAACTTTTTGGTAAAAACTCAATTCGTCATGTTTGGAGAATAAAGAATACTGAGTTGCATCCAAAGAACACCACACATACTGTGAAGCATGGGGGTGGAAACATCATGCTTTGGGGCTGTTTTTCTGCTAAGGGACAAGGACGACTGATCTGTGTAAAGGAAAGATGGCCATGTATAGTGAGATTTTGAGCGAAAACCTCCTTCCATCAGAAAGGGAATTGAAGATGAAACGTGGCTGGGTGTTTCAGCATGACAATGATCCCAAACACCAAGCTCGGGCATCGAAGGAGTGGCTTTGTAAGAAGCATTTTAAGGTCCTGAAGTGGCCTAGCCAGTCTCCAGATCTCAACCCCATAGAAAACCTTTGGAGGGAGTTGAAACTCTGTGTTGCCCAGCGACAGCCCCAAAACATCACTGCTCTAGAGGAGATCTGCATGGAGGAATGCACCAAAATACCAGCAACAGTGTGTGAAAACCTTGTGAAGACTTACAGAAAACATTTGACCTCTACGATTGCCAACAAAGGGTATATAACAAAGTATTGAGATTAACTTTTGTTACTGACCAAATACTTATTTTCCCCCATAATTTGCAAAAAAATTCTTTAAAAATCTGAAAATGTGATTTTATGGATTTTTTTTCTCATTATGTCTCTCATAAGTTGAGGTATACCTATGATGAAAATTACAGGCCTCTCTAATTTTTTTAAGTGGGAGAACTTACACAATTGGTGGCTGACTAAATACTTTTTTTTGCCCCACTCTATGGGAGAAATTATCTAGTCTCTGCTTCTTCTCAAGCAGAAATCAAGAAAAACTAACAATTTAGATGTATTTTGTGCATTTATCAGAAAGGTTTTCCCCCACTAGGTTAGTCAACCAACTGTTTTGGACCTGGGACTAATGGAAAGTGGTCCATCTTTCTGCTATATTGCAGACAGGGAAGAGAGGGGAGCCTCTTGTTACAGCCAGGTGACATACAAACAGACATAGGACTATGAAAATTAAAGGGGTACTTCGGTGGAAAACTTTATTTTTTTAATCATCTGGTGCCAGAAAGTTAAACAGATTTGTAAATTACTTCTATAAAAATTCATAATCCTTCCAGTACTTATTAGCTGCTGAATACTACAGAGGAAATTCTTTTGCTTTTGGAACACAGAGCTCTCTGCTGACACCATGACCACAGTGCTCTCTGCTGACATATCTATCCATTTTAGGAACTGTCAAGAGCAGCATATGTTTTCTATGGGGATTTTTTTCTACTCTGTACAGTTTTTAAAATGGACAGAGATGTCAGCAGAGAGCACTGTGGTCATGATGTCAGCAGAGAGCACTGTGTTCCAAAAAGAAAATAATTTCCTCTGCAGTATTCAGCAGCTAATAAGTACTGGAAGGATTAAGATTTTTTAATAGAAGTAATTTACAAATCTGTTTAACTTTCTGGCACCAGTTGATTTAAAAAAAAAAAGTTTTCCACCGGAGTACCCCTTTACGTGTGCAGGCATGGCTAATCTCTTTGGGCATCTGAGGACATCTTATAGATTTCTCAGGTTTATTTGAAATATAAAGGATCAAAGCAAAGTAGGAGCAAAAATACAAAACCACCACAAAATAAAATTAGATTTTGTTGTGCAATTTTTGATGTTTATTTTTATGTGGCTTTTCAGACTTTTTTTTCTAGCTCCTTTTTATCTTAATGTGAGCTTCCAAGCAGAACTGCTCTGAAAAGTGACTTCATGCGGGTCTCGGCTGCTACAAGTAGCAAGGGACCCGCCAATAAAGACAGAAATCAGTGATTAGGCTATTGCCCTCCATTAACTCTTCAGATGCTGTGATCAATACTGATTTCGGAATCTGAAGCATTATGGTAATGTGCAGAGACTCATCAGAACACACGCAAGAGGCAAGAGGTCTCCAGTCTCCTCACCTGCTCCGTGCCTCTCTGTTGCATTCTTCTTCTCTGGTTTGCCTTCTGGCAGAGCAGAAAAGTAGATTGAAGATAATACTGATCAATGCTTTGACTATACATATCACTGAAGACTATTATCAAAAGATTGCTATAAATAGTCCCCAATGGGACATAGAAAATGTAAAATAAATAGTAAAAACAAAAAAAAGGAATAAGCCCTTCCCCCAATAAAAGTTTAAACTGCCCCTTTTTCCCATTTTACAAAAAAAGGTGTAAAAAAAATTATCAATAAAGCTTTTTGGTAATAACGTGTACATATATGTCTTAATTATTCAAATCTAGTGTTAGTTATCCGGTGAACAGTGTAAATGTAAAAAAAAAAAGGCCAAAATTGCAGCTGTTTGGTCACATCACAACAAAATGTATAAAAAGCAAAAAAAAAAGTTTCATACACATTAAAGTGGCACCAATAAAAACAGATCAAGGCACAAAAAAATTAGCCCTCATTCAGCCCCGTATGCAGAAAAATGAGGGGGTTATAGGGGTTAGAAGAGGGTAATTTTATACATATTTTGTTTTAAAAATTTTTTTTTTTTTTTAAGTAATACTATAATAGAAAGCATGCAACCATGGGTATCATTTTAAACATGCTGACCCACAGAACAAAAAAAAAACATGTCAGTGTTATAGTAAATTGTATATTGTAAAAACGAAACCTTCCAAAATTAGCAAAATTGTTTTCTTTTCAGTTTCCCCAAACAAATAATATTTGTTTGGTTGTGCTATAAAATGAGAGGTGTCGGTATAAAGATACAATTAGAAACGCAAAATGGCTCTTAGAAGGCAAGGAGGGAAAAAATGAAAATGAAAAAAGGCCAAAATGGCAAAGTGTCCTTAACCCCTTTACGCAAAATCAGGTACATGTACGTGGTGATTAGAGATGACTTTCGTCATCATCAAGTACATGTACCTGATGGCAGCTGTGACAGTTTATTGAGCTCGGCTGTGCTGCACAGCCAAGCCCCTGTGAAGCGGGCCAGGGACCAGTTGCAGCAGTCCCCGGCCAGCGATTGCTGCTATTGGTCCGTCAGTACAGACGGACCAATAGCAGGGATCTGGCAGGGGTCTCCTCCTTCCCCCTCTCCTCCGTCGCTTCACTGTGTGAAGCAATCGGTGGTGAGGGGGGCCCCATCGGAGGAGGCCACCCTCGGGCACTCAGGATCGGAGCGCAGAGCAGATCCTTAGTTAACCCTGTAGATGCTGCGGTCACTGTGACCGCAGCGTCTATTAGGGTTACAGAGTGAGGGAGCTCCCTCTGTCACCGAAAGCAGAGCGCCGGTTGTTGCCATGGCAACCGGAGGCCTGACACTGGCCTCCATTGTCATGGCAACATCAGTCTCTAACTGATCTATCCTATGCCTGTCAGTACTGACAGACATAGGCATAATTCAATGGAGTACAGATGTGTACTCCATTGAATTATGTGTATAATAGTAAAAAAAAATTAATAAATAAAAAAAGGGAAAAAAAAATTGTGAAAAAATTTTAATAAAAAAATGTTAAAAATAAAAGAAAAATAAATTTGAAAAAAAATATAAAAAATAATAAAATTAATTACATACGTATATAATACACCCCCAAAAATATCAACATGTCCCGCATAAAAAAAGAGTCCTCACACAATTGCGTCAGTGGAAAAATAAAAAAAAGTTACATCTCGCAGAATACGGCGACTTATAAACATGATTTTTTTTAAAATAGTTTTTATGCCATATATGAATTAAAATAGAAAAAAGTATATAAATTTGGTATCGCCGTAATCATATCAACCTGCAATGTAACATTAGCCTGTCCTTTATACCGCATGATGAACGACCCAAAAAAAAACAACAACCGCCGAATAGATTTTTTTTATGTATACCACCTCATAAAAAAAGAAAATAAAAAAACAAGTGTCACATGTACCCCAGAATGGGACCAATGATCAACTATTACTCCCTAAAAATACCTAAACTAAAAGGATGCCCCAGAATCCACACAGCACACCTTCATGTCTGAGGCCTGTGTGAGAGACACGTAGCGCACAAAGGCCACATGTGGGATATTTCTAAATACTTCAGAATTTGGGGAATAAATCTTGAGTTTTATTTCTTTGTCAACTCCTACTGTGTAACAGAAAAAAATGGTTTAAAATGAAAAATCTTCAAAAAAATTAAATTGCAAAATTCCGCCTCCACTTTGCTTTTATTTCTATGAAATGCCTAAAGGGTTACATAGTTACATAGTTAGTACGGTTGAAAAAAGACATACGTCCATCAAGTTCAACCAGGGTATTGAAGGGTAGGGGTGTGGCGCGATATTGGGGAAGGGATGGGATTTTATATTTGTTCATAAGCGTTAATGTTATTTTGTTCCAGGAATGTATGTTTTAAAGCTGTTAAATGTTCCTGCTATGACCAGTTCCTGAGGTAGACTGTTCCATAAGTTCACAGTTCTTATGGTACTTCTTTAATGTCATTCTCATTACTTGTTGAAGTTCATAAAATGGGGTGATTTATGGGGGTATCTAACATACAGGCCCCTCAATTCCTCTTCAGAACTGAACTGGTCCCTGAAAAATCAGATTTTGCAATTTTCTTGAAAATCTGGAAAATTGCTGTTAAACTTAGAAACTTTCTAACATTCCAAAAAAAAGTTAAAGAATGTTTAACAAATGATGGGAACATAAAGTAGACATATTGAAGATGTGAATTAATTATTAATTTGGTGCGGCATGACTATTTATTGTACTAGCAGAAAATGTCAAATCTAGATGCTAATTTTTCATTATTTTCGCATTTCGCATTTATTTTCCAAAAAATGCGAAATATATCAATCAAAATTTACCACTAATGTAAAGTACAATATGTCACAAATTTACAATCTCTGACTCGCTATCAGAAGTGAAAGCGTTCCAAAGTTATTAACAAATAAGTGGACGCATGTCAGATTTAGAAAATTTGCCTTGGTCATAAGGGTTAAAACAGGCTATTGAGTAAAAGGGTTAAAAAGCTGGAAATAGTGAATAATATTAAACCACATGGCATGTGAACCATCAGCCTTGTGGATGATCCTTCTCCTCTTGAAAAGTGTCAATTTCCATTCAGATGTTAGTGAGACAGACTGGGTGGTCATCTAGCAATGGGATATACCGAGGTTTGGTTATCGTACAAAGAAACACATGTAAACAATTTATGTTTTTGGGTGTGTTTCACTCCTGGTTATTAAGCAAAACAGTGACCAAAATACTATGTGTGAACCCAGCCTAATAATGATGTAACACATTGAAACTTTTGGGAAGAAAATGCTTTTTTGTAACATTTGTTCTATGGCCAGATGATATAGTGAAATGCACTACTAAGGATAGGTTCACACTACGGAACCTCCGAGCAGAAAATTTCTGCCCGGAGATTCCGTGTGCGGCCAGCACCGACTGGATCAGTCGGCACTAGGACCGCGCGGATACTGCAGTCTTCAATAGACTGCAATGTGTTCCGCGAGTATTTCCGCCTAAAGAATAAGCAACACCATTGCAGAGTGGAATTGCAGAGGGAAATTCCGTAGTGTGAACCTAGCCTAACAATGATTTTGTGTGCATATGCTTGTGGTACTTTTGGTGTGGTTTTGGGTCATTGGCATTTTTTTCTCATGTCTTACCATATTCTTCTTTCCAGTTTTTGAGAAAATACAGAAAAACATGTTACTGCTATAAGGCCGGGTCTCCACTGACTAATTTTTCGCAAAAACGCTGCTAAAAACGCCCATTTTTCCGCATGGCGTTTTTTTGGCGAAAAAACGCTGTGGCCAGATGTTAGCTGTAAGTCTATAGGAAACTGCAGAAACCCTTATCCACTTGGCGTTTTTGAGTTTGGCGTTTTTTTATCCTTTTGGCATTTTTTAGTGATTTTGGTCAAAAATGCTGGATTTCAAAAACGTCTGCTTGCTGAGGGTCTGGCGTTTTATTCGCAAAAACGTTGCGTTTTCCCCCATAGAAGTGTATGGAAGTGAAAAACGCAAAGAAAAACGCTATGTGGGTTTTAACTTTGGCGTTTTTGCAGGCGGTTTTTAATCTTTTTTGAACTTTAGCGATCCAAAAAAGTGAGGGAGATACCTTTTTTATTTAAATTTCATAGGGTAACATAAAAAAAATTATAAAAAATGTACATTAGTGTTAGAAAAAATAGTATCTAACGAAATGTATATTTTTTTATAAAGAAATTTTATTTAATTTTGAAACAGTAAGCAATTTATGTGGGCGGGCAGGGCACTAAAATGTATCCGACAATTCTAAAAATATAGTGTATGTGAGTGTCTTTAACTTTTTTTATTCATTTTTAGGTAGTACTACTACTTCCAGCATGGACCACACTGTTCCATGATAGGAGTAGTACTTTGACTCACTGTCAGATTGCTCCGGCTGTTACATTTGTCAGCCGCGGCGATTCTCCAGTATACTGTATAGGCTGGCCGCTCTCCTCTGGTCCCCTGTACTGCCATATATTTACAAATATTCATATTTCCCGCTGAGATGTGATTGGCCAGAGGGTTCTAGCCAATCACAAATGTCTGGGAAATATGAATATTAGGACATATACGGCAGGGACCTTAGAAGAGCGGCCGGCCAGATCTATACTTTAAACAGGATAATCGCAGTTGATGTATAGAGTGACATCAGCTGATGTCACTCTAGACATAAGCTGCGATCATTCTGTTTAAATTATAGATGCAGCCGGCCGGCCGCTCTTCTAAGGTCCCTGCCGTATATGTCCTAATATTCATATTTCCCAGACCTTTGTGATTGGCTAGAACCCTCTGGCCAATCACATCTCAGCGGGAAATATGAATATTAGTAAATATACGGCAGTACAGGGGACCAGAGAAGAGCGGCCAGCCTATACAGTATACAGGAGGATCGCCATGGCTGACAAATGTGACAGCCGGACGATCTGACAGTGAGTCAAAGTACTACTACTCCTATCATGGAACAGTGTGTTCCATGATGGGAGTAGTAGTACTACCTAAAAAAATGCAAAAAATAAAGGTTAAAAAGTAAAAAAAAACACAAATACACTTTATTAAACACATTATTAAAAACATCCTTTTTTTTTACATCCCTACAGCATCCTTTTTTTTTTTTTTTTTTTTTTTTGGTACCCAACAAAAGGTACCAAAAAACCGCCAAAGTGCAAAAAAAAGCTATTTCCCCATAAAGGCTCAAACGCAAGAAAAAACGCCAGAAAAAAAGCCAAGAACGCAGGGCAGTTTTTCTGGAGTTTTTTCTGGTGTTTTTTTGGACAAAAAAAAACCACTGAAAAAACTCAGTGGAGACCCAGCCTAAGGCTGGAACTCCATTGAGGGTTTTTTTGCAAAAACACCGTCAAAAACGCCAATTTTCCCGCACAGCGTTTTTTCTGTGAAAAACCCCGCGTCCAGATGTTAGCTGCAAGTCAATGGTAAACTGCAAAATGCCAGATTCACTTGGCGTTTTTCAGTTTGGCGTTTTTTTAATCCTTTGGCGTTTTTCAGCAATTTCGGGCTCAGAGGCTGGATTTTCAAAACGCCTGCCAAAACCTAGTTTGGCGTTTTTTGCCCTGAAATCGTGGCGTTTTCATCCCATAGAAGTCTATGGGAGAGCGAAAACGCCAAGAAAAGAGCAAAAACGCCAAGAAAAACGCCATGTTGGTTTTAAATTTTGCGTTTTTGCAGGCGGTTTTTATTCTTTTTTGGACTTTAACGATCCAAAAAAATTATGGAGATACCTTTTTTATTCAAATTTCGTAGGGTACCTTAAAAATTTTTTATAAAAAAGATACAGTAGTCATGGAAAAAATTGTACCTAACGAAATGTATATTTTTGATTTCAAAATGTTTATAAATTTTTAAACAGGGATCAATTTATGTGAGCGGGTAAAGCGCTAAAAATGTAGCCAACAATAATAAAAAATGTGTGTGTGTGTGTTTTAAATTTTTTTTTTTTTACATTTTTTAGGTAGTACTACTACTCCCAGCATGGAACACACTGGTCCATGATGGGAGTAGTAGTTACCTGTACTTATTGACAGATTGCCGGGGTCCCTTGCGATCCTCTTGTATAATGTATTGATGCGGCGGCCGCTCTTCTATGGTCCCCTGCACTCACGTATATATACACATATTCATATTTCCCGCAGAGAGCTGTGATTGGCCAGATGGTTCCAGCCAATCACAGCTCTCTGTGAGAAATCAGAATGTGTATATATACGGCGTGCAGGGGACCATAGGAGAGCGCCGGCCGCTGCATCTGTACATTATACAGGAGGATCACAGCGGGTGTCAGGAGTGATACCCGCAGTGATCTTTCCTTAACTACAAGTACTACTATTCCCAACATGGAGAACACTCTGCCCCATGCTGGGAGTTGTAGTACCTGCATTAATAGACAGATCACAGCAGGTGTCAGAAATTACACTCGCCGCAATCTGTCTATTAATGCAGGTACTACAGCTCCCAGCAAGGAGCAGAGTGTGCTCCATGTTGGGAGTAGTAGTACCTGCTTAAGGACACATCACAGCAGGGGTCACTACTGACACTCGCTGTGACCATCCTGTCTATAGCAGAGATGGAGCGACTGTATGCATCGCTCGCATCCCTGCTCTGCACTATACTCATTCATTCATACTCGCTAATTCATTCATCGTTTCCTCAGAGCTGTGATTGGCTGCAACCATCCGGCCAATCACAGCTCTGGGTGGGAAATATGAATGGCCAGTGAAGTGAATAGAGCAGAGAGGTGAGCGCTGTATAGAGCCACATCACTGCTATATTATGGATGATCGCATCGGGTGTCAGACTGACACCCTGGGCTATATGTCTATAGTACAGGTACTACTATTCCCATTATGGAACAGTCTTGTTCCATGCTAGGAGTAGTAGTACTACATAAAAAATGTGAGGGGAAAAAAAGAGAGAAAAAAAGTTAAACACACACACACTTTATAAAAAAAATTATAAAAATGTTGTTAAATACAAATACATTTAGTTAAATACATTTTTACATCCCTACTGCATCTTTTATTTTTATTTTTATTTTTTTATTTTTTTTTTTTGGTACCCAACTATTTTGTAAAAAAAACGCAAAAGGGGCCAAAAACTGCAAATTCCACACAAAGGTAAAAACGCCAGAAAAAACACCAGAAAAAAACACCAAAACGCAGGGAAAAACTGTGGCAATTTCTCTGGTGTTTTTTCTGGTGTTTTTATGCCACGAAAATCGCAGGGCAAAAATCTCAGTGGAGTCCTAGCCTAATGAATAGAAAAACACACAAAAAAAAATTATAAAAGAAAACTACTTGTATCATTAAAAAATTAGATGCATTTCCAAACAATAAAAAAGCCACAAAATAAGACTGTGTACAGAAGGTCTAGGATGGAGTGACACAGCAATTTGGAAACATGCTGTAGTTTTTGTGAAAGTTTTTTAGTCACTGTTTTCATTTAAAGCTAGAAGTGAATTTAAAATAAACAGGAAATATAAAGGAAGGTCCTATACTTTTCCTCATTGTTGGATGAAAAGAAAATGCATCAAAGAAAATGCATCAAAAACTGCAGTGGCATTTTTCAAAGAAATACCCTTATAGGCTGCGCTTCCATTACACAGTTTTTTTTTTATACTACCATTGTAGTTTTTGAGCCAAAGCCAATAGTGCATTCAAAAGGAACGAGAAATCTAAAGGAAGGACTTCTACTTCTACTTCCTTGTGGATCCACTTTTGGCCTGGGCTCAAAAACAGCAGTGGCAGTACTCCCAAAAAACTGCCAAGTGTTAACGCAGCCTAAGGTTTTTTTTACACTTAAAAAAAGCCAGCAAAAACTCCAAAAAAAACTGCCACAGATCTTTCCTATGTTTTTGCAGTTTTTCTGGCGTTTTTTCCTTTGAGTGGAAATTGCATTTTTTGCCGCCCCTTCAAAATGTGTTGGGTACCAAAAAAATAAATAAATAAAAGATGCAGTAGGGATGGGAAAAAAATGTATTTAATGAAATTTTTATTTTTTATTGCGAAATTTTTATTTATTTTTAATAGTGTGTTTTACTTTTTTTTCTCAATTTTTTATTTTTTAGGTAGTACTACTACTCCCAGCATGGAACAGACTGTTCCATGATGGGAGTAGTAGTACCTGTAATAATAGAAAGATTGCCCCGGGTGTCACTCCTGACACCCGATGCGATCGTCCTATCTATTGCAGAGATGCGGAGCGGCTCTATACAGCGCTCAAATCTCTCCACTATACTCTAGCCAGCCAGTCATGTGAATAGAACATCACTCATTCATATTTTCCGCCCTGAGAGGGGATTGGCCGGATGGTTGCAACCAATCACAGCTCTCAGCGGGAAATATGAATGAGTGATGTTTATATCACTGGCCTGAGTATAGTGCAGAGATGCGAGCGCTGTACAGAGCCACTCCGCATCTCTGCGATAGGACGATCGCATCGGGTGTCAGGAGTGATACTCGCTGGGATCTGTCCTTAACTGCAGGTACTACTACTCCCAACATGGAGCACACTCTGATAGAGAGATCGCAGCGAGTGTTACTTCTGACACCTGATGCGATCGTTCTGTATAACCCCTTTACTCAAAAGCCTGTTTTGACCTTAATGACGAAGGCAAATTTTCAAAATCTGACATGCGTCCACTTATTTGGTAATAACTTTTTGCTTACACTTATCAAAGTGACTCTGAGACAGTTTTTCGTGACATATTGTACCTTACCTTAGTGGTAAATTTTTATTGATATATTTAGCGGTTTTTGATATTTTCTGCTCGTACACTAAATAGTCATGCCGCACCAAATTAATGATTAATTCACATGTACAATATGTCTACTTTTTATTCTCATTATTTGATAAACATTCTTTTACTTTTTTAGAATGTTAGAGGGTTTATAAGTTTAGTAGCAATTTTCAAAATCAGATTTTTCAGGGACCAGTTCAGCTCTGAAGTGGAATTGAGGAGCCTATATGTTAGATACCCCCATAAATCACCCCATTTTATAAACTGCTCCCCTTAAAGTAGTCAGAATGACATTAAAGAAGCTTATTTACCCTTTAGGCGTTTCACAGAAATAAAAACAAAGTGGAGGGAGAATTTAAAAATGTTATTCTTTTGTAGATTTTTCATTTCCTCAATTTTTTCTGTAACACAGTAGGTGTTGACAAAGAAATAAAACTCAAGATTTATTCCCCGAATTCTGACGTACCTAGAAATATCCCATATGTGGCCATTGTGCCCTACGTGTCTCTCACACAGGTCTCAGACATGAAGGTGTGCTGTGTGGATTCTGGGGCATCCTTTTAGTTTAGGATATTTTGTTAGCCTTTAGGTGCAAAAATATTTTTGGGGGACAAGTTGACACTTTCATTGGTACCATTCTGGGGTACATGTTTGTATATACGGCAGCACTGGTGACCATAGGAGAGTGGCCGGCCGCATCTATACATTATACAGGAGGATCGCAACGGGAGACAAGTTGACGCTTTCATTGGTACCATTCTGGGGTACATGTGTATATATATACGGAAGCAAAGGGACCATAGAAGAGCGGCCGACCACATCTATACGTTATACAGGAGGACCACAATGGACCCGGGGCCATTTGTCAATTAGTACAGGTACTACTACTCCCATCATGGAACAGTGTGTTCCATGCTGGGAATAGTAGTACCACCTACATTTTTATTATTTTAGGCTACATTTTTAGTGCCCTGCCTGCACACATAAATTGATCCATGTTTAAAAATTACTAAAAATGTTATAAAAAAGATAAATTTAGTTAAATACAATTTTTTCCATCACCACTGTATCTTTTTATTTGTTTTTTAATGGTATCCTACGAAATTTTATTAAAAAAGGTATCTGCATAACTTTTTTGGATCGCTAAAGTCCAAAAAAGAATAAAAAACACCGGCAAAAACGCCAAAGTTAAAACCCACATGCCATTTTCCTTGGCGCTTTTTCACTACAATAGACTTTTATGGGAGGAAAACGCCAAGATTTTCCTTAACCCCTTAAGGACCGAGCCCTTTTTCACCTTAAGGACCGGAGCGTTTTTTGCAATTCTGACCACTGTCACTTTAAACATTAATAACTCTGGAATGCTTTTAGTTATCATTCTGATTCCGAGATTGTTTTTTCGTGACATATTCTACTTTAACTTAGTGGTAAAATTTTGTGGTATCTTGCATCCTTTCTTGGTGAAAAATCACCAAATTTGATGAAAAAAATGAAAATTTTGCATTTTTCTAACTTTGAAGCTCTCTGCTTGTAAGGAAAATGGATATTCAAAATATATTTTTTTTGGGTTCACATATACAATATGTCTACTTTATGTTTGCATCATAAAATTTATGAGTTTTTACTTTTGGAAGACACCAGAGGGCTTCAAAGTTCAGCAGCAATTTTGAAATTTTTCACAAAATTTTCAAACTCGCTATTTTTCATGGACCAGTTCACGTTTGAAGTGGATTTGAAGGGTCTTCATATTAGAAATGCCCCATAAAAGACCCCATTATAAAAAACTGCACCCCCCAAAGTATTCAAAATGACATTCAGTAAGTGTATTAACCCTTTAGGTGTTTCACAGGAATAGCAGCAAAGTGAAGGAGAAAATTCAAAATCTTCATTTTTTACACTCGCATTTTCTTGTAGACCCAATTTTTGAATTTTTGAAAGGGGTAAAAAGGAGAAAATTTTTACTTGTATTTGAAACCCAATTTCTCTCGAGTAAGCACATACCTCATATGTCTATGTTAATTGTTCAGCGGGTGCAGTAGAGGGCTCAGAAGGGAAGGAGCGTCAAATGGTTTTTGGGGGGCATGTCACCTTTAGGAAGCCCCTATGGTGCCAGAACAGCAAAAAAACACACATGGCATACCATTTTGGAAACTAGACTCCTCAGGGAACGTAACAAGGGGTAAAGTGAACCTTAATACCCCACAGGTGTTTCACGACTTTAGCATATGTAAAAAAAATTATATATTTTTTACCTAAAATGCTTGGTTTCCCAAAAATTTTACATTTTTAAAAAGTGTAATAGCAGAAAATACCCCCCAAAATTTGAAACCCAATTTCTCCCGATTCAGAAAACACCCCATATGGGGGTGAAAATTGCTCTGCTGGCGCACTACAGTTCTCAGAAGAGAAGGAGTCACATTTGGCTTTTTGAAGCAAATTTTGCTCTGGGGGCATGTCGCATTTAGGAAGCCCCTATAGTGCCAGAACAGCAAAAAAAAACACATGGCATACCATTTTGGAAACTAGACCCCTCGGGGAACGTAACAAGGGGTAATGTGAACCTTAATACCCTACAGGTGTTTCACGACTTTTGCATATGTGAACATTTTTTATTTTTTTTTACCTAAAATGCTTGGTTTCCCAAAATTTTTACATTTTTAAAAAGGGTAATAGCAGAAAACACCCCCCAAAATTTGAAGCCCAATTTCTCCCGATTCAGAAAACACCCCATATGGGGGTGAAAAGTGCTCTGCTGGCGCACTACAGGTCTCAGAAGAGAAGGAGTCACATTTGGCTTTTTGAAAGCAAATTTTGCTCTGGGGGCATGCCGCATTTAGGAAGCCCCTATGGTGCCAGAACAGCAAAAAAAAAACACATGGCATACCATTTTGGAAACTAGACCCCTCGGGGAACGTAACAAGGGGTAATGTGAACCTTAATACCCTACAGGTGTTTCACGACTTTTGCATATGTGAACATTTTTTATTTTTTTTTACCTAAAATGCTTGGTTTCCCAAAATGTTTACATTTTTAAAAAGGGTAATAGCAGAAAACACCCCCCAAAATTTGAAGCCCAATTTCTCCCGATTCAGAAAACACCCCATATGGGGGTGAAAAGTGCTCTGCTGGCGCACTACAGGTCTCAGAAGAGAAGGAGTCACGTTTGGCTTTTTGAAAGCAAATTTTGCTCTGGGGGCATGCCGCATTTAGGAAGCCCCTATGGTGCCAGGACAGCAAAAAAAAAAAAACACATGGCATACCATTTTGGAAACTAGACCCCTCGGGGAACGTAACAAGGGGTTAAGTGAACCTTTATACCCCACAGGTGTTTTATGACTTTTGTATACGTAAAAAAAAAAAAAATTTTTTTACCTAAAATGCTTGTTTTCCCAAAAATTTTACATTTTTAAAAAGGGTAATAGCAAAAAATACCCCAGAAAATTTGAAGCCCAATTTCTCCTGAGTACGGCGATACCCCATATGTGGCCCTAAACTGTTGCCTGGAAATACGACAGGGCTCCAAAGTGAGAGTGCCATGCGCATTTGAGGCCTAAATTAGGGATTGCATAGGGGTGGACATAGGGGTATTCTACGCCAGTGATTCCCAAACAGGGGGCCTCCAGCTGTTGTAAAACTCCCAGCATGCCTGGACAGTCAGTGGCTATCTGGCAATACTGGGAGTAGTTGTTTTGCAACAGCTGGAGGCTCCGTTCTGGAAACAGTGGCGTACCAGACGTTTTTCATTTTTATTGGGGAGGGGAGGGGGGCTGTGTAGGGGTATGTGTATATGTAGTGTTTTTTACTTTTTATTTTATTGTGTGGTAGTGTAGTGTAGTGTTTTTAGGGTACAGTCACACGGGCGGGGGTTCACAGTAGTTTCTCGCTGGCAGTTTGAGCTGCGGCAGAAAATTTAACGCAGCTCAAACTTGCAGCCGGATACTTACTGTAATCCTCCGCCCATGTGAGTGTACCCTGTACGTTCACATTGGAGGGGGGAACATCCAGCTGTTGCAAAACTACAACTCCCAGCATGGACGGTCTATCAGTGCATGCTGGGAGTTGTAGTTTTGCAACCGCTGGAGGCTCCGTTTTGGAAACAGTGACGTACCAGACGTTTTTCATTTTTATTGGGGAGGGGAGGGGGGCTGTGTAGGGGTATGTGTATATGTAGTGTTTTTTACTTTTTATTTTATTGTGTGTTAGTGTAGTGTAGTGTTTTTAGGGTACAGTCGCACGGGCGGGGGGTTCACAGTAGTTTCTCGCTGGCAGTTTGAGCTGCGACAGAAAATTTGCCGCAGCTCAAACTTGCAGCCGGATACTTACTGTAATCCTCCGCCCATGTGAGTGTACCCTGTACGTTCACATTGGGGGGGGAAACATCCAGCTGTTGCAAAACTACAACTCCCAGCATGTACGGTCTATCAGTGAGTTGGTAACAAACTCAGTGTTTTGCAACCAGTGTGCCTTCAGCTGTTGCAAAAGCTACAACCCCCAGCATGTACGGACAGGGGAAGGGCATGCTGGGTCTTGTAGTTATGCAACAGCCGGAGGCATACTACATTGGCTGGGGATGCTGGGGATTGTAGTTATGCAACAGCTGGAGACACACTGGTTTACTACTTAACTCAGTGTGCCTTCAGCTGTTGCAAAACTACAACTCTCAGCAGTCACCGACAGCCAACGGGCATGCTGGGAGTTGTAGTTATGCAACCACCAGATGCACCACTACAACTCCCAGCATGCACTTTAGCTGATTGTGCAAGCTGGGAGTTGTAGTTACACAACAGCTGAAGGTACACTTTTACATAGAAAGAATGTGCCTTCAGCTGTTGCAAAACTATAAGTCCCAGCATGCCCATAAGGGCATGCTGGGAGTTGTGGTGGTCTGCCTCCTGCTGTTGCATAACTACAGCTCCCAGCATGCCCTTGTTGCATGCTGGGAGCTGTTGCTAAGCAACAGCAGGAGGCTGTCACTCACCTCCAACGATCCAGCAGCACAGGTCAGTCCCTCGTCGTCTCCGCCGCCGCCGCTGCTCCTGGGGCCCCGATCCCAACAGGGACGCCGGGGATCGGGGTCCCCAGCATCGGGGGTCGTCTTCCCGCACCCGCTCACGTCCTCCGAAAGAGGGGCGGAGCGGGTTGCGGGAGTGACACCCGCAGCAGGCGCCCTGATTGGTCGGCCGGTAATCCGGCCGACGAATCAGGGCGATCGTGAGGTGGCACTAGTGCCACCTCACCCCTGCTGCCTCTGGCTGTTCGGGGCCGTCTCTGACGGCCCCGATCAGCCAGTAATTCCGGGTCATCGGGTCACTGGAGTCCCGATTGACCCGGAATCTGCCGCAGATCGCTGGACTGAATTGTCCAGCGATCTGCGGCAATCGCCGACATGGGGGGACATAATGACCCCCCCTGGGCGATATGCCCCGATGCCTGCTGAACGATTTCAGCAGGCATCCGGCTCCGGCTCCCCTCCGGCTAGCGGTGGGGGCCGGAAATGCTCAGGGCGTATCCATACGCCCTCGGTCCTTAAGGACTTGGAAACGGGGGCGTATGGATACGCCCTATGTCCTTAAGGGGTTAAATAACACTGCCAAGGAGCCAAAAATAGCTGAAAAACAAGAAAAGGATAAAAAAAACGCCAGACTGAAAAACGCCAAGTGGATTTGGCATTTTGCAGTTCCTTATTGACTTGCAGCTAACATCTGGCCGCAGTGTTTTTTCACAAAAAAAAAATAAAAAAAACGCCACGCCATGTGGAAACCTAGCCTAAGGCTGAAAACAGCTACAGCACTAACACGTGGTTATAGAGTCCAGTTACAATAGGCAGGCACACAGTTCTACAAATGGTCAAAATACCTTACATCATATCAAATAATATATACAAGTATAAATAAATCACTTACCGTATTTATCAGCGTATAACACGCCCTTTTTAGGCTAAAATTTTTAGCCTAAAGTCTACCTGCGTGTTATACGCCGATAAGCCGCTGCAGTTCAATGATTTAAAGTGGGCGCTTTAAATCAATGAACTGCAGCGGCTTTGCAGGTGCAGAGACTGCCAGCGCTGCCGGCTTCTATGCCCCTGCCTTTCCTGGGGTCTAGAGCCCTGCTGCCGGCCCTTCTCTCCCCCTGGCTATCGGCGCCGCTGCCCGTTCTCTCCCCTGACTATCTGTGCTGGCGCCCCATTGCTGGCGCCGATAGCCAGGGGGAGAGAAGCGGCGCCGGCAATGGGGCAGCGGCACCGACAGACAGGGGGAGAGAAGGGGCAGCAGCACCCATTGCCGGCGCCACTGCCCCGTTGCCTCCCCCATCCCCGGTTGTATAATTACCTGTTGCCGGGGTCGGGTCCGAGTTGCTTCCAGCCTCCGGTGTGCGTCCCCTGCGTCGTTGCTATGCGCTGCACGGCAATGGGGCGCCGACACCGATAGTCAGGGGGAGAGAACGGGCAGCGGCACCGATAGCCATCGGGAGAGAAGCGGCGGCAGCAGGGCTCTACACCCCAGGAAAGGCAGGGGCAGAGAAGTCGGCAGCGCTGGCGGTCTCTGCACCTGCCTTTCCTGGGGGTGTATAGGGGTATACGCATGCACACACAAGCACCATCATTTTACCAAGGATATTTGGGTAAAAAAATTTTTTACCCAAATATCCTTGGTAAAATGAGGGTGCGTGTTATAGGCCGGTGCGTGGTATACCCCGATAAATATGGTATTTTAATATGTTTAACTTCAAAATAATTCCAACAGTCCCTTGTGTATGGATCCAAAACACTTCCTTAGACCATACATTCCCTTCCTTGCTTCATTTCCAAATGCTTCTCTTCTCACATCTTTTCAAAAAGGGTTTACAATTTAGGCTGCATTCACATCACGATCTGACCTTCCGATGCACAGATACCATTTCGGAAGCCAAATCGCCTGAAATCGTATCTGTGCAGCCTTAGTTGCACGTACATACCCTCAAGTGTACTGTCCCGTGTGATTCAAACTGTTCCCTCATGTATCACTTCTAAACGATTTCCCTAAAGTATCAACTTTATACTTGAAAGAAGGAAATGGATGTTTGATGTAATAGTGTGAAATTCATTTCAAGAATTCCATTAAGACATTAGGTGAACATGTGTTATTAGAGTCAATTGTATAAGACTTTTCTGTAGTATCAATATACACAATCTGCAGCCTATTGATTAATGTCTTAGCCCCTTCTAATATATGTTCAGATAGCACCTATCATTTACATTCAGCATATGCAGTTCTGTGCTACAGTATTAGGCAGGTGTGCAAAAAGAAATAGTTGCAGTTCGGCTGGGTTTCCACTTGGATTTTTTTCCCACCAAAAAAAACAACAGAAAGGCTAAGTTTCCACTCAGATTTTTTTCTGGGATTTTTTGGAAAGCTGCCACTGCATTCAGAGTACCACTCCATGGGCCAGATGCAGGGTGCCCGGCCCACGGAGTGTGAGGAGGTAAGTAGTGATGTACAGCATGTCCGTGCTTAATATTCAGGCGGAATTCTGAACAAACTGTTACGCCGAGCGCTCCAGGTCCCCGCTCCTCCCCGGAGCGCTCGCTACACTCTCCCCACTGCAGCGCTCCGGTCAGATCCACTGACCCGGGGCGCTGCGATTCCGCTTCCAGCCGGGATGCGATTCGCGATGCGGGTAGCGCCCGCTCGCGATGCGCACCCCGGCTCCCGTACCTGACTCGCTCTCCCTCGGTCCTGTCCCGGCGCGCGCGGCCCCGCTCCCTAGGGCGCGCGCGCGCCGGGTCTTTGCGATTTAAAGGGCCACTGCGCCGCTGATTGGCGCAGTGATTCCAATTAGTGTGTTCACCTGTGCACTTCCCTATATCACCTCACTTCCCCTGCACTCCCTTGCCGGATCTTGTTGCCATTGTGCCAGTGAAAGCGTTTCCTTGTGTGTTCCTAGCCTGTGTTCCAGACCTCCTGCCGTTGCCCCTGACTACGATCCTTGCTGCCTGCCCCGACCTTCTGCTACGTTCGACCTTGCTTCTGTCTACTCCCTTGTACCGCGCCTATCTTCAGCAGCCAGAGAGGTGAGCCGTTGCTAGTGGATACGACCTGGTCACTACCGCCGCAGCAAGACCATCCCGCTTTGCGGCGGGCTCTGGTGAAAACCAGTAGTGACTTAGAACCGATCCACTAGCACGGTCCACGCCAATCCCTCTCCGGCACAGAGGATCCACTACCTGCCAGCCGGCATCGTGACAGTAGATCCGGCCATGGATCCCGCTGAAGTTCCTCTGCCAGTTGTCGCTGACCTCACCACGGTGGTCGCCCAGCAGTCACAACAGATAGCGCAACAAGGCCAACAGCTGTCTCAACTGACCGTTATGCTACAGCAGTTACTTCCACAGCTTCAGCAGTCATCTCCTCCGCCAGCTCCTGCACCTCCTCCGCAGCGAGTGGCCGCTCCTGGTCTACGCCTATCCTTGCCGGATAAATTTGATGGGGACTCTAAGTTTTGCCGTGGCTTTCTTTCCCAATGTTCCCTGCATCTGGAGATGATGTCGGACCAGTTTCCCACTGAAAGGTCTAAGGTGGCTTTCGTAGTCAGCCTTCTGTCTGGAAAAGCCATGTCTTGGGCCACACCGCTCTGGGACCGCAATGACCCCGTCACTGCCTCTGTACACTCCTTCTTCTCGGAAATCCGAAGTGTCTTTGAGGAACCTGCCCGAGCCTCTTCTGCTGAGACTGCCCTGTTGAACCTGGTCCAGGGTAATTCTTCCGTTGGCGAGTATGCCGTACAATTCCGTACTCTTGCTTCAGAATTATCCTGGAATAATGAGGCCCTCTGCGCGACCTTTAAAAAAGGCCTATCCAGCAACATTAAAGATGTTCTGGCCGCACGAGAAATCCCTGCTAATCTACATGAACTCATTCACCTAGCCACTCGCATTGAAATGCGTTTTTCCGAAAGGCGTCAGGAGCTCCGCCAGGATATGGACTCTGTTCGCACAAGGCGTTTCTTCTCCTCGGCTCCTCTCTCCTCTGGTCCCCTGCAATCCGTTTCTGTGCCTCCCGCCGTGGAGGCTATGCAGGTCGACCGGTCTCGCCTGACACCTCAAGAGAGGACACGACGCCGCATGGAGAACCTCTGCCTGTACTGTGCTAGTACCGAACACTTCCTGAGGGATTGTCCTATCCGTCCTCCCCGCCTGGAAAGACGTACGCTGACTCCGCACAAAGGTGAGACAGTCCTTGATGTCTACTCTGCTTCTCCACGTCTTACTGTGCCTGTGCGGATGTCTGCCTCTGCCTTCTCCTTCTCTACTATGGCCTTCTTGGACTCTGGATCTGCAGGAAATTTTATTTTGGCCTCTCTCGTCAACAGGTTCAACATCCCAGTGACCAGTCTCGCCAGACCCCTTTACATCAATTGTGTGAACAATGAAAGATTGGACTGTACCATACGTTTCCGCACGGAGCCCCTTCTAATGAGCATCGGATCTCATCACGAGAGGATTGAACTTTTGGTCCTCCCCAATTGCACTTCTGAAATTCTCCTTGGACTTCCCTGGCTTCAACTTCATTCCCCAACCCTGGATTGGTCCACTGGGGAGATCAAGAGTTGGGGGCCCTCTTGTTCCAAGGACTGTCTAAAACCGGTTCCCAGTAACCCTTGCCGTGACTCTGTGGTTCCTCCAGTAACCGGTCTCCCTAAGGCCTATATGGACTTTGCGGATGTTTTCTGCAAAAAACAAGCTGAGACTCTACCTCCTCACAGGCCTTATGATTGTCCTATCGACCTCCTCCCGGGCACTACTCCACCCCGGGGCAGAATTTATCCTCTCTCTGCCCCAGAGACTCTTGCCATGTCTGAATACGTCCAAGAAAATTTAAAAAAGGGCTTTATCCGTAAATCCTCCTCTCCTGCCGGAGCCGGATTTTTCTTTGTGTCCAAAAAAGATGGCTCCCTACGTCCTTGCATTGACTACCGCGGTCTTAATAAAATCACGGTTAAGAACCGCTACCCCCTACCCCTCATCTCTGAACTCTTTGATCGCCTCCAAGGTGCCCACATCTTTACTAAACTGGACTTAAGAGGTGCTTATAACCTCATCCGCATCAGAGAGGGGGATGAGTGGAAAACGGCATTTAACACCAGAGATGGACACTTTGAGTATCTGGTCATGCCCTTTGGCCTGTGCAACGCCCCTGCTGTCTTCCAAGACTTTGTTAATGAAATTTTTCGTGATCTTTTATACTCCTGTGTTGTTGTATATCTGGACGATATCCTAATTTTTTCTGCCAATCTAGAAGAACACCGCCAGCATGTCCGTATGGTTCTTCAGAGACTTCGTGACAATCAACTCTATGCCAAAATTGAGAAATGTCTGTTTGAATGCCAATCTCTTCCTTTTCTAGGATACTTGGTCTCTGGCCAGGGACTACAAATGGATCCAGACAAACTCTCTGCCGTCTTAGATTGGCCACGCCCCTCCGGACTCCGTGCTATCCAACGTTTTTTGGGGTTCGCCAATTATTACAGGCAATTTATTCCACATTTTTCTACCGTTGTGGCTCCTATCGTGGCTTTAACCAAAAAAAATGCCGATCCCAAGTCTTGGCCTCCTCAAGCGGAAGACGCCTTTAAACGACTCAAGTCTGCCTTTTCTTCGGCTCCCGTGCTCTCCAGACCTGACCCTTCCAAACCCTTCCTATTGGTGGTTGATGCCTCCTCAGTGGGAGCTGGAGCTGTTCTTCTACAAAAAAATTCTTCCGGGCATGCTGTCACTTGTGGTTTTTTTTCTAGGACCTTCTCTCCGGCGGAGAGGAACTACTCCATCGGGGATCGAGAGCTTCTAGCCATCAAATTAGCACTTGAGGAATGGAGGCATCTGCTGGAGGGATCAAGATTTCCAGTTATTATTTACACCGATCACAAGAACCTCTCCTACCTCCAGTCTGCCCAACGGCTGAATCCTCGCCAGGCCCGGTGGTCTCTGTTCTTTGCCCGATTTAATTTTGAAATTCACTTTCGGCCTGCCGATAAGAACATTAGGGCCGATGCTCTCTCTCGTTCCTCGGATGCCTCGGAAGTTGAACTCTCTCCGCAACACATCATTCCTCCTGACTGCCTGATCTCCACTTCTCCAGCCTCCATCAGGCAAACTCCTCCAGGAAAGACCTTTGTTTCTCCACGCCAACGCCTCGGAATCCTCAAATGGGGTCACTCCTCCCATCTCGCAGGTCATGTGGGCATCAAGAAATCTGTGCAACTCATCTCCCGCTTCTATTGGTGGCCGACTCTGGAGACGGATGTTGTGGACTTTGTGCGAGCCTGCACTATCTGTGCCCGGGATAAGACTCCTCGCCAGAAGCCCGCTGGTTTTCTTCATCCCCTGCCTGTCCCCGAACAGCCTTGGTCTCTGATTGGTATGGATTTTATTACTGATTTACCCCCTTCCCGTGGCAACACTGTTATTTGGGTGGTCGTTGATCGATTCTCCAAAATGGCACATTTCATCCCTCTTCCTGGTCTTCCTTCAGCGCCTCAGTTGGCTAAACAATTTTTTGTACACATTTTTCGTCTTCACGGGTTGCCTACGCAGATCGTCTCGGATAGAGGCGTCCAATTCGTGTCTAAATTCTGGAGGGCTCTCTGTAAACAACTCAAGATTAAATTAAATTTTTCTTCTGCATATCATCCCCAATCCAATGGACAAGTAGAAAGAATTAACCAGGTCTTGGGTGATTATTTACGACATTTTATTTCCTCCCGCCAGGATGACTGGGCAGATCTCCTTCCATGGGCCGAATTCTCGTATAACTTCAGAGTCTCTGAATCTTCCTCCAAATCCCCATTTTTCGTGGTGTACGGCCGTCACCCTCTTCCCCCCCTCCCTACCCCCTTGCCCTCTGGTCTGCCCGCTGTGGATGAAATTTCTCGTGACCTTTCCATCATATGGAGAGAGACCCAAAATTCTCTCTTACAGGCTTCATCACGCATGAAGAAGTTCGCGGATAAGAAAAGAAGAGCTCCTCCCATTTTTTCCCCTGGAGACAAGGTATGGCTCTCCGCTAAATATGTCCGCTTCCGTGTCCCTAGCTACAAGTTGGGACCACGCTATCTTGGTCCTTTCAAAATTTTGTGTCAGATTAATCCTGTCTCTTACAAACTTCTTCTTCCTCCTTCTCTTCGTATCCCTAATGCCTTTCACGTTTCTCTTCTTAAACCACTCATCATCAACCGTTTCTCTCCCAAATCTGTTCCTCCCACTCCTGTTTCCGGCTCCTCGGACATCTTCTCCGTCAAAGAGATCCTAGCATCTAAAAAGGTGAGAGGGAAAACCTTTTTTTTAGTGGATTGGGAGGGTTGTGGTCCAGAAGAGAGATCCTGGGAACCTGAGGACAACATCCTAGACAAAAGTCTGCTCCTCAGGTTCTCAGGCTCTAAGAAGAGGGGGAGACCCAAGGGGGGGGGTACTGTTACGCCGAGCGCTCCGGGTCCCCGCTCCTCCCCGGAGCGCTCGCTACACTCTCCCCACTGCAGCGCTCCGGTCAGATCCACTGACCCGGGGCGCTGCGATTCCGCTTCCAGCCGGGATGCGATTCGCGATGCGGGTAGCGCCCGCTCGCGATGCGCACCCCGGCTCCCGTACCTGACTCGCTCTCCCTCGGTCCTGTCCCGGCGCGCGCGGCCCCGCTCCCTAGGGCGCGCGCGCGCCGGGTCTTTGCGATTTAAAGGGCCACTGCGCCGCTGATTGGCGCAGTGATTCCAATTAGTGTGTTCACCTGTGCACTTCCCTATATCACCTCACTTCCCCTGCACTCCCTTACCGGATCTTGTTGCCATTGTGCCAGTGAAAGCGTTTCCTTGTGTGTTCCTAGCCTGTGTTCCAGACCTCCTGCCGTTGCCCCTGACTACGATCCTTGCTGCCTGCCCCGACCTTCTGCTACGTCCGACCTTGCTTCTGTCTACTCCCTTGTACCGCGCCTATCTTCAGCAGCCAGAGAGGTGAGCCGTTGCTAGTGGATACGACCTGGTCACTACCGCCGCAGCAAGACCATCCCGCTTTGCGGCGGGCTCTGGTGAAAACCAGTAGTGACTTAGAACCGATCCACTAGCACGGTCCACGCCAATCCCTCTCCGGCACAGAGGATCCACTACCTGCCAGCCGGCATCGTGACACAAACATTGCGCCGTGTTAACATACCCTCAGACAGACTCATTGAGGCTCGTTGATGTCAGGGCTACGTGGGAAGGTAATAAAAAAAACTGTGTCCCTGTAGCAGAATGTGACCCTCCACACAGGGACACAGTTTTCTGCTTTACAGCCCACTCCCTCTGGCTACCCTCTCTCAGGGCTACGGGGACACAGTTCCTCTGCTTCTTAGACAGACTGTGGAGTGCAGCCAGAGGAGAACTCCACAGCATTTATCCCACCCGCACCACACATCTACCTTCTACCTGTTACAAGACTACAACTCACACAGCATTTATTTCTCTTAAGACAACCGATTTACGACTTCTTTCATTTTCTTTTTTTGTCTGTTCAAAAATTATAAGACAGGTCCTATATAATAAGTTTAATATTGTCTGAGGATGTAGACTAAGGATGTAAGCTTTAGAAACAGCTTAAGTCTCCCTATAAAAAGTTATCACATCACAACATTTTCTGTTAATAAAGTCAGGACACCACTCTGCTACTATAAATATGGAAGGTACTATTCTCTATAGGCTGTCAAGCCTGTCATTCATTGAAGATAGTTTTTCTCTCAAATGGCAATTTGTAAATATATACAATATATTAGTAGGAAATATTTTATTTGGTTGCCTTCATGTCTCCTGGTCTAGGAGTGGTGTTAATATTCATAGTGGTTTTAATGCCCCTATGTTTAAAGGCTATTCTTTAATGGCATTGACACTGACCACAAGACATGACATGGTAAGAGGTGATGACAGGGTCAAAAAAAATGTGCTTATCCATTAAAAATATAAATTAACTTCATAGAAAAGTCATGAAGTTCTGCTTTAACTGCCAAGCAATACAAGAGGATGTGGTTCACCCACAGACTGTTTTGAGAAAAAAAATGCACCACATAAGAAGTCTTCATTTGAAAGGGACAAATAGTAAAACTCAGCAGCACACCCCAAGCTATACTCAGTTTTGCGACCTCTAAGATATCCCAATGTGGTTTTCCTAATTGTGAGGTAGGTTTCCGCTAATTAGGTCTCAAACCACTTGTAAAAGTATCTAAGATGGTTTACCTCATCTAAGGGTTATTTTAAGAATCAGATGCTTATACAATATTTTAAGATGTGGCACATCCAAGGTTTATGTTTATTTTTACTGAATGTTAACTTTCTCCTGGAAACGGGAAACTGAATTTTTAAACAAAACCTCCTTTGATAAGATTGTACGGTAGCATGACATCTTAACTTGCACTAAAGGATTAAAGTAAATCTGGGTTCATGTGACAGACCTTCTACGGGGAATTTCGCTTTGGAATTCTGTGTAGAATTTTAGGTGCATTGTATTTTGTATTGGTTTATATGGGGATTCGACTTTGTTGTGCCGACTCAGAATTCCACCATCATTCTGCACGTCCAGTGCTAGCGCATACAGTAACCTCATAGCTGACAAGGATAAGGATGAATGGGAGGAAGTAAAATGGCTCATTTGGACATTTTCTCTGCTCTGGGATCAACTTGAAAAACTGACCTTTTTGGTCATGTAGCAGTATCAGCTTACTTAATGGTCACTTTCTAGGGTCTATTCAGGTAAAACCACTCGTTGATGTAGTACACCTCTACACTTAGTAGTCCAGTGACTTTAATGTGTAATATTTTTTAGAGCTCTCCACTGTTTCCACTAACTTGCCTTTTTTAAATATATATTATATGCAATTCTACCAACTGGTGCCTGGTTTCAGTACATTGTAATAAACAGTATACACAGAACATATAAACTTTCCTCCTACAAGAGTCCTTTATCTATTCAATAGAATTATGAAAGTTGCTGCGGAATTGTTGCTGCTGTTGGACATAAAGAAGCAATTTAGTAATACAACAGTTCGTACTTGATCATGACAGTAGTGCTATTAAATAAATGAACAGCATCAAGGTTAAAACAGAATTTATGCTAGATATATGGCTCCAAATATTAACTGTTATTTATAATATTAAACAAAAGTCCTGGAATTGAGTTGGTCAAAGTGACCTAAGTAATTCTATGCATGCACTAAATTGTGGAAACTCATACATTTCATTGTTTTGAAAGGTACGTTTTCTCTGTTCACACTCGTATCATCATTGGGTATTTTTTAGGATTCATGGCTATCCATCACAATCTTTCTGGTCCACTGGATGGACTGGTAGGTATTTATTGCCCTCACTAACTTATGATGACTTAGTCGGGTATCAGTATGTTTAGTTTTTTGGCATTTTCAAAAAAAAATTGACATAATGACATGTCCTACCTTTTGAATTCTTTCCAACTAGCTTTCAATCCAAGTCTATGAGATCTAAGCTTAGTCTTTTTCAATCCAAGTCTATGAGATCCAAGCTTAGTCTTTTTCAATTCAAGTCTATGAGATCCAAGCTTAGTCTTTTTCAATCCAAGTCTATGAGACTTCTATAAATAAATACACTGCAATCTCTTCTCTCAAGAAAAAGACAAGGAGATAGCAGAAGAGAAGGGGAATTCCATTTTTCCTTTTTTGTAGTGCTAAGTTGGGGTTTCAGTACTTGGACTCTTGTTGATCAAAACTTTGGATGTGTTAGTATGACATGTGAAAAGTTTTCTTGTCATATGTACATGGTATCCCGCTATGTGAATCACAACCAGTGGTTGTGTCACATCTAAATGTGAACAGGACACGATACTGGAAGGTGTCTTTACAATGCCTTAATAGTGTTCTTATGCTGTTTCATACCATTTTACATGGCATGGTTTTTGCAAGCTGAAGCCCTTTTAAATGTTGCAACAGCATAATGTAGCACATTATGGAAAAGTGTGGTCTAACCTAGGGTGGTCTAGCTAGGGAATGTGGCCTAGTATATAAAATGATCTGCAGTTAGAGCTTTCAACTTACTCTAAAACAGCTGCCTACAATACTTTCTACTTCTGGATAGATTTCTGGCTTTGCATGAACTTCCAGTCAGTTTTAAAACTCTGTAGTTGGAGTGAAACACTAGTGTTTAGGGAAAGTTACCTGAAAAGGTGATGTGATTGAGCTGCTTTGTGTATCTTTTCTTCCCAGAATGCCCAGTTGAATGCTAATGGCCTATGCATCTCCGCACACTGTTATGGCATTTTCCTCAAGAAGAAATCTAACCCCTTTGACCCAAAAGAACCTTAAAATATTTAAACCACCAACCTACATAATGTGCTGGGCAGTCTCTTTTACATGTGACACCTGGTTTGAGAGCAATGACTTGCTGGCACTATGAAGGGCTGTAACGCCAAAGAGGAAAAGTCCCCTCATAAAAACCCATATATAACCAAATAACATGTGAATATTGTAAACCATTTGTCTGTAATTGATAAATATAATATTGGGATCCTTTCTTTAATGTTAAGTCAAGGGTTAAAGGGGTACTCCACTTGAAAACATTTTTTTCTTTATCAACTGGTACCAGAAAGTTAAAAAGATTTGTAAATGACTTCTATTAAAAAAATCTTAATCCTTCCAGTGCTTATCAGCTGATGTATGTTCCACAGAAAGTTATTTTATTTTTGAATTTCCTTTCTGTCTGACCACAGTGCTCTCTGCTGACACCTCTGTCCATGTCAGGAACCGTCCAGAGCAGGATAGGTTTACTATGGGGAGTTGCTCCTGCTTTGGACATTTCCTGACATGGACAGAGGTGTCAGCAGTGAGCACTGTGGTAAGACTGAAAAGAACAACTCAACTTCCTCTGTAGTATAGAGCAGCTGATAAGTACTGGAAGAATTAAGATGTTTTAATAGAAGTCATTTACAAATATGTTTAACTTTCTGGCATCAGTTGATTCAATTTTTTTTTTTCCAGTGGAGTACCCCTTTAAAGTCAAGTAAGAAAAAAAAATCTAAGATGTATTCATACCATTTATCTTTAAAGATTTAGGCTCTAACTGCTATGATGATGTCATTTTATTTCTCTAGCATTATGTGATTAATGTTACAATGATATCATGACCCAGAAGGTGCCTCTCAGCTCCACAAATAAAAAAAAAATACACCTTATCTTTGCCTCCCATTAAATGTGATGTTTCCCTCTGCATGAAACAGAGGAGGCCACAGTAGATTAGGATATTCCAAAGCGGAAGATGTCTCAAGCATTTCAAAGAGGATAACTCTGACTGTTTAATTCCTGGGTCTTGTATACAACTGCATATGAAATCAAAATGTACTGCAAAATAAACTGCTGTGAAATACAAAGATGAAGAAATACAAAAAAATAAAAGTCATTGTTAGGTCAGGCTTAATCCTATCATATCAGGCAGAGAGAGATACAGGAGAATTCTGAAAATTCAACCAAAGTAATGGCCAAATTACAGTTATTTTTCATATACCTTACATTATATAAAAAGTATAGACATGAGCCATTGATATTTTATCTGTATCTATATCTTTCATAAAAGAGCTCACTAACAAAAAGTACTCTATATGAAATATAATTATATATAATATTTAAAATGGAATGCTGAAAACACACATAAGATCTCAATTAAATATCCCAGATGGAAATCTTTACCAATCTATATCCGGGCTGGGATTGTGTATTAAATGGGATAACACTTGGGACAACTGATGTGGAAAAGGACTTGGAATTTAGGTGTAGTGACCAGTGTCGGGCAGCTGCTGCCGAGGCAAATAAAATCATGGGGAGCATCAATAGGGGCAAAGATGCCCACGACAAGGAAATAATTCTACCGCTGTACAAATCACTAGTCAGACCACACATAGAATACTGTGTACAGTACTGGGCACCAGTGTACAAGAAAGATATAGTGGAGCTGGAGAGGGTTCAAAGACGGGCAACCAGAGTAATACGGGGAATGGGAGGACTATAGTACCCAGAAAGATTATCAGAATTGGGGTTATTTTGTTTAGAAAGAAGAAGGCTTAGGGGAGACCTAATAACTATGCATAAATATATCAGGGGGCAGTACAGATATCTCTCCCATGATCTATTTATACCCAGGACTGTATCTATAACAAGGGGGCATCCTCTACATTTAGAGGAAAGAAGGTTTCTACACCAGCACAGATGGGGGTTCTTTACTGTAAGAGCAGTGAGACTGTGGAACTCTCTGCCAGAGGAGGTGGTCATTGTGAACTCTGTAAACGAATATAAAAGGTGTCTAGAGGCATTTTTGGATAGTAATAACATTGCTGGTTTTGTATACTAGATTTATAGGGACAGAAGGTTGATCCAGGGATTTATTCTGATGCCATATTGGAGTCAGGAAGGAATTCTTACCTCTAGTATAAGGTTTTTTTTGCCTTCCTCTGGATCAACTCAGTAGGGACTCATTAGGGTTAAAGGTTTAACTTGATGGACTCTGTTTTTTTTTTCAACCTTATTAACTATGTTACTATATTATGTAATTGTGAAATTATGTATCACTGATCAATGGAACCCAAAACCATCAACCAATTGAGGACTGGATTCCAAATCGCTTAACAAATTTAAGTGGGAATTAAATCACAGCAAGATTCAATACGTGTGAAATTCATCAACTCCTAATGTGACTCAGTATTGTGTATGGTCCCACATGCCTGTGTGCACCCAACATCATCTGAGCATGCTCCCAATGAGAAGGTAGGAGAGCATGGGGGATCACCTCCCAAACCTGGATCAGAGAATCACTAAGCTACTGGAAAGTCTGTGGCCCTACTTGGCAAAATCAGATGCACTGAAACAAAATGACCCAGAGGTATTCAGTTGTATTCAGGTCTGGAGAACATGGCCTACAGGTATTGTCTCATGCTACCAGTAATGACATGGTTATCAGCAAAACACAAAATTAGAAAAGAATAAGTAAGAATAAGACAGCAGCATTTGTGGCCATGATTTGTAAAACCATTTTTGTGGGATATTACCTCTTTAGTACACACAACAGCCCTGATTTACTATTGTAAACCCAGCCTGTTTTTTCAGGTTGTGCACCAGAATTTGTGTGCCAAAAAATGTAAAAACCTGACCAACTGTCCATTTTACTTGGATTATCCAAAAAAAGGAAGTGGCCACTGGGGAAATGGGCATGGCCACTGAACGGAGGCGTGTCCCCGACATTTTCAAAAAGTCCCAACATATTTACTAATGTTCCCACATAAAATGTGGGGAATTTGAGCTATGTGAAACCCACAGTTCAAAGCAACTGTAAAAAAAGCAAAATGTAGGGAAACATTAGTAAATACTGTGGGGAATTAACCCCTTAAGGACCAATCCCATTTTGACCTTGAGGACCAGCCCAATTTAATTTTTGCGTTTTCGTTTTTTCTAAAATCCATAACTCTTTTATATTTCACTCTACAGAACCATATAAGGGCTTGTTTTTTTGTGTGACCAATTGTACTTTGCAATGAAACCTCCTTTTACCAAAAAATTTATGGCGAACCCAAAGAATAATTTTTTTAGGGAGGAAATTTAAGTGAAAACCACAATTTTGCATACTTTGGAGGGTATAGTTTTCACACTGTACACTTTACGGTAAAAATGACATGTGTTCTTTATTCTCTTGGTCAATACAATTAAAATGATACCCATGGCTAGATATTTTCTATTTTTTGTACCGCTTAAAAAAATCTCAAACTTTTTGAACAAAATCAGTACAAAAAAATCGCCCTATTTTGACCACCTATAACTTTTTCATTTTTCCGTATATGGGATGGTATGAGCACCTTTTTTTTTTTTGCGCCGTCATCTGTAATTTTTATTGATACCACATTTGCATATATAAAACTTTTAGATGACTTTTTATTTTAAAAAAAATTGAATAAAATGTGACAAAAAAGCAGGATTTTTTATGTTGACGCCGTTCACCATACGGGATCATTAACATTATATTTTGATAGTTCGGACATTTACACACGCGGCGCTACCAAATATGTTTATATTATGGGGGTAAAATGGGAAAAAGGGACAATTTTCCTTTTTATTGGGGAGGGGATTTTTCTACTTTCTACACTTTTTATGTCCCCATAAGGGACTATCAATAGCAATCAGTTGATTGCTAATACTGTTCAGTGCTATGCATAGGACATGGCACTGATCAGTATTATCGGCTATCTCCTGCTCTGGTCTGCTCGATCTCACACCAGAGCAGACGACACCGGGAGACGGCCGGAGGCAGGTGAAGGGACCTTCGGCCGCCATTACAGATGATCGGATCCCCGCGGCAGCGCTGCGGGCGATCCGATCATCTATTTTAACATGCGCATTGCCGCAGATGCTGTGATCTGTATTGATCAAGGCATCTGAGGGGTTAATGGCGGACATCCGCATGATTGTGTCCACCATTACCGGCGGGTCCCCGGCTGCTGATAGCAGCTGAGACCTGCAGTATATGATGCGAGCACCGCTCCGATGCTCGCGGTCATACACAGGAAGTAAATGTACGTCCTGGTGCGCTATGTACTGCCGCACCAGGAGGTACATTTATGACCGTGGTCGTTAAGGAGTTAAAACCCACAAAGAGAACTACTCTCCACTCTCAGCAAATCAGGGCCATTGTCTCTTTTTCTGTAGGAAAACTGGTTCTCATCCAATTCTGCTTCCTATCTGGACTGATTGATATTGAAAGTATATTTACCATTTTCTAAACCAGAAGTACATATATCCTGTATTGAAGTTCTTTCACCTGGCTTTCAGACTGTCCATAAATGTTCATGAGCCACCTCAGTCAGCTAAAAGCCACCTAAATAGCAGATGAAAACTAGACAGGAAGGGAACGCGGCTACTATAGCTCTCCATCTATGTGTCTTCATCTTCACGGTTTGAAAGGGTAGGGGGAGCATAAGGAAAGACCCCTGACTGGTGCAGAGCAGAGCTCTTACATCACACCAGGAAAACCCTGCCCACTCACCAAGTATGGAGGACAGTAGAAGAAATTGTAACTCCTAGAAACCTGACTGACCCCATTATTCGTCAATATTGTCATTGGAAGCAAGTGACGATATTGAGATAGGAGCCTTAAAAATGTACCATTTAAATCTGCCTTACATCTGCTACAACATCTACAGCTGCCTATCATAATAAGTATGTTTTGAGGCCATGTTTGTCATACTCTGCAGTATGGTGCAATACAGAATCTCAAAATAATGGAACACCTCTTGAGATGAAAACTCTGATTTGCCCATATCAACCAATAACAGCTCAGCTTTCATTTTTCAAACTGCTCTAGTGAAATAAAAGCTCATCTCTGATTGGATGGGAAAATAAGACAGTCTTTGTTCCCAGCAATGTTGTTGTGATAGTTTTGCCTACGTGAATATTAATTAATTTTTTTTTTAAAGTTAGGTTCAAAGCACATGTGTTGCCTATATGACAGATAAAAGTCCTGTTGTTGGACTGAAACATCCCATTGTACACTGATGGGTGAATAAACCACTTTTTTGATTCACTGGACTGGAGTGCCGCATCTCTACTTATCTGGATAGATAGATATTTAATATAATTCACAGATAATATTATGTATACTGCAAAAAAGGTGATGTAACTGTATTATGCCTACTGTATACTTTTGTTATAGATCTGTAAAACAGCTGTTCAGGTTAGTACAGGGGCGGACATATCACCTGTGCAGCCGGTTCAGCTGCACAGGGGCCCAGCGTGTGAGGGGGCCAGCCGCCCAAAGGGACCCAGTGCGGGCATGTGGAAATTGTATCGCCAGACACCCAGGACATGCAGTTCCGGGCACTGGGCAGGTGATTTCTTCAGGCATTTAGCCCTGCTTCGGGCAAGCAGCGCTAAATGTCTGAAGAAATTCACATATGACGGGGCAACCAGACTTGCCCCGTCACTAAACTGCTAATAAGGAACTGCTACTCACTGCCTGTGGGGACTTCCTGGCTGAGGGGACTTCCTGGCTGAGGTGCGAGCAGTGAGTGACATCATTGCAAGCACCACGGCGGGATGCCGACATCCTGAGCAGCGCGTGAAATTATGTCACTTATAGCACACATCTCCGCCAGTAAGTCCCCGCAGGCAGATGTAAGTAGTGCAGGCTGTCTGTCTGTGTGTGTCTGTCTGTGTGTGTGTGTCTGTCTGTGTGTGTGTGTGTCTGTCAGTGCTGGGTGGTTTGACCAAAAATGTATATCACTGTATTTTTCTAAATTATGGTGGTTTCACTGTATTCGGGGGGTCCTCATTATAGTGCAGGCAGTCGGGGGTCCTCACCACGGTACCCGGGGTCTCGGTCAGGCGCCCAGTAACTCTCCTCCATATCTCCGCAGTTCTGCTCGAATTTCCCACGTCCGCCCGGAAGTCACGTGCTCGGCGGGAGTTGTAGTCCCCTCCCAGCTCCTCACAGTCAGCTCAGTGCGGCTCGGACTACATTTCCCAGAGTTGTGTGTGGCGTCCGCCTCCTCCCTGGTCTCCTCCAGACTGACTGCGTACAGCGCACACTATGACTTGACGCTGTACGCAGTCAGGTCACGTGACTGTGCAGTGCGGGCTGTTGGAGACCAGCAGAGGAGGCGCTCACTTCGGGACACCCCGGCGGACATGGAGAGCAGCAGAGCAGGAGAGGTAAGTTTTATTTATTTATTTTTAGTCTGATCTGAGGTCTGATGGGACTGTCTGTCACTATCTCAGAGCATCGATATGGGGGCCCTGAATGAGCTGCAGCATATGGGGGCCTTAATAAATAATTAACAAATGTTATTAGGGGGTGGGTCCTCCTGAGCAACTGATATGGGTGGGGGCCCCCCTAAGCAAGTGACATATGGGGGTCCACCTGAGTAAGTGACATATGAAGGGGGGGGTGGTTCCTGAACAATTAACACATGGGGGGGCAGGCACATTCTTTGCACAGGGGCCCTCTGCTGTCTGTGTCAGCCCCTGGGTCAGTAGTGTATATATATACATATATATATATATATATATATATATATATATATATATATATATATATGAAACTTCCATGTATGCTACAAAACAACAAACTTTTAGTATACATCTGCTTTACAGAAACCTATAGATGATATAAAATATACACCAGATAGTTTTATTTTTCTTTCCATGAATATATCACCAACTATATTAGAACAGAAACTAAGAAATGTTCCTAGATCTTTTCCACAGCCTACAATTTCCCATCTGAAGTCAGTGAATACAAGCGCAGCAAAAACACAAGGGACAGGGCTTGCTGCAGTCTGAAATAAAAACCACAAGCAGTCCTAAAACTTGTTGTGTGAATTTCATGCTATCTCATTCACAGCAAAGTAACATCTGGCCCCTGTGAGTTTCCCAGAGCAAAAAATAAATAAAACCCTATGGAAAGAATACATCATGCCATGTGTAAACCTAACCTTAAATCCAGTCCTCGGAATCCCTGGAAGAAAGAACTCATTGGAAAATACAAATGATCTAAAAGCATGCTGTCAGGTTACAATGGCTTACAATGGAATAATGGGATCTATGGAAGCGAAATGATTTGCTTTCCCAGGAATAAGGACTTATGTCAGTGGATGCATGTGGTATACAGTGTTTTAGTAGACAGGGCTAGATTAAGGCTGCCCGGAGAATGGAGCACTTCAGTAGGCCAGGCCCCCCTCTCCTCTAAAATACACCAATTCTGGCACAGACACACACACCTGAATCAGGCAGCCACAGTGGGAGGGGTCACAGGCGCCACATGGCGAGTCTGAGGCAACTCTCTTCTTTCTCCCAGTGCTCCTCTCCAGTGTGCAGGACAAAGGGGGCAGGACAGAGACATAGCTGCCAGCCCCAGCAGCTACACAAACAGTGGTAACAATAAAAACTACAGCTCAAAAGTTATAGGTGTCAGAACACGGTAATGAACAGAGTTTTTTCTTTTTTAAGCTTTTAATGTTTGAAAATAAAATAAATAAAATTATCCAAGTTTGGCATCATTGAAATTGTACTAACCCACAGAATAAAGTTTGCATGTCAGTTTTAGGGTAGGGTCACACTAAGCGGATACGCAGCATATTTGATATGAAATTTGCAGAGCGGTTGAGAAATACGCTGTGTACACGCTAGGAGCAGACACAGGGCTTTCCCCACTACAGCCCTGTGTCTGCAATAAGGTTAGGAGGCCGGCCAAATGCCCTGGGATAACTGATGCGTGGCTCCAGAATTATTGCAGACACAGGGGAAAGCCCCGTGTAGCAGGGAAAGCCCTGTGTCTCCCCCTAGTGCATACTTCCCGCGAAGCAAAGAAGTGAGACAAGGCGACACTCACCAGGCAGGTCTGTTTATTGAAGTCGAGAAGACATCAGACAGGTTACAGGCAGGGAGGTGTAGTGGAGGACGGGGCTGACCGGAACAAGTTGTTTTGTGCGGCTCTGCTCTAGGCAGAATCGCAGCTGTGAGCATCGTCTCCCAATTCATAGAGGAGGCGCTCTGCAGTTGCTGGGCAACTCATGTGACAGTGCAAACAGTCATATGACCAATAATGAAAAAATATAAACAAAAAACAATGAGAAAAGCATCCCAGAAACAGGCCTATGTGTAGTACCTATAGAAAAGAATATTCATTATTGGTCATATGACTGTTTGTCACATGAAAGGACAACCCACAAAAAAAAAAAGCCCTAATACAACTTAGTTTTTTCTGATTTAACATCATTATAACAAACTTCTGACATATCACAGTGACATTTCAGAAGTTTATATAAATGATATTACAAGTGTTGGGACCCCCACTGATCACTAGAATGAAGGTGCCAGTGTATGTGTAAAGGCTGTGTTAAGTGGGTCCGCTGAACGTGTGTGGATGATGACTCGGGCCATATCAGGGAGTGGAGTTGCTGGTTTTCACCAGAGCCCGCTGCAAAGCGGCAGGCGGTATCCAGGTTGCTACCCCTGAAACGACTCATCCACACAGGCTGCCGAGATATAACAAGCTACAGTAAGGATGAGACGGAGGCATAGTCAGGACTGGCAGGAGGTCAGGACAGGTGGCACAGAATCAAGGTCAGGGAACGTAGCAGGCAGGACTGGCTTACGGTAGAACAAGATATTATATAAACAACGCTTTCTCAGAGACACAATGGCACAAAGATCCGGCAGCAAGCCGCAGGAAGTGCCGGAACTAAATAGGGAGTGGTTCAGATAAGCATCAATTATTGGTGCACTGGCCCTTTAACCCCTTAACGATGCGGGACTTAAATGTACGTCCTGGTGAGCAGGTACTTAACGCACCAGGACATACATTTACACCCTATGCATAACCTCGAGCATCGGAGCGATGCTCGCGTCATGCGCGGCAGGTCCCGGCTGCTGATAGCAGCCAGGGACCCGCCCATAATGGCGGACATCCGCGATCGCGCGGATGTCCGCCATTAACCCCTCAGATGCCGTGATCAATACAGATCACGGCATCTGCAGCATTGCGGACATTGCGGCAGCGCTGCGGGTGATCCGATCATCCAGCACGGCAGCTGGAGGTCCCCTCACCTGCCTCTGCTGCCTTCCACGGGTCTTCTGCTCTGGTCTGCGATCGAGCAGACCAGAACAGAAGATGACCGATAATACTGATCAGTGCTATGTCCTATGCATAGCTCTGAACAGTATTAGCAATCGAATGATTGCTATAAATAGTCCCCTATGCTCGCGTCATGCGCGGCAGGTCCCGGCTGCTGATAGCAGCCAGGGACCCGCCCATAATGGCGGACATCCGCGATCGCGCGGATGTCCGCCATTAACCCCTCAGATGCCGTGATCAATACAGATCACGGCATCTGCAGCATTGCGGACATTGCGGCAGCGCTGCGGGTGATCCGATCATCCAGCACGGCAGCTGGAGGTCCCCTCACCTGCCTCTGCTGCCTTCCACGGGTCTTCTGCTCTGGTCTGCGATCGAGCAGACCAGAACAGAAGATGACCGATAATACTGATCAGTGCTATGTCCTATGCATAGCTCTGAACAGTATTAGCAATCGAATGATTGCTATAAATAGTCCCCTATGGGGATTATTAAAGTGTAAAAAATGAAAGTAAAAAAGAAAAAAAATTTGAAAAACCCCCTCCACCAATAAAAAATGTAAATTGACCCATTTTCCCTATTTCACCCCCAAAAAGTGTAAAAAAATATATTTTATATACATATTTGGTATTGCCGCCTGCCTAAATATTACAACTATTAAAATAAAATGTTACTGATACCATATGGTGAACGGCGTGAACTTAAAAAAAAACTCCAAAATGGCTGCTTTTTTATAACATTTTATTCCGAAATTTAAAAAAAAAAAAGTATTAAAAGTTTTATATAAGAAAATATGGTATCAGTAAAAAGTACAGATCACGGCACAAAAATGAGCCCTCATACCACCGTTTATACGAAAAAATTAAAAAGTTATAGGTCTTCAAAATAGGGGGATTTTAAACGTACTAATTTGGTTAAACAGTATGCAATTTTTTTAAGCGCAACAGTAGTAGAAAAGTATGTTATCATGGGTATCATTTTAATTGTATTGACCCAAATAATAAAGAACACATGTCATGTTTACAGTAAATTGTACGGCTAAAAACAAAACCTTCCAAAATTAGCTAAATTGCGGTTTTCTTTTTAATTTCCCCACACAAATAGTATTTTTTTGGTTGCGCCATACATATTATGGTAAAGTGAGTGATGGCATTACAACGGACAACTGGCCGCGCAAAAAACAGGCCCTCATACTAGTCTGTGGATGAAAATATAAAAGAGTTATGATATTTTGAAGGCAAGGAGGAAAAAACGAAAACGTAAAAATAAAATAGTCCTTAACCCCTTAAGGACGCAGCCCTTTTTCACCTTAAGGACTGAGCCCTTTTTCGCAATTCTGACCACCGTCACTTTACAAATTAATAACGCGAAAACGCTTTTACTGAATATTCTGATTATGAGATTGTTTTTTCGTGACATATTCTACTTTATTTTGGTGGTAAATTTTCGGCGTTAATTGCATCCTTTTTTGGTGAAAAATCCCAAAATTTCATGAAAATTTTGAAAATTTTGCATTTTTCTAACTTTTAAGCTCTCTGCTTGTAAGGAAAATGGATATTCCAAAAATGTTTTATTTTTCTTCACAAGTACAATATGTCCACTTTATTTTGGCATCATAAAATGGACATATTTTTGCTTTTTGAAAAAGTTAGAGGGGTTCAAAGTAGAGCAGCAATTTTCAAAAATGTCATGAAAATTGCTAAATCTGAAGGGACAGATGTTACAGAACTACAACTCCCAGCATGCCTGGGCAGTCGAGGCATGCTGAGAGTTGTAGTTTGGCAACATCTGGAGGGCTACTGTTTGGGCACCACTACAACAGTGGTCTTCAAACTGTGACCCTCCAGATGTTGCAAAACTACAACTCCCAGCATGCCCAGACAGCCTTTGGCTCTCTGGGCATGCTGGGAGTTGCAGTTTGGCCCCCCTAGTGGTTGCCACAGTAAAGATCGATTTACTTTCACTTTCAATTCCCCCCCCCCCCCCCACTGTCGATTCCCTACCTGATCAGGATCCTGCAGGCTCCAGCGAAGATTCCAGGTCCCCAGGCATCTTCTCCTGCAGGTACGGCCTCCATCTTCTTCCCAGAGCCCCTCGACATCCAGGGGCGGGCAGAACAGGGGGTTGCCATGGATGCCTCCATCTGACTTCCTGGTTCCGTCTCTGTGAGCCGCAGCGGCTCATGGGGGCGGAACTGGGCAGTAAATTCAAATGTTTCAAAGCATAAAAGTGACACACACACATAAAGTCAGGTGATACAGTGAAATCCTGTCAGAATACACTGTATCACCTCAGATTTGACACTGTATCATCTCAGATTTCACATTTGATCATCCTACACTGCCCTGCCTGCCCTTTTTGCTGTAATTTCTGCCCCTAAAAGAATTTTTTTACCATGGTATCAAAGCGTCACTTTAGCATCTCGAAAGCGGGTTTGGATCAGATGAGTGACAGCGGCAGCGACACAGAGCCCCTCGCAGAATTGAGCGACAGTGATAGTGATTTGTGGCAAGATTCGTCATCCGACTCTGACACTGACCAGAGAAGTGGCAACAGCGACGATTCTGCACCCGAACTCAGTGATGTGCGCACTTGGTGCCCTATTGATTGCGGTATGAATGAGGTACCACCGCCAAGATTTTCGTTTACTGGATCACCTGGGATGAAGGTAGACGTTGAGCACAATGATCCTTTGGCGTACCTAAAATTATTTCTCACAGATGACATCATTGAAAATATTGTCACGGAGACAAATCAAAACAATGAACAGCAATCCGCTACTCTGCATAGCAAGTTTTCCAGGAACAGAAAATGGGAACCGGTGGCTAAAGAGGACATCTGGAAGTTTCTTGGGCTAATACTTCTTCAGGGGGTGGTGGGGAAACCCCTGCAGAAATGGTACTGGACTACCAATAAATTGCTGGCAACCCCATTTTTTGGCACCATCGTGTCCGAGTACCGATTTTCCCTCATAATGAAGAATTTGCACTTCACCAACAACGAGGAATTTGACGAAGCCACACATTCAGCGCCAAAACTCAAGAAGATCTGGGAAGTATACCAAATGATCCTAAAAAAATTCCAGCAGGCCTATGTGCCAGATAGAGACATCAGCATTGATGAAAGTCTGATGGCTTACAAGGGACGCCTCAGCTGGATTCAATACATCGCATCCAAGAGAGCACGGTTTGGAATAAAATCCTATATGCTCTGCTAGTCTACCACTGGCTATATATGGAATTCCGTCATATACACCGGTAAAGGAACACAATTCAACCCCAGGTACAGCGGCTATGGGATGGCAACGTCATCAGTCCTTACACTGCTTGAGCCATTGCTGAATCAGGGGTATTGTGTGACAGCGGACAACTTTTACACATCACCGGAGCTGTACGAGTTTCTGCTAAAACACAAGACTGATGGATATGGAACCGTTAGGGCCAACCGACGTGACCTGCCATCTATGTTTGCCAAGAAAAAACTGAAAACAGGAGAAATGGTTGCCTGGCAGAAAGGAAAGATGATGGCAATGCATTGGCGTGACAAAAAAGACGTGTGCCTAATGAGTACAGTGCATAACACCTCCACTGCCATGGTCCACACAAGAGGTGGGAAAGATGTCATGAAGCTACAACTTGTGATTGACTACAACAACACCATGGGAGGAGTCGATAGAGCCGATCAGGCGATTACATTTTATCCGGCTATGCGGAAACAACAAAAAAAATATTACAAAAAAATCTTCAGGTATCTCCTGGAACAATGCCTCTGGAATGTCTATATACTGCACAGAGGAAAGAGTGACAAGCCTCTTGTTCATTCTGACTTTATCTGGAAGGTGGCGTAGAGGATTTTTGTGAACTACCAAACGTCATCAGTGGCCGTGAACAGATCTGGACGTCGTGCTGTTGATGTTGTCAACCCAGAACGCCTGACTGGTCGTCACTTTATGGATTACATCCCGCCAACCACAAAAAAGGCAGCACCTACAAGGATGTGCGTAGTTTGCTGCTCAAAGCAAGATGGCAATGGAAAAAAATCCGAAAAGAAACCAGGTTCCAATGCCCTGATTGTGACGATGGTCTATGTGCAGTCCCATGTTTCAAAATTTACCACACCCAGGATGTTTACTGAATTTTCTTTGTTTAACAAATTTCATTATTTATTAGATTATTGAATAAAATGATATTATTTATTAGATTATAATTCATGATTTTATGTTTCGAACTTTATCACATCTGAAAGGTCTACTAGAGTCTTCTTTGGTCAGGTTTAAGTAAGTAATTACTAAGAATTGCCGGCCTACAATACATAACCCCAAATTGCCATGCAAAAAAATGGTACCGCTTTTGGTACAAAATTACTGACATAATCATACCGCCAGGGAGGTTAATCAACTGGTGCCAGAAAGTTAAACAGATTTGTAAATAACTTCTATTAAAAAATCTTAATCCTTCCAATACATTTTATGGGCTGTATACTACAGAGGAAATGCTTTTCTTTTTAGATTTCTCTGATGTCACAACCACAGTGCTCTCTGCTGACCTCTGCTGTCCATTTTAGTAACTTCTACTCTGGACAGTTCCAAAAATGGACAGAGATGTCAGTAGAGAGCACTGTGGTCGTGACATCAGAGAAATCCAAAAAGAAAAGCATTTCTTCTGTAGTATATAGCCCCTAAAAAGTACTGGAAGGATTATGATTTTTTAATAGAAGTAATTTACAAATCTGTTTAACTTTTTGGCACCAGCTGATTTAAGGTGAAAATGGGCTGCGTCCTTAAGGGGTTAAATTTGAGGAAGTGACGCCCTAGGAGGCGGGGGCATGCGCACCAGCATCCTGTGTTAGTGAAGGGAGCAGAGGCAAGAAGAGGAACGCGAGAAGCCGGTGTTTGCCTGCGGTGGGATCGGCGATGCGGACAGCAGCAGGGGAAGAAGAGGACGGAGCAAGAGCAGCATGAGAAGGTAGGTGAGAACCCGCAGGTGCGTCCCACGATGCGAACACCTGGTAAAGCAGCACTGGTGGTTACAGTATGGCTGCATGTGCTGTGTCCCTTTATCTCTACTCTACTCTGGCATATGCATACAATGGAAGTCTATGGGACTTCTGGTATACAAAATTTCTGGAAGTACCATAGACTTTAATTGTAAATCTGTATACCACTTTTTACAGCTGTGCAGAGCTGAGATAACAAGGCACAGCGTGTGCAGCTGCACGCTTCTGCCTCCTCATTCTAGTGAAAATCTCAGCACTGGGGCCTTCAGAAAAAAAAATTCTGAAACGTCACTGTGACATTAATACCCCATCACTGTTACATTAATACCCCATCACTGTGACATTAATACCCCATCACTGTGACATTAATACCCCATCATTGTGACATGTCAGAAGTTTGTTTCAATGATAAGTTACACTTTAAAGTGCAGCGCCTCTCTCTTCTACTTGATTTGACATTGGGCACTGAGAGATGTTTATGCACAGTGCCCACAGCATCTGGCTGGCACTATACACATCCTAAGACATGTGCTTGATACTTGTGCCAGGCAGTTACTCAGAACTGTGGCGCACAGTGTGCAGCAGGATCTCTCTGTGCACAATGTAAGATGAGGTAGGAGAGGTGCTGCACAACTCCTTTATTACCTCAATAAATTAAGAAATAGAATGCAACATACCACATGAATAAACCTTCAGTACACGCACACTATACACATATACATGTAAGACAATTTTCACAATACCGTTCATGTCCGGTAAGTGATGTCCATTAGGAAGATAACGGGAGAAAATTTTGTGCATGACACGTCTTTTTCTCCCGCTATCTTCAGCCAAAATAACGAGAGTTCTAATGGACGTTAAAGGAATGGGATACTCTTTGCCCGATATAACTCCCGTTAGGCTCCGTTACAATAACGGACATTTACGGCGGTCAAAGTAAAAAAAATTTTAAAAAGCCATTAACGTCCGTTTGTAACCGAGCCACTTTCATAGTGTGAAAGTAATCTAACACATTAAGGGTAGGGTCCTTCCAGTACTTAATAGCTGCTGAATACTACAGAGGAAATTATTTTCTTTTTGGAAAACAGAGCTCTCCCCCCCCCCCCCTAATGCCAGACATGTCAGGGGCCCCCTTGTTTCACTGGGCACACGGGGCCTGGAGCAGGAGCTCCAGAAGCTCCAATGATAATCCAGCCCTGGTCGTAGAACATATTGGACCTATGTACATAATGGGAGGCAAATTAATTGCAGCATTCCCAAAGACAGTTGCCTAGTGGAAGTAGATAAACCTGGGTCAGAAAAGTGCACGCTAATGGATAAAAGAACAAGAAGGGTCTAATGAGCATTGCCAAAACACTATACACATAGTCTTTACCACAACACAAGCAAGCCTGCCAGAATGCGCAAGCTAGTGCCGGAACATGTTTTATTCAATATAGTTGATCTGTTTTATGCACCTGTTGCGGTGAAGACTATTTGTACAGTGATATAACAGTGTTCCTTAGACCCTACTTTTTCTTATATCCATTTGCCTATATATATCCGCTACCTAAGTGAATTCCGACTGGGTCCACAGAGCAGCAGACTTATATTCATTCACATGTTTTCCATAGAGTTGTTCCCTCACATAGCACAAATCTACAGTGTACAGATAGTTGAAACCATAGGTGCAATGGTGAACATTTAACCATTTGAGCTACTACACAAGGAAGCACTGCCCCCCCCCCCCCCATTTTCTGTGTTTTCACTCTCCGTAAAACACTGCCCCCTGTAATAAGTGCCCATTGAAGATGGGCATATGAGCCTGTCAAATTGACTCAGGGAAGAAAACACAGAAAGCCCTTAAGTGGTATAAAATAAGGGAAGAATATATAGAAAATTATAATTTTATATTTCAATATTAATTTTAAAGTAAACCTACTTCAATGTGGGTCTTTATCCAGTCATGACATTTTTGGCATGGATTTCCATGTGTGCAAGGACTAACTCCATATGATTCTGCAGTAAAGGATTAATGTGGAAATGATTTATGGCCCCCTGCTGACCTTTGGGAACGGTTAGCAGACTAATTTTCCATCAACCGGACCCATTTTTATGGAGCATGTGTATAAACAGACGTGTGTATGTGAAATGATCGCAAATATTCTGGCAACCAACAGTTCTAAACTGTGTCTTAAAAGCAAATTAGGGAGTCCCATAGTCTGGCCATACCTCACTGTGCAATATATTGCAAATCCCTTTGGCGCTTAAGAGTTTAAATGTGTCTAAGGTCTACTTAAAATCTAAAACATTTCATTCCAGAATACATTCTCCTGCTATTTAAAAAAAAAAAATCCTGTATTTATATAGGCCAGCAGAATTCCGCATGAATAATAGGAATAACGTCAGGGTAATCAGACTGGGAAAGCAGGGTTCACAGCAGTGTGCGGAGACGGGCGCTGGGCAGTGTAAACACCTGCATTAAAAGAAGCATTCATTAGGAGAACCATACTTTTCCTATGGCTGCATGATGTGGGCATATTTGGACGAATTCATGTAACGTGTCCATAATAATTCACCTGAGTCTTTTCTTTCTGTATTACATAAACATATTCATAAAAATGATTAAAAAAAATAAAAAATACCGAATCACCACAGGGATTAAAATATAAAAGTGGGTCAGTGTGACTTGGCAGCCAGACATCCAGGCAGTAATCCCATCTGCATTAAATTTTCACTGAACTGAAAAAAACACGAGAGGGAGAGATTGGGGGGGGGGGGGGGGGGGAGGCCTCGGTGCGGAATTTCATCACTGTATTACAAAATGTTATCAAACATCTCCAGTGCGTACTGATACAGTAACCCAGTCAAGTAATAATAGGGCTCTGTATTCGCTAGTGTGCGCTTTCCCAAAGCTGGCATTACTGAAATAAGCAGTGAATTATCTGTAGCGCAACAGGAGTATTTGCAAACAAGCATGAAAATGATTCAAGAAACACCATAAACACCTGCATATCGGCTCTTGTCATTAGGTGCCCCGAGGACCCAAAAAATATGCACATTATTTTTCCAGGAAAAGATGTTTAGGCGTTATCACAGTATCGTTTTAATAAGGATTCCTAACCATAGTACTTTGAATGTGAGATGCACTGTTTCATTTGATCCTATAAAAAGTACTGCAAGCACTGCCTGTATAGGGGGGGGGGGGGGGGGGGAGCTGCAGTTAATGTAACATAATCCTTATAAAAATATTTTACGCTCACCACTGTTGTTTCTATAGCATAATGAGGCCCTATTACTGGAGAGTATCTAATAACAAGCCCAGGGCTAAGGCTTTCATCTGGCCGGCTGCAAAGAGGAAGCAATAAAGCTGTAAACATTTTTTTTTTTATGTAGGTTTCAAGGGAAATTAATAAAAGTTGTCATTTTTTTTTGCTTATGAAACATGAGGAATTGTAATAATCAAATGTCTGTCATGGGCCTTACCATGTATCAGGGAAATATACATTAGTATATAGTAGTGGTCTTCAAACTGCAAACCTCCAAATGTAGCAAAACTACGACTCCCAGTATGCTCGGACAGCCAACGGCTGTCCGAGCATGCTGGGAGTTGTAGTTTTGCAACAGCTGAAGGTCCATAGTTTGGGAGCCACTAGTGTATAGTATGATATCAAGTTTCTCTATTTTACTTGAATGTGTATGATCCCAGTTATTAAATCGAATGTGGTTAACACCGCTCACCACCACTCGGAGCAGCCGCAACACCTGTGCACGCGCGTGCCGATTCCGCACTTGGCCAAACAGGAACGCAGAAGAATGAAGGATCGTCCAGCTAAAACTTTATGCTTTATTTATTTAGAAATCCTCGGACAGTCATTACAACAGAGGAAGTCGTCTGACGCGTTTCGCACTTGCGTGCTTAATCGTCTGCGATTAAGCACGCAAGTGCGAAACATGTCAGGCGACTTGCTCTGTCGTAATGCCTGTCTTAGGATTTCTAAATAAAGCATAAAGTTTTACCGCAACTCCTAGAGCTGGACGATCGTTCATTCTTCTGCGATCCCAGTTATTATTCTTTATGCCTACTTTCCAAATGTCGTTGGTTTGTAAAGGCAGATCTTAAACGGAAACTCCAGTGGAAAACATTTTTATTTTTTTTTTAAATCAACTGGTGCCAGTAGTTAAACAAATTTGTAAATTACTTCTAATCAAAAATATTTATCCTTCCAGTACTTATTAGCTGCGGTATGCTCCAGAGGAAGTTCTTTTCTTTTTGAATTTCTTTTCTGTCTGACCACAGTGCTCTCTGCTGACACCTCTGTCCATGTCAGGAACTGTCCACAACAGGATAGGTTTGCTATGGGGATTTGCTCCTGCTCTGAACAGTTCCTGACATGGACAGAGGTGTCAGCCGAGAGCACTGTGGTCAGACAGAAAAGAAATTCAAAAAGAAAAGAACTTCCTCTGTAGTATACAGCAATTGATAAGTACGGGAAGAATTAAGATTTTCAAATAGAAGTCATTTACAAATCTGTTAATCTTTCTGGCACCAGTTGTTTTGAAAAAAAATTGTTTTCCACGGGAGTACCCCTTTAAGTGGTTGTCTGCTTTTGGCAATTACCATTAGTTATAAATGTCTCTTTACAACAGACAGATCACAAAGTGGTCTCCTGCTGGGAGGTTTACCAAACAGCTGTAAGACCCCTGACACAAAAGTATTCAAAGTGTTATTTTGGCCTATGTTCAGGTGGTTTCTATTTATTTATTTATTTATTTATTTTTTTGCGGAATGGAATAGTGCAGACCTTTGTGCTATTCAATAGAGGAGAATCCAGTAAAAAAGTATGTTTTTTGTAACATATAATTTTTTTGTAACATGACAGTGTAAGTATCTGTGATTCTCAAATAGAGAGTAGAATGTTAAGCAAACGAGTGAAGAGTTGGTCACTGTCCCTTTAAGAGTTGCTTTACTAGCAGATATATTGACTCTAGTGTACCCTTTGCACATATGTACTAATGTAGGTGCAGTTGCAGATTTTATACAGAAACAGAAAGTCCAATTAGATCTCTCTTCTATAAAGAACATACAAAGGTTGGCTTATTGTGGTACAGATACTTGTACTTTTTCTCTTGGTTTTATGTCATAATGTTAAGCCACACACCACTAACCCTGAGGTCACTGAAGAGATTAGTGTATGCAGAGGGTCCTTGTTTAGCTTTTTCCCTCCTCTGGCTAAGCAGCACTCCTTCTTAAAAATAAAGCACAATTGTCACGATGCCGGCTGGCAGGAGGTGGATCCTCTGTGCCAGAGAGGGATGGCGAGGACCGTGCTAGTGGACCGGTTCTAAGTCACTACTGGTTTTCACCAGAGCCCGCCGCAAAGCGGGATGGTCTTGCTGCGGCGGTAGTGACCAGGTCGTATCCACTAGCAACGGCTCACCTCTCTGGCTGCTGAAGATAGGCGCGGTACAAGGGAGTAGACAGAAGCAAGGTCGGACGTAGCAGAAGGTCGGGGCAGGCAGCAAGGATCGTAGTCAGGGGCAACGGCAGGAGGTCTGGAACACAGGCTAGGAACACACAAGGAAACGCTTTCACTGGCACAATGGCAACAAGATCCGGCAAGGAAGTGCAGGGGAAGTGAGGTGATATAGGGAAGTGCACAGGTGATCAGACTAATTGGAACCACTGCGCCAATCAGCGGCGCAGTGGCCCTTTAAATCGCAAAGACCCGGCGCGCGCGCGCCCTAAGGAGCGGGGCCGCGCGCGCCGGGACAGGACCGACGGGGAGCGAGTCAGGTACGGGAGCCGGGGTGCGCATCGCGAGCGGGCGCTACCCGCATCGCGAATCGCATCCCGGCTGGAGGCGGTATCGCAGCGCCCCGGGTCAGTGGATCTGACCGGAGCGCTGCAGTGAGGAGAGTGTAGCGAGCGCTCCGGGGAACAGTACCCCCCCCCTTGGGTCTCCCCCTCTTCTTAGAGCCTGAGAACCTGAGGAGCAGACTTTTGTCTAGGATATTGTCCTCAGGTTCCCAGGATCTCTCTTCTGGACCACAACCCTCCCAATCCACTAAAAAAAAGGTTTTCCCTCTGACCTTTTTGGATGCCAGAATTTCTTTGACGGAGAAGATGTCCGAGGAGCCGGAAACAGGAGTGGGAGGAACAGATTTGGGAGAGAAACGGTTGATGATAAGTGGTTTAAGAAGAGAAATGTGAAAGGCATTAGGAATACGAAGAGAAGGAGGAAGAAGAAGTTTGTAAGAGACAGGATTAATCTGGCACAAAATTTTGAAAGGACCAAGATAGCGTGGTCCCAACTTGTAGCTAGGGACACGGAAGCGGACATATTTAGCGGAGAGCCATACCTTGTCTCCAGGGGAAAAAATGGGAGGAGCTCTTCTTTTCTTATCCGCGAACTTCTTCATGCGTGATGAAGCCTGTAAGAGAGAATTTTGGGTCTCTCTCCATATGATGGAAAGGTCACGAGAAATTTCATCCACAGCGGGCAGACCAGAGGGCAACGGGGTAGGGAGGGGGGGAAGAGGGTGACGGCCGTACACCACGAAAAATGGGGATTTGGAGGAAGATTCAGAGACTCTGAAGTTATACGAGAATTCGGCCCATGGAAGAAGATCTGCCCAGTCATCCTGGCGGGAGGAAACAAAATGTCGTAAATAATCACCCAAGACCTGGTTAACTCTTTCTACTTGTCCATTGGATTGAGGATGATATGCAGAAGAAAAATTTAATTTAATCTTGAGTTGTTTACAGAGAGCCCTCCAGAATTTAGACACGAATTGGACGCCTCTATCCGAGACGATCTGCGTAGGCAACCCGTGAAGACGAAAAATGTGTACAAAAAATTGTTTAGCCAACTGAGGCGCTGAAGGAAGACCAGGAAGAGGGATGAAATGTGCTATTTTGGAGAATCGATCAACGACCACCCAAATAACAGTGTTGCCACGGGAAGGGGGTAAATCAGTAATAAAATCCATACCAATCAGAGACCAAGGCTGTTCGGGGACAGGCAGAGGATGAAGAAAACCAGCGGGCTTCTGGCGAGGAGTCTTATCCCGGGCACAGATAGTGCAGGCTCGCACAAAGTCCACAACATCCGTCTCCAGAGTCGGCCACCAATAGAAGCGAGAGATGAGTTGCACAGATTTCTTGATGCCTGCATGACCTGCGAGATGGGAGGAGTGACCCCATTTGAGGATTCCGAGGCGTTGGCGTGGAGAAACAAAGGTCTTTCCTGGAGGAGTTTGCCTGATGGAGGCTGGAGAAGTGGAAATCAGGCAGTCAGGAGGAATGATGTGTTGCGGAGAGAGTTCAACTTCAGAAGCATCCGAGGAACGAGAGAGAGCATCGGCCCTAATGTTCTTATCGGCAGGCCGAAAGTGAATTTCAAAATTAAATCGGGCAAAGAACAGAGACCACCTGGCCTGGCGAGGATTCAGCCGTTGGGCAGACTGGAGGTAGGAGAGGTTCTTGTGATCGGTGTAAATAATAACTGGAAATCTTGATCCCTCCAGCAGATGCCTCCATTCCTCAAGTGCTAATTTAATGGCTAGAAGCTCTCGATCCCCGATGGAGTAGTTCCTCTCCGCCGGAGAGAAGGTCCTAGAAAAAAAACCACAAGTAACAGCATGCCCGGAAGAATTTTTTTGTAGAAGGACAGCTCCAGCTCCCACTGAGGAGGCATCAACCTCCAATAGGAAGGGTTTGGAAGGGTCAGGTCTGGAGAGCACGGGAGCCGAAGAAAAGGCAGACTTGAGCCGTTTAAAGGCGTCTTCCGCTTGAGGAGGCCAAGACTTGGGATCGGCATTTTTTTTGGTTAAAGCCACGATAGGAGCCACAACGGTAGAAAAATGTGGAATAAATTGCCTGTAATAATTGGCGAACCCCAAAAAGCGTTGAATAGCACGGAGTCCGGAGGGGCGTGGCCAATCTAAGACGGCAGAGAGTTTGTCTGGATCCATTTGTAGTCCCTGGCCAGAGACCAAGTATCCTAGGAAAGGAAGAGATTGGCATTCAAACAGACATTTCTCTATTTTGGCATAGAGTTGATTGTCACGAAGTCTCTGAAGAACCATACGGACATGCTGGCGGTGTTCTTCTAGATTGGCAGAAAAAATCAGGATATCGTCCAGATATACAACAACACAGGAGTATAAAAGATCACGAAAAATTTCATTAACAAAGTCTTGGAAGACGGCAGGGGCGTTGCACAGGCCAAAGGGCATGACCAGATACTCAAAGTGTCCATCTCTGGTGTTAAATGCCGTTTTCCACTCATCCCCCTCTCTGATGCGGATGAGATTATAAGCACCTCTTAAGTCCAGTTTGGTAAAGATGTGGGCACCTTGGAGGCGATCAAAGAGTTCAGAGATGAGGGGTAGGGGGTAGCGGTTCTTAACCGTGATTTTATTAAGACCGCGGTAGTCAATGCAAGGACGTAGGGAGCCATCTTTTTTGGACACAAAGAAAAATCCGGCTCCGGCAGGAGAGGAGGATTTACGGATAAAGCCCTTTTTTAAATTTTCCTGGACGTATTCAGACATGGCAAGAGTCTCTGGGGCGGATAGAGGATAAATTCTGCCCCGGGGTGGAGTAGTGCCCGGGAGGAGGTCGATAGGACAATCATAAGGCCTGTGAGGAGGTAGAGTCTCAGCTTGTTTTTTGCAAAAAACATCCGCAAAGTCCATATAGGCCTTAGGGAGACCGGTCACAGGAGGAACCACAGAGTCACGGCAAGGGTTACTGGGAACCGGTTTTAGGCAGTCCTTGGAACAAGAGGGCCCCCAACTCTTGATCTCCCCAGTGGACCAATCCAGGGTTGGGGAATGAAGTTGAAGCCAGGGAAGTCCAAGAAGAATTTCAGAAGTGCAATTGGGGAGGACCAAAAGTTCAATCCTCTCGTGGTGAGATCCGATGCACATTAGAAGGGGCTCCGTGCGGAAACGTATGGTACAGTCCAATCTTTCATTGTTTACACAATTGATGTAGAGGGGTCTGGCGAGACTGGTCACTGGGATGTTGAACCTGTTGACGAGAGAGGCCAAAATAAAATTTCCTGCAGATCCGGAGTCCAAGAAGGCCATAGTAGAGAAGGAGAAGGCAGAGGCAGACATCCGCACAGGCACAGTAAGACGTGGAGAAGCAGAGTAGACATCAAGGACTGTCTCACCTTTGTGCGGAGTCAGCGTACGTCTTTCCAGGCGGGGAGGACGGATAGGACAATCCTTCAGGAAGTGTTCGGTACTAGCACAGTACAGGCAGAGGTTCTCCATGCGGCGTCGTGTCCTCTCTTGAGGTGTCAGGCGAGACCGGTCGACCTGCATAGCCTCCACGGCGGGAGGCACAGGAACGGATTGCAGGGGACCAGAGGAGAGAGGAGCCGAGGAGAAGAAACGCCTCGTGCGAACAGAGTCCATATCCTGGCGGAGCTCCTGACGCCTTTCGGAAAAACGCATGTCAATGCGAGTGGCTAGGTGAATGAGTTCATGTAGATTAGCAGGGATTTCTCGTGCGGCCAGAACATCTTTAATGTTGCTGGATAGGCCTTTTTTAAAGGTCGCGCAGAGGGCCTCATTATTCCAGGATAATTCTGAAGCAAGAGTACGGAATTGTACGGCATACTCGCCAACGGAAGAATTACCCTGGACCAGGTTCAACAGGGCAGTCTCAGCAGAAGAGGCTCGGGCAGGTTCCTCAAAGACACTTCGGATTTCCGAGAAGAAGGAGTGTACAGAGGCAGTGACGGGGTCATTGCGGTCCCAGAGCGGTGTGGCCCAAGACAGGGCTTTTCCAGACAGAAGGCTGACTACGAAAGCCACCTTAGACCTTTCAGTGGGAAACTGGTCCGACATCATCTCCAAGTGCAGGGAGCATTGGGAAAGAAAGCCACGGCAAAACTTAGAGTCCCCATCAAATTTATCCGGCAAGGATAGGCGTAAACCAGAAGCGGCCACTCGCTGCGGAGGAGGTGCAGGAGCTGGCGGAGGAGATGATTGCTGAAGCTGTGGTAGTAACTGCTGTAGCATAACGGTCAGTTGAGACAGCTGTTGGCCTTGTTGCGCTATCTGTTGTGACTGCTGGGCGACCACCGTGGTGAGGTCAGCGACAACTGGCAGAGGAACTTCAGCGGGATCCATGGCCGGATCTACTGTCACGATGCCGGCTGGCAGGAGGTGGATCCTCTGTGCCAGAGAGGGATGGCGAGGACCGTGCTAGTGGACCGGTTCTAAGTCACTACTGGTTTTCACCAGAGCCCGCCGCAAAGCGGGATGGTCTTGCTGCGGCGGTAGTGACCAGGTCGTATCCACTAGCAACGGCTCACCTCTCTGGCTGCTGAAGATAGGCGCGGTACAAGGGAGTAGACAGAAGCAAGGTCGGACGTAGCAGAAGGTCGGGGCAGGCAGCAAGGATCGTAGTCAGGGGCAACGGCAGGAGGTCTGGAACACAGGCTAGGAACACACAAGGAAACGCTTTCACTGGCACAATGGCAACAAGATCCGGCAAGGAAGTGCAGGGGAAGTGAGGTGATATAGGGAAGTGCACAGGTGATCAGACTAATTGGAACCACTGCGCCAATCAGCGGCGCAGTGGCCCTTTAAATCGCAAAGACCCGGCGCGCGCGCGCCCTAAGGAGCGGGGCCGCGCGCGCCGGGACAGGACCGACGGGGAGCGAGTCAGGTACGGGAGCCGGGGTGCGCATCGCGAGCGGGCGCTACCCGCATCGCGAATCGCATCCCGGCTGGAGGCGGTATCGCAGCGCCCCGGGTCAGTGGATCTGACCGGAGCGCTGCAGTGAGGAGAGTGTAGCGAGCGCTCCGGGGAGGAGCGGGGACCCGGAGCGCTCGGCGTAACAACAATGCCCTCACAGTGTTGATTGGAGACAACTTTTTGGGTAAAACCACCAAACGCCATACAGTGCCATGACCCAGCAAGTTTTAACTTGAACAGGATACATGACTGGATTAGCCTGAATTTAACTGAACCTAGGAGAAACACTCTAACAGCAGCAAAGCTAGGACAAAAGCCAAACTCTAAATGGTTTGGATCCTGTCAAGCAATTATTTGTGTGGCCCTCCATGCACGGTAGTTGAGCCTTACAATAGGCTAATGTACAGACTGGCTTGGGCCATCTAATAAAGCCTTAGTGTTAAGTTTCACTATCCTACACAGTGCCCATCCAGTTGAATAGATTGCCTGTGTAATGCAGGACAGGACAGGTCCTCCAGGGTGAGAGAGTGTAACGGGTCTACACTCTAACTAAAAGATGTGGACCCTGAACAGAAGACCCTCCTCTCCTAACTCAAAATGCCCAGATAGGGTGTATGACTGAGTTTTCTACACTAAACAAACCTTTTTATATAAGTTGCGTCATGGACAGGCAAAAGTCTTAGGCTTCTTACATGTTGCCACAACATTAAAAATGGTTGTCCCATCCATTACCTATGTTCAAATTGAAGCCAGCCAGGTGATCAGCTAGTTGCAGCGGGTTTTCTTCATCATTTCTCAAAATCAGCTGCTATTTCAGTGGCCAGCCATAAATTCTAATGTTTAGAAGAATGAGACAGGTCTGCCAACCTTAAAGGGGTACTCCATTGGCCAGCGTTCGGAAGTAAATGTTCCTAACACGGTTTTCTCACTGCGGGGGTCGACCACGCCCCTTGTGACATCACAACCATGCCCCCTCAATGCAAGTCTATGGGAGGGGGTGTGTCAGCCATCACGACCCCTCCCATAAACTTGCATTGAGGGGCATGGTCGTGATGTCATGAGGGGTGTGGCCGACCCCCGCAGCATGAAAACAGCATTCGGAACATTTACTTCCAAACGCTGGCCAGTGGAGTACCCCTTTAATGCCCATCTGAGGCATATAGATAGGGGATATCTTAGAGAGACCCTCCATTTGCACTTCTGGGAAGAAACATATCAGGAGTAAAATGGTTTTATGGCCCCTTATAGAGTGCGTCAGGTGGTGACTTTTATTACTAGGCATGCATATAATCAGATTATGGTTTTATATTTTATATTGATTTAACTAATAAATATGGCTAAGGTAATCATACATGATACAAAGCGCAATAAAAGAGCATGAAGACAATATTCTGATATCACTTGTAGTAAATTGTTGCAAAAAAAACCTAAAAATATTTTATTTGTACTAAAGTTATCTAATATTTAAATGCATACAGTCACTGGAATAGACACGCAAATTAACACTTCTGGAACACAGGGGCAGGCTAAAAACTCCAGAATTAGCACAAATAGAGCACCAATAAAAACTAAGATAAGGGGTGACAAAAGATAAATGATCCTCAAATGCCTTTTTAGCTCATATTAAGTTTATTTTAGAAATAGTGGTAGGTATAAGGATGAAGGCCTTTAGTATCTAAGGGCCCAGATTCCTGTCAGGCTTTCCAATGTTATAGGACTGCACTAGCTGTTGTAATTTGACCTATTAAATGGTTCTCTGACTAGGTGTCTGGAATAAAGCTCTAAATATGCTGATGAACATATGTGACATATCTCCCCCCAGTGATTTCCCCTCTGCCAAGCAGCAATGCCAAGAGATAGCACATGACACACACAGCGGCTCCTTAGATGCAAGGAGGTTCTACAGAGTCCTAGAGATTGTTACGATGTGCCACAGAATAAACAGAAGAAAACGAAACCTGGGATATTCCAAGACACCTCGCCGTATAAGACGCACTTTTTCTTCCAGCGAATACACACCTATCGCGGCGGTCCCTGCGGCTATCAACGGCCGGGACCCGCGGCTAATACAGGACATCACCGATCGCGGTAGTGCCCTGTATTAACCCTTAAGACGCGGCAATCAAAGCTGAACTCTGCATCTGAAGCGAAAGTGACACTAACCTCCGGCTGCACCGAGAGGGACCTTACCTGTCTCCTCGGTGTCTGCTCTGTGCCGGGATCCCCTGCATGGCCGGCGCTCTCCTTTGACAACATCACGTTGTCACGCACACCGCCCCGTCATCCAATAGGAGCGGCGTGCATAGCGACGTGATGGCGGCGACGGAGAGCGAGGATACCGGGCAGCAGAGACGTTGCGGAGCATCCAGGGCAGCGGTGACGGGTCCCGAGCGGCGGGGACACGTGAGTACTACCTCCTATACCAGTGGTCTTCAACCTGCGGACCTCCAGATGTTGCAAAACTACAACTCCTGGCATGCTGGGAGCTGTAGTTTTGCAACATCTGGAGGTCCGCTGGTTGAAGATCACTGTGACCTATACTTTACATTGTATTCTAGATTTTCCTCATTTAAAATTGGGTGCGCCTTATATGCCGGAGCGTCCTATAGGGTGAAAAATACGGTATTAGCTAAGAATTCAGCCCACCCTGCTCCACCTCCGCCCAGATTCTATTGGTTTTGCACAGAAACACATAACATCTGTCAGGAATCTTTGCAGCAATTGATTTTGTGAAATATTTATGATATGGACAAATTTGGTGTTCAGAATAAAGACAAAAAGCAAATCCAATTATTTACCTTTAAGAAGCCGACCACAGCCGTTAACATACCAAAGCCTTCATATTCATCATACGGGCAACTTGATATAAGAGGAGAGCAAACAACATGAACAGTGATTGATGGGGGCACGGCTAAAGAGCAAGCTGGAGAAATTACATATGTGAGTGCTCGCAGACACTGCACGACAATGATTAAAGGGGTACTCCGGCCCTAATACATCTTATCCCCTATCCAAAGGATAGGGGATAAGATGTATGATCGTGGACGGCCGTCACGCCCCCTCCCATAGACTTGCATTGCGGAAGCGAAGGGTGACGTTACACGGGAGCAGAGTCGTGATGTCACGATACCCCGGCTCCGTGGTTGTCACGCTACACACTCGGAGCCTCCAGTGCTGCGGAGAGCTCACAAAGGTGGGTGCAGAATGACAGATTGCGGGGGTCCTCAGCGGCGGGACCCTCGCGATCATACATCTTATCCCCTATCCTTTGGATAGGGGATAAGATGTATTAGGGCCTGAGTTCCCCTTTAATGAAGACAAAGCCTACAACATGTTAAAGGATTCAGGTTCACAGCTTTTCTGATTTCCACAACTGGAGACTAAAAAGAGATCGTTTTACTATTAAAACATTATAAAAGCCGTTTTGGGATTTATAATGCAAATTTTGGGGATCACATGTCCCTTTACCCTGCAGGGTACTGAAGAAAGATTGCATCATTTATAGTGTATGGATGTCTTGAAAAGAAAGACAGTTCCAAGACCACAGGACGAGGAGTAATCATAATTATTCCTAATGGATCTATATGCTATAGTTTATGTGTATTCATTGTATAAAGGCCAACGAGAATAAGTGTCAAAGAGCAGAAGAACCTAGTTCTGTAACATACTATGGTCATTAATGACTATTCACACATAATAGATCCATCTATTCCATCTAAAAATGAGGCTTTTGCCTTGCTCCTACAACAGTAGCCTAATAAAACACAGGGTGGCAGTCATATGACGGCTTTTCAAAGCCTGGGCCATGCCTGAGAAAATCAATCCCCTAAATGAAGAATCCAAGCAAGAAAGCTGTGATATTCCGTACAAGGCTATAATCAAACAATTTTAATTGTAATATTTATGTGAATTTAAATCAATGTTATCCTTTAAGTAGTATATTTTATGATCAGTTTATTTAGCTATTATTTGCCTGTCCTTTTCCTAGTGAATAGATGTGTAGAAATATTACAGATTAGGGTGCGTTCACACGGCCGTCTGTCCCCAGGGATTAATACCATCTGACCCCACCACCTACACTGCTACACCCGTGGTCCCGCCATACACCGGTGGTCCACCACACCAACTTCTGTCCATAATGCTGCACATATTTTCTGCTTGAAACAGCCAAAAATATGACAAATTTAAAAAGTGTTTTTTGGACTATTGCTTTTGGTAAGGGGGGGGCCCAGACGCTATGGCTGTATGGAGCCCTGAAATTCCTGATGGAGGCCCTGCAGACACTGTGGAATTTCCATAGAAACATAAAAAATTGTTGTCAGAAAAAGACTACCTGGTCCATCTAGTCTGCCTATATATTGGCTCAGATTTACTATGCCTATACAAACAGAATAGTGTAGGCTTTTTGGATTTTGTGTGCCAAAATTTTTGCAAATTGCAACACTTTACAAGAAGAAACTAGAACAACCCCACAAATTGTTATTCTGGGTCCACACATAATATTGGGGTCAGTATTTTTTTGCCAAAACCAGGAGTGGGCCCAAACACTGACAAAGTAGCAAATCTTTCTATTATAGTTTTTCTCTGTGTCAATTCCACTCCCACTTTTAGTCAAAAATACTGATCAAAATACTGTCCAAAATACTACATGTGAACCCAGCCTTAACTCGCAAAAAGTGTGGCAATGGTTTTTTCTCAAAAACCTTCAAATGTATTACTGAAATCTACACAAAAATGGTCAGAAAAATCCAACAGAATTGTTTTTGTATTATAACTTTTCTGTTAGTTTTTTTTCTTTAAATCCAATTGGAGCCCAATGTGACACTTTTTATCACTAACAAGAAAAGAGAAGAAAACATGCTTTGGAAAAAAAACTCAAACTCTATAGATAACCCTTGGTTTACTGTGGATAGGATCAAGTTCAAGAAACATTTTGTACTCATTTTAAAGGGGTACTCCCCCCTAGACATCTTATCTCATATCCAAAGGAAAGGGGATAAGATATCTAATCGCGGGGGTCCCGCCGCTGGAGACCCCCACGATCTCGGCTGTGCTACCCCAGACATCCGGTGCATGGAGCGAACTTTGCTCCATGCCGGATGACGACAGGCGATGCAGGGCGGAGGCTTGTGATGTCACAGCCACGCCCCCTCAATTCAAGTCTATGGGAGGGGGTTTGACGGCAGCCATGCCCCCTTTACGTCACGAGCGGGATGTGGCCATGACGTCACAAGCCTCCAGCACTGCACCCGATGGTCTAAACAAATGCCGGGTGCAGCAGGGAGATCACGGGGATCCTGCTGCTGGATAGGGGATAAGATGTCCAGAAGCAGAGTACCCCTTTAATTTCTAACCACAAAGAGGAAAAGATGCAAGTATGAAAGATTAAGGGATTTCTTGATGCAATCATCACTGATGATTATACAAGGGGATGAATGCACCTTACCCGCAACCATTCACTAGATTTTACCATATATATCGATTAGAAATGTGTTATGTATGGTAAAATCTTTATCCTCACCATCCCCAGGGGACGTTTTTGGCCGCAGGGATGGTAAGGATATGAAGTTTCACCTTCCGCCCCGTGTGCCCAATAAGTAGTCCCCTGGGCGGGGAGCTTTACTTATCAGGTCCCATCGTTTCCGCTGTAGTGATGCCCCCTTGGCATGATTGACAGCTCGCATCACTGCTCTGCTCCATCTGCTTAGGCTTCTGCAGGAGACAATCTGCAAGCAGGACTAGAAGGAGGACCCCTGGAGGCCAAACTTTTAGGGGTTAATTTAACACATAAAGTTACCAAGTTATATCAAGAAGTATATTAGAAAAGTAATTCAAATAGGTTATATATGCTATTACATATGAATTTGTATTACTAATGAAAGGTACCATTTACATTTCTAGTTATCCTGGCTCCAAGTTGTAGAGCAGCTAGGCATGTGGGCAGGGAAAGGGGTTCTGAGATAAGGTCAGGGCGCACTCTTTCCTGCCCTAAGTGACGCTTTATGACATAGGTAATATACGTGTAGCTTCTCTTGCCTTACATGCAGCATAGGCTACATTGTGTCTTAGATAATATACAGCCTTAAGGCAGAACATTGAAAATATAATCAGACATGATATATCTAGAAGCATGAATTCCTACACATCCTTACATACCTGCAAATATTTCATACAGACAGGTTCATATAAGTTGAGCTTGTGCCAAGCCCATATCTTGAAGTCACTAGAGAATAGTATTGTAGCCATGATGTGTGCTTCAGCTTCTTTAATGCCACTACATCATGATAATAGATTGTTGATCTCTTTTTACTTTATTTGTTCATTTTCTACTATACATTTCTAGTAGCCTAGCATCTTTCTTGCAGGGTATTTTAGTTTTGACTTTCCAAACAGCACAATGCTTCCTGACACACAAAATGCCCTCTAAACTGATGCCTTTTGTTGAGGTATTTGGAACATTCTGCGTTGAATTTGTTAACATATATGCCAAGTTGGTAACCGACACATTATTGTAGGCCAAGAATTGAGTAATGACTACCCATGAAATCATAGATCATTACAAGGGATGAACAAAACTATGAATTTTCTCTTAAAGAATAGCAGTAATTGAAAATGGCTAAATATAATGATTATTTGGGTATGTGTATAGTAATAGCTCGTACGTTTATATAATTTAGTGCAATGACTGAAATGAATCCTGGTTGAGAGAGAAAATGTGCTTCTAACATTTATTTGGTAGCAAAACCGATCCCGCACAATCGCTTAACTTTGAAGGACTCGTGTAATGTTCATAGTGGTACTGTAAAGCTTTCATAGAGCTCTATGGAGCCTTTATTGTACCTCTGCGGGCCTCTGATTGCATTGGGAGTCATCAGTTTAGCAGTGTAAGGAAGCCATATGTTCAATCTGCATAATAAGAATGTGAAAACAGAATTTTAGAAGTTTTTGCATATTTATTAAAAAAGAAAAACTGAAATTTATCATGAACATAAGTATTTAGACCCTTTGCTGTGACACTTGAAATTTAGCTTTGGGGGTCTTCATTTCTCTTGATAAGCTCTGAGATGTTTCTACACCTTTATTGGAGTCACCTGGGGTAAATTCAGTAGATTGGGCAGGATTTGGAAAGACACAGCCCTGTCTATCTAAAGTCTTTCAGCTGACAATGTGTATCAGAGCAAACACCAAGCTATGAGAGGGGGAAGAACTGCCTGTAGAGCTCACAAGTAGGATTGTGTAGAGGCACAGATCTGAGGAAGAGTACAAAAAAAAGTTCCCTCCAAAATACTTCAATGTGAGAAGTTTAAAGTGTGGTGGAAAAAAATGTATCCCCCATCCACAGAATAGGGGATAAGTTTTAGATCACGGGGGTCTGAGCGGTGGAGCCCCCTGCAATCGCCTGCATGGAGCCCCGGCTCTCCTCAACAGCAGCGTGTCACGACCCCTGCCCGAAGCAGCTCTCACATAAAGTTATATGGAGGGGATGTGGTGGCCCCAGCTTTGGGCGGGGCTACATACAGGAGGTCAATTTTTGTCCATGATACTTCTCCTTTAAAGCAACCATGACTCTTACTATGAGTTGGCCACTCTTCGGAAATAAGTAGTCACTAGAGATGAGCGAAATTACAGTGATTCGATTCATCGCAAACTTCTCGGCTCGGCAGTTGCTGACTTTATCCTGCATAAATTAGTTCAGCTTTCAGGTGCTCAGACTCTCTCCTAGGACTGTATCCACCTTTTCCAGGCCACCGGAGCACCTGAAAGCTGAACTAATTTATCCAGGCTAAAGTCAGTAACTGCCGAGCCGAGAAGTTTGTGATGAATCGAATTACTGTAGCTTTGCTCATCTCTATTAGTCACAAGAAAAAGGCCTTGGTAGGAGAGATGACCAGGAAACCAATGGTCACTCTGGCTGAACTTCAAAGATCCTGTGTGCAGATGATCGAAACTTCAAGAAGGTCAACCATCACTGCAGCACTCCACAATTTGGGCTTTATGGCAGAGTAGTCAGAAAAAAAAGAGTTTTAGTAATGAAAACAGATCATGGAAGGTAATCTGTCTAACATTTTCTGATATGTAAAATTGATTTTTAACTTGAATATTTATTCATGCACCAAACTCATTACTTGAAGCTAAAATATTGTAGACTACAGCACTAAAAATAGTATAACACCTAGACTTTTACACTGCTGCCTAATACAATGCTTGCCATATGTAATATTTGTACATGCATTTATGGTAATGCTATGATGTCATACAGCAATGACAGTGTCAGACCTCTGAAGTCTCTTAGGAGCTGGTATACAGAACAGGAGGCCTTCTGACATTGGCCTTTATGTGTTAAGATCTGCTTCTATCTTCTCTAAATTGCGCACTGGAGGTGGCCACGCCGGCTCAATATGAATATTCATTGTCTGTGACTCCACATCCTTGTGACATGGAGTCGCTGGTCACATGAGAGCATGCACAAACTGAGCGCTTGCGTGAACAGCGACAGTGAATATTCAAATTGAGCCAATGTGGCCCGCCTCCAGCACGCAATTCAGAGACTATAGAAGTGGATCTTCAGTGAGACATTTGTCCAAACTGAAGGTATGTATATTAGTCGGTGACCCCTCATCGGTCTCCTGTTCACCTACACTATAAGCCAGTGAATTGGGTTTAGTGTGCATCAACAGGATGACCATTTTCCTTTAATAGAACCTGTCATCACTTTCATGCTGCCCAAACTATGAGTCACAAGGTGGTCCCTGGCAGCTACTTACACCCACCATGATTGATCTTTTCCTGTTTAGGTATAGCGAGAGATCCATGAAAAAGGCCCATCCCTGAAATGTTGTGCCACGATCGCGGAGAAACATTAAAAGGGTAAACATTTTTTTTTTTTTAATTAACTGGTGCCAGAAAGTTAAACCGATTTGTAAATTACTTCTATTAAAAAATCTTAACCCTTCCAGTACTTATCAGCTGTTGTATACTTCACAGGAAGTTCTTTTCTTTTTTAATTTGTTTCTGTCTGACCACAGTGCTCTCTGCTGACGACCCTGTCCATGTCAGGGACTGTCTGGAGAATGATAGGTTTGCTATGGGGATTTGCTCCTACTCTGGACAGTTCCTAAAATGGACAGAGGTGTCTGCAGAGAGCACTGTGGTCAGACAGAATGGAAATTCAAAAAGAATGTCCTCTGTAGCATACAGCAGCTGATAAGTACTGGAAAGGTTGAGATTTTTAAATAGAAGTAATTTACAATTCTGTTTAACTTTCTGGCAGCAGTTAATTAATAAAACAGTTTTCCAGTGGAGTACCCCTCTAAATGTTTATGCTTCTGCTTGCACATGAAAATGTGTATATTTGTGAAAAACATATCTCCAGTCTTGTCAGACTATGAAAAAACAATAAAAGAAACTGATAAAATAGTAAGAAGCCGCCAGTTGACACTCAGCTTGGCCACAAATGGTTTAATGTGGAAACTAAACTTCTGTTAATAGGGTAATAAAACTATTAGAAAACACAACATATGAACCTTTATATAAACAGTTTTCACAACATAGTGAGTTAGTGACCTCAATTGCACCATAAACTAGCATGAAGCATATAAAACAGTTCCTGTCCATCACTAAATTCACAATATACATATAACAATGAAAATTACATTATTTAGTTTATACTTCCAACAAACTGAGCGTGTCAAAAATGTAGCATAATTTGTCAAGTAAACAGGTACCTAACAGATTTTTGACATTTTAACATGGCAAAATAATAATAATCCTCGACTTGAAAATTTGTCAGAAAAAAATCAAAAGAGGACATAAACATAGTGAGAAAAAATGCTAAATAAAACAGCTGTGCAGTATTAAAAAGCAGTGACAGAAAATATATAGGAACAATAAAAGAGGAAGGGAACTAGAAGTACTGAATCCATTACTTAACAGTTGTACAATGCTTGGCAAAATGTAATGATCATTTTAGAAGATGTTTACTTAACATGACATAATAATAGAATAAATGAAAGAAAAATAATGAATCACCAACCAAAAAAAAATCTCAATTTGTACCATGTTGCTCCTCCTCATGCTTTTATGACAGCCTGAATTCATTGAGGTTCAGACTTTACTAATGATTAGAGCTGACCGAGCTTTTTGAAAAATTTTGGTTTACAGCGAACATTTTGTATGCCAACCAGCAATACAATAAGCCTGAAAACATGAATATAACACTGCATAAGAGCGATAAAGCCCTGTATAACACTGTTAGGGCCACTTAGAAATGTATTCAAGTAGTTTTAGGGTAACACTTTCAATGGATAGGTATGTTAACCACTGGTTAAAATACTTTATGTTTGATTAAACCCAGAAAATACACACAACTTGGCATTAGATGCATATTCCATGTTCACTCTGACTCTCACTTTTAATGCATATTTATGTTTAACCCAGGTAGAAATGCTATATGTTTGAATAAACCTAGAAAACACATCTAACTTGGCCTTAGAGGCCTATTCCACATTAACTCTCAAAGCTTTAAATGCATATTTAGGTTAAAATACACATCAGACCACTGCAGGTGTCAAGTCACTATTTGAGGTCAGCCCCCTGCTTTGGTCAGCTTGCTTTGTAAATATAAACACCAAAAGAGAGACCATGTGACAACAATGTTAATAGAAATGTGGACAATTTTTATTAGAATACAACAATGGTATAAAAACATATAAAAGACAGGTATATGTGAAGGAACCACAAAGACTCAGGCAAAGGAGAAGAGAATGAGAGTACTCCCACAAAAGATACATTTATATATGTAGCAGTAAATATGAAGTCCAATGCCTGGGAAAAGAAAATGCCTCCAGTAATAGTGGACTAGTCTATCAAATCATTAAGAAACTGCTGTGTTGTGTTGGCATATGCAGGAGACATGTAGTCTCAAGCCTATGTCCGCATCAACACAGATGGCTACAATAAGAAGGTGCAAGGAAGTAAAGTACAACAATAAATATATAAAATATGAAAACCATACAAGTACATGACCAGAGCACCCAAGGAGTACCTCTCCCCTCTTACCCCAAATGCATTTTCGCAAACAATGGCTTTGTCAGGGGGCATGTCTATCAGGGTGTGAGAGGCAGTATAAATGGTGATGACTGGCCAATAATGGACGGCGCACTTAATATGCTGAATGACCCTCATGTGTGGGGAGGCGCGACATCTAAAAAGCTGTACATACCTCCGCATCTGTACTAGATACACGTATGTGCGCCGTTCGCCGGCTGAACTGCAGACAGGAAGTGGAGGTCATGGGACCGGAAGTGGAGGTCCCAGACCCCAACCATCCTGCTGCGAGTACGCACGAATGTGTGCCGTTTGCCGGCTGGACTGTAGACAGGAAGTGGAGGTCACGGGACCGGAAGAGAGATGAAATGATAGGCAATGCCTATCCTCACGTCCCAGGGCACTGTGTCATAATGACAACAAGGTTGGCGCATGTGCAAAGATGAGATATAGATCGCTGGGTATCATAGCAACAGTAAATGCTAGCGCATGCGCAAAACAACAGCACAGAATACATTGGACGAAAGGCAAACACAGACACCACAGTGCAGAAAGGTGCATGAGATAAAAAGGGTGAGACAACAACAGACGTAAACAGTGAACACTTACCACCACCACCAACGATTGAGGCTGAAATGACAAAAAAATTGATAAATAGATAATAAAATAGAGTGGTAAAAAGTAAAGAATAAAATAAACAAAAATAAAAATAACAGGGAAGTGTTAGGAAAAACTGTGTGAAATATGGGGAATGGATGTGTATATAGGTGACAGAGAGTGGATGTAAGAGTAACGGTGGAGCACAAAAAATGAAGTGTAGTGGTTATATAATTGAAAGAACAAAATCAAACGAAGATGAACATATTAATAATATATAATGTAGTGTTCTTGAGGACTGAAAGTGTGTATGAATAAAACGGGGCAAGTGCAGGTGGAAAATGTGCAATAAAAAATGTGTAAGTGTGAATGAATAGAGAATATAATGTTGTGAGGATAAGATATTAAACCTAATGCGACAAAAATGGATACGCATAGTGACTATAACCCTGTGTGAATAGAGTGTGAAAAACTACTCTAAGGGACAAAAAAAAGTTATATGAAAAAATGAGAGTGAATATAACTAAATAAAAATGATGTGAATGGAAATGAGAATGGTGAAAATAAAAACTAGATGTAAATGAATACAAATAGATGTGAGAACATAAGAATGATGAAAAAAAGAACTATACAAAAAAAAATTTCCGGGACAAAAAAAGTGCAAAGTGTTCAAGCAAGACAAAATTTCTTGATATATGAAATATAATAATAAAAACTGTCAGCTTGCTTTGTATTGTATTGTAATGTGACAGCTCTTCGTACAGTCAGACTGTTGGGATCTGTAGTGCACCAACTTGACACAGCGATGCAGGTGATAGGTAACTGAGGTCAGCCCACTGCTCAATGCTTTGCTCAGCTTGATTTCAATTGGATTTGTGTTTGTTTAATGAGCCTCTTAACCCAGCCCATGCTGATCCTGATCGGCTTGGCAGCTGTATGTTACATAATGCAAGCAATGATGGGATTGCCTTGGGTCATGTGATCTTGCTGCTAGCTGCAAAGTATGCTAGGCTACCCTGATATCATCTCAGTGTTCCTGATACTTCCTCCTTTCATTCTGGTGCCAAAATACCATATGTTCCTCATCCCTTCTGCTTATAATAGCTACGTTGCCAGGCTTGGCTCATGCTAAGGTAACATTTTATAAATAGTAGAAGTAAATCATTTATTTTTATTGACTACATATTCATTTCTGGAGAAGTAGGTAAAAGACAGCATTGTAGACTTTATATAGTCAGTCTAATTTCCAACCCATTTATCCATCCCACATTAATGTTAGGCAGATTACACACAAGTGCATATAAACTATTCTTTTCTGGAGCGTTCTGGCATTGGCACAGATGGTCTGTGTTTGAATCAAGAGGGTACAATATCACTTGTATTGTGATTCAAGCACCGCACTCTGCACAATTGTTTCCACTACTTTAGTAAAATTGACTAGTTAGGACCTTGCACGTCAACTATTCTTTTTCATTCCAAATTTAGTAATTATTGCACTTCCAATTAATCTGATTAGTTCATTAATGTTTCATGTATACTCTGACTAGTTAGCATTAGCAGTAATTCACTGGCATAATGCGTACACATGCCCTGTAGGGTCTTTTGGGGGGAAAAAATCCACTTACTTGGTAAGGCAATTACATTTTAATCTACTTATTGACATGCACTGAATTTTATATAGCCAATTGTGTAACTATTAGGATTTTACAAGATTAACATAAAAAAATAGGCTATATTCCTTTTCAGAATGTTGTACAGCTTGACAAACCTTGGTCAATAATGATGCTTAGAGATTGGCCATGTAGACTTTTGAGACAAGCAAATTTCTACACTTCTCCCATAGCTAGACGTGGTGCCAAATTACAATTATTACATTATCAATCTTCATATGGGTTTAAATGGGCACAGTCACTTCTGAAAACGTGTGAAATGTCTGAGAGATGTCCATAATTTTGATTGGTCAGAGTCTGGGTGTTAAAATCCTGACCAATCGATAGAAAAAACTCGAGACGTGTACTCTTAGGGGGACATGTATCATTTCCAATGTATAATAGAAGTTTTTTACCCCTCTGCCTGTTGTCTAAATTTGGTGCAGCTGCGTTAAATTTATCATTCTTGCGCAGCTACTTTCTTGAATTGCGTTTAAATTTAGAATTCTCCTCAGAGCATAAATTTACACCGCAGCTCTATTTAGTAGGAGCTTTGTCTGCAGCGTATCTGCACCTAAACAGTAAGTGTGTCCTCGTTATTAGTTTTAGAATTTTTTTTCTTCATTATGTAGAGTTTTAATCTCACAATAATACCACTTTTTGCACCCAATTATAACATATCCATTATACCAATGTCCTTATTCTTCATTTAACATCTGTGACACCCCTGTGCAAATCACCTCAAATGTACATGGTGCACTCTACCTTATGGGCCTTGTTGTGCACCAGCAGAGCACTTTGCGCCCACATATGTGGTATCTCCGTACTCTGGCTAAATTGTGTCCCAAAAAACTGGGATTTTTTTCCCCATTTACCTCTTGTGAAAATGTAAAGTATGCAGCAACACCAGCATGTCAGTGTGAATAATTTTATTTTTATACACTAACATGCTGGTGTACACTCCAACTGTTCCTTTACATAATGGGTAAAAGGAGAAAAAGCCCCCCAAAATCTGTAAGGCAATTTCTCCCGAGTACGGCGATACCCCATATGTGTCCCTAAACTGTTGCCTTGAAATACGACAGGTCTCCAAAGTGAGAGAGCGTCATGCGCATTTGAGGTCTAAACTCCCAACATGCCTGGACAGTCAATGGCTGTCCGGCAATACTGGGAGTTGTTGTTTTGCAACAGCTGGAGGCTCCATTTTGGAAACAGTGCCATACCAGACGTTGTTCATATTTATTGGGGAGGGGAGGGGGGCTGTGTAGCGGTATGTGTATATGTAGTGTTTTTTTACTTATTTTATTTAAGTGTAGTGTAGTGTAGTGTTTTTAGGGTGCAGTCACATGGGCGGAGGTTCACAGCGAGTTTGCTGCATCTCAATCTTGCAGCACTCCTTGTAAACCTCTGCCCATGTGAGTGTACCCTGTCCATTCACATTGGGGGGAGGGGGGGGGGGGTAAATCCAGCTGTTGCAAAACTACAACTCCGAGCATGCCCTTTGGCTGTCCGTGCATGCTGGGAGTTGTAGTTTTGCAACAGCTGGAGGCACACTGGTTGCGAAACACGGAAACAGACTCGTGTTTCGCAACCAGTGTGCCTTCAGCTGTTGCAAAAACTTCAAATCTTAGCATGCAGTGTCAGCAGAAGGACATGCTGGAACTTGTAGTTATGCAACAGCTGGAGGCATACTGCTACAACTCCCAGCATGCCCTTTTGGCAGTCCGTGCATGCTGAGGGTTGTAGTTATGCAGCAGCTGAAGGCACACTGGTTGCAAAACACTTGAAAGTTTTTTACTTAACTTAGTGTTTCCAAACCAGTGTGCCTCCAGCTATTGCACAAGTTCAATTCCCAGCATCCATGGTCTGTCAGTGCATGCTGGGCGTTATAGTTTGGAGGCACAGCTGGAGGCACACGGGTTGGGAAAAAGAGTTAGGAAACGAACAATGTTTCCCAACTAGTGTGCCTACAGCTGTTGCAAAACTATAATTCCCAGCATGGCCAGACATGCTGGAAGTTGTATTTCGGCAACATCTGAAGGGTCAGATGTTGACGAACTACAACTCCCAGCATGCTTGGGCAGTCTGGGCATGCTGGGAGTTGTAGTTTTGCAACAGCTGGAGGTCCACAGTTTGTAGACCACTGTATAATGGTCTCCAATGGTCTCCAGATGTTACAGAACTACAACTCCCAGCATGCCTCGACAGTGGGCATGCTGAGATTTGTAATTTTGGAACATTTGGAAGACCACAGATTGGAGACCATTATACAGTGGTCTCCAAACTGTGGCCCTCCAGATGTTGCAAAACTACAACTCCCAGCGTGCCCAGAAAGCCAAAGGCTGTCTTGGTATGCTGGGAGTTGCAGTTTTGAAACTCCCAGAGGCAGCAGTGAAATCACTTTACGGCGATCTCACTGCTGCCAATGAAGATGCCGTCCTGCTGCCGGAAACTCACCGCCGGGACGCACCACCCCCGGGACCGCCTGGAGGACGCCACTCGCACCGGGACCGCTCGGGACACCGTATGGCCGGGTAAGTGACGCCGGGGGACGGGTAAGGGACACTTAGCAGAGTGGTGTGTGTCCCGATCCCCATGATCGGGACTCACACACCGCGCTGCTATCAGCTAATCAGATTTGACCAGCTGATAGCAGCGATCGCTGGTGGTGGTGGGGGATAAAACCCCCCATGGTCACATGGTAAGATGGCTGGCTATCAGTGATAGCCACCATCTTACCGGGCGCTGGGGAAAAGTATAACGGAAAGCAGTAAATTGTAAAAATAAAAGGAGAATGATCTACAGTGTTAAGTGGATTACAAAGCTATTTTAATGTGACGGATCTTGTGCAATGATAAGTAAGATATCAAACATTTCCTATGTAAATGTATTAAATTGTTGGATCACAAAATAGCAAAATCAATATACAAGTGATCTAATGAATAACTGAACTGTAAACCAATATTCTATATGCAAATTATTTTAAAAGTGCTTTGGAATAACCAAGGAGTAAAAAGCAATATAAAGCAAATCAAATGAGGAATTGAGTTAGGAAAGTAAAAACATTCTGGTGGTTCCTTAGTAGAACTTTCCTTCAGAAATAGAAAGGATCCCTACGTGCAGTTAAAGTAGGCTTATATTTATGGGGGAAAAGACGCACTTGCGTCAACATTTTTGGTGCAAAGGAAAAGTATGCAGGTAATAAATCCATGTGTACTATATATGCAGCTCCAAGGTACCCCGTTTCGGCCACATCTGGACGACATGCTCTACCAAAACGTGCGCAAAAAAATGCGCAAAAAAAGGGCTTGCGCAAAATTTTGCGCAAAAAAATACACACAAAACAGGGGTAAAATCTTTGATACATGTCCCCTTAGAGTGTTCACTCCCAGCTGTATACCACGTGACTCCCAATGTAAGTCTATGGAAGCATTGCGGTCACTCAGAGGCGGCTCCAGACTTTGTGAGGCCTTAGGTAAAACTCACACAGGAGGCTCTGCTTCATTTTCTGAAGACTTCTCAGTTGCATTGAGATGTATACAGCACCTATTAAACTGTAGATATCCCCCCTAGTAGCAGCTACTGGTATATACTTTTCTCACAAGTGGCAGCAGTGAGGATGATTTAAAGGGGTACTCCACCCCTAGACATCTTATCCAAAGAATAGGGGAAAAGATGTCTGATTGCAGAGGTCCCTTCGTTGGAACCCCCGTGATCTCTGTGCAGCATTCGCGTTTGTTTAGAACGCTGGGCGCAGGCGGCAGGGGTCATGACATCACGGCCACCCCCCCTTGGTGACGTCACGCCATGCCCCACAATGCAAGTCTATGGGAGAGGGCGTGGTGACTACCACCCCCTCCCATAGACTTGCATTAAGGGGGCTTGGCGTGACGTCATGAGGGGTGTGGCCGTGATGTCATGACCCCCATCGCTTGCTCCAACCATTCGGAACAAAAAAAATTCCGATCGCCGGGGCAGCGGAGTACCCCTTTAATGCCAGTGTGGCTCTTCTCTCAACATCGATCCCATGGATGTGATCTGCTTAACTCCTTGGGGACGGAGCCCATTATAACCCTAAGGACGGGAGCATTTTTTGCAATTCTGACCACTGTCACTTTAAGCATTAATAACTCTGGGATGCTTTTAATTTTCATTCTGATTCCGAGATAGTTTTTTCGTGACATATTCTATATGTCACAGCCTTTGGCTGTGTGGGCATGCTGGGAGTTGTAGTTTTGCAGCTTTTAGAAGGCCACAGTGAAGATCACTTATCGCGATCTTCACTGCAGCCTTCTCCGCCGCACTTTCCGGCCGCCGTTCCTCCTGCTGCAGCCGCTGGTTCCTGATGCCGCCTCCGAAGGTCCGGGTAAGCCAGACCATACTTGCCCCTCTCTGCCCGTGTTCCCCTCGCTCTGCACCGACTTCGATCGGTGGGCAGAGCGGGGGGAACTGAACTCTAACGCCCCCGCCCCCCTCCTGCCATTGGTGGTCAGCCTGACCGACCAATGGCAGAGGATAGGAGGGGGTGGCCACACTGCCACCTCACTCCTATCCTTTAGGCTGGTCGGAGCTGTCTCTGACAGCTCCGATCATGCTTATTTTCCGGGAGATCGGGACACCAGTGACCCGATTTGCCCGGATCGCGGCAAATCGCAGGTCTGAATTGACAGGTCTGAATCGCAGGTCTGAATTTGCTGCGATCGCCGACATGGGGGGGTCTCAGGACCCCCCTAGGCATTGCCACGGGATGCCTGCTGATAGATATCAGCAGGCATCCCAGTACGATCACCGCCCGGCGAGCGGCAGTGATCGGAAATACAGAGGGCGTATGGATACAGAGTGACGGGACACTAGGGCGTATGCATACGCCCTCCGTCCCCAAGAAGTTAAAGCAGTACTCCACTGGAAAACTTTTTTTTATCAACTGGTGCCAGAAAGTTAAACAGATTTGTACATTACCTCTATTAAAAAATCTTCATCCTTCCAGTACTAATCAGCTGCTGTCTGACCCACAGGAAGTTTTTTTCTTTTTGAATTTCCTTTCTGCCTGATGACTGTGCCATCCGCTGATAGCTCTGTCCATTTTAGGAACTGTCCAGAGTAGGAGCAAATCACCATAGAAAACCTATCTTGCTCAGGACAGTCCTCTCAAGACTTTTCAATGGTCAGACAGAAAGGAATTTCAAAAAGAAAAGAACTTCCTGGAAAATACAGCAGCTGATAAGTACTGGAATGATTAAGATTTTTAAATAGAAGTAATTTACAAATCTGTTTAACTTTCTGGCACCAGTTAAAAAAATTTTTTTCAGTGGAATACCCCTTTAATGCACTTTGTAGTATAAAAACAGCAAGGGATATTTCATTAAGCACTGCATATTTCTATGCAGTTTTGCCCAAATGTCTCACATCCGCATACATTACAAAGGCTTTTCTGATTAAATACTCCCTCCCATACAATAGGGTTACCTGTGCCATAGTGACAGAGGAGCTGCAGGTCTTTGCTGTTAGTGTTAGATTAAAGATAGCTTCATCTGTTTGATAATGCCACTGATATAAAAATATATAATAATAATAATACTACAACAGTAAATGTAAACAGGAAAGTGATCTTATGATCAATCATAGACATGGAGCCACCTGGACAAGCTCTAATACCATATCATACAAAACACAGACTCATTTTACTGCAGAAAACAAGACTGGGGGACTATTATGGCAACCACAGTATAGAATAAGACCAGGGATGTCTAGTGTGAGGAATATTTCAACGGAATGAAAAATATAGATTTTTTTGCCCTGGAAATGGTATCTTTATTGGTATGTTCTATATGTCATTCTAAATGAAAATGTGAAACTATTTTAATATGTACACCCTCGTTTACTGCGGAAGAGTATTAAATGTGTGACAGAACAGATGAGCTTTACCGACATACATTATGGTAACTTATCAACTTGGGGGGTGTCCATGTTCAAAACTGAATTAGCTTTTTTGTGCCAGATTTTATACTAATGTGTGCCACATGGAATATTTTAAAATGTATTTTACCTTGTTTATGTCACGTACATCCATTTTCTTAAGGGGCATGGAAAAAGTGGAAAGAGTAAAATTGTGATAAAAAAATTAATTGATACTACTGTATACGCCAAAAATATTGGGGTGATAACTAAGCCACCTCAAAGTTGATACACACTAAATGTAAAAAGTGTAAGATGCACCACATTTTTAAACAGCCTGAACCATTGTTATCTGGTGAAATCCTAGACGTCCTAGCCTAAGCCAAACTGTTTGGAATATCTCCTCCACAGTTTCATAGATTCCATTGACTACTCAGTACCCAAATATATCTGGATGACAACACGGGATCCCCTAATTCATGAGACGATAAGTGTTCTCACCCACCAGTCCCAAGAAGCAATGGTCATGAATATTGATATTATAGCAACCGGCAAGTGAATACCAGAATGTCTCTTGACCACCCATATTGACTCTTTATTATTATATTTTACAAGTGAAGCCAAGGCTTTTAAAAGAAACAGTGCAATTATTTTAATCCATCATCGATGGAATTTGAGAGGTTTTGGACTATTAAATAATTACACAATTCTTGAAAACAATTTAAAATCCAGTTGATAATGTACCTTATTTTGCTTTAACATTATCATCATTTCTAACATGTGATTTAACTGTATATTGCTTACATGCCAGACAATTTGACAGTTTTACTGTAGCAAAAGTGTAGACGGTTTCAACTAAACAACTACATAACTTGCCATATACATATTCACAATTGTTATAGTAATGAAACAGCTGCATAATGTTTTAGTTAGTACAATACACAATAATCTTCCATCACATTTAAGAAGACCTTTAAATGAGAAGTATCATGTAGAAAAACATATACCCTATCTAAAGGATCGGGGATACGTTTTAGATTATGGGGTGGTCCGACCACTGCAACCCCCCACGATCTCCTGCGCGGGACCCCAGCTCTCCCTGGGAACAGGGAGCCAAACGGACAGTGACTCTCTACCAGTTTTATTGTCAGACTAAAAACCGTGGCAGGCCATGGTTTTCAGTTGGGGCACGAAACCAGATATGGTTAAAAAATTAGCTGAAAAGAGTCACTATCTGGCTCATTCAACTGAATGGGGGGCAACGTGGGTGCAGCTTAGATATGGCAGCGGCCTATATTTAAATTACCCCGCAGATAATCTCTTTAAATCCTGTAAGTTTTAAGGTATAGCCTGCATGGATTAAACTTGTTTTTTCAGCACATCCCACAAATGGTTGATCCGACTGAGATCTGAGGAATTTGGAGGTCAATTGACACCTTCATCTCATTCTCATTTTCCTCTTACCATTGCTGAATACTCTTCAGAGTGGCAATGCAAATTATACTACTGAAAGAGGCCACATAAATTCCAGTACTCAACGATTCCCATAGCTACTAACCATTGTGTACCAGAAACTTTTACAAGAACTGCTGTGTTAAAGAAGCTCTGACCTAGTCTAGCAATCACAATTTGGTCCTTGTGAAAGTTACTCAGATATTTACATTTCACCAATTTTGCTGTTTACATCACATCAACTTCAAGAACTGACTGTTCACTTGCTGTCAAATGTATTCTGCCTATTGATAGATGGCACTGTGACAACATAATCAATCTTATTCTCTTCTGTCGGTCGTTTTAATGGTATGGCTGATCACTGCATGTTTTCACATGTATATAATAGATATTTTTCTAAATAATTGTAGAGGAAATGGTCTCAAGCTGTTTGCATTTACCAATATTGTGTGAACTGTCTCAAACACGGATTACTATACTGTCATGGCCGTAAATGTTGGCACCCCTGACATTTTTTTAAAAATGTTTTGCTATACACATGTTTATAGAAAGGTAGGAAAAAAAGCATATTTGACATAATGTCACACCAAACTCCAAAAATGGTATGGACAAAATTATTGGCACACTTTAAAAATTGTGGAAAAATAAGATGTTTCAAGCATGTGATGCTCCTTCATACTCACCTGGGGCAAGTAGCAGGTTTGGCCAAAATAAAAATCACACCTGAAAGCAGATAAAAAGGAGTGAAGTTCACTCTTTGCATTGTGTGTCTGTGTGTGCCACACTAAGCATGGACAACACAAAGAGGAGAAAACTGAGAAGCAAAATTGTGGAAAAATATCAACAATCTCAAGGTTACAAGTCCATCTCCAGAGATCTAGATTTGCCTTTGTCCACAGTGCACAACATTATCAAGAAGTTTGCAACCTATGGCACTGTAGCTAATCTCCCTGGGAGTGGATGGAAGAGAAAAAGTGATGAAAGGTGTCAACGCAGGATAGTCCGGATGGTGGATAAGCAGCCCCAATCAGTGTCAGCGCAAACTATCCGTCGAAATTTAAATGAAATGAAACGCTATGGCAGGAGACCCAGGAAGACCCCACTGCTGACACAGACATAAAAAAGCAAGACTACATTTTGCCAAAATGAACTTGAGTAAGCCAAAATCCTTCTGGGAAAATGTCTTGTGGACAGATGAGACAAAGATAGAGCTTTTTGGTAAAGCACATCATTCTACTGTTTACTAAAAATGGAATGAGGCCTACAAAGAGAAGAACACAGTACCTACAGTGAAATATGGTGGAGGTTCAATGATGTTTTGGGGTTGTTTTGCTCAGACAGAATTCTGGCGCACAACCCCACAAAACATGTCAGGTTTACAATAATAAATCAGGGCCATTATGTCCAATTTGCTTTTTTTTCCTCCCTTTTTTGGTTTAGTTTCAATACACACAAAGGGAATAAATATGTGTATAGCAAAACATGTGTTACTGCAATCCCTTTCTGTGAGAAATTCTTCCTTTTCTTGAAAAATGTCAGGGGTGCCAACATTTACGGCCATGACTGTACATGTAACTGCCCAAGTGACAATCCAGCAAAAGCATGAAATCATTCTCCCCACCCCTAAACTAGCCCATGAAGTATATTTTTCTATTTCCCACAATACACCTCTAACTTATTGAAAAAAAATATTATTCAGCTTATGTGCAACATTTTTTATCGTAGATATGACTGGCTACAATTCCTATGATGCCTTGCTCCCACACTCTAAGCCATGCGCGGGGCTATAACACTAAGGTTGTGGTAAGGCCGGAAGAGTGAGAAAGAGTCAAAAATTGGGTGGGGAGATGACATGCTGGTATGAAGACAAGGGACAAAGCCAGGTCATCTGCACTGACATAGAAGCTTCACGTCACCTCCCAAAATGGCTGCCACAGGCAGATCACTGGGGTGGGACACAATACATACAATGAAATATGTTGGAGGTCCAATGATGTTTTCGGGTTGTTTTGCTGCCTCTGGCACTGGGTGCCTTGAATGTGTGCAAGGCATCATGAAATCTGAGGATTACCAACAGATTTTGGGTCGCACTGTACAGCCCAGTGTCAGAAAGCTGGGTTGCATCCGAGATCTTGGGTCTTCCAGCAGGACAATGACCCCAAACATACCCAGAAATGAATGGCAACAAAGTGCTGCAGTTCTGAAGTGGCCAGCAATGAGTCCAGATCTAAATCCCATTGAACACCTGTGGAGAGATCTTAAAATTTTCTGTTGGGAAAAGGCGCCCTTCCAATAAGACGGACTTGGAGCAGTTTGCAAAGGAAGAGTGGTCCAACATTCCGGCTGAGAGGTGTAAGAAGCTTATTGATGGTTATAGGAAGCGACTGATTTCAGTTATTTTGTCCAAAGGGTGTGCAACCAAATATTAAGTTAAGGGTCCCAATAATTTTGTCCAGCCCATTTTTGGAGTTTGGCGTAACATTATGTCCAATTTGCTTTTTTTCCTCCCTTTCTGGTTTAGTTCCAATACACACAAAGGGAAAAAAGCATGTGTATAGCAAAACATGTGTTACTGCAATCCTTTTTTGTGAGAAATACATAATTTTCTAGAAAAATATCAGGGGATCCAACATTTACGGCCATGACTATATGCATTATCTCTATATTTTGGTAGAGTAGCATTCAGAATCAGTTTTGATTCCAATATATATTTATCGTTTTAATCACTATGTGTGAAGGGTGGAGGCTGTCGGGACCTCACAGGTGTTTGTACGGTGACGTCAGCCTCTTTTACTTATAGAGGATTCATGTGTTTTTAGCACAAGTTGTATGACTAAGGCCTGGTGACCAGGCCGAAACGCATCACCATCTGTTTGCCCTTTGTATCATGTAACTTATAATAAAGTCCCTGCATTCAGAAGAGTTTGCCGTGCTGGATACCTTTCTTCAATATTGAATTGCTGTGGTGAGTCCACACTAATCTGCACATCAGCTGGACCTAGGAATGAGCTGGCGTACCTTATTTGTTTTTTCACAGTAATTTTCTAGTGGACTACAGGAGCTCCTGTTAATGTAAGAGGCAACACAATCATAGTAAATTTACAGAATTCATAATAGGAGTATATTACACTATAATATAGCTTTTCATGGCCTATTATTTTACTCGAAAAACCTTTTGCCCAGAGTACCCCTTTGAATTTCACAACTATTGCAAGCTAGTATGTTATAGAGTATTATAAATTGTAAGCAGTAGTGCCATACAAAGAAAAAGGGGTTCTCATAATAAAAATTTTAATGGGCCTCCTATTATGGAGTCTGATTTTGCCTCCTCTGCCCAGAACAGAAAGGTCAGGTGTTTCTTTCCTTGCTGTGCAAGACAACACAGCTATTCCAATATATGCTTGCAGAGCAGTAGTTTGAGGAGAGGAGTCCTGCAAAGTTTCCTACAATTAGTAAAAGCAACAGGTACAACCAGGGCTGACCTCCTCTCCAAGGACCCCTTTGGAGCCGCATGGTTTGGCTCTATGGTATGTTCAACCTTAGTAAGCAGGATGGTGGGTACCTACAGATGTAAGTCAATAGTACTTAAAGGGGTACTCCGCTGCCCTGCTTTGGAAGCTCCGCCCCCCAGTGTCCGGAAGTTAATTGTTCCGAACTCTGCGTGCGGGCCGCCCCCTTCCCATAGACTTTCGTTGAGGGGGCGTGACATCACGAGGGGGCGGCCGTGATGTCACGAGGGGCGGCCCTGAACACGGAAGCCTGCACGCAGAGTTCGGAACAATAAACTTCCGGACGCTGGGGAGCGGAGCTTCCCAAGCAGGGCAGCGGAGTACCCCTTTAAGGCATTCATGTAATGGGCCCTGGGCAGACTCCCACGCACTGCAAGGAAACCATTGGTTGATAATAACCATCATCTAAAGGAACAGGAAGCATTACGGTACATGCTATATAACAATTATAAATACACAGGGCTAAGCACATGTGTAGTTGTCACTTGTTGCAATCCAGAATTTTTGCTATGATGTGGCCAAACAAATCTCCCTGATATTTTTTAACCAAGAAACCTACAAGAGACAGCAGTGGCCTTAGACATCATTATTATAGTTGAAAAATCAGAAACAGCAATTTCCACAGAAGTTTTTAGGTCCACATTTTTATCCCAAATATACTGCTCGAAGATTAGAAAGACTGATCTAAGTAAACCAATTTCTCTGTAATGCACATCATTTAAGTTCTTCACTGGCAGCTAGAGAATTGAGCATGTGTTTTGCTATGTGTCATCACAGACAAATAGTAGTTGTCTACAATAACCAGTAATATTCTTGGTTTTATAATTTAGTTTTGGTAGATACTAGAAAATAAAAAATCATTTATTGGTTGCAATGTGAATCAATAGTTTTAGGTTAAGACCTTAATGCACCCAGAAGTCTTACATCTGTCAGATGTATACAGCAGAGGTGGCTAGAACGTATTTATTAAAAAGCACTTTATTCTGATTTGTATCTGAGATTGTTTGGCATAGCAAGTGAATGTCAACAAGCTAAGGCAAAAGCATATGTTTTCCTCAGTCATTAAGTCTAGCATACCTTGGTTACCAAGACACATTTCACAGTTTTGCTCTGTGCTGGTTAAAGCAAAAATAATAATTGCAATAAATAACAGAGAAAATGACAGAAAAGAAAATCCAGAATTTTTTCCAGTCTTCTTTATATGGCACTTATGTAAAAAATGAAATATTATCCTTGTTTTATTCCACAGGCTGTGCCCATGCATAGACACATACCTAACAAAATAGTTACCTTAGCAATTTGCTCCTCAACACAGAAAACATACACTGTGATGCCAACACAGATACAGTATCTCACATAAGTGAGTCCACCCTTTACATTTTTGTTAATATTTTATTATATGTTTTTATGTGACAACACTGAAGAAATTACACACACTAAAGTAGTGAGGTCACAGCCTGTATAACTATGTTCAATGTTGTGTCCCCTCAAAAGCACTCAAAACCCTGACGTTAATGTCTAAACCTTGGCTACAAAAGTGAGTTCCCCCCTAAGTGGAAATAACCAAATTGGGCCCAAAGTGACAATATTTTGTGTGGCCACCATTATTTTCCAGCACTGCTTTAAGCCTCTTGGGCATGGAGTTTACCGGAGTTTCACGGGCTACCACTAGAGACCTCCTCCACTCATGGAGCTGGTGGATGTTACAGACCTTGCACTCTCCTACCTTCCATTTGAGGATGCCACACAAATACCAAATTGGGTTTTGCTCTGGAAACATGCTTGGCCAGTCCATTATCTTTACCCTCAGCATCTTCAGCAAGACAGTGGTTGTCTTGAAAGTTGTGTGTTGGGGTTGTTATGTTGTTATAGTGCCCTGTGGGGCAGTTTCCAAAGGAAAGGAATCATGCTCTGCTTCAGTATGTTGCAGTACATGTTGGTGGTCATGGTTCCCTCAATGCACTGTAGCTCCCAGTGCCAGCAGCACTCATACAAGCCCAGACCATGACGTATCCACAACCATGCTTTTCTGTAAGCAAGACACACTCGTCTTTGTACTCCTCACCTGGCTGCCACCACACATGCTGGACATCATCTGAACCAAATAACCAAAGGACATGGTTCCAGTAATCCATGTCCTTAATCTTCTTGTCTTCAGAAAACAGTTTAAGGGTTTCTTGAGCCTCATCTTTAGAAGAGGCTTCCTTCTGGGATGACAACCATGCAGACCAATTTGATGTAGTGTGCGGAGTATGATCTGAACATTGAAATGCTGACCATCCACCCCTTTAACCACTGCAGAAAAGTTGGGATCACTCATACATCTATTTCCAAAAGACAAAATCTAAATATGACACTGATCATGTGCAATTAACTTCTTTGGTCGACCATAGAGAGGGCTGTTCTGAGTGGAACCTGTCTGTGAAACCACTGTATGGTCTTGCCTACCATGCTACAACTTAGTTTCAGGGTTTTGGTCGATCCTCTTATAGCGTAGGCCTTTTTTATGAAGGGCAACATTTTTTCAGATCTTCAAAGAATTCTTTGCCATGATGTGCCATGTTGAATGTTCAGTGACCAGTATTTGACAGTGTGAGAGTGATAACACCAAACTCAAGACACCTGATCCCCATTTACACCTGAGACCTTGTAACACTAATGAGTCACATGATACCTGGGAGGGCTAATTGGGCCCAATTTAGACATGTCCACTTATGGGTGTACTCACTTTTGTTGCCAAGGTGAATAAGCCATTAGAGCCTGATGCCCCAGACATTTGTAAATCCAGCCTAAAAAAATCAATAAAACATGTGTGTAAATCCAGCCAAGTATATTACATAACATTGTGTGCCTATAAATAAAAATAAATACATACTTTATAGAACACCTGAAAAAATTATAAAACTAACTATGGTTTATATATAAAATGGCTTGCAATTTTTTATTTTTTTTGGAGTAAAAGGATCACAAGTAGAGATTTAACTGGAGATGTTTTGAGTGTGATTTTGAGTGAGCTTTGCTCTTTCGGCATGCCAGCAAATGCATTGGCAAATTGATTCACCAATTTTAATATTTGCTTTTGGGGAATTTATTAGAACATTAAGGTTATTTAAGTCTATTGAGCAGCAAATCAAATGAGTGAGTAAAACAGCTAAACAGGTGAATCTGAATCTACAGACTGATTCAAATGTATTACGTAGAAACATAGTTCTATTAAATACAAGGTCATCCTTAAATGGCCTTAAATTTGCTAACACTTAATATAGAATGTAGATAATAATGTTTATATATTTGTGGTATAAAGTAGTTAAAAAATGTATACATTTTTGGGTGAAAAAAATGCTGCATACTTGTCAATAAGGGTCCCTCCACTGTCCAGAACAATGTGTTGCCCCTACAGCTATCGCTTGTGTGTCTTAACCAATAGCTGTGAGTGGAATAAGTTGGATTCTATGTATGCTCTTGGCTAGTCAATCTTGTCACAAGGAAGAAGTTCCCACATGAGAGGTGAGACCAAGTGTCATGCTTGCCCAAGGGAATGCCCCTTCCTCCTCAGTGACCTGCATGCAGTGTGAGCAACATAAACAAAGAAATTAGGAGCCATAAAAGGATGAAAACAGGTACACTTTAAAGGGGTTATCCAGGAATGGAAAAACAGAGCTGATCTCTTTAATAAACAGCTCCACGTCTGTCCCCAGGTTGTGTGTGGTATAACAACTTGGCTCCATTCACTTCAATGGAACTGAGCTACAGAGCCACACCGAACCTGGAGACAGACAAGGAGCATTTTTTGAAAGAAATAAGTTCTGCTTTTCTATTCACTATAATGAAAAAGACAACAGGAGTTCTTTTTTTGTTTGTTTTTATTATTTTTTTAACATGTACCTATTTTCTAGTCTGATCATAGTGCCTACAACACTTGTGTTATATTACTGGAACAATAGGCAATTTTTTTCATGCTTGTGAGAGATAAAAATAACTAGCACCGTTACAGCATTTTGCTTTCTAGGCTCAGGAAGATCATTGATCTATATACCACGAGTGTCACATTTGGTGTCTGAGAACCAGATGAGTCACAGAGCTAAACTTCAGGATGACATAAATTCAAGAAGGTGAAGTTGTGGAAGGATTTCATTAAGAATGGTAGGTTACAGTTTCGCAGTTGCTGTCGCTAAAATGTGAATGAAAAAATTTGAGCTTGAACACTACAACGAAGATCATTGCTTTTCATTAAAGAATAGCTGTAATTTTCCACCAAAAAAAGGTTACATATTAGTACCTAATTCTGATTATGTCCTAGTTTTGTCCTAATTCTGAATTGGCCCTGATTTACTATTGTAAACCCGACATATTTTTCGGGTTGTGCACCAGATTCTGCGCCAGAATTGAAAAACCCAACTAGCTCTCCATTTTACTGAAAAAATGCGAGAAAGGGGCATGGCTGCCGGGGAAAGTGGGCATGGCCCTGACATTTTCACTAAACCCAACATATTTACTAAGGTTTCCACAGAAAATGTGGTGGGTTTGAGCTCTGGAAAACCTGACAGATCAGAGCATATGTAAAAAAAGCAAAATGTTGAGAAAAGTGAAAAATGTAGGGAAACGTTAGTAAATACCCACAAAGAAAACTATACTCTACTCTTAGTAAATTGGGCCATAATGTTTATGTGTCTAACACCTACAATTCTCCCAAAAATACCTAAATTCTGCTGCTTACTTGCTCTGACATCCTCTGCTCAGGAGGGGGCATGTCCTCGGCAAACACATGGCTTACCCTCACTCTACAAAACTCAACTTCCTCCCTGAGTCTGCTCTGCATCGCTAAGTCTCAGGAGTGCACTTTCCTCCTATCACTGCAGGCTGCTATGTAACCCCTTCTTTTCTATTTTTATCCTGCACATACAGAGAGGAGAATTATCTGAGCTTGCCTGCAGTATATCTAATAAACTATGGTGAGTGCATAAGATAAAATGTCAATAATAATAAAAAAAAATCCTAAATTAGTTCAAATGGATAGGTGATAAAAGTGTAGCCCTTTTAATGCGTACATTTTCGTTTTCATAGTGCATTTACTTGTATATCTTTATAAAGATCAATACAGCTGTCACCATGAGTGTTATCCAGCTTTCTTTGACTCCTAAATGGTTGATATCCTTCTCTGCCATTTGGGAGTCTGAGAATGCTGGATGACAACCAAAGTGGCTGTTATCATAAGTGTCATCCAGCTTTCCAAGACTCCTGAATGGCAGAGAAGGATATCTATCAGTTATGCAGGAGTTTGAGAAAGCAGATAACGCACATCTATCTATCTACAGCAAAAGGAATGTTCCAACAGCACACAAAATAGGTGAAAAAATCGTGGGGTGCTTATTCCATGGCTAAAAAAAAGAGTGTCTAGCAGCAAGCTGAGTTTTGTCCGGCTCACTCTTTTTCAAGCAACAAAGCTTGCTGTTAGACACTGGTGTTTTTTTGCCATATAATAAACACCCAAGATTTTTCACCCATTTTGTGTGCTATGGGAAGATTCCATTTGCTGTTGGAAGTGGAGGGCCCCTAACCCAGGCTCCAGAACCCGCATGCACCATTTACACCTATTCAAAAGGAGAAGGAATGTGCTGCTTTTTATATTTAATTTTTTTACATTATCTAAAATTATGTATACACATTTAAGAAACTTACTGCAGTCTAATGGTAGTGGAGAATGGAAGCTAATCTGGCTGTACTCCTCTTCCTGCACAGCAGCCTTGCCTTCCGTTCTCTATGCATGAGCCTCAGCCTCTGACATGCCCCCAGCACACAGAGCAAGATGGCTCCTCACTTCCTGATTTTTGTCTTGGTGCAGCCAGGGACAGAGACAAACTGCATAGAGCTTCAGGACAAGCTGACACATGAGTTTAAGATATCATATTTGTAATATAATATACTTCTTGTATTAAAGGCTGGTACATAAAATGAAGAAACTATGTGTATCTCAATAGGGCAATGATTATTATAGACAACAGAGGGTTAACATTAATGGGACAATTTTTAGACTAGGGCACTGTGACTAGTTAGGTATCATAGGGCTTGGAATTAGAAGAGAACAATACAATACTGCAGAGATTTAAAGAGGTCTGAAGCTTGGGCAGAGAATAGAAAAGGTAGGTTTAAGGAAATAAATACAGTATAAGGTATTGCACTTGATATTGAATGGTAAAATTGACATGAAAATGAAATAGTTGAAATTTTGGCAGCGTAAAGTGAATTCAACAACCGATGCCAGCCAGCAACCGCCGGAGCTAAAGAAATCTTAAAATGCAAATGTTTGAAGAAAATACAGCTTATGGGTGACTTGAGTACCATCCACAAATATACCAAAGCCAATACACAGACCTGTTTATCATTTTCCATTGGCCGTAACCATGACAGTTAGCATAGAAAAGTGATTTTTTTACTTTAAGAGCTAGAAGACTATACATCTCTCTGACAGGGGATACTGTAGTTGAGATGATACATGGCATAAAGATTTATAATTCTTTTCCAGACATCTATGTATAACATTAGCTATGAATTTATACATAATGATAAGATTATAAAAGGAAGCATACAGGTACCAGAACCAAACTCAGTGCTAAGGCACTGTGCCAAAACCAAGCTCAGTACATAAACAGAACTAGAACTAAGCTGATAAACCAAGCAAAAGAACCAAGCTCACAGTATAACGTACCAGAATCAATCACTACACAAAAACAACATTTACACATTGAAGATGCAAACACTCACCTTGCCAAATATCAGAATAGAAGATGTAAGTCCAGCACAACAGCAGTGAATAAAAAGATCCACTTCTTTGGTCACGTTAAAACAAGTTCATAAAGCAAGGCTATGTCCTGCTCATAGCCTCCAATACATACACTGCTCAAAAAAATTAAGGGAACACTTAAAAAACACAATGAAACTTCAAGTCAATCACGCTTCTGTGAAATCACACTGTCCACTCAGGAAGCAACACTGATTGACAATCAATTTCACATGCTGTTGTGCAAATGGAACAGACAACAGGTGGAAATTATAGGCAATTAGCAAGACACCCCCAATAAAGGAGTGGTTCTGCAGGTGGTGACCACAGACCACTTCTACGTTCCTATGCTTCCTGGCTGATATTTTGATCCCTTTTGAATGCTAGCGGTGCTTTCACTCTAGTGTTAGCATGAGACGGAGTCTACAACCCACATAAGTAGCTCACGTAATGCAGCTCATCTAGGATGGCACATCAATGCGAGCTGTGGCAAGAAGGTTTGCTGTGTCCGTCAGTGTAGTGTGCAGATCATAGAGGCAATACCAGGAGACAGGCCAGTACATCAGGAGACGTGGAGGAGGCCGTAGAAGGGCAACAAACCAGCAGCAGGACCGCAACCTCCGCCTTTGTGCAAGGAGGAGCAGGAGGAGCACTGCCAGAGCCCTGCAAAAGGACCTCCAGCAGGCCACAAATGTGCATGTGTCCACTCAAACGGTCAGAAACAGACTACATGAGGGTGGTATGAGGGACCAATGTCCACAGGTGGGGGTTGTACTTACAGCCCAACACTGTGCATGACATTTGGCATTTGCCAGAGAACACCAAGATTGGCAAATTCGCTACTGGCGCCTTGTGCTCTTCACAGATTAAAGCAGGTTCACACTGAGCACATGTGACAGATGTGAGTCTGGAGACACTGTGGAGAACATTCTGCTGCCTGCAACATCCTCCAGCATGACCAGTTATTTGCTTTAGTCCAGGTCTGGGAGGACATCCCTCAGGAGACCACCTCATCAGGAGCATGCCCAGGCATTGTAGGGAGATAATACAGACACGTGGAGGCCACACACACACTACTGAGCCTCATTTTGACTTGTTTTAAAGGGGTATTCCAAGAAAAAAACTTTATATATATATATATATATATATATATATATATCTCAACTGGCTCCAGAAAGTTAAACAGATTTGTAAATGACTTCTATTAAAACATTTTAATCCTTCCAAAAATTATCAGCTGCTAAAGTTGAGTTGTTCTTTTCTGTCTGGCAACAGTGCTCTCTGCTGAAATCTCTGCTTGTCTTGGGAACTGCACAGAGGAGAATAGGTTTGCTATGGGGATTTGCTTCTACTCTGGACAGTTCCCGAGACAGGTGTCATCAGAGAGCACTTAGACAGAAAAGAATAACTCAATTTCAGCAGCTCATAAGTGCTGAAAGGATTAAGATTTTTTAACAGAAGTAATTTAAAAATCTGTTTAACATTCTGGAGCCAGTTGATATATTTTTTCCTGGATAACCCCTTTAAGGACATTACATCAAAGTTGGATCAGGCTGTAGGGTGGTTTTCCACTTTGATTTTGAGTGTGACAATGTCAAGGTTGGCTGCTGGTTAGACCTTAAGATGTGAGTGACTGCCGCTGTATACTGCTGAGTTTCGACACAAGAAATAAACACCAGACAAAATGTTGGTATATATCTCCTTCTCAGCATACTGGCTAAGGAGCTGTCCCAAGGAGTACTGTTTATTATACGGAAGTACATTAGTTTTTACATATGACAAAAAGAGGAGGTTAGTTATCATGTCAAAATCATCATGTTATATTTTGAAATGCACAAACTATCCGTCGACATTTAAATGAAATGAAATGCTATGGCAGGAGACCCAGGAGGACCCCACTGGTGACACACAAACATAAAAAAAGATAATGCCTATGTCCATTTGAGATTGATCTTTTTTGGTGTATCTCTACATACATAGTTTAGTGCTTGAAGTACTCTTTGTTTCTAAGTTTGTAATAATTAATTGGCCTGCGAGCCACTTCAATACTCATGGCATTGTTCTATTCTTAATATGCTACGATGTATGCTCATATGTCCTGTTACCATGTCTCTGTTTTCACGTTGAAAATAAGTAAATGAAAACTGTTTATTATACGGAAGTACATTAGTTTTTACATATGACAAAAAGGGGAGGTTAGTTATCATGTCAAAATCATCATGTCATATTTTGATTGGTTATTTGAGTATTGCGTCTGTATATATTAGCATTATAAGCATTCATTTGTTTCTTAGCCATAGGTCACTTATGTTGCCATCTCCCTATTCTACCAGAAAATTCTGGATGTATCTGTCCTTCTGCACAGTCTATCTTTCTTCAGATGTTTTGTCTCTAACTTCCAATTCTTCTTTATCTTGCTTCTTTTGACCTCGTCACAAGGTCTTTATCTTAGTTACAAGCAAATAGCAAGCTGATATGTCTCATAAGGAAAATAATGTTTTTCTGCAGCATATATATATATATATATATATATATATATATATATATATATTTAAAAAAGAAAAAATATATATATATATTGATCAGTAATCAAAATCATAATGGTCATCCTTATCAACTCCATATCGAGACCTGAATGGGTTGATAAATTTGATTTCCATTGATAATTTTTGTGTGATTTTGTTGTCAGCACATCCAACTATGTAAAGATGAAAGTATTTCATACGATTAGTTCATTCATTCAGATCTAGGATGTGTTATGTTAGTGTTCCCTTTATTTTTTTGAGCAGTGTATATTGCTCTTAATTCTGGAGATATATGTACTTTGCAAAATAAATCCTCTTTTTCACCCATACGACGTTTCTTGAAATTTTAGTTCTTTTACACTTTTTTCAATTTTTATGGATAAAAAATGATCTAATACGACAAAAATAGTCAAGTAAAACAAGCAAATCCGTTTTAATATAACAAGTGGTCATGTCCTGTATGTGATTTTGCAGTTTGGAGGATGAACACAGGAAATATGTGGCACAGGAGACAGCATGTTAATCTATTTTGCACTGTTGTATGATAGAAAAGCAGCAGGTTTCCAGGTACTGTTTTAAAATATGTGTGCAAACCAAATAACTATGAAGTTGGAAACACTTCAAATACTGCAGATGTGGAGCTTTGTTTATGCTCTCTTGGCCCTAATACAGTCATGGCAGTAAATGTTGGCACCCCTGAAATTTTTCTATAAAATGAAGTAATTCTTAAAGAAAAGAATTGCAGTAAGGCTAAGTTTCCACTTGTTTTTTTTTTCTGGCAGTTTTTGGATATCTGCCACTGCAGTTTTTGAGCCAAAGTCAGAAGTGGATCCATAAGGAAGGAGAAGTGTAAGTCCTCTCTTTATATGTCCTATTCCTTTTGAATACACTTATGGTTTTGGCTCAAAAACGGCAGTGGCAGTTTTCCAAAAACTGCCAGAAAAAAAACCAAGTGGAGACCTAGCCTAACACACGTTTTGCTATACACATGTTTATGCAAATTGGACATAATGTCACACCAAACTCCAAAAATGGGCTGCACAAAATTATTGGCACCCTTTAAAAATTGTGGATAAATAAGATTGTTTCAAGCATATGATGCTCCTTTAAACTCACCTGGAGCAAGTAATAGGTGTGGAGAATATAAAAATCACACCTAAAAGCAGATAACAAGGGGAGTGGTTCACTTCTTTGCACTGTATGTCTGTGTTTGCCACACTAAGCATGGACAACACAAAGAGGAGAAGAGAACTGTCTGAGGACTTGGGAACCAAAATTGTGGAAAAATATCAACAATCTCAAGGTTATAAGTCCATCTCTAGAGATCTAGATTTGCCTTTGTCCACAGTGCACAATATTATCAAGAAGTTTGCAACCCATGGCAGTGTAGCTAATCTCCCTGGGTGTGGACGGAAGAGAAAAATTGATGAAAGGTGCAAACGCAGGAAAGTCCAGATGGTGGATAAGCAGCCCCAAATAAGTTCCAAAGATATTTAAGCTGTCCTGCAGGGTCAGGTAGCATCAGTATCAGCACAAACTATCCGTCGACATTTAAATGAAATGCTATGACAGGAGACCCAAGAGGACCCCACTGGTGACACAGAAACATAAAAAAAGATACCGCCTATGTCCATTTGAGATAGATCTTTTTTGTGCATCTCTACATACATAGTTTAGTGCTTGGAGTACTCTTTGCTTCTAAGTTTGTAATAATGAATTGGCCTGCGAGCCACTTGAATACTCATGGCATTGTTCTGTTCTTAATATGCTATGATGTATGCTCATTTGTCCTGTTACCATGTTTCTGTTTTCACGTTGAAAAAAAATAAATGAAAACTCAATAAACATGAGATTTGATAAAATTAAACATTAAAAAGCAAGACTACATTTTGCCAAAATGAACTTGAGTTAGCCAAAATCCTTCTGGGAAAACGTCTTGTGGACAGATGATACCACGATAGAGCTTTTTGGTAAAGAACATCATTCTACTGTTTACCGAAAATGGAATGAGGCCTACAAAGAAAAGAACACAGTGCCTACAGTGAAAGATGGTGGTGGTCCAATGATGTTTTGGGGTTGTTTTGCTGCCTCTGGCACTGGGTGCCTTGAATGTGTGCAAGGCATCATGAAATCTGAGGATTACCAACGGATTTTGGGTCACGCTGTACAGCCCAGTGTTAGAAAGCAGGTTTTGCATCCGAAATCTTGGGTCTTCCAGCAGGACAATGACCCCAAACATATGTCAAAAAGCACCCAGAAATGGACGGCAACAAAGCGCTGGAGAGTTCTGAAGTGGCCAGCAATCAGATCTAAATCCCATTGAACACCTTGGAGAGATCTTAAAATTGCTATTGGGAAAAGGCGTCCTTCCAATAAGAAAGACCTGGAGCAGTTTGCAAAGGAAGAGTGGTTCAACATTCCAGCTGAGAGGTGTAAGAAGCTTACTAATGGATATAGGAAGCAACTGATTTCAGTAATTTTTTACAAAGGGTGTGCCACCAAATATTAAATTAAGGGTGCCAATAACTTTGCCAAGGCCATCTTTGGAGTGCGGTGTGACATTATGTCCAATTTGCTTTTTTTCCTACCTTTTTTAGGTTTAGTTCCAATGCACACAAAGGGGTAAACATGTGTATAGCCAAATATGTGTTACCGCAATCCTTTTCTGTGAGAACTTCTTCATTTTCTTGAAAAATTTCAGGGGTGCCAACATTTACGTCCGTGACTGTATATATTGAAGTTCAAAAGCAAGTCACCTTGGCCTCCAGGGACATGCAAACAGAAGACTGCAAACCTGACACATAGAGAGCAGGCTAACCTTAACCCCTTCCCGCAAATGGATGTATATTTATGTTCACTTCGGTCCTCCACTCTATGACGCGTGCTCAGCAGCTGAGCGTACATCAGCAGCTGAGCATACATCATACCTGGTGTGTCCCGGTTCCTATCAACAACCGACACCCTCAGCTAATGCCGGACATTGCTGATCAAGCTGATGTCCGGCATTAACCCTTTAGATGCTTTAGAGGATGGCGGGAGGTCTCTTAGCCTTCTCCCTGCCATCCAATCGGTGCTCCAAGCTTGCAGTCATCTATGCCAGGCTGCAGCAATGGAGCACCTATAATACTGATCAATGCACTCCAATGGAGAAGCATTGATCATTGCATGCAATCTAAACTTTGCATGTAATAGAACCCTATGGGGACAAAAAAAGGGTAAACAAAAAAAAGTAATAAATGTGATTTAACCCCTTTCATATAAAATAATGTTAAAAAACTAAAACATAAACCTATGTGGTATTGCCGCGTGTGTAAATGTCTGAACTAATAAAAAATTACACAGTGAAAGGAGAAAGCATTAAAAAAAATACCAAAGTCCAGAAATGGGGATTTTTGGTCACTTCATATACTAGAAAAAAATTGATAAAACGCGATCAAAACAAAAATGGTCCCAATAAAAACTGAAGATCACAGCACAAAAAAAATCAGCCCTCATACATCCCTGTATGCAGAAAAGTGCACTGTCTACAAATGGAAGCCCACAAATTAGCAAAATAGTTTTATTTTATTTTTATTTTGCCCTATAAATAATGCTTTGTTTGTTTGGTGACACAAAAAAACTAGCCCTCATATGGGTTTTTATATGGGAAAATAAAAGAGTTATGTATAGTAGAAGAAAAGGAGGAAAAACAACCCCCCCCCCCCCCCCCAAAAAAAAAAAAAAGTCTTGGTCCTGAAAGGGTTAACCAGAAGTGGAAAGCCCCACATACAAAGATTTTACAACTGTGCATGTATATTCTCTTTGTCACTGTTACTAAAGTGGACATAGGACATGGAGAAAAACTGAAACAGCAGATGGCGGTATGAACGACTTTTAAATTGAATATCTTATTGAACAGGTGTTTTTAGTAACTGTAAGTAAAGATTTCAGGGCTTGGTTAGAATGAAAACAACACTTGCACAGCATGGCATACATTGATGGGTAATAGTTAGAAGCGTGAAATGTTTTAGATGGCAATTCCCAGGATATGCAGTCACAATGCTTCACCGGCTGTCATTCCTCCGTCAACACAATTTGATTAGTGGGCTCCTCTCTTCTTCAGATGGACCTGATGAAGAAAAGAGTCCACTTTTCAAAATGTGTTGTCCAGTAATAAAGTGCTTTTTGTTTTATTATTTTTCTGTCTGTGCTCTGTTTATACCTAATACTTAGTTCAGATGTACCATTTTAAAGCCCCTTTTATAATTCAGGTGATTCGAATGCATCCAGCAGCTTGTTAACACTGATTCCATGGTGGATTTCAGTCCAGTGCAGGCAGCGCTCTTGCAGAACTTTTGAAGACTTGAATTGGTGTTTTGCACAAACTGCATCACAAGCAGGTGAACGATTCCCTAGCATCACTATTCATGGTCTCCAAGAGGATAACGGCACATGCAGCATCTTTTCTGTGTTCTTTTTCTTTATTTCTTGCATTTATGCCTATACTATGGCATATGTTGGAGCTCAAATTACACATGATGTAGATAGAGAGAGTAAGGGGTGTCTCTTTGTCACCTGAAGCTTTATATGGCAAGAAAATAATTAGCATGCCAGCAGCTATTATGATTTTGAGACACGATATAGTTGCATGTGACAATTCACAATGGAAAAGTGTTACGTATGGCTTTAGATGGATGGCTGGCTGTTACATATGGCTTTAGATGGATGGCTGTCACATATGGATTCAGATGGATGGCTGTTACATATGGCTTTAGATGGCTGGATGTCACATATGGCTTTAGATGGCTGGCTGTTACATATGGCTTCAGATGGATAGCTGTTACATATGGCTATAGATGGCTGGCTGTTACATATGGCTTCAGATGGATGGCTGTTACATATGTCTTCAGATGGCTGGCTGTTACATATGGCTTCAGATGGATGGCTGTCACATATGGATTCAGATGGATGGCTGTTACATATGGCTTCAGATGGCTGGATGTCACATATGGCTTTAGATGGCTGGCTGTTACATATGGCTTCAGATGGATGGCTGTTACATATGGCTTTAGATGGCTGGATGTCACATATGGCTTTAGATGGCTGGCTGTTACATATGGCTTCAGATGGATAGCTGTTACATATGGCTATAGATGGATGGCTGTTACATATGGCTTCAGATGGCTGGCTGTTACATATGGCTTCAGATGGATGGCTGTCACATATGGATTCAGATGGATGGCTGTTACATATGGTTTTAGATGGCTGGCTGTTACATATGGCTTTAGATGGCTGGATGTTACATATGGCTTCAGATGGCTGGCTGTTACATATGGTTTTAGATGGCTGGATGTTACATATGGCTTTAGATAGCTGGCTGTTACATATGGCTTCAGATGGATGGCTGTTACATAGGGTTTTAGATTGCTGGATGTTACTTATGGCTTTAGATGGATGGCTGTTACATATGGCTATAGATAGCTGGATGCTACATATGGCTATAGATGGCTGACTGTTACATATGGCTTCAGATGGATGGCTGTTACATATGGCTTCAGATGGCTGGCTGTTACATATGGTTTTAGATGGCTGGATGTTACATATGGCTTCAGATGGATAGCTGTTACATAGGGTTTTAGATTGCTGGATGTTACATATGGCTTTAGATGGCTGGCTGTTACATATGGCTATAGATGGCTGGATGTTACATATGGCTTTAAATGGATGGCTGTTACATGGCTTCAGATGGCTGGCTGTTACATATGGCTTCAGATGGCTGACTGTTACAAATGGCTTCAGATGGATGGCTGTTACATATGACTTCAGATGGTTGGTTTATGCACTCTAAGATTGTTGTACTCTTTTTAAAATGTTTTATTCCATTAAAAGCTGTTAGAGTATACAAGTATAGTGTACCTGGCCTAGAGCTTATGGTGGTTGCAAAACATATAAAATCACCTTTTTAATTCCTGGCCAAGGAGGCAGGCCCGAACCTCTCAAGTGCCACTACCTTGAACGCCTCCTTACTTGCCCACACTGAGAGGTAAGGGCAAGAGAAGAGGAGTGCTAGGCTGTGGTACATGAGTAAGTAGGCCCTGCTTTCGTGGCACTTGGCAGAAATGAAAAGGGGAATGGCAACCACCATCCGCTACAGGAAAGATACAGTTTGCTTTATAGCCTGTTGCTTCATATAACTTCTTAAGTATTCTCTTTTACGTCTTATAGAACATATAGAATATAAATATGGTATAACTTTAGGTCCGTAATACAGCAACAGGACTCTCAACAGTCAAAGCATAACTGGTAACTTCTGGTTATCATTGGAGGCCAGAAATTTCAATCTTGGTTTCATCAGACCAGAGAATCTTGCTTTTGACAGTCTGAGAATATTATTGCTTTTGCAATCACCAGGTGGCTTTCATGTGCTACTCTGCCATAAAGCCGAGATTGGTGGAGTGCTGCAATGATAGTTGGCCTTCTGAAAGTCTCTTCCAACTGCACACAGTAACCAATGGGTGCATGGTCAAATCTCTTACCAAGACCTTACTCAAACAATTTCTTAGTTTGGTGGGGCATCCAACTCAAGCAAGAGTCCTGGTTGCTCTAAACTTCTTCTTTAAAAAAAAAAGAATCATGGAGACCACTGTGCTCTATCAGTGTATCAGAAAGTTTTTTCTATCCTTTTTTTTCCGATCTGTGCTTCTACATAGTCCTGTTTCTGAGCTCTATAGGCAATTCTTTTTACCTTATGGATTGGTCTTTGCTCTGATATGCATTGTCTGCTGTGAGACCTTATATAGACAGGGTGTGTCTTTCTAAATCATCTCAAATAGACATCTCAGAGATGACCAAGAGAAATGGGAGGCCCCCAGAGCTAAAATTTAAGTGTCACAGCAAAATGTCTGGATACTTATGTCCATGTGACATTTTAGCTTTTCCTTTAAAAAAAATTTGCACAAATGTGTAAAATTCTGTATTCGCTTTAAATATTTGATACCAGACACCCTATGCATCTGTTACATTCATTTATCTATATTAAGTTGTCAGAGTTAATTTCTTCTTAACATCTTTAGAGTATATTTTCAGATGACTGAGAAGTAAAAGATAGCCCAGGTTCAGAGTAATTTAGGAAAAAAATTGTTCATCTGAAAAGTGCATAAATATAGCTGCAAACAAGTATGCCTGTGAAATACGAGACAGGATTTCAATGGAGCCTGGACCTTATTATCTTAGTTTGCTTTTATACATATGAACTCTCAGTCAGACAAGGGCAACATTATGCATTAAGCTCAAAATAGATATTTGCCCAATTATCAAGAAGTGCAGTGAATGGAGTACTTAGTACCTAATGATTAGCTCCATTGTTTGATGTAATGTATATGTCTAGAAGAGTTCCACTTAATATTTCACATCCACCATTTAATCACACTGCATTTAAAAATCCATTTTATACATAAAAAAACACATAGTTTCTAATAAAAAAAACTGTATATTGAGCACAATCCTGAATTTCAGATTATTGTTTACAAATAATGATTTATTTACAGTGTAGCTCCACTAAAGATGAAAACTTCCTCCTCCCTTCCTCCTATCTGCAGTGATTTTATTATGTCTTTCTCGAAAGCTATTTGTTTTTAGACTTATAGTTTAAGGAACAGGAAGAAAATTCCATGGTCACTCAGGATTTAGTCTGTCCTAAAAATTATGTTGAAGGCCCAGGAGGTCCTTCTTAGACATTCATAATGACCTAATAAACATTTTGAAACTGCATGATTTTAGCATTATTTTAAAATTTACATAATTATTACTATTATTATTATTATTTATTTGGAGCCAACAAATTCTGCAGCACTTCTCAGTTATGAGGGTACAAATAAAGATTGATATCAGAGATTACAATATTGCACACAAATTATTTAAACAACAGGAATAAGGGCTCGTGAGAAGTTCTAGCTAGGGTAGATCATATAAAGGTGGGTGAACTAGTCATCAACCCATCTCTGAATGTCTAAGTGAATAGAGTGTAGACTGCTGAATGATATTTGGGGGGAAGATGTTAGTTTTAGATCATTAGCACAGTTAAAAGCAGGTGTAAAATGATAGAAATGAGGGAGGAAATGTAGGAAGGTGCAGCAAGAACATGGAAAACTAAAACAAATATAGCAAAGATTAGACAAAATGGCCAAGATATACTAATAATGTCTAACTGTTAGACACTGCAAACTTGGACTAGACAGCCTAAAATGTGCCAGACCTATCACAGTAACAGGTTGTTTGATAAATGTGGCATATTTTTAGGCCATTTAGCTAATAGTTGGCATACTGCACTCCAAAGCTTTATGCCTCAATCTTGACACAAAGAGTGAAGCACAAAAGTGTCTAAAACTCATCGTACATGTGGCCCATGTCATGGAAGAAAGTTTATTTTGGTACATGTGAAATCTGCCTGTCCTAATTTGCTTTAGAGAACCACATTGCAGCAAAATAGCAGCCAGAGAGAGGCACATGGAAGTACCATTTAAAAAGGGCTTCTTTTTTCAGCAACAAAATAAATATAGCCTTTCACACTCACGTAAACACAAAAATCCTTTTTTTTTCCAGTGCTAACTATACAGATCTCTTCTCTGTCTATACTATCAGCCACCCAAAAGAGTAGACAATAAATCACAAAGTCTATTTTTTGAGACTATGAGCCTCCAGATTCAAATTCTCACTAGAGGTGCAGGTTCTTTAAAGCCTCATTTACAGATTGACTCTTACATAGTTGTAAAGCCTAGTGATGATCTGTCTTCAGCACCTGTGCTGATTTGGGCTAGTCTGAAAACCTGGAGAGGCCTAGGAAGGGGATTAAAGGTCCCATGGCCAATAAACTGAGGACAAATAACAGGACTTACCAAAGTTCCCAGCAAGGTATCTCTAGCCAGAGATTTTACTTTTTTTAGATTTTCCATATCTCACCCACCTTTCCCTAGATTAGATATGCTCTTCCTAAAACCTGGTATCCACATATCAAAGTTACCATGGAGAATGGTAGCACAATGTCATTTTACTATTGAGAAGCCTTTACATATATACACATTAGGAATTTGCAAAAGTAGCTCTAATAGATACAGGATTTACTATCTACATTACACATAGCAAGTTAACCACAGGAAATGCAAAATCTCCCCAGCTGTCTTCAAGCTGACATGACACACACTGATTTCTTCTGAAAAGAAAACCTTGGTTCATGTTCTTGGTTCATCGATAGCATTTTGTATTCTACCACGTGATTGCATCCATTTCCACAAATGTTTGTATAGATAGCACCTTCTGAGAATACATCCAGGTGCAACATAGAAAATCATGTATTAAAAGACTGTTTGGGACCAAAGTTAAAGTTCACCTACTTGTAAAATAATTGAAAAACAATAAATGGATAGTAGAGATGACTTGTTGGAGATAACTTGTTGGAGTATTCTATAATATGTGCATGACCACGGTCCAATAAATGAGAATCTCAGCTGCTTTGTTCTTATAATATTTTGCACAACTAAAGTAGAAATATAGGCCTATAAATATAAAACATTAATTTTAGATTGATTTTCAACTTGCGTTGACCTAAATATATAATTCACACCAAATATCAACTCACAATATGAGCTAAACTGTTACTGTGTTTACACATTTGCTGCTTTTGACCCAAACAAATCGGAGGTGACAGACATATTAATAACAGAATGAGAACAGAAGTGATAGTCTATAAGATGCTAAACTTAATGTACTCTACATTGAAACAAATATAGAGTTGACAACAAACACTTTTCTCATTGAATTCTTTTCAGTAAATCACCAGGTATCCAGAGCACGACACTTTAGGCCTGAAGCCTATAATCTGTGGGGAGGGGATCCCAGCACAAGGTATAGAAATGTCTGCCCAGGAAATCTATTCAAGTTGCTCACAGGTTGTAGGACTGAAGAGAGAGCAGGATTGTGGGAAAAGGGATAAGGGAGTACTAGATTTTTTTTTACATTTCGGGGAAACAATTAGGGAGAGTGGACATTGTTAGTGAGGGGCACAGTGGGGCCATTACTATTGAGTGTGGAAACATTATTACTGAGGGGACACAGTGAGAGGCTTTATAAGTGAGCAAGGGAACAGTTTTGGCTCTTGGTGAATTTCCACTGTGGATTCATGAGCTAAAATCTTCTACTTCTTCATGCAGAAATCAGTGCACACCAAGTAATCTGAAATGGACATGACATAAAGAACAAAGTAACAAGAAAATAAATTCCCACATGAAGTGATATATCAGATTTGAAAAAATGGGCTGCGTCAGTAAGACAAAATTGACTGTGGTAGAAAGGGGTTAACCATAGAGTGTCATGGCTGATACAAAGAGCAATGATGTTGTGGAACATAGTATTCACTAAGCTGTCAGCTTTCTCATCTGTTTGCAAGGAAATATATGCAACATAGGGAGGCATGTGGCTGTTACGGTGCCATCCAATTTGTTATTGATTGGTGAGAACCTATGCATTGTTGGCAACAAGGAAAAAAGGAATTGGCCAGGAATCATGGAAGGGAAAAATACCATATATTATCTGTTCGGGGTGGTTAAAAAAAGGCACTCCAAACACCAAAGGATGGCCCAATATCTGTTACAATCTGATTGCCACCAATTTACTGCACATTCACCAAGAGCCCTGCTTACATTCTAATGCTTCTATTTCTGTGTAATATAGTTGTGCAAGATCATTAAACTCACCGTCCATTGTCTTACCTTAGTTAGTTGTCTGGATATTTACGCCCCTTATAAACAACACCACAACTGCTGTATTGTGCAAGATATTCCTTTTCAACAAAGCCCTTGCAGTGTCTAATAGACTCCACAGATTGGGTGTTTTGCCGCTGCTTGGAAACAATGATCTTTTTATGTACCAAACATATAACAATGTAGCAGCTCATCAAAACAATGCGATTCTGATCAGTTTTTCTTTTCTACTTTTATGCATCCCAAGACATTTCTATTGCGACTTATTTTTCTTTGTTTGATTTACACATCTTAAGTCACCTGGTTTTATCTATCTATATATGGAAGTAAAACAATGAATGTGAATGACCATAAATCCTATCACTTGCTGCAAAGCTAAAGAAAGTGAAAGGAAAAATGAGGGATATTGGGCGAATTTTCTATTCACCACACAAGAGGGAGAAATAAGAGGCACCTCACAATCTCCAAGTTGTCATAGAAACAGCTTCATCTAGTAGACAACCTGAAATCCATTCATAATTTCTATGTTTTTTTCCATTTTAATGTCAGGGCATTAAACCCCAACATAGCTTACAATGCAGAATTGCTAATCGACAGTAGACTCTACACGGCAATGGTAAATGAATCTGCATCAAGGTCGTATCTCAATGGAGGAAATAGGCAATTATAATTACACTTCTTCCCATTCCTTTATACGATGAAGAATTTTTATAATTTATATAAATATTATAAATAGCTAATATCTTCAACACAACAAACATCTGTTCAGGTCTAGACTTGGTCCTTCACCTTTGAACATAAAATACTAGCAATGGGAAAATAAATTAAGTATTAACAATACATTTCATACATCAACAATCTATTTTAATTTACTAAAGAAAATCATTTCAGTTTTATAACAAGTCTAACTTAAAAACATCAATAGTTTCTTATAAGGATTATCTGGTTTAGTCTACCTTTTTGTTTACACCCTTTTAATGAGGACCTTTTGGCCTCTCCTGACATGTCTGTTATAGCTAATGTATATGTTCACTAGAAAATAAAAATTCTAAAACATCTTTTATTATAGATCTTTATTGTACCATTAATTTGTTGTCTGTAGTAGAAATATATGTGTTAGGCTAAGTTCACATGGCCGTTGTCTTTTGTCCCGCTATTCTCCACTATTGATGCAAGATGGACCATACTTTTAATGGACATACAAACTGAAATATCAACCAATATCTTACTTATTTCGGAACTTACTATAATAACACATATTTTATTTGTGGCACATACTCAAATAGCTAATAAAATGGAAAACAGACAAGATTCCTACTATTTCTAGGCTACTGAACATTGTACATAGGAATTATGGAGAGCCTTATAGCTCAAAAATACGTAATTTATTACTATATATGAACAGAGGTTTAGACTATGAAAAGTAATTAAAAGTACTATGTCAGCAATATTATGATTCTGATAGGTATACTGTAGGGTTAGTACAGGGGGAAGAACCTAGGAATAGCCAACCTCTGGTCCTACTGAAGCTGTGAATGTGATGATGCGAATGTGGTGTATTACTTTAAGTGGTTTGGTTTATGTTTGTATTTGTTTATGTGAAAAAAAGTAATAAAAAGAATTATGAAAAAAAAACTGAAGTAAACTGATTCAAATGGATGCCATTTTTTCAACTGACTATTTTCATACTTCCCTTAACTTCTTCCCGATCTATAATGTACGAATCGTCATGGGTCGGGTGAGAGGAAGATGACGTAGGCCCGCAGGTCGGGTCCATGTCATATCTGGCAGATCCCCACTGCTATCAGCAGCTGACATCTGCTGGCAATGATGGACATCAGAGCTGGCTCAAATGTCCATCATTTAAATGGTTAAATTTTGTGATCAATAGCGATCAAGGCATTTAAACATTAAATGCTGGTAATCCCTGTTGTCTAGGGGACCCATCTGCAGCTCCACAATTTAATCACAATCTACAGATGGGTTGCTAGGGAAGAACGTGGACTTACCCGTCCTTCCTGGTCCTCCGTGGATCGGCGATTGCTTAAGGTTGCCTTTGGCAGCCCTTAGCCATTGAGCGCCAAAAACATAGATCCATGTAATGCAATAGCGCTTATTAAAGGCCCCTAGGGGGGCCAAAAATGTGTAAAAGAAGTTTTTAAAAAATATTTAAAAAATTCTCCCTCCTAATAAAAGTTTAGATCACCCCCCTTTTCCCATTTTTCAAATAAAACACTTTAAAAAAAACATAATTTTCTTTCCAAAAAAAAAATCGATCAAAAAGTTCATATAAGCAAAAGTGATACTGATAAAAACTACAGGTCACACGCAAAAATTTAGCCCTTAAAACGGCCCGCATACGGAAACATTTGAAAGTAATAGGTCATAGGCAGAATAAAGGCAGAATAAAGTATATATGTCATTTTTACTGTAAAGTGTGCAGTGTGAAAACGAAACCTTCCAAACCTTCCTTCCCGGTTTTCTTTTTCATTTCCCCACTCCCCACACATATAATATTTTTTGGTTGCGCCATACATTTTATGGTAAAATGAGTGATGTCATTACAAAGGACAATTGTTCGCGCAAAAAACAAGCCTTCATATGGGTCTGTGGATAAAAATATAAGAGATATGATTTTTAGAAGGCAAGGAGGAAAACACTAAAATGCAAAAATAAAATTGGCTGTGTCCTTAAAGGGGTACTCCATTGCCCCAGCGTCACACCACACCCCCTCAATGCAAGTCTATGGGAGGGGGTGTGGCAGCCCCGAATGCTGGGGCAGTGGAGTACCCCTTTAAGGCCAAAATGGGCTGTGTCCTTAAGGGGTTAAAATAGAGGACCAATTGTATCCGTTTACGTCCGGTTGGAAACAAATGGCATGACAGAATAGAGTCTGACAGAAATGTGAACAAGCCCTAAAAAGGCAACTGCACGTTGGAGATGTCTTCCTACATATTCTGACACTCTCTGCTTTGAATACATGGTATTAGACAGTGTAGGAATAAACTCCCCCCCGACCCCCCACTTCCCACACACACACAAACTGGTAATACCCAGCTGTTTTTTTGTTAATACATTTCTAGGAAATGGGGCAAGACAAACTCATAAGATGCTTCAGAATTTTATTTAATGGGGAATACATGTATTTACTAGAACAGACAAATGTAGAGATAATACAGGTTTTCTTAATTTAGGGATGGGGGAGTTACATACCGGTCCATAAGTCAGAGCTAAAAAAAACCTGCATGATTTTGTCAGATTTTGTCCACGAGGGTTTTGCATATGTGTATGAGTGCATCTATGTGACTGTGTAATGATGGGTTCACATATGTCCGGTGTCCGGCACAGTTGTCCCAGCCCTGTGCTGCAATATTATAACTTTATAATATTTGCTGTTTGCATTTCGGTTGATGGTTGGAGTAGTTGCAAAGCATGGCAGCAGAGAGAAGACTCCCTGGGCACCGTGCTGCTGGGCTCTGAATAGGGAGCACTATAGTAAACTGAAATGTAGAAGAAGATGTGCCATTTTCACCTCCTTATGGAAGGGGGGGGGGGGGGGCAAGAATTAATAACATTTTTGCCAAAATGGGAGGAGGCTGATGTAGCTGACAATGACTAAAGCTACGTAGTGCCACGGGTGTGGGAAGGTCCTGCTAGACCTGCAGAAGTCTGACTACTGGCCTGTTGGCTTCCAAAGCTGAGTGAATAAAGCAGGGTCTAAGACAACGTCAGAGAGCCTCTCTGCATCTGATGTACAGTGAACAGTCTGAGGGTGACAGGAAGCCATTAGAGGACATCATGAATAGCATTATAGTGAAATTGTACTGCAACAACCACCCCCATCCTTACTGGACCATTTTACATAGACATGGAAGTTCATCCATCACCGCTGAGAGGGGCAGGTGGAGGTGGGGAGAGGTTAAGGGAGCACTCCATGCATGAATATAATGGCAAAATTACACAATAATATGGTGATATATCTTTATGGAAAAGCTGTTTGTCCACTGAGGAAGCAAGAAGCTGACTTTATCTAATGGTGAAACTAGGGACAAATATATCAGAAAGTAGATCCAAGTAGATCCATTGAGGTTTAGACTGAGATAATAAGAAATGCAACTCAAGTCTGCATTTAGATAAAAATGTAATATAAGAAAAATGTGCTTATAAAGCAAAACCTGTGCTATATTTTTAGGACAGTGATCTACTACCACACTTTGGTTGGCCCCCTGACGAATAGGATGAAACTCTGGTAGACATAAGCATAAAGGTCTTTGGAGAAAATTACATTCATTAGGGTGATTATGTATTAAAAGGTTCTTTAAATCACATATCACAAGTACCATACGGAATTCTGTTCTATGATGTATAAACCTCAGCAAATAAATTAATCCACAGTAGGTTGCATTTTTAATATAAAAAAAGTAACAGACTCGCTGTTTAATACCGTCTGGAGGATTATCTAGAGGAATATCTTGGATATTTCTTTCCCCCGTTCTCCGCTGCGTTGGACTTTATAATGACTCATTTGTGTTTTCTACACAGCAGAGATTTTGACTGTGAAAACAGAATAAAATGCACTGTGTATTTATGACCCCTGTTGGACCTCACGCTGTTTCATAGCTTTGTCTTAATGCCAGACAGTCGTTTCATCCTGTTATGTCAAAATCTATAGTCTGCTTCCTATCATTTCCTGTATCTCTATATAAACTTTCAATGCTATAACTGTACAATTAACTTCAGCATCAGACATCCTTGAGTATCAGCGGTGAGATCTCAAACACTGAAATAAGAAACATTCTACAATAGAAAGCATATTTTTTTTCAAAGTCTGATGTAGCATAAGAATATACAACAAAGTTCAGATTTATAGGATTTTTCTAAGATGGTCCTCGAAATTTAGAGGTCTCTATCACCCCATTCCCCCAAAAATGATATTGTCACTGGACGGATTATTACTTTTTGCAGGAAATGTATATTGGGAGAACTATACAGCCCTATCATTCTTTTACCTTATGGCTCAATCATGTAGGCACTACATGACAGTTTTATATTGGCACTCTTTGTTATTTAGCATTGGTACTGTACATAGCTATGTTTAGAAATACTTTTTGGACAGAACGACATCAGTAATATATTATACATAGAATAGGGCATCATATTCTTTCTTTGTTTAGCACAAGGGTCCCCCCACACCTTGATATGGCCCTGACTTAGTAAGGAACTACTACGGAATTTCCAAGCAGAATTCTGCTTTAAAGGAGATATGCCATAGTGAAAAACGTATCCACTATCCGCTGGATAGGGGATATGTTTTAGATCACATGGGGTCCGACTACTGGGACCCCCTCCCCCCAAAACTTTCTTTAAGAGATAACACCCCCTCCATATATCTCTATGGGAGAGCCGTTCGGCTAGCAGGAGATCGCGGGGGGGTCCCAGCGGTCGGACCCTCCATGATCTAAAACTTAGGGGATAAGTTTTCCACTATGAGACTTCTTTAAAATTTCAATGCAGTAGAATCCTATTGCTGTCAATGGAATTCCACTGCACAATGCACACTACAGAATTTCAACAGCAGAGCTTTTTTGCCACTGAAATTCCTCTGTCGAGAAAGTGAACTTGTACAATGTATTCCATGCAGTATTTTATAAAGAATGATAAAATACTGCACGGAATACATTGTGGTCTATGGGGGACCAATTCGGCTGGCACTGGCCATAGTGTGAGATTCCGCAGTTGGTACCTGGCCTAAAAGTCAATATAACATGAAAATAGTACATGTAATACTTAGTTACAAAAGGCTGCAAACATAAAACCAATTTTAGTGGCTTAAACACATCAAATACATTATACTCCTTGCACTCCAGCATTTTCAGGCTTCCTAATGCGCTGGAATGTGTTTGACTGCACAGTGCAGCTCGGTAAATAAGGGTTACAGTGTTTAGAAACCCAGCTGCCATGCTAGAATTAAGTATAAATTAATATACAATAATTTTCAGGATTAACCTTTGTATAAGACATAAATTTGTCAAGTCAGATTTAAAAGGTGGGTAAACCCATTTTTATTGCACAAAAGCTGTGTCAGCGAGTCCAATGGAGGCAACATACTCTGTAAAACATAACAGATATATGTGTGGCATTACTGCAATTTGAAATTTATTTAAAAATACTCCCATTCTGTATGCTAACCGAAACAGCTTTATAGAGTGAGCCCTACACTGATTGAAAAAGTAAAGAGTGCGACCTCTACTCTTCCCACATAAGTTTTATTGCAATAATTACAGTATTTACAGTCTTCATGTATTTAATTAATGTATTATTATTATTATTTATGTATTAAATACTTGTGTGGCTACATTACCTACAAAACAAAAATAAAGGCGCAATTTTAGAGAGTAAGTACTTCTATTACCAATAATAAAATGCACACCTTCTATGCAATATACTCTAACATTTCAGTGGTTAAAGGGATAGGCCAGTAATTTACTTCTTATCCCCTCTCCAAAGGATAGGTGATAAGTGTCCGATCGTGAGGAGTCTCCTTGATCTCCTGCACTGCACTTTAGCTCTCTTTGTGCATAGAGCGGGGGTCAACATGTCCTTCCATTCATCTCTATGGTAGAGTTGGAGATACAGAAGCACTGTACTCGTGTATCTCCAGCACTCCTATAAAGATACATGGAGGGCTCCTGGACCCCCGGTCCATACATCAGGAGAGCTGAAGTGCTATCCAGGAGGGGGGTTGCAGCAGTCGGACCCCCCACAATCAGACACTTATACTCTACTCTACTCAAAGTATTCTGCTGCACCATTAATACTATGGATTCAGTGATGTATGGGGTCTGAAATGTCCATTAATTTCCAGACATGTACATTTTTTGCAAATTCATTGCTGTCTATGGAAATGGCACATTTCCGAGCGTTCCTGGAATCCTGCTCCTGATATAACCTCTGCTTGGAATATATCCGAGTAGAAATTCTGTAGTGAGATATTACAAAATAAAAATGCTTGCAAAAAATGCGTCAAAATGCTTCTAATAAACAGCATTTTTACAAGTTGTTTTAAATAAAAATTTTAAAAAACTGAGTGTGAAGTAGCTATAAGAGAGCATTACACACTGTACTCCCTTAAAAGAGTTGTCCAGGATAAGAAAAACAGAGCTGATTTATAAACAAAATGCAGCTCACAGGTTGTAGGTGGTATTGCAGCTCAGGTGGATTAAATTGCATGGAGCCAAATGTCTTTACTGCTATGTACGCTGCATAATTTGCTCCATGCTGCTGCTGCTTCAGTACTCAGTCTGGAACTGTGTTAAACTGTGTTAGGTTGGCCGGACCAGGTTCATTTGAATGAGCCAACAAAAGTCAAGTAGTGACTCCGGTTGGCTAATTTTTGCCCAGTTTACGTTTATTTGACGGGACCGAGGCCAGCAGTATACCACAGTTTTGGTCCGGTTAGAAAAACGGATACGGGGCATAAATGAGCCGACTGGAGTTCCTATCTGACTCTGGTTGGCTCATTCAAATGAATGAGATTGGGTCCGGGTCTGGCTGGGATACGGGAGCGCCCGGTTTTCACTCCCCCCAGCCAGATCTGGTCCCATTATGTCCAAAATGTATTGTGAACCCAGCCTTAAGCTGTCAGATTCAAAAACTTTTTACATGTTGTTACTGATGAAAATGAAAGACCTTTTGTAATATGGTTGTTTAAAATTTTTTGAATATTTTCTAAAGAAAACAGCTCCTGGAAATCTGACCAATAAGGGTCCCCATACCTATTGGGACTCTTACCAGTTCTGCAGCAGCATCAGGCTTGTCCATAAGTCATGGACAAGAGATGACTCATGGACAAGGCTGCATGATCAGACACATCAATCACCTCCCACCACCACAAGGGAGGGGCATGCCCCTTTCCCCTTACAGGATTTCTAACATGCACATAGATGTAAATGGTCAGGATTAGCTACTGAGTAATATATTATTTTTTCTTTTCTTTTTGTGGGATCTGACAGGTACGTTTCAAGGAAAAACTTACAATTACCTGCAAGGGGACAATTACTAAACAATGCAAGTTATTTAAAGAAACATGTTATATAATGGCCATATGCAAGTCATATATTGGACAAAAATAAGATATATGTCAGAGAATGGGCAGAAATACTGCTATGCCTTAAGCACACAAACAATATACCTTCCCCTCCCTACCACCTTCTCATTTCTTTCTTTCTCTCTTGCACCCCCCCCCCCTCTTCTTTACTCTTGTTCTACCCTACAGTGTTCTATTATGGTAGTCTAAGTTAGTAATTTGATGTTATTGACTTACTGTTCTTGAAATAACATGTTTTTGCTTACTTGATGGGGTTCCTAACTATGTCCTTACTGTATGTGGTCACCTGGTTCTCTAATCACCACCACGAGAAGTGCTGACGTATTTCAAGAACCCTGAACTCTATCTACTTGATAACTTGGTATTTTGTTCACCTGTTTGTTATGTCACCACGTTGCCTTGTACTCTATATGGTTTCTTAATTGTACTGTACTGCATAGCCTTGTCTTGTTCTAATTTCTTGAAACAAAATAAAAATTTTGAATTTGAAACATTATAGCTTATTGTTAAAAGTTACCTTAATGGACATGTACCATATTTTCCAGTGTATAAGAACTTTTTAACCCCATAAAATGTTCTCAAAAGTTGGGGGTCGTCTTATACGCCCGGTGTCGTCTTATATGCGGGGTGCTGCAGTCGGCCGGGACGCCCTCCCTTCTCCCCCCCCCCCTTCTCCCTTCACATTCGGGATGTCCCAGTGTCCTGAAAGATTTTTTTAGGGACACAAGGATGTCCCAGTTACCTTTCTGCGGCTCTGCGTTTACTTTAAAAATACAGGGGCCGCCGGGAGGTAGCACACACAGGGACGTCACTGACATCCCATGCGTGCGCCCCTAGCAACAGCAGAGCGGAGCATCGAAGATGCGCGGGCATGGTGAGTTACCAGCAAGTCAACTTCGGTGCAACGACCACTGATCCTCCACGTGTGGAGGAACGGTGGTCGGAGCACTGAAGTGGAGCAGAACACAGACATACAGCCTCTAGCCATACACTGTATATGGCTGAAGGCTGTATGTCTATGGGGTCCACTGCCTATCTAATGTTGGGGAACTACAACCTAATGTGGGGGAAACTGTACTGCCAACCTAATATGGGGGAACTACAACCTAATGTGGGGGAAAATATGCTGCCAACCTAATGTGGGGGAACTACAACCTAATGCGGGGGAACTATACAGCCAACCTAATGTGGGGGAACTACAACCTAATGTGGGGGAACTTCAACATAATGTGAGGGGAACTATACTGCCAGCCTAATGTGGGGGGAACTATACTGCCAACCTAATGTGGGGGAACTACAACCTAATGTGGGGAACTACGGCCTAATGTGGGGGAGGGACTATACTGCCAGCCTAATGTGGGGGGGGGGTACAGTACTGCAAACCTAATGTGGGGGAACTACAACCTAATGTGGAGGAACTGTACTGCCAACCTAACATGGGGGAACTACAACCTACTGTGGGGGAACTATACTGCCAACCTAATGTGGGGGAACTACAACCTAATGTGGAGGGAACTATACTGCCAACCTAATGTGGTGGAACTACAACCTAATGTGGGGGGAAACTATACTGCCAACCTAATGTTGGTGAACTACAACCTAATGTGGAAGAACTATACTGCCAACCTAATGTGGGGGAACTACAACCTAATGTGGGGGGAACTATACTGCCAGCCTAATGTGGGGGAAACAATACTACCAACCTTAACCTGGGGGAACTACAACCTAATGTGGGATAACTATACTGCCAACCTAATGTGGAGGAACTATACTGCCAACCTAATGTGGGGGAACTACAACCTAATGTGGAGGGAACTATACTGCCAGCCTAATGTGGGGGAAACAATACTACCAACCTTATCCTGGGGGAACTACAACCTAATGTGGGATAACTATACTGCCAACCTAATGTGGGGGAATTACAACCTAATGTGGGGAGCTATACTGCCAACCTAATGTGGGGGAACTATGCTGTCAACCTAATATGGGGGGGGGGGGACAATACTGCCAACCTAATGTGGTGGAACTATGCTGACAACCTAATGTGGGGAAACTATGCTGACAACCTAATGTGAGGGGAACTATGCTGTCTACATAGTGTGGGGCAATTATGCTGAAAACCTAGTGTGGGGGAACAATAGTAAAGTACTGCATCGCAGTAGAGGGGTAGTCTTATACGGCAAGTATATCCCTAACTCTATATTTTAGCTATAAAAGTTGGGGGTCGTCTTACATGCCCAGTCGTCTTATACACCAAAAAATACGGTATACTTTAAGAAAAGCAGCTAAGGTATAGTTCATAAGAACTACACAAAGGAAACAAACTTGCAACTTGATGCTAAGGTTATTAAGACAGTAAGAAGTGATATAGAAATAACCAATTAATATTATTATTATAATTTATTCATAAAAAACAGAATAGCAAGCATATTTACAGTTTTATAAATGTATAAAGAAAATCTTAGGGCTCTGATGTTTATGGGTATTATCATTAAATTTGTTGGCCACAATCACATATATAATAGTGTCAGGAAGAAATATTAGCAAAACTATAATTAAGCCTTAGTGATGCTTCAAGTGCAATTTCAACAACAAAATGCTTAAATGAGGGAATATGAAATAATGAACCTATAATGACTTGTCTACAGTATTACTACCATTACTGTCTTAATACAGCAATGATAAAATATTCATACAGAATGGGCTCACAAATTGGTCATAAGCGAAAGCTGCTGCTCGATTAAGGAAACTAGCTAAGAATAAAGTTAGAACATCGACAGGAGCAGAAACAAGTGGACCGAGACTTTAAGTGGCCTTGAAAAAAAAATGTAAAAGTGGCCTCAGGCTGTAGACCCGGAGTTCTAGATTGGCAGAACAGGGAAATCCACAAAGTGTAATAGTATGATCCCACAGCGTGGCCAAGATGCGAAGATGCAGTAACAATATGGCCAGACAGCTCATAGAGGTGCAGGTCTGTGAAGTTTGAATAACCATGAAGACTTGCATCATCGGGTGATCTGTGGCTGTATCATGGATGTACCGTGGCCTTCAAGCAGCAGTTACATAGGACTGCTAGGGTATATTCCCAACTGCTCTCCAACTCTTAGCTAAAATATCTTGGATACTGCAATCCTAAACCTTTTTCTGCCATTCTGCAACATCCTTTCTTTCTACATACCTCCTCACTTTCTTCTTTTTCTAGCCAGCACCACAAAACTGTGTTTTTTCCTTTACCCCTTCTTGCCCAGACTCCTTTTTATCTTCCTTGCTATTCCTGCACCAAGATGTAGGTAGCGTGAATGGTGGAGCAGGGATCTGGCAGCTCCCTATGTCACCAGTATCTTTGTCCTAAAGAAACAGAAATAGTTAACAGTGGTGCTCACAAGAGGCACTGGGGCCCCTTTATACTAAAGGCCCTGCCGGCATCATAACATCATTACCTATACATCCTTCTGGCATATCTCCTAGTAGAGCCAATCCATCTATGATGGCAGCACAGAATGTGGAGCTGACAGTTGTCATTGGGACAAGAGTCTCTCTCTCCCCCTCTTAAAGGAGCATGCAACAATCTGGACTAATATGAAGTCATTTACTGCTATTTCATACAACTAAACATCATCATCTCTAAGAAAAATCCTACACCTACAGGTGCTTTAAGGCTAATGCAGAGAAAATGACTATGCTTTGTTGTCTGTTACCATGGAGACACATAATCTTAATAGAAGCTGTTTAAAGAAAATTATAGGAATATCTTTAATGTATTTCCAATTAAAAATGAAATAAAGTAAAGTAAAAAAAAAGTGTTGAAAACATAATCTTTACTATACAATGATTTTTAAAAATACTGATGAATTATGACTTAAAACATAGCGGGGAGAAGTTTACACCTGGCCTGCAGTAGGCGTCTTTGTCATCAAGTGGTGGCTTACACCAAAGCCATGTGCTAGGCTGCAATGCTTATTGTAAATTGTAATGTCGCTACAAGCAGCATTTGGTCATTTTTACAGCAAACTAAAGTTTTATCATCTATCATGTAGATTTTTGATCCTTTCCTGTATTTACACTGGACAATTCTTATTATGATCATAAGCAAGAGAAGAGACTGATGACTGATGAATGTACAATTCCTGTAAAAGTAGGAGTTAACAAAAATTCCAAGCTTCTTTTATCACTTAAAAGGGGTACTCCGGTGGATTTTTTTTAAATCAACTGGTGCTAGAAAGTTAAACAGATTTGTAAATTTCTTCTATTTAAAAATCTTCATCCTTTTAGTACTTATTAGTACTTATTAGTACTGCTGTATGCTCCACAGGAAGTTCTTTATTTTTGTATTTCTTTTCTGTATGATCATAGTGCTCTCTGCTGACACCTCTGTCCATGTCAGGAACTGTGCAGAGCGGGAGCAAATCCCCATAGCAAACCACGCCTGCTCTGGATAGGTCCTGGCATGGACAGGGGTGTCAGCAGAGAGCACTGTGGTCAGACACAGAAAAGTATAGTATACAGCAGCTGATAAGTACTGGAAGGATTAAGATTTTTAAATAGAAGTAATTTACAAATCTGTTTTATTTTCTGGAACCAGTTGATTTAAAAATAAAAATAAAAATGTTTTTCCACCAGAGTACCCCTTTAATAAAGGAGCACACTATTGCATGTACTTAGCCATAGCTTTGCCTCTGACTTATAAATAGTAATATTGAAACAAGTTACTGTTTTCTTTTTTAAATAATTTTTTGAGGTGCTGGACAGTTTATCGGGCATAAGGCCCTTCTGTTTTTATATTGTCCAGCCTGCCAGTTACAGGGAGTAATTGTATACCTGGACAAAGTACAAATCCACCAATATGCGCTACACATCATAAGGTGTTCATACAGACTTTATTGTGTTCTTAAAAAAAACAAATCATAATGTAACTTGGCCTTGTATACTGGCCTTTGGATCAATATAAAAAATACCTACCACTTTAGAAATTAGTAGCATTAACGATTTGGAATCTTTTCTAAATTATGTAATGTGTTAAGGACCGACCGGGGGACAGGGAGAGTGAGCTCTAAACTGTAAACTGACCCTAAAACCATCTCTCCCTGCCTACTTGCCCATCCACCCTAAACGGTGAATCAACAACTGGGCAACGGTCCCTCCCTGAACTAAAATATGGTTTCTAATAAAAATACACATTAATAAAATCGGTCACCAACCAGAAAACTAACAGGAACATACAACTCTATAGTATATAAGTTCAGAGGACACAAATCAGCGGTCATGAACAGAGGACACCATAGATCAGTGGACATGAACAGGGGGCTCAGTGGCTGTGAACAGAGGACTCTATAGATCAGTGGTCATGAACAGAGGACTCATAGATGAGTGATCATGAACATGAACAGATCCGAATAAAGAACTAAATAACAAATAGAGTACAAAACACCAGACAGGAAAACGGATAAATCAACAGCCTATAGGAACAGACAGGAATATAGCATAATCCCCCAGAACGCCCAATAGACTCCAAGTCCATGGACCAGAAACAGGGATCTATAGCTAAACAGGAATTATTGCAATCCCCCAGATAACCTCCAGTAGAAACAGAAATGTCTTGATACTAGATTGCAATCTCCCAGAGTCCACTTTGGAGCACGGAGATATCTAGTACTAATTCTCAATTCCCCGGATTCCCCATGGACAAGTAACAGGGATATCTAGATACATAGGATATAATTATAGAACACTGATCACACTGAACACAAGACAGGAAACCGCAATCCCTCAGGAATGTCCAGTAGACTCCAAGTCCCCATGGACCAGAAACAGGGATGCCAGATAGGACACTGTTCACACTGAACAGGTACAAGTTCAAAGAACAAAGATCAGATCAACCAAACAGAATATAAATTTAGGACGCCATACACACTGCAACAGAGAACCAGGATACCAAACAGGGATAACATACAGAGCATACTCAGACATAGTGTGAACAGACACATAACAGAAAGGATAATAAATCCTAAAACCGAATAAACAAATCTACTAAGAGCTTAGCACATAAAATGGCAAAACCCAGAAAATACAAGGTGCTTGCTAAAACAGATATAGTAGCTAAAAGCACAAAACAAACAGAGTTTCACCCAGCCTCCATTAGCCGCATGTCCAACATGTTAGCAATTCAGGATATAATGATGTAATCACCAGCACAGAGGCTATGCTGGGCTGACTATAAATAGACACACCCGATAGGCTATTGGCTAACAGAGGCTATTGGCTAACAGAGGCCTGGGCTCTGTATCAAGAGACATTTAACTCTTCCTTGCCCAGGGAAGATAAAGATAAAACTGTTCACACACAGGAAAACCAATCCTTGTTTTATTAAATTTTTTTTATTATGCTAAATTAGACAAGTTGATTTATATTTTTATAAATATAACATATATATGTTTCCATTGCTGGAACAAGCACAAAATAACTCCTGATAACTAGTATCAAGAGGCAATGCAAAGGTTTACACAAGCAGAGAAAATGGCCGAGATAAACTGATTTTCAGCATGAGCAGACCCCAAATCAGTTAAAAAAAAAAGAAACAAAATCTTAATGCACTGTGTGTAACTACGGACTGAATTTGATAGGAACATGAGAGAAAACAATGGGCTTCAGCAATCTCCCCACTGGCCCCAAGCTTGTGGGATATGCACAGACAGTTTGGCCAACCTAGAGGCTTTGTGTGGACAGCTCAGCATGTTTGACATTTAGACAAAAGTGTATTATGTACAGTGAATACCTGACATTCCTTATCCATTCATTTCAATTTGCAGGAATTAGTGTCAGATAGAAAACTTGAAGACATTGACTCTTTCTTAGATGGATTTTCCAGAAAACACTTTGGGAAACTTTTAGCAAGCCAGTATACAGTACTCCCTCGCCATTGCAGTGGAGCAAAAGTGGTTAAAAGGCTTGGTTTCTTTGTGAAAAGTGGCCTGTGAAGATGTGAACCTTGTTACGTCTAATGAAGAAAACTGCAAAGTCAGCAAACAAAGGCTCATTTGTCAAACTGTGTTCTTCCTACTTACCCTTGTGGAATAATGCGCCTCTGTCTTGGCTTTACTGATAAGTATTTGCCACAGCAACAAAATAAGACAGTCATTCATGACAAGCCCAACTATTCTGATCGGTATTTGCCACAGGATGAGAAGTATTCGTTTTCGTTTATTTTGTTAATTATTACAATACTTGCAGCATAATAATACTCAACGTTAAAAACTGTGAAAATACATATCCTCATACTGGGTGATGTTGACATTGTAGACCTTTAATGCTGCTTTAGAGACGTCTCTAGACACCATATGACAGATCCAGCTGTTGAGAAAACATGACAATAAATCTCAAGAGATGTAAAATATATCCTTGACACCTATCTATATCACTGCTATTAGAAAATATGCACAAGAGTTTTAAAAGCACCTAGAGTTCACTGAAACCATCTGGAAAATGATGCCTTTAATTATATGTTTACCTCCTGGTTAAAGGAATTGATAAGGTCCCTACTTTCCTTGAGCAATAGCGCCACTCTTGTACATGGGCTGTATCTAGTATCGCAGGTCAGTTTCATCCTCTTAAATTGAACCTCTAACTTAATATCTCCTTTAACTGATTAAATGGCATTACTCATTGTATGTAAGACAGTCATTTAAACCTTTCAGCATTTCACATTCTTTCATTTTTCAGTTACTATCACAGTAATATAAGTTTTCTAAAGGCGTATTATATGCCTATCGACTAACAGTACTTTTGGGAGAAAGTAACCTTTTCTATTTAAGGAATTCTCTTTTAAAGTCTCCTGGTATTTTATTTTATCTGGTCCTTTATCTTAATTGCTAGCCCAAGTTCATTTTGATATGCAACCTCAAGGTACATTCCACCTTAAAAATAAATAATAATTATAGTGCTGGGTCCATTGTATAGCACTGAACAGCACAAGAAATAAAAGTTGTCTATAAATAATTTTAAAAAAAATGTTTTTAACCCCCTGGAGACTCGGGGTTTTTCTGTTTTTGCACTTTCGTTTTTTTCTCCTCACCTTTTAAACATCATATTCCTTTCAATTTTGAACCTAAAGACTCATATGATGTCTTTTTTTTTTTTTTTTGCGCCACCAATTTTTCTTTGTAATGACAACAGTCATTTTACCCAAAAGTCTACGGCAAAACCAAAAAAAAGTCATTGTGCGGGCTTCCGTTCCTACGTAGTGCATTTTTTAGTAAAAATGACACCTTTTCTTTATTTTGTATGTCCATACGATTAAAGTACTCAATATATGAAAAAAATTGAAACACAAAAATAGCGCAACAATGTTGTTCTTAAATAGATTGAGCGTAATGTAAAAAACGTGCTCACCTTGAAGTGTTATGCACTGTGCATAACACCATATAGCGCTTGTATCCCGGTAAAACGGGAATCGCTGGTTTAAGGAGGTGCGGCTTACACCGTGGCGTCCTGTGGATCCTGGACATCTGGTAGATGCGATTTGTAAACGTCCTCGGTACACTGGTTCTCAGGAAAAAAATCGGTGTGCAAAAGCGCTCTCTCCTCTGGGTCAGCTCACTAGTTGGAGATTCAGATCGTGGTCATATGAAGAAATAGCCAGGCTCGATGGGATTTGTTAATAGCTGTTGGATTTTATTGATGAAAAGCAAGGATTACGCGTTTCGAGGGGTGGGACCCCCTCTTTGTCAGATCCAATGATCCTTGGATCTGATGAAGAGGAAGTCCCACCCCTCGAAACGCGTTATCCTTGCATTTCATCAATAAAATCCAACAGCTATTAACAAATCCCATCGAGCCCGGCTATTTTTTCAAATGACCACGATCTGAATCTCCAACTAGTGAGCTGATCCAGAGGAGAGAGCGCTTTTGCACACCAATTTTTTTCCTGAGAACCAGTGTCCCGGGGACCTTTACAAATCGCATACGATTAAAACGATTTGATTTTGTTTTACTTTTTGAAAAAAAATCATAACTACATGCACGAAAATTAACACGTTTAAAAATGTCCTCTTCTGACCCCTATAACTTTTTTATTTTTATCTTTATTAACTTTTTTTTTCCACTTTTTTTTTTGCAATGTTATAGCCCCCATAGGGGACTATAACATGCATTACACTGATAGCCCACATTGATCAATGCTATGCCATAGCATTACATTGATCAGTGTTATCGGTGGTCGATTGCTCAAGCCTGGATCTCAGGCTTGGACCAATCAATTGCGGATCGGACGCCAAGGAGGATGGTAGGGACCCTCCTCATGTGTCCTCAGCAGATCGGGATGTATTTTTTTACATTTTAGACACGGCGATCAACTTTAATCGCTGGGGCTAAAGGGTTAATACCGAACATCACCGCGATTGGAGATGACCAGTATTAGCCACGGGTCCCGGCTACCGTTAACAAAAATAGACATAAACATATTTGGTATCACTTTTTGGACATGTCCAAACTATTTAAATATAATGTTAATGAAACCAAGTAATAAATAGTATAAACGTAAAAAAAAAAGAAAAAAAGAACAAACCCCAGAATTGCAAATTTTTGGTCACTTCATATATCGGAAAAAAATGGATTAAAAGACATGAAAAAGCCTCATCTAAACAAAAATGGTAACAATAAATACAGCAGATAATATACAACTTCATAAACGGAAAAATAAAGTTAGGCTAGGTTTTCACTTTTTATTTTGCAAAAACGCCAATAAAAACGCCCATCCTGCCGCATGGTGTTCTTTTTGCGCAAAAACGCTATGGCCAGATGTTAGCTGCAAGTCAATAGGGAACTGCAAAATTCCATATCCACTTGGCGTTTTTCAGATTGGCACTTTTTTTTTACCCTTTTGCCGTTTTTCAGCTATTTTTGACTCCTTGGCAGTTTTTCAAAAACGAACTCTTGTTGAGACTTTGGTGTTTTTTTCGGGAAAATGTAGGCGTTTTCCTCCCATAGAAGCCTATGGGAGTGAAAAAACACCAAGAAAAACGCCATGTGGGTTTTAACTTTGGTGTTTTTGCAGTCGATTTTTATTCTTTTTTTGGACTTTGGCAATCCCAAAAAAGGGATTGAGATACCTTTCTTTATAAAATTTCCATAGGGTACCATTTAAATAAAAAAAAAATAAAAAAAGATACAGTAGAGATGGAAAAATTTGTATTTAAAGGGATACTCCGGTGGAACACTTTTTTTTTTTTTTTTTACATGAACTGGTTCCAGAACTTAGCATTAGTAGCTGTATGCTACAGAGGAAATTCTTTGCTTTTTGAATTTCTTTTTTGTCTTGTCCACAGTACTCTCTGCTGAGACCTCTGTCCATGTCAGGAACTATGAGGATTTTATCTGCTCTGGACAGTTCCTGACACGGGCATCAGGTATCAGCAGAGAGCACTGTGGACAAGATGAAAAAGAAATTCAAAAAGAAAATAATTTCTTCTGTAGCACACAGCTGCTAAAACGTACTGGAAGGGTAAAGATTTTCTAATAGAAGTAATTTACAAATCTGTTTAACTTTTTGGCACCAGTTGATTTAAAAAAAATATTTTCCACCGGAGTACCCCTTTAACGAAATTTATATTTTTTATAACTAAATTTTTATTCATTTTAAACAGGGATCAATTTATGTGGACAGGCAGGGAACTAAAAATTTTAATGTTAAGATAATATTTTTTTTTTTATTAATTTTGATAAAAGTTTTATTAGTAATGTACACTGGTCAAAAAATAAATAAAGAGAACACTAAAACAACACAATGTAACTCCAAGTCAATCACACTTCTGTGAAATCACACTGTCCACTCAGGAAGCAACACTGATTGACAATCAATTCCACATGCTGTTGTGCAAAAGGTACAGACAACAGGTGGGAATTATAGGTAATTAGCAAGACACCCCAATAAAGGAGTGGTTCTGCAGGTGAGGACCACAGACCACTTCTCAGTCCCTATGCTTCCTGGCTGATGTTGGGGTCTGAATAAATTAAGGGGTCTGTTCTGGGGTCTGGATAAGTTTAGTGGTCTGGTCTGGGCTCTGTAGCAGATGAGGGGTTTTGGGTCCTAGATAATCTTGGGTCTGGACTAAATTATTTTAGGTTGCAACTACTGTAACAAATAATAAATCTTGATGTAAAGGATGTTAAGAAGGTAACATCCTTACTGTTGGTATTCAGCTCTGGCCTTTACCTTGACTGCAGAGTCTTAAATAAAACTGTAAGGGGTGGTTAGAGGGATTCCCCTGATGGACAGATTACTTTATTTTCTTTTACAAAAGTGGCACACAAAGTGTTGCTGCCTACTTTTTGGGTTTCTTAGAGGTGTTTCTTGTGGGGAAACACTCACTTTTTCAAACTGATCTGCCTTCCATCTTCATAGATCTTTGTAAATGCTAGGCCACTGCCTTTCAAAGGATTTACTCTCATCAACCACTCTCTATTGCAAGTGTGCAATCATGCAAAACACCAAACTCTCTGTGCAACAGTAGAATGGTTCAAGAACACTACGTAATCACACAGTCTCAGGACAAGTCTTAATTGGCAAAAGGAGTGCTACCTCATAAAGGACCAGTCGCCTTACACGGTTAGCAAGCAAAAACAAGCAACAGTAGTACATTTATAACAGTACTCCACTCAGTGCAACATTATCTGTATAGGTTGATGTTATCTTCATATGAAGCCCATTAACTGTACACAAGTTAAATAAAACTTATCATATAGCCTGTACAAGTTGCACCTTCACTGTACCCAAGAAGAAGGAACATTTTTATCTGCTTTGCTAATAATCTTCAAGTCCTGATTTGAACTTCTCCCTCCATCAGTCCATTGACTGCACAGGACTAGAACACATAGGTCATGATACAGATCACATGGGAGCCAATGTCTTCCCTTTTAGTGTTCGCTATGTCTTCCACTCAGGGCTGAATTCCACACAACCCACATTGACCCAGCTATGGTTACCCACAGGGATGAATTCTGAATAACTGGCTCCTTACAAGCCTCTAGTCTTCTCCAGGCTATTAGACACTCTGCCAAGTCAGCTTGTTAACTGTGCCAAAGGGCCAAAACTCTGGCTTTACTACATGGTACTGTAATACTTGTGCACCTCTGCATCTCAGTCCTAACTTCAGGCATCCTACTATACAATATCCTTTCAGACACATTGTCTGTTGCTCCAGTTCCCAGCTGATGTTACACCACTCACTTGACAAACTCAGATCTACTACCATAGGCCAACTTCAGGGTACATTTGTACCTCTTGCATTCTCACCAACTACGAACTAAACATTGTCCTCATATATACTTCCCATGTATCCAATAACTTTTTCAGTAGCACAATGCATAAAATTATGTCAGAAATAGCCTCTTCTTGGGCCTGCACTGATGACAGACCCTTTTCATGTTAACACTGTACAAAACAATACATACCATAATACATCCCATTCGCAATAAATATACATTATAATAACAGTACAAAACCAACAAACATTATCCTAAAGTGATATATCCATAGACTATAATGTAGGGAGAAGGGGAGTATGAGGTTTCCTCGCATTATAAGTGGACCTTTACTAAAACTAGTTGACTACCTCAGCCACATACTATACTTTACAATAAAGCAATGTGCAAACAGACAAAAACAGAGTAAACTGTCTATGCATAAAAATGTAGACCAAGGTTTCCCAACCAGTGACTTAATAGCAACAGGTAGCTTCCAGGTCCCTGGCTGTCCAGTTGGCACCTGACGATGCTATTGTATACTAGTGACACCGGATATGCCATAGTATTACTGAACATTACTGTTATGGCAAAATATCTTGCCAACTGACAAAAGAGTAAAAGCCATATTACTTATTGATTGCTTCAATCATTTTTTACCTGTTAATACACACACACATGCTGTACATTAGATGACCATGGCCATTATTTAAAGGGGTACTCCAGTCCTGTGACATCTTATCCCCTATCCAAAGGATAGGGGATAAGATGTCTCACCGCGAAGGTTCCGCTGTTGGGGATCCCCGCAATCTTGTATTCGTCACCCACCTGTTTGAGCTTTACGCCGCGGTGTGCAGCTCAAACAGGTGGGTGGCGAGTAAAAGATTGCGGGATCCCGGCTAAGAGACAACTTATCCCCTATCCTTTGGATAAGGGATAAGATGTCTCAGGGCCGGAGTACCCCTTTAAGAAAGGAAAATTAAAGTCCCAGTTACCACAATGCATAAAGAATTGTAGCAAAGCTACATAATGAGGATATCAAGAACATGATATAGACTAAGCCAAACTTATTACAATGAGTATTTCTCTATGTTATACATATTTAGCATTAGAAGTTATATAATCTGGTGGGAAATCAAAGAGAACCAGTTTGCAGTCTTATATAAGTGGTTGATCATCATCAATACGGAAGATGTAAGAAGTGATACGAAAGAGAACAAGATAGTTCAGCGCATAGAGGAATAAACCTTTCCAATTCCCAAGTTATTCTGTTGAGTCTATTTGATTAAGTGTGTGAAAAGTCACTCAGAAAGAAAACGAGTCTCCATAGAATAACATAAGAGCTGTAGAGGTTTCTCTAATGGAGAGACGGTGAGTTCAGAGGATAACATTAGAACTGTCAAGTTTTCTTTCCACTGAGTAGTAAGTTCATAGAATAACATTCATTTTGTAGCTTGACCTCTAAATAACACTGAAATGTAGGTATATAAAATCGGGTTTGCTTCTGGACTTTACATATCATTTCTATGACAGTCTTCACAAATCATTTTAGTTATGATGCAGTCATGGCTCTTGGCCTTTGTGAGGCCACATATGAATTGTACTTATTGCTACCCAAATATCATAAATAAATATAAAAATATATAAAATGAATTTTCGCCACAACATTTATTTTTAACAGCATACAAAATTACTCAGGTCTCAGGTTTTCCCAGGTTGCAGTGTGGCCAAGACATCATTATTCACATCATGACATCACTATTCAGGTGATAAGAGGGAGCATACTATTGTAACATAGACTGAACGTAGCCACAATGAATGTTCGGCCCATTAACCCCTTAAGGACGCAGGACGTAAATGTACGTCCTGGTGAGGTGGTACTTAACGCACCAGGACGTACATTTACGTCCTAAGCATAACCGCGGGCATCGGAGATCCCGGCATCTGCGGCAGTTCGCGATTTAAATGAACGATCGGATCGCCCGCAGCGCTGCTGCGGGGATCCGATCATTCATAACGCCGCACTTTAAAAAATGTAAAAGTAAACGTAAAAAAAAAAGTGAAAAATCCCCTCCCCCAATAAAAAAGTAAAACGTCCGTTTTTTCCTATTTTACCCCCAAAAAGCGTACAAAACATTTTTTATAGACATATTTGGTATCGCCGCGTGCGTAAATGTCTGAACTATTAAAATAAAATGTTAATGATCCCGTACGGTGAACGGCGTGAACGAAAAAAAATAAAAAATGTCCAAAATTCCTACTTTTTTAATACATTTTATTTAAAAAAAATTATAAAAAATGTATTAAAAGTTTTTTATATGCAAATGTGGTATCAAAAAAAAAGTACAGATCATGGCGCAAAAAATGAGCCCCCATACCGCCGCTTATACGGAAAAATAAAAAAGTTAGAGGTCATCAAAATAAAGGGATTATAAACGTACTAATTTGGTTAAAAAGTTTGTGATTTTTTTTAAGCGCAACAATAATATAAAAGTATGTAATAATGGGTATCATTTTAATCGTATTGACCCTCAGAATAAAGAACACACATCATTTTTACTATAAATTGTACGGCGTGAAAACAAAACCTTCCAAAATTTGCAAAATTGCGTTTTTCGTTTTAATTTCCCCACAAAAATAGTGTTTTTTGGTTGCGCTATACATTTTATGATATAATGAGTGATGTCATTACAATGGACAACTGGTCGCGCAAAAAACAAGCCCTCATACTAGTCTGTGGATGAAAATATAAAAGAGTTATGATTTTTAGAAGGCGAGGAGGAAAAAATTAAAACGTAAAAATTAAATTGTCTGGGTCCTTAAGGTCAAAATGGGCTGAGTCCTTAAGGGGTTAAAGGGGTACTTTTTTTTTTTTTTAATTAACTGGTGCCAGAAAGTTATACAGATTTGTAAATTACTTCTATTTAAAAAAATCTTAATCCTTCCAGTACTTATTAGCGGCTGTATACTGCAGAGGAAATAATTTTCTGTTTGGCTCTCTTTTCTGTCTGTCCACAGTGCTCTCTGCTGACACCTTTGTCCATGTCAGGTACTGTCCAGAGAAAATCCCCATTGCAAACATATTCTGCTCTGGACAGTTCCTAAAATGGACAGAGGTGTAAGCAGAGAGCACTGTGGACAGACAGAAAATAAATTCCTCTGTAATATTCAGCAGCTAATAAGTACTGGAAGGATTAAGATTTTTTAGTAGAAGTAATTTACAAATCTGTTTAACTTTTTGGCACCAGTTGATTTAAAAAAAATGTTTTCCATCGGAGTACCTCTTTAAAGTCAATTAGCACACAGTTTTGAAAGCGAGCACACGTAGCCAACGTAAAGCCCAGCGGAGGGCCATAAACGCAGTGTGAATAAAGATATTGGCCCAGATTTATCAAACTGTTTGAGAAGAAAAGTGGAGAGATTTTTCCACAGCAACCAATCATAGCTCAGCTTTCACTTTACCTCAGCTCGTTGGCTGAGCTGTGATTGGTTGCTGTGGGAAAATCTCTCCACTTTTTCTCTCACACAGTTTGATAAATCTGGGCCATTGTCTTCAAAACTGCATCTTGATACAATAGTTCGGCCAGGAGAATTTGGATATTGAAGAAATCTAGATATAGGGGAATCCAAAGACTGAATATCAGTATGATGTGATCCACATACGCCTACCTAAGTCGGACATATCCCTGACCAACCATGAAATAAATGCTACAAGGCAGCTGGGTACTTCCATCCTGCTGAAAGATACTGCCTTTAAATAAATATTTTAGCAGGTTATTTCATTAACCGAGATAAAAAAAATAATTACAAAGTGTTAACGTTTCTAAGTCACTTACAATGACGTGAAATCAAACAAACACTGTCACATCTGATCTACGTATTTTTCCATTTATGTGTTTTTACTTGGCCCAGATGATTAATTTCAGAACATTAATGTATAACATCCAAGCCAAATGTTCCCACAGCTTCCCTCGTAAAACTGGTTATTTTTATTGTAAACTAAGACAACTTACAGCTGTGAGATGTGCTGTAAAACATCCACGGCTCAGACTCTTCCCCCCCAAAAACAAAAAATAAATAAAATCAGAGAAGTACTGACCTCTCCTCTACATTAGTATGGAAGATATGATGTAGAAAAGGCGCAGTGGCTTCTTGCTGAATCAACACACTCCAATTTCACTCCATGAGAGGTTGATTTCTCCAGAGACCCACACCACTTCCTGAGGGAATATTCCTTTACAGCTTGAATGATTGTAACATACACAAGACCTCTAAGTAAGGCACAATGGATGAGTCCACTAGGAAAAAAGTACTCTCAAAGACACACAAGACACATGCGACTAATAATTGATCTAACCCAGTCTATCGTTTACTTGCTACCACGCTATGCCCTTATGGAAGGGACAGAATGTTATTTCCAATCCAGCTGTCAACCAGATTTATTAAAGTCTGAAAACACTTTTACTATCTATTACTATTAATTATCAGGAAGAAAGACACACAAAGATATGTTTTGCCAGGATTAGTCTGTTTTTGTAAAGATTACAGGTTGTTCTCCGTCTTATTGATTTGCAGCAATTTTATTTAAAGCATCTTTCATGAAAACCATACAGGCCGAAGCTCTTTCTGCTCAAGCACTTATGTACATTGACAACAATCCCATGTTCTCCCTTCATGTTCTATTAAAGAAGCAGTTTGCAGACTCAAACATGTGTTCAAAAAAGGATACCTGAGAATGGCAATGACTAAAGAAGCATATATAGAATAACCAGAGGCTAAAATGCAATACAAAACCTGAATATAATATCATTGTGTATTGTCAATGAGTTCAATAAGTAAATAGTCTAAATTTTATAGAGAAGGGCAGGATAAAGAAAGAGTAACTAAAACATTTAACAGTTATATCAGGTACTGTCAAGTGCTCCTGGCAGACATGCGACATGTTTCTCCAGAATGCTCAGTCTTCAGGCTTCTCAATGACACGTACTAGGTCCTGTGATTGGGTCCATCCATCTTCTTTCAGTCTGTCATTTACCTCTGTTTCTTTCATTTTTTTATATTTAAAATATCTGTGCGGAGATATATCTTGTATATAGCAACGCTTAGGCTACAAAGTAGAAAGGTAAATTTTAATAGTTTGGACATGGTCTGGATACAGCTAAGCCAATTATATTTTTACAATTTTTTATGGGAAAGGAGGTGTTTTTATTTTTCTTCTTTGTTTTATATTTTTACAAACATAATTTTTTTTTTATTTATTTATTCCTCCTGGGGGACTTGAACATGCGATTGCTTGACTGCTTATACAATTTACTGCAATCTTTCTGGAAGGATTAAAATGTTTTAATCAAAGGAATTTACAAATCTGTTTAACTTTCTGGGACCAGTTGATTTAAAAAAATATATATTTTTTCCATTGGAGTACCCCTTTAACTAAGTGCATGGGGTGTCAAAGGAAGTCAGAAAGGCCAGGTCAGCAATGCACAGGTGGAATAGGGACTAAATTAACAGACAAGTGGTTAACCAGGGACAAGTCAGAACCAGAATCAGAGACAAAGCAAGCAGGGGTCACACCAGGAGAATAACATAAAACAAAATCAGCAGGCAAAAGCAAGGACAGGACACAAGCAGGGTTACAGGTCAGATCACGTTACAGGTCATAGAACAAGGTGCCAGTGACAGGAACGATAGTGAAGAGATAAATCCACAATAAAGGGCATCAGATGGCATCAGATGTCCCACCACCAGGAGGCGTGAGCATTGATTCTGCAGCTGTTTGGCCAGAAGCTCCCACCCACAGATTGGATAGGCTGACCATGTCACAAAATGACAAGTGGCCCTGGATCATGAAGGGCCAGTCATCAGGGACAAAAAGTTGCCAGCGGCACCCGAGAGAAGACACAGGTGGTGATGGACCTGGGACAGGTACTTATGTTACACATACTTTATTTCAGTTTTGTATTTACTTATTTAATTATATTTTAATTAAAAAAATACCAGAAATAAAACAAAAAAATACTAATTATTACTTACAATAAAAGAGAAATACAGTGCTCCTGATGAAATTATGCCTGATGAAGTGGTATTACCGCGAAACGCTTTGCATTGTGGGTAATAAATGTGCAATACTCTTACCTGGCTCGCAGCGCCCCTTGTAATCCAGCCCTTTTCTCCTGAGGTTCTTTGATTGTATAATTATTACTCCATTATTTTAAAGAACCCACTATTAACATCATGTTCTCTCCCTCCATAATGATAAACCACCCCCTGCCCATATTTTTTTGTTTTCCAACTTGATATTGTGCTGTATATTCTGCTCAGTCTCAGTCAGTTCCACAGACTGGGAAGGGGCGTTATCCAGCATGCCTGATGTCTTCTGAAGCCCTGCTAGGGAGAACTCTTTCTGCTACACACAGAAGAGAGCAGTTCAGTGTTAGATGGGCAGTGATTGGCTGAGACCGCATACGCACCCCTAGGCAATGAACTCTAACTGAACTCTATAATGCTCAGATCAGCCCAGCAGCTGAAAAAGGGGAAGAAATATCCAGGACAATGTTTAACACAATATTTAGGTCTATGTACTGAAGGCATCATGACTTGGAGTTGTAGGTTTGTAGCAGCTGAAAGCACCCTGGTTGGAAAACCCTGCTCTATAATTTAGCTCAACTCAAAATGGAAAGGGAGCTGAAATATTCACTGTGCTGAGGTTTCACCTTCATTTCCTGACTTTTGTTTCAGCCAGACTACTGCAGGCAGGACCAAAAGGAGGATCGCTGGAGGCAAATCTTTTAGGGGTTAATTTAACACATAAAATTACATAAATTTTATTAAGAAGTATATTAGAAAAGTAATTCAAATAGACTAATCTATAATATATAAAATTTTATTGATGGTGACAGGTAGCATTTAAAGATTGACAGGTGATTTCCTATAAGCATATACTGTGGAACAGGAGTTGATTTATGTTACTCTAAAATGATCCACAGGTATTACTACCTTTTATCTATGTATCAACATTCCATTCCATAAGGCTGGGGTCACACTGTATACTAAGTCCATCAGAGATAAACATCTTCATCCTGTCAAAAAAATAGGCCAATGTATGCCGTGGCATACTGGAAGCGAACCCAGATATAGTCAGATGGTAGTCATTATGCCCACAACACATGTACTCCGTAAACCCAGCCTAACTCAAGCACATGTTCACTCAATTTAGTCCAGGACTAGGAGCCATCTTCTTTACATAATTCAGAGTACATGGATGGAGCTGTACTACTCTCCATTCGCTGTTTATGTTGGTGACCACAACAATTGGGCCTTCAAACAAACAAGACTCCATAGTGATGTAATTTAATTGATAAATCATTTGGAGCAGAAGATGGTATCATGAAGTAGAATTATGTTAGATTGCAAGTGGTGTCTTCTACATAAATCAGATTTTTTTTGCTGCTGAACTTTTTTAAGTGGTTTTTGGATTTTTTTTTTTTTAACAAAACAGCCCCATCCCCAACACATTCTCCATTTGAGTGGGAACCCTGTATTGTGTAAAAGAGTAGGAATAATACTTACCTAGGGGGTAGCAAGAGAATTACATAGGCTATATTATGAGCCATTCACATGGAAACAGTCAGAGAAAGTCCACATGCTGGTCACAGCATCATTGTACTGAAAGACCCAATTTCCACTCTACAGAGTTGTTCAAGATCTCAATATTTGTATATCCATTGTTGTCCTTATTTGGGCAACTTTCAGTAGGTACTAACAACTAGGTACCAGGAACACTATCGAATGAAACACTGTTTTGGAGAAGCTCTGACCCAGTCATCTAGGCATTACTCTAAGCCCATGTTAAAGTCACTTAGAACTAGAGATGAGCGAATCGAAGCTGACAAACCCGAATTCGTTACGAATTTTATGAAATATTAGATTCACAACGAATGCGAATATCGTCGCAATTCTATTGCATGAATAGCTTCATTAAACTCCATTTACTGCGGTCCAGGCTCCAGGGCATCTAAAATGGCGGATCCACATGTCAGTACATGGGACAAGGAACGTTGAGAAGGCGAGAATGGACGTAGGCGGGATGAACCTAAATCACATGCAGGGTGCAGCCTATCAGCAGCCAGTCCCCCATGTGATGTCACAGCCCTATATATTCGGCAGCCTTTTTGTGGCTCGTCATATCTTTCATTACACTGCATAGAGATAGGACGGATCTCGCTGTGTGTTACACAGAAAAGCTTGTTGCCGCAGAGTTTCACCTCCTAATCACCTCAGCCTTCTGCATTTTTCTGTCCTCATAAGTGCATGCCACATACCTACATCTAAGTAGTGTACTATTTTGTACCTGTTAATCTGTCAACTGCTAATTTTTTTAATAAAAAATTCACATATTGAATCTAGAGATCATTGTCTTGTTTCATATTTTCCTCTTGTTTCATCTTTCATCATGTTTTCTTCATTATTGCCAAGAACTCCATGGCCAGCCTGTATTTCCAGTAGAACTACAAGAGCATGCATTTGGCGCTGGATTCTGATTTGACGAAGAGGATGGGTCTGCATAATTGTATGGCAAATTGGAACCAAAGCTGCCAGAAACTGAATTCATCTGTGCTTGAATCTGTCCATTGGAATCAGAGTAAGGCTGGTTTGTATTATAGGAATTTGGCACTGCATATGCAGATGACTGATTATAAGGATTGGTTGACTGTGTATTGTAGGAAACATGTGGGTATCCTTGAGTTACTCTCCCAGCATTATTGCCATGTTGATACCAGTAATAAAAGGAATATTGCCAAGGACTAGCAGAAACAGGGAACTGTGGCTACTGACCACTGGCTGTTGGAATTGACTGACTATCCCAGGTGGTAGATTTACCATTTTGAAGTTCCAGTAGGCTTTAAGTCGTTCATTCTTTGTTGTGGTTCTTTAGTTGCAGAATTAAGTTGTATCATGTTTTCCTGTTCCTCCAATGAGCTAATGTCTCTGGAACACACAATACTCATATTGTCATCTAATGAAGGATCCTTTTCTTCAGAGAACGTATGTATCATTTTCTTATTTTGAATGTAAGGTGGTATTCTGACATTTTCTAATTATAAAGGAATTTTGGTATCTGGGACACAGGTAAATAAAAAGTATTTTTAAGTGTACTGTTGCACATTTTTCTGCCCTCATAAGTGCATACCACATACCTAAATGTAAGTAGTGTACTATTTTGTACCTGTTAATCTGTCAAGGGCCTATATACTGTGAAAGGACAGCCAATAGTACACACCTGCTGCTGTTTTAGACAAATACTGTTTTAAGCGTAGTGAAGCGTATTGTACTCCCCTCATATATACAATAAGTATGTCAGGCAGAGTAGTGCCAGGATGTGCACAGTGGAGTTGCAGAGGTCTAAATTCATCAGGCGCAGGCAGAGGTCTCAGCAGAGTAGGGGCGTGTGGAAGCCGGAGTCGCAGCGAGAGGTCTGAGGTGCTGGTGTCAGCTATCAGTTGTGTCTCGACCAGCAACCCACCATGATTGATCGGTTCACTTGATCATCCACTTCATCCCAAGTGAAATCCGACACCCCCAGTCTACAGTCGGTGGGTTCCTCAGATTCAACCCTCAGTTGTCTTGGCATGGCCCTCATGCTGCTACTTCCACCTCAAGGCTCTCTCATTGTGCTGCCATGTGACATGTGACTCCTTGTTAAATTTGGTCCTTTGTACCCACATGCCAGGGCCAGGGGCACTAAAACTTGGGAGTTAAAATTTCAATTTCAAAATCCTCAATTTCAATTTCAAAATCTTAAATTTCTATTTACAAATCTTAGATTTCAATGGTCTCCTCATGCTTCTGCCAATTCCAGGCTGTGCCATTCAGACACTATATGGTCTCCTCATGCTTCAGCCAACTCCAGGCTGTGTCATTCAGCCACTATATTGTCTACTCATGCTTCAGCAACCTCCAGGCTTTGTCATTCAGCCAATATATGGTTTTACTGATGCTGCTGGGCCTGGGCCTAAAAATTTTTATGGTAGAACTAGCTACCATAAATCTTCAATTTAAATTTCAAAATTCTTTTAATCTTAGGGATTGTGAAGCCCTAGTGTCTACTCATGCTGCTGCCATCTCCAGGCTGTGCCATTCAGCAACTATATGGTCTCCCCATGCTGCCAACACCTCCACACTGGGTCATTCAGCCACTATATGGTCTCCTCATGCTGCCAACACCTCCATCCTGTGTCATTCAGCCACTATATGGTCTCCTCATGCTGCCGACATCTCCACGCTGTGTCATTCAGCCACTATATGGTCTCCTCATGCTGCCAACACCTCCACTCTGTGTCATTCAGCCACTATATGGTCTCCTCATGCTTCAGCCACATCCAAGCTGACATTCAGCCACGATATGGTCTCCTCATGCTGCCGACATCTCCATGCTGTGTCATTCAGCCCCTATATGGTCTTCTCATGCTTCAGCCACATCCAAGCTGTCATTCAGCCACTATATGGTCTCCTCATACTGCCAATACCTCAACGCTGTGTCATTCAGCCACTATATGGTCTCCTCATACTGATGCAACTGAAATTTAATGTGGATAAGTGCAAGATAATGCACCTGGGGCGTAAAAACCCTCAGGCAGAATATAGATTATTTGACAAAGCCCTGACCTCAGTATCTGTGGAAAGGGATTTAGGAGTAATTATTTCAGAAGACTTAAAGGTAGGAAGACAATGTAATAGAGCAGCAGGAAACGCTAGCAGAATGCTTGGATGTATAGGGAGAGGTATAAGCAGTAGAAAGAGAGAAGTGCTCATGCCGCTGTACAGAACACTGGTGAGACCTCATTTGGAGTATGGTGCGCAGTACTGGAGGCCGTATCTCCAGAAGGATATAGATACTCTAGAGAGAGTTCAAAGAAGAGCTACTAAACTAGTACATGGATTGCAGGATAAAACTTAACAGGAAAGGTTAAAGGACCTTAACATGTATAGCTTGGAAGAAAGAAGAGACAGAGAGGATATGATAGAGACTTTTAAATACATAAAGGGAATCAACACGGTAAAGGAGGAAAACATATTTAAAAGAAGAAAAACTACCACAAGAGGACATAGTTATAAATTAGAGGGGCAAAGGTTTAAAAGTAATATCAGGAAGTATTACTTTACTGAGAGAGTAGTGGATGCATGGAATAGCCTTCCTGCAGAAGTGGTCACTGCAAATACAGTGAAGGAGTTTAAACATGCATGGGATAAGCATAAGGCTATCCTTCATATAAGATAGGGCCAGGGACTATTCATAGTATTCAGCTTATTGGGCAGACTAGATGGGCCAAATGGTTCTTATCTGCCGATAAGTTTCTCTATGCCACCTCCAGGCTCTGTCATTGTGCCACCCTGCGGCAGTGATTCTAAAAGTGATGCCTGGTATCAGCATGTCATACTGAATAACAGTATTATTTCACTAGCCCAGCACACTCCATATGTGTGTTAGATCTGTGTTAGATGCAAAGTGATCTACACCCCTATTGAGGCTCTCTGTAGGCCAGAAATAGCCGTTTTTAATATAGATTTGCCGCAAATAAATTCGGATCTAACCAAATTCTTTCGGAAAATTCGGCCGAATCAAATTTTTCTAAAGTTTGCTCATCTCTACTTAGAACCATACAAACACTAATAATAGGGGGGGGGGGGGAGGATTTATCAAAACCTGTCCAGAGGAAAAGTTACAGAGTTGCCCATAGCAACCAATCAGATCGCTTCTTTCATTTTTGAAAAGGCATCTGACAGGTGATATGATTGGTTTCTATGGGCAACTCAGCAACTTATCCTCTGGACATTTTTTGGTAAATTTCCCCTAAAGTTTTCTTGCTTCCAACAAATGCACTTCAAAAAATAACTAGTCACTGCTTAATATATGATCACACAAAACAATCAATCTTATTCACCTGTCAGTAGTTTTAATGTTATGGCTTATCAGTATATATTGCTTGTCATCTACACAAAATAAAATGATGTTGCTTACCTCGGGCAGTGGCACCTATTTAAGTCAAGCAGCTGTATCTTTCACGTGCCTTGAGAGATATTTGTCTGAGCACAAATTCTTGACAGCTGCCTTCAATATGTAGCTTGGACAACACTGTACTGAGTACAGTCCAAATCATGTGTTTGTTGTCTGATGCCTCGCGCAGTCCGCTGTCATTTCACCTTGTTTCAGCACAGCACAAGCACTTGTCCGACAGATAGGCTCAAATGCGTGAAAAGAGAGTAGATTCAGATAGACAACATTCGGTAACTCTACTATCTGCCAACATGCAGTACGAAGATCATGCAGGCTTGCTGAGGCTTGCATTTGTGTTCTTTTGGGTTCCTTTAACACTCCCACTGTAGATTGTGTTATCTCTCTGTTGAGCATAACTGCTCTTTTGAGAAGGATGGACTAAAACTGCGTAGAATGAGCCCAAATATATATATATATAGTAAGATTTAAAAAGTTATTCTCTCACACAGAACATGAAATAAATGTCTGATAGGTGCGGGTCCCACTTTCCAGACGTTCGTACCACCAGGTGAATCTTCTGCATCCTTGTGGTGACATAATAGAGAAGCAGCCATATTCAGCTTTTTGTGTAACTTCCATAGAAGTAAATAAGAGTTACAGAACAGCATGGCACAGCAAATTCTATAACTTATAAGTTAATAATGGGTGTGGTTGTTTCCATAATGCCAGCACCTTCTCTTTTGATTTCTTCCCTCAATGTGGCCGCCAGCAACCACCTTACCAAATGGAATTGAGAACCTCTCTGCCAGTTTTGTAGACCAGTACAGGTCCCTGATGTAGGACCAACATCTAACAGACATTTATGGTGTATCCTGTGGATACGTTATACATTCCTAAGATAGTAATAATTATGGGAAAATATAATATTTTCAGAAATGTACATTACCATAATATCCTATTATCTTTATGTGGATTGGACAGATCAAGAAAAGGCTTTGGTGGTGAATGTGCACAATACCACACAAAGGAGCCTAATTCATTTATGTGTTTGTCTTGTAAATTTGAGGCGACCCTGTTTGGTCTCTCACAGTAATGGAGATAATGCATTATTTAGCGAGCAGAGACATGATTTCTATTGTATGCACTTCCCTCCAAGCACACATGGACATTCAGGCTGCACGTGTAACGCTTCATCATGCTAAACATTTCAAGGTTTGTTGCTTTGTAATTTACAGCCTGGAACTCTTGTAAAAATCCAGAGTGATTTTTATGGGTAAAACTATCACAAACCAATTATAGAGCTTGCACCAGTTGCTGTGTTTTAATAAAGCCCCCCGACATAGATGTTATGACTGCGATATTTTACAGGCCGTTAAGACGGGATGTTTAAAGAGGTGAGTGGCAGGACAAAGACAGAGAATAAAAATCATCTTAATTTATGGGCATAAGCACCTGTTTTCTACATAAAAGAAAGTGTCTAGTGGGGTCACAATACTGAGCGCAATGTAACTTTCACATTTCCCTAGAGGTTACATACATATAAGGCCTGGTGATAGAAATTGGTGTATGCACTATGCAGGGTTGAAAGAACGTGCCATTCACCAAACATACAACATTCCACTAATGTAACTATAGAGAGCAGAAATACCAGTTGTCCTGGCGCTGCTAGCTCAAACATCGCAGAAATGTCTTAGTTGTAAAAGATCCACATATGGATCACTGTTATTATAAGAAAACAAAATTGATGATGCGTTTCGAGGGTAACACCCTCTTCCTCAGATCAGCATTTGTTAGGATATGGGATAAGTTGTACATCCCGTAGTTCTTCTTTAACCCATTGCTGCAAATGGACATACATTCACGTCCATTTGCAGGTGAGCACGCATCATACCCGGTGGATCCTGGTTAATATAAGCAACCAGGACCCACGGCTAATGCCCGAGATCGCCGATGTCCCGCATTAACCCTTTAGACGCGGCGATCAAACTTGATCGCCGCGTATAAAATGAAAGTAAACATTGCCAGTTAACTTAGTGGTGCTGTTAGTGACCGCCTTGGGACCACCGCCGCGGCGTCACAAATAGCTTGCAGGACGTGAGGAGGTTCCCTACCTGCCTCCTCAGAGTCCAATCGCCGAATCACTGTTCCGTGCCTGAGATCCAGGCTGGAGCAGTCAAGCGGCAGAAACACTGATCAATGCTACGCTATGACATAGTATTGATCAGTATGCGAGATCAATGTACTGCATGTTATAGTCCCCTATGGGGTCTATAACACTGCATATAAAAAGTTTTTTTTTAAGTTAGTAAATGTGATTTAACCCCTTCCCTAATAAAAGTTTGAATCACCCCCCTTTTCCCATAAAAAAAAACTGTAAATAAAAATAAACATGTGGCCAGAGGCCAGAAAAGTTACAAAATTGAATTTTTTCTAAAATTTTGGCGCACATTGATTTTTTTTTTTTGTTTCGCCTTGGATATTTGGGTAAAATGACTGATGCCATTACAAAGTAGAATTGGTGGCGCAAAAAATAAGCCATCATATGGATTTTTAGGTGCAAAATTGAAAGGGTTATGATTTTTAAAAGGTAAGGAGGAAAAGACAAAAGTGCAAAAACGGAAAAACGCTTGGTCCTTAAGGGGTTTAATGCTGTTATCAATAGCTATTAAATGCCAGTAATCCTTGGGGTCTAGGGGACCCATTTGCGTGTTCAGCAGATGGGTTGCCAGGGAAGAACGGGGACTTACCGGTCCTTTGGCAGCCCTAAGCAATCGAGCACCAAAAACATAGATCAATGTAATGCAACAGCATTGCATTAATCTATGTAAGCCATCTAATGATAAAAATAAATTTTCAAAAATATAAAAAAAATTCTCCCCCTACTAAAAATTTCCCATTGTTCAAATAAAGCACTGCAAAAACAATAAATAATAAACATATTTGGTATCGCCGCATGCGTAATTGTCTGAACTATTAAATTATAATGTTCATGATGCTGCACGCTAAAAGGCGTAAATGCAAAAAAAAAAAAAATTCCAAATGCCAAGATTGCTGATTTTTGGCCACATATGTCCGAGTAAAAGCGTAATAAAAATTGATAAAAATTGATATATATATATATATATATATACAGTACAGACCAAAAGTTTGGACACATCTTCTCATTCAGAGTTTTCTTTATTTTCATGACTATGAAAATTGTAGATTCACACTGAAGGTATCAAAACTATGAATTAACACATGTGGAATTATATACATAACAAAAAAGTGTGAAACAACTGAAAATATGTCATATTCTAGGTTCTTCAAAGTAGCCACCTTTTGGTTTGATTACTGCTTTGCACACTCTTGGTATTATCTTGCTAAGCTTCAAGAGATAGTCACCTGAAATGGTTTTCACTTCACAGGTGCGCTGGTGTGGAGGAGGAGGTGTGATGGTATGGGGGTGCTTTGCTGATGACACTGTTGGGGATTTATTCAAAATTGAAGGCATACTGAACCAGCATGGCTACCACAGCATCTTGCAGCGGCATGCTATTCCATCCAGTTTGCGTTTAGTTGGACCATGATTTATTTTTCAACAGGACAATGACCCCAAACACACCTCCAGGCTGTGTAAGGGCTATTTGACCAAGAAGGAGAGTGATGGGGTGCTGCACCAGAGGACCTGGCCTCCACAGTTACCTGACCTGAACCCAATCGAGATGGTTTGGGGGTGAGCTGGACCGCAGAGTGAAGACAAAAAGGGCCAACAAGTGTGCAAAGCAGTAATCAAAGCAAAAGGTGGCTACTTTGAAGAACCTAGAATATGACATATTTTCAGGTGTTTCACACTTTTTTGTTATGTATATAATTCCACAATTGTTAATTCATAGTTTTGATGCCTTCAGTGTGAATCTACACTTTTCATAGTCATGAAAATAAAGAAAACTCTGAATGAGAAGGTGTTTCCAAACTTTTGGTCTGTACTGTATGTATATATATATATATATATATATATATATATATATATATACAAAATTTGAAAACTACAGCTCAAGGTGGAAAAAAACAAACCCTAACATAGCTCCAAAGGTAGAAGAATAAAAAAGTTATAGGGGTCAGAACATGGCATTGAACAAACTTTTTATTCCTTTTTCAAGTTTTTTTTTTTTTACCTTAAAGCAAAACAAAAATTACCCAAATTTGGTATCAGTCGTACTGACCCATAGATAAAGCATGTCAGATTTACCATATTGTGAACACGGAAAAAATTACTGCCCCACAAAATTGCGCAATTCCATTTTTTCAATTTTGCCTTACATATAGAAGGATATTTATCAAGCTCCGTAGCAGATTTTTTTTTGTGTAAAAAAGTTGCATGTACTTGCGCACATGCAACTTTTCTATACATGATACGACTTTTAGATTTTTGCTTATTCCAACGCACATTTCTGAAATCTGCTTACGTAGTAATTTTTTTTTTTTACTTCGCAGTGGTCACATATTTATCAAATGCAATGCAATAGCCACTATTTATAAAGAAAAAAAAATTGCATCTCCGTTTAAAAGTCTCTTATGTATTCCAGTTCCAAACTGGCTTACAGAAAGTGCATACGTCCGTAGAAAAGGAAATTAACACCCACTTAAACAACTGTTCTGCATCATGCAACAAAGCGTCTACATTAAACGGTTGCCGTCTGAGGGTGAGCCGGCTTGTCCTGAGAAGGCAACCTTTGTATAGTGCGGGCTCCCGACTCAAGCCCGCGCCATACCGGCCAGCCCCTAGCTGATTTTTGTAGCTGAGGGCTGGCGTTAATAGCCAACATGCGGCGATTGCCGAGGCCGGCTATTAACCCTTTAGATCGCCGCTGTCAAAGTTGAGAGCAGTGTCTAAAGGGACATTAAACCATCCCTGGTGGTCCAGTGGGGTTGATCTCCCCCTCCCCCCGCAGTTCGATCGCGTGGGGGGGGGGGGGGGGGGCGATACACTGCTGAGGTAGCCGGAGGGCTTACCTCACATCCTATGCCGGCTGCTGCGCTGTGAATGATAAAGCCTGGCAGGATCAGGCTTTATCAATCGAGCGCAGAGCACACAGATCAATGTGGTTCTATGAAACCACATTGATCTGTATGTTGAATCTAATGATTCCTCATAAGAGTCCCCTAAGGGTACTAAAAGTGTAAAAAAAAAGTTGTATAAAAAGTTTAACCCCTTCCCGCTATATGATGTATGCATACGTCATCAGCGGGCTCCCGCGATAGAACACGGGGTCACTCGCTGACCCCGCATTATATCGCGTCGGTCCCGGCGGCCATCAATGGCCGGGACCCGCGGCTAATTCCGGACATCATCGATCGCGGTGATGCCCGGTATTAACCCTTCAGACGCGGCGATCTAAGTTGAAAGTAAACTTTGCCGGTTAACTCAGTGGAGCTGTTTGGGACCGCCACAATGAAATAGCTTGCTGGACAGCTGGAGGGTCCCTTCCTGCCTCCTCGCTGTCCGATCGCCGAATGACTGCTCCGTGCCTTAGATCCAGGCAGGAGCAGCCAAGGGGCGATAACACTGATCAATGCCCGGCTATTGCCTGGCAGTGATCTGTGTAGAAGATCAGTGTGTGCAGTGTTATAGCCCCTTATGGGAGCTATAACACTGCAAAAAAAGTGAAAGTAAAGTGTTAATAAAGATCATTTAACACCTTCCATAATAAAAGTCAGAATCACCCCCCTTTTCCCATAAAAAAAAAAAAACTGTGTAAATAAAAATAAACATTTGTGGTATCGCCACATGTGTAAATGTCTGAACTATAAAAATATAATGTTAATTAACCCCTTAAGGACTGAGCGGTTTTCGGTTTTTGCACTTTTGTTTTTTCCTACTCACCTTTTAAAAATCATAACCCTTTCAATTTTGCACCTAAAAATCCATATGATGGCTTATTTTTTGAGCCACCAATTCTAATTTGCAGTGACATTAGTAATTTTACCCAAAAATCTACAGCGAAACGGAAAAAAATATCATTGTGCGACGAAATTGAAGAAAAAACGCCATTTTGTAACTTTTGGGGGCTTCCGTTTCTATGCAGTACATTTTTCAGTAAAAATGACACCTGATCTTTATTTTGTAGGTCCATACGATTAAAATGATACCCTACTTTTATCGGTTTGATTTTCTCGTGCTTCTGGAAAAAATCATAACCACATTCACGGAAATTTATACGTCTAAAATTGTCATCTTCTGACCCCTATAACTTTTTTATTTTTCTGCGTATGGGTCGGTATGATGGCTAATTTTTTTTGCGCTGTGATCTGGCGTTTTTAGTGGTACAATTTTTGTATTGATCGGACTTTTTGATCGCTTTTTATTCATTTTTTTCATGATATAAAAAGCGACCAAAAATACGTTATTTTGGACTTTGGAATCTTTTTGCGTGTACGCCATTGACTGTGCAGTTTAATTAACGATATATTTTTATAGTTTGGACATATACCCACACGGCAATACCAAATATGTTTATTTTTATTTGCACATTTTTTTTTTTAAGGGAAAAGGGGGGTGATTTGAACTTTTATTAGGGAAAGGGTTAAATGACCTTTGTTAACTTTTTTTTTCACTTTTTTTTTGCAGTGCTATAGCTCCCATAGGGAGCTGTAGCACTGCACACACTGATCTCCTATGCTTATCCCTGCAGAGCCATAGCTCAGCATGGATCAGCAAGATAGGGGCTCGATTGCTCAAGCCTGTAGTTCAGGCTTGGAGCAATCAAACCCCGATCGGACGCCGTGGACACAGGTAAGGAGACCTCCGCCTGCGTCCCAGCTGATCGGAACATCGCGATTTTATCGCGATGTCCCGATCAGCCCGACTGAGCTGCCGGGAAGCATTTACTTTCGTTTTCAGACGCGGCAGTCAACTTTGATCGCCGCGTCTGAAGGGTTAACAGCGCATGGCACAACGATCGATGCCGCGCGCTGTTAGCCCAGGGTCCCGGCTATGATTAGCAGCCGGGACCGACCCGGTGTGATGTGGGGTCACGGCGTGACCCCGTTTTTAACACCGGGAGCGGGCTTCCTAAGTCCTTAAGGGGTTAAACCACACGGTTTATGGCGTACACGTAAAAAAAATTCCAAAGTCCAAAATAGCGTATTTTTGGTCACTTTTTATACAATAAAAAAGTGAATAAAAAGCAATCAACAAGTCCAATCAAAAGAAAAATGAGCCCTCATACATCTCCATATGCGGAAAAATTAAAAAGGGGTCAGAAGATGACATTTTTAAATGTATACATTTTCCTGCATGTAGTTATGATTTTTTTTTAGAAGTACAACAAAATCAAACCTATATAAGTAGGGTATCATTTTAACCGTATGGACCTACAGAATAAAGAGAAGGTGTAATTTTTACCGGAAAATGCACTGGTAGAAATGGAAGCCCCCAAAAGTTATAAAAAATTTCATTTTTTCTTCAGTTTTGTCGCACAATAATTTTTTTTCCATTTCGCCGTGGTTTTTTGGGTAAAATGACTAATGTCACAGCAAAGTAGAATTGGTGGCACAAAAAATAAGCCATAATATGAATTTTTAGGTGCAAAATTGAAAGCATCATGATTTTTAGAAGTTGATGAGGAAAAAATTAAAATGCAAAAATGGAAAATATCCTGCGTCATTAAGGGGTTAAAAAAAACACCCATTAACCCCTTCCTTGTTAAAATTTTAAATAACCCCCATTTTCCCAAATTCCATATAAAAAATATGTAACCATAATGAAAATAAACAAGTGTGGTATCGCCGCGTGCGTATGGCGTGCGCACAAAAAAATTCCAAAGTCCAAAATAGCGTATTTTTGGTCACTTTTTATATCATGAAAAATGTATAAAAAGTGACCAAAAAGTCCAATCAATACAAAAATAGGGTACCCCTAAAAACTTCAGATCACAGATAAAAAAAATGAGCCCTCATACACAGAAAAATAAAAAAGTTATAGGGGTCCGAAAATGACAATTTTAAACATATTAATTTTCGTGCATGTAGTTATAATTTTTTCCAGAAGCAAGACAAAATCAAACCTGTATAAATAGGGTATCATTTTAATTGTATGGACCTAAAAATGAACTGTGTAGAAACGGAAGCCCCAAAAGTTACAAAATTGTGTTTTTTCTTCAATTTTGTCACACAATTATTATTATTTTTTTTTGTTTCGCCGTAGAATTTTGGGTAAAAAGACATGTCATTACAAACTAGAATTTGTGTCGTAAAAAATAAGCCATCATATGGATTTTTAGGTGCAAAATTGAAAAGGTTATGATTTTTAGGTAGGAGGTAAGGAGGAAAAAAACGAATGTGCAAAAATGGAAAAACGCTTGGTCCTTAAGGGGTTAATGTTAATTATAGAATTAATTAATTATATCATATTAATATAATTATATACATATATATATATATATACACACACATTGGGGGAGATTTATCAAAACCTGTGCAGAGGAAGAGTGGTGCAGTTGCCCATAGCAACCAATCAGATTGCTTCTTTCATTTTCCACAGGCCTCTTTAGAGGCCTGTGGAAAATGAAAGAAGCAATCTGATTGGTTGCTATGGGCAACTGCACCACTCTTCCTCTGCACAGGTTTTGATAAATCTCCCCCATTAACTCTATTAATTTTAAGGTTGAAAATACACACTGCACACCTTGTAAATTTTAGGACATGTATATGCTGGCGTACCCACAAAATTTTTAAATTAATATTATGTTAAAATAGAATAAAGCACATAAGGCACATAAATAACCCATTATTGATTATTCCATTCATTGGCCCCAGTGTGTTTAATATAATTCATGGCCCCAGTGTGCTTATACCAATTCCCATTGCCTGCTCCTCATCTTCTTGGAGCAGGGCAGCAGGGGGACATGTCGGGAACTGGCGGCGGTGAATGAATGAAGCCGACATTTCATTCATTCACCGGCGCTGCTGCCCTGCTCCTAGCGCAATCAGCGCACTGCCGGAACATCTATATTGTCTGCTGCTTGTCTCTATACCCGACGGACATGAGCAGCAGACAATATAGATGTTCCGGCAGAGAATAGACATGTCCCGGAGGTGTGCTGATTGCGCTAGGAGCAGGGCAACAGCAGGGACGTGTCGGCATAAGCGGCGGTTAATGAATGAATGAACATGTCGGTTTCATTCATTCATTCACTACCGCCGGTTCCCGACATGTTCCACACAAGATGAGGAGCAGGCAGCGGGAGGGGAATAAGCACACTGGGCCAATGAATTATTATAAGCACACTGGGGCCAATGAATTATTATAAGCACACTAGGGCCAATTAATTATTATAAACATGCATGGGGGCATTAATTTGGGAGACAAAGTAGAAGTTTAAAAACCCTGCCGGGAGCCCTGAATGGCTCCTCATGCCAGCCATTTAGGGCTCCCGGCGGGGGATTTAAAAATGAAAGTTTACACAGTAGTATGTACATCGCAGGGAAGTGGAGCATGACGCTTGCTCCCCTGCTTTATAACTGCTGATCGCATCGGGTCTCAGAAGTGAGCCCCAGTGCGATCAATCCCTTATCCCCTGTACTACTATTCCCAACATGGAACAGACTCAGTTAGTACAAACACTTATATAGCCTCCCCAGCCACCTGCAGACTCCTGCAGCCAGAGAACTACCACTCGCATTATGGAAAGGAGTCTGTTCCATGATGGGAGTAGTAGTAGCCATACATTCAGACACACACAGGGTTTATAAAGAACTTTGACTATTAACATACGGAAAACATTTTCTGCTTTAAAAAATGCTTTTGTAAGCGGGTTTCCCGGTTTTTGCTTACATGTGCGATTTATTTATCAAGGTCGTGCGACTGTTTAATAAATAGGTCGCACGTAAGCAAAAGTAAGTTCAAAACAAATTGTCATATAAAAGCCATTCCTTTGAAAAGAATGATAAATCTCCTTCATATTTTTTTTTTCTGGCTCTGTAATATATTATAGGATAAAATGAGGTACACCAATAAAAAGTACAACCTGTCCCACAAAAAAGAACCCCTAATACAACTGTCAGTGGAAAAATAAAAAAAAGTTGTTAAAAGTTGTAAAAAAAAAACAAAACAAAAAAAAAGTGAACCAAAAAATAAATTGCTGCGTCATGAAGGGGTTAAATACTTATTTAGTTTCTTAAGTGTACTTATGCTGTATGAAATGCCACCTGTTTCTTTTTTTGTGAGTGAAGTTTACTTTTGTATTTATTTATACTTTTTACCTATGTCAGGTAACAAATGCGTTTTTCAGGTAAAAAATAGGGGCTAATAATTTTCCAGAAAACCTGAATAACATAATCATAGGTCTGTATGATAACGTTCCTCCTCAGTCCTTATTGCAATTCTGGAGCATGCATTTGGACTAACTGTTACCACTTAACTAAGCAACAATCTCCCAGTTGATTACTGATAGATTTACCCCTAACATCTGCCAATGAGACCAACTTCTCCCTTGAAAGCCGCAGTCACTAAACACATCCCTCTGAGAGGCACGGCCTTATGGGACTTGTATTTTCAAGACCAAGTGCTGAACTACAGCACCTGTTCATGTAGGATTTAGAGTCTCCCCTACCTGCTGTTCACTTTGAATTACATTTATCAACAAGACAAGCAAGAAGCAGTAAGATATGGCTACTGAAGCCGATTACTATGTCTACAAGTGTTGATACAAGCACTTTGGGTATCTGTGATAATCCTGAACTTATATTATGCAGCATAATATCTCCCTACTGTAAACTATATGGTATTATTATAGATTACCTGATATATATCTAATTAACCACTTTAAATATCCACAATAATTAACAAAATGTTTACATTCTTACATCATGGATTATAAGTGAGGGAAAGATTTTTGCCTTATGTACCCACATAAATATATACACTTTGAAGACCACTAATGTGATTTTAGATCAAAGTTTAGGTATACCTTCAATATCAATTCATAGTTTATTTGGTGGCTTGCTTAGATAGAAATTCCATAGATCAAGTATCAGAATTGCTTCCTATAGGGGTGTGAGGAACCCAGTAACAATATGTGGTTTCCCTACTCACCTGTCAGCAGACTACATGTTACGAGCCAAACCCATAGAACCCGAGTGTGATCAGAACTTTTCTAAAAGTTTGGTTCGGCTGGAACTCGAACATCAGAACGTTCGGTTCTGCAGAACCTGCTAAAATAACATCAGTCACATGGCAGAAAAGAGAAGGAGGGAGGATCACATGACCTCAGGGAATCCCATAATGCCTTTCAAACAGCTCTCTTTGCCATTCAGGAGGCAGTATAGGAGCAATGTCAATGCCACTATAAAACCATTTTAGCCATAGCAGGTGTTAGGTGAAGATCTCTGTGAGGAACACTAAGCAGTGAACACCACATATAGGAGTAGGACAACACACAAGTAATAATTGTAAAGTAGTGATGAGCGGCATTGCCCATATTCGAATTCGCGATATTTCGCAAATGTATAGATGAATATTCTTCCTATATTCACAAATTTTGTGTATTAGTTATTTTTGCATATTTGCATATGCGAATTTTCGCATATTCGCGTATTCGAGGAAGAAAAGTGAGGGGGTGGGCAACTTCACTATTGGTTGCTAGGGATGTTGTTGATAACCTCTGACAAGTGTATTTGCATCATTCTAATTGGCCCACAAGTGAAAAGAAGGAATATGCGAATATTAACATATGCGAATATGCGCATATGCGGGAAAAAAGTGAATATTCGCAATTTCGAATATATAGCGAATATATTCGCAATATTCGCTAAATCACGAATTTGCGATATTCACAGTAAAAATTAGAAATGCGAATATTCGCACCCAACACTATTGTAAAGTAGCACTGCAGAGAGCATTCTGCATTCTGCATTGGTTCTGCCAGTGCTAAATCTGTTTAAACTGCAAAATAAATGTGCCTTTTTTTGTTTGTTTTTCATTAATTGTAACAAAGCCGTGTATAAAGGATTTTGTGTCACTTTCGTGCATTTTCTAAAATGTCAATCCTGTTGCTATGGGACATATTTATCACTACTTGTTAAATTTTTGACCATTCTCTTTACAGAACAGTTTCAGTTCAGCAATATTCTTGGGATGTTTGGTGTGAATCGCTTTCTTGAGGTCATGCCACAGCATCTTAAAGGAGAACTCCAGAACATAAAAATTGTCCCCCATAGTGCCGGCAGTAAAAAATAATAAAGATGTACATACCTTCCTCCGCTCCCCTGCAACCTCCGGTAACCGGCTCTGGCCTCCGCCCCGATCCTCTTCCTGGTTGCCGGTGGTCGGAAAGTCTTACTGCGCTCAGCCAATCACCAGCCGCAGGGAAGTCCCGACTCGGCCGGCAATAGGCTGAGCGGCAGTGTCACGTTTTCGGCCCCGGCCGCAGGTGCAGGTGTAGTGAAGAATTTTGTGTCCTGAAGTGTTCTTACACTGCCGCTCAGCCTATCACCGGCCAAGTCGGCCGGCCGGTGATTGGCTGAACGCAGTATGATTCTCTGAGGCCCTGGGGAGCAGAGGAAGGTATGTACTAGGGATCGACCGATTATCGGTATGGCCGATATTATCGGCCGATAATCACGATTTTGGGCATTATCGTTATCGGCAATTACCTTGCCGATAAGCCAATAATGCCCCAACCCCCGCACCGCCCCCACCGCACCGCGTCCGCCCCCCCCCCTGACCCGCCGCACCGCACCGCGACCGCCCCCCCGATCCACTGCGTCTCACCCCCCACCGTAGTGCTGGGCGGTATACCGGTATGGATTTTTGCCCATACCGCTATACCGGTCGGGCCCCTCCCCCACCCTCCGAGTCAATAAAAAAATAAAAAATAAACTTACCCGTAATGGGGGTGGTCCGGGCCATCCATCCTTCCTTCCTGTAGTGTCCGACGCCATTCCGGGTGGAGGGTGCACCGTTACGGGCTGTCCTTCTCCGGGAGTCCTCTTCTCCACTCCGGGCAGGCTCCGGCCTAGTACGCTGCATAGACGCCGCTAGGCCATGACGTCAGGTGCGTCGCTGCACACGGGCATCACTGCGTAGTGGCGTCTATGCAGCGTACTAGGCCGTAGCCTGCCCGGAGTGGAGAAGATGACCCCCGGAGAAGAAGGACAGCCCGGACTGGTGCACCCTCCACCCGGAATGCCGCCGGACACTACAGGAAGGAAGGATGGATGGCTCGGACCACCCTGACAGGTAGGGGAGAGAAGCGGGTGGTGGCGGCGGCGGCCTATGGCACCGCAAAAGCCACTGCAGTGCATTCATTTAAAGCGCCCGCTTTAAATCAATGACCTGCAGCGGTGTCGAGGGGGGATAAATAGCCGATAACTTATACCGGAATATCGGTATAAGTTATCGGCTATCGGCCCTAACCTCCACCGATTATCGGTATCGGCCCTAAAAAAACGATATCGGTCGATCCCTAGTATGTACATCTTTATTTTTTTTACTGCCGGCAGTATGGGCTACAATTTTTATATTCTGGAGTTCTCCTTTAAGCGGGTTGAGGTCAGGACTCTGACTGGGCCAATCCAGGAGGCGTATTTTCTTCTGTTTAAGCCATTCTGATTTCATCTGTCCACAGAATATTTTGCCAGTACTGCTGTGGAACATCCAGGTGCTCTTGTGCAAACTGTAAACATGCAGCAATGTTTTTTTTTGTACAGCAGTAGCTTCCTCTGTGGTATCCTCCCATGAAATCCATTCTTGTTTAGTGTTTTACATATCGTAGATTAGCTAACAGGAATGATAGCATATGCCAGAGACTTTTGCAAGTCTTTGGCAGACACTCTAGGATTCTTCTTCACCTCATTGAGTAGTCTGCGCTGTGCTCTTGCAGTCATCTTTACATGACGACCACTCTTAGGGAGAGTAGCAGCAGGGCTGAACTTTCTCCATTTATAGACAATTTGTCTTACCGTGGACTGATGAACAGCAAGGTTTTTGGAGATACTTTTATAACCCTTTCCAGCTTTATGCAAGTCAACAATTCTTAATCGTAGGTCTGCTGAGAGCTCTTTTGTGCGAGGCATCATTCACATCAAGCAATGCTTCTTCTGAAAAGTGTTTTTTATAGGGCAGGGCAGCTGTAACCAACACCTCCAATCTCATCTCTTGATGATTGGACTCCAGTTAGATGACACCTCACTCCAATTAGCCCTTGAAGATGTCATTAGTCTAGGGGTTCACATACTTTTTCCACCTGCACTGTGGATGTTTACATGGTGTGTTCAATAAAAACATTGTAAGATTTAATGCTTTGTGTGTTATCAGTTTAAGCAGACTGGGATTGTCTATTGTTGTTACATAGATGAAGATCAGATCACATTTTATGACATATTTGTGCAGAAATCCACATAATTCCAAAGGGTTCACATACTTTTTCTTGCAACTGTACATGTTATTGTAACTTTGAAATTCACTTTGCCTTATAAACAGCTCAGAAGTACATAAATACACCCATAGCAGTGTTATACAGGGCTCTTAGACAGTGTTATGCACACATTTTTGGGCTGTTGGCAAAGTCCTGGTTCAGACAAAACTAGTTTGTTCAGAACCAAAACTTTTTTCCAGAGTTCGGCAAACCAGCAGAACTAATTAGAGGCAATTAAAGTAATGACAATCCATTAGGAGCACTACCTGCTTGTTCATAATATACCTGTAGTTTCTACAGAAGAGCACATAGGCACGGAACGGTGCAATTAAAATCAACCAAATTCTAAAATTATCATTAAAAGGTTTCATATCACAGCAATTGTAACTATTACATCCCATGATTGCTCTAAAGGCAAAAAATATCATTAAATTATAATTGTTGCTATGGCACTGATTGTTGGGTTGTCCTGTTTGTAGTATTACAGTAAACACCTAAAGGTATACAGCCACTGTAAAATTACTAAAGGTCTATACAGTTAGATCAAAACAAACCTCGTGCTGGTAGAAATAAAATTCTAAGAAGCAACAGATCAATGTAAAGATTTTAAATTTTTTATTTCTTACCCCCTTAATAATTTGCCCTCTTGTTTAACAAGACTAACCAAAAACATTGATGGGCTATCCTTACAACAGGCTATCTATTCTAGACAAGTGGAGTCCAGCTCTTGTTGTCTGATTGATGGGGCACAGATTTGTACTTTTTGGTAGCTGCTCTACTTTCTAAAACTACAAAGCTATGCCTGGTAATGAAAATGAACCTTTAATCAGCAGAGATGCTGGGAATTAGACAACCTCCGATTTAATATAATCTTAAATTCCCTTAAAGGGGTTGTCTAGATAATTATTTTAAAATGGGTTTTCCAGTGATTTTTAATTTTTTTATTTGTTGAAAGTGAGCATATACGTTTAGATTAAAAATTGGATTAAGAACATAATGATTCTTTTTGAAAATCATTTAACTAGCTTCAATATTAATGCTATAAAATGCTTAAAGGAGTTATTCAGGTTGTTGTAACCTTTCACTATCCTGACCGTGATGCCAAGTAAAGTCTTCAGTGCTTTACTTGCCTTACATGTGTGGGGTGGATTGTCCCCTTTTTTTTTTTTATTTCTTGGTCCCCCCCAGCTTTAGCATTTCTCTAGATGACAGTTGCCGCCAACCTTTCTCAGCACTTAAGACATAACCTGGCATCACGGGCAGAATAGTGAAAAGTTCATTAAACCTGATTAACCCCTTTAAGAGAACAATAATGCACCCGAATAGGCATTGCTTCCATATATCAGATAGCAACATTAAATAATGATAATATTGACTAATAGGTATCATTGACTAGCGATGATAGACCTAGATTAGCCTTACCATAAAACTCCTGAGCGATGAAGTGAATAGTCTTGATTATCTTGACAATGGAGGTGAGACCTATTAGGCAGCAAGTTAACAGCCAACAATTGACATTGATGTGCTGGCAAAATAGGCCAAAGCATCTACAAAATGTCAGATTGGTTAGTAGTACCTTTTAAAAGTGGTCCATGTAACGACAACCTGTTAATCGGCATCAGGTTCAAGGGAACCCAAGACTCATGTACACATCTGGAGTGTAAAGACTATCCGATCTAGTCCAGCCCCACAGAAGTCCTACATTTTTATTGGTTAAAGACTGAAAAAAGTGGGGTTAGCCCCTCTAGGCTACACAGTCAGACTTGTCTAGAGTTGTTTGGTTATATCTATAGTGGTATACATGACTATTGTATGTGTATGTGCGCAATATCTTTATGGCATTGCCAAATTATGTGGTAAAGTAATAAAATGCGGCAGTATATAATATTTGCCCCTATTGCAATAGGGCTATATTCTCTTTATGGTGCGTTTTTATATATTTCACATAAACTTGTGTTAATAAAGTATGTTTATTTATTACTTATTACAAACATGTTTACAGTTTATGATAGCTGGAAGACCAAACTCTGGTAACCCCGCCGATCAGAAGACTGAAGAAGGGCTGTGCAGATTTTTCCAGCACAGCCCTTGTATTGTCCATTTATTTGCCATTTGGTATTTTCAGTTTTGGGGGCCTGTTCAGACATACAGTTTATGTCTCAACAGTTTCTGTGTTTATTTTCCCTGGTTTGGGAAGAGTTAACCTTACAGCCCTTCAGCCCTTCAGCCTCTTCAGGTGCTGCTCTGGGCTGATAATTTCACCTGTTACTCTGACCATGTTTCTTTATGCATTTTTGTCTTTCTGAGCTCATTGAATGATTGTGATCATGGTTAGCTGTCCTGTCTATGATCCCTAGATTTTAGCCTGCTATGTTTGAAGTACTTGTAGGTTTTAGAGTTTTGCTTCTTATATATTTATTGTTTCTTGTTTAGACCCATGTTCATTATGCCTTTGTATGAGTCCTTTTTGACCTTGTTAGATCTTGGATCTCCTAGGTTACAATCCTGTTCCGAGCTTTGTGCTAATGCATCTATCTAGGAGTATGTTGGAGTCTCTGTCCCTGCTTCATGTATTTTTATTTATGTTTCCTCCTTGGATGGTATACGTTCCCCACTGTTGAGTGTGCTGCCAGCAAGGAGGCCATTTGGAGTTATTATTGCTGTCCACTCCTTTTATGGAGTGTGGTGTCCAGTGTGTTTCTTGTTCTGAGTCCAGTGTGTTTCTTGTTTCTGAGTCCAGTGTGAACAGTGCTTTTGATTTCTTGACCTGTTTAGTGTTCTGACATTCAGTTGACCTGTTTATCCCCTGCATCTCATGGTTTTGTCTGCTGTATACTTATCCTTTTATCTAGTCTTGTTCATAATATCATATCTGTCATTAATCTTGATCCTGGTTTCTGAACTGTATGTTAGTATGCTATATCCTATTATCTGTTTTGTTGTTTTGTAGCATTCCTGTTATGTTCCTGACTTGTTCCCCAATATTTACTGTTATGATTGTTTTGACGTGACGCTCATGCACTGTCTTTGAGGTTCTCAAGATGCATAATCATTCTCAAAAACCAATTTTCTATTGATGGAACAAGTAAAGTATGTCAAATCTCACCTGTTTACACCTGTTTATTTACCTGTGAGATAATGTGAGCTTTGCTCTCCCTGCCCTTTTGGTATTGTAATACTGCTCCTCCGTCTGTGGATTGCTTTTTTTGCACTTATACTGCATTATTGCCTGATTTGCATTATATATATATATTCATCTGATGACTTTCTGTTATTTTGCACATACCACTTTGGAGCATTAGTTATATCTCTATATTGATATCAGGGCAGGGTAGGGGTTGGGGGGTCATGTCCCCTTCCCCAGTGATGTTTTTAGGCTCACTTGGGAGCCTTTTTAAATGTTTTTAGATGTATGTGTCTCCTCTTATGGTTTCTACTAATAAAGTTCCTTGTATTTATACTCATTTTTGGGTGTGCACTGTCTGCAGCTTGCTTTTCTTGGTATAGATAATTTGCATTAGATGACTTGTGTATTTGTTTTGAAAATGTGCATTACAAGGTGATTCCATATTTTTTACTGCTATTTCATCTGGATTAACATATCCATTAATTAAATTATATATATTTTTTTCATTTGTCTAAGGGATGTTTTATGAAGCAAGAATATTTATCTATTAGACAAATAGTTTTGTGTCATATCTGTGATTGGTGTATTAGCTATGAAGTAAAACACCTGGGTGATGTCATGACTGGGGGGGTGGGGTGGATAGGGAGAGGGAGCCCTAAGCTGTCTCTAGAAACACTAGGGCTGCAGCTAACGATTATTTTAATAATCGATTAGTTGTCGATTATTTTATCAATTAACTGGAAAAAATTAAAAAATTCCAAATAAAAAGGGGTTCAGCTGATTCTACTTGAAAAATTATGTACAATAGTCATATTAAAAGTTTCTAGCATGCACTGTGACCAAACAACAGCATTTTATTTATTTATTTTTTTATATTTACGCCAATTGCCGTATAGGATCATTATTAATTAATGTGTAGTACAGACACTAGGATGCAATGCTCTGCACATACTACCATCTGTATAGCAGTGTGTATGTAGTACACACACACTGCTATACACATGGGGGTATGTGCAGAGCATTGCATCCTAGTGTCTGTACTACAGACACAAGGGTGCAATGCTCTGCACATACCCCCCTGTGTAAAGCGGTGTGAACTGCACTGTACTACAGACACATAGGGGTATATGCAGAGCATTGTGTTGGTAGTACAGACACCCTTATGTCAGTAGTACAGACTAGGGTCCAATTCTCTGCACATACCCCCACCTGTATAGGAATGTACACACACTGCTATACACATTGGGGGCATGTGCAGGCTGCAGAGCATTGCACCCTAAGGTCTGTAGAAGACACTAGGGTGCAATGCTCTGTCTGCAGTCTGCTCTGAACAGACCCCTGCAGACTGCAGAAACACACGGACGGAAGCCCTGGGAGGATTAGCAGCCACCAGGGCCGCAGCACAGTGAGTGTGTGCAGTATTGGAACCTCATCCTACTGTACTGGGGCCCTGGAGGCGGCAGCAGGTGGCAGCGGACGGCGGCAGAAAATGGAGGGTCACTGATCCTCATTGGCTGAGTGGGGGAAATACAGATAAAATGGCGGCGGAGACAGATATTAGGAGCAGCCGCCTCCTAACTGGTAACACTGATCGGAGGGTGGACCTGAGAGTTTCAGCCTGAGACTGTCACTGAGGCTGCTGCAGGATTTTCAGGACTTGAGGGACTCACGCCTGACCGCCCGCCTGCCCACAGCAGCCTCCTGACCGCAGACAACAAAATGTGCAATTATTCGATAACAGGATTCGTAAACAACGAATCGTATTATCGAATTTAATTGATTGTATTGATTAATCGTTGCAGCTCTAAGAAACACTCGCCTTGCCTACTTGCCCATCCACCCTAAACGGCAGATCGACAACCACGGTCCCTACCTGCACTTAAGTGCATTTGGTGTAAAGGTACACAAATAATAATGTACATAGTAAGGGACAGGTCAAAAACAAAAGGGGAAAACAACCAAACAACCAGATAAACCAGACAGGACATAAATATACAAACATGGCAGCATATAGCATACTAACATACAGTTCAGAAACTGGGAACAAGATAAACGACTAACCACTAAACAGGTCAGGAAACATAGAACACTGTTCACACTGGACACAGAACAAAAAACATAAACAGATACTAGTTCAGAGGACACAAATCAGTGATAAAGCACAGAGGACACTATGGAACAATGGCAATGTACAGAGGACATTCTAGAACAGTAATCTTGTATACTTTGATCAGTGCATGTACAAAAAAAACACTTAAAGTGTACCCGTCAGATCACTCAAAAAAACAAAACAGTTATATGTTGCTCAGTATCTCATCCTGATCATGTACATGTACTTTTTTATGTGTCTATGACCTACATTTCTCTCAGAATTAGCTTTATTTTTGAAATACCTTAATTTTGTCCACCAGAAGCAGGGGGGTGGGTACTCACTGTGATAACCACTCCCCCACCTCCCCCTCCCTCTCCTCAGTCCAGTGCTTCCCAACCAGGGTGCCTCCAGCTGTTTCAAAACTACAGCTCCCAGCATGCCCACACATCATTTGGCTGTGCAGGCATGCTGGGAGTTTTAGTTTTGCAACAGTTGGAGGCATATGATTGTAGTCCCCTTTTATTACACTTACGTACACACACACTGGCTTCATATATTCTTACACATACACATTAGATAGACACACTGATATACACACATACACATATATCCACACACACACACATACATGCAGGGACGCTCACTTTTTCATCTGCAATGCAATGTTTCTGCCTCTCTCACACAGCAGACATCAGTGAGAGCCCGGCAAAAGTCTTCCTGCCCCTCCCCCTCCACTTCTCTTTACATGAGTCTGCAGTGTGTACAGCCCCTCCCCCCCCCCCCCCCCAAAACATCCAGGACAAAGCAGTGTTCACAGAAGGACTGAATGCATTCCAGAAGGCAGTGGGGCAGTTATTTGACTGGCTTTTTCAGTATGAAATACTGAAAATTTTCTAATGAAAGCAATTGCAAAACATTTTGGTTTTACATGCTTTACACCAAAAGTTTTTATATCTGACAGTGCCTATTTAAGATCAGCAATCATGAACTCTATAAAAACGGATGCAAGAAAAAGCAAAACTCGATATCATGGATGAATAGGGATCAGGATACCAAACAGGAATAATACAAAACTCCATAACATGGAGGAATACGGTTCAGGATATCAAACAGGAACATTACAAAACCAAACTCCATAACATGGAGGAACATGGGTCAAGACTCTAAACAGGAATATTAAATACAAAGCACGGGTATAAGCAAGACTCACAGTGTGAACACAGACTAAGAATATAACAAGGTACTAAAAGCCAACAGATGAACTTAAAACCAAGCAGACTAAAATCTCTCATAAACAGACCAACCATGGTTAAAGGGGTACTCCGGTGAAAACTTTTTTTCTTTTAAATCAACTGGTGCCAGAAAGTTAAACATATTTGTAAATTACTTCTATTAAAAAATCTTAATCCTTCCAGTACTTATTAGCTGCTGAATGCTACAGAGGAAATTCCTTTCTTTTTGGAACACTGACATCACGAGCACAGTGCTCTCTGCTGACATCTCTGTCCATTTTAGCAACCATGCATAGCAGATGTATGCTAAGGGCAGCATGGTGGCTCAGTGGTTAGCACTGCTGCCTTGCAGTGCTGGGGCCTTGGGTTCAAATCCCACTAAAGACAACAATAAATAAAGCGTTATTATTATTATAATAACGTCAGCAGAGAGAACTGTGCTCGTGATGTCATCAGAGAGCATCCAAAAAAGAAAATAATTTCCTCTGTAGTATTCAGCAGCTAATAAGTACAGGAAGGATTAAGAATTTTTAATAGAAGTAATTTACAAATCTGTTTAACTTTCCGGAGCCAGTTGATTTAAAAGAAAAAAGGTTTTCACCGGAGTACCCCTTTAAAACTCAAATATAAATATATAGATTAAAACAGTAATAGTCAGAATAAGAACTAATCACCAGCTCAGAGTTCCAACAGAGCTCAGGTTTTAAAGCCACACCCGAGCTACAATAGGGTGAGAGCATTAACTCTTCAAACCCTCAGCACAGAAACTGCTCAAACACAAAAAACAGTGTCTGAACAGACCCCAAGACAGAAAAACCCAAAAACAGACATTACAGGTGACTATCCTACCACAGTGGAGATTCTATCATTATTGTGAGTAGATGTAATATAGGACAGGATCAGGTCCTTCATGGTTAGAAACATTCATAGCCACTTTCCGCTCAGGCCAATAGATGAGTATGCAGAGTACATATAAATGGGTTTAACCCCTTAACAATGCTGGACGTAAAGGTACATCCTGCTGAGCTGGTACCTAATGCACCAGGACGTACATTTACGTCCTATACATAACCACGAGCCATGGAACGATGCTCGGGTCATGTGCGGCAGGTCCCAGCTGCTGATAGCAGCCAGGGACCCCCCAGTAATTGCAATCGAAATTAACCCCTCAGATGCCGTGATCAATACAGATCACAGCATCTGCAGCATCGTGGTCACTAAAATGGATGATTGGATAAGAAATAGTCAGGATAGTAGTCCCTTTGTTATTTCATGTTCCTAATAGACACGGCTACCAGTAGTGAACACTGCGGTGGCCATGTATGCACAATTCTTTCTTCCCAACAACTTTTTCCCTTGCTGGCCTGAATGCATAGGATACGCATGTGTAGTTGCTCACTACACAGACACCCTCATTTCGGTGCTCTTCACCACTTGAGAAGCTAATATATTTTCCAATAAAGATGAGCAATTGCATTTGTGGAGCTTCTGTATACAATTGATTTATTGAACTACAGCCATATCCTATATGATTCTTCAAGCTTCACTCTTGGGTCACATGGGGTCAGGTTGTTTGCCTACAAACCATGCAAGCAGAATGGACAACCAGGATATGACAGGTGTCACAGTGGGGCATAATAAGTGAATTATTTATTGCAAAGCACTTAGATATTGTTAATTAACCATGGCTTCATACGGCTAGCCTCTTCTTCCCAAAGTCCACCTTTAAAAAGCCCATGTATAGTGCAGAATATGATAGACTGAAGGACAAGCCCTATCCAGCAAAGTTCAATTCCACTGCACAGGTGGTTATTATGTAGAGTAAACATTATGTCATACATGCTAAATCATACTAATACAGAACAAGCTAGCAATGAAATTCAATGTAAACTACACCTATGCAGTCGCTAATACTATGCAGCAGGAAGGAATGATACGGAGTGCACCAGGGAAAACTCTCTGGCATTCTCATCACAGGCTGTATAATGACCATGATTTACTGAGCAAACAGAAATGAATATTTAGTTACAAGCAAAACATTGCTGGCCCAGTTCAAAATCAAACATCAAAGACAAGCAGCCTACCTTAAGTGTAGCCCCTGGGGAACAAAACACAGAGAATGTCTTTAAATACGGCTGATGAAATGAGCACACGTGAAGAATGTTAATGGGTCGTCCTTTTAAGATTGATTAAATCCACAGATCTTTCAACTGAACAGATCTGCCCAGTAAAGTTTATTTTTATTTTTAACTTTAACAGGGACGTTAGAAAATAAGCTTGTATCAGTGTATTACATAAGACTGACCTAGACTGATCAACCAAACTACCAGCATCATAATATAGGTGCTGTATTAGCTTGTAAGCTGTATAACTGAAAGCTTTATGGGCCTCTTTTTTGGATCCATTCTGCTTTCTTGCTACAAAAATGCAAAGTGTGAACTAGGCCTAGACGCTTTGGACAATGTTAAACACATTAATGGCCCTGATTAACTAAGAGTAAAATGTAGTTTTATTTGTGGGTTTTAATTTCCTAGAAGTATCTTTCTACAGTATTTACTAAGGTTTCCCTACATTTTGCACTTTTCCCAACATTTAGCTTTTTTTTACAATTGCTCTGAGCTGTGGGGTTTCCCAGAGCTCAAATCCACCACACTTTCTGTGGAAACCTTAGTAAATATGTTGAGTTTTTGTGAAAATTTCGGGGGGACACCCATTTTAGGTGGCCACATCCCCTTTTCTGGTGGTCATGCCCCTTTTTCGGGTGCTCTAAGTAAAATGGGGAGTTGGTCGAATTTTTACATTTTTTGCCGCTAATTCTGGTGCAGACACAATTTGGGGTGTAAGTGCGCCGAATTCTGGTGCAGAACCCAACAAAACAGGTTGGGTTTACAATTGGGTTTACAATAGCAAATCAGGGCCATTACTATTATGAATAGAAACATCCTCCCAGCACATTACATGGGTTCAATTATAAGTGGTTAATGTATTTCCACTCACCCATCTTCCGTTCAGGCTGTGAATTGATCATAACTCACAACCAGAGCTGTAGCTACACTTTCTTTCACACAGGGCACAGGTTCGGATTTCAGCTTTTAAACTTATATTTAAATGCCCTGGCTTAGACTTAATGGCTTGTTTGCTTCCCGCTGTCACTGAGAACCTAGGAAATATGCCTCAGTTGTGCACCCCTAGCTAATAACCTGCCCATACCTCAGCATAGTCTATACACCCCAGATACGCAACTCTGTGCAACAACCTGCAAAGATACTGATAGGTTGTTTGTTAAAGGGGTACTCCCTTGCCCCAGCGTTCTGAGCATCCTGTTCAGAAGCTTGGAGCGGGTGGCCATCATGTCATGGCCACACCCCTCGTGATGTCACATCACACCCCCTCCATTAATGTCTATGGGAGGGGGTGTGACAACCATCACACCCTCTCCCATAGACATGAATGGAGGGGGCGTGGTGTGATGTCACGATGGGGTGTGGTTGTGAGGTCAGGACCGCGGCTGCCTGCTCCAAGCTTCTGAACAAGACGTTCAGAATGCTGGGGCGCAAGAGTACCCCATTAGGCTGCAGAACAAGTTTTCCGGGCTCCTAATAATGGCTCCACAAATTCAAATAACCCCATGAAACTCAAACAAGAACTACATATGCATGATATCACAATACTGAAGAAACAATCACACAGGAAAGACAGAGACAAGAGCAAGTTAAAGGCAGACTAAAAGTATCAAAACTAAATACTGGCTACCCCAACCTAACAGGACAAAGAACAAAGACACACTAATTGGCAAGTGCGTGGAGGTAAATGGTTAATTGCATAACCTTGGGGAGGTTCAAGCTACACCAACTGCCAGATACAACTAAAACCTGGCATAAATATATTTCTCCAAGAAACACAAAATAAAGCTACTGCCCCCAGAAATAACTATATACTGACAAGGACAAGGTGGGTGTTGACCCGCCATACTGAGGGATAGGTTTTAACAAAAAAGTAAATAAAAAATATAACAGGATTCCCTAGAGTTCAGATCTTCCCCTTTTCATGCAGTTTTCCCAAGTGTTTTGCTTAGATAAAACTGGGACTGGAGCCTAAAGGAAGATGCACCAGGTGTTGCAAAACTACAATTTTCAGAATACAAAGAGTAGTTTTGCAACTTCTGGAGGACCACAATTTGGAGACCACTATATTAGATTAACCCCTTAACCTCTTAAGGACCCAGGGCGTATGGATACGCCCTCACACCCTGGGCCTTAAGGACCCAGGGCGTATCCATACGCCCTGGTGTTTTCCGGTCTCTGCCGCGCGCCGGGCAAAGATCGGAACTGGATGCCTGCTGAAATCCTTCAGCAGGCATCCAGGGCAAATGCCGAGGGGGGCCATGTAGGAAATCGCCCTTGCGATCTGCAGCGATACCGGGCTGATCGGGTCTCTGGGACCCGACTGCCCGGTAATTTCGCATGATCCCGGCTGTCACAGACAGCCAGGACCATGCTAATGTATAGGAGCGAGGTGGCAAACCGGCCACCTCCTCCTATACCCTGCGATCTGTCGGTTAGTTAACCGACCAATCGCAGGAGGGGGGGGCGGTTACTTCCTCCCGTCCTGCCCGGCCCCTTGAAGTCCGGAGAGGACGGGAGGAAGACCGGAGGACGCGGCGGGGGACGGGGGAGGGCTGGTGACCGGCCCCGGTACTTACTTCGTCCCTGAAGACCCGGATCCCTGCGATGAAGACGGCGGCGGCGACAGGTGAGTTGATCTTCAGCCGCGGTCGGGCCCTTTACAGCAATGCACGTCGCCGTAAAGCGACATGCATTGCTGTAATGGGACCCTGTAAACTACAACTCCCAGTATGCCCAGACAGCCCTTGGTGTCTGGGCATGCTGGGAGTTGTAGTTTTGCAACATCTGGAGGTCCACAGTTTGGAGACCACTGTGCCCTTCCAGATGTTGCAAAACTACACATCCTCAGCATGCCCTTACTGTCCAGGCATGCTGAGAGTTGTAGTTCTGTAACATCTGGCCCTTCAGATGTTGCAGAACTACAACTCCCAGCATGCCTGGACAGTTTTGGCATACTGGGAGTTGTAGTTTTGCAACATCTGGAAGGGCACAGATTGGGAACCACTGTATTAGCGGTCTGCAAACTTTAGTCCTCCAGATGTTGCAAAACTACAACTCCAAGCATGCTGGGAGTTGAAGTTCGGCAACATCTGGCTCTAAAGATGTTGCCGAACTACTACTTCCAGCATGCCTGAGAATGTTTGGGAGTTGTGGTTTTGCAACAACTGGAGACACACTGGTTGGGAAACATTGTCTGTTTCCTAACTCAGTGTTTCCCAACCCGTGTGCCTCCAGCTGTTGCAAAACTATAACTACCAGCATGCACTGACTGTGCATGCTGGGAGTTGTAGTTTTGCAACAGCTGGAGGTCCCCCCCTGTGAATGTACAGGATACATTCACATGGGCAGGGGGCTTACAGTGAGTATCAGGCTGCAAGTTTGCGATGCAGCTCAAACTCGCTGTAACCCCCCGCCCGTGTGACTGTACCCTAAAAACACCACACTACACTACACTAACACAAAATAAAATAAAAAGTAAAAAACACTATATATACACATACCCCTACACAGCCCCCCTCCCCTCCCCAATAAAAATGAAAAACGTCTGGTACGCCACTCTTTCCAAAATGGAGCCTCCAGCTGTTGCAAAACAACAACTCCCAGTATTGCTGGACAGCCGTTGACTGTCCAAGCATGCTGGGAGTTTTGCAACAGCTGGAGGCACCCTGTTTGGGAATCACTGGCGTAGAATACCACTATGTCCACCCCTATGCAAATCCCTAATTTAGGCCTCAAATGCGCATGGCGCTCTCACTTTGGAGCCCTGTCGTATTTCAAGGCAACAGTTTAGGGTCACATATGGGGTATCGCCGTACTCGGGAGAAATTGCCTAACAAATTTTGGGTGGCTTTTTCTCCTTTCACCCCTTATGAAAATGTGAAGTTGGGGTCTACACCAGCATGTTAGTGTAAAAAAATAAATTTTTTACACTAACATGCTGGTGTTGCCCTATACTTTTCATTTTGACAAGAGGTAAAAGGGAAAAAAGCCCCCCCAAATTTGTAATGCAATTTCTCCCGACTACGGAGATACCCCACAAAGTGCTCTGGGGGTGCACAACAAGGCCCAGAAGGGAGAGTGCGCCATGTACATTTGAGGTGATTTGCACAGGGGTGGCTGATTGTTACAGCGGTTTTGAGAAATGCAAAAAAAAAAAAAAAAACCACATGTGACCCCATTTTGGAAACTACACCTCTCACGGAATGTAATAAGGGGTGCAGTGAGAATTTACACCCCACAGGTGTCTGACAGATCTTTGGAACAGTGGGCTGTGCAAATAAAAAATGTTGTACAGACCACTGTTCCAAAGATCTGACAGACACCAGTGGGGGTAAATGCTCACTGTACCCCTTGTTACGTTCCTCAAGGGGTCTAGTTTCCAAAATGGTATGCCATGTGGGGGTTATTTTGCTGTCCTGGCACCATAGGGGCTTCCTAAATGTGACATCCCCCCCGAGCAAAATTTGCTCTCAAAAAGCCAAATATGACTCCTTCTCTTCTGAGCATTGTAGTTCGCTCGTAGTGCACTTCAGGTCAACTTATGGGGTACCTCCATACTCAGAAGAGATGGGGTTTCAAATTTTGGGGGGTATTTTTTGCTATTAACCCTTGCAAAAATGTGAAATTTGGGGGGAAACACCCATTTTAATGAATTATTTTTTTTTTTTACGTATGCAAAAGTCATGAAACCCGTGTGGGGTATTAAGGCTCACTTTATTCCTTGTTACATTCCTCAAGGGGTCTAGTTTCCAGAATGGTATGCCATGTGGGTATTTTTTGCTGTTCTGGCACCATAGGGGCTTCCTATATGGGACATGCCCCCGAGCAAAATTTGCTCTAAAAAAGCCAAATATGACTCCTCTTCTGAGGATTGTAGTTCGCACGTAGTGCACTTCAGGTCAACTTATGGGGTACCTCCTTACTCAGAAGAGATGGGGTTACAAATTTTGGGGGGTATTTTCTGCTATTAACCCTTGCAAAAATGTGAAATTTGGGGGGAAACACACATTTTAGTGAAATTTTATTTTATTTTTTTACATATGCAAAAGTCGTGAAACACATGTGGGGTATTAAGGCTCACTTAATTCCTTGTTACGTTCCTCAAGGGGTCTTGTTTCCAAAATGGTATGGCATGTGTTTTTTTTTGCTGTTCTGGCACCATAGGGGCTTCCTAAAGGCAACATGCCCCCCAAAAACCATTTCAGAAAAACGTACTCTCCAAAATCCCCTTGTCGCTCCTTCCCTTCTGAGCCCTCTACTGCGCCCACAGAACACTTTACATAGACATATGAGGTATGTGCTTACTCGAGAGAAATTGGGCTACAAATATAAGTATACATTTTCTCCTTTTACCCCTCGTAAAAATTCAAAAATTGGGTCTACAAGAACATGCGAGTGTAAAAAATGAAGATTGTGAATTTTCTCCTTCACTTTCCTGCTATTCCTGTGAAACACCTAAAGGGTTAAAACACTGACTGAATGTCATTTTGAATACTTTGGGGGGTGCAGTTTTTATAATGGGGTAATTTGTGGAGTATTTCTAAGATGAAGACCCTTCAAATCCACTTCAAACCTGAACTGGTCCCTGAAAAATAGTGAGTTTGGAAATTTTGTGAAAAATTGGAAAATTGCTGCTGACCTTTGAAGCCCTCTGGTGTCTTCCAAAAGTAAAAACTTGTCAATTTTATGATGCAAACATAAAGTAGACATATTGTTTATGTGAAAACAGAGAGCTTCAAAGTTAGAAAAATGCTAAATTTTCTAATTTTTCATAAAATTTTCACATTTTTCACCAAGAAAGGATGCAAGTTACAAATTTTTTACCACTATGTTAATGTAGAATATGTCACGAAAAAACTATCTCGGAATCAGAATGATAACTAAAAGCATTCCAGAGTTATTAATGTTTAAAGTGACAGTGGTAAGATGTTAAAAAAATGGCCGGGTCCTAAGGTGTAAAATGGCTGGGTCCTTAAGACGTTAAGGACGCAGCCCTTTTTCACCTTAAGGACTGAGCCCTTTTTCGCAATTCTGACCACCGTCACTTTACGAATTAATAACGCGAAAACGCTTTTACCGAATATTCTGATTCTGAGATTGTTTTTTCGTGACATATTCTACTTTATTTTGGTGGTAAATTTTCGGAGTTACTTGCATCCTTTTTTGGTGAAAAATCCCAAAATGTCATGAAAATTTTGCATTTTTCTAACTTTGAAGCTCTCTACTTGTAAGTAAAATGTATATTACAAATACATTTTTATTTTTCTTCACAAATACAATATGTCCACTTTATGTTGGCATCATAAAATGGACATATTTTTGCTTTTTGAAAAAATTAGAGGGCTTCAAAGTAGAGCAGCAATTTTCAAAAATTTCATGAAAATTGCTAAATCTGAAGGGGCAGATGTTACAGAACATGCCTGGGCAGTCGAAGCTGTAACAGTGGTCTCCAAAATGTGACCTTCCAGATGTTGCAAAACTACAACTCCCAGCATGCCCAGACAGCCTTCCTAGTGGTTGCCACAGTGAAGATCGTTCTACTTTCACTTTCAATTCCCCCCCACCGTCGATTCCCTACCTGATCCAGCAGGCTCCAGCGAAGATCCCGGGTCCCCAGGCATCTTCTCCTGCAGGTACGGTCTCCATCTTCTTCCCAGATCCCCTCGACATCCGTTCTGACTAATGGCAGGGGATAGGAGGAGATCACAGCTCTGCGACCTCACTCCTATCCCTTAGGCTGATCGGGGCTATTGCTGACAACTCCGATCAGCCCTATTTTCCGGGTTTTCCGGAATTGGAGAAAATCGCATGTCTGAATTGACATGCAATTTTCTCTGATCGCCGACATGGGGGGGGGGGGTGTCTCAGGACCCCCCTGGGCGATGTGCCGGGGTGCCTGCTGAATGATTTCAGCAGGCATCCGACTCCGGTCCCCAACCAGCTAGCGGTGGGGACCGGATTTCCCACAGGCGTATGGATACGCCCTGTGTCCTTAAGGACTCAGAATGCAGGGCGTATTTATACGCCCTGTGTCCTGAAGAGGTTAAAGGCATTTAGTAACACATCCACCAAGTAAAGAATCCAACCTTGTAACAGTTAAGGGAACACGGACTAACCAATATTATGTTTTATGATATTGTACAAAACATTTCATTTTATTAAATCTTAAAAGTGAAAACAACTGACTGATCATATAGAATTTCGGTCAGGATAGGATTAATAGGGATTTCTTGCTGGGAATCCTGAAACTGAAGAACATACAAGAGATTTTATTTTACATGACTGCATTTCCAGATCACATTCAAAGGTCTATTGTGTTCTAATCCTATGGTCCTTTTAACATGAGCCAGTTCATAGCTTGCCAGTCTGCAAGTATTTTATAGATTACTTATAATGGAGGAAGATATCAGTCGTGCAAAGTATTCATTTACAAGAGTATTTGATGTCACACAAGGTATTCCATCTAATGTGACATTTATCTAAAGTGGCAGTTCATAGCGTCAAACATGTATGTAACTGTATACAAAGCCAGACTGATGTGAAGGTCCATTAGAAGATCTATACAATACTGAAGACTGCTCTGACAACAGTTTGTCCTAGGCCGACTTTAGCATCATAACTATTTTTTTACAGAACAACTTTGTTTCTATATATCTGTAACTACACTGCACAAAAAATAAAGGGAACACTATGATAACACATCCTAGATCTGAATGAATGAACTAATCGTATGAAATACTTTCATCTTTACATAGTTGAATGTGCTGACAACAAAATGACACAAAAATTATCAATGGAAATCAAATTTATCAACCCATAGAGGTCTGGATATGGAGTCACACTCAAAATCAAAGTGGAAAAGCACACTAAAGGCTGATCCAACTTTGATGCAATGTCCTTAAAACAAGTCAAAATGAGGCTCATTAGTGTGTGTGGCCTCCACGTGCCCGTATGACCTCCCTACAACTCCTGGGCATGCTCCTGATGAGGTGGCGGATGGTCTCCTGCACTAAAGCATCCGCCAACTCCTGGAAACTCCTGGACAGCCTGTAGTGAAACGTGGTGTTGGTGGATGGAGCGAGACATGATGTCCCAGATGTGCTCAATCAGATTCAGGTCTGGGGAACGGGCGGGCCAGTCCATAGCATCAATGCCTTCCTCTTGCAGGAACTGCTGACACACTCCAGCCACAAGAGGTCTGGCATTGTCTTGCATTAGGAGGAACCCAGGGCCAACCCCGCACCAGCATATGGTCTCACAAGGGGTCTGAGGATCTCGTCTCGGTACCTAATGGCAGTCAGGCTACCTCTAGAAAGCACATGGAGGGCTGTGCAGGCCCCCAAAGAAATGCCACCCCACACCATTACTGACCCACTGCCAAATCAGTCATGCTGGAGGATGTTGCAGGCAGCAGAACGTTCTCCACGGCGTCTCCAGACTCTGTCACATCTGTCACATTTGCTCAGTGTGAACCTGCTTTTATCTGTGAAGAGCACAGGGCACCAGTGGCGAATTTGCCAATCTTGGTGTTCTCTTGCAAATGCCAAATGTCCTGCACGGTGTTGGGCTGTAATGGACTTTTGCAGCCTGCTGGAGGTCATTTTGCAGGGCTCTGGCAGTGCTCCTCCTGCTCCTCCTTGCACAAAGGTGGAAGTAGTGGTCCTGTTGCTGGGTTGCTGCCCTCCTATGGCCTCCTCCACGTCTCCTGATGTACTGGCCTGTCTCCTGGTAGCGCCTCCATGCTCTGGACACTATGCTGACAGACACAGCAAACCTTCTTGCCACATTGTAAAATTAGAGTGAAAGCACCGCCAGCATTCAAAAGTGACCAAAACATCAGCCAGAAAGCATAGGAATTGAGAAGTGGTCTGTGGTCACCACCGGCAGAACCACTCCTTTATTGGGGTTGTCTTGCTAATTGCCTATAATTTCCACCTGTTGTCTGTTCTATTTGCACAACAGCATGTGAAATTGATTGTCAATCAGTGTTTCTTCCTGAGTGGACAGTGTGATTTCACAGAAGTGTGATTGACTTGGAGTTACATTGTATTGTTTAAATGTTCCCTTTATTTTTTTGAGCAGTGTATATTTAAATCCTTCTTCTGCCACAAATGGCATTATTGTATCAAAAACTTGATATTGAAACACTTACTATTTTTTTTAAATATTTGTTTTATTATTTTCATTTCATTGCTCCAACATTTGTAGTATACATTTTTATTCACAGACAGCAGTGGTGTGCCATGCAGACAACACTTTTTTATTATTTCGTGTAAGGAAAAATGTAATCGGACCAGGGATTTTAGTTTTAATTATATAGTATTAAAGTTATTATTATTAGGATTATTATTGTTATTATTACTGTTGTTTATATGAGTAGGGTTATTATTTTATCAGGAAAAAGTAGTGTTTACTTGTGGGGTTGTAATATTGTGGTGTGAGTTTGGTGAGAGAGAGGCTGGAACAGAAAATACTTTGAAGGACATTTATGGACTTATATAGACTTATTTTTGCATTTATTGTACAGGTGTATGTTGTTTGTATTATTGTTATGTTGTTGTTTATTATTATTGTAACGTTTCATGTTTTTACATAAAACTTGTAAAGTTAATAAAACTTGTTTTGCACAAAAAATTGCAAAGCAACTAGCTGTGTACACACAAACTTAGGCCTCATGCACAGGGTGATATTACAGCAACATTTTGTATGGAGATATAAAAGGTCACCCATAGAGGTGCATGGGGTCTTACTTAACCTCCATATGCCTATGTTTTAAATATGAAAAAAATAAACAATATATTTGTATATATATATATATATATATATATATATATATATATACATACATCCCGGGCAGCAGGCTCTCTGTCTTGGAGTTATACTTGACTCTGATCTGTCTTTCACTCCCCATATTCAGTCTCTTTAACGTTCTTGTCACCTGCATCTCAAAAACATTTCCAGAATCCGTCCGTTTCTCACTACTGAAACTGCTAAAACTCTCATTATTGCTTTGATTCACTCCCACTCTCTCCTCTCCAGTCCATCCTTAATGCCGCAGCCAGACTCATCTTCCTCTCCAGCCGCTACACTGACGCCTCCTCCCTGTGCCAGTCACTACACTGGTTACCAATTCAGTCCAGAATACAGTACAAAATCCTCAGTCTCACACACAAAGCTCTCCACAATGCTGCACCTCCCTACATCTCCTCTCTCATCTCTGTCTACCATCCTACACGTTCTCTTCGATCTGCTGATGACCTCACACTAACATCTTCTATAATCCGAACTTCTCACTCCCATCTCCAAGACTTCACTCGTGCTGCACCGGTTCTCTGGAATGCTATCCCTCAGACTCAACAACAACATCCATAGTTTCAAACGTGGCCTAAAAAAACATCTCTTCAGACCGGCCTTTAACATTGTCTAATTGGCCTCAACATTAGTGTTGCTCGCGAATATTCGCAATACGAATTTTATTCGCGAATATCGCATATTCGCGAATATAGTGCTATATATTCGTAATTACGAATATTGTTTTTATTTTTTTTTTCACAGTACACATCACAGTGATCACCCTTCTCTGCTTCCAGCTTGTGTGGTGTAAAGAAGGCTCTAATACTACTGTGTGAGACTGGTGTGCGAATTTTCGCATATGCAAAGTTTTTTCTTATGCTAATTTTGTATATGCAAATTTTCGCATATGTTATTTTCGCATACGTGAATATTCTCATATGCAAAAATAAAACGAGAATATTACAAATATGCGAATATTCGCGAATATATGACGAATATTCGTCCATATATTCGCGAATATTCGCGAATTCGAATATGGCCTATGCCGCTCAACACTACTCAACATATCCTCAATATATCCCCACACCTCTTGTTTGAATAGTTATTGTGTAATTTTATGTCTGATACTTGTCTTTGTTTGTACCCCATAATTGTAAGCGCTGTGGAATCTGTAGGCGCTACATAAATAAATAAAATAAATAAAATATATATACATATATATATATATATATATATATATAGCAACAAATAGACAGTGGCAACTCCAGTAAAGTGAAAACAGTGGCTGTCATTATTCACATAATGTGATGTGATGTTTTGGCTTGCTCACCAAGCCATTTTCAAGCTTGGTGAGCAAGCCGAAATGTCGAATCACATTATGATTATGATTTTCACTTTACTGGAGTTGCCACTGTCTATTTGTTGCTGCATTGCTTGAAGTCTTAAGCCAGGACTGTGTTGCAGTGGGCACCCGTGCATTATCTTGAGGAGTTCTGCTCTTTTTTGGAGTTTATATATATATATATATTTATATATATATACAGTGACCCCCCCCCCCCCCCCGACCTACGATGGCCCTGACATATGATCAAATCGACATACGATGGCCTCTAAGAGGCGATCGCATGTCGATGTCAGCATCGACATACGATGCTTTCTATGTCGGGGCCATCCCATTAAGTGCTATCCGGCAGCGCAAAATGCTTAAGCTGCTGCCGGATAGCAGCTTAATGTTCCCTGTGTGGTGCGGTGAGTATTACTTACCCCTCCACGATGCTCCGGGGTACCCTCCGGGTCCAGCGCTGGTCCTCCGGTGTCTTCTCGGCCCTCTCCGGTGAAATCACTACGCTGTTGCGCACGCCGTCCCGTCATCCAATAGGAATGGCGTATGCAGCGGCGTAATGACGTCGCTACGCAGGCCCAGTGAGGCCTTGCGGAAGATAGCGGAGGACCGGAGAAGACCAGGAGAGCCCAGCAGAGGACCCGAGAAGACCAGGAGAGCCCAGCGGAGGCCCGGGGTCACCATCGGGAGCGGTGGGGACACCATCGGGAGCGGCGGGATGCGGTCCGGAGCGGCGGGGACAGGTGAGTACAGCTTCCTATACTTAACATTGCACGAATCCCTCAACATACGATGGATTCGACAAGCGATGGCTCGTTTGGAACGAATTACCATCGTATGTTGAGGGACCACTGTATATCCCAAAGGGCTGTATTTGTGGGAGGGTCTGATCATTATATAAACCCCCCTCATAGTGTTACCTCAAAGCGGGTGTTGCGTTTTGCGGTCTTCCTCTGTGTTGCTGAAAGTGAGCTCCCTCGTCTCCTCACTTTCGGTTCCGAGATCCTGTGCTACTTTCGTTTTGGTGCGGCGTTGGGGGGTAAGTGCCAGCTTGCCGACGTGTTAATGCAAACTACGGAGCATTGTTCTGTTTAAGTCACAGGGGTAGGGAACTCTTCTGCTGCCCGCCCGCTCTGCATTCATAGTTTTAGTATTGTTTGTTACCAGGCAGGTTTCGCTTCCACTGCCCGCACGCTCTGCATTCATCATTATAGTATATTGTTTGTTACCAGGTAAGTTCGCTTCCGCTTGCTGTACGCTCTGCATTCATCATTATAGTATATTGTTTGTTACCTGGTAAGTTCGCTTCCGCTGCCCGCACACTTTACATTCATCGTTATAGTACTGTATATTGTTTGTTACTGGGTAAGGTTTCGCTTTTGCTGTCTGCACACTCTGCATGCATCTTTACATTACAGGGTGGGCCATGTATATGGACACACGTTAATAAAAATGGGAATGGTTTGTGATATTAACTTCCTGTTTGTGGCACATTAGTATATGTGAGGGGGGAAACTTTTCAAGATGGGTGGTAACCATGGCGGCCGTTTTGAAGTCGGCCATTTTGAATACAACTTTTGTTTTTTCAATAGGAAGAGGATCATGTGACACATCAAACTTATTGGGAATTTCACAAAAAAAACACTGGTGTGCACATGTCGTCGAGGTTAACACGTGAGGAGCAGATAGAAATTGTGCTGATGTCTGGTGAACGCAGTAACCGAGTCATTGCAGCAGATTTCAATGGAAGACACCCTACAAGACCACCCATCTCCCATGCTACAGTTAAAAAACTGCTTGCTAAGTTTCGTGAAACTGGTTCAGTGTTGGATTTGCCAAAATGTGGAGGCATGAAATCTGTCACTAATGAAGAAACATCAGTGGCTGTCCTAGCTTCATTCAGCAAGAGCCCACAGCGTAGCACTCGCCGCATGTCACTGGAGAGTGGCATTAGTCGAACATTCCTTCGGCGGATATTAGCTACCCACAAATGGCACCCTTACAAACTCCAGCTACTGCAGCATTTCAACGAGGATGACCCAGATCGGCGCACTGAATTTGCAGAATGGGCAAAACAAAAATTGGAACACGACCCTCAGTTTACGCAGAAGATTTTGTTCAGTGATGAGGCAAACTTTTATGTGAATGGTGAAGTTAACAAACAAAACCACCGCTATTGGTCTGACACCAACCCTCATTGGATGGATCCCTCCAAGACTGTTGGAACACAAAAATTGATGGTATGGTGTGGTATATGGGGTACAAAGATAGTGGGGCCATTCTTCATCAATGGAAACCTCAAGGCCACTGGATATGCGAAATTGCTACATGATGATGTGTTTCCCTATTTATGCACTGAAGCTGGCAAGTTCCCTGATTTTTTCCAGCCAGATGGTGCACCACCACATTATGGGTGTCAGGTCCGAGCATTCCTAGATGAACAGTTTCCTGGAAAGTGGATTGATCGTCGTGGGCCAGTTGAATGGCCCCCAAGGTCTCCCGATCTGACCCCCTTGACTTTTATCTTTGGGGTCATCTGAAGGTAATTGTCTATGCTGTGAAGATCCGAGATGAGCAGCACCCCAAACTACCGATACTGGAAGCCTGTGCTACCATTTCTCCTGCGGTGTTGCTATCAGTGTGGGAAGAGTGGGAGAAGAGGGTTGCATTGGCAATCCAACACAATGGGCAGCACATTGAACACATTTTATAAGTGGTCAGAAACTTGTAAATAACTCTAGAAATAATAAAAGTTACGTTAAAAATGATTGTTTTTCTTGTGAAATTCCCAATAAGTTTGATGTGTCACATGACCCTCTTCCTATTGAAAAAACAAAAGTTGGATTCAAAATGGCCAACTTCAAAATGGCCGCCATGGTCACCACCCATCTTGAAAAGTTTCCCCCCTCACATATACTAATGTGCCACAAACAGGAAGTTAATATCACCAACCATTCTCATTTTATTAAGGTGTTTCCATATACATGGCCCACCCTGTATATTGTTTGTTACCAGGTAGATATATTTCCGCGCCCGCATGCTCGGTATGTATGTTACAATGTCACAGTATATTCACAGACTGCGTCTCTGCTATGCCGGGTGCAGGGTTTGGTTACCCAGGGATCTGAACGTAGATTCTTTGGGTGTCAGGCAGATTGATAATTCATGATGCATGGTCCAGGCTAGGGCTGGGCGGTATGGCCAAATATGTGTATCGTGGTATTTTTTTAACTTATGGCGGTTCCACGGTATATAACGGTATATTCCTCAAGCTGTCATGGGTTATACACCGATGGGTTTGCCCAGCTGACAGTTTCACAGGTGTTCCTTGGGCATGCATCATGTTTTGTTGCAGAAATTAGTTTTAATGTAAAATGTTGTTAATTACATATTACCACTCATTAAAGTAATAATAATAAAAGAAATGTCAGTATTAGTTTATCATGTTATAGTTGCGGTGGGCGGCTTGACATTTGGTGTGTTGTAGGAGCTTATTATCGTCGTTGATTGCTCAACAAACTCTATTTAGGGGTAGCTTATTATAATTTCAGTATGAATGTATAACTGCCATACCTCACACGACTTTAGGTTGTGGATCCGTTTTATTATATTGTTGTTACTGACATGTACTCAGAGCAATGCAAAGTGTTTATTTACTTAAACATGCAATGTTTATAGTTGTCATTGTAGTTGCAGTTGGTCTCCAGAAGATTGGTGTTTCGTTTTTTGTGATTTCACTTGAACATATACCTGTTATACCTGACTCAACTTCAGGTTTGGATACGGTTCATTACATTGTTGTTACTGACACGTCTTCAGAGCAACGCATTTTATTCACCCCACTTGTTTCTGACACATCTTCAGAGCAACGCTGTTTGTTTTACCACTCTTGTTGTTACTAACATGTCTTCAGAGCAACTCGTTGTACGATTTAAATTTGGTTGTTGCTGACATGACCACAAATACTGCAAGTACACTCATAGCATTTATACTGCACGTACACTCATAGCATTTATACTGCACGTACACTCATAGAATTTATACTGCATTCACGCTAATAACATTTATACTGCACGAACACTCATAGCATTTATACTGCACGCACGCTCTTAGCATGCAGCACGTTCACTTACTGCATTCACTCTGCTCGTACGCTCATAGTATTTATACTGCACATACGCTCATAGTATTTATACTGCACATACGCTCATAGCATTTATACTGTACTCACGCTCATAGCATTTATATTGCACGTACACTCGTAGCATTTATACTGCACGTACTCTCATAGAATTGTACTGCATGTACGCTCATAGCATTATACGGCACATACGATCATAGTTTTATACTGCACATAAGCTCATAGCATTTATACTGTACGTACTGCACGTACGTACGCGCATAGTGTTTGTACTGCATGCACGCTTATAGCATTATACTGCACGTAAGCTCATAGCCCCCATACTGCACATACGCTTTTAGCCTTTATACTGTACATACGCTCATAGCTTGTATATCGCACATACGCCCACAGAATTTTCATGCGCCTATATTGTGGTGCGGTGCATAGCTTTACACTAGTCAAAAGCTCATAGCATTTATGCCAGCCGTACATTTATAGCCTTCATAACATAAGAAAAGATATCCAGCGCAGGATACAATGCAACAGGTTCTTTATTACGGATCAAATGGAATACACAGAAAATACCAATGAGTTTCGGGTCAAGCTGGACCCTTAGTCATGGCATCATATTTATAGCCTTCATAAGGTTCATATGCTCATAGCAGTCATTCTGTTCATAAGCTCATAACATTTATATTGGTAATACGCTAGTAGCATACGGTACATACGGTCATAGCATTTAGAATGTACGCATGCTCGTAGGGTCCATACGGTACATACGCTCATAGCATCTATACTGCACATATGCTTGTAGAACTATTACTATACATAAGTTCGTTAGCGTTCTTACTGTACATGCGCTCATAGGATTTATACAAAGCATTCAAAAAAATTTATAAAATAACTGTTCATGGTTATAGCAGCATATGTAAGTTTTCCATGCCATTAGAATAATAGCATTTTTAGTGTGAAATGTTCTTAATAACATGTGCGGGAGGTAAACGCTCATAGAATCACAGTAACATATGTTCATAGTGTACATACCTTCATAACATCCATAGTAAGTATACACTGCATTAGCATATTCATGTTTTTAGTATTATAAAGTGTTTACGTTATAGCGTAGAATGTGCGTAGTTTCATAATTTATACTGTTCGGCATATAGTATTTCAGTGTTTAGGTTAATATAGCTGATATTCTGGTTATGGTACTATAGCTGTGAGTTGCTGCTTCAGGTTGGAATAATTGTTTTTCAAATCCTTACATAACTTTAAGCGATATTCACAGGTTTTGTCATAGATAGCATACATGCCACGTCTGCAGGGGAAGACACTGCTTAATTTTTGTTACTGACACGTCTTCAGAGTAATATCATCATGATTCATAGGCAGTAGTATACCCATTATGCCTGCCACGTCTGCAGGGTGAGGCACTGTGTAATAATTGTTACTGAAACGTCTTCAGAGCAATAATAGCATGACTCATAGGTGGTAGTATACCCGTTGTGCCTGCCATGTCTGCAGGGGGATGCACTGCGTAATAATATCATGACCCATAGGCGGTAGTACACCCGTTATGCCTGCTATGCCTGCAGGGGGATGCACTGCGCAATTGTCGTTACTGACACCTCTTCAGAGGGATAATATCACGACCCATGTGGTAGTATACCTCTTATGTCTGCCACATCTGTAGGGGCATGCACTGCGCAATTATTCTTTCTGACACATTTTCAGAGCAATAATATCACGACCGATATAGGGTAGTATACCTGTTATGCCTACCATGCCTGCAGGAAGATGCACTGCGTACTTTGCTACTGACATGATTTCAGAGCAATAATATCACGACTAATAGGCGGTAGTATACTTGTTATGCCTGCCATGTCTGCAGGGTGAAGCACTGCAAAATTATTGTTACTGACATGCCTTCAGAGCAATAATATCACTGGCAGGTGGTGTTAGGGAGCCAAATGATTATATCTAACTTAGCTTGTTTTGTGACTTTTGCCATCATATGAAAAAGTTTTCTTATAACACGATTAAGCTATACCTGGTAGGCATACATTTCTTGTCGATGGAATACCCAAGCTGGCCTTCACTGTTCTCAGTTCATGCTGTTAAGGCACTGCATGGTATACGTAGCGTGGTATATGTAGCACATTGACTATTAAGAGAGGGGTCAAGTTGCCAGTTTCGGGTGATACTTTTATGAATTATCCATCCTGCTTTATTCAGCACCATTCGGTTTTGTACATAGTTCCATAATCAAAACAGCTATGTTCTTAGCTTTTACAGTTTTCTGAGGCCTGGTAAAATTACTACCAATTCCGTTAGAGATAAAGCAGTGCTAAGGCAGCAGTTGGCACGAGTTGGTGATAGATATGTTTTGTCCCTTTTGGCTATTAAGATGTCTAAATCAGAAGTGTTGAATACATATTTCCCCACAAGTCATAAGTGGTGTCCGGTCAGGGTGTTTGAGTTTCTGGTGGCCACAAACGGGATGGGTCCTAATTCTCCTCCGCTACCAGTAGGTATGGGTCCACTCACCACTAGTTCTTTCATAAGTTCGGTCCGTTCTTTGTTGTCTATGCTAGGTTTAGAGGCTCATAGGTTTTTGGAGCATTCTTTCCGAATAGGGGCGGCATCGGCTGCTTCCAAACACAAGGTGCCCGCACATTTCATTAAGAGGTTGGGTAGGTGGAAATCATCTTGTTACGTTCGGTATATTCCAAATCCAGAGAAAGAAATGTCTGATGTCTTTAAGTTGTTAGTTTTGTAACTCTTAATAATTGAAATGATTTACCTATTTTGGCTTGTCTTTTGCTTTCTATTGGCGTGCCCTCAATATGCGTGGTTTTGGCACACCTCAGACCGGTTATAGGTTGGGTAAGTACGTCTCTATTATGGGAAGCCATGACCACAAGTATAAAGCCCAAAAGGCTGTATTTGTGGGAGGGGCTGATCATTATTTAAACCCCCTCATAGTGCTACCTCAGGGTGGGTGTTGGGTTTTTCCTACCCAGCCCTCCCCTTTTCATAATATTTACTATGGTGTATGCCCTCTATAGGCGTGCCCTCAATACGCCTGGTTTTGGAACACCTCAGACCTCTTATAGGTTATAGGTTGGGTAGGTACGTCTCTCTTATGGGAAGCAATGACCGTAAACTTTCCTTTACCCACTAGTACAGATACTGCATCTTCCATACATGCAGGTCTGTGTTCTGTGAATAGGATTAGCTTTTCTCCATCATAATTTACTTTTTTAGCAGACAATAAGCAGTGAGGCATTAGTGAGGTAAGGAAGGAAATTATATTTTCCCAATAAAACTCAAGACTAAGAACAAATCAGTCTTTATATCCAGATGCCCTCCCTTAATGCTCCTCCATATTAATATTTTGTGGACCCTATTTACCTTATTTAGCCTGGAGTTACCACTGTATTTACTATCCATTATTTAAAACCTGCTTAAAATAAGTACTTCTCCACAAACTGAAAACACTAGCGTAAGTTCTTGAGCTGTCCTCTTATATTATATTAAAAAAAAATTGAATGCAGAACTTCCTCAGTGACAGCTGTTCCTGGGAAAGTTGCCCATAATCCCAGTGGGCAGTATAGCATTATAACATCCCATTACTTCCAATATAAGGATCCTGGTAGGGTGGCGCCAGGAACTGTAGAAGCATGTAGAAGAGATTAGGATAAAAAATGTTTGGTGTCTAAATTTACTTATAAATCTGCTACAGTGCTCATAAGTTTATATATCCTTGCAAAATTTATGATTTCTCAACCATTGTTCAGAGAATATGAATGATAACACAAAAATGTTTCTTTCACTCATGATTAGTGGTTGGCTGAAGCCATATATTGTCAAAAAACTGTGTTTACTCTTTTTAAATCATAATCAAAACACAAACTACCCAAATGACCCAGATCAAAAGTTTACATACCCCAGTTCTTAATACCATGTATTGCCCCCTTTAACATCAATGACAGTTTGAAGTATTTTGTGGTAGTTGTGGATGAGATTCTTTATCTTCTCAGATGGTAAAGCTTCCCCTAAATTCTTGGGCTGTCTTGCATGAACATGATATTGAGGTCTGGAGAATGAGATGGCCATTCCAGAACCTTCACTTTATTTTGCTGTAGCCAATGACAGGTCGACTTGGCCTTGTGATTTGGATCATTGTCATGTTGGAATGTCCAAGTACGTCCCATGCCCAGCTTCCTGGATGATGAGTGCAAATTGACCGCCAGTATTTGTTGATACAGCACAGAAACAAGCCTCAAACCTTCTGGCACAAAGTCATTTGGAGTAATGAGACTAAAATTGAACTGTTTGGACACAACCATAAACGGTACATTTGGAGAGGAGGCAACAAGGCCTATGATGAAAGGTACACCATTCATACTGTGATACATGGTGGTGGATCGCTGATGTTTTGGGGATGTGTGAGCTACAAAAGCACAGGAAATTTGATCAGAATTGATGGCAATATGAATGCAGTAATGTATCAACAAATACTGATGGACAATTTGTACTCATCATCCAGGAAGCTGGGCATGGGATGTACTTGGACATTCCAACATGACAATGATCCAAATCACAAGGCCAAGTCAACCTGTCATTGGCTACAGCAAAATAAAGTGAGGAGTGGCCATCTCAGTCTCCAGACCTCAATATCATTAAGCCACTCTGGGGGTACCTCAAACGTGCAGTTCATGCAAGACATCCCAAGAATTTAGCGGAACTGGAGGCTTTTTGCCGGGAAGAATGGGCAGCTTTACCATTTGAGAAGATAAAGACCCTCATCCACAATTACCACAAAAGACTTCAAGCTGTCATTCATGTTAAAGGGGACAATAGACGATATTAAAAACTGGGGAATATAAACTTTTGATCAGGGTCATTTGGGTAGTTTGTGTTGTGATTATGATTTTAAAAAAGTAAACACAGTTGTTTGAAAATAAATGGCTTCAGCCAAACACTAACCATGAGTGAAAGAAAAGTTTTTGTGTTATTATTCATATTCTCTGAGCAATGGTTAGAAAATTATAAATTCTGCAAGGGTATGTAAAGTTATGAGCGCAACTGTATGTGGTCTGGATTACATTAGGTGACTGCAGCCTGAATTTTGGGGTCTGCTCTTAGGTCAGAATTTTTTTGCATAGTTATAGAGCAGGAGTGGCAAATTTTTTTTCTGCCGAAGGGCAATTTGGATATTCACAAGATAATTTGCAGTCCATAAAAAAAGAACTTAATAAAAAAAAACTAATTAAAAATTATGCACTATATTTGGTCAAACATTTAATTACTCACAACTAATGTGAGGGTTAGAACTGCTTTATTTAATTAGGAGTGTGAAGTTACCTGGTATTGATGATGTTGCACTTCCCAATTGCTTTTCAAGGTTTGTGTAAGTCAGCCTGGTGATAGCTTGCCCCTGTGGGTACTTTTTCAACTCCTGTATGTAGCTTGCCCCCTGAAGTTGGACCTCCCCTGAAGGAGGCTTTCCCCGTTTGTATGAAAAGTGGTTTGCCCACTGTATATAGGACCCTCCTTTAGGTATGAACCCCTGTTGGTAGTTTGCCCCCTGTATTTAGGAGCCCCCCCCCTGTAGTTTGTCCCCGTATATAGGAACCTCATATAGGTACCTTGCCTCTTTTAGGTAGAACCCACTGAACATAAAAAAAAAGCCATAATTTTAGTCTCCTTTTAGGCCGCAGACAGCTTTTCTCACTAGTGGCCACAGGCCTCATAGCCTAGAATGTGCCAGGACACCTGCGGCAGTGATATGTTACAGGTATCCTAGTGCATTCTGTTGCCATGTAATCACCTAGCGGGTTCTCGTGCCACTCCAGTTGGCCACCATTTGCGAGCTGGATAGAATAATGTTTAACAATAACAATTGTAGCACTGGGTTTTAATTCGCCCACCGCATTACCTTTATTTAGCATGCATATTTTCACTGTGTTTCCTTAGGATTTCTCTGGATGTACTAGTTTTCTTCTATATTCAAAAAACATACGCATAGGTAAGTGTAGATTTCTATTAAATTGGTGTGTGACAAGAAAATTCATTGAGAGCCCTGTCAGAGACATAGTGGCTGATGTGAACAAATGTATTTTGTGTGCTGGGCTCTATAACATAATGGTGATATATAAATATTGGGGGGAAAAAACATTACAATATATTGTAAATGTTCAGATATCTTACACTGTTGATTCGAGGTAAGACCCAACAAAGCAGCGAAACATATCTAATTAACCATAAAATGGCAGAATGCTAAAGTTAATAAAAAAAACAATAGCTTTTCTAACACTGACTCAAAGATAATTGATACATTACAATATGTATTTGTTTTTCTGACAGAAACAGTAGGTGTAGTATAAAATCTAAATATTTTACAATAAAAATAGTCTACATTAAGTTTTGTAAATGACATAGAATGAGAAAAGACGTTTTGACCACAGGAGGGCAGACATCTATAGTAGTCCCAATATTGAGCTATTTTATTCCAATAAAAATTTGAAAGTTGGAATCTGTCATTACTGTGTAATGATTCATATGATCAGTTCATCTGCTTGGAAAGATCCTCTGTTGTGGACTGCTGAGCTGCACATGTTAGGACCTAGCAAAGTACAGCAGCCAGGTGGATCCATTCCTGAGCACTAGCACAAGAAAGTGGTCACCTTGCCTAATGTATATTTTCGTGTACTTAGCCAAGTGATCTTTTTTTCTTTGCCAAAATATTCTGTAGTGCTGTACAGAGATTATCACATGGGACCTATCACAATTCATGCTCCCAAGTTTACATCAGTATGTGGCATCAGGGCCAGCTCAAGACATTGTGCTGCCTGGGTCCAAGAGTGAAATGTTGACCCCCCCCCCAAATAAAATAAAAAAATACATATGAAAATAAAAAAAAATTAAAAAATTGCCGTGATCTGCAGTTTTTATTGGTATCATTTTTATTTTGATAAGACCTTTTGATCGCTTTTTATACTTTTTAAAAATAAAAAATGTTGGACTTTTTTTTTTAAGTATACAGCATTGACCATGCGGTTTAATTAACATTATATTTTTAGAGTTCGGACATTTACACACGCGGCGATACCACATATGTTTATGTTTATTTTTTTTAATGGGAGGGAGGTGATTCAATATTTTATTAGGGAAGGGGTTAATTTACCTTTATTAACTTTTATTTAAAAAAAAATGTCACAATTTTTTTGTCCCCATAGGGAACTATTACAGGCAATCTTCTGATTGCATATACTGTTCAATGCTATGCCATTGCTTCAGCCTGCAATCACTGACTGGAGCCTTAAAGAACCAGTCAGGCGAGGAGACAGGTAGGGGCCCTCCCACCGTCCTGTCAGCTGATTGAGACATCACGATTTCACAGCGATGGTCCCGATCAGCTCCGATGAGCTGCAGGGAGTGCTTTTTTATTTTATTTTAGATGCCACTGAACCCTCTGTGCCATTTCAATTCCCAATCCTCCCCCCCCCCGTATCATTTAAATCTCCTCCCCCCCCCCCCCCCCCTGATCCTCTCTGTGCCATTTCAATCCCCCACCTTCTAAGGGGGGATGGGGAATAAAATGGCAAAGGGGGATGGGGGGTAGATTAAATTGGCATAGGGGGGGATGTAGGAGGGGTTTGGGAATTTAAATGGCAAAGGGGGGATTGGGGGGGTTGAAATTGTGAAATGTCACAGATGGGATTGAAGTGGCCTCTCTGATCCCATTTGTGCCATTTTAATTAACCCCCCCCTGTGCCATTTCATTGTAAAAAACCAACCCCCCCCCCCTTCCATTTAAGTTACCCTCCACATTTGATTCCCCTGTCTAAGGGTTCTACCTGGCCTGTGTCTTCAGCAGGCTCAGGTGGACTGGTGCTGCAGCCTGGGAGGCTTCTCCACCCTTGTGCTTAGCCACCAACACTGACAAGTGACGTCACTACGCGGCTCCTTTGCTGAACATCAGTGCGTCCCTAGTCAGTCCCGGCAGCTCACTGAATTAAAGTGGTCACGGCCACGCTGCAGTGAGTGATGGCAGTGGGCAGATGTCAGAGCAGAGAAGGGTGTTAGTGCAGGGGCACATGTTTTTTCTCCAGGAGAAATAAAAAGTCAGGGGCAACGAAGTGCCGCCACTGAAAAATGCCACCTAGGACCATGGGCCCCACCGGGACCCATGGTAGGGCCGGCCCTGTGTGGCATTATAGTTGAGTTGCTCTGTTACATATTTGGCACTGGGTTCCACCAGCTTCATGTTATGCTTTTTTAGAGAAGCATCTGAGCATCGGGTGTTTCTTACCTATGTATACATTCATAATGCCAAGAAATCATGTGTCATGCTAACCTGCCCAAAGCTATCTGCCTGCTTTGAACTTTGGTAGGTGTCTCTTCTTTTAGCCAAAGTCCTATCACCCCAAGCCGCTTAAGAACTCGTTGCCTGAGCAATAAGATTTCTAGATTAATGTGAATTGTAAATGTGTTTGACAATTCGTTCTATCTAGTTTTTGACTCATCTTGCTACCTTAAAGTGGTACTCTGCCACTAGACATCTCATCTCTTATCCAAAGGATAGGGATAAGATGTCTTATTGCGGGGGTCCCACCACTGGGGACCCCCGCGATCTCAGCTGCGGCACCCCAGACATCCGCTGCACGGAGTGAACTTTGCTCCGTGCCTGATGAATGGCGATGCAAAGCGGAGGCTCGTGATGTCACGGCCACGCCCTGCTTGTGATGTCACGGCCATGACCCCTCAATGCAAGTCTATGGGAGGGGGCATGATGGCCGCCACGCCCCCTCCTATGGACTTGCATTGAGGGGGCGTGGCTGGGATGTCACCAGCGGAGCGCGGCCATGACGTCACGAGCCTCCGGCGCTGAACCTGATGCTCTAAATGAACGCCGGGTGCAGCAGGGAGATTGCGGGGGTCCCCAGCGACGGGACCCCCACGGTCAGACATCTTATCGACTATCCCTTGGATAGGGAATAACATGTCTAGAGACGGCGTACCCCTTTAACATGTAGGTTTTTGTGCAGTTGCAAAATAACTGTGCCTGACCTGACCTTGATGTGACAACTTTTCACATCTTCTGCCTAAGGATCTTCTTAGTTTAGACCCATGCCAGATCTGCAAACCAGGGGATCCAGATCCAATCAGGAAGGTCATGTGTCATCATGTGTCTATTGTAGTAAATATGTAAGGCCACTGGTTCCATACCAGTTTCCCTACTATATGCAGCTGTTGCTATTTCAAGGCAAAGGCCAGCCATTTCTACCTTCTCCTCTCTATTCTAGAGCCCAAATTCAGTGTCCATAGGGACCGGAGCGAATGCTTTTGAGGGTCAGACAGGTAAAAGATTTGGCAGAATGCATATATATATATATATACACAGTCACGGCCGTAAATGTTGGCAGCCCTGAAATTTTTCAAGAAAATGAAGTATTTCTCACAGAAAAGGATTGCAGTAACACATATTTTGCTATAAACATGTGTATTCCCTTTGTGTGTATTGGAACTAAACCAAAAAAGGGGAGGAAAAAAAGCAAATTGGACATAATGTCACACCAAACTCCAAAAATGGGCTGGACAAAATTATCGGCACCCTTTCAAAATTGTGGAAAAATAAGATTGTTTATGCATGTGATGCTTTTTTAAACTCACCTGGGGCAAGTAACAGGTGTGGGCAATATAAAAATCACACCTGAAAGCAGATAAAAAGGAGAGAAGTTCACTTAGTCTTTACATTGTGTGTCTGTGTGTGCCACACTAAGCATGGACAACATAAAAGAGGAGGGGAGAACTGTCTGAGGACTTGAGATCCAAAATTGTGGAAAAATATCAACAATCTCAAGGTTACAAGTCCATCTCCAGAGATCTAGATTTGCCTTTGTCCACAGTGCGCAACATTATCAAGAAGTTTGCAACCCATGGCACTGTAGCTAATCTCCCTGGGTGTGGACGGAAGAGAAAAATTGATAAAAGCTGTCAACGCAGGATAGTCCGGATGGTGGATAAGCAGCCCCAAACAAGTTCCAAAAATATTCAAGCTGTCCTGCAGGCTCAGGGAGCATCAGTGTCAGCGTCAACATTTAAATGAAATGAAACGCTATGGCAGGAGACCCAGGAGGACCCCACTGCTGACACAGAGACATAAAAAGCAAGACTACATTTTGCCAAAATGATCTTGAGTAAGTCAAAATCCTTCTGGGAAAACGTCTTGTGGACAGGTGAGACCAAGATAGAGCTTTTTTGTAAAGCACATCATTCTAGTGTTTTCCGAAAAAGGAATGAGCCCTACAAAGAAAGGAACACAGTACCTACAGTGAAATGTGGTGGAGGTTTAATGATGTTTTGGGGTTGTTTTGCTGCCTCTGGCACTGGGTGCCTTGAATGTGTGCAAGGCATCATGAAATCTGAGGATTACCAACGGACCAGTGTCAGAAAGCTGGGTTTGCGTCCGAGATTTTGGGTCTTCCAGCAGGACAATGACCCCAAACATACGTCAAAAAGCACCCAGAAATGGATGGCAACAAAGCGCTGGAGAGTTCTGAAGTGACCAGCAATGAGTCCAGATCTAAATCCCATTGAACAACTGTGGAGAGATCTTAAAATTGCTGTTGGGAAATGGCACCTTCCAATAAGAGAGACCTGGAGCAGTTTGCAAAGGAAGAGCGGTCCAACATTCCGGCTGAGAGGTGTAAGAAGCTTATTGATGGTTATAGGAAGCGACATTTGCAACCAAATGTCCAATTTGCTTTTTTCCTCCCTTTTGTGGTTTAGTTCCAATACAGACAAAGGGAATAAACATGTGTATAGCAAAACATGTGTTACTGCAATCCTTTTCTGTGAGAAATACTTCATTTTCTTGAAATATTTCAGGGGTGCCAACATTTATGGCCATGACTGTATATATAAATGTAATTCAAGTTTCCTCCTAGCCACATGTCATGTCTGAGCTTTCTCATTGGCTGATTATTCTTACAGGTGTAATCTTGTTTTCTGCAGGTGAGAACTGAGGAACTTTGATACCAAATGCCAAGCATGTCCCAGACACCATTAACATTATGTCCCTGATTTATCCATCAGCCTCAAACACTAATTGTCTGGTTTTTGCCATAACAACCAATCACAGCTCAACAATTATACCTTAACGAGCTCCTGTAAAGTGAAAGTTGAGCTGTGATTGGTTGGAAAAACAGACAACTAGGGTTTCAGGCTGAATGATAAATCTCCTCCATGCCTTTCTATGCATTTATGTCCATATTGCCTTCCCCTGTGCATGCGTACATTTTCTGAACTATTAAAATATATTGCAAAATTAAACCAAACGGTCAATGGCATAAACTTAAAAAAATACCAAATTCTAGAATTGCATATTTTTGATCACCTCGTATACCACAATTTTTTTTATTTATAAAAAGCGATTAAAAATTCCCACCAAAACAAAAATTGTGCCAATAAAAGTTACAGATCAAGGTGCAACAATACAGGTATATGGGGAAATAAATAAAAAAAATATAGGGGTCAGCAAAAGTACAATTTTATGCATACTAATTTCCATACAAATAGCTATAACTTTTTAAAAGTAGTAAAATAAAACCAAACATATATGAATTGGGTATCATTTTAATTGTATGTACCTACAAAATAAAGATAACATGTCATTTTTGCTGAGAAATGCACTGTGTAGAAACGGAAGGCCGAAAAATTGCAAAAGTGGTAAAATGATTGATGTTATTACAAAGTACAATTGGTGGCACACAAAACAAGCCCTCATATGGGTCTGTAGGGGAAAAATTTTAAGGGGTTCTCCAGTTGAAAAATTTTTTTTTTTAATCATCTGGTGCCAGAAAGTTAAAAAGATTTGTAAATTACTCAAATAAAAAATCTTTCCAGCACTTTTTAGCAGCTGTATGCTACAGAGGAAGTTCTCTTCTTTTTAAATTTCTTTTTTGTCTTGTCCACAGTGCTCTCTGCTGACACCTGATACCCGTCCAGAGCAGGAGAAAATCCCCAGTTCCTGACACGGACAGAGGTGTTAGCAGAGAGCACTGTGGACAAGACAAAAAATAAATTCAAAAAGAAAATAATTTTTTATACAAGCAATTTACAAATCTGTTTAACTTTCTGGCACCAGTTGATTTAATAAAGCATTTTTCCACCGGAGTACCCCTTTAAAGCATTATGGCTAATAGAATGCGAGGAGGATAAAATAGCAAAAAAAAAAGTGCAAAAAAAATTGATGTCCTTAAGGGGTTAAAATGGTACTCCGGTGGAAAACTTTTTTTAAATCAACTGGTGCAAGAAAGTTAAACAGATTTGTAAATTACTTGTATTAAAAATTCTTAATCCTTCCAGTTCTTATTAGCTGCTGTATACTACAGAGGAAATTCTTTTCTTTTAGGATTTCTTTTCTGTCACAACCACTGTGCTCCCTGCTGACACCTCTGTCCATTTTAGGAACTGACTAGAGCAGAATATGTTTCCTATGGAGATTTTCTCCTGCTCTGGAAAGTTCCTGACATGGAAAGAGGTGTCAGCAGAGAGCACTGTGTTTGTGACAGAAAATAAATCTTAAAAGAAAAGAATTTCCACTGTAGTATACAGCCGCTAATAAGTACCGGAAGGATTAAGATTTTTTGGTAAAAGTAATTTACAAATCTGTTTAACTTTTTGGCACCAGTTGATTTAAAAAAAAAAAAAAGTTTTCCACTGGAGTACCCCTTTAATACATCAATAAAACTTGAACATGCAAAATGGCACAATTAGCTACAGCCATAGGAGCAGTGTCCTAGGAGGCAAACCCCCCTTAAAAAACAAATAGATTGCTATAACTAGGTATACATCCTAAAAATACACAGTGAGAAATAGAATAGTAATGCATAAATAATAATGTGTGAAAGCCTATCTGGTAAATGTCATGCACAATACCAGCATAGATACACAGGAGCTCAAACATAAGTTTTGCCATGACCAGCTTCATCAGGGGAAGAGCCACAATTTGAAGCCATCTTTTATGTAGAGGTTTGGTTTATCAGGACAAGTGTCACCCTGAAAAAGGCTATCCTTCCTTACCCACAATTTATAACATATTCTGCATCTTTTCTGGGACTTTCCCTTCTTAACGCACAGGGACATGGGTAATGCTATTACCATTTGGTTAGAATATGTGCTGTTTTGATGCAATTTTATTTATTCACATGTGTATATTTTGCTGCAGATTTTCTGCAGCTAATTTTCCTTACCTCTGCCCAGGTCACAGAGCATGCATACAAACCTTTCCTATACAAAGAATAGGGTCTGAAGATGTTTACTGTTACCATGTTCATGAAGCATATAATAAATGCTATCATTTAAGCAAGATGGCTGTTCCCATAATAACGTATTAAAAATAATTTAGCATACAAGCTACAATCAGAATATAGAAACAGGTTAGGGAAAGAGAACATGTTTTAGTGTCTGGCTCTAAGCAGTAAAAAAAAATCTAGGGAACACATTCCCTTTAAAGGGGAACTCCGGTGGAAACAAGTAGAAAACATTTTTTTTTCAAATCAACTGGTGCCTGAAAGTTAAACAGATTTGTAAATTACTTCTATTAAAAAAATCTTAATCCTTCCAGTACTTATTAGCTGTTGTATAAACCAGAGGCATTTGTGAATTTCTTTTCTGTCTGACAACAGTGCTCTCTGCTGACACCTCTGTCCATGTCAGGAACGGTCCAGATTAGAATCATATCCCCATGGAAAACCTCTCCTGCTTTAGACAGTTCCTGACATGGACAGAGGTGTCAGTAGAGAGCACTGTTGTCAGACAGAAAAGAACACAAATTTCTCTGTTGTATATCTGTAGTATACAGCAGCTAATAAATACTAGAAGGGTTAAGATTTTTTTTATAGGTGATTTACAAATCTGTTTAACTTTCTTGCACCAGTTGATTTGAAAACATATTTTTTTCCACAGAGTTCCCCTTTAAGAGAACAGCTTCACCTTACTGCTGATTATGCAGTTCTCAGAAATGCCTAAATCAATACCTTGTAGGAGAGGAGTACTTATGACCTGAAAGGATCAAGTAACCACGTACAGGAATAACTAGGCAACAGTATCTAAGAATGTCAATTTGCAATGGTATGCTCCATCATTTCCATATAACAAGTTATTCTCTGGACTGTTCTATAATACAGTCTCTACATGATGGCATTAGAACCAGTACTTGTATCTTGCAGGACTGTAAATGCAAGGATGGTTACCGTTATTATGTGGCTGGCGCACATGACTTACTGCAAACAAATGCCCTGGCAACGCTTACACACACTTCATGAATTTCTCAGTCCCCTGCTGCTCAGCCTCACAAACTTAGCACAGACCGCATGTTAATGAACAGAAAATAGTGTCCATGTGTGTAAAAAGAAATAACCAACAATAAAATGCAATAAGCCCCGCTTTATATGTGTTGGATTGGACACCGATTTCCGCACAGATTTCATTTATGCATGCTTTTTATTTAATAAAGAGACGGAACAGACTTGTCCTATTGACTGAAAATGGGGCTACTCATTGTGTGGATCTGCTTTAGGCTATGTTCACACTTCAGGATGTCCGCACAGACCGCACAGGAATGCACCATCTCATAGACGGTTATGCATTATGTGCAGAGTCTGCAGAAAGAATGAACAGGTTACAGACATGGAAATTCAGCTATGTGCGCATCGCAGCTGAATCCCATTGAATTCAACGGGACTCTGCTGCAAGAGAATCTCCATGCAGAATTCCAATGTGGAATTCCGCATGGAAATTCCAATGTGTGAACATGGCCGAAATCAGATTATAAGAGTATGTTCACACTAAGTAATTTCCAAGCGGAATTCCCCTTGGAAATTCTGCATCACAGCAGAATCCCATTGAATTCAATGGGACTCTGCTGCAAGAGAATCTCCATGCAGAATTCCAATGTGGAATTCCGCATGGAAATTCCAATGTGTGAACATGGCCTAGCACCTGTGGCACCTCAGTGGTAGAAATCAGATTATAAGAGTATGTTCACACTAAGTAATTTCCAAGCGGAATTCCCCTTGGAAATTCTGCATCACAGCAGAATCCCATTGAATTCAATGGGACTCTGCTGCAAGAGAATCTCCATGCAGAATTCCAATGTGGAATTCCGCATGGAAATTCCAATGTGTGAACATGGCCTAGCACCTGTGGCACCTCAGTGGTAGAAATCAGATTATAAGAGTATGTTCACACTAAGTAATTTCCACGCGGAATTCCTCTTGGAAACTCTGATGCATGAAGAAAACATGGGTGTGAGTGGGTTCATTCTTTGGGCGGCATTCGGTATGAACTGCATTGCTGTCGATGGGTCAATGGAATATGGTGGCACCCGCGGCAGACAAAATCTATATTCTGGGCAGAGATAGTGTAGTCTGAATCTAGGCTGAGCCTTATATTTCTGCTGCAGATTTCAAAACAAAAAAAACATGTAAGATTTGCAATACGCAAATCCGACACATGTAAACAAATGGTTAAAGGGGTTCTCCAAAGAAAAGTTGGTGAAATTAGATGTTTACCACATGCATATTTGTTAAGCTATGCAAATGGCCTGCAGATTGCGACGTTTCTGCAAATACTGTGCCTTTCTCACTGTGTTTCCCAAATCATCCCATCTTTGACTTTGGCAGAATACATGTCAGCACTATTTCACTATTTGGCCTCACAAATTGTCTGTGATTTCTTCCTACAAATTAATCATGCTTTAAAGGGGCAGAGACGCATGGTGTCCGATGCTTACTTTTTTTTTTAATACACACACATATATATACTGTATATATATATATATATATATATATATATATATATTAGAGATGAGCGAACTTACAGTAAATTCGATTCGTCACAAACTTCTCAGCTCGGCGGTTGCCGACTTTTCCTGCATAAATTAGTTCAGCTTTCCAGTGCTCCGGTGGGCTGGAAAAGGTGGATACAGTCCTAAGAAAGAGTCTCCTAGGACTGTATCCACCTTTTCCAGCCCACGGGAGCACCTGAAAGTTTTACTAATTTATGCAGGAAAAGGCAGCAACCGCCGAGCCGAGAAGTTCGTGACAAATCGAATTTACTGTAAGTTCGCTCATCTCTAATATATATGTATATCTCAACATATGTGTGTATATATGTGTATATGCATGCTACAGCATAAATTCCAAACGGCTGGAGATATTTTGATTAAACTTGGTTCATATGTTTTTTTTTTGTTTTTTTTTTAGGTCAAATAAAAATATAGCAAAGTTGTTCTGATACAGACAATCTCTTCAGCCCTAAAGTAACGTGATCAGGAGATGTACAAGAATTTCCATGCAAGTACAGTGGTCCCTCAAGTTACAATATTAATTGGTTCCGGGACAACCATTGTATGTTGAAACCATTGTATGTTGAGACCAGAACTCTATGGAAACCTGGCAATTGGTTCTAAAGGCACCAAAATGAAAAATACGTAGATAACTAATATAGATAAAGCAAGTCCTTACATATAAAAGTAAGAAAGAGCTGCTGGGAGCTGTAATCACTGTCTATGTCAGTGTTTCCCAAGCAGGGAGCCTCCAGCTGTTGCAAAACTACAACTCCCAGCATGCCCGGACAGCCAAAGGCTGTCCGGGCATGCTGGGAGTTGTAGTTTTGCAACAGCTGGGGACACCCTGCTTGGCAAACATTGGTCTATGTTGAGGACAGGATCTTCTTCAGGGTCCTGTACAGTACACGCAATGTCCTAAAAAAGTAACATGGAAACACCCTCACCTGGAGTCCAAAGGAGCAGGTAACCCTGGTACAGGTAAAGAGTACAGAACATGTAATACCTCCCTGTACTGTAGGGGGCGCTACCAGATATCAGTCAGTGCATACGCTTCAGTAATACAGAGGTTTTACCAGTAAAATGCCCATTCTGATTGGTCAGTTCTTCCGGCCATTGACATGTTTCACAGATCTGTACTGTCTGTACATTGTATGTTGAATCTGGTTTCAACTTACAATGGTCCAGAAAAGCCCATTGTATGTTGAAACTATTGTATGTTGAGGCCATTGTAAGTTGAGGGATCACTGTATATGGGACTTCCAGTACATTTTCATCATGTTACTCTCAAGCTGCAAAGATTGCCTGGGAGGTTTAAACATCCTGAAGCTAGAGCAACATCATGGTAAAGTATGATTTAACTGTCTTGCAGGCAGGTTCAGAGAATAGTATGTGAGCAGGAAGGGGAGCAGGAAGGGGAGAAGGAAGGGGAACAGGGTGGGCGGGGGAGAGGACATTTATTGCAGGCTGAGAAAAGAGTGAGGGGAGGATAAAAGATATCAGTGCAGGAACAGGAAGAATGCATGGCAGCACTGTTTAAGGGTGCGTTCACACGCTCTCTATTTTTGCGGGTTTTCCGCCGCAGTCCCTACTGACTTCAATGGGGCTTGCGGCGTAAATTCCGCCGCGGACAATCTGCTATGGACAGCCCAGAAGAGCCCGCCCCTTTCAAATACGCTGCGGAAAACCCGCAAAAACAGACAGCGTGTGAACGCACTGTAAATAAGCAGTGCTGAAGGAATTTGCAGTCTATCACTGATGGGGCTTCAGGAGACTGGGAAAGCTGGGTGGCACGCAGTATGTGTGCCCCTCAGCTTTACCAATCTCCTAAAGAACTCCAATATGGCCACATATGGTTCAATCAGTATACCCCAAACCCCTACATTCTAATGTGCCATGGCTGCCAGCACAAACAGCCACTCTTGCACTTTAATGACATAGCATTAACAGTCGTCATTGCCAGACCCATGGGGTCGGTGCTCTGTAGCTATTGGCTGGAGCTGCAGAGCACTGATGTCATTGCTGATGTCCATCTTCTGTTCCCTAGCTTTGTGTACTTTAGCATCCTATTAAATATGACTATATGCTGGATGCATAGAAAAACATTTGAGCTATTATTGTGTCACAAAATAATTCTGTTACTAATATCATCATTCTTTGTAGCAGCTTGACAATTCCAAGGATTCCTTCAGCAGGCATACCTATAGGGGGCGCAATAAAGCAGTTTTGTGTCTTGCCTTTCTATCTTTTAGCATTACTCCCTCACTGCCGAAGGGAAAAACGTAAACCATAATACTGATGTAAGATCACAAAAGATGAGGAAGGGTTCTTGTCTTGTATGATATACCGTAGGTAACTGTAGTGTAGTTGGTGTGAAATGAGGATGTGTCCTGATACGGCCCAGCATTAAGTTACATAATCCAAATAATGGAGTTAAAAGCTTAATATTTAATTGAACTAAAGGTCGTAAAGGCCAAATGAACTTAGAAACATTTCCTTCCAATACCAAATATAAAACAGTGCAAATAGATGAAGTGTCATACAATGCTGACTATGGCCCATAACTGGAATTTAGATGATAAGCTGTTTTGTAGCTGAATGGGTTACTTTATACATTTGTTCATTTAATTCCTGGAAGTATTTAATACAAAGAAAGTGTTAATATTAGAGAACATTTTGACCGATCTCTCCCTCTATACTGGACTGTCATTTACACTGTCCCATGTTTATTGTGCTCGCATTTGTGTTTTAAAATGTATCTCAACCCCTTACAATATGTACAACAATAACCAATAAATAATAATATTAATCAATTAATAAATAAATAAATAGGTAAGTAAATAATAAAATATGTTTACAGGGCATTCAGAACGTTTTTAGACTCTTTAAAGGGGTACTCCGGTGCTTACACATCTTATCCCCTATCCAAAGGATGGGGGATAAGATGCCTGATTGCGGGAGTCCCGCAGCTGGGGACGCCCGGGATCATGCACGGGGCGCCCCGTTTGTAATCAGTCCCCGGAGCGTGTTCGTTCCAGGTCTGATTACGGTCGACTGCACAGCCGGCGGCATGTGACGTCACGCCTCCGCCCCCGTGTGACGTCCCGCTCCGCCCCTCAATGCAAGCTTACGAGAGGAGGCGTGATAGCCCCCGTAGGCTTGCATTGAGGGGCAGAGCGTGACATCACAGGGGGGCGGGGGTGACGTCACACGCCGCCGGCCCTGCGGTCGCCGGTAATCAGATGCGGAGCGAACACGCTCCGGGGACTGATTACAAACGGGGTGCCGCGTGCATGATCACGTGCGTCCCCAGCTGCGGGACTCCCGCGATCAGGCATCTTATCCCCTATCCTTTGGATAGGGGATAAGATGTGTAAGCACCGGAGTACCCCTTTAACTTTTGTCACATTTTTTATGTTGCAGGCTAAAATAAATTTAAAAAAAATTCAAGTTTTGCTCATCAATCTGCACTCAATACATCATAATGACAATGGGAAAGAAGAATATGAGAAATCTTTGCTATGTTATTGAAACTAAAAACTAAAATATCAGACCCTTTACTCAGTACTTAGTTAAAGGGGTACTCCACACCTAGACTTCTTATCCCCTATCCCTGCAATCTCCCTGCTGCACCCAGCATTCGTTTAGAGTGTCAGGTGTAGCGCCGGAGGCTCGTGACGTCACGGTCACATCCCCGCTCGTGATGTCACGGCCTTGCCCCTTCAAAGCAAGTTTACGGGAGGGGGCGTGACGGCCCCTCCCATAGACTTGCATTGAGGGGGCATGAGCGTGACCCGGATGTCACAAGCCTCCGCCCCGCATCGCCAGTCATCCAGCATGGAGCTAAGTTCACTCCATGTAATGGATGTCTGGGGTGCCGCATCCTTTGGATAGGGAATAAGATATCTAGGGGCGGAGTACCTGCATATGATGTCACAAGGTTTGCACACCTGTTTTAAGGATGTTCTGCCATTCTTCTCTGAAGATCCTCTTAGGCTATGTTCACACGGCAGAATTCTACATAAATATTCCCACAGACATTCCGCAGCACCAGAGTCCCATTGATTTCAATGGGATTGCTGCAATGTTCAATGTGCAATAATGTGAAGAATTGGAAAATTTCTGGTGTTTTTATTTTACATTTTTATGGCATTCACTGTATGGTAAGATTTTTTTATTTTTATTCTGTGGGTCTGTAGAATTATGACAATTTATATAGCTTTTTATGTTCTTTTTCCTTTTCTCAACAAAATCCTTTTTTCCCCTTTTTTTGTGTTGTCATGTTCTGACAGCCATAACTTTTTAATTTTTTGTCCAATACCATTGTTTTATTGGGAAATGGGCATTTTTTAAATTTTTTAAATTTTATTTTACACTTTATTAATTTATTTGAAAACCTTTTATTTTTTTACTTTACCCTTTTTACAGGTTATACTATGCTGCAGTACATCTGTGCTGTATCACAATATAACAGTCAGTACTACACTGACTAACAGCTTGTGCAATCCAGCCTATGGCTGGATCTCACAGGCTGCCATACTAGGCAGACAGGAGGCCATCAGCCGGCCTCCTGCTGCCATGGCAACCAACGGGATCCCACCATCACATGGCAGGATCACCGTTGGTGGACAGGGGGAGCCCCCTCCCCCTGTCAACCCTATAGATTCCATGATCGGGACTGATCACGGCATCTATGGGGTTAATACTGCTGATGCTGCAGCTGCCGAGACCAGGATCACGCTGACAAGTACCTGGCTGTGATTGACAGCCGGGTCCCGCTGGTGATCTCCTGCAGCGCATTGCAATGTGAAGGAGATCGCTAGGACGTATGCATACGTCCACTTGTGCTAACTAGCTAGCAACTTGGAGGTATGCATACGTCCTAGGGGGGGAAAGGGTTAAAAGTTCAGCGCCCATTAGGTTCCATTAAAGTGTAATACAATATGTATATTTGTAACATACATTGGTTAAAAAATGTGTAGGTTCACATCTGCATAAGGGCCTCCATCACAGAATTCTTCCAAAATGCAACACAAAAAATACAGCACCATAACAGAAAACCCCTCAAAGTCAATCTGGTCCATCAGGTCCATTGGTGTCCTGTATGCAGCAGACCAGCCAGCTCTAATGTCTGCTACTATACAAAATCTGCTACAGAGTCCTCGATCTAAAGCTTAACCGGTTGCCGTATAAGGCCCGCGCCATAAACTGTTTGCTGTCTTAGGACTAGCGGGGTTGTCCTTAGGGTACGTTCAGATGGGCGGATCCATACCATATTTTACGCTGTGGATCCGCCAACGCTGGACCCCTACACATACACAGTATACTCGCACACATCACTGCAGTATACTCGCACACGGCTGCTCTCGGCCTAGCTCAGGGAGTAGGGGAAGCGTATTGCTGCTCCAAGCAGGCACATCTGAGGCACCAACTAGTTGTCCATCGTCGGCGGATCAGCAGCGTAAAATACGCTGTGGATCTGCCCATCTGAACATACCCTAAGGACAAGCCGGCTTGTCCTAAGACGGTAAACAGTTTATCGTGGGGGCCCCCAACTCTGGGCAGTGTATGCACTATAAGCAGACACACAGGACTTCCCGACACAGACCTGTGTGTACAGGAGGTATGGAGGCGGGCCTAGTGCACCGACATAACTGTGATGCGTTGGGCCCACATCCAAACCTGCGGAGGGGAAGGCCGGTGTGTCTGTTCACAGCGCATCCGCCGCATATTTCCCACTGCCGGTGGATTTCTTGCAGCATGAAATACTCTGCTTGTACACTGAGTGTGATCCTACCCTTAGCTAGAACAACTGATGGAGCCACTAAACCACTAAAGACTTTAATGTCATCTACTATTACAGTCTTTCACCAGTTCAGACTGATCAGAAAGTGTACCTCCAGTTTTACAGAGAAATGATAATAATGTGTGACATGTGTACTATGGGTGTCCTAAAGATTTTTCATATCAACTTTTATCTCTAAATTGTTCTTTATTGTCTTTCGCCCATATTTACACCTGCCTAAATCTGTCTCTTAGGCTAATCCTTTTAGAGTTCTTTTAGTCTTTCCCCACGTGATGTGCCCTTTATTAAACATGACAGCCCCTCTTAAAAAGGCCCTAAGGTGGAGCCAAAATGTTTCTGGTGAAATGTGGACACACTAAATAGTGAGATTAGCTGGATCTCTACTGTTACAGTACGGACATACCACTGAGGTCTAGACAGCTTCTTATTATAACTCAACATTTTATTGGCATTTTCCCAATTCATGAATGATATGAAATGCTGCTTTTTAATCTTCCCTATTGGCCTAAAGTTCCCAAAGGTTTCCATGATTTATTATTGGACTGCACCTACTGTTCATGCAATTGCCTAATATATAATATATGGAAATTCAGTCTATATTCATTGTTGTTTCTGTCGCACTAGTGCTGACATTCTGCAGCACTGAACATGGATTCATTCATTTTTGTCCCTGCCCCAGTGGAGATCATATTTTTTTTATTAGGAAGCAAATTGATCTATCAGGATGGTTATGAACTAGGAGGGAAATGGAGTTCCCAGGGGAAATGCACATTGGTATGAGGCAAGTATACTACCCCCATGCAGATGGTGCCCCATTCAGGGTCAAACCCATGGCCCCAGTGTTGCTTATTACCATTGTTACTAATTATAGACTAATTGTTGTATAATAAGAAAAAGCTAACATGTTATAATCCAATTAGCTATTAACACGGACTGATGTAATGAGAATACTCATGGTAGGTCAGCTGCAGGATGACACTTCTGTTGGTAAGTACACTAAATGTTTGTTACATATTTGCCTTATATAACATATTAGGAGTAAGGTTATGTAATACTTCATGTTGTTTTGTCTTCTTACTTTTGGTGACAGTAATCTCTAGTGTGGCTACCAAGAAGATCACCTGATAAAGCCCTTCGTATTATCTGATCTGGGTATAATCCATAAACATGTGCAGAAAGAAGCTTTGACCTGATAAACCAGCAGATTGTATGGATTAAGAAGAGATGTGTTTTGTGACTCAAACCGCTTAAGTGTGACCTAAGTAATAGATGATGGAACTTCTCATATGTGAAATAACACATCTGCGCCTGTCCTGTACTTTTCAGTTCTAGCTATTGTCATTGCTGCTGTTTAATGAGATGATATCTTACTCTTGCGTACTCTGAAGCCTTCTGAAAAACCATGATTTCCATTATATCAATTTCTTTACCACTTTCTTTTTTGTATTCTACTGGTGTTCGGTATAGTAATAGGAGGCGTAGTGAGTAGTAGTTTTTATTGTAGAACTGAGGTTGCAGTTCTAAAGCTAATAAAGAATTATGCTTTGTTGGGCTTCTTCTGTCTTCTTCACCCTAAAAACTTAGTAATAGGTTCAAAAGGTTTTCTGTCACAATAGTAATGGCCCATACTTAAGATAGACCATAAAATCAGATTAGTGGGGTTCCAGATCCTTGCACCCCCCCCCCCCCCCCCCCCCATCAATAATAACCCAGGCACAGCACCATACAATTGGTTCTGGTTGTGCCTAATATTAAGATTAAGCTGCATTACAATGCACAGCCAAATCAGATGTACAGTGCAGTGCCTGGATATACAATAAGGGGACATACCCTCACTGGAAGAACACCAGGTGATGGCAGCATTGTCATTGTAAGAATAGGCCTTTTAAAGGGGTTGTCTAGTGAAAACTAACTTATCTCATATCCACAGGGACCCCCAACTCTCAGTTAAGAGCATTTGTGGTGGACGCACGCTCTATTATTTCTATGGGAACACCAAACAGACCCGAGTACAGTACTCAGGCATCTTCGGCGCTCCAATAGAAATGAATAAAGCATGTCTTGTCTACCGCACACATTTCTCACTAAGAGCTGTGGTCCCGTTCCAGAGATCGTGGGGGTCCCAGTGGTTGGACCCCCTGAAATCAGCTATTGATCCCCTATCCTGTGGATAGGAGATGAGTTAGTTTTTGCTGTACAACCCCTTTAATATTAAAGGAAAAAGGTCATCCTGTTCACCCACACTAAACCAAATACACTGGGTTATAGTGTGGGTGAACAGGAGTCCAGTGAGGGGTCACTGACTAAAATACATATCTTAGGTCTGGAGATATGTTCCCCCAAAGATCTGCTTTTATATTCTCTGAATTGCACGCTGGAGGCGGGCCCAAGCATATCTTACAGTATCTTACAGTATTCATAAATCCCAATGGTCTGGCACTGTGGCTACTGTGACACCCACATATTTTAAGTTTTTATTAAATAGTCTATATTTACTGTAATTGGAGTTGTTTTAAGGGAAGGCGAGAGCCAGTCTATATCCAATTCATGTAAACTCTTGCAAAAAAAATGCAGTATTCATATAACAGATTACATACTGTCCCTTAAAAGGATAACACTCTATAGTCTAAGACTGGAAACATGTCAATGTTGGCAAGATAGTGTAGATGCAAAAGCAGTAACTTTAATATACTATATCATACAGAGGAAACCAAAAACATATCATGTTCAAAGTAATCTACAAGGTCATCCCTAAATACTTTATAAAGGCAAACAAAATACGGTATATGTAATAGCCATGCAGCCGCAACACCGATGCAGGCAAGTTATGGGAAGACTTACAAAGCGCCACCTGGTGGCTAATTAGTGATCAGCCCCATCCAAAAGGGTCAGGGTCACTGAGTATGTGTGTGCATGTGTTTTGCTGCTACTGTGTTGTTATTCTCCTACAATCTGTTTGAAATGCTGCCTTAATAGCAACATTTCATATGTTGTTCCTCCCTTCAGTTGATGTGGATTCCTATGGGTCCATGTCCAGATCTCCTGTTGATAAGCTGATACTGTTGTGGGGAGGGGGGGGGTAGCCTCTGGCCATACATTTCAGATGAACGACAGGTGGAACCCTGATAGGCAAAGACTGCCACAACTCTATATTCTGGGTTATAGAGGACAAGTAAGGAGTCATACTATCGGGCACATGATAAACAACATTTTTCAATTACATTTTTTTTTATTATTGGTGTTTTTTATAAAGACAAAAATACAATTTTGACCATTAATTTAAAATTTTTATAATTTTTTACTGCAAAACCCCTTCCTATCGAAGAAAGATTGGATGATTTCCTGGATTGTAAGCATTCACCTTGTCACCCACCATCAAGCATACAAATATTAACTAATAAATATATTAAGCATTTCATATTTGACCTATTCTCAAATTTCCCATAAAATGCAATTTAAATCTCTACTGAGTTGCCTAGAAGATAAACACAGGTTTATATTGAGATTTCAGATCTGGGCTTATTCCTTTATACCACTGCCACGTTCTCTCTGTCGAGGAACTTGTTGGATATTGGCAAATAATGTGGCTGTCTTCCAGGAAAATGATATGAATTCCTCACAGACACAGATGCCAAGATTCTATTGCCGTGCACGTTACCCAAGGGCATGCTGATACATCGTTCTTTGCAGAAAAATTCCTAGACTTAAATAATACACCTTATTTCAGTCTCTCACACAAATATCCATTCTTTTCTCATGTGTATGGATAGTTTTTGTTTTGCACTTAAAAAGATTATCAATTGAAAACCTTTATAACCTATTAACAGGATATGACCACTGAGGGCCGCACTACTCACTAGAAGAGGGGTCCTGAGAAATGCCAAGGTGGGGCCCCCAGTGAACACACATTTACTCATTCAGTGGATAGATGATACATTCCCTCACAATGGTATGTAAAAAAAAAAATATATATATATACATACATACAATATCTCACATAAGTGAATACACCCCTCACAACCAAGTGACAATACTGAAGAACTGACACTCTGCTGGCAACTAAAGGGAGTACATCCCTAAGTGGAAATATCCAGATTGGGCCCAAGGGGGAGATTTATCAAAACTTGTGCAGAGGGGAAGTTGCTGAATCGTTGATAGTAACCAATCAGATCGCTTCTTTCATTTCTGAAAAGGCCTCTTAAAAATGAAAGAATCGATCTGATTGGTTGCTATGGGCAACTCAGCAACTTTTCCTCTGGACAGGTTTTGATAAATCTCCTACAAAGTGTCAATATTTTGTGTGGCTACCATTATTTTCCAGCACTGCCTTAAGCCTCTTGGACATGAAGTTTACGAGACCTTCCCACTGGAGTCCTCTTGATGACATCACAGAACTGGTAGATGTTTAAGACCTTGCAGTCCTCCACCTTCCATTTGAGGATTCCCCGATAATAGTTAATAGGGTTGGAGACATGCTTGGCCATTCCATCACCTTTACCCTCATCTTCTTTAGCAAGGTAGTGGTTATCTTGGAGGTGTGTTTGGGGGTGTTATCACATTGGAAAACTGCCTTACAGCCCAGTCTCTGAAGTGAGGGGCTCATGCTCTGCTGCAGTCACAGTACATGTTGGCATTCATGGTTCCCTCAATGAACTGTAGCTTCCCAGTGCCAGCAGCACTCATGTAGGCCCAGACCATGAAACGTACACCAGGCTGACCCCCCCCCCCCCCCAACCTCTGCAGAAATGCTGGCTGTAGTTATATGTCTATTTCCCAAAGACAACCTGATGCTGAGTACATACACTCAACTTCTTTGGCAAGGCCTATTCTGAGTGGAACCTTAACTGTGAAATCACTCTATGGTCTTGCCCACCATGATGCAGTTCAGTTTCAGGGTCTTGGCAATCTTCTTATAGCCTAAGCCAGCTATCTGTAGAGCAACAAGTCTTTTTTTTTTTTGATCCTCAGAGAATTATTTGTCATGAGGTGCTGTGTTGAACTTCCAGTGACCAGTGTTAAAGAGTGTGAGAACGATAATACCAAATTAAAAACATCTGATACCGATTTACATCTGAGACCTTGTAATACTATTGAGTCCATCACACCAGGGAGGAAAAATTGCTAACTGGGATAAATTTGGACATTTCCACTAAGGGGTATGCTCTATTTTGTTGCCAAGGTATAGACAATAATGGCTTTGTTGAGTTATTTTGAGAGGAAACAACATTAAACACTGTTATACATTCTGTGCACATTTCTACACATTTGTCACATTATTATATAATAAAATATTTACAAAAATGATACTGAGAAACTGAATATATATATATATATATATATATATGTATATATATATACACACACATATAAAATCTAAGATATTCTTTTGTACCCATCCAAGATGGCATTAGAATTCTGTAGGCATTATTTGCCTTGCATACAATAGGGACGTGCACAGGTAATTGGTAGTCGTTTTTGGTACAGAATAATTTATGGTAGGTAAGCTGATTGGTGGAGGCAGGTGGGCTTAGATGATGACCACAGCCTCCAAGCAGTAGGAGGAAAATTGAATTTATTAATTGTCTGTTCTTCGACTCCCCATTCACCCCCCCCCCCTCCTGACTATAAATGGACTGCCTCTAGCTTCGAGCAGCATTCCCATTGTGTAGCATTATACTTGCCACACCCCATGCACACGCCTATGAGAGTAGTCATTTGATCCCTGTCACTATCTGTTCCATTCCACATACATCACAGGGGGGAGAAGTGCAGGGGCAGTAACTAAGTTTAGATTGTTATAGTTTAACTGCATGCACCATTTGTAGTTAGCTTTTTGATTAGAGGGACAATTAGACTATATCAGGGGATACGCTGTACTATTCTGCTAGGTAAGGCAATGCAATGTAAACTATCAATGGGGACATACAGGAATAAGGCACATTTTTCTATATTCTATTCACTGGTAAAGAGAGTATAAAGAGGATTATTCACTTTGAGGTTAAAGAAACTTTACTAAGTGTTTTGTACATTAAAGTAAAACTTGAATATATAAAGTCTATGCTTCTTCTATAGCCTGGGAGAAAGCTGGAAACCTCTCCCTGCTTTGTATGCCAATGCTGACTAACGGCTGTAGAGACGGACTCATGCTTGATCCTGGGTCACTTCTGCCTGCGTCCCCCAGCACAGAGGAGCTACAGGGGGCTTCTTGGAGCAAACAGACCTTGCATTCCCAAGCCATTGTTTGGCATTTGCATGTAGCCTGTCTGTTTTAGTTTTCTCCCAAGCTAAAACAACTTTAAGCTGAATTTTGAGAATTCTTTTAGTCAGTTGTAGACAGAGATTTTTCCTACTTTTTCAAGCAGTTGTTTAAACTATAATAATGCAAAGTTAAACAAATACAGAATTAGTTGTAAAGTTTACAGCTGAACTAGGTTTGAATGTGTTAACAACAAATAAATGCATATTGACACCCGGCCTCAATAATGCATTACACGAAAAATCGTACCTTCAGATTGTAATGAGTAACCGATTCATGTATAAACATGATGATAAAATATTGAACAATGTAAAGAGAGCATAGCCAGACAAACAAACAATACATCAATAAACCAGTACTCATTTTCAGCTCCGGGGTAAATTAATAGAAGGTTCCTAAGGATCACAACACAGTTATGTTTGACTGTACCTAAGATCGACGAACTATCAATTGTTGTTAAATCAGCACTTTCAAAGCAGATAGCACATCATCATTTACATCCTGTCTGCTTTAAGGTCTATGACCCACCTATGCTTCATTCAATACTGACCACTGGTTATGAAAAGGTCAATCATGAGTCGATGAGGAGCAAGAGTGTTATATACCACCAACATGTATGTTCAAAAACTATGGGATATATAAAAGACACAATATGTATGGAACATACAATACTTAGCATAGATGAAGGTCTCAGGCTTTTTTTTTCCATTTCAGAATAAATAAATCTGTAAAAAGCATGTAATTGGAAGTGTGAGAACTTCTGTAGGAAGTACCATGTGTATCACCAGGGAGCATATATGCTTCTCACTCTGTCTGGTATCACATCTGTTACGTTCCTCTCACAAAGCCTCTCTTGCCTAACCCCATATGAACCATTAATGCTCACAAGGACATTATTGGTCATTTCCCTTGAATAAAGGAGGCCAGAGCAAAATCCTCTTTCAAAATGTACATGTGTCTATGATTTAATAGAATAAGTATATTGCTAGAGGTATGTTGAGTCAAACTAAAGTGAAGCGTCAAAGTTAAACATAATTTTTTGCCAATTTCCAAACAAGAACACACATAGCACAGAGGCAACCAGAGCAGATGCTATGTGGCCTGAAAAAGCATAAAGTTAAGCAAGAGAGGGAAAGAGAATAGGGGGGGTCGGGGGGGGGGGGGTGTCACACCATCCTTTTCCGATACAGCAAGGCTGGGAGCTAACAGGGGGAGCGCCGTGCGTGGTGCCAAAAAAGCATGATAATAAAACACACTTTATCTGGCATGTCAGTATTTCTATATTTATTTAGATAGAAATTCGGCTGAAGATATATTTTAGAAATAAAAGTATAATATTGTGAAAATTCACTAAAGCACCAACACCAACTTTAGGTCTCTCATTGGATCCTATATCCGTAAAATGTGAGTAATTTTTTTCAAATCTTCTGTCTTTTTTTTTTAAATTCAGTTTGTGACCCCTTAGTGCACTTCTCATACATGACCCCTAAGGTCTCACTGTACAGCATTTCATTATAATAGAAGCCGAGGAGCTTAATCAAAGCCCCTTGCTGCCTGAATTTGAAAAGACATCCTCCTAGCCTCCGGCCATTGGCAGAGACAAGCAGAGAGCAGCAACAGTCCATTGCACAGCAAAGTCATCATCTGAAGTAAACAAAAGAGGGTTCTATTAATTGTTATAAAGAAGCCGTAAAGTGTCACTCTGCTCCAGGGAACAATATAGTGAAACATATGGGGAGAGCTAGGCAACCATAACTGTGTGACACCAGCAAAGTACCCTCAATATACAGACACCAATAAAAACTGCTTTACTAAAATAAACCAGCAGATACTACTAAGTCATAGTCTGGGCTTAAATTTGTTATTTTCCATAAATAGTATATAAAATAAACAAGAAACAAGGGACCAGCACTACTGCAGACAGTCGGGTACCAGCAGGTCCCAGGCCATGTTCAAAGTCCAAAAGACTGCAGCACTACAATATGGTAAAAGGTAGAAGAAAACTTTTATTTCATCATGTTCCCAAAATTCAGCGATAGACAGTCCCCTTAAGCTTGAGAAACTACAACACTATCACCGAAACGACATCACTGTATCTGGGACACACGATAGAATAAAAGTTTTATCTACAAGTTAAATTTTACACCATATGAAAGTACTTTTTGGTATTTAATGCATCGATACATTTATACCTTAAGTTAAATAAAAATACAATCACATAAGCTATGACAACTTGCCATATAATTAAATCTACAAAATGTAATACATTCCTTGTTAGCCTAAATAACACTAATACATTCCGAGGTGTTGTACAGAGATTGCCATCACTCTAATCAGTCCTTGCCTTTAATGGGGGTCGCTATCTATTTCCCCTATTACAGGGGCACATATATACACAAGGGCCAATTTAATCAAAAGCCAATGAATCTATTAGTAACATTTCTAATCTGCTGTTTGTATGAGGAAAGAAAATTGGATATTTTACTAAACACTTTTCTAATATTCAGTTTATAGCCAAGAAAACCAAAAATAATTAGATATGATGTCCACCTTTTTTTTGTTATCAGAATCCACCTTCTAGTTAAATGTGGGTATCTAAATTTAGTCTGCTCCCACAGTGTAAAATTAAACATATTTCTTTAAAAAATACAGCCAACAAATTTTTGTTAAAATTACGGGCATATTTTTGCAGAAAGATAAATCGTATGAAAGTCCATGGAAAATGACCCTCAGTGCATACCTACTGTAAAAAATGAGCATGTTCATTATTTGCAGCCATAAATAAGAAATAAGAGGCAGATTAACAAAATCTAACTGTAAAACTGAAAAAATTGTAGTAAAAAAATGTACAATAACCTGCAGCAATTTTGACAACTTGGTTTGTTTAGAAAAACGTTTGTATTTTTTTTATGGCTTCAAATATGACCAAAGATACACTATGTGAACATGGCCTTAAATAAATAGTAATAAATAAAACTAACTCTAAAACTATAAGAGAGTAAAGTATCTGAGGTTGTCTTCATTCTGAAATGATGGAATACTCTTGGCTTAGATCCCACATTATACAGGATATGCTTGGCACACAATCTCCAGTGAAGACTGAACACTAGAGGTCGCTCGGTCCAGCACACTGCTCGTAGTGGTGGGCCGGTAACAATGAACTACTATGTATTCTCTGATAGAAAGTTGCTTTGTTTTACATACACTCCTATTAATTCTTGGCACTTCATTCTGGACTTCATGTAGTGTTTTTTATATGACCTGCATTTTTACCCCAGCAGGGTCAGACATAATGCTCATTATAAGAAATTAATTCTTTGGGGTTAATTAGATTTTATCATAGGCCTTTGGACATTATAGAGTCATTCCTTTAACTGTTTGACTGCCAACAGCAGTGGATTAAAAGGGAAAGTGCCAGTTGTGCATTTCTCTTTACATTTAAGCATCTTAGAAATGTTCTAATATAACCTATTAAAACTAAACTAATTGGTATATTTTGATTACCAAATGCCCATTCACCGGCATGAGAATAGAGGGGAACTTGTCTAAAACAATAATAGGAATATCCTTGGGCTCCATATGCTCTGTGAACTCTCTCAGAAATGTAGCACAGTCAAGAAGCATGGCATGATATGTACAGCTCTGAGCCATCTTTCTAAAGGGTCAAGTGGCCTGGTTTACCTATTTAGCCCCCCAGATAGTCAAATTATGAACACTATGTTTTAGGCACAATGCTCCATAAGATGTAACCACTGAGGCCATCTCTATAAGGGTGTACAGATGACAACGAAAGACCACATACTTTGTAAAAGCTTCTCTCTAACACAAGAATGCCCCTTTATGTGGTTTAATATTTTAACCTGCCTTAGGTCTCATTCACAGCACATCTTAGCCTTCTTTCAGAGGTATATGTTGTATATAGCCTATTTTGGGTGGCTTTACTTATTTCACTATAAAGGCATACAATGTGATACGTTGCCCGCTCATAAAGAAGGTCCTGGAGAAACTCCAATGATGTGACTGTACATATATAAACACTTTCTATACACAGACATTCTATACATGATAACTATCCATTAAAGTTTATTTGTATGATCTGGTCTTTCTCTTCTCCTCAGCTCCCTCTAACACAAGGAAACTGTTGACAGCCACCTGACACACATTTTAAAGCAAAATGTTATGTGCAGGGTGCTGCTGTGGAAGGCCCCTATGAATAGGTAAGGATGTCCCTGCATCCCTATCCTGGGAGGCTCCAGTGATTCAGACTACCCGAAACACCCTTCAGCCTGAAGAAGCACTTGCCACACGAAGCATCTGTTGCTGCTCCTTTCCAGGCATCTGTCCATGGGATCCTTTTTTTGTGTTTAGCACAATGCAATAATGCAAGAAGTGCAAGAAATACTAAAGCAAAGGCAGTTTTGGGGTGCTGGATTCCATTAGACAAACTATTAGTTGACTTAAAGGGGAAAGCAGCCCTAAACATGTTATCCTTTATCCTTTGCATAGTGGGTAACATGTCTAGGAGTGGAGTACCCCTTTAAACTGCATAAGAATTTAGTGACGAACTCCCTGGGCCGCTGGCGCTGCACCGTTCATGAACACAGTAGCCTGGGGCTTCATGATGTCACACCACACCACCTCCATTCATGTCTATGGAAAGGGGCATGACGGCTGTGTACTAGTCCGGCCGCTGGAACCCCCCACGATAAGACATGTTATCCCCTATCCTTTGGATAGGGTATAACATGTCTGGGGGTGGAGTATCCCTTTAAACTGCATAAGAATTTAGTGACATAATTCTTGCTCCATTTTACATGCACAGTGTTGCATCGTAAAGCCCCTGGCAACACCCCGTTTACAGACATGATACTGTGTATAAAAAGTGTCTAGTCTCATAATAAATGTGGTGCATATCACATAAGCCAGTCTTTTTGTTCAACTCACACCAAAATTCTGGTGAATTTTCAATAGTAAAACTGCCCTGATGTTGTATTTACCACCAAAGACAGTTTCAAATAGGGCCTGGTGCTGTTTCACAAGCATTTTCAATATGATTAAGGTAGTACTAGAGGTATACCACAGGATTATATATAATCAATACCCATGTACTTAATGACTAGTGCCATCTTTCATTACGTCACTTGTTCGTTAACTTCTTCCTCTCCTCTGGTGGGTCTACCCCATAATGTCTATATATATATATATATATAGAGAGAGAGAGAGAGAGAGAGAGAGAGAGAGAGAGAGAGAGAGAGCAAAAAGCGGTTGCAGCACACAAAATAAGTGAAAAAATGGTGGTAGCTTTAATCCATTATAAATACAGATGCAACGTTTCAGCTGCCAATGCAGCCTTTATCAAGCATGCTTGATAAAGGCTGCATTGGCAGCTGAAACGTTGCATCTGTATTTATAATGGATTAAAGCTACCACCATTTTTTCACTTATTTTGTGTGCTGCAACCGCTTTTTGCTCTCTACATTGGGGACCAGGGACCAGGGTCCATTTGGCTGCCTGCACCAGAGATATTTTTTATAAGGTGTGCTACTCTTCGCTATATCTTCTTCTATATATATATATATATATATATATATATATATATATATATTTACACAGTCATGACCATAAATGTTGGCACCCCTGAAATATTTCTGGAAAATTAAGTATTTCTCGCAGAAAAGGATTGCAGTAACACGTGTTTTGCTATATAAATTTTAATTCCCTTTGTGTGTCATACACTGCGCTCCGGCCGCTAGTACCGGCCGTGAGCGCATGGTCCCTGAATCCCCTGCCGATGGGGCTGGGATTTGCATCGTGGGACGTGCCCGCATGCGAGTCCCAGGCCATCACTCACCATGCTCCGCTGCCGCCTCTTCCTCTGTGTCTCAGCTCCGGCAAGCGCGTCCCCATTCCCTAGGGCGCGCGTGCCGGAGCTCTGAAATTTACATGGCCAGTACGCACTTAATTAGTTGTTTCACCTGACACCACATTATAAGTCCCTGTACCTCCCATACTTCGCTGCCGGATCTTTAGTGCCATTTGCCTGAGATTAAGCGTTCCATACTGTCTGTCTGCCTTGCCCGTGTTCTGACCCTTCTGCTACGTTATTTGACTTTGCACCTTTGCCGCCTGCCTTGACCTTCTGCTAAGTCCGACTTCGCCTCTGCCTCATCCTACTGTACTTCGCCTCGCCCAGCTACCTGTGTGGTCGAGTCGTATCGGGGGTAGCGACCTGAGTGTCGACTTCCGCAGCAAATCCATCCTGCCTTGCTGTGGACTCTGGGGAAGACCAGCGGCACCTTAGACTCTGATCCCTTATACGGCCCATGTCACGCCAAACTCCAAAAATGGGCTGGACAAAATTATTGGCACCCTTTAAAATTATGGAAAAATTAGATTGTTTCAAGCATGTGATGCTCCTTTAAACTCACCTGGGGCAAGTAACAAGTGTGGGCAACATAAAACTCACACCTGAAAGCAGATAAAAAATTAGAGAAGTTCACTTAGTCTTTGCATTGTGTGTCTGTGTGTGTGCCACACTAAGCATGGACAACAGAAAGAGGAGAAGAGAACTGTCTGAGGACTTGAGAACCAAAATTGTGGAAAAATATCAACAATCTCAAGGTTACAAGTCAATCTCCAGAGATCTAGATTTGCCTTTGTCTACAGTGCGCCAAATTATCAAGAAGTTTGCAACCCATGGCACTGTAGCTAATCTCCCTGGGCGTGGACAGAAGAGAAAAAGTGATGAAATGTATAAACGCAGGATAGTCTGGATGGTGGATAAGCAGCCCCAAACAAGTTCCAAAGATATTCAAGCTGTCCTGCAGGCTCAGGGAGCATCAATGTCAGCACAAACTATCCGGCGACATTTAAATGAAATGAAACGCTACGGCAGAAGACACAGGAGGATCCCACTGCTGACACAGAGACATAAAAAAGCAAGACTACATATTGCCAAAATGAACTTGAGTAAGCCAAAAATCCTTCTGGGAAAATGTCTTGTGGACAGATGAGACCAAGATTGAGCTTTTTGGTAAAGCATATCATTCTACTGTTTACCAAAAATGTAATGAGTAGTGATGAGCGGCATATGCCATATTCGAATTCGCAATATTTTGCGAATATGAGGACGAATATTTGTCCCATATTCGTGAAATTCGAATATTCGTTATATTCGTGATGTTTTTTGGAATTGTGAAATTTCGCTATTGCGAATGCGAAATTAATAGTGAAATTTCGCTCGTCTGCGCATGCGTGCTATAACATCATGCGAGGGACGTTGCTAAGCTCTGACAACTGTGCTTGCAGAACTCTCATTGGCTCACAGGCATAAGTAGGGCGGAATTTCCACGAATATGCATGCATAATCCTTTCACCTCACAGGTCTCATCCCTGGGTCTTTAATGAAATGATACAAGCATTGCATTTATCAGTCAAAGGAGATCTCTACAATGTGCCTTTTTTAAAACAGTTTGAAAACAAGACGAATATTCGTAATAGCAAATTTTTATGGCGCAATTCGTAATATTCGCGAATTCGTGAATATGCGATATTCGCGACAAATATTCGAATTGTGAATATTCGTGAGCAACACTAGTAATGAGCCTGCAAAGAAAAGAACACAGTACCTACAGTGAAATATGGTTGAGGTTCAATGATGTTTTGGGGTTGTTTAGCTGCCTCTGGCATTGAGTGTCTTGAATGTGTGCAATGCATCATGAAATCTGAGAATTACCAACGGATTTTGGGTTGCACTGTACAGCCCAGTGTCAGAAAGCTGGGTTTGGGTCCAAGATTTTGGGTCTTCCAGCAGCACAATGACTCCAAACATACGTCAAAAAGCACCCAGAAATGGATGGCAACAAAGCGCTGGAGAGTTCTGAAGTGGCCAGCAATGAGTCCAGATCTAAAACCCATTGAACACCTGTGGAGAGATCTTAAAATTGCTGTTGGGAAAAGGCACCCTTCCAATAAGAGAGACCTGGAGCAGTTTGCAAAGGAAGAGTGGTCCAACATTCCGGCTGAGAGGTCTAAGAAGCTTATTGATGGTTATAGAAAGTGATTGATTTCAGTTATTTTTCCAAAGAGTGTGCCACCAAATATTAAGTTAAGCGTGCCAATAATTTTGTCCAGCCCTTTTATAAAGTTTGGTGTGACATTATGTCCAATTTGCTTGTTTTCCTCCATTTTTGGTTTAGTTCCAATACACACAAAGGGAATAAACATGTGTATAGCAAAACCTGTGCAAAATCTGTGAGAAATACTTCATCTTCATGAAACATTTCAGGGGTGCAAACATTTACGGCCATGACTGTATATATATATAATCAAGGATTAGATATTGTACTATGTTCTCTCCTGCTATATTAGATATGTCCTGTCTGAATATCATGGGCCATCTACTTTCTGTTTCGCCAAAACCAGTAATCAAAGTGTTCACTAAGCCCATTTCCATATTACTATCATAATAAAAACAAAGATCATGCAGATATAAACTGCAAAAGCCAGGTGAAAATAGATACTTGGAGCAATTGACTTACACAACATGTTGCCATCTGTCGGAAGTGAAGGGGTTATATAACACAGACTGCTGTTCCTCATTTCTTATGTTACCTATGTGATGCTGAAAATAAAAGAGTGCATGTAAAGATGAGGTCTGGGTGTTTGCTTGTCTACTGGGTAGTATGCAACCCGCAAAAGTGTGGATAAACTGTGTCCTAGAAGTCCAATAACGTATAACTTTAATCTACCTTTATACATGTTTGGAACTGTCCAGAGCAGGAGCAAATACCCATAGAAAACCTATAGCTGTTGTCGACATGTCCACTCCATTCATGTCTATAAGAGACACAGGGGTACAGAGTTCGGGTAGCTCCAATTCTCCTAGAGAGTTATATGGAGGGGGCGTGTTGGCCACAGTTTTGGGCTGTGATCAACAGTAATCTGGCACAGAGCAAAAATTGCTTGGTGCATGAGGATTACCGGGGGTGTCTCGCAGGAGATCATGACCCCCCGCAATCAGACACTTATCCCGTGTCCTGTGAATAGGGGATAAGATGTGTAGTACCGGAATACCCCTTTAAAGAGAATGTGTCTAGATATTTTTGCTGATTAGAGACAGATACGGAAATATTTTTTTTTATTATTCTATATTGTTTATATGTTCCGATTGTAAAATCTTTTATCACATTTGTGTACGTTATTATGAAGGCAGACATATTGAATTAGCTTTTGCTCTGCTAACAGCATTTAGAGAGATGCTTTACAGAAGACACATGGACCATAGGAAACAATAGACTGCAGGGGGGGGGGGGGCTCTCTGACTTCTATGACAGAGTTTAGCAGGCACGCTCTGTGACTTGTGACTGTGTGTCATTGTACAGGGAAGGGAAAAGATCAGTTCTCATAACCTATTGTGAATGACCTGATACCATGTTATTTATATGCTAGTATAACCGTGCACTGTAATCCTGGCTGTGATAAAAAAGAGACTGTTGAAAAGTTTACTCTACAGAACAGGAAGCCTCAGCTTATTATTAGGCTTAGTGGTCATAATGATAACTGTAAGATTTCAGGATTATTTGAAAATATAGGCACTAAAATAGAAAATGTGAAATTTCACCAAAGATTCTTAAAGGGGTACTCCGCTGCCCTGCCTTCCGGAGCTCTGCTCACAGCATCCGGAAGTTTATTACTCCGAACGCTGTGTGCGGGCTTCCGTGTTCGAGGCCGACCCCTCGTGATGTCACGCTCGCCCCCTCAACAAGAGTCTATGGGAAGGGGGCGCGACTGCTGTCATGCCCCCTTCCCATAGACTTTCGTTGAGGGGCGGGCATAACGTCACGAGGGGGCGTGCGTAAAGTCACGAGGGGGCGGCCTGGAACACGGAAGCCCGCACACAGCGTTCAAAGTAATGAACTTCCGGACGCTGCGAGCGGTGCTCCGGAAGGCAGGGCAGCGGAGTACCCCTTTAAAGAGTGCCTGTCAGATCCCACAAAAAATCGCGGGCGTCGGCCATTGCCGGCGGGTCCCTGGCTGCGATCAGCAGCCGGGATCAGCCGCGCATGACACGGGCATCGCTCCGATGCCCGCAGTTATGCACAGGACGTAAATGTACGTCCTGGTGCGTTAAGTACCACCGCACCAGGACGTACATTTACGTCCTGCGTCCTTAAGGGGTTAAAGAACTATATTAGAAAAACTTATGTTTTGCCAAGATGTACAACATATAAAAAGTTTTTATATCTGAGAGTACCCATTTAAAAAGATATGCTTAGCATAAAAAAAATTTAATAATAGAAAATTTTCTAATGACACATTCCTTTAATAAATGTTTTTTTTCACCTACACCATTGTTAAAAATGTGTAAATGAAGTTTCTCATCTACATTTGGTGTAAATGCAGAAGAAGCTCCCAACGCACACCTAAAAGCTATTTATAGAGATCCATTCACCCTACACCAAAGGATAACATTAATAGGCTATGTTATTTAATAAGACAGGGGACATGTGCCAGTGTACACTAATTCAGTGGCCTGTATCAGAGACTTCACTCTGTCATAAAGCCTCAAATGTGATGTGAACAGAGACCTACTTACATAAGCATGTGATACATAGATGCACAGTTAAAGGGGTACTCCGGTGGAAACCTTTTTATTTTTTAATCAACTGGTGCCAGAAAGTTAAACAGATTTGTAAATTACTTCTATTAAAAATTCTTAATTCTTCCAGTACTTATTAGCGGCTGTATACTTCAGAGGAAATTCTTTTCTTTTGGGATTTATTTTCTGTCACGACCACAGTCCTCTCTGCTGACACCTCTGTCCCTTTTAGGAATTGACAGAGCAGCATGTTTGCTATGGAGATTTTCTCCTGCTCTGGACAGTTGCTGACATGGACAGAGGTGTCAGCAGAGAGCACTGTTGTCGTGACATGCCCCCTCAATTCATCGCTATGGCAGAGCCGGAGATTGCCGAAGGCAGTGCTCCGACTCTGCCATAGAGTTGTATTGAGGGGGCGTGTCAGCCGCCGCTTCATGCAGTGGTCAACATGCCCCCTTACCACGGGCTGTCGGGCCCCGTACAGGAGATCGCGGGGGGCCCCAGCGGACGGACCCCCTGCGATCTTAAACTTATCCCCTATCCTTAGAAATAGAAATTCATGTTCTAGTGGAACCCCTCCCCTTACTTCTGTAATTTAATTATTTGTATGGTATCAATAAATTTCACAGTGGTATACAGAGATTGTTCTCACTGAAAGTGCCCGTTGGGGCTTATAGTCTAAATTCTAAATTGGTTTATTAGTATATATTTTTTGGATTGTGGGAGGAAATAGAAAACCCAGGGGAAACCAACAAATACACAGTAAGAACATCATACAAACTCCCTTGGTCGGATAAAACTTCTGAACACCAGTGCTGTAAGGTAACAGTTCTACTTCTGAGCCTCTGTGCTGCTGTATTGATACAGGCCACGTACATACCTTTTTCACAGTCTACTTTGTAGGGTTCACATTAGGATTTGTACTCACACTACACATATGTAAGAATTTTGTCAAAATGGGATACTGACAAATACACGTGTGTAGTGGCCCAGCTCCTTTCACTTTAGTGGCATGAGCACAATCAACTAGTGAATACATTTTGGCCATTTTCCACATGTATACATGTATTCACCAGGATTAAAAAGTGCAGCACACCACACTTTTACAGTGGGGCAAAAAAAGTATTTAGTCAGCCTCCAATTGTGCAAGTTCTCCCACTTAAAAAGATGAGAGGCCTGTAATTTTCATCATATGTATACCTCAACTATGAGAGACATAATGAGAAAGAAAAAATCCATAAAATCACATTGTCTGATTTAAAAAAAAATGTAAATTATGGTGGAAAATAAGTATTTGGTCAATAACAAAAGTTAAACAGAGGTCAAACATTTTCCCTAAGTCTTCACAAGGTTTTCACACACTGTTGCTGGTATTTTGGCCCATTCCTCCATGCAGATCTCCTTTAGAGCAGTGATGTTTTGGGGCTGTCGCTGGGCAACACAGACTTTCAACTCTCTCCAAAGGTTTTCTATGGAGTATAGATCTGGAGACTGACTAGGCCACTCCAGGACCTTGAAATGCTTCTTATGAAGCCACTCCTTCGTTGCCCGGGCAATGTGTTTGGGATCATTGTCATGCTGAAGGACCCAGCCACGTTTCATCTTCAATGCCCTTGCTGATGGAAGGAGGTTTTTACTCAAAATCTCATGATACATGGCCCCATTCATTCTTTCCTTTACACGGATCAGTCATCCTGGTCCTTTAGCAGAAAAACAGCCCCATGCTGTTTCCATCCCCATGCTTCACAGTAGGTATGGTGTTCTTTGGATGCAACTCATCATTCTTTCTCCTCCAAACACGACATGTTGAGTTTTTACAAAAAAGTTCTACTTTGGTTTCATCTGACCATATGACATTCTCCCAATACTCTTCTGGACCATCCAAATGCTCTCTAGCAAACTTCAGACGGGCCCGGACATGTACTGGCTTAAGCAGGGGGACACATCTGGAACTGCATGATTTGAGTCCCTGGCAGCATAGTGTGTTACTGATGGTAGCCTTTGTTACTTTGGTCCCAGCTCTCTGCAGGTCATTCACTAGGCCCCCCTGTGTGGTTCTGGGATTTTTCTCACCAGTCTTCTGATCATTTTGGCACCACGGGGTGAGATCTTACGTGGAGCCCCAGATCCAGGGAGATTATCAGTGGTCTTGTATGTCTTCCATTTTCTAATAATTGCTCCCACAGTTGATTTCTTCACTCCAAGCTGCTTGCCTATTGCAGATTCAGTCTTCCCAGCCTGGTGCAGGTCTACAATTTTGTTTCTGGTGTCCTTCGACAGCTCTTTGTTCTTGGCCATAGTGGAGTTTGGAGTGTGACTGTTTAAGGTTGTGGACAGGTGTCTTTTATACTGATAACAAGTTCAAACAGGTGCCATTAATACAGGTAATAAGTGGAGGACAGAGGAGACTCTTAAAGAAGAAGTTACAGGTCTGTGAGAGCGAGAAATCTTGCTTTTTTTGTAGGTGACCAAATACTTATTTCCCCTCCATAATTTGCAAATAAATGCTTTTATGGATTTTTTTTCTCATTCTGTCTCTCATAGTTGAGGTATACCTATGATGAAAATTACAGGCCTCTCACATCTTTTCAAGTGGGAGAACTTGCACAGTTGGTGGCTGACTAAATGCTTTTTTGCCCAACTGTAAAAGTGTGGTGTGCTGCATTTTTGACTACATTTTTGTCATTGAAGTGAATGAGGCCGGGGAGGTATGCACATAAAGGGGGAGATTTATCAAAACCTCTGCGAGGAAAAGTTGCCCACTTGCCAACAGCAAACAATCATAGCAACCAATTTTGGAGGCCTTTTCAAAAATGAAAGAAGCATTCTAGTTGCTGGTCAACTGGTCAACTTTTCCTTGGCCCAGGTTTTGAAAAATCTCCCCATACTGTCTATGTCTTAAACAATACCCTCAAAATTTAGTCAAGACCATTCATTATGGGGAATATTTATAGTGATAGACATAAGAATTTTACCTAGCCAATTGAGAATAATAAGTTAGCTCAAGTCCAGCGATCCTTCTGGTTAAATCTGTATGCCCAAAGCAATTTTTACACAAAGGTCTTTTTTTATATTACACATGGAAACATTTACCGGTGTTATCCAGTCCTGGGAACATATAACGTAAATGGGCACTGTCATATTTAAAATGTTTATATGTTGTACATCTTGGAAAAACATTAACATTTCTACTATACTTCATAAGAAAATTTTACTTTCTTTTTATAGAAATTATGACTCATACAAAACACCCCAGAGCATCCGGAACACAATCCTGTCTGCAGCATCATCTTTGTCCAAGCTGAAGCAGAACATGGACAAGCCCAGTAAGTGAGGATGGGACTAGGCCTCCACTGTGCTCACTCATGTCCTATCAGACGGCAGCATGCAAACAGAGAGTAGGGGGTTACAGAGCAGCCTGCAGTGATGAAGAGTCTCAGCAGAGTCAGGAAGGAAGAGTCATGCCGAGTGAGGGACACACCCCCTCTAAAGCACAGAATAACAAAGCAAGTGACGAAGATATAGAAAGTTTTTGCGAGAAATATACAGTCACGGCCGTAAATGTTGGCACCTCAGAATTTTTTCTAGAAAATTAGCTATTTCTCACAGAAAAGGATTGTAGTAACATGTTTTGCTATACACATGTTTATTCCCTTAGTGTGTATTGGAAGTAAACCAAAAAAGGTAGAAAAAATTAAGCAAATTGGACATAATGTCACACCAAACTCCAAAAATGGTTTGGACAAAATTATTAGCAACCTTTCAAAATTGTGGAAAAATCTGATTGTTTCAAGCATGTGATGCTCCTTTAAACTCACCTGGGGTAAGTAACAGGTTTGGGCAATATACAAATCACACCCAAAAGCAGATAAAATGGAGAGAAGTTCCCTTAGTCTTTGCATTGTGTGTCTGTGTGTGCCACACTAAGCATGGACAACAGAAAGAGGACTGTCTGAGTACTTGAGAACCAAAATTGTGGAAAAATGCAACCCATGGCACTGTAGCTAATCTCCCTGGGCGTGGACGGAAGAGAAAAATTGATGAAAGGTGTCAATGCAGGATAGTGCAGATGGTGGACAAGCAGCCCCAAACAAGTTCCAAAGATATTCAAGCTGTCCTGCAGGCTCAGGGAGCATCAGTGTCAGCGCAAACTATCCGTCGACATTTAAATGAAATGAAACGCTATGGCAGGAGACCCAGGAAGACCCCACTGCTGACACAGAGACATAAAAAAGCAAGACTACATTTTGTCAAAATGAACTTGAGTAAGCCAAAATCCTCCTGGGAAAATGTCTTGTGGACAGATGAGACCAAGATAGAGCTTTTTGGTAAAGCACATCATTCTACTGTTTATCAAAAATGGAATGAGGCCTACAAGAAAAGAATACAGTACCTACAGTGAAATATGATGGAGGTTCAATGATTTTTGGGGTTGTTTTGCTGCCTCTGGCACTGGGTGCCTTGAATGTGTGCAAAGCATCATGAAATCTTAGGATTACCAATGGATTTTGGGTCGCACTGTACAGCCCAGTGTTAGAAAGCTGGGTTTGCGTCCGAGATCTTGAGTCTTCCAGCAGAACAATGACCCCAAACATATGTCAAAAAGCACCCAGAAATGGATGGCAACAAAGCGCTGGAGAGTTCTGAAGTGGCCAGCAATGAGTCCAGATCTAAATCCCATTGTACACCTGTGGAGAGATCTTAAAATTGCTGTTGGGAAAAGGCGCCCTACCAATAAGAGAGACCTGGAGCTATGCTGTTCAAGCAAATCCTAATAATGTCAATGGGAGTAACAGAAACAGCATATATCAACTTACTACACTGTATTCATTACCCCGGACAACCCTAGTTGCCACAGCAAAACATTAGCATCGGCTGTCTCAGGAGGCTTGGCTGGACCTTTAGGAAAAATTAGGTGTGCTCAAAGCATAATGTCACGTGATGAATGCTGCCTTAGAGAAGCCAGAGAAGTAAACAGGGAATGAATGTAGCAGGTTCTGCAACCTCACTAATTGTTTAATAGTCTGCTGTGAAATTAGATATTCTGCAACAGCTCTGGGCAAGGAACTGGAAGGATTGCTGTAGTAGGGAAGTAGGCAGAGTTGGAGCGCTGTGATAAGAAGTTGAGGGAAAGCATTGCATTCTGAGAATTGTAGTACTGAGAAACTGCTCAACTAGGAAGTACAACCAGGAAGTACAGGACTAAGACCCCCAAAACAAATAGATTTTTGGATGGTTTATTTTTAGAACTCAGGCAGACGGGTAAGCAATGCTATATGCTTCTGCATAGGGCTGGGCGGTATGACCAAAAATGTGTAAATGTGTAAATGTATATCACGGTATTTTTGCAAGTTATGGCGGTTCCACGGTATTTAATGGTACTCCCCCCCACCTGAGGATTTAATCATATATAACCCCCAGGCGCTGCTATATTTCTCTAAACCCCCCCCCCCCCTCTCCTCCAGGCCGTGGCACTTTAAATTAATGAAATGCGGGCCGCGGCACATTAAATTAATGACTTGCGGGCCCTGGCGCTTTAAATAAATGAAATGCGGGCCGCGGCGCTTTAAATTAATGACTTGCAGGCCGCTGACGCTTTAAATGAATGAGATGGGGGCCACGGCACTAGAAACAATTAAAGGAAAACTGTCAGATATTTTCTCCCGCACTATCCTGGTGGATAGTGCGGGAGACTCTGATTAAAACGAGCCCTACCTTGCCCGGATCCGCCCGGCCGTTCGCCCGCAATTGTAGTTTTATTCTATGTGTATATCTTGCTGTAGCTGGCACGGGCGGGGCTTCTGCAGGTTTACTGGCACTGTCGTCAACGTCCGCTTATGAATATTCTCCCCCCTCCCTCCAGTTAGGAGCAGCGAAGAGAGGGAGAACTGGAGGGAGGGGGATGAATATTCATAAGCGGCGCTGATGTCAGTGCCAGTAAACCTGCAGAAGCTCCACCCGTGCCAGTTACAGCAAGATATACACATAGAATAAAACTACAATTGCGGGCGAACAGCCGGGCGGATCCGAGCAAGGTAGGGCTTGTTTTAATCAGCGTCTCCCGCACTATCCATCAGGGTGCGGGAGAAAATATTTGACAGTTTTCCTTTAAGTTGCGAGCTGAAAGCTGTTACCTTCCCCTGCAAGCACTAAAAGTCAGGCTTTTAGCGCTTGCATGGGGAGGTGACAGCTTGCCGGCGGCCCGCAAGTCATTCATTTAAAGCGCCTGCGTCCCTCAAGTCATTCATTTAAAGCGCCGACGTCCCACAAGAAATTAATTTAAAGCGCCGTGGCCTGCAACTTAATCATTTAAAGTGCCGCAGCCGCAAGTCATTCATTTAAAGCGCCGGCGGCCCGCAAGTCATTCATTTAAAGCGCCACGGCCCGCAACTTAATCATTTAAAGCACCGCCGCAACTCATCTGAGGATGATAATTAATTTATTCGAGGGGGGGAAAGGGGCCCAACCGGTATTGCGGTATGGCAAAAATTCATATCGTGCAGGGAAAAAATTTCGGTATTCGGTATGAACCGGTATACCGCCCAGCCCTACTTCTGCAGCATTTTTTTTATTTTATTTAGCTGACACTGCAGTACCTCTTTGGGGATCTGCATTGTGGCTTCCATAATAATTGGAAACCATGTGGTGGTGTTGGACCGAAACTTTCCAATGAGCTATAATGGGATTTTTTGGATTCTTTCATGATTAATTCAGTTTAAAGGGAAACACAGCAATGTATAGGGAGGCTTTATCACAAGCCACCAATGCAAATGTGAATATATCATAAACATTATTTGTTGCTTTCTAAAAGTAATCTAGGGCCCTAGTCTGTAAAGTTCATGAGTCTTTTACCACCCTAGTCATGACATACATGACCCGGGTTAACAGAAGTCAATTTGAACTGCCTATAGCCTGCCAAGGGGATGGTCACAAGTGCTCAGCAGGTTTCAGCAGGACCTGAACCTAAGCGCTCTAGACCTGAGTGATTTCCCCATTGAGAATTAAGTGGTCAATACCACCCAGTTGAAAAGGGAAAGCCCAGTGTAGATGTTCTCACAGAGTCAGGAAAGTGCTACAATTGCCGGACTGGGATCCATGAGAACGGTGGCAGCAGGAAGGTGAGTATAGTTTTTTTTATCTATTATCCAGTATCCTGACAATAATTTATTTAGAAAAATACCCTTGAAATACCCCCTTTATTTAGTGCATCAGTTAAGGTCCTCTTTACCAGCCCAGTCTGAAATCACATCTCCCTCCACTGCCACTGGATGTGAGACTTTTTCAGAGTGTCACAATAGAACAATAACTTTTCTCAATTTTCCACCACAAAGCTTTAATAATTATATGAAAAGTGTTACTCAAGATAAATACACAAAATACTTGCTCATTAAGATTACATGAGACAAAATCAGCAAATAGTAACAGTTTAACAAATTATTGCATAAGTAATATGCAATAATTTGAATAATAGGGATTTTAGACGGTTGCTCTGATCAAGTGCTTGCCTCATTCTAGTTTTCTATATTATGTTGGAAAACTAAATTAAAGAGCAATTTCTCAGTCATTACAGTATAATTGCATTTCTACTGTCTCAGTATCGACTTTTTAATATCGTCCAGGTTATCACTAAGCCAACACTGAATAATACTAGTATCACTTTGCCTGCTACTAGCATAGTAAACACAAAATCCCTGATTTAGTTCTTAAAAAAAAAAAAAAAATATATATATATATATATATATATATATATATATATAATATAACATTGTCTCAAATGAACTGTGTTTGGAGCCATGATTCTAAAATTCACCAATCCACTTGTCAGTAAATCATATAAAACCAAAATACGACAGACAATACACAGCCTCTGGGGTGTCAATCATCAGCCAGCCTCTTATATGATTGGATGACTTAATGAAGCAGAAGGATAATTGACAGGCCATATAGAAAGGTAGCTTTATTTTATTTTACATTATACCAACACATTTTGCCATTACCAAAACAGTATTTTTAGCAATAGTGGCATAAGGTAATAAAATCGTGTTTTATATTGTGTGAACAATGAAGTTAGACCTGGTCAGAAGAAGGGACTAATGTAAACACATTTTTCTTTATATTCATATTTCTCCTATTTATCTATTGCACAGATATGATACAACAGACATAATTTAGTTACCCTAAAAGCTAATACCTACAAAGCAAAGCGATATGGCAAGAAGACTTAGAAGAAAATAGAGAAAAGTTAGGTTTCCTAGTATGCTCACACGCAGCAGATATGTTGTAGAAATCTCTGTGGCTCTTCTATACATATAAATGTGGTTTCTAAAATTCATGCCCATACTACCGAAACAACACAAGATTTCGTTTCAGAAAGTTTCACAACCTATTTGGTGCATGTAAACATACCCTGAGGATCTTATACAATTCCTTTATCTACAACTTCAGGTTTTCCTAGTGTAGAGTTTGATGAACTTATGACACAGCTTATTTTTCAAGATCCTTAGGCCATGTTCATGTGGAAGATATGTCCGCTCGGAATTCCCTTTGATTTCAATGGAATTCTGCTGCAATGTGCACACAGCAGAATAGTCCTGTTTCTGCCGCCGAAATCCCGATTCTGGCATCCGCAGAAGTAATAGTAATGTCTATTCTTCCTGTGGATTCTGCAGTCCTAGCACCCGCCAGATCATTTAAATCATTAATAGAACTTTATATTAAAACATCCTAATTATGACAACACAAAAAGGAAAAAATGGTGCTCAAGTGAGTTAAAACCCCACACGCCAACGCGTTCAAACTTTACAGTTCTTAATCATGGCCATGAGCCATTGGCGTGTGGGGTTTTAACTCACTTGAGCACCATTTTTTTCTTTTTTGTGTTGTCGTAATTATGCTTTTTTAATATGAAGTTCTAGTAAAGATTTGAATTTTATCTGGACTATGTGGAGCTGGATTACCATCCCCCCTGTGTTGGATCTCCTACTGTTGGGCACTGAGGATATGAAGCTACCTTGGACTTTATAACCTGCTACATGGTGAGCTGATGCGTTTTTTAGTTTTTTGTCTTTTTACTTTGAGTTATCTTCCGTTAGGTCCATCTTTTCTCATCCACTCAATGACATTATTCTTCTTATACGCAATTAAAAAGGTAATTTATCCCTTTGGAACTAGTAGTTAATTTCTTACTGTCATGCCTTGCTACCCAAATCTGCAGCTAACACTGGCTTCATATGCTGGACCTTAGTCAGGGACTTTACCCTTTACATTTATCTTAGTCTTAAAAGGACATTGTGGGCTGTCTGAACCATTATGTAGGTATCACTCTCACATATAATTGAAGAACCCTACTAGCATTTCTGCTCAATATGTACTTAAACAAAATATACCTTTCACTGGCAGAATGACAAAATGTATAAATGAATGCATTGGGGGTTATTGAATCTAACATATAAATTACTACCAATAGCTATGTGGTTCAGTCCCCCAATTTACTGTATCTGCCTACTTGCTCGAGGCTTCCATGGCACCTTAAGTGTAGCGCAGACTATATCTGTTTCCTTTACTCTGTTTGTTGTAAGTTTTTAAACTAATAACACTGAAACATGGGTGAGTGGACCTTTTATGTGCTTGCTACCTACAAATAATAGCATGATACACTGTATTCTATGACAGCTCGGGTAGTTGAAAAGAAAGATATATGACACAGCTCATGAAGGGCATGAAGATCTGGAACATTTATGGATCAGTGGTGTCATAAAAACGTTGGAAATGTGTAAGATGTCCTTGATTATAGTTCTTTCCCCACAGATAAACAGTTCCTTTTAGTATGACTTCTATTGTAAGTTGCACTGCGCTTGGGCTAATGAATGCTTACAAAGTATAGAAATACACCAGCAGAATACATTAGGAAAATACGCCTGGTGTTGCATACAGATTTGCAACACAGTGATTCAGGCCTTCTATGTTATACAATACCACTGAAATCCTTTGCTATTGCCAAGAAGTCCATTGACATCTCTCCTACTCATATTAATGCAGCGAGACTCAAAAGGGTGTCAGAAAGACAACAAAAGACGGCAAATTCCAAGAAAGGATAGTGGACTTTTTACCGTACAAAAGAATAATCAAGAAGCCTATATTTTTTGGATTAAGGGTAACAGTTGTTAATCAAAGTTGTATAGTTATATTTCTTAGGTCTGTTTATTGAAGTGTTCTTGAGGTATATTCAGCGATAAAATGGTGGGTGTGGACAAGCTTGCCTAGATCACAGGCTCCTGAGATTTACTGGTCATTTCTCATCTCTGTCAAGAACACAAAATGTACGTGAGCAGCTTTCTAAGTGATTCAAGATGGCTGAATAATTCCCTATCAATAGGAGAAAAATAGGCGTCTAGTGCCTTGTTGAGGGTACAACCGACAGAGAAAGTATTTTCATTTTAATAGTAATACAATTCTATCATTGTCTACATTCTATTTATGAAAGTACACCCATTTGGCCTTCAACTGTTAATGTAAGATTTCACTTTTTTTCTGCAATTGCATAGAAAGAAAGGGAACAGCCACCCTGAGACCTCTTGATACGACAGTCCAGATGTTACCGATCAGATTCTAAAGAATGAGATCACTGCCCAACTGGACAGTGTAAAGAGCAAATGGCTCGGAATAAGACAGATGTCAGTATTTTTGAATATTATGGAAGTGCCTTCTACTACTGATCCGCTGCAGCCTAGATAGGGCACACAAGGGTTTGTCAGATCTTGAAATACTACAATGAGGCCTGGTAGTGTAAATTCTTACCAAATAAAACATTCATATAAAATATGTGTATATAGAGATTAATATATTTATAACTGAACACATATGTAGAAAAATAAGGGTATGTTCAAAAGTCACAAATGGGATTAAGATTTAGGCACAGATTCTGCACCTGAAAACATTCTGCATCCAAGACCGTAAGTCCGTAACCCCAGCCACATGCTCCGGAAGCAAAACTTGGTGGATTTCTGGACACAGACTAGAAAAATATCTACAGAA